>NW_023144626.1:5529122-7004260 GCF_012932325.1 Thrips palmi | reverse complement strand
GGGGGGGCCCCCGAGGGAAAAGGGACGGGTAAGCCCGGGGGAACCCTCTTTTTGGTGAAACCCGTTGTTTGCCTTTTGTTAGGGAAAAACAAAAAGAAGAAGGGAAAATTTTTGATTTGGTAATTTTGCAAGTTTTGGAAATTTCTGTTTTAAAAAGGGAAAGACGGGAAAAGAGTTACGTTTTTCCGATTTTGTTTTTTTTGGGTGTTGGGATTATCGGGGAAAAACCCTTCGGAAAATGTTCTGTAGACCCGCATTTGGGCCTGAACGGGCGTCTTCTGTTCGGGGAAAGGCTTTAAGGGTTTTTTTTGATTTTTGGAACAAGCGTTTTTTTGGGCCGAAGGAAAGAAACGGGAAAGAGAAAGAAAGGGAAAATAAAATTTTTTCTTTTCTGTTAAACGGCTCACCGAAACCCAAGGGCCCCCTGCTAATGACAGCCGTGCTGCAAGCTGATTTAGCGCAGAGCTTTCGTCGCGCTGTCTCTCTCGCACTCGTGGGGCGTCCCGGCGGGTGCGAGAGAGACAGAGCGACGACACACTGTGTGGAACTCTGTGTGGAATCACTGTCGCTCGCTCGACACAGCACCGCAGCGCGTTCTGCCTAAGCCGCATAGGGAAGCACCGCACTTAGTTAAACTCGTCGCAGCGAAAAATGCAAGCCGAATGCAAGCCGAGTGTAACCCGAACGCCTCCTGCATGCAGCCTGGAGGGTTGCCGCGGGGGAGGGGGAGGGGGGTGGATTCGGGTGCACAAGCGACAGCGCGACCGCGCTGTCTCGGTGCTTAACTTTCAGTTTCCGGCGTGTTGTTGTTGGCGCTGGCCGCCCCGCCCCGCCCCGCCCCGCCCCGCCTCGCCTCACCCGCTCGCGGTGGCGCTGACCTAATTTGTATGTGCGCCGCGTCGCGCCGCGTCCCGCGTCCGGCCAGGGGAAATATACATGGAATTTGCGCTGCGCGCCGCCAGCTCGGTCCGCCCCGCCCCCCCCCGCCCCGCCCCGCCCGGGCCGCGGCCGGCCTGGCCAGTCTGCGGTCCAGCGACATTATCTGGCGACACCGGGACTGCGATGCGCGATTGCCCTCGCGGTTTGGCCCGCTAATTGTTTCCTCTCCTTTATTCCTGTACGCATTCCACGTGATTGGCTGCTGCGGGAGAGAGAGAGAGAGAGAGAGAGAGAGAGAGAGAGAGAGAGAGAGAGAGAGAGAGAGAGAGAAGAGAGAGAGAGAGGAGGAAAAGGGGTGATTTTTCCGGTCGACTGGCGCCGAGCCGCGCCCGCGGCGGAACGTATCTCCTGCGTGGGGACACGACGACCTGGCCTGTAGGCTTTCGTGCTTTCGCGTCGCTCTGTCTCTCTCGCACCCCGGCGGGAGGACCCGTGTGTGCGAGGGAGACCGAACGACGGGGCACCGCTGGCGGGGACGAGGCGTCGACCCGCACCTTTGACGGAGCCCGCCAGCGTCCAAGGTCCCGGGGATATTGCGTTAGGCAAATGTTGTCCTTGGTGGCAGCCGACGACAGGCGGGGCGGGGCGGGGCGGGGCGGGGCGGGGCGCGGATGGTCCGGGATGGCAGCGCTTGGCCCGCCGCCGGCACACGGGGGTTGATAACGTCCGCCACTGTTCCCATCCCCAACAAGTAGTCCACAAGCGGCAAGTTGAACCGGAGGGTTGACGGGGGGAGGAGGAGAAGTGGCACACTATAAGGCAGGCCGGCAGGCAGAGACAGACGGGCAGACAGACGGATGGGATGGAGGGGCGTAAGAAGTGCGGTGAGTGTCTCGGCGGCGTGATTGGCGATTGGGCCAATGAAGGCTCCGGGGGGGCATCGGATAGGCGGCCCGGAAGCCAGCAAGCCGTCAAGTGGGGGGCTGACGCGCACTGCGTCGCCCGCCGCCCCGCCAGGCCCGGCCGCGCTGCAGCGTGTCAAAACAACAAGTAGGGGGGAAGGAAGGGCCAGAGCCGGGCCCAGCTAGGCCTTGGAGGGTCTTGGCGAGCAACAACTTCTAAATCTGTCAAAGTCATCCGGTTCACCGCGCCTCGGCCCACGTGGCCCCGCGGTGGAGACGCCACGGCCTGTTGAGAGCGTCGCCGTCGCCGCCGGCCGGTCTGCGCGGCCCTCTCCAGGAAGGCCCTGGATCGTCCAGGATCGTCCGGGACGCTCCAGGATCCTGCAGGCGGCAAATGGTCCCGGCGGACTTGGGCTTATTGCTTCCTGAGAGCCGCGTTGCCATAACTACAATTAGTGGTGGGTGGGGCCTGGCGGGCCCGCAACAGCTGCTCAAGGCTTCCGGCAAGAGGCCGCCCCGCCCCGCCCCGCCCCGCCCCGCCCCGCCCCGCCCCGCCCCGCCCCGCCCCGCCCAGCATTTGCATTCAGAGGGCATTACGCCGTAATGATGGCGGGAAAATGATCTGCGAATCCGCGGCACCGCGGCGAGTGCGGAAAGCACAAGGGCAGGCAGCGGCCCAGAATACCTCTTTGGGGAATCTGGAAGACGTGACTACGTGACTCGGCCACTTTTCAAGCTGTGCGGACCTTAAGTATGGACTCAGTCGAAAGTGGAGGTACGTCTGGATTCCGCGTTCCGAGGGCCACCCGTTGGTACCGTCGCGCAGTGGGCCAGAGGACCGGTGGAGGACCTAACCTAACCTAACCGAATGTGTGACCCACCAAATGGATTCCTCGTACGGAGCGAAAATCTACTCTGCCGATTCGTGGGGCAACCATGCGTTTCTCACACTCATCTCGGACCCTGGGTGTCCCCGCAGGCTGTCGTCCCCAACAGGGTACCACTGCGGATGCCACTCTCCTCTTCCCCGCGGCACCGCATCGCCCTGTTAAAGTCCGAGACCCGCGGGCCGGGAGCGGAGTGGAGCGGAGCGGCACGGTTCTACAAGCCATGCATACCGTATCGCGCCGCTCCCGAACCTGACTCCCGATACTCTATTCACCACCGGGTGAGAGTCTACCCGAGTCCCGACTATTCAATTTGAAGAAGTTCCTTACCTGATGCTAAGATATTTGCTTTCAAACTAGTTACTACGCTAACCTAGGTCGCCACCGCGAGCGTGCGGCGGCTCGGCGCGCGCAGCGCCATCTCGCGGCGACTCGCGGAACCTCGTCCGCGCGCGAGGCCAGTTTGAGCGGTGACAACACGTTCGATTCCAGTCCCATTTAGCGACCCTGCATCTCAAGGCGCGTCTTTATTTTTGGCCGCCTCCACCGGTCCTCTGGGATAGTTAGCATCCGGAAACTGACTGCACTGTGACGGTGAGACACTGTGAGCTCGGCGACCCTCAGTCCCATTTGAAACATGGCAGTCCGGCCCGGCGCCTCGCTTCCAGACTTTTCGCTGACGAGGCGGTCTTTGGAGTGGACGGGTCGATTGTACACGCGTCCTCTCGCGGGATGGTACATGAAAACCGCAACGCGACTGTTCCGCGTTCCGCTCGTGAGTCAGGGTCCCGAACAGCGGACAGTCCTGCGGCCGGCGCACCGAGATAGCGGTCGAACACGCGTGTTGGCGTTGGCTGGCGTGCGCGCCCGAACAAACAAACAGACAAACATCCCTGACGGGACGGGGTTCATTGGCTGTAATCGGTTTGCGCCGACCTGCCGGACAGCGAGCCGGACAGCGAGCCGGACAGCGAGCCGGACAGCGAGCCGGACGGCAAGACGGACGGCAAGACGGACAGCGAGCCGGACAGCAAGCCGGACAGGCAGACAGCCGGACGCCCGGCCCGTCGAAGTCGGAACATGCGGCGGGGCCGAGGCGGGGCGCAGCTGCACATGCTGCAGTGTATCAGCACGCAGCGCATGACGGCTGCCAGCCCTGCCTGCCCGCCTGCCTGCCGCCTTGACATGAGACCCAGATTCAGACGCCCTCGCTTCGCCAGCGGTGCCCTGACTGCGCGGGTCCTGGAAATCTGGGAATGGCGCGAGCGGACTGTATGCATACTCTGCCTCGCCCGCGCGCCCCCTGGTGGCGAGAAAGAGAAGGTTCACAGTGGGCCAGAAGACGCATTTTGAGCTTCAGAGTCGCTCAACAGGACTCGAACAAAACGTGTGACCCCACCAATGGATTCCTCGTTCGGGGAGCAATCCATTGGTGGGGTCACACGTGCGGTTTGAGTCCCATTCCGCGACTCTGGAGCTCAAAACGCGACCGGGATTTCGACCGCGCCCACTGCTCCGTGGCAGCTCGAATTTTGTTTCGTCGCTCTGTCTCTCTCACACCCTTACGAGACGCTCCGTGAGTGCGAGAGAGACAGAGCGAACGGGGCCAAGGTGGAGCGCGCGGAGGGCCGGCCAGGATGTAGCTCTTCCATCAAATTGCCGGCCCTTTCTTCCCGCGCTCTTTGGCCCTTTTCTGCTTCATCTCTCTAATTAATCACTTCGGTGTCCCCAAAAAGGGGGAGGGGGGACGCTCTGCAGTGCGGCGCCGATCGGCGCGCGGATCCGCATTCCCTTCTCGTGACCTTGCCGGCAGTGCCGGCGAAGCGGCGACACCCACCCCGCCGCCAGCTCAAAGAGCAGCCCGCTCATTCCGAGAGCCTCTCTCGTCGCTCTGTCTCTCTCGCACTCACGGGGCGTCCCGTGTGTGTGCGAGCGAGACGGGGCGACGAGGACGACTCTCGGAATCGGCCTGCGGAGCGCAAAGCGCGCTGCCGGCGGTCGCCACTCGAGTGCGAGAGAGAGGCGCCGAGGGTGGGGCACTGTTCGGAGTCGGCCCGCTGCAGCGCGCTGGCCGGGGCCGCGACGGGCACTGCGAGCATTTTAAAGCATCGAGTGCGGCGTAGGGCGACTCTACCCCTCTCTGCCCCGCGCCACAGTGCGCCAGAACACCGGTGGAGGCGGCAAAAATCCTAGACGCGTTTCGAGCTCCAGAGTCGCTAAATGGGACTCGAACCTAACCCCTTTGTCCGAGTTCTAGCGTTTGGCGGAAGAAAAGGGGATAGCCCGCTGATCACTGCTGATCTTTTTGTCTTGGAGAGTGTTTTTTGTTTTTGTCTGTTGCCTGACCGCGGTCCGAGTGTTGTCAGTCACGCTGCGGAGGCAAGCCCCGGCGTGGCGCGCCGAACGGGTCCCGCCGCGTCGGCAGTCGTGCTCACCGTTGTCTGCGTTCTCTGCTGCAGGGCAACAAGGTGAAGGACACCCCCGAGACCGTGGTGCGCGGTCCGTCGCTGATGCTGCAGAACGCCAAGCGGTCCAGCGCCGGCAGCTACGTCTGCATGGCCTCCAACGCCCTGGCCACCACGGCCAGCGGGGCCGCCACGCTGGAAGTCCGATGTGAGTACCGTCCGTCCAGGTGCGGATCCAGTGTGTGTTTGTGTGTGTGTGTGTGAAGAGGGGGGACATTCAACATTCTTTTCGGCTTCTAGATAGCCGCCTGGAAGGTAGGCCACTCTTTGCCCCTCTTACAGGCCGGCGCTGGATCCACCTAGTCTCCGCCAGGTTAGAGTTTCGGCCCCGGCCGTTTTCCAACAACAACAGTTTTCCCGCGGTATTCCTCCCCGTGCGCCTGCCTCCTCTTTTGGCCGCGTAAAATACGAGACGCGGTGTTTTTTTCTTTACTTGCCATTAAATACCTATACGGCTCTGTGTTTGCGTGCATGCCAGCGTGCGGCGGTCGTTTGCCCCAGGGATCACGGCTGGGAACCCGGCGTGGGCGTTTCCGCGGTGTGTGTGTGAGCGTGTGTGTGTGTGTGTGTGTATGTGTGTGTGTGTGTGTGTGTGTGTGTGTGTGTGTCTGGTGCCTGTGTTTGGTTGTATGAGAATCTGTGTGGTGTGTGTGTGAGTGCGCGGCCCACTGCGGCCCCACGTCTCTCACCTCAGCGGCGTCATCCTTCGGCGGCTTAAATCTTCATTAAATACTTAGACACGTTGGGCGGTGCCGCCCCCCCCCCCCCTCCCCCACCCCCCGGCCCTCACCGGACAGCGCCCCCGCACCTCTCGCGCCGCCGCCTCTGTCTGGCTGGCCGGTCCGGTGGCTTCTCTCTGCCAGACCGCAGGCCCGCAGGGGTGTACTGGTGCCAGGGTCTTTGGCAGTGGCCGCCTTAAACATCCCCGAATGAGGGTGGCGGGGCACGGCACGGCACGGCGTCGAAGCACAGTGGGCCAGAGGACCGGCGAAGGCGGTCAAAATCACGAACGCGTTTTGAGCTCCAGAGTCGCTAAATGGGACTCGAACCGAACGTGTGACCCCACCAATGGATTCCTCGTTCGGAGAGCAGTTCATTGGCGGGGTTACTCGTTCGGTTCGACTCTGGAGCTCGAAACGCGACTAGAGCTTTGGCCGCCTCCACCGGTCTTCTGGCCCACTATACGTCGACGCCGTGCCGTGCCACGCTTAGTTGTTTTTCGCCACCGAGCCGGACGCCCCGTCCAGGCCTGGGGTCGCCGCCCCCCCCCCCCCCCCTCCGGCCGCAGTCTTGGCGCGGCGCACGGCAGCAGCGCCGGGAGTCGTGAAGTGTTCCTCCGAATCGCCTCCAAGCCCGAAATCTAATTGCGAGCGTTGTATGGGCGCGACGGAGAGTTTCCAGACCGCAGTCGAGAGCGTCGCCGCCGCCGCCGCCCTCCGCCGCCCACACCACACACCTCACTGGAAGGCTGGAGCCTCCATGGAGGAGGACTGGAGGTGGGGTGGTTAAGTCCCCAGACAGAAACGGAGCCGTTATTACTCCATACCACTTCACACAGACACACACTGGCAGCGCACACTCATTTTCACACACACACACGCGCAGACAGACCCAAACACGTGTGATGGAGGTTCGAACGAACAAGTAGTTGTTGTTGCGTCAACATGCGATGCCGTTTATGGGCCTCGGCGCTGCGTTAGTTTGCCAACGCCAAGTTGCGTGCACCATCTCGTCCAGCGCACAGTGGGCCAGAAGACCGGTGGAGGAGGCCAGAATTCTAGACGCGTTTTTGAGCTCCAGAGTCGGTGAATGGGACTCGAATTGGACGTGTGACCCCACCAATAAATTGCTCTCCGAACGAGGAATCCATTGGTGGGGTCACACGCTCGTTTCGAGTTCCATTTAGCGACTCTGGAGCTCAAAAACGCGTCTAGAATTTTGGCCGCCTCCGCTGGTCTTCTGGCCCACTGTGCAGCGACTAGCCTGCTGTTTGCCGCGCCTTTGTTTGAACGCGTTCAACACCCGCGGTGTGTTGACTTCGGCTTGCGCCTCCTCTGCGCTGCAGACTGATGCCGAAAGTCGTTCTCGTCGCCCTGTCTCTCTCGCACTCATAGGGCGCTCCGTCTAGGTGCGAGAGGGACATAGCGACGGAAACGACTCTGTGCACGTCCTCAGAGCGACTTCCCCAAATGAGGAATTCCAACGGCGGTGTCTTTGTTTCTCTGCTTTGTTTCCGCAGCGTGTTTAACAGTGTGAGGACTCGCGGTCGGAGCGGCGGTCAGCGCTAAAACGGGGCTGCAGAAAAGTTTACACACAAAAGTGCATCAAACACACACACACACACACACACACTCACACACCCATCACATAACACGAGGATTGCCCCCCCCCCCTCCCCCGCAAAAGAGAATACGGTCAAAAAGTTAAAGTTTTTGTATCCGTGGCGCAGCCATATGCACCCCCATACAATACATGTTGAAGAAAAATGGGCCCCAGTGCTAACCAGCAACTTTCTCTTCCTTCCTCCTTCCTTCCTGCATGCTCGCCCCCCCCCCCCCCTATCTCTCTCGCTCTCTCGCGAGTCGAGTAACGTTTTCCTCCCCCTCCCCCGCACTTCCGGGGCCCGGCCGGGCCATGGGCCGGGCCTGGCGGGCTGGCTGCTGGGCTCGCCGCGAATTTGTTGTTATGGAGATTTAAGAGGCGAGCACACTGCGAGCAGTGGCGTCCGTCACAAGCCTTTCCCAACTTCCAGTGCGGCGCAGGCGGCGCAGCAATGCGCAGCAAGCGGGCCGGAGCAGCCGGGCCGTGTCCGGTGCAGTTTCATAAACAAGGCTGTGCCGCGGGGCCGCAGTGGCCGCAGTGGCCGCGGCGGCCGCGGCTTGTGTCCAGTCCGTCTGGCCAGGCGTTCTGCAGCCCCACTGCAGCCCCGTCGCTCTGTCTCTCTCGCACCCACACGGGGCAGGACCCCTCGGTGCTGGGGCCTCGCGCCCACACCGTCAAGTGGAGACTCCTTTGCAAAGCCCCCGCGGTAGAGGGCCGGGGCGTTCGGCACGTCAAACAGCACAGCATTCCTCGTAAAAGTGCGTCTGCTGAACGACTCAGAGACTATTCTCAGTGGATCGGGTCGGAGGCGGGTTTTGAATGGTGCGCGCCCTTGTACATTTTTCATGGTGTTGGCGCCTTCCCACCGACGTGTGCTGGGCTGGGCGCAGGCGCAGGCACACTGACTCCGAGAGTCGTTTTCGTCGCGCTGTCGCTCTCGCACTCACGGGGCGTCCCATGTGGGTGCGAGAGAGACGGCGCGACGAAAACGACTCTCGGAATCAGTCTGCAGAGCCCTGCGCTACGCTCCGCGGCCACGCCTCCCTCGCTGTCTTCCGGCTGGCGGGCTGGCGGGCTTGTGTTCGCCGCTCTGCTCCGCGCTGCCAGGGTGCTGCCGCTCCTTGAAACAGGATTGGCTTTCCCGGAGCAAAACTTGGCCTTCGGGGAAAAACTTTTAGCGACGTGTGTACGGGAGTAACTACCTATCCGCCCGGCCTGCCGGCCTGCCCGGCCCGCCCGGCCCACGGGCTTCCTCGTGCGGGAGGGATCTCTAATTAATAAAAGCCCGCTCCGCGCGGCTCCGCGCTCGCAGCGACATAACACCGTAGACAGTCACGAAGTTGGGAGCTCCGGACAGTCGAGTCGTCGGCAAAGAATACAATTAACGCCCGTCGGCCGCCTTCCAAGAAGGTGGATCGCGCAGGGTTTGCCTGGAGCGGTAAGAAAGCCCTCCATGGAGCACTTTGAGAGTTTGTGAACACAGTGTCGGTGCTTTGTCGCTGATTTTCTGGAAGTATACGACGGACACGCCAATTTTGTGGCTGACGCGCGGTGTGGCTGATGCGCATCTTTTGCTGGACGAGTACATGCAAGATGCATCCACTCCACCTTACAGCCCCCGGCCACCCTCACTGTACGTAAACACGGCATGCATGATCTGCAGGCCTGCAGGCCATCCCCATTGTATCTCGTATGACCCCCCCCCCCCTTCCCGCAGAGCGATCATGTCGGCCACCCCTCCACTGCTACTCCCACACACATGGAACAACAGAAACGAAAACGGCCCAGGCGGGGATCGAACCTTGTACCTCTCGCATGCCTCTCGGCGTCGCTGCGCCCTCGGCTAACGCGGCCTGTTGTGTTCGCAGTCATCCCGGTGTGTCGCGGCACGCCGCGGGAGATCTTCGTGCGCCCCGGCGCCTCGGCCGAGGTGCAGTGCCCCATCATCACGTGGAGCAGGGACATCGTCAGCTTCCGGTGGGCCTTCGCCAGCAACGGCGACTGGGAGCGCTTCCTGGCGGCGGGCAACGCCACTGGCAACGCCACGGCCGGCAAGCCGTACCGCGCCAGGAAGAACAAGAAGGTGACCACCACCGCGGCGCCCTTCGACGACGACTTCGCGCCCACGCTCGTCAACGGCACGGAGCAGACCGTCAACTTCACGGCCTCGGAGTTCGGCACGCTGCTGTGCTGGGGCAAGGGGTCGCGCGGCGAGATGGAGACGCCGTGCGCCATCAAGATCAGCCAGGCCGGTGAGTAGCCGCCACACTGCCCACTCTGCCTCCCTCGCATGTGTCCTTAGGGGTGCGAGAGAGACAGCGACCAAAACGTCTCTCGGAATCAGTCTGCTTTCACGGCGCAACCACCACGGGGACTTGGACCGCAGACTGATTCCGAGAGTCGCTGCTCCGTCTGCCTCGCACGTGTAAGGAACGCCCCGTGAGTGCGAGAGAGACAGAGCGACGAGTCTGCAGCTGGAGGGGCGAGGGCGGGGGAGCGAGAGGAGGGCCGCTCGCGCCTCCATTAGGGCACCGCGACAGACGCTTTCTCTGGACAAGTGGCCCCCCTTCCGCGTGGCCCAGTGGTTGCGCGCGGAGTTGGCCGGAAAGTTGGCCATCCTGGGCGGCGAAGGGGGAGGGGGAGGGGGTGGGGGTCCGACTTTCGCCACCGCTTCCGGACTGATCACTGCTGTCCAGCGGCAGTGGAGAAGAACCCCCAAAAGCAGTCTGCCTTTTAATTTATAAATGCTGCTGCTGCCGCGTATTTTCTTTGTGTGTGGCTGGGAGGGGGAGGGGAGCTAAGCCACGCACTCGCAAAGGCGGCGCCGCACTGGTAAACCGGCGAAAGGACCTCTCGACGCCCCGGCCGGGGCGCGTCGCCGCGTCGCCGCGTCCGGCGCACGCAGACGCACATGTCGCGCGCGTCGCCGCCTTGCCGCGTTCGGCAGTCGGCACTCCACGCGTCGCAGGCCTTGACGCCGGCACCCCGAAGTTGTCACATTTCCGCGGCTTGCGCTCGCTTGCGCCGCTCGCAGACAAGCAGCGCCGAGGACGTTAAACTTGGAGCGGAGTGCGCGTTGTGCGTGTAGAGGGCGGGGAGGGGAGGGGAGGGGAGGGAGGAGAAGGAAGGGAGGGGAGGGGGAGGGAGGGCCCTCCCTGTGCCTCACTGCCGTCGACAATAACGAGTACACTGCGGATGCGGCTCCCCGGGCTTCCTCGGTGGACTGATTCCGCGCACCGCGGTTCGTCGCTCTGTCTCCGTCACGCCGATGCGGGACGCCCCTGAGAGTGCGAGAGAGACAGAGCGCCCGTCGTGGTGCTTGTTTTGGAGGCAGCGTGATGGGTAAATAAGGCTAGACGGGGCGGGGGTCAGGTTCAGGAGTCGCGCGCAAGCCAAAGAAAACACTCGCAGTGGTGGAGCGCCCGGCGGGTAGGTCGCGGAGCCGCGCTCCACACACGCGAGTGGCGCGGGCTGCCTACGCCGCAGGCGCGCTGCCGTACTCCATTCCCATGCCGCGCATCGTTGTCGCCGCGCTGTCTCCCTCGCGCCCCAACGGGCCGCCCCTCGAGTGCGACAGAGACAGTAGAGCGCTGAGTGCCGGCGTGTGTTCGCAGTGGGCAAGCCGGACGCGCCGTCCAACTGCACGGTCCTGGACGTGACGGCGCAGTCCGCCACCGTGTTCTGCGCGGAGGAGGGCTACCCGGGCGCGTCGCCGCGGACGTTCGTCGTGGAGGCGTACCTGCCGCACGACAACCACATGCTGAGCAACGCCACCAACACCACCGCCTTCCTGGTGGTGGACAACCTGCCCGCCGGCACCAACATCACCCTGGTGACCTACGCCGTCAACCCGGCGGGCCGGTCGCTCAAGAGGGGGCAGGTGCACACGCGGACCATCGGCGACGCCACGTCGCTGCTCGGAGGTAAGAATTTTCGCCCGCCTTCCCGAGCCGCGCGGCAGGCCGAGGGAGGGGAGGGGGAGGGGAGGGGGAGGGGAGGGGGAGGGGAGGGGGCACCTGCTGCACGCTTGGCCTGGTCCGGCCGGGCCGTTGTCGTCGCCGAGGTGCTGGCGCGTGCTGGCGCGTGCTGGCGGCAGTCTAATTTGGGCGTTCTGTTGCAGCCACCTCCATGGAGGGCACGCCGATTAAGGTCCCTATGCACCTGACAGGGCTGCTGCTCCTGCTGGCGTGCGTGGTGGCCGCCCTGCTGCTCGCCACCATCGTCATCGTGACGTGCCTGCGCGTGCGCGGCCGCGGCGAGGGCCACGACGAGAAGCCCCCGCGGCGGCGCCGCCACTGCGCCGAGTCGGGCGACCGCCACGCCGGCGACGGCGGCGACGCCGCGGCCGTGGTGGAGGGCGGCGACGCCGCCGAGGCGCAGATGGTGTGCGCGGTGCCGCCGCAGGAGGCCCCCAAGGACGAGACGGACCCCGACGTCATCCCCACCAAGACCGGTAAGTCCCTCCAGGGTCAGCCTCAGCCTGGCTTCGCTTTCTCTAACTCGCCGGCGGACTGCCGTGCTACCGGTGGCGGACCCCCAGCCGGCCTGATGGGGGCAAAGTAGCACTTTTTGCCTCCTTTGCCCACCGTTCAGACGGTTGTCTAGGGTTCGGAGCCATTGTCCTTTTGCCGCCCTCTGGACCCGCCCTTGCGTTCCACCGTTCCAGACGCGGACTACCTGGACGAGGAGGAGCGAGCCTTCCAGTACCTGAACCAGGGCGGCACGCGGCGGCAGACTAACCTGCAGAGCATGCCCAGCATGCCCAGCATGCAGCCCCTCTTGCCCGGCAACCTGTGCATGAACCAGCCGGGCTACACCCTGGCGCCATTGCCGCCGTACGGCCAGCAGCCCAGCATGCAGCTCTCGACGCTCGGCAACAACATGCCCAACATGGCCGCGGAGTACCAGGAGGAGTACCGCACGGACTTCGCGCCGTCGTACCAGTCCATGTACGACGGCCAGGCCGGCTACGTGCAGTACAACCCCTCGGTGGACCAGCGGTTCCAGCTGCCGTACGAGTACCAGGGCGAGCCCAAGCCGGCGGGCTTCGAGTCGACGTACACGTCCGTGCCCAGGAACGCCAACACGCTCAAGCCGCTCAAGCCGATCCTCAAGACGAGCAAGGCCGCGGTGCTGCCGCCCACGCACTCGGCGACGCTGGGCCACGCCAAGCACGGCCAGCCCGTGCAGCCCTGGCAGTGCCAGGTGGCGGGCTCGCTGAGGAAGCAGCCGCCCCTCCACCACACGCCGCACGCGCAGCACGCGCAGCACGCCCCCGTCAACCCTATGGTCGAGGTGAGCAGCACAAATGATTAATTTCCTTTTAATTATTTTCTGTTTTTCGGGGGGCCGCTCTTTTATTTTGCTCTTTATTCGTGTCTTTATTTGTTTCTTTTGTGTTTTTTATTCGTTTTTCCCTCCTCATTTTGCTCGCCAGCCCGCTAAGGCCCCCAGCCGCAGTAGCCCCCCGCTGTCCATGTCCACGCCTCCCACTAGCGCGAGCGGGACTTGTAGCAGCCCCGACTCCTCTGAGGCCGGCAGCGAGCGGGAGCCCCTGCTGTAAGCACGCTGTAAGCATGCTGTAAGCGCGCGGCCAAGCGCCGAAAAAAAAAACAAACAGATAAAACGGAAGGCTTCCCTGTGTTCCTGCTTGTGCGCTTGGCTTTTTGCGACACTGTGGTGTTAACCGCTGCGTGTGAATATGTGCACCGTTTGGGCGAAATGATCCAAGGGACGTGTTTTTCCGCTCCAGATGACTCCGCCTCAGCCTGGGAATGCCGACGAGCTGGTCACCCCGCCTCTGCCCTACGCGGAGTCCAGGTTCTAGGTGAAGGCGCATTTAACTGTGATTTCGTGTAAAGGGACTGTCAGTACTCGCATCCTCACTCTCTCAACTGGCCACACTGCCGTCGGTGTGTGCGTGTGTGTTTGTGTGCGTGCTAGGAGAATGCGTCCTAATCCAAAGGTAACACTGACGTACGAAGATCATCTTCGAAAGTTTGTGTATCTATGTAAATATTCGTTAAACTTTGTGTTTCTTAGTCATAGTGTACGTGCGTGTTTTTAAGAGAGTCGCTATTTATTTATTTATACGTAAGTTTGAATCGCTGTGCGAGTAATGATAGTATTAGTCCAAGAGTGAGGATGCGATGCTGCAAAGACAACGTAAAGAACTGATAGACGCGCTGTTAAACTCATCGCAAGACTCTGCAAGTTCTGTGAGACTCGAATGATAGATCCTTTGAAAATTAAGAAATTGTACAGACTTTCTTTTCAAAACTGCCTATAATTCGTCTGTTTACTGTCGCCGTTCTTGGTCTCTGTGATTTTTAGTCTTCTATGTGTTGTTTATTTTTTGTTCAAAAAACACAAGAATATTCAATAATGTACATATTTAGATTAGTACGATCGTCAGATAATCTCGTAGATAATAACTGCATCGCGTGTCTTTCTTTAATAAGAATTGGTAATACAATGATGCAATGAGTTTAACGTTTGTTGGAACATTGGAGGTATATTTACATTATTGTGCCTCACTTTATTTTCACACTGTTGAAATGACTCATCAGACCTTTGTTTAAATTGTTAAATTACCATTTGTTTACTATGTATAATTGGGATGCATAATGCGGCAACATATTTATAGTTTCTTTGCATCGCTGGATGCATTTGTAATTTAAGAAATGGTTCCTGCCATTATTCTGGAATTATATTGTTGTTCAGTCTGACTTGCAAAAGGACTTGCAAAAGGAAGTTCAGTAGTTATTTGGAGTAAGAGCGTTAAGCCGCCTCTAGGTATTAAATCGGTGTCCCCTTTTGTCTAGCTGGTCTAATTTTTTCGGCTAAGGATCTATTCTTGTGACGCCTGCGTTTGCTCAATTGTCCGTAAGCCACAAAGACTTGGATGTTCGTCAGTCAAACGGCGATTATTCTACAAAGGGTCCTCTCTTTATCTGTAACAGTTTTCATTATTTGTCTTTGTGCATCTGACCTTTTCGAAGGCGCGGTATCTTAAAGGGAAAATATCATGTACTTTGAGATTATGGACCTGTTGCATTAAATCATTAAATTGAGATCTTGTGAACGTCATTTCTTTATGTGGTTAAAATAAGTGTTCTGTAGTCGTAGTGTACACCTGAATATGAATTTATGTTTATATGTATAAAATGGTGTGTATGAGAGCAACCAGTCAATGATTTACCATTGATACGACCTTGATAACCGGCGTGGAAGTCGATTTTTAAAATTTTGTAAATAAATACCGGAAACATGCATTGACAAATCTTTGGCTTGGGCGCCGGTTCAATGTCTTGTCAAGATCTGTTTCTGACTGGGTGTGATTGTGTGAGAGAAATCGCTGTGCGAGTATGGTTGTGAGATAGACGAAGTCGAAAAATGGATGAAGATAATGTAATTAAATGTAAAGAACTGATCAAAGTGCTCTGAAGCGCTGGAAACTAAGCTCCATCTCCCGGAAGATCGTCTAACCACGAGAATGATACCACGTTTCCAATCCTGTCTCTCTTTCTGTTTCATTGCGTTTGTGATTCGTGCTCATATGATTCTGTGAGTAAATACTTTGCATTGTATATTCCTTACGACGTCACACGAAATACAATTACGTGTGCCTTGTTGGGATATTAATTACCAAATTCATAAGTTTGACTTATGCCACACTTTATTTTTATAAATATTGTTAATATGACTCATAGTATTACCTCTATTGTAAAATAAAAATTGGATTAAGCGTTATTTAAAAATAGATGGAATTCCTGTATTTCCTATTTTTGTCCTGTACCTGCCGTGAGGTTCTAAATACTTTAAAGAAAGAGGCAGGGCCCATGCGCGGCGCGCAGCCGGCGAGGATGCGAAGGGCGGCGGTGTTCCGGGCATCTCCCTTGTTGCCGGGCATGTGCGGAACACTTTTGTTCTTCCTTTTCGAAGAGCAGCTGCGTCGCTCCCATCAGTTTCGTGTTCTTAAAACAAAGTCTGCCAGTTTCTCTGAAATGGGGAGTTTGCCTCGTTTTTTCATCGACCAAAAAACTGTTTAATAGTTCATTCGCAAATGCTTCGGGTAGAGACTTTTCGGAGAGTCTTCGTCGAAAGGGACGTGTATAGTGCCAAAAAATGAGCGTGCGAGAGCGTTTTCCCGGCCGAGGGCGTACTTAACGGGTGCTGCCTGCCCGAATCGCCATACTGCTCATTGAGTACCTCAGCTCACAGCAACTGTGTTAAAACTGTGAATTGTTTGTCCCTCTCCAAGGCCTTCCGTCTCTTACTGTCATCTGCAAGGTAAAAGTCATTATTTATTATGTGATCTTGGACCATATTTCATTCATGAACATCACTCTTGTGAACTTGATATCTCTTGGTTGGCTTATCTTTGAGTGCCGTAGTCAAATTCCATGTATAGCATTTATTTCATGCCAAAGAATGACTGATTTAAAGAAAACTGGAACAATGGGCAGTATCATTGGAAGTGTAGGTCCTGTTGTTAGTCAAGGATCCTGCTCCTTAGCCATTGACATGTGTCATTTTGTATTCTTTGGGCCTGACAATAACGTGACTCACTTAGGTCCCCAGCCTATCTAAGAAAAATAAATTAATGTGTCCGTCAAATACGAATTAATATTGAATTGTACTATAAGATGATTTATTAGGAGAACAAAAAATTGTAGATGTATCAAATATTTGTGATTATATTTCAGTGCCGCTGCCGTACTGTCGTATTCATTAAAAATATGTTCACACAGCAGTAAAATGGAAATCTCACCGGAAAAAAACGGCAAACAAATGATTCAAATCTTTATAGAGATGACAACCTATCATTACGTGAAAATAAATGTGTAGAAATGATACAGCGTTGCCCTCATTCAATATGCCTTCTCCCAAAGCGTTGGCCGATGCATGCATCCGAAAGAAGCACCAATCCGGGAATAGGACTCTTGGTGATATTTTGCCGTCGTGCCCGTGTAAGCGATGCAGCTCACAGCCTTGTATAATATTTCTGGCTCGCAGCCAGCTTAGCCAGCAGCTCTGATCTTTTCCAATTTCGCCTTTGCACCCTTTTAGCTTGCACCCTCTCCCTTCCGCTGGCCCGGCCTCTGGCCCGGTTCGACCTGATTCACTGAGTCCATACACTGTTTTTCCCCGGCCGTCTGCAACAGCGCGGCGCCTTTTCCTTTCCTCGCGCGGTGGCATGTACATGAACGACAACCCCACCGTGTGAATCCAGCCGCGCCACCCTCCTCACACACGCACCCTCTCTCTCACTCTCACTCTCGCCCTGCCCACATCCTCGTGTAACTTTGGCGAGAGCACATGGATGAACTCGCTCCTTCTGTTAACTTTCCCTTCTCCGTTCAGGCCCACCCCTTTGCCTGCGCCCTGCCAGGGCCTGCCCTGCGCTGCGCTGCCACTCGTCGCTCCTACTTTTGTTCTGGAAAAACTTTGCTCTCAGATTCCTTAGCGCGCAGGCCGGGCCTGGGCCATGCCTGGGCCACGCCGCACGCCGATCCCGGCGGCCTCTTCGCGCCCACGGCCATTGTCACGGCAAAACACGTCGCGGCGCGGCGCCTCGTCGGGGTGCATTCACTCCAGGCGGCCGGGGCGTCGCCCTACAGTGGGCCAGAAGACCGGTGGAGGCGGTCAAAATCATGGCTCGATCACTCGTGGCGCCTCGGAGGAGCATCCTTCCGGCTCGTCGGACCAACTCGCCTCGCTTTCCAGGCAGTCGCACTGGTCCAACCGGCGTCCCGTTTCACAAAACGAACAAAATGCGCGACGCAGGGCGGATTCGAATCCGAGACTTTGCCCACCGCGCAGACCTGCACAGACCACTGCGGTGGGTCCCCCCCCCCCTTTTCCCTTTCCTCCTCCCCAGGCGGGTCACGTTGTGACCAGGCACCGCCTCTGCTAAATTGATTACGCTCTTTATGAACGCGGCCCAAGTGCCCCCAAGCGCCCCGAGCGCCCGGCGTGACGTAGTGCACCCTGACCTACATCGCGTCGTTGTACACATTCCGTACAAACGCCTCGGCGGGGCGGGGTGGGGTGGGGCGGGGCGGGGCCGGCCGAGCAGTAAATCCCCGTATTAAGCGTCAGATGTCGGTGTTCATTGGGAAAGGGAGGTATATTTCACTCGGCCGCGACGCGGCGTGGCTTGGCTGGCGTGGCGCGGCGCGGCACGGTTCCTCGAAGGAGAGCGCCGCCGAGCACATGACCCATCCCCGCGTCCTGGCGTCCTTGCGGCCGGATGATGGATGGCGCGAGGTTGGTCGCCCCAGCGTCGCGGCGTCGCGGTCCAGATTAACTTGGTGGTCCAAACACCGGGGACTGCAACGGCTGCAGCGACAGCCCCGCCCGGCCAAGATGGAAGAAACTGCAGCCAGCCAGCAGACTGATCCCGAGAGTCGCTTGCGTCGCTCTGTCTCCCTCGCACTCATGGCGCGTCCCCTGTAGGTGCGAGAGCGACAGGGCGACGAGAACGACTCTCGGAATCAGTGTGCAGGGCAGCCGAGGCGGCACACTGTCCACGACTTGGCTTTGCAGAAGCTGGCGTTTACTCAGGCCTTGTCTGCGCTGAGGCACGGCTGCACGGACGGTCGTGTGAGCCACCTGCTCCCCACTTGCTTGCTGACTACGGACGACGCGCAGCGCGCAGCGAGCGCCGAAACGTTCTCCGGGCAGTTGACACCCGCACGGCGCGCACGGCGCCGAGCAGCGCACCTGAACCGGTCGCTAATCTCGCTTCGTGCAGCACACCGCCTCGCCGTGCCCCGCCTCGCCTTCCTGCAGCACCCCGAGCCCGGCGTCTTCATGCTCGGCACGTCCACAACAAGTCATGAGCAGTGCGCCCCGACCACGCCCCGCGCGCCACGCCCGCCACGCCAAACAAACCATAATCGTTACGATGGCTGCACCCGTGCCAAAGCGTGTGCCCGCGCGCCGAGGCCCGCGATTCACGAGCGGGGCCGTGAAGCAGGCCGACGCCGTGGTGTGCACCGTGGTGGAGGCCGTGGAGGACGCCGCGGAGAGGGCTGGGCGTGGAGGAAGATGTGGAGGAAGGACGCCGTGGAGGACGCCGTTGAAGAGGTGAGGACACCGTGGAGGACGCCGTTGAAGGCCGTGGAGGCAGCGGTGTGCTATGGAAGAGGCTGTGAGGCAGGCTGTGGAGGCCAGGCCACAGTCACTGCACGACCTCGGCGTGCGGTGCAATAATCGCGTTATAAAGTTACCCCGAGGTACATATTATGGGCATGTGTGTATGTGGAGTGGGCGAGGGGTGGAGGAAATTTGACTCATTACATTACCCGCCCCCTTTCCCCGTACAGTTTCATTCGCACAGGTTAACATGGTTGTTCTTCCCACTCCGGGCCGCGCGTTTTGAGTCTACAGAGGACTAGTGCCGGGGTAAGCAGGTTTCAGCGCTGCTATTTTCGAGGAGCGAAAAGCAAAGCCGAGCACATAGCAGAATGTCGAGGGATGGCGGAGGAGAAACAGTTTCGCGGTGGGATTACTTGGCCTATTTTCGGGTTCTGCGGCCGGAGTATCAACATCGCTCCATGCATGGAAGTGGATAACTCCTTCAAGCAGTTGCTGAGTGGATTTAACGAATTAGCGAGTTTTACGGTGGGGATCCCCTGCGATAGCCAGGATAAGAAGGGAATCCCCAGCCGCTCTGGAGGGAGAGGGAGGTCTACGGAGAGGGATAGGCGCTCCAAACGCGCGGATGCGAGCCTCGCGAGCCGCCGGCTTACTGGGATGCCAATGGCTTTGCAGACACCTGCAGTCCGTATTTCTTTTAAGTTATGCCGCGAAATAAGAGCGGGACGCAGCCGAGCTCTTCTCGCTCCGGACCCGCCCCGCCCCACCGCGCCACGCCCCGCCCCGCCACGCCCCGCCACGCCCCGCCACGCCACGCCGCGGTGGAGTCCTATTCCAGCGCCTGACGGCTCGCCAGGCGGGGCGGGGCGGGGCGGGGAGGTGGCGTCTGCCGAATATTCATTCCGATGGCCTCACCGCCCCACCCCGCCCCACCCCGCCCCAACCACGGCCCCGGGCCGCGCCAGAACAAACATGAAAACGAGGAAAACGACCCCACTTTTGGCGCCCCTTTCAAGAAAATTGAAAGTGTAGTGCGGTGAGCCGGTGAAGTGGCGCGTTGTTCGCGCTGCGGCGCCGCCGTGGTGGGGCTGCGGTGTGCCTGCGAGGCCGCCCCGCCCCGCCCCACCCCGCCCCGCCCCGCCCCGCCCCGCCCCGCGCCCCGCCCTCAGCCCCGCCGGCCTCCAGATGAAGACCCCGCCACGATGCCCCACCACACGACTCAATCTAGCAGCGAGAGAGCACGCGCAGACACACACAGAGAAACGCAGACAGACAGACACACACATGCACACACACAGAGAGAGAGAGGGGGGGGGGGGGAAGGCGCACAAGCGGCACTGTTATACTTAAGCAGAAGGAGGCGAGAATTTAGGAAATATTGCGCGAAGTGGGCTGGCGTTGTCAGGAGCAGCAGCAGCAGGGCCCCGAGACGTGGAGAAGGTGCGTCCCCGAGTCGCCCTGCGTGGCGTGGCAACGCGAAGCAACGCGAAGCAACGCGAAGCAACGCGAAGCAACGCGCAGCAATGGTTAGCCTGGAGCGTGTTCGGGACACGCCGGGTTCCTCTCCAGTACGACATACTTGGCGTCGCCGTGACGCATCTCGAAAGCTTGCATCCCGCCGCCATGTAAAGTGTGTCTGCGACCAAGTCTGGAGGGGAGGGGGAGGCAAGTTCCTTCCTGAGCTAAGTGACAAATGTGAGGCTAAGGGCGAGAGGGATGCACGCCGCTGGCCCGAGGCACTGCTGGCCCCGCGCGGCAGGGCAGGGCGTGGCAGGGCAGGGCGCGGCAGGGCAGGGCAGGGCAGGGCAGGGCGCGCCGAGCGGAGAGTTGCCGGGGTGTGAAAGAAGAAGCGCCAAAAAAAGGCGGCACTGCCAAACTAAGTCAAAGTGCAGTTTGATGTGCTTAGGATTCACAGCTTTTCAGCCACCGGCACCCGAGCGCGCACACTGTGAACAGAGCACTGGACTTCGAGTGTAGTGTCCGGAACCCAACGAACCGGAAGCAACTGTCACCGCTCAAACTAGCCTCGCGCGCGGACGAGGTTCCGCGAGTCGCCGCGAGATGGCGCTGCGCGCGCCGAGCCGCCGCACGCTCGCGGTGGCGACCTAGGTTAGCGTAGTAACTAGTTTGTAAGCAAATTTTCCATCGTGAGGAAGCACAGTCCCGCACCGCGTGCAGACGTGAGGTATATAGCTCAGAGTATGAGTGAATGCTTGGACATTCCAACAAATGTCATCCAGAAACTGCGCAGTGAACCAATTGTTGTCTGGCGAAACAGGTCATAGTGAACTTGTTTTCATGAACTCGCGTCTAAACGCAAGGCACTTTGTTCTTTTGTTACAAAAAACATCTGCGTGAAAATAATTAAGTTTAGCCTGAAATAACACTCTACCCGCCTCAAAAAAAAAAAAAAAAAAAAGAAGGCGGAAAACCGGCCTTGGCCGAAGGAAGGACCCGTCTGGCTTCCTGATGACTCACACTGGCCTCTTCCTCCCTCTAGCCATTTTTACGACCCCGTTAACAGCATGATTCAACTTTATAGCTTTTATCACTGCTGTCAAACGAACGTAGCGGAAGGGAAACAAACGTGGCGCGTGAGCGTGGCGAAGATGGCCGCCATCCAGGCGCGGCCAGGCCTAGTTCGGGCACTCGTCTCCGGGGAGCCTTCGCTCAGTCTCGTCGTCCGCCCAGCAGACTGATTCCGAGAGTCGTTTTCGTCGCTCTGTCCCTCCCGCACCCACACGGGACGACCCATGAGTGCGGGGGAGACAGCGCGACGAAAACGACTCTCGGAATCAGTGTGCTGGGCGCGTCACGCCACGCCAAGCTGTGCCAGGTCGGTGGTGGGTGAACCAACCCGCCAACGCTACTCCGAACTTCGCACGTGAGTGTGTCTGTGTGTGTGTGTGTGTTTGAAGAACAGTTTAAATCACACTGGGAGGGCCGCGTTGCGTGTAAAAATGGAAAGAAATGCTGGGAGGGGAAGAAAGGCCCCTCGAGAGCCCAGCAGTGCTGCTTTGCCGGCAGGGGTTGGTCTACCAGCGACGAGGACGCTCTCTTTAGCAGTGGCGTGTGTGTAGAGCAGTTCACAGGTTTGAATCAAATTTGAATCAAAACTGGGACATCCTAGTTGAAAAGTGGAACTAATTTACATTTTCTCTGACCATGTGTGTGAGGGGAGGGGGACTGGGGGAGAAGGAGGTTACATCCCTTGTAAGCCCGCCCCCGCCTCGTACGGCTTTTTTAGTCGCCCGGTTGGAGTTTGCGTGGCGTGGCGTGGCGGACAAAGTCCCGTTCATCACGCATCACGCTGCCCAGCCGTGCCCTGCACTTTTTCTGCCGGCCTCCTCTCGCCGCAAGAAGTGTCCTTCCTTGCCTTGCCGCGCACGGCGGCCTGGTCCACGCCCACGGAAGGCCGGGTCCACGGAAGGCCTGGCGCCCCATGAGTGCGAGAGAGACAGAGCGACGACTCTCGGAATCAGACTGCTGCCGTTGGCGTTGCAGGCGGTACTGGGTGGACCGGTCCATCCCCGTGGAGGGTCTAGCGCAGCGCACCGCAGCCGGTCGGTTCCTTTTCCTCGAATCATGCAAATACGGCAGGCAGCGAGTCTAAGCGAGGCAGGCCGAGGCAGGCCGCGTCTGCCGGCTGGCTGACACGCTCCCCGCGACTAGCGTGCGCCCCGCGCCCCGCCGCCACGGCTGGGTCCCTTCCTTTTCTTTGGCCTTTGGCCGCGTTGGAATCTCTTGACTTCAAAGGTGGCTCCGGACCGGGGGACCCGGGGGGACCCCGGCCGGCGGAGCCGAAAAGAATAGAATATAAATTCGATCGCCGCCGCGCTGCCGCGCTGCCGGCGCCGAACTTGCCGTCCCGAATTGGAACAGTTCGTCTCAATTTGCATCGTTTTAATTATGAAGATGGGATAGCGGTTCGCTCCTTCGCAGCCGGCCGGGCCGTGGGCCGGGCCGTGGGGGCAGCACGGCCTCCAGCACGGCGCGGGGCAGAGTAGGCCGCCGCGCCGACCGAGGCGCCAAGGGTCGAGCCGAGGCGAGAAGGCTGAAGGCAGACAAAAGTGCGCCCCGTGATGGAGCGCCGGGGTAGTGGCACTGTTTGAGTAACGAGCTACGAGTGTGTGTGTGTGTGAGAGAGAGAGAGAGAGAGAGAGAGAGAGAGAGAGAGAGAGAGAGAGAGAGAGAGAGAGAGAGAGAGAGAGAGAGAGAGAGAGAGACAGAGACAGAGACAGAGAGAGACTGCCTGACTGTGTGTGTGTGTGTGTATCAGCCCCCATCCCTCATCACATTTCAAGGAAAGAATCCCGCCGCGACCCCGCAGGCCCTCTTGTCCATTCTGTGGTGGCTCGCGACCCCGCGGCCCCCCGCGACGCCCCTCGACGCCCCGCGACGCCGCCGCCGCGTCTCCGGCACGGAACGCCGCGGAACGCTGCCAGCGCGTTTTCAATCAGACCGAGGCGCCGCCATACCGCGCTGCCCCCCGCGGAGACGATCCCCCCCCCTTCCTTTTTCCGAGGCGCGCGGTGGACGTAAAACATCGGGAAGCGGCGAAGGCATCCGAGTGGGTCTTCGAGAGGGGAGAGCTAAGACTCGCGACGCGGCCCCCGGACCGGCCCGGACCGCCCTGCACGGCAGCAGCCACATATCTGAGACCGAGAGTCCCTCGAGAGGAATGCGCTCGCCTCGCCTCGCGGCTGGCTGCTTCACCAGCTCGGCCCGGGATTCTTAAACATGCCGCCGATTCGTGTGCCTTTACCTGAGCCTTTGCCATGCAAAACCCCGAACGCGGGCCGCGCTGCGAGGCATGCGCGAGGCTAGCGGCCGTCCGGCCGAGCGCCAACCCTTCCCGTTCCCGCCAACCCTCCCCGCCGTTCCCATACTGCCGGGGAGGCGCAGCATCGCAGATAGCGGCGGCCCGGGGAATTCCTGGAAATAAAAGTGAGGCGTCGGACTCGCTCCGGGGCCCTGCCAGGCCCGGCGGACGCATTCCGAGAGTCGCTTTCGTCGCTCTGTCTCTCTCGCACTCATGGGGCGTCCCGCGTGGGTGCGAGAGAGGCAGAGCGACGAAAACGACTCTCGGAATCTAGTCTGCTGGCTGCATGTCCCGGGCCATCCAGGATCCAGGCCGTTCTGGCGCAGCGCGGCCCGCGCCGCGTCGCTAGGGGTGCCGCCGGGATTGTTTGCGCACATCGTGAGGCGCAGAGGGGGAGGGGGGAGGGGGCGTCTGGCGACACTGGGGGCTGTCAGGCTGCCGCCTTTATGCTACAGCAATAAAACGAAACACTTCATCACACACCGAGCCTCCGTCATGCTTTTTGCAAACCCCGCTGCCTAACAGGTTTCTTTACTTTTTGCGTTCTGTGCGGAGGTTCGCGTCCGCGGAATCGAGTCGGAGTTTGTTTTCGCTCTGATTGACTTCCGTGCTTTTTCGCCGTGCTACTTTGAGACATCTCCCAGCAGGTGTGGTCTCGGTAGACCTTGACCTCTCCTCTCCTCTTTCCCGTTTATATCAATATCTGGAGAGTGGCGGCTTGACCGGGGCAGGGTGCATTCTCTCCCGACTCGGGAACGCGGCGTCAAAATCCA
This sequence comes from Thrips palmi, assembly GCF_012932325.1. Lineage (NCBI taxonomy): Eukaryota > Metazoa > Arthropoda > Insecta > Thysanoptera > Thripidae > Thrips > Thrips palmi. The sequence continues at coordinate 6,980,104 of NW_023144626.1, read as the reverse complement.
CTTTACACCGAAGGCGCTTGGCCGGGCGAGCCCCTCGATGGAAGACGGACGCCCAGAGAGCCACGCCGGCCACGCCGCCACGCCCCGAGGCCCCTGGGTACGCCGCCTGGCCTTCCCCGGCCTCGCCCTGCCTCGCCCTGCCTCGCCCTGCCTCGCCCTGCCTCGCCCTGCCTCGCCCTGCCTCGCCCTGCCTCGCTGTGCCGTGCCCTGCCGTGCCCCGCCGCCGACCAGGGGTGCAAACCCCGGGCCAGCCTGACCTCCCCGCATATAAGTTACGCCCGAGTCAGAACTTGTACAATTATAAGTTTTAAAATTAATTTTCACACTTTGGTTTGCAACAAGTTCTTCCCTTACGGACACCAGCCCGGCCAACGGACGGGAGTCGTCTGGTATGAGTGGGGCACTGAGATCTTCTTCCGTCTCCACCCCTCGACCCGGGGAGGAGTGGGGGGAGGGGGAGGGGAGGGGGGTATGGGAGGGGGAGGGGTGGGGGTAGAGATCGGCACGGCCCACTTGGGGTATTGCAGTTGCCGCCGCGGGCCAAATTCGACGAGGGCGGACAGGCGGACAGGCAGACGGACAGACAGGCAGACAGACAGACAGGCAGACCGCTCAAACGAGGCCACCTATCTGTCACGGCGGGAGGAAACGCATTGTTCACAACTTGCCTGGAAGATGCGCGGCGCTGCCAACAAAAAAAGAAAAAGGGCGTTTTCACTGTACTCCTATATGCGTGTGAGGCGCCACGCTGCGAACAGTCAAGCGCCGACCCCCCCCCCCTCCCCCACCCCTTTTTCCCCTCCACTTCCTCTGCCGCCACCACAACCACCATACCGTTCATGGCAGGTAGGACGACCCAATTTGCAAAACCGTCAAGGCGGAAAGACGGAGGAAATTTCACGACATGCATCATGACACCGCGGCGTTTCGGCCACTCTTGCTTCAAACTTTCCGAAAAAAGTAGACTATTTAGGGCAGAAACGGACCTTGATCTAGTGGAGAGGGAGTTTACTGGATAACGGTCATGAATAATGTCGCCGAGAACTACGTGTGTCAGCTTCGGGGAAGTTGATGAACAAGAAAGAAAGGCCAATAAAAACAACAACTTTTTTTATTATCACAGTAAACACCGGCGCCTCACAGCTCGTCGTGCGGCACGGACATCCTCCCGATCTGGATGGGCACCTCGGACCACAGCCGCATGCGGTCCGGTGCCAAGTTCGCCCGCATCTGGATGTCCCCCGGGGAGCCGATGTGCATGTACTCGGCGGCGTCCGGGTGGGCCACCTCCTGCCAGGAGCGGTCCGCCGTCGGCTTGCTGTCAGACCAGTCAACAGTTATTCAACAGGACCCGGAAGAAAGACAAGAACAAGGGCACTGTGAAAATGAGCGTCCTTGATTTTTGCAGTGTTGCTGACGATGCACAGTGGGCCAGAAGACCGGCGCAAGCGGATTAAACTCCAGACACGTGAGCTCCATAGTCGCTAAATGGGACTCGAAACGAACGTGTGACCACGCCAGGATTGCTCTCCGAACGAGAAATCCATTGGTGGGGTCACACATTTGGTTTGTGGCCCATTTAGCGACTCTGGAGCTCAAAACACGTCTGGAGTTTTTGCCACTTGCGCCGGTCTTCTGGCCCACCGTGCGATGGTAGCGTCAAGATCACTTTGCAAAGTCAAGGACGCCCTTTTCGGGCCGTGATGCGCGATGCCGACGCGACGGGTTGAGCTCCATGCCCTGCTCCACGTCGAGGCGAATCCTTGTTCTCACCCCGTGCGCATGAAGTGCACCACGTAGTCCACGAACTTCCGCGAGACGAAGACGTCATCCGTGCCAGGCTGCTCCGGGAACGGGATGGCGTCCAACGGGAACAGGTACAGGAGGTCGTCGCTGTGGCACACCCCTGCGGCCGAAAAGGAGACAGAGTTTCAAGCGAGAGCTGTAAAAGGAGTCGCTGCGACTCTGTCGCACTCGGGGTGCGTCGCGTGGGTGCGAGAGAGACAGCGCGACGGACTGGTTGTTCACGCGGATGGGTGAGCTCCGAGCCGAGCGCCCGACGAGCGAGGGTAGGCCACACGGCCTGCAGCGCCGTGCCGCGGGCCTGCATGCACTCGTCTGCAGGCGCTAGTGGAGGCACCAGAAACTCCAGACGCGTTTTGAGCTCTAGAGTTGCTGCATGGGACTCGAACCAAACGTGTGGCCCCACCAATGAATTGCTCTCCGAACGAGGAATCGCTCGGTTCGAGTCCTGTTTAGAGACCTGGAGAAAACGCGTCTAGAGCTTTGACCGCTGCCGGCGGTCTTCTGGCCCACCGTGGGAGGCCTTCGACGGTCCAAGTTGCACCCCACGGCCAGGCCTGGGTCTCCAGGCCTTGATTGTCTGCCAGGTAGACAGCGGCAGTTCGGTCCAGCTGCATATCTCCACGTCCGCAGGGCAGCCAGGGCAGCCAGGGCAGCCGGTGACGGGCAGTGCCTCCCTCCCCGCCCCTTCCGGCCAGAAGACTGATTCCGTTCAGCGTTTCGTCGCTCTGTCTCTCTCGCACCCCTCCGGGGCGGCCCACGAGTGCGAGAGAGACAGAGCGACGGTGTGCGGAATCGCTCGGCAGGTCGGGCCGTGCGTACACAACCAACGACGAGACGAAGGGTGAAGTTCGCGAACGCCTTCCACGGAGGTGTCTTTCGACGCCCGCGACATCGGCGGGTTCAAAAATGCGACTGAGCCGAGCGTCCCGCCAACGCGTGACGGCGCCAAGCATGCGCTGCATGCGCTCACCGAAGTCGGGGGACTGCGCTCCGAACAGCACGACGAAGCTGCGGTGGATCTGGCTCATGTGGGCGAACTCGTAGAAGTACACAGGGGCTTTGCCGTACTTCTTCTGCATCTTGATGAGCTGCATGGTGGGGTACAGGAAGGCCAGGTCGGTCGCCATCTGCCAACACGGAATCGTATTATGAGCCGGCCGCGCTGCTCGCACTGTGCCGGCGCGCCGCCCGGTGCTGCCATCTGGGGGGAGGCGGCGCGCCGGGGATACCCCGCCGGGGATACCCCGCCGGGGATACCCCGCGCGCGCAGGGGCCGTGAAGCGAGGCGAGGGGTACTCACGTCGATGAGGTTGAAGGCGGCGCTCCTGTCGATGGGGCCCTCGCCGAAGTAGAAGCGGCGCACCCGCTCCAGGGTCTCCTCCCGCATGGGCACGGGGTAGCTGTCAAAGTTGATGATGCTGTTCATGATGAAGTCGAAGTTCTCGTTGAGGTCCATCAGGGCGGTGTCGTTATCCAGGAGCACTGCAACAAGCCACTAGTGGTGCAGAGAGATATCCAAGACGTACACTGAAAAAGAAAACCGACGCACTTGCACTTTCCAGGACAATGATAGACCAGACTTGTTCAGCTCCCCTTTCCTTGCCCGGAAATTGGTACGGAGGTACGGAGGCTCTATTCTCCTTGCCGTATAGATTCGAAACTAGTCCTGGCTAGTCCGTCCATATCATTTATTTTGCAGTGTACCCACCGGCCACGAGCACGCCGCCGTCCTGCGCCGTGAGCCCCGTGAGGACGGGCACGTCGTTGAGCCGGTCGTCCAGGCCGTACGCCTGCCGCGGGTGCACGTCCATGAAGGCGCCCTCACCGCCGCCCACCTCCACGGTGGCCTTGAACGGCATGTGCGGGTGGATGTCCCAGCGCATGAAGCGCTCGTCCACCGACACGATGTCCTCGGCCTCCTTGGCGCGCAGGCACTGCAGCAGCGCGTCGCTGGGCGCGTCGGGGCACTGGGTGTGCTTGGCCAGCACGCGGGCCTGGCGGCGCGCGTCGAGCGGCGAGTGGAAGGCCCACGTGGTGAAGGCGTTGCCGCTCATGAGGAAGGCGCGGTGGAACAGACCTGCCGGACCACACCGTCAGAGCACCGTCAGCATGCCGTCAGCACCGCGCCGATACTCCGGCCGCGCCGCCCCGCGCGGCGTAGCGGCAAATCAATAGTCAAGTCGGAAGGTCAGGCAATCAATTAGTAAGAGCCTGCGGGCTGCTTCCGAGACGGTGCCGCGTCGCTCTGCCTCCCTCTCACTCGTGGGCGATGCGTAGGGGTGCGAGAGAGACAGCGCGACGAGGCGCCTTCCGGAAGGGAGCTCCTGGAGCGTCTGGCGACCTTTAGCGAGCGGTGAGAGCGTCATGAGATGGGAGCTGGCAGCCCCGGCGCTCTGGCCGGCCACCGTGACGCTGTTGGGGTCGCCGCCGAACGGCCGGATGTTGTCCTGGACCCAGCGCAGGGCGTGCACCATGTCCTTCAGGCCGTTGTTGCCGGGGACCGCCGCGTCGCCAGTGCTGAGGAAGCCTGCAACGGACAACGACAAAAGGTCGCGAAAAGATCAAGACAACCAGTTGTTTCGATTTGCCGGGTTTTAATTTTAAGTTACCGAGTGGGCCCAGCCGGTAGTTGAAGGTGACCAGCACCACGTCCTTGTCGAGGAGGTACTCCGGCCCGTAGAGGAAGCCCGCGCCGCTCAGCCAGCCGCCGCCGTGGATGAAGAAAAGCACGGGCAGCGGCTCTGCGTGGGACACTCCCTGTGCAACAGCATGTTCATTAGGACAAAGCATGTCTTTATTTGCATATTTTTTGCCCTGGCGCCGCGATGCCGCCCTACGTAGGTCCCCCAGTGTGCTGCCGCTGTGTTTGCCCACCTCCGGCACGTGCACGTTGATGTACAGGCAGTCCTCGGACCCCACGATTTCCTCCTGGTGGAAGTACACGTTCCTCTGGATGCACACGTCGCTCGGGCTCGCCGCCTGCCGCACCCCGGACCAGGGCTGCGCGGGCTGCGGCTCCTGGAAAAGGTCAGAGATGGATTTACCTCGCCCTGCCTTCCTTCACTCGGGGACTCGGCTTTACCCGCCAAACTTTCAGCGACATTTTTATCTCCTCGTTGATTCCCTCGTTTTTATTTTGAACAGCACTCAGCGAAGTGGCGACCCTCCCTGCCAGTCTCAGAGTTCCGCCCCTCCCTTCCGAACCTAATGCATCCGTTAAATACCTTAAAGCGAAGTGGGCCGACGGGCGGCGCGGCGTACGGTATGCCCAGGAAGGCGGCGATGTCGCGCCCGTCCCTCGTCGTCAGCCACTTGCCGGACAAGGCCCCCGTCGAGATGGTGACCGTCGGCGGCGCCCTGGTACTGTCCGCGTCCTCGTCGCCCGCCACGCCCGCCACGCCCGCCACCGCCGCGACGCAAAGGAGGGCGGCGAGCAGGGACGGTGCGCCCACTGCCATTTCTGCCAACAAAATTGATCGTCACTTGTTGTCACATAATAAAATGATGAAATCTCGGTAGCTCGCAGCTCAAGGGATACGTAATGGGATACGCATTCATTGCATTCTTGTCTGGCCACAACTTCGGAGCCACAAACAGAAGCGTACTGAGGACATATCGCGTGTGCGCGGAAAGTCGCATGTGACATGCTTGTTTGAGTTGCGCCGTTCGAGGCCGGCGATGGCCTAGGACGAAGGGCTGGCTGCCCCGACTGGCTGCCCTCACTGATAAAGTTGGAACCGGCTGGCTGGTCCGGCATCAAGCAACCTAATCGACGGGGAGGGAGAGAGAGGGAGGAGAGAGAGGGAGAGAGAGGGAGGAGATAGAGGGAGAGGTCAGTTTCGAGGCTCCGGGACAGTGGCGCCCATGCCGAAAAGAAATTAGCGCAACTTCCTCCTGCCGGCGGTCTGCTCGCGTGTCGTACGCAAGAGTGTGCGTCACAGACGGGTCATGTCATGTCTCTGAGTCTTTAGTCCATACTCGTCAGTCGCCGGTAAGTCATCATTGATTTTTAAGCGGGGAAGAAATAAATAACCAAAACAGGTTTCTTTCGACGACGTGACCCTTCCGCCGTCGTCCTGGCGCTACACTCACTCATGCTGGCGCTGCTAGCGCTGCTGGCGCCGGGCAAGGGGACCCAAGGAGACCTTGACGTGAGGCTGGCTTGGTTCACTTTGTTTGCGAGGAGTCCGGCAAACCAGGATCACGGAGCTCTTCTCGTCTCACGCACCGCAGCCGGACTGTGCAGCTCGTAAGGCCCGTACCCGCGCTCACTGTCGATAATGTATGTTTCCCCCACCCCTTTTCCCGCCGCTCCGCCGCTCGACCGCCGGTCCACAGACTGACTACTTTATCAGTGCCGGCACGCTGCGAAGCAACGCGGAGCCGGCTCGCGATGCTTGAGGGTCCAGCAGCCGTCAGAGGACGGATTTCCTCATGAGAAATCAATACAAACGCATTACGCCAACGCGAGATTCTTAAAGGACCTTCTAATGGCGAGGAAAATAAGAAAGCAAGATTTTCTTTAACTCGCTTTATTACTAAGGTCGTCCGTCACAGGTTCGAATACACTTCCAAAAAAAAAACACCTCGTTTTGCCACAATCATCGTGAAAAACTATCACTTACAAACATTGCTTCGGGGCTCCATTGATACACCCACAATAATTGAAACACTAAGAAAGTACACTTTTAATAGATGGCCCGTAAAACCTAGGATTGCAATACAAACACGTCTATCAATTAATGTGATGCACAGGTTTGTCTAGATTAATTGTCATTTTGTACTGTGGGTTATATCTCCCTCTCTCTCCCATTCATTTTGGTAAAATTAAAGGATTCTACCAGCAGGAGGGGAAACACGACAAAAGCGCCGCGATGGCATGTTACATAAAAAATAGTCAGGTTCTAGTGAAATAAGAAAATATACACATAATTTGTTCAAAATTGACGATCCACGGTACAAAGCGCTTGAGGTGAAACGCGTTGTGCTTTTGATTCTCATTGGCATGAATAAAGAGAGAGGGCGTCCAAATAAGAGAAATTGTCAAAGAATGACTTTGCGAAAATTCCACTCAAAACAGTTCCTAAAAATCCATAGGATAGAAAGATTGCTAAAGGAGCAAAAATACAAAGGTTTTATAATAAACCGGGTTTGGTGCCTGCTATACCCAACGACCTGGATGCTTTGCGTACATACAAATGGCCCACGACACTATATCTAAGTACATAACAATCGGTACACACCCTACATGGCAAGATAGCGAGACGTAGTACGTAGTACCGAGGTACATAGTCATTTAAAAAAGGGGAACAAAAACAAAAATTCAAAAGTCAGACTGTTGTCGTACCATTGACTAAAACCCTCAGTGAGATCCTGAGTAAGTGCTGTCCACGCAATAGATTAGCGCAAGAAGCGTCACATAAGCATTCAAACACGACAAAAAAGAAGAAGGTACACAATAAAAATAACAATTAGTAAATAACAATCACAGTCCATCCATGTACTACGACTACACGGCCACCGCGTGGCCACCGCGAGATTACATTATATCACCGGGAAATAGAATACAACGAGGTACAAAATGTTCAGGGATCAGTTACAAAGGACAACGTTCAACAAACGTGTGGGTTCGACTTGCATTGCTTGCGCGGCGAACGCGAGCGTAAGCAGCCCTGCCACCACGCTCGCAAGCCAAACCCCTCAAACTACTCAACGAGTTGACAAAAGTCATAAGTGCAGTGCGAGGAATAGGTTGTCCAAGATAACGCTTTCTCTCCAGCCGCGTGGAGCGCGAACTTCCACGATGGCCCTGCTTGCCCTGCTCTTGCTCGCCCCAGTTTCTGTGGAACAGCCATGGCCACTACGTACACTGTAAGCGTTTCCTGGGGTCTTCCTGCACCCAGATTTCTTCTCACCAAGACAGGCTTGGTCGTCAACCTACACGAGACCACGCTCGCACAAGGAACACGACCTCCCGCCCGTTTTCGGCCTCAGTTTTCTTTCAAATATTGGCAAAGAGTGTCCAAAACGACGACCGCAGAGTAACACTGGCGTGGCGACGAGATGCAGATGGACCCGTATATTGTTGGTTATTTCACTTAAAACTAAGTTTCCTCTCGGCGATGGTCCGCCAGTCCAAATAATCACGTTGCTGGCAAAACGACCGAAACGACCTCGGACGACGGCCGCGGCCATGGCCCCCGGAAATTGCCAGCAAATTAGGGAATCAATCTCCGGCAGACGGGCCGCTGCGCTGCCCCACTGCTATCTCGGGGATGCTTGTGCGGCCCGGCGGCCCGGCAGGGCTGCGTCATTTTCAGTCCGATGGGTCAAGTGGGGTCAACAGGAGGGCGTGCCCCGCCAGCCCCACCGCGTCAACTCCCACGCACGGCGACTCAGCCCAGCAGAGTTGCAGCGGGCATCGGGGCGTTCCAGGAGAGGGAGGCTTTCGGGTTCCAGCAACCGCTCCAGCAGTCCGTCCGTCCGGCAGGTTCGGGCTGCAGCCAATCAGAAGCGTGCTTGGTGCAGCCACCCGCTGCCCCGGGGCGGGCAGCCAGCGCAGCGAGCGCAGCTAGGCCGGCGTCGCGGCGTTCATCTGCCCTGCTCCGGCGCCGCGCCGGGCGTCGCCTGCTGCGTCTCGCTGCACCCCGAAGGCCCCGCGCCGGAGGGCCCGGCTTCTGCAAACCAGAAAAACAATTGGTTCAAGACGCTGTCCGGGATAACAGAGGAATGGCCCCAATGAAGCCGCCCGCTCACGCAGAGCCACGCAGAGCCCAATCAGCCAAGGGGCTCTAGGCGCTGGGACAGGCCCGGCCTGCGAAGAGGATTTCACCCCCACCCCCACCCCCGCACGTCCCACGTCCCGGACGTGACGCTGCCGACCGCAGAGTAGCACAGGACACGCGCTGCAGTTGGCACGATCGGCCTCCGCCCGGCCAGGCCGGCCACCCCCTGCAGGGCCTGTAGCGCGCCCCAGCCGGGCCCCAGCCGGGGCCCAGCCGGGGCCCAGCCCTGCGCAACACTGCGGTCGCCACTACACGAGTGCGAAAAAAATAAAAACGCAAAACGCGGCGCCGCGGCCGGGAACCGAACCCGCGTATCACCCACTCACCCATCTGGTCGATGGCCAGGCCGTCCATGCGCTGCGCGATGTCCCCGCTGCCGGTGTTGGCGTGCTGGCCCATGATGTTGGCCATGGCGTTGCGTCGGCCCGTGCGGCCCGTCGTCAGGAAGTCCTCCACGGGGTCGGCCGCGCCGGGGGCGGTCCTGCCGCCCTGCGCGCACGGGGCGCCCTGCGACGCGCCGGGCTGCTCCATGGCCAGCATCTTCAGCACTGCGACACAAACAGTGAGCGTGGCGGACGGACGGCCCGCCGCCGACCCGGCCCCTCCACCCCCAACGGCGGGAGGGGAAGGGGTGAGCCACAGGCCGCAGGGGAGGACGGCGCGCTATCAGTGAGCTTGACGCCAATAATCCAATCTCAAGTCTGGCGGCGCTGGACGGCTTCTGGGTCGAAACAAGGCACGGAAAGGACAACCCCTCCGCCCAAGGAAGTATTTCACTCAAGATATCAAACCTACACAGGCGGAAAGGTATGCCGAATATTGTTTTCAACAGGTTTTACCAAACTACAAACCACAACACGCGTTAGAATGCTGAAAACACCATGCTGTCAAACACTCACACTCAGTCATGCTGCAAACGGTGAAGGTGTGGCTCCTTCAGTGCTGGCAGGTCAGTGGACAAACACATTCCTTACGATGCATCCGCGGAGGCAGGGCTGCATCTCGGCCTATCACCAGGGCAAACTCCCAGCAAGCGGCTTCGCGCTGCATGCAAAGGAGTTCCCTGGAGAACGGCGCGAGATAGTCAACCCTTCCGGCACAGACGCATCTCCGTTGCAAACGAGCAAGTTCTACTACAGGTACTGAAAGTTGGCTCGCGGGGCCCAAACAAGTGTCAGATCAGGTCCAGGCAGCACTCCAGGCAGGTCGCCGGCATGCGCGCCCCTCACCGCCATGCAGTTAGTGTGCTGTCTCGGTCAGTTAGGCGGCGCCCCGCCTGGCGGGCCTGCAGGGTTAGTTCATGGTTAGGCACAATCCGGGACAACTCCATGCACCGTGGTAGTGACACCTGCACCGACGCTAGCTGCCATTCGGGAAGGTGGAAGTTTAGCTTTCTACTCAAACAACACAAGTCGAAACGCAAACGATGCAGCGGGCTGGGGGTAGGGCACCCGCTCCCCCTGGAAGCCTCGGCGACCCGGCCCGGCCGGAAGGGTAGTTGTTGGGTTCGAGGTTAGTCCGTTAGTGGAACGCACGACGCGGCGGGGCGGAGGGAACGGCAGAGCATGCAGAAGACGAGGCCCTGGCGTCATGCAGGCGTGGCGCCGCGGCCCGCCCTCCGAGACCTCGTCCGAGGCGGTGGCTACCTTTGGCGCGCCTCATCGTCCTGGAGGTCCTGGAGGTCCTGGAAGTCCTGGTGGCGCGCGGCTCGTTCCTGCGACCGAGCTCCGCGACGAACAACCGGCCGCGCGTTGGATCTTGGCAATCTCGAAACGACCTCCTGTTCCTCCTGGTTCCATGCAGCGCCGATTCGGCCGCCATGGCGCCACAGGGGGTTGGGGCGCCCGCACAGCCCGCACGGCCTGCCCGCGTGGGGCCGCTACCCCTTCCACCCGCGCTGCCCGCGCCGCCCGCGCCCACTGGGAAGGGAACACATCGACGCGGTCAGAAGCAGAAGGCGGCCAGGTGGGAAGCACCACGGCCACCGGTCCCGTCCCATGCAGGTCGGCCATTTCGGCCATTTCGGCCATTTCAGGCAGAGACCAGACCCAACGCAGCCAGCGCGGCCAGCGAGTGCCGCCGCGGCGTAGCTACGCGCAGCCAGGCGGTACGCGGTGTGAGGCTGCACAGTGGGCCACCGGCGGAGGTGGCCAAAATTCTCGACGCGTTTTGAGCCCCAGAGTCGCTAGACAGGACTCGGACCGAACGTATGACCCCACCAATGGATTCCTCGTTCGGAGAGCAATCCATTGGTGGGGTCACACGTTCGGTTCGAGTCCCATTTAGCGACTCTGGGGCTCAAAACGCGTCAAGAATTTTGGCCGCCTCCGCCGGTCTTCTGGCCCACTGTAGACTGTGAGGCGGCAAAAGTGTCGTCGGCAGGAGGTGAACGGGAGGAAAGCGAGCGCTTGAATAAATATGAGGAGGCTGGTGCTGGCGGCTTGCTGGCTTGCAGCATGGCTTGCAGGTGCGGGGCAACACGTATACTAGGCGGTGAAAAGGAAAACGGCCAATGCCACACTAAAACGAAGGTCGTCTCGGTGGACACGAATTTTAATGCTCAATTCAAGTTTTCTTCCCCATTTTTTTGTCATTTTGTACAGTATTTTCAAAATGAGCCACGATATTGACACCCCAATAAAAGTCTGCCCTCATTTTAAAAAAGAGAGAAGAACAAGACAGTTTTCTTTTCAATTTTGATGACGACTTGAGTTTTAGGGAGGCCACTTCACTCACTTCATCTAGGCCTTAACTGTGGGTTAAATTGATAAAGTGTTTCAGGTTTAAGGAAATACCCAAATGAATTACAAAATGATCACAATGAATAGAGCTGGAAAAGAAACGTTGCTTCCTTAACATAGAAGCCTGTCAAAAGATGCAAACAACGTATCGTCACATATTTAAAACATATTTGAACTAGCATGATTTGTTGCCATGGTAAGATAACAAAAACACCTGTCATTGTACAATTTTTACACTAAGAAATATCATGTTAAACACATCAGTTACTCTTGCCGATCAATTTTCATCAGATATATATTACTAAACCCGTCTACTGAAGCAAAAGAAACTCACCCATCAAATTTTAATTCCAGATGCAATTTTCTTCTTCTGGGTAGAGTGGTAATCATGTATTGCCCACATGTGAATTGTGCACAGAAGAGTTAGACGTTGACAAGACCTGTGGGCAAGAAAAAGTCCACAGATACACTTCCACCGAAACATTCAATTAGGTTAGGTCAGCTGATAACAGCCAGCCAGCACAATAAGAAGTAGAACAGTAGAGAGAGTTCAAATAAGGAGTGTTCAAAGAAAGTCACGTGCCTGAGATAGTACCAATTGCTTAACTGCCTCAAGTGGAAAACATGGGGAAAACAGTATTTAAAGAATTTAAAATATTGTGCTTCCTTGTGCAATATTCACAAGGGGAAGAGGAATGTGCACCAGACCAAACAAAAGTAAACTTTTCCCATGACATTTTTTTTGTTTGAAAAAGAGAGGTAAATGAGACAAGAACACACATGAAGTAACATAAACAAACACAATGTTTCCTGACTCTTTCCTAATGGCAAGTCTATCTTGTCAATTAGTGATAGAAAACATAGTTTGAGGGATGAAGGTCGCTTACCTGGAGATGATGAGTCTCACATAGGTTGAGACTTCACTTTTAAAACAAAGTACTGCAAAAACACTCGATATCTCATTTTGTTTCACTTTTTTGGTTGTTAACTTTGACAGTAGCTTTATGTCTTTACACCAATGCTTTCTGCTAGGATCTGGAAAAAACGCCTTCTTCACGGAAACAATCTTCCAGATTTAGATGTAGCCAACACTACAACATGGACTATGAACCACGGTAACCATGCCTAATATTTCTCAGAAGCAAAAGAAAGTCATAATTTAAAATCTTTTTAAAATAATGATTTTCCCCACAAAAGTAAAAATTTTCTAGCACGATCTTCACACTTATCAAGTTTTCTTTTTATGTTGGTCATTGTGCCGGGATTTGTTGCTGTTGTTGTTTCATTTCTTGTTGTTTTTAGTTGTTGTCGTTCACTATTGTGGTTAGAATTTTGATAATCCGGTATCCAAGTTGGTCGATTTTTACGAAGTTTACGGACTGATTATTAGTGAAGTATCTCATTTCACGGTTCATTACAATGGATATCGGAGAACTTCTCACCTACAAGGTTTGATTTTAGAATTCAGCATTTCTCCTGTGTTGAGGCACTGAAATTTTGCCTCCATTCACAAACATTCCTCTGCTTACCTCTTAACTTACAATTAAGAATAGTTGCAAAATTCTAATAGATGCCTTACCATACAATCCCTAGCCAGCACCTACCCCCAAAAGGCCTAATGAAGGCGAGAGAAATGAAGATGATGATGACGCTGAGTATGAAAGACATCGTAAGCACAGAAGAACCCATGCAAGCAGCAGCTCAAGAAACAGAGAACGTGACCAGAAAGCAAAGGTTGAAAGAATAAAACAAGAGATAGAGCAGATATCTTCTGCTGCCAAAAAGGCTGAGGAAGAAGAACGTGAGAAAGTTCAACAAATTGTGGACAGCGTTGAGTCAACAGAGGTTTGCCCAATTTCCTGATTACACATCGTGTTTTTATTCGTTTTTTGTCTATATAATGTAAAACTTGCCTGCTTCTTTTTTTAAAAAAATTTTCAGGGTGAAGTGCTAGATGAAGCTGCTATGAAGAGAATGATACTTCAGTTTGAAAAGAAAGCCCTTAAAAACCAGGAAATGAGAATCAAGTTTCCTGAAATGCCAGAGAAGTGAGTCCCAATTAAGTAATGAAAACTTCTGTCCCATTGTTTCTATTAGGTTTGTTATGATGTTATTACTTCCAGGTTTATGGAATCAGAAGTGGAGCTTAATGACTGCATAGTGGAGCTTCATGCATTAGCAACAGTCCCAGATCTCTACCCTCTCATGGTGGAACTTAATGCTATACCATCATTACTGGAGCTTCTCTCACATGAAAACACTGACATTTCTGTGGCTGTGGTTGATTTGCTTCAGGTAAAATCGCTTCTTATTTCAAATTATTATTTTATTTCTATCCTGAGGCCTCCCACCCTCTAGCCTCCAATAGGAAGGTGAAACAAATAATTATTATAACATTTGAGTTAATCCTCTTGTTTTATTGTATTTATTGTATATCTAGGAACTGACCGATGTGGATATTTTGCATGAAAGTAAAGATGGTGCTGATGCTCTTATGGAAGCTCTCATATCCCAGCAAATTTGCCCTCTGTTGGTTGCAAATTTGGAGCGCTTGGATGATTCTGTGAAAGAGGAGAGTGATGGAATCCATAACACACTTGGTTTGTATAGTTAATAACATCAGTTGTAATATGTGTTTTACTCCTCCTATTGGTTTCTTATATTTGTTGGTTTGATTCATATTTCAGCTGTGTTTGAAAATATCACAGAGCTACGTCCTGAGGCTTGCGCAGATATGGCCAAACAGGGTTTATTGCAATGGCTGATGCGTCGACTTCGAGTCAAGGCCCCCTTTGACAATAACAAACTCTATGCTAGTGAAATTCTGTCAATACTCCTTCAAAACACTCCAGAGAATCGACAAATGATTGGGGATATGGATGGCATTGATGTCATTCTGCAACAACTTGCTGTAAGACAGCTTCAAGTGCAAATTGCAGGACACCACTGCCTGAATTGCGGACTGATGGCAATTATTCTGTTTCAGTTTTACAAGCGGCATGATCCTTCATCCAGTGAGGAACATGAAATGATGGAGAATCTTTTCAATTGCCTCTGTTCTTGTCTGATGTATGCACCAAATCGTGAGCGATTTCTTCGGGGTGAAGGACTGCAGCTAATGAACCTCATGCTAAGGTCCTGGCACATTTGCATTTTTCTTGGTTTTAGTACCTCATTGATAAAATTAAGTAGTATTTATTATTATTATTGATCGTCATCTTACAGGGAGAAGAAATTGTCACGTAATGGATCTTTAAAAGTTCTTGATCATGCTATGTCTGGTCCAGAAGGCAGAGAGAACTGCAACAAGTTTGTTGACATCCTTGGTCTTCGTACTATTTTCCCTCTTTTCATGAAAACACCAAAGAAGAATAGAAAGCGTATCTTAACAACAGAAGAACATGAGGGTCAGAATTCACCTATGTTCAGCTTTTGTTGTAGTATATTTATCAGTAATTTTTATTGAATAATGGACAATTTGTCGTTTCAGAACATGTTGTGTCCATAATAGCCACAATGCTACGGAATTGCAGGGGCCCTCAAAGACAAAGGCTTCTTAATAAGTTCACAGAAAATGATCATGAAAAAGTTGATCGATTAATGGAACTCCATTTCAAATATTTAGAAAAAGTCGAGCAAGTTGATCAGCTTATTGAAGATGAAAGAAGAGTATGTTGAACATGATCCAATGATATCCATAGTGTTAAAACTTGGTGAATAATTTGTCTTATCTTCTTTTCTTCAGGACCTTGGGGAAGGAGAAGATTCAGATGAAGAAGATGCAAATTATTTACGAAGGCTCGAGGGTGGCCTGTTCACTCTGCAGTTGGTTGATTTCATCATTCTAGAGGCTTGTATGGGTGCTGCCTCCACTGTCAAACAGAGAGTCCTTCAAATTTTGAATCTTCGTGGAAAATCAGTTAAAACAATTCGACATGTCATGAGAGGTAGGACTATAGAAGTATGTGATTTAAATTTGCTGTGTTTTGGTTGTTTAACAAATTCAATCGTTTTCTTAACTTTGTTTTTCAGAATATGCTGGAAATCTAGGTGATGCAGGAGACAAAGAGTGGCGAGAACTAGAGCAACAGCATATCCTTCAACTTGTGGATAAATTTTAAGTGTGTAAATTACCAATGTATCTGATAATAATCATTTCAAAGAATTAAAGAAAGATGTGTGTAGAAGACATATTTAATTTTTCTTGCGATATGAGAATTTCCACCATTATCAGTGATGGAAGCAATACATTGAGGTGACAAAATTATAAGAAGAACTTGCGACGGCTAGTCTCAATTTCATGCCTGCGGCCCTCGGCAGTCCATTCATATTCACCAGATTTGCTGTCAAATAATCCATGCTGCAGAGATCTTAGCTTCATTGTGAAACGAGGACCTAGTTCTCTTAGTGCAGCTCTCTTTTCATTTCTGAACTGATATCTGGAAAGCAAGAGATAAAATAACATCAGAGGAGCACTTAGGTGGGGTGGATAAAGGTAGAGATGCTTCAGGAAACAGTGAGACAAACCTATGATGTCTGAAAAATATATAGTCTCTCTGGTTGTGGAAGGTAACAGCGCGACGTCCTTTAAATTCAGGGTCGTAGTGAAACAAGGAAGCCAGCATTCTGCTCACCGTGAGGCCAAGGCGAGTGGTGAAGTTATTCAGAATGACCTCTGGCCTACAATTACCTATTTCTTTGTAGTTGCGCTAGGGGGAGAACAGGAAATCAAATATATAGCAACTTGTCAATTCAAAATTAATTCACAAACTCTTTGGTACCTTACCCTTAGTTCTGGAGTAATTTTGACATTACTGAGGCGAAAATGCGCAGTGGGGCCATTTGGTAAATGTGTCAAAAGAAGGCCATCTTAAGAATTAAGTTAAGGAGTTTGAATACTGCAAGAAAATTGCAATTTTGACCCTGACTATAAGTTAGGTAGCAAGAAAAGGATACTGGGCTTGCTCATATCTTCATTAATAATGATGACATCAGTGAATCCTTCCTTAATGGCGCTCTGCATTATCTTCTTTGCTCCAGACCGATTCCGGTACAGGGAGAGAGAGTTGGGAATTATCCTGGTGAGCTCTCTTCCAAATATACGAGTTCTCTAAAATACAAACAATATTTTACAAAGACATAAACATTGTGACACACTTCTTCAAAATTGATAAGATAAGTTCAATTAAATGTTACCTTGTGAGGATTGTCACAGTATGTGATGAGCACTTTGGGCTCTACCTCCCGGCTAAAGTATGTGCTGAGTTCATCAAGTTCATGATCTTTCTCTGTTTCAAGCTGTTTCTCCTCTGTGATATTAATTGTTGTTTCATCTGGAACCCTCAATGATTCAATAGTGTGTGGAACTTGCTTTTCGACTCCTTCTTTCTCTCGCTTTTTCTTCAAAGCCTTCTTTTTCTGTAAAAAAATAAACAGACAAGATAAGTGCAAACAGGACTTAAGGTTAGTCTACATCGGTCGAAACTGAAAATTGAAAAGCATGTGGGAAAGCTCGAGTAATAATCTAAAATCATAATTTCACACCAAATAAAATCGAAAGAAACAAATAAATACCCTTGTTTTCGCCTCCTTCGCCTTGGCAAATTTGGCCTTGCGAACATCTTTGTTTTTGATCAAACTGATGCGTTCAGGTTTACGATCAGGGACAAGCGTTCCTTCTCCAACTTCTTCTTCAGATTCAGAAGAGGACTCCGGAGAATCCTCACGACGATCAAATTTGCTCATAATTACGGCCACCCCAAAAACTAGAAACACAACTAACCTAACCCCAATCACCCACGTTGATTTTGAGACTGACAGACGTGGTATGAAAAATTCATGATGAGCTACACTATGAAAAATATCAAGCTCATAGAAACTTTGCTCTGATTGGAGGAGCGATTGGCGAGGGAGGGGAGTCCAAATTGTGATTCGGGAGATCCCCAGACAATCAACTAAACCATCTGTGACTCCATGACTAAACCGATGGTTTGGTTTCATGGGTAAGCTATAACCAACAACGTGCAGAGCAAAGAAATTTTGTTGACATGAGATTTCAATATTCATTTTATTAAAGAAATAACTTTATAAACAAAACAATAAGTCAACGACCGGAAGTGTTTTTCTGTATCTGCACAGCGCCTACGATTCAGAATGCAACAAATTCATCGGGTAATTTAGAAGAATCTGCAGCTTCCTTCTTCTTGGGTAATGGCTTGGTGAGCTTCTCAGCGATCTTGGCATTTTTCTTTCTTAACTCTGAAAAGGTAGGAAAAAATTATTAAAAAGTATGTTAATGATAATGGTACTTATGAATGAGACATAGCAACACTAAGAAAACTCACCCCTTTTTTGCTGCCTGTAACCTTCCCATTCTTTTTGATACAAGTTGTAGAGCTGCATTGTTGCCTTGGCATCTTCAACTGAGCTGTGTTCACCTGACTGAATATTGACACCAAGAATTTCTGATGCTAATTTTTTTAAACCTGGAGTACGTCCTTGATTTAAATTTCTGAATGGTTTGAATCTTGACGTATCCCGTATCATCTTTGCGGGATGACTTATCATTAACACTTTGAGGTCGTTTCTAATGGCATGACCAACCAAAATTCTACCTTTAATGATATTAGCAACATCTTTTTGAACAGTGTCAAATTCTTCTCCTCTCTTGAGGTCAGAAGGCCTCACACCACTTACATGGGTACGATAATCAACAACCTTCTCTTTTGGTTTTACAAATCGATCATAGAGGCATTCTCCATGTTGATTGACTAAAGAAACTCTGGCAAGGACACTGTCTCGGCCATCATCGACACCAACCATTTCACAATCAATAGCTATACATTTTGTCAACTCTCGCTCTCCATCAGACTTGGGAATAAGTTCACTGATATAGGCGTCATCTGTTTCGTCTACCAGGACCAGAGGCTTGGTTTCTGTAGTCGGAAATGATTTAACTTTTTCACGTTTCCTGAGGACAGCAATATTTTGGTTTGATTTGCAACTTTCGCTTGCATGTGAACCAGGCTTGAGTTCACTCGTTTTCTTCTTATTTCTTTTGTCGGAATGAGGTAAGCCTGAGGCTAAGAATGCCTGCCAGTTATTGGATATAGAGTCTTTAGGTGGTTTGAAATTGGCAAGAGCTTTCTTCAGTTGATCGGTAGGTTGATCAGAACTCGACTTTTTCTTGCCTCTGAATCTTCTTTTCTTTTTGGTCACTTTGATAGCAAGCTTCTCAATCGATTTTGAAGGAACTTCTACATTAGCAGAAGTTGCCTTTTTCTCCAAGTGCTTTTTTCCCATGCTGCTTGCCTGAAACATACGAAAACATAACCTCAGCTTGGTGCAGCTCAACAAAATAAAGTGATCAAAATACAGCTAACCACTACGAAACAAAATGAAACCTTCACAATAAATACTCACCATGTGCAGAGATGAGATTTTTTAGTTGTTGTTTTGCTCAGTTGATTTGTTTTGACCCGAAAATTCGAGAAAAGACAGACTACACAACCGCCACCACACCACCACAACGTCGAGTCTGCCCTCTGCCTTACCTATATTTAAAACCCTGGACTACAAGAGCCAAAGGTTCGTAGGCCATCAAACATTGAAAACTGAAAGCCATTCAGAGGGTCGGTACGAGCCTGCTTTGTGCCTACACTCGCAGGGGACGACACGACGCCACCATGCGGAGGGGCTAGGAAGCTGTCCCGTGAGCGGGGTGTTGTTTATGGTATTTGTGACCATGGCTGTGACAAAAGTCAGGCTTGTTCACTAAGTTATTTATTTGAAATATGACGAAGTATGTTATCGCCGGTCTTGACAATACCACATTTACAAAAAATACTGTTGCCTCGATCGAATAATTGCTTGACAATTCGTACGTTAAGTAGGGTTATTTTCGTCTGCTCGGGGCCCGCTGCCAAACTTCACACACAATCATTTTGTTCTTACGTTTCCTCAAATTAGCAAAATAAACAACTCAAATGTGACTAGAGAATGGCTTAATAATTGTCAGAAAAAAGGCAAAAAAAATTCTGCAGCTCAAAACGTCTCAATTTTTTTCAAACATCTCAATTCTTAGTGTGTCTTAATGTTTAGTAGGTTGGCTACAGAGCTTCTTAGCACCGCCGCATGGTGGCGCCACGGGTACCCCAACTTACACTCATTAGGCCGACCCTCTGAATAAACAAGGGAAAGCTATAGAGCTGCAGCGGCTGTGCAGCTGCCTAAGCAGCAGAGAGCAGGGTCTTTTTTCTCATTCTTTTTTATATTGGGAAACCACTATATTCTTTCTAATCACGAAGTACGAAGACACTCATTACAGATCAATTTTTACCATGGTTTTGACGTTTCGACTTCACAACAAGAAAAACAAAAAGAATGGAAATCAATACCCATGATTCCATGCGAGTGCACTTCCTTTTCCGTCCCCAAGTGGGCTTCGTTGTTTGTGCGAAGTCTCCATCTTTCGTCTGTGGCTAGGGATAAAATAAGTGTAAATAAAGAGCGTCTGGTGACGGAGAAAACAAAACATGAGTTCGTATTTGCAAGTGGCGGAAGACGAAAATGAAGAACCCATAGAGCTACCCACCGAAGAGGACGGTACCCTGCTTCTGACGACATTGGCGGCCCAGTTTCCAGGGACTTGTGGATTGAAGTACCGCAATCCCGAGTCGCGTATGCGAGGAGTTCGCCTCGTAGATGGCCGGTTACACGCTCCCGATGGCAACTGGGGGAACAATGTTTACTTTTGTGTCTTCCCCAAGGGTAAGTTGACCGATATACACCTCGTAGTTCGTTCCTTTCCCTAGGGTTCATGCGGCGACTCTCTAGCAATGGCCGCCGCAGGGTTAGGCCTATTAAATGTACTCTCGGCCGCCTTCGGCCTTTCCCAGTTTTGTTGTATTTATTTTGTGCCCTCGTCTGCCTGCAATCATTGTAGACGCTGAAAGCGCTGTGCGGTTTTGTCCGATTCCTGCAGGTACTCCTTTTACACTGTCAACCTGCGAACTTCACCTCTAGTGGCTTGTATTATTTTGGGACCTCTTATTTTCCCTGATGCTCGAAATATTGTTGTTTGATTGTTAAAATAGCGTTTTGAACCAGTTTTGAACTTAATATTCGGTTTTAAAATTTCTAGCAGATCCTCTTGTGTTTCCTCTCTGTATTTCCTGACAATTTGTTTTGATCAATTGGTAAAATTACTATTTCTTTTGTCATCTTGTTACAGAAAACAAGAGGAAGTCTGATGACCATTTGGAAAATTCTACACCAAAGACAAAACGAATGGAAACCAAAATGAAGTGTTCTGATTTGATTGTTTTGGGACTACCGTGGAAAACTTCTGAGCAGCAACTACGTGAATATTTTGAATCATTTGGAGAAGTTTTAATGGCTCAGGTAAGTGTATGCCACACTCACACACTCCAAGAATGCCATTATTGTCCAATATTGACTGACAACAATAATGTTCGCTTTAGGTTAAGAAAGATCCCAAGACTGGACAGTCGAAAGGTTTTGGATTTATTCGATTTGGAAGCTATGATGCCCAGATCCGAGTTCTTGCTCAGAGGCACATGATTGACGGAAGATGGTGTGATGTGAAGGTTCCCAACTCAAAGGTATGTCCTGCATCAATATCAAATCGCCTTTATTCTGATTGAATCCATTCTAGTGCATTTCATTGCACTGCTCTCAGACATGTTGTGGGTTCATTCATTTTTTGGGAAATCTCGGACCTTAAAATTCTATTTAGTATATTTTTTGTTTGTTATAGTTTAAAGGAAGGATTTATTATAATTGATCATCTAGATAGGTTTCCATTTCTGTCTCATAGGTGATGGTTTCCAGCTTGCCTTTACTTTTATTTTTCACATTCTTTATTCTGTTTTACCAATTTTGGTACTCAAATAATATAAGCCATCATTTTGATCATGCATTGCCATATATTTTTCAAAGACAGATCTTTAAAGATTGAAATAATTAAACTGTGCTTAATTTCCCTCTGAAATTCTTGTCTTCAGTATTAAGATTGTTTTATTCTTGTCACGAGATTGTTTAAGTTTCAAATAGTGAAAATTATGTTTTATTTATCTTTTAGTTTTATAATTTGATTTTATGGGGCTGAGTATTTGAGTGCCGATGTGTGATTTGCATGCTGATATTTGGTGAGAAGTTTGATAGTTGCTTTGAGTGTGACTGTTTGTGTGACGCCCATGGGCAACACTTGCCACATCATCAATGAAGAAAAGCCAATATGCTGGCTTATCAAAATGACGTGATATCTATGTGGTTGTTGTGGCTGATGTTTGTGTGAAGCTTGTGTGAATGGTGAGCAATTCTTACATTCCATGTTTATTTTACGTTGAGTTCTAGAAGGGGCAGTCAATTTTTATTAGATTCTAGATAAAGTGTGTTGAGAAGAGTATAATCCCCACCTCCGTTTTCTTCTTATTCTGTTGGTAGGGTGTGGTTTTTGTGTCTCCAGTGTGTGTGATTGAGTGTTTGAAGACCAAATTTGTACTGCGAGGAATTGTTATTATATATTATGTTTGGTATGGACAAGAGGCATGGGTCATGTCAATGAGTCAGCTGAGCTGTATGTGGACTTCATGGTCTTCATTCATTCAACATGAGGCTTTGAATATGCTGCCCCTTTTCCTTGTTGGGTGAAAACACCATAAGCTATTTTTCTTAAGATTAGTTAAATACCTCATTTAGCTTGCACTTCATTAACCCAGCTCGAGAAGTATTTAAGACCCCAAACTTGGACACAGTTTTATTTCTAGTGGGTGTGGTACAAGAATGAATTTGCAATTTGGTGAGTTTTCTTGGCCTGCAGAGGATATTGTTTCCTTTCGGCTGAAGCTGAGAAATACATTGACAAGTGCAGTCAAGCTTTTCTAAACTTATTTCTCATTCCTCTCATTGAACATAATTTTTTGATCGAAACCTTATAACCTTATTGTTTCTGTATGCAAGTGATTGAAAGAGGTGTGATGGAATGACTTCTGCATGTGAGAATGGGTGTGCTTGTGTGTGTGAGCGAGGCAGAGCGTGTGAGAGAGAGGGACTGATGCATCAAGTGCGTGCGAGCTTCTAATCAGGAACATATTAAGAAATGTAAGTTTATTGATTGTACTTTGAATGTATGTATGTGCGGGAGTACTGTATGTGTGTGTTGGATGCTACTGTATGGTACTTGGCTTGGTATGGTGTATTTATTCTGTTTGTGTGCGGTGTCATAATTCTTGATGCTATTACAAGCAAGAGGAGCGCTAGTGTGGGCCTCACTGATGGTGGGGTCGATGTTTCTTTGCAGGCCACTGATGGCGGTCAGCGTCCTGGGGCCTTTAAGTCTGATTCTGATAGAGACTGGGCCATGCAAGCTCCATCAACCAACTTCACTTCAGTGACTCGCTACAGCTCTGTTGGCAATTATCGACCATCCTCGAGTTACGATGGACCTGTAGATCCGTATTATAACAAACCATCTTATGAAAGATCAATGACCCGAGAGGATTCTCTTCAAGTTTATGATAAGCCTTACAACGTGTCTGCATACTCCCACTATGATGCTGTGAACCATGGTCGATCTCCGTCTCCGTATTCTCCATATTACTCTAGTAGACAATATAATCCACCTCGGGATGTTTATGACTCCTATCATTATAATCGGCACCAATCTCCAGATCGCTATTCTGACCGTGATGGTCAAAGACACAGAAGCTCACATCACAGGAGTAAGAGCTCAAGTCTTGGTTCAAGCCGCCATGAGCGTGCTTCACCACCTCCTGTTTGTCCAAAATATTTCAGGAAAAGTGTTGCAACTTTCAAAGATAGATCTCGCTCTCGTTCACCTTTGGACAGAACATATTATTACCCACCAGGAAGATCTGTGACAGATTCAATTCCAGTAATCCAGTCACGTTACTGACAATATTCAAAAGAATGAAGATGTGCCTTTATGCCTTGGATGTAAGGAGTGCTCTAGTGCAGAGAATGATTGTTGCATATGTGGTGCTACACTCTACTGGATGTTGTTTATGTTTTAGTTCTTAGGTTATGCACCCCCAAAATATGATTGCAGTGTGTATGTTTATTGTTGAATTGCTTATTCCAGTGACTAAGCACAATTGCTGTGAGTTTCTTTTATTTGTATAATCAAGGTTAGCAGCTAAGAATCTGCTAAAAAAAAAATGGAAGGGGTCTGAAATAAATAAACCTGGAAAGGAAATGTTTTAAATATTTTGTTTCTTGTTGGGATTTGTGAAACCAAGATAGTGTCTTTGCCTAAGTGATGTGTGTTGATTTCACATTATCATCATTAATCATTTCATTTGGTCACTCAATTTCTCAACTAAAAAACACAGGATGTGGGGCATAGTCGGTTTAAGATTACACAAGTTTGCTTGTTAAGGATGCTGGTTTTTTGTTTATTTTTACTTCTTCTAGTTACTTAATTGTAAAATTATCATCCACATATATGTTTGAAATTCCTATGTCTTTATGCTTCAAATTGTTTCTTCTTACATTATCTACAAAGCTCCTCTTTTCTCAAGGTGAACTTTGACTATAGATGTGGAATATTTCTATCACCATCCTTCATGGTCTACATTAAAAGTTTATAAAACTCACATAAGCTTCACTTTTAGCATATTTGTTACCGGGTTGAGTGACTGGAAGATGCCTATGATTGCATGAAGGCATTTTCCATTGCATGTTATTTTTCCAAGTAGACTGAACATTTGTATCTTTACCTGGTACAGTGTTGGCATTGGGGAATATTGTTTGCACCCAAAGCTAGGACATTTGTAGGTCCAGCACCTTTCAATGTTCAGATTTTTATCGTTTCTTTGTTTTTTTCTCTCTTTATTTGAAGTGGTTAAGTAGTTGTTCAAACTTTCTCATAATGGTACAATGCATGAGCCCCATCAGCATTGATGATGTAGACCGTAGAGCTTGACGTGGTGGTTTTGTTGTCATTTTTCCAGGACGGCCAGATGATGCAGGTGCCATGCAAAGTGTTTGTGGGCCGTTGCACAGAGGACCTCCAGCAAGATGACTTGCGTGAGTATTTCTCCAAGTTTGGTGAGGTGACGGATGTTTTCATCCCCAAGCCGTTCCGGGCGTTTGCCTTTGTCACGTTCCTCGACCCCGAGATCGCCATGGGCCTGTGCGGCGAGGACCACATCATAAAGGGCATCTCTGTCCACGTGTCCGAGGCTGCACCCAAGAGCGAACTCAACGGCGGCCGGTCGTACGGTGGCAGCAGAGGCGGCGGCGGCGGTCGCGACCACAACATGGGCCGGCCAATGGGAGGGAACCACTACCAGCAGCACCACCACGGCCACGGTCATGGCCACGGCCACGGCGGGGGCAACATGGGTCCTGGCGGCTGGAACCAGGGCGGCCACAACAGGGGCTCCATCGACATGCCCAACCTGCAGGCGCTGGGCATCGGCGGCCAGGGGGGCGGCCCTGGGGGCGGCCAGGGGCAGGGTCAGAACATGAACAACCCTTTAGGCATGGGGGCGGCGCTGAACCTCGGCGCCATGCCCATGAACACCGCTCTGATGGCCGCCGCGCTCAACCAGGCTGGCTGGGGTCTCATTGGCTCCCTCCAGGGCAACCAGGGGCAGCCGGCGGGGGACCAGGGGCAGCAGGGGTTTGTGGGGCCCAACCAGGGCGGGGCGGGGTTTGGGGGCGGTCCGCCTGGCGGGCCCCAACAGGCAGGGGCTCCCCCCGCGGGGGCAGGGGCAGCTGGTGGGGGGTTTCTCAGCTGGATGAGTCAAGGGGGCGGGGGCGGGGGAGGGGCAGGGGACGCGGGTCAGGGTGGCGGGGGCCCGGGAACGAACGGACCTCAACCTCAAGGTTCGAGGACCCAATGGGAGAGTAAACAACAGAATTACCTAAAATACGACGTGTGAGAGCAAGCCTGGGCTCCATGGTGGGGTCCAGGTCCAGGTGTGTGCGTGCAGCTGGGCACAGGTGTTGGCTCCGCCCCGGGCCACCAGGGCCACCCCATCCCCATGGGCCCCGCCTCGGGCCACGCCTCGGGCTCGGGCCCCTCCCCGGGTCCACCCTCGGGCCCCTCCACTGCGATCGTGTGGTGCCCAGCAAGAACTGAGGTGTACATGTAAAAGAAAAGTCAAGTGCGTTTCTCTTAGAAATTGTGTTGTTCTTTGTTTTATTATTTTTCTTTCTTAGACTCCTTGCTGTCGTGGAGTTTTTGAGAATATACTATGTACATATATCGATCTGTAGGCTCAAACAGATTAGTTGCCAGACGGGCAATTTGCAAGCTATTAATTGTTAAATGTGTGTGCATGGGTGGGGTGGAGCGACTTCACAAAGAAGTAAACATAGTAGAGCTTCTATTTCTGAGTCATATGCGTTGTCGTTCTTTGCCTGCAGCAGTATTGTGTGGTTCTTCAATTTCGTTGCTTTCTTAAAGCATCGTGCTTCGTAACACTGTATGATTTCTTCTTTTGTTTGTGTAGGGATCTAAATCATGTATTATGACCCTTCAAGCGATAAATTTGTTAGTTTTCAGTCAAAGTTTATTTTTCATTGCTTACAGTATGATCTGGTTCAAAGTCTTATTATTATTGTATAGAAATGAATTATCACTTCCTCATTAGTGAGATAATGTGTGTATGTGTTAAAGAGAACTTGTATGCCCTGCCCATGTCTGTCCTGGCATGTCAACAAATCAGGAAGTGTGCATATTGTTGAGCTTTGTTACTATGAATATTACTATATTACGGATGGAAAGAAATTCAGAGTGCCGTGTAACTTATTGGGAGCAAGTTGTGAAAGCCCTGTTGACCAATTAAAGTTGTGGTACCAATAGGAGCTTCTCATAGTTTTCAATTTTGTTTTTCTTTGTGTGCGAGTGTGTGTGAGTGTGTATAGACTTTCATGTTGAATTGTTTTCATTCATTGACAAATTCCCACATTTCGTCCTAGAGGTGGATTGGGAAAAGTGTTTTGTGGTGTTGTGCGTGTTGCTCCTTTTGGTACCATAACTATTCAGTGTGCCTGAGATGTGCGAGAATTGAATTTCTTCCTTCCGTGTGCTTGGTGTGAGTGTTCTGTTACAGTCTGAGAAGTGTGTGTCAATTATTTTGTTTTTGGTGTGGAATGAAAACCATCAAACAGTACAAATGGGAACTATGAAATTTAATTATTAAAAATTAAGTTTAGTGAGCATGTACTGGACATAGTAATTTCATTTTTTTACTTTTTTTTTCATTTTTAACTGTTCTGATGGTTTATGTGTGTTCATATAAAGAAAATAAAAGCATAAAACAAGTTTTAATTGTTGTTCTTGTCAGATAGGAATGGAACCTTATATTTCACTTCTGTGCTTGGGACTTATTTGCACATTCTAGAATTTGGTACAGCAAATTTTGTTTTGCTTTTTAAGGTTTCAAAATGTATTCCAACAGTTTCATTGCAGCTATAATTTTTCTTATAGCCTTGTTACCTTTACTTAAATGCAGTTTGTCCTTTTAGCGTGCGTACCTCTAGCTTCTTGGCAGGTCATTCTTGAGAGTGAATGCTATGTGATTGTGTGCCTGAGTAGAATTTGCAAGTGAAACCAAGTGAGATTATACTCATCTGACTGTTTGCCGAGTGTGAAAGGTGTGCAGGCTGCATTATTGGACATAATTGTAGTGGGGGGAGAAAAATAGAGTGGTGAACCCATGTTTCAAGAGAATTAAACAAACATGAAGGTCAGTAAAGTTATCGAAACATTTTGGGGTTTGTAGTCCATAGCTCATTATTTATCTGACCAAGCGGTTGATTCAATAATGCAGCCTGTCACAGGTATGAGCCGCAGGCCAGCCAGGCAAACCAACACTTACAACACTCTTGACACATAAGTTTTTGAACAACTTCCAATGGATCTTTCCATTCCCTCTTCTTCCTAAAATACTCAAACTCTCTTGATTTACCTAACTTCCTTGATGATATCACGTGTCTTACCTTTTCTTGGACAGAGTTTGTTGTGTTTTTCTCAAAATATCTTAATTATTTACACCTGCATTTCCCAGAAACACAATTCTTTACATGCCCTTTTGAAACTCGCTGAAATGAAGATAAAGGCCTAGCGAGTTGCTGCCTTGGTTTGGAAGCTGCGTGCTGTGTGCGGTGCCTTGCCTTGGATGCCTTGGGTGTGCAAGAGTGCGATTGCGACGGAGTGCAAGACAGAAGGTGAGCTCTTTGTGTGTCAGTGTGCGTGTCTGTGTGTGGCTGAAAATGTGATGCATTGCTAAAGCTAGATTTCTTTTTTTGTTTTAACTTGATTTCAAACGGCCAGGAGGTAAGCAGAGATTGTGTTCAATCCTGTCCTGTTTGAAGCTAATTATAGAATAACGTTTTTATTTCTGGCACCTCTTTTTTTTTTTTCATTAAGTATTGGTTGGATTTCTGCTTGACTGGATACTGCTGTCCATACTTAAAAGCATCCTCCATTCCATTATGTGTTTAGGTGTCTTGAGTTCAATGCTTTTTGCACTTCTCTTGCAAGTTTTCTTTTTTTTTCTTCATTATTAGTGTGGCTATAACAGGCTTAATTCGGAATTCAGACGTGCGCCTTAATTCATGAATCCTAGAAAGTGAAGTTATAATTATTGGAAGCAAGCCAACTACCGCTTGTTTCGTGTGAGGCTAGATTGTGTAGCATGTTTGTTACCACTCAATACTAATTCCTTTCTCATTGTCTGAACTCCTTTTCACAAGCGTTTAATTGAGATTTTTTTTGTTTTGGTTTTACAGAGTAGAGTTGTTTACTTCCCCTTTAAACCCTTATTTTCTTTTTTTTCTTCTTTTTTTACCAGACAGAATGTTAAGGAATTCAGTTTGACAGATACATATAAACTTGATTGTGAAAATTCATCCTAGCGGATTTAAAAGGGCTGTTTTGTTGAATGACATACATTTTCTAGTATTAGTTTAAAACTTGGGTACATGTACATTGTATGTATGTGCATGTACTATTTCTAGTGAGCAGAGCTAGTTCACCTTGAATTCAAAAATTGGCAGTTCGCTAAATTTGTGAACATTGTAAAATCATACCTGTATCCTATACCTATGTAATTGTATGATACCTTGGTTCAACATATGTCACAACACGACTTACGCGTAGAAATAGTATTTAGTATGAGCAATCTGTTCAGCTCCATTATCCACGTTTAATCCAGACTAAAAGTCATAATTTTTCCTAGAATTTGTTGTTTAGCAAAAGCTATCCTTTGTGGTTTTAGGACTGTGGGTAATGAATCTCGTACCTAGCCTCAGCTTCCAAGTGTATTTTTTGTCTTACTTCCTATCTCTCTTTATTTTTCCATTTTGTTTTTGTTTTAAAGCAGTTTATGTGTGTATTGTGCTCTTGCTCTAACACTGTCAAATCAAGTGTAATGAAAATTGTGTTATCAGCTCGTCATTCCCCCTGTATTCCACCATATTTTAACTATTCTAGTGGATAGGGGAACAACAGTAGATGTGATATGATAGCTCATTTTTCATTGAATAATAATTTTCAAGTTTTTGTCCATGATTTGGTGCAAATTATGGAAGCTACATTTACAAAGTATAAATTAAAAACTGTGAACTGTGATCTGCAGGGTGGCGCTCATGGTGGCAATGACAGGCTGCTGCTTTCTCCCAAGAGGAACCCCGAACTCGCAGGAAACATCTTAAGTTTCTTCTCCTGAATGGTAACAACTATTTTCACTTCCGAGAGAAGATTTATGTTCTTACTGCCTAGTTAAAGAGGTATTCTTTACAATTAGCGTTATTTTCTGGAATCTCTAATAGACGTAACATACATTATCAATATTTTGTTTGAAATTGTTCTGTGTTCTGGTGTTGCTCTGTAAACCAAGCCAGCATTCCTGCTGTCCTCAAAGATCCCGATTTTTGTTTTGGTTTCAAAATTATTTGTGACTGTGATTTTTTCGACTGAAGATTAGCTTATGCATCTTTTGGTTAATTATGAATTTGAAAGGGTGCATGCCTTCTCTGTAATATACTTGAATCATGAAGGTTAAAAAGGCAGTATTACCTGGACTTACTAGTCATTGCCTCTCATGGAGCCAATATGAACTCTGGTTACATTGTTTAATTGTTCAATCTATAAACTATATATTTTAAAATGTTGATGATGTGACATATTTTACTCCAAATTAAAAGACTGATTTTGTTTTTTGAAATAATTTATTTTTGTTGCCCTTAATATTTTGTCACCATAAAGCAAATTCTATAACAAATATCAGTTAAAGTAGTATTGGATGCAGGACCCAAGCACCTACAATATTACACACGCCTTTGACTGAAACATACGACAAAAACACTTCATAAGCTATTGTTTGTGGAGCTCAAAAGTTTTTGGATCACTGAACATGACCCTTACCTTATGTACCAGGCCAGATCTTATTTGAATCTGGGATGAGTTTTTTCCATTTTTTAAGTTATTTTCACTGGATATTCCTTGAACGTGTTGGAAAATTATTTAGACAAGCTTCAGGATTCAGCACAGGTCCACAAATATATCAGAAGGTTCAGCGAATATAAATACAGATTTACTTACTT
The DNA here is from genome assembly GCF_012932325.1 of Thrips palmi. Classification (NCBI taxonomy): domain Eukaryota; kingdom Metazoa; phylum Arthropoda; class Insecta; order Thysanoptera; family Thripidae; genus Thrips; species Thrips palmi. The sequence goes on along the minus strand of NW_023144626.1, from coordinate 6,950,169 downwards.
CTCTCAACATCAGTCCAGGCAGCATTAACAGACACATTTTCCTCGGAGAGCTTTTTGCGTCGAAATGCATTTAAAAATTTCGCCATTCGTCCCTCTCCTGAGCCAACAAGAAATAAACACTTACATTCTCAGGGCAATGAAGTTAGTTACAAATAACAATTATCAAGAAACATATGCAGACCTTTGTCAAAGGAAGATATCAAATTTGGTTTATTATCAGTCCTATTTCCATCAGCATTGGTGTTTGTCTCTTCAGAGTCCAGATCAACACCATCCTTTGGAAGACAACAAAACAGGCAAAACATTAATTTTGAATGTAAGTTGCTTAAAAATCTTCATTTTGATAAGTTAGAAAACAAACCGTTCCAGTAACTGTGAGAGTTGGAGTTACATCAACAGAACATCGTCTGTCATCCACCTTTTGTACTGATTCCTGCCCATCATCTGCCTTTATTGTTCTGGGCGTGTCCACCTCATCTGCTTCTTCTTCTCTCTCACCGGTTCCATTCTGTGTTTCACTTGCCAAGTCACTAGCATCTCTGAGATTGAACTTTGAGTATACATTATCTTTGTCTTCAATTATATCTAGTTTGTCAACAGAATTTCTTTCACCTGAAATTCCCATTGAGATAAAAAATAAAAGTCCCTTTATAGTGTCAAAAGCAAGAAGTTTAGTACTTAAAGACATTAAGACTTACTAGACGTTTTTTCATGATTACCATTAACAATGTTACTGCTGCTGTCTAGCTCAATTGAGTTGGACTGGCCATTGTGTTCTGACAAATCGTTTTCGACTGGGCTTAGGTCAGTGTGTTGTTCAGAGTGGGTGTTGTGCCCATTTGTTGTAATGGGTTGGTCTGCTTCACCATTCTGCAACTCAGGTGCAGTTCCATTTAGTGCAGAGGAGGCTTCATTTTTATTATCTAATGCTGAGGCTTCATTTTTATCATCATTCTCAGGATTCATATCATCAGAGCCATTTATTGGAGATTTCTCTGAGAGTCCATTAAGGACAGGTGCATTTTGTAGGGGTGGGAGAACTCTGCTTGACCCGTCCTACACAAGACATAGAAAAATGGGTTGATAACATTAATGTGAATAAAACACAGCTCTTTCCTGAGACACTGTTAATGGAATGGTTTTTACCAGCATTGCAGGAGTCTTCTCTCTTTCACCTGTGTCCACTTTTTTCAATCTTAAGGATACGTCTCCATTTACCAGTTCATTTGCGTCATTTTTGGAAGTGTCTGCTTCCATGACTGCTTGAACCATTGTATGACAGCCTCCACAAGCCACCTTAAATAAATAGATGACAAAATGTTACTTTCAAGACAAAATTTTTAAAAATAATTTGGTCAATTTTTGTTTTGCATTGTTTTTGTTTTTTTTTTTTTTTTTTAAAGGGAGTACCTGTTTTACTCTGTACTGGCTAAAGCGAGTGACGGATTGTGGTGTACACTGTACTGAACCCTCATCTCCATTTTCTATTTCAATGCAGAGTTTCCCATGTCGACCATCTCCGCAGGCATACATATGACCTTCAACTGCAAATCAAAGAAAATTGTTTTGTTATTCTTTCATTGAACTTATTAAACACATTTTATGAGAAAAAAAATATAACGTGTAAAAATTTTTGATGACTTACCTGTCAAAAATGCGGTATGGATTTCCCCACAAGCTGCTGCACAGATATGCTTGCCAAGCAGAGTTTCAACGCATTCAGGTACTGAGAATGACAAGACTTCTCTGCCAAGTCCTAACTGTCCACTGAGGTTGGAGCCAAACCCATAAACATCACCGTCCACTAGGGGGAAAACATTAATCCATAAATATGCATAAAATATTTTTAATGTTTTGAAAAATAATTTGGAGTCTTTACTTGAAACGGCGATGGTGTGGTTCCCCCCACACGCCACGGATCTGATGGGAACATTGATATTGACAGGAGTTGGTACGAAGACGTTTCGATTCTCTCGAGAAAGGCCCAATTTGCCATTTTCTCCCTCGCCGCACATGAGAAGCTGTCCTTCCTCTGCAACAAAAGACTGATAAGAACAGGGCATTCCACTCCGAAAGGCGCTTACAAACTCGCTTAGAAAGATTGAATGGCTTACCAGTGACTAGCGCTGTGTGATAGTACCCACAACTAATGTAAGCTATTGTGTGCGGAAGGTCGATGCGCTTTGGAGTATCGACGACCGTCACCGATTCGCCGAGGCCGAGCTGTCCGTCCGAATTACTACCCCACACGTAGACGCCGCCGTCCACTGAAAACAGATTCGATGAGCTGGTACACTTCGTTTTCCACACGGTGCCTTGTGCGGGGCTGGTTAGGCTAGGCAAGTGTTTCACAGCGTACCCGTGAGCACGGCCGAGTGTTGGCACCCCGCCGCGAGCATCCGGACGCCGTCCTCGCCGGCGAAGATGCCCGCCACCTCGGTCGGGGTGGCGCGTTCCTCGGTGTCACCCAGCCCGAGCTGGCAGTCCATGTTGCTCCCGAAGGAAAACACCTTTCCGGAATCTTTAAGAGAGAAGGCAGGACAAGATGTTGAAAGAGGCTGACGCCCGCTGGGAAACACGGTGCGACACTGCATTGCAACTTACGCGTGCTGACGATGGTGTGCGACTTGCCGCAAGCCACGTGCGTCGCCTTCTCCGGCTTGAGACCTGCGAACACACCCATGCTTGCTTCCAGGCTTCCACTCCGAGAGTCGTTTCCGTCGCTCTGTCTCTCTGCCACTCAAACGGTGCGCTCCATGAGTGCTAGAGAGACAGCGACGAAAACGACTTTCGGTGCCGGGGAAACTGAGCGAGGCTCCACTCACTTTTAACGCAGCTCGGCATGGTGGCGGTGTTCTTGTGGCCGAGGCCCAGCTGGCCCCACGTGTTGCTCCCGAAGGCGAACACGCGGCCGTTCTCTGGGACAGACAAAAGGCAACATGAGCGAGGAGAAGAGAAAGAGGGACAGAGAGGCGGGGCCGGGACTCGAAGCCTCGAACCAAGCTCACGGTGGTGGTACAATGGACTTCCCTTGGAGTCTGTCGACGCCGTTTCACCACCATGCGCCTGGTTCCAGCCCTTCAAGAGGACCGGAGCTCAAAACGTGTCCAGAGTTGTCGTGTGCCGGCCGCTGAACCCTGAACCCTCAAAGGGGCAGACGCCCTGACCGGGGAGGGGGAGGGGTTTGCAGTGCAGGTGCGTGACGACCAGACGTGCTGGCCCGGGGCGGGCTAGAGGCCCGGGCCCCGGCCGGACAAAGCCCTAAAGGCGGACAAAACGGCGTGCGGCGCCGCGGCCTGGACGGCCGGGCGTCTCCGTCTCTCTCGCACCCGAGCGGGACGCCCCATGAGCGCGAGAGAGACAGAGCGACGACGTTCGGAGTCGGCTGCACTGCTCTGCACTGCTCTGCAGGCGGCGACAAAGGCGCTCGCCGATAATGCCCCAGGAACGCCACAACAGGTGAACGGCGACGGCCAGGGCGGTTTAGAACCACAATGCAGCCACCGCCCCGCCGTTCGCGTCCGCCGTCTTGACAAGGCCAGCAGCGAGTTCCTCGCGCCGAGCGCCCGTCGTGCCGAGGGTAGGCAACCCGCCGACACGGCTGTGGAGCGCGCGGTGTGGGCCGCAGGCGCCCGCCCGCCCGCCCCATGACGCGCGTAGCGTTCCAGCGTTCCAGCAGACTGATTCCGAAAGAACGCTTTCGTCGCTCTTTCTCTCTCGCACTCAAAGGGCGGCCCGTTAGGGGGCGAGAGAGACGGAACGTGGAGTGCCGCCAAGGAACCAAGGACTCTCCTTTCCTTTCCTTTCGGACTCCCTCTCGTTCTATTTCCATCAGGAATAATGAGTCGCGGCCGGGCCGGGCGGCCATCAGCGCTGCAGTAGACTGATTCCGAGAGTCGTTTTCGTCGCTCTGTCTCTCTCGCACTCATGGGGCGTCCCATATAGGAGCGAGAGAGACAGAACGACGGAAACGACTCTCGGAATCAGTCTGCTGGGCGGCAGGGTGGCACACTGGGCGATTCAGCCGCCGATACCGAATGGCACTCAATCCGTCAGAGCACACTGCAGAAAGGAGAAAGGGGGAAGAGGGAGCGTTAAGGTTTCGAGGAAGCGAAAAATGTTTTTTCTGTTTGTTGTCGGCGAGAAAACACCCATTATAGTTATCGATCAGTGTGTACACTACACTCCCGGCCCGGGCACTTGGGCGAAAGCATAGAGAGTCAACAAAGACTTTGCTAGTTGGCTCGCGAGCAGGGAGGGGCCGGAGAGGGTGTGGTACCCTATCCGTCGTGACACGGCGGGGCGGTCGGTCAGGTTAGGTCGGGACGTCCCGGCACTTCCCTGTCGGTTCCACCGACCGCATCGACGGCATTCCTCGTTTTTCGTCGCTCTGTCTCTCTCGCACTCATCGGGGTGTCCCGAGAAAGACAGAGTGACGAAATAAACAACCCCCGGAATGAGTGTGCTGGTCGGCCTGGCGGCAACGCAGCTCGATGGCCCGGTTTCAACGCGCCGCCACCACCTCGCCGTGACGCCCTGCCGGCCGTGCTGGCCCTGCTGGCCGTGCCCGCCGTGCCCCACATGGCCGTTGTCCAGGTCAGTGTCAGCCAAGTGGGGCGCGGAGCGCGAGCACGATGGCCAACATCGGGGCGATGAATTAAAAACGGCGGCCTTTCCCCGCCTGTCCGTCCCAACAGTGCTACGCCCCCACATCAGCGACAGCCCCGTCCACTGCCGCGGCCGCGCTGACCGCCGCGGCCCGGCAAGGCGACGGCGTACTTGCCTTTGTCCGTCGTCCGTGCACTTCCCCCCTGCAGGACGATTCCGAACGGTGCGCCCCGTTGCTCTGTCTCTCTCGCACCCCCAGGGGGGCACCCCACGAGTGCGAGAGAGACAGAGCGACGAAATAAGCGACCCGCAGCCCTTCACGACACACGACTCTGATTTATGGATAGCCATGCCAGCGCGTGCTGCACCGGCACAGGGCGCTCGTGTGTGTGTGTGTGTGTGTGTGTGTGTGTGTGTGTGTGCGCGTGTGTGTGTGTGTGTGACACGTGTTAGGCTCCATACAGTGCAGCGAGGAAGACAAATGTCAGATTTTCAATCTGGCCGGAACGGGCTGCCTCCTTCGCGTGAGCCGGCCATCGGCTGGAGGCAGTGAAAAGAATGAAGGAATAGTCGGGAAGGTGGGGGAGGGAGGGGGGAGTTGATTGGGTTGGTGTAATTAGTGCACAGGGGGTGGGGAAACTGAAACGGAAGACAGACGCAAAGACGGCCGGACGGTCAGACGGAGAGGGAGAGGGGGGGGGGCACGCGACCTACATAACAACAGCACCTGGCGGGGCCTCCCGCTGACCGCGACGCCTCGCGACCCGCAGCGACCCCCTTAGCCTCGCGTCGAGGACTTCCGGACAGCCGGAACCGAAAAGACGCGCACAGGCATGAATGAGTCAAGGACCGCCTGGAGAAGTTCTCGAACCACGTCACGGCAGTCCGGTCGAGGAATCCAGGTCATGCCGATCATTCTATAGGCGGTGACACAGCGACAACGACGGTCTATTATCGCCTGACCCACTCAACGTGTGGTGTGCATATTGCACGCGCAGGGAAAGCACGTCACTGTTGATTCCGACGTCGTGAACCTCCCCTCCCCTCCCGCCAGTGGCCCGGAAGACCGATGCCGGCGGCCAAAAGTCTGGACGCGGAAAAGAGTAATTTTACGCCGAACCTTTCTGAAACCTGCCTTGCTTGATGATCGCTATGCGCCTCGCCGTGGGCGCTCTACACCAGAATGGCTGATTCATGGGGTTCATGGCGTTGGCGGCGGGCCTCCGGGGGAAGGCCTCCAGGGGAAGGCCCGCACTTACGGGCCGCGCGTGGCGCCGTGACGCCGCCAGTCCGCGGTTTCGCCGAAGCCGAGCCGAGCCGTCCTGATGACATATTCCCGGCCCTAATGGGAGGGATGCAGTAGCACAGTGTGGCGGACACGTTCGGGATCAATACGACCGGGCCGGCAAATGGTCGCCAAATTTGCGGTCGTCGTGGTCGTACGGCCGTGTCGCCGTGTCAGTGGGGCGCGCCCCGCGGTCGATGGGCGACGGTAGCGCCAAACCACTCGGTCCGGTTTTGTGAATGCCCTCGGCCTGTCCGGCTGTCCGGCTGGCTGCCGACGATTAGAAGCGGATTAGCCGCGGCGCCTTCCGAGCTTTCGACCGGCCCCGATTCGTCATCACCCAGGCGCTGGCGGAGTGGGCATAGGGAGTGCAGGGCAGCGGGGGGCTCGCCCCGCTTTCGGGGCTCCTTGGATCACCGCGACGTGACCTTAACCTTCACGAAACCATGCGAGTGGCCGGCGGGGCAGCGTGTGTGGCACACTGTGTGGCACGCTGTGTGCTCCGAGCAAACGTGCACCGCGACGGCGAACAAGGGCCGCGGTGGCGGACAGCCCCCGATAGGCCGATAGCGCGCCACGGTCGTCGTGGAGGCCGCGCTGCACGCCAGCTCCCAATCAACCAATCGCCGGACACCCACCCAGTGTTTGCTCCATGCCTCGCCACGTTCACGATGTTCGCTACACTGTGCGCTCAGCGAAACCTCGCGGGGCCGCCGTGACGGGCAAGGAAGGCGTTTCGCTCGCAGGAAGTGGTCGTCGAGCTGAGTGGCCCCCGGGCTCAGCGCTGGATCTGCACCCGTACCAACCCGTACTTACTAGTGCTGCGCAGTCCGCGGCAGTGCCCACGTCGCTCTGTCTCTCTCGCACTCATGCGGCGTCGCGTAGGGGTGCGAGAGAGACAGAGCGGCGAGGCAGGGCAGCAGGGAAAGGCCACATGCGCCGACAACACTTCACCCCACGCCCCGCCCCGGGCCCCGGTCCGCCTGATAACAATCGCGCGTTCCCTTCTTTCGGCTTTTCCTGAAACCACGCTGGTAATGTGACTACTGTGCTGACTGCGAGCAGGGTTTCAAGAACGTAAAACAAGAATGCTCTATTTTGTACTCGGAAATATCGTAATTTTACAAAATAGTTTTTGCGTCTTGTGTACAGGAGCCGCTTTCGAGTTGAGAGGGGAAACGCGACGCGAGAGAGTGCCCCCGCTGTGTTGTGTACAGTCGTGTTCAAAAATCACGACAGCGGCCGCTTCAAGCATACGGCCTGCATGTGGGGACTGGGGGCCGCGGTCGGTCGCCACGACCACAGCACCTGGCCGCCGAGGGGCGCCAAGGTCGCCAACCCCGCCCGGAGCGGCCTGAGCAACCCCGCCAAGGCCGTGCCGGAGGCCGACGCAATGAATTCATCTGCGGGCTGCACACGCGACCGGCCGGCTGGGCCCCGGCCCCGACATCGAGACCGAGCACGGCGTGGGCGAGCAGGAAGGATTAGTCAGAATGCATAATGCGCTCGAGTAAAAGTGCGCGCCGCTGGGCCGGCTGGGCCACGCCGCCGCCGTGGCGTCCGCCTTCACGGTGAAGGGGGTCGATGTACCCGAGGGAGGGTACGCGCCCCGCCCCCTCCTTCCTCCCGGGGCCCGGGCGGCCTCTTCCTCTTCCTTCGGCGGCAGCGCGGTAGCCTCCCTGCCGGTCACTGAGCCCGCCCGCGCGGCCCGCCTGGCCCCGCCTGGCCCCGCCACCCACACGCGCCGTCGTCTACCCCGGTCTACCCTCTACAAGCACGACGCCCTCCTTCGTGCGGCTCGCGCGCGCGCCCCAGGTTTCGCCACGTTGCGCTGCCGCCTCCGCCTTGGCCGCCCGCCGCGACCCCGGCCGGGACTTGAACGGTGGAGGCATGTGGCGCCGACCCCCAGCACGCCCAACACTCCACGACGCGTCAAAATGTGTGCATCCCCGCCCCACCCCGCGCCCCGCGCCGCGGTCGAGGCCCGATACGATTCGTATCGATTCGACTGTGGTCTGGGTCGGACTGGACGCCCACGGACAGCCCAGCCCGTACACTGCGAGCCAAAGAGCCAAACCCCGAGCACCTGTATTACAGGTGTAGCGTCGTATCTGGCACGCTGCAGTCACGGCAGTCAGCGTACACTCCCGGTTGGCTCGTTGGACTCGGGCGACGTCTCGGCGAGGTGGAGGCGAGGCGCCGTGGATGGTTTCAGAGGGGGCCGTCGACGGGCCGACGGCTTACGCACCGAACGCACGTCACGGCGCGCAGCGCTCCGCCGTCCTGGAGGCCGGGCCTCGGGCCTCGGGCCTCACCCCACCACGCCGGCCTCCCCCCGGGCCGCCCGGGCCGCCCACACACGCCGCGGAAGGCGCGCACCCCTTGCCCCTTGCCGTCATCAACTCCCCCATCAACATCGTCTCGGCTGCTATGGATACAATTGTGTGCCAGTGCGGGGCGAGGCGCGGGGCGAGGCGCGGCGCGGCGTGGCGTGGCGCTCAAATCAGGCCGACCGCGAGTCCTTTCCCGCCTTTCCCCTCGAAAGCAATCCGATGACGTCATTTTTGCGTAGCAGATCATCGGCGAGCTGTCACTCCGGCCGAGAAGTGAAACTAATTGCCTTCCTGCGGGCCTTTTTCAGAGGTGTGGAGGGCCGTGCGGCGTGGTGGTGTTGGTCAGTGCGAGCGGCCGAACGTGCAGTGTGGTGGCCGAGGAGGGCGGATGGCGGATCGAACGGCCTGCCCGGGCTCGATCCCCGGCAGCCGGTGTACTCACGGCAGACGACGGCGGTGTGCTCGTCGCCGCAGCTCATCTCCACGACGGGGTCGTTCCGGATGAAGAAGTGGCTGGCGGCGTTGTTGGCGAAGCGACTGCGGCCGAACGTGAACACGGCCCCAGTGTCTGCCGCCAAAAACAGGGATCATCCAGTGTAACGCGGCCGAGGCGAGCACGTGCGGCCTGCGGACGCCGAGCCTTACCGGGGATGTCCGCCTGCGCGTCGCCCGCCATGTTGGCGCGCTTCAGGGGGCTGTACTGGCTGTCCTCAACGGCGGCCTCCAGCACCGTGTCCAGGAGGGCGAAGCCCCGCCACCGCCTGTCCTGGCAGCGCCGCGTTGCCGCGCGTGGACGCCGACGCCGACACCGTGCTGAACGTGGATGCTCGTCGGGGACGTGGACGTGCGGGACGTGCGCCCTGCGCCTCGTGCTCACCGCCTCTGGCCGGACGACGACGACGCCAGCCCCGTCGCCTACGACGCGCCCCGCGCCACCACGCCAGTCACCCCCTCCCCCAGGTCCCTAGCAGTGTAGTAGCGGCCGTGGTGGGCGCGTGGCCGGAGCGGCAGCGGCAGCGGCGGCACGGAACGAGAAGCGAGGGGAAACACTATTGCCCACTGCCACTACGCCCGCTACTCGCGGCGCCGCCACCGCCCCCTGCCACGGCGCCACGCCGGCCATGCCTCCGCGCCTCGGCCGCCTCGCCTCGGCCCCGCGCGCCGATTCACTGTTTGGTCTAGGGGGCGGTGGAGGGTGGCGCGGGGAGGGGAGGGGAGGGGGTGGGGGTAGTGTTGTAGTGTTGTGCCGGTACGGCAGGGAGGGGGCCGCGGCATCCGCGGCTTCCTCACGATTCCTTTGCTTCCTTTTGTCGTCGTCGTGGTGGTCGTGGTGGTCGTCGTGGTCGTCGTGTCGGACAAGGGGCATTACCTCCATTATCGACGCGATGCGACAAAACGCAGCGAGTTAGCCGGAGCCGCCACCAGCGTGCACGCGAACGCGGAGCATGTCACCCTTCCCGTCGACCTGCTTCTGCCCTGGTCTGGTCGGTCTGGTCACTGCCCCCGCGGCCGCGGACTCCGGACTCGCCGACCCACGAGTTTTGACGGGTGCACCTCAAAACGCGCCGGCCCCTTCCAGTGAAATGAATGTCAAACATTTTATACAAAACAAGAAGCTTTTATTCTCTGAAAACAAAGCCGGACATGGTATCGGTAAAAACGAGCTACACGTGTAGATTAAAAGCGAGGCGTTACAAAGCCGGAACGCGAAGAAAGCTCCACGCAGAATCTTGTAGTAATAACAAACGATAGGTCACGAAGAAGGATAAACAAGACGGCCTTCCCACCAACAAGATCCCCACACTACACGTCATTGGAGAAGTCATTGGTGTCGTGCCTGGCGGCGCCGGGCGGCGGGTACAGCGTCTGCACCGTGGCGTCCAGCATCTCCGGCAGCCTCCGCGACGCCGACGTCGGCGGCGGCCTCTTGTCGCCGTCGCCGAGGCCGTGGCTCTGCTGCGGGCGCCGCGGCCCGCCCCTCGCCCTCTTCGCCGCCTGCGGGTCCCGGAGCGCCGGGTAGATGTCGGCCAGGTCGACCGGGCGCTGCGGCCACGGCCGTCGGTAGCGAGGACCGCCCGGCTGACGCGGTCCTGGGGGAGGTCCCGGGGCGCGCGGGCGGTACGCGTGGTTGTAGCGGTGGACGGCACCGACCCGGGTCCGGTTCGCTGCCATCGGCCGCCGCTCATCCAGTCGCCGGGGCCCTGGCCCTGGCCCTGGCCCTGGCGTCGCCGCGGAGGCGGAGGTGCTGTTGGTGTCGGACTTTGGCGGGGCAGCGGGGAGTCGCTGATCGCCGCCACGGCTGACCTTGTCCACCAGGACGTCGCCGTCCTTCCGACGGGGACCCTGTGGAAACAGACGGCAGCGTGTCTCTGGTCTATAGGATCAGTGCGCTGCTCCCCCTCCCTCGAAATGCATGCCTCGAGTCCAAGGCGCGTCCTTGGCGGACTGCCGAGCGCCTGCGGTCGAGCGGGTAGGCAAGCCAACTCACTCCGCTGCGCTGCACCGAGGCTGGCTGCGAGGGTCGTTTTCGTCGCTCTGTCTCTCTCGCACTGATGGTGCGTCCTCCACGCGTGCGAGGGAGACGGGCGACGAGAACGACTCTCGGGATTAGTCCGCTCTGCTGGTGGCTCAGAGGACCCACCTTGTGCTGCTTGGTCCCCGCGTCCTGGACGCGCGTCCTGGTCCTGCGCAGCGGCGTCTCGCAGATGTAGTGCTTGACGTGCAGGCAGGAGGCGGGCCGCCAGTGGAAGGCGGCCGTGGGGTCCATGGCGATGCAGTGCCACGCCCAGTCCTGGGTGACCATGCGCCGCGGGAAGGCCTTGTAGCCGATGGGCAGCCCCGAGCTGCCCCACATCCAGAAGCGCTTCTCTTGCTGGTAGATGCCGCCGATCCAGCGGGCCAGCGGCGCTGCGGACACAGTGTCAAAACGTCACACTCGGCGCCGGTCTTCTGGCCCACTGTGCGTCACTTCGACGGCGACGTGAACCCTCCCTGGTCGGTTACCGTCGGCCACTCGCCCTCACGGCCTTACCCATCTCCTCGCGCATCAGGTGCTTCCGCATGTGGGCGTTCTCGGAGCGCTTCTCGAAGACGGCCAGTTGCGCCCCCTTGGCGCGGCACCGGAAGTGGGCGTCGTGCCAGGACGCCATGGTCTTGGACAGGAAGTAGCACGAGTTGCCCATGCGGATGAAGCGCGCCGGGCACGAGTACTGGCGCCGGACCCGGCCGCCCTCCTCCAACATGCCCTCCACCGTGATGCCCGCCACGTCTGCAACACGTCACGCTGAGCAATCCGACCAGTGCAATGAGGGTTGAAGGGAGAAAACAAAAACATCAAATTCCAACAACAAAAACACGGGTAGCCCGGATCCGGGTCCGGGAAGGATTTCCGCATACAGGTTACACCATTGTGCTTGCGGTGACAGTGCGGCGGGGTTCGGCTAGTGAGGATGGTCAGGGATGGGGTCACGACCAACAGAGAAGAGAGGAGAAAAACCGACACGCTGAATGGGCACATTCATTGACGAGTTTTATTACCCCCCCCCCCCCCGCTTCCAGTGCTGCTGTCACCGCTTCTTTGAGCGCACCGACAACGCCACTCGACGCTGGCCTCGCCTGCCGGCCTGCAATGCCTGCAATGCTTGCACTCGGCGCAATTCGCACTTCGCCATGCGCTGAGTTGCGCATCCCATACACTCTAGGAACGCCAGCGACGAGCCGCAGCAGGCCGCCCCTGCCCTCCCCGGCCCAAGTGGGCAATGCAAAGAAAACGCCGCACAGTGGGCCAGAAGACCGGTGGAGACGGCCAAAGCTCTAGACGCGTTTTGAGCTCCAGAGTCGCTAAACAGGTCTCGAACCGAACGCGTGACCCCTCCAATGGATTCCTCGTTCGGAGAGCAATCCATTGGTGGGGTCACGCGTTCGGTTCGAGTCCCGTTCAGCGGTCAAGAATTTTGCCCGCCTCCACCGGTCTTCTGGCCCACTGTGTGCGAGGGGAGTTTTGCAGCGTGGCGAGAGCGCGGGAACGCAGCCAGACCGCGGCGCCGCCTGTCATGTCAGCATCATCGCAGGTGGATAAATACTGTACACTGTAAGGCACGTCCACGTCGGCACTGCTAACGGCAGCAGGCATCACCGCCAAGGCTTATGGCTTCATTTGCCTGCGGCCCTCCACTACAACGGTTCACAACAATGCAGCAGCATGCCGCGGCATGCACGCAGGCCACTGCCGGCCGGCCGGGGCGTCGGCTACCAAGTTCCTTACTGCTTCGTGCGCCGCTACCGCCGCGACCGCCACACCACACCACACCGCGCTGCACCTTGACAAAGAGCGCCGCGGGCCTCAAAGCCTTAAACATTCGACTTTGTGTCTAGGCGGCCGGGCCCGGCTGGACGACGCCCTGGCCTGCAGACCGATTCCGAGAGTCGTTTTCGTCGCTCTGTCTCTCTCGCACTCATGGGGCGTTCCTTACAGGTGCGAGAGAGACTGTCGGAATCAGTCTGCAGGCCTCCCGGCCGCTCTCGGCCCGCACCCGCAGCCGAAACAGAAAGCCGCCGGATTGGCAGATGCCGCTCTGTCTGTCTCTCTCTCTCTCTGCGGCTATCGGGAAGAGTTATGACGCCTCCCCGAGCCGCGGGGCATGCCGCGGGGCGCGGCGCGGTCTGGTCTCAAGCCGCGCACTCCGCGTGCGTGCGTGCGTGCGTGTGAGTGTGTTGGTGTCGTGCGCGCGCGAGTAAGTGCAAGTGTTTAGTCTCCAGTCGGCATGTCCGGTACATGCTCACAAGAGTTCCCGGTATTTCGGCTTGGCGAGACTCTCCTGCTCTGCTCCCCCTCCTCAAATCGAACGGCGTTTTTATCCTGCTTTCCATCTCTGTCTATCATGCCATGCCCCGCCGCGCTGCCGCCCGTCGATCGTAAACGGAAACCGCATCGCGCGGCGATCTCGCTGCCGGAAGTCCAAGTGGCGCCATAAATAGATTATGAGTATTTGCGAGGCCGACTCTCTGCTTCCGGCGGCCCTCCGCGGATTTGGCGTGCCTCCCCGATTTGTGAGCCCCCCCCCCTCTTTTTCAGTCGGCATGCGGGACGCACAGTGGGCCAGAAGACCGGCGCCGGCGGCCAAAAGTCTGTAGAGGGGGTTTTGAGCTCCAGACTTGCTAAATAGGACTGGAACCGAACGTGTGACCCCACCAGTGGATTGCTCTCCGAACGAGGAATCCATTGGTGGGGTCACACGTTCGGTTCGAATCCTGCGTAGCGACTCCGGAGCTCAAAACGCTTCTAGAGGTTTGGCCGCCTGTACCGGTCTTCTGGCCTACTCAGCGGCCCTATGGGCGCAGGCATGCCGAGATCCACTCCAAGCAGACGCTCCTCGACGAGAACAAAACCGCTTCGCATTGGCTTGCCGGTCTCGGCCCTCGGCAGCAGACTGATTCCGAGAGTCGTCGCTCTGTCTCTCTCGCACTCATGGGGCGTGCCGTATAGGTGCGAGAGAGACAGAGCGACGACTCTCAGTCCGCGCAGTGTGCTGCCTGCCTGCCGGGGCCGGGACGGGGCAGCGGGTCCTGCATGTCACGCGACGGTGACGGTTTGACACCTGCGTGACGCACGCCACCCACGCACGCCGCGCTCCGCGGTGAAGACCGACTCCATCTCGTCCTCGTTGTCGCTTTGTTTCGGGTGTTTCGGGGCCCGGCTGGCGGGCCGCCCGGTGGACGGCGCCGTCGGCCGCGTTGCCGAGGCCGCGCGTCGCAGGGGCCACGCCTTGGCTTGGCCGCGCCGCCGCGTCTGGAGCAGGGACTCCACGGCGTGGCGGGGCCTCGTCGGCGTGCGAATAGCCAGCACAGCGCGCACAGCCAGATCCCACTGCCATTTTGGCCGCTGCCTCTCTCGCACTCATGCCCATGAATGCGAGAAAGAAAGCGACGAAAACGACTCTCGGAATCAGTCTGCTGCTATAAATCGTGTGCTCCTCGCGCCGCCGCCGCCGCTCTAACGAGACAGAGTGGAACCGATAGAGAACTGATGCCGCCGAAATGGCGTGCGCGCTTTTGACGCGCTCTGTCTCTCTCGCACTCGTGGGGCGTCCCGTGGGGGAGCGAGAGAGACGGAGCGACGGAGCACTGCTCGGAATCGGGCAGCGGGTGATCCGGATTAAACGGCGCGGGATCGACGGCGATGCTATCCGCCGTGTGATTCATTACTGACTTGGCCGCGTGGGAGCAGAGCGCGAGGCAGAGCGCCGCCGTTTTGCAGTGCTCGCAGTGCTTACAGTGCTGGCGTCTAAGTTCGAACGGACCGAGAAGTGCATAGAGAAGGAAGTGTCCCGTCGGGACACGCGGCGAGGCACGGCGCTGGATTCCACGTCTCGCGCTCGTTATCAGGCACGCTTTTCTTTTATCGCGCGGGCTCGGCGTTTTGGGGCGTTTCGGGGCGTTTGGGTTCGGGGCGCCAGATGAGCGGAGATAAAGATAAGGCGCGACTTGCAACACACGGCGGATTTCCTTTTCCAAGGACCACAGCGAAGCGAAGGGGCCGTCCTGGAATTTCGACGTGAAAGGGGTGGGGGGGGGAGTTGAAATTATTGGTCTCTTGAAATGCGAGGACGGTCCCCGACACCGGCTTTCCTTGTTTGAAAAATGCGGTAGGCGCGGCGGCAGTGGCGACGTGGCGACAGTGGCGCGGCGTGTCGGATGGCTCCACCGCGGCGTGGACATGCCCCCCGCAAGTAGCGCAGCGCTGGCCCGGCGGGCGGTGGCCCCCACGGCAGGCTGTCTCTCTCGCACCCCTGCGGGACGCACCACGAGAGCGAGAGAGACAGAGCGTGCCTGCGTGGTGTGCGTTGCCTGCGTGGTGTGGGTGACCCCCGCCAGCAATTTGCCCGCAAGGCTTTGATTTACGGCGTGACTTGGGCCGCTCCGCCCGAACGGCCGAACGGCCGAACCACCTGCATGCTGCTTGCAGTGTGCTTGCACCGCCCAGTGCGGTTTCTTTGCCGTTTTCCTGCGTTTCTCTCTTTTTTTTTGGCGCGGAGGGGGCATTATTTTTATGCCTTGGGTCTACACTGCGCTGTGCGGCGGGCAGCACACACGGCCGCTCGGACCGAGCGCGGCTTAGGGACGCTCCCCCGGAGGACGCCGAGGACGCCATGTACGCAATTTTTCATACCTCGCATTCTCGTCGTGCAGCCCATGTCCCATGTCCAGCTAGACGCTGCATGCCTTCGCCTCGGCCCGGCCGTGTGAGAAGCGGGCTTCGCGACGTCAGTCAGGTGTCAACAGGTACAGCAGCAGACTCATTCCGAGAGTCGTTTTCGTCGCTCTGTCTCTCTCGCACTCGTGGGGCGTCCCGTATAGGTGCGAGGGAGACAGAGCGACGAAAACGACTCTCGGAATCAGTCTGCAGGTACTGCCTGTGCGGCCGGGGAGGGAGAGGTTAATAGGTAGCGACGAGGGACTCGCGGACCGTGAAAGTGGCACACATCACACGCGGGCATAACAAGGAGGGGATTCCAGATCAAGCTGGCGAACCATCGCCGCGTGTCTCTCCGTCTGGCGGACCGTCTGGCGGTTGGCGCGGTGTACCCACCTGAAGGGCGCAGCACGGGCTGGCCGCTGGCGCGCTGGCCGCCGGCCTTCTTGATGGGGCCCAGCGCGGCCAGCAGGACGGCCACGGCCAGGCAGCGGCGCAGCGCTTGGTGCAGCATCACGGCCCGCATCGCCTCGCCGACGCACGCCAGGTGACGAGGCCGGTGACGAGGCCCGGAGGCCGGCACAAAGGGGCGACTCCGATGGCGGGCGATAGAGTCAGGAGAGTCAGTGACGACGCGCTGCTCCCACGGCCGGGTGGACGCGCTGGGCGCGCTGGGTGTGTTGTCGCTGGGCCCTGTGGCTGCGTTGTCGCGGGGCTGGCGACCGGCGCGGACGACACTGGATCCGTGCGCCCCGCGGCGCCATGCTGGCCGACCTCGTGGCCGACGCACCGGCCGAGGCCGCGGCCCTGCGGTGTTTATCCGCGACGGATGGGCCTTGAAGACCGTGCAGCAGGCTGAGGCAGGCTAGGCGGGCTGAAGTGGCGCCTGCCCGATCTGAAAAGCAACAGGGAAATTTAGATCTCGTCGATGACGACGCCCAGGCGCGGCGCGGCGCGCTAGTCTCGCGGCAGGAGGCCATCTGTTCGCGTCCGCGCGGAATCTGCCCCCGAGTAGCCCCTGACTCTGCTGACGGTCGCTGAAATAAAAACTGTGTGGCGTCGAAGTGGAGGCGCGCGGTGTGCTGGAGGAGGTCGTGGTGGTGGCCGGCAGTTCGTTGCCCCGGTGCTCCAGGCAGCTGCGGCAGCTGTGGCCACTGGCCTAGGCTAATGGGAGCCCGGCCGGCCTCGGCCAAGCGAATACCGAGCGAATACCGGCCGCGTGGCCGCGTGGCGCGTCTCAGCCTCATCGGATGTGTCGTAAGCAACACCAGATGTCGAGCACTCGAGCACCGCCACCGCCCTTGCAACGCTATCCGCGCACTCCGCGCCCGGCGTCACTAGCGACGACTAGCAATGTAGGCGTCAGCAGCCCGCGGCGAGGGAGGGTCGGGTGGAGTCTTGGAATCGGGTGCGGGGCCCGGGGCCCGGGGGTGCTGATGGCTGTGCTGCTGGCGGTGGCCTCGTCGGCGTGCTATGGCGCGGCCCATGGAAAGTGGTGTGGCATACTTTTGCCCAGCACGGCAGGGTCGCTCTTATCTAGCCACTCCTATTCATAGCGCCCCGCCAGCGGCCCGCCATGCCCGTCCCGTCCTGCGTCCCGGGGCCCGGCGTGGCCCGGCCAGGCCCAGCATCCCGGCAGCGGGCCGGTCCTGAGCAGTGCTTTCGTCGCCCTGTCTCTCCCGCTCTCGTGGTGCCTCCCGCGGTGATGCGAGAGAGACGCCGGCCTGCCGCTGTGCCCGCTCAGGACGCGCGCCGGGACGGGCCGTCGCATGACTTTTAATTTTACGCGATTACGCGTGCGGGCTAGCCTAGCCGAGAGTTTATCCACCTGACTCCGACGACCAGTGGGCTGAGTCCTTTCCCTCGCTCTGTCTCTCTCGCACTCATGGGCGTCCCGTGTGGGAGCGAGAGAGACAGAGCGACTAGGAGACTCTCGGAATCAGCCTGCAGCGGAGAATCTATACAAATCCCAGAAGCGTAGAAATATTTTTAATTTCCTCGTGCCGCGGCTCGCCGACGGCCTGATGGTCTAAAGGAATCGACTGGCAGGTTCTCACGGCGGATGCACGCCGTGCCGTGCCGAGCCGCGCTCGCCTGCAGTTAGTTGACCGCACCAGTTGGCTGCGCGGCTTGGCTGCTTTGCTTCATTGATGAACTATTGACCCTCCTAGTGCCGCGATCATCGCACCGCACTCGCGGTAGGAAGAGTGTCTGTCTCTCTCGCGCGCGGCCGAACCCCCAAGGCCGCGCCACCCCTCCTGCTCGAACACTCTTCCTCGGCGGTGTCCCTTTCCCGCTGACCGTGGCGGCTGCACACCGATCCCGAGAGTCGTTTTAGCCGCTCTGTCTCTCTCGCACTCACGTGGCGTCCCGAATGGGTGCGAGAGAGACAGCGCAACGAAGCAGCCTGCTGGTGGCGGCGGTCCCGCGTCGTGTATCGCTCGCTAAACATGTTGCACTGCTGGGGGGCGGGGCGGGGCGGGGCGGGGCGAGGCGGCGCCAGGCGCGGCAGAGTGCTGCTGTTTGTTCCGTTCCCTTGCCGGCACTTCGCGTCCTTGGCGGCCGCTGCTCAAGGCCTCCGCGAGGCGCCACGCGTCGCGGAGAAACAACAACAAAAATTGTACCAAAAGTGTGCATTTGCTATAAATAATATACACTCGGCCCCCCGCCGCCCCCCGCGCAGGAGGAGAGCCCCGTCGGGGGCGTGGGCCGCGTGATTGGATTACGGCTACCGTGCCGGCTGCAGACTGATCCCGACAGTCGGTTTCGTCGCTCTGTCTCTCTCGCACTCATGTGGCGTCCCGAGAAAGACAGAGCGACGAAAACGACTCTCGGAATCGGTCTTCTGGTCCGGCCTGGCCGCGGGGCTGGAGGCGAGGAAATTAAAAGAGATGCGGCGGGGAAAAGGAGAGGGGGGAGCAGTCTGATTCCGAACAGAACTTCGTCTATCTGTCTCTCTCGCACCTCTACGGCACGGGGTGTCAGTGCGAGAGAGACAGAGCGACGAAGCTCTGTTCGGAACCAGTCTGCTGCAGGCTTCCTTCAACGCCAGCCGCCGGGAGGAGAAGAAGCGATAGGTGTCCGACGATGACGGCTCGCGGGATTCCAACCCTGGCCGTGATGCGCGTGCACGGCCTCGGCCACGGCGACGACGGCGTGCCGCGGACAGCAGCTCCACCGGTCTTCTGGCCCACTGTGCGCCAGGCCGCTTGCGCCGCCTGGGCCGCCAGGGTGGTCCGGGGCAATTAGTCATCGACCAAGGCGTCAGAGACTCGGCGCTTAAATTACTCGTAAGTGCGCCGTTCGAACGCCGCGCTGGGGGCGCTGGGTCTGGGATTGGGGCACCGGCCGCCAGACCCCGCCGTCCTGCGGTCCCGAAGCCCCCGAGCCCCGAAGGTGAAAGGGAGACTGATTAAAACGTCCCGACAATTTCACGCGACGGCGGAAACGGAGAACAAAACGAGGTTCGCGTCGACGCGCGGGCCGCCGTGTCCTACCGTGTCCTCGTCTGGGAACGCGAACCGACCGACCCCCAGGGAGAAGGGGGGTCCTGCAGAAATAACAAAATCCACATCGGACTGCAGCTGGGCAGAAGCAGCAGAAGCACACACACCGAACGGGCGGGGGCACATTCGTCATCGGCGAGGAAAAGGCCAGCCGAATTACCGTGAGCAAGCACACACACACACACACTCACGCACACACACATGCACCTCTCATGTTCGGCGCTCATCCCAGTCAATAAATCAGAGGCAATTGAGCCGTGACGGCGGGAGCGTGGCTTCTACCATCCGCAGCGGGAAAGAGGAGAAAGAAGTTGGACAACGGAAGAGGAAAAAAGGAGGAGGGGTGTTTTGCGTGCCGCGCAGATTGAAACAGAATTATTGCAAAAATAGAGCGGTCGGCGTCTGCTGCGAGGTCGCGCGGTCACAATCCCAGCAATTTCAGTCTCTGCTTCATGCAACAGATTCTGCCAGAACGATTCATACAGCACGTCACCGAACAGGAGTGTCCGAGACGATTTTCCAGGATAATCGGAAACGACGCAAGGACAAGCAGCCTTCGCGCCAACTTGGGTGCGGTGCTGTCCCTGGCCGTGACATTTCCCTCTCGCCGGGCCATTCATTTTCCTCATGTGTGTGTGAGAGAGAGGCTGTTTGCATGTGTGTGTGAGAGCATGTGTATTTGTGTGTTCAGCACCTCATTGGAGGACTGTCCACACAGTGATTATTTATCAAAGCTGATATAAGTCTCTTTGCCACCGTGTGTGTGTGTGCGCGTGTGTTTGTGTGTGTTTCAGTGTGTCTGTGTGCGCCCCAGCGCGAGGTCTTGAGGAAATCTGCGCGACTTTTTGCGCACCGCCCGCCGCCGCGTCACTTATCGCTTCAAAATTGGCGCGGCGCGAATCCGCGCGCTTCTAGGAAGGAAATGTCGAAACGGCTTGACGGGGACGAGACGGGGGCGAGATCACACACACACTTACACACACGCACTCAAGGATGCTGTGACGAATAGAGAGCCGCTCCTTGTCCCGAGGCTACATCACCTCACCACACTGTCAAATAAAAACAGGTGTGTTTACACTACTCGGCGGCTGGCTGCAGTGTTATAGTTGTCCGATTCGGTGCATTCGTCGCTCGCTCTGTCTCTCTCGCGCGCCCACGGCACGCCCCACGAGTGCGAGAGAGACAGAGCGCGACGAGTAGCACCGCTCGGGATGGCACACTCGGTGGAACCAGGTCGGACATAGCTGTATACCGGATGCATAATTCTTCCGGATCAATGGAGCCGGGATGGCTTGGATGGATCCCCCTGCAGCGACTGATTCCGAGAGTCGTTTTCGTCGCCCTGTCTCTCCCGCACTCACGGGGCGTGCCGTATCGGTGCGAGAAAGACAGAGCGACGAAAACGACTCTCGGAATCCGTCTGCTGCTAACCGATGCCGACGATGCTAACTAACACAGCGGTCGCGCCCCGCCCGCCCCGCCTCCTCTAGGGCGTACCGCCTCGAACACGACCCATGATGGCTCTGCCGGCTCTGCCTGGCTGTGCCGGCCAGGTCGGGCCAGGTGAAGCGAAGACCTGGCCGAGACACGCCCGCCCCAGTCCCAGTGGCCGCCACCTGGAGACGACGCCGTCCCCTCGCACGGATGCGGAACGCGCCGTGAGTGCGAGAGAGACAGAGCGACGAAAGCGATGTTCGGAATCAGACGGCTGGCCTGCTGCTGCTGCTGCATATTGGGATGTAAAACACACATGCATGTCGTGGTGGGAGGCATGGCAGGCTGCGCGCAAGGTCAGTGTACAGAGATAGCGTGCGAGATGGACTAATTAAAATCAATTACATAAGCGCGGGCGTGGGCCAATCAGGAAAAAGGGCATTCCGAAACGCGAGACGCACGCAAGGACTCAAGGACGCATCGCACCTCGCATCGCACGCCCCGCCCTCCCTTCCTTCCTTCCTGCGAATTACTCAAAACGATTTCGCGATCAATTTCGCTTTCAATTTTCCACATGACACTTCGATGGCACCAATTTTGCGTTCAGCATACCGCCTGTCGAGAACGCGTCTCTCAGGGATCTGGGTCAAAAAGGACCGGGTTTTTTTCCGCAAAAGGTGCCCGTGGGTTTTGGAGCGTTCGGGACGGCCCGGCCCCACCGCAGCGCCACCGCCTCGCCGCGGGGCGGGCACACTGTACTTCACAGTGCCCTGGCCCGCCCACGCCGCATGGCACACTGGCATGGCGGTCTGCAGTGCAGCGCAGCCCCGTCGGGACGGCATCGCCCGGCATTGCCGCCTCTGGGACTCTAGTGCACTAACACAATGAGCACCGCGCCGGCGCCGCCAGCACCGCGAGGACCATCGCCTCCATCACGCCGGCACAGTGTCGTATTTCGCTGACCCGCGCAGCGCGCGCAGCGCCTAGGCTAACACGGCCTCGCCTCCGCCTTAAATGACGGCTTTTAAATTACCGGTTTAAACATGCCTTCGTCGTCATTCGTGCACTCGAATAACACTGACCTAACCTACAGTGCGCCGAACCGCAGGAGTTCTACTTGATTTCAAACCCTACTTTTAAACATGCCTTCGTCGTCTGCACTCGAGTAACACTGACCTACAGTGCGCCGAACCGCAGGAGTTCCACTTGATTTCAAATTTTCACTCTTGAAATAGTGACGACTGGCTTTTTTTTCTCGAGGCATTACTTTTATTCGTCGCTCCGACCTCGTCATCATCATCCCCCACGGCGCCAAGCGCCAAGCTAGTACCGACCGGCCTCATATAAAGACACTCTCCTTTATACGAGCCGAGTACCGCCCCACCCTCCACAGTGTGGCGGGGCTCGCGGCGCCACCCTGCAGTCGGCGCTCTGTCTCTCTCGCACTCCCCTGCGGCCCGCCGGCCCGCCTCGCGAGTGCGAGAGAGACAGAGCGGCCCTGTTCGGAATGAGCACGCCGCCTGCAACACGCAGCACACCGCCTGTCCGGCAACCGAAACACGGTCACACGGTCGCGAAATCAATACGGGCGGAAGCGCAGTGCTTGGTCGCTCTGTCTCTCTCGCACCCATACGGGACGCCCCGCGAGTGCGACAGAAACAGCGCGACGTGCGGAAGCGCAGTGCGGGGCTAAGCGCAGGGCCGCAGGGCTCGACATCGCGACATTATATATTTACCCCGTTTTATGCGTCCGGCCCTATCGGCCGTAAAGCCCAAGCGGGCCAGCCAGTCGCTTCGTCGCTCTGTCTCTGTCGCGCTCACGGGGCGCTCCGTAAGGGTGCGAGGGAGAGAGAGAGACGCTGTTCGCTGTTGGGCCAGACCGCCGGGCCGGGCCGGGGCTGTGGCCGCAGGGATCAGGCAGGCCGCAGGCGGGACCCATCCGCACTTCGCCTTGATGGCCGATGGCCGATGCGGGTCCGCCATGCCGGCCTGCACTGAGAAAAATGATTGACTCATGGGATGAAAACTTTGACTCCCAGGCTAGAACACTTCAATGAAAATAGAACTGGTCAAACCTTTGATGGAGATACTCAAAGCAGTTTGATCAGCGTGTTTGGTTCCAGCCCTCAAACTACTTTCAACACCATAATTCATTCGATGCACGACGACCTTAAATCAAGTTCAATGTGTGTCAAAGAATTGATCCGTTACTGTGCTCAAACGTTCAATTGGTTCCCAAAGCAAATCATCTGTCTAAATTTTGTAAAAATGTCACAGAGCAATCCCTTTCCCGCCGGTATTTGATACCCGCAGTCCATTCCCTTGCTAGTAATAAGCTGTAAACAGTTTCCGATGAACTGTGCAAGGGAAAACTGGTTACGCACCGACCGGGAATCGAACCCCGGACGATCTCGGTTTACCATCCAGCCTCCAGGCACGGATCCAACTGAGCTACCGTGACAACTGGGTAGAGGCGAGAAGAAACAGTGTGTGTTGAGACGGCATGTGACGTCATTCCCGCAAGTCTCTTTGACTGCAAATATCGGCTGTGGAACCTGTTTGGTCACGGAGATGAATCGGAAATCAATTACGGAAACCGATCTTCTTTAGGCGTGTGCATTGATCACGATTGATTATGGCACCATGAGCGTTTAAGGCCTGCAGTAAAAAACTTTGACCATCGAGATCGAAGTATTTGATTTCCACCAAAAAGTGGACTGGTTAATCGACATTTAATGCTGGGAATCAAAGATTTCATGCCACCATTCAATCATTTTTCTCAGTGTGCCAAAAACGCATCGCCCGCCGAAGGCGGACAGATTTCAGCACACTGTGGCAAAAAGCTACGGAAAATTCTGTAAACAGCTTGTGGTAATTCTCCGTAGGCCCCTTATCAATATTCTCCGTAGGCTCTTACAGTATTTTCTGTAGGACCGCACAGTATTCTCCGTAGGACCGCACAGTGATCTCCGTAGGACTATACAGTCTTCGAGGTCCTACGGAGAAGACTGTGCGGATTTACAGAGAATACTGTGCGGCCCTACGGAGAATACTGTAAGAGCCTACGGAGAATATTGATAAGAGGGCTACGGAGAATCCTGGCAAAAAAATTAACAGGATTTTCCGTACCTTTTTGCCACAGTGCAGAGAGTGCTAACAAAAGTATCACGTGTCCGTGGATGGCACATTGTCATGCATCGAAGAATTGGCAACGTGGGAACTCCGAAATGATGAAGCTCAATTTCTATTTCCCTCTCTAGTAACGGAGGGCATGTCGGTGCAGTACCGCTCGCTGCCCCTTTTTGTTGAGCAGGCACGAAGGCGCGGCCGGACTAGTACACCATTAGCGCTTCGGCGTATCAGCGGGCTGATTCCGAAGAGAGCTTTCCGTCGCTCTGTCTCTCTCGCACTCGCGGGGCGTGCCGGCGTGCCGCGGGGCGTGCCGCAGGGGTGCGAGAGAGACAGGATCTCGGTCTGCAGCGCGGCTAGGGCAGGGCTCGGCCCACGCAAGCAAACGAGCTTTCGTCTTTCAGCTTCTCGGGCGCTTCCTCGGGGCCCGACTTTGTAGCGCCTTGCTTCGCCTTGCCTGCTTGTGTACTCAACGAGGGGAAAGCACGGGGGAGGGGAGGGGGGCTTGCGAGTACAAGGACGCGCGTCGGGGAGACGGAAGGAAGGCGGCGATTTGTTTGAACCCGTTTCCGCCTGTTGCTGTTTTCTTTCTTCTCTTCTTTTCGTTCTGCGTCTATCAATGGCAGACTTGGGCAAGCGCCGCGCAGGTAGGCAGCACGCGTGCAGCCCTGCGCTGCGTCCACGCAGGTTGCCGTCGGCAGGGGCCCGGCCCAGGGCCCGCCCCGCGGCCACACGGCACTACACTGTGTGAGTGTGTGAATAGTTGGAGGCGGCGCGGTCCGCGGTGTTTGCAGAGGCAGTGAGTTACATGGCCGGTTGGC
The DNA here is from genome assembly GCF_012932325.1 of Thrips palmi. NCBI lineage: Eukaryota > Metazoa > Arthropoda > Insecta > Thysanoptera > Thripidae > Thrips > Thrips palmi. The sequence continues at coordinate 6,925,861 of NW_023144626.1, read as the reverse complement.
GTGTATAGACGCTCGCTGTGTGTACCAGTGTACGCACACACCTGCGAAGGGCCCGCACGGCGAGTCCTCGAGCTGGCCCTGCTTGCCCTGCTGCAGACCGATTCCGAGAGTCGCTTTCGTCGCTCTGTCTCTCTCGCACTCATGGGGCGTACCGTGTGGGTGCGAGAGAGACAGCGACGAAAGCGACTCTCGGAATCGGTCTACTGGCCTGCGAGGCCTGCGCGGTCCGGTCGGTCCCACACTGTAAGTGCAAACACGCGACGACGACGTCCTGGTCCACCCGCGCCGTGCCGCGCCAGCCGGCTCACTCCCAAGAATCGCGTCTCCGCTCTGTCTCTCGCGCTGCTACCCCTGCGCGACGCCCCACGAGTGCGACAGAGACAGAGCGACGAGACGATTCCTCGGAGACACACTGCAAGTCCGGCAGGCTTCGGAGCAGACAAACAGAGGCGCGCGTGATTCTGGATTTGGAGACGTGTCAGTGCGGTCTGGGTCTTGGCGGAGTCTTGGCGAAACGGGATGTGTAATGCGGGTTATTAATCGGGGTCGAAGCCTCCGCAGACTGATTCCGAGGGTCGTCTTCGTCGCTGTGTCTCTCTCGCACTCATGGGGCGGCCCGTATAGGTGCGAGAGAGCCAGAGCGACGAAACGACTCTCGGAATGAGTCTGCTGCGTTGCGGCGCGTGGCGTGCCCTGGCGGCGTGCGGCGCTCATTGCTATGCTGGGCACGGAACCGGGTGTCGATTCCGCGATGTCACTCCGAACATTTGCAAAACGTCCTGCCGAGCGGCTATCCGTATTAAACAACATGTAAAGTACCGTCGCGTGAGTTTTTTGAAAAATAATTTCTCCAGGTACGCATGCAAAACTCCCCTCCCCAGCACTAGGAGCCAATTCCTCTGGCCTCTGGCAAGCACCCTACCGCGCGCCCTGCGTAATGGGTAATGGGATGGCGGGAATCCGATCTCGCCGAAGCGGCCGTTGCGGCCGAAGCGGCAACACACGCGCCGCCGTGCGATAAATTAATCACCGTGTACTCCCAGCGGGCTGCTTCCCCACAGGGCTCGTCGCTCTGTCTCTCTCGCACTCACGGGGCGCCCCGTAGGGTCGTAGGGGTGCGAGGAAGACAGGGCGACGAAGCACTGCTCGGACTCTGCGCTGGTGGTACCATGGTGGTACGGCGGGCCGTTGGCAGCCGTTGGCGCTAAACGGCGGCGGCGGGCTACTTTACCCAAGGCTTGTCCCTACACCACGACAACCAGCACAACGGGGGCACTCCGGCTCCGGCCGCCGACCCCCGACGTCGTCCTTTTTCGTCGCTCTGTCTCTCTCGCGCCTATACGGGACGCCCCACGAGTGCGAGAGAGACAGAGCGACGAAACCGACTCTCGGAATCAGTGTGCTGGACCATTTTCGCGGCAGTACTCACCCGCCGAGCCCTCCGTGGCCTTCCGCCGCAACGCGCCGAGGTCCTCGTCGTCGAGGTACTCCAGGACGAGCTGCACGCCGCCCGGTCGACACTGGCCGGGCCGCGGGTCACAACGCCGAACTGCACCGAGTCGAACTGTCCGAGTCGCGAGTCGAGGGCGTCGACGGTTGGCACGGCGATGATCGCGGTGGCCCCGGTGCGGCACGGTGCGAGGTGCGTCCTGCTGGTGCCGCTGCACCGCGCGAGTAGCGAGTACGAGGCGGTGCGCGGTGCTACGCGGTGAGAGGCCCGCGACGTGTTTCAGCCCCGTGGCCAGGCGGCCTAGTGCCTGGTGCCCCTGCCTCGCCTCGGCCAGCCTCGGCCTGCTCCTGACATGTGCTGCTGCGCGCCGCTCGCGCCGCCGCCCGCTCCGCTCGGGCTTGCTGTGTAGGCTCTGGCGGCTCTGGCTCTCTGGGGCCCGACCGGACCGGACCGGCATCCCCACCGGGCGCCATCATTACGAAAGTAAAAAAAACCAACATTTTGAGCATTGTAGAAGTGTTGACATGGGCGGATCCAGGGACGGGTTATCTTGATTTCCAATTTAAGTTCATGATGTCCCGATCCACACGCCACACGCCTGGGGGATGGAGCTCAGTGCCGGTCTTTGCAGCGAACAGTGTTTACCCGGTGTGAATAGAATTTGAATTTTGGCGCGAAGTATGTCATCTGTTTGGTGACTGCGCGTTGCTGGCATCCCAACTAACTCGCGTGTTGTGCGAGTGGCGTCAGTTGGGTTGCCTACCTCCTGGGCTCTAGGGCGTACCAGCTTCCTCCTCCATTACTAGGGAGAGGATTTTGCGGATAAGTGAATTTGTGCGTGTTTGAACAGAGGAGTGGTGTGGGTGATAAATCGTCAAAATCAGAATCACTCCAAGATTTATCACTCATTAATTTTGATTCTTTTAGTAGTGGCGCAACTCTCTGTTCAGACATGATCGCTTCTTCTGCCCTGATTATCTGAACCTAACAGTATGTAGCACCTATTGTAAATTCCTTTTGCAGAAGTAAGCATTCAAAACATGTTTAATACATATGTAATTCTAAGTTGGTAAGGCAAAACAATTCAAATAACACAACAGATTACAGAAAAGAAATAGAAAAACTTGTTTATTCATATATTTTGGAAACAAACCCAAATCAGACTCCAGTGGATGATCCACTCTCCAACAGAGTATTAAGACTTTCAAGAGTGCTCTGTATAACATGCAGCATTTCTACAGGAGCACTTTCCAGTTTTGTTTTGAGATCTTCTAATTGTTTTGTAACTTTGTTTTGTAACTGTTTTGAAACAGCTCCCAAAGTTTCCTCATCTGTCACCTCCGGTTCATAATTTGTCGGGGAACATGGAGCGGAATACGAACCATCGTCTGCATCTTCACCATGCTCTATGATAACATTTACAGCTTCTGAACAGGCATCCATCGCAGTTTCTTCTGAATCTTGCTGTACACATTCTGTTTCTATGAAATGTCCATATTGCTGATGCACTTTGTGGATATGGCAACAGATAGTCTCAGACCTTCCACAGTTACAAAAATACCTATGGCTGCACAAATTTACACAATCATCACATTTTATCTGGCAATCACTTTCCACACACTTTGGAGCACATAGCATGACTAAAAAGGCCTGCGCATGTTTAGAGTTTTGCACTGTCCAGTGATGTGAAAGGGTTTCTTGTACTAAATCTGATGGTATTTCTAAAGACAATTGATGCTGCTCTGCTACAAGACTAATTTCATTTTCCAAGTTTGACTCTTGGTTCTCCCTCCTCTCCCTGTAACCTTCCTGCAAATAAAGTAATAAATCTGGCACCACATTGATGCTTTTGATAGGCCTCCGCCGATACTTCTTGTTGAGCTTGTTAAAAAAAGAATCAGCATACATGCAACTGTCTATGATTCCTGGCCCCTGCCGATAGCAACTGGCCCATGTTCCAGCTTTTACAAAATATTCTGCAAAATCTGATGTAACATTGGGGAAGTCTGGTTCATACTGCTCTTTTAAAGTATTATAAAGAAGCAGAAACCTATCCTCAGTCTCTGCATCTGCCATGGCTAGGATGAAGTCAAAAATCTCTTCCACTTTGTTAGAGGGAACTTCTTTCAGAAATTCATTCCGCATGAATTCAAGAAAATGCCACTTGCTTAGGAAATATGGACCATCGTCTCCAAAAACTTTTCTTATTGCACTATTGATTTCTGGACAGTCTATAGACACAATACAATTTACATTGAGCTCAGGGCACCTCTCACCAATAGTCTGTAGGAAAAAGCAAATCACTTCATCATTCAGCTGACTAGTCATCAAGTGTGCAACAGGGTATTCAAAATTTCTCTCACACGGCACAAGTATGGAGATCAAGTAGTATCCGAAAGTGTAGTCAGCCTTGGCACAACTAATGAACATTGGCATGGCAATACCTCTCTGCAACATTTTCTGTTGGTCAGAGGTTTGAAGAGCAACAAAAAATAAATGCTCCTCATTGTTAGGGAGTCCAAGACAAGCTTCTTCACTTGGTGGTTGATAGAACAACACTGGAGAGTCCTCTTGGGCAGCTAGCGCTTCGATGAACGAGGTAAAGGTCTCCGCAGGAGCTTGTGTACTACCTTCTTTGGCCAATTGACGATGGTACCTTTGTGACAAAGAAGTGATCCTCTTCAATGATATCTGGGCATCTCTGCGGGTGGTAGGGTTTTCAGCATTCCTCTTCTTCACCATTGCCTGAATTTGTCTATTTGGCACATTTAAAGCAATCTGTTCCTTAATGAACTTGATAATTTCAGAAGACATTGGCTGGTGTTTTACATCATCAGGTGACAAGGGATGATTATGAGTGGGCCAATAATACGCAATTACCCCGTCTTCTCCAGCATTCACTCGTAGGTAAGCTGTACACACATTACCTGTCTTGACTCTTCCTTTCTTATTTCTTCTAATTACTTCATGTCTATCAGTGGCGCTTCTGTGGGATTTTGCTGTTCCTTCGCGCTGACAGTAGTAGGTTGATTGATTTGTCTTAGTGCCAGCATGTTTAGAAAAATAGGAATAAGTTCGATCCTCCTCATCCAATTTCCAGGATTTGAATTCTTCCACATTTTTAAACTTCATAGTTCGCATGGGCTCAACCTTCAGCCCATGAACATTTTTGAAATGGCCAATGAGATGCTCTTTTTTGTAGAATGATGCACCACAATTTTCAACACAACAGTCTTGCCTTCTTCTTAGAGGTTTATTTTTACTGCCGCAAGTCCTTATGTGTGCTGCTAAATTGTTCAGTGAGCATGCAATACCACAACGATGACAAACTCCTTTGTCAGGACCACCAATTTTGTGGGCAACTCTGCGATGCCGGTAGAGACCTTGTCTGTTGGAATATGCATTGTCACATATATCACATTGGATCATACGTTTCCCGTCAACTTGTTTAACTATAATCTCTCTGCCCTGAGCGTCTTTTTGATGTTCATCCCTGAGATGTAATATTAATTGGTTACTGAAGCTAAAAGTCTCATGACACAGCTCACACTCATATGGGTCTTTATACTCAGTTCTCCCATCAATACCATGTTCTTCCTCAAGGTGCTTAGTCAATTCATCCTTGGTCACAAACACATCTGAACACTTGCCACACTTTAGGGAGTCTTCGCTGTTTTTTGACGCCTTTGACACTTGCATGGCATGCACATTATTTAGGTGCCGCAACAAGTTACTTTTCGTCATGAAAAAAGCGTTGCATATGTTGCACTTGGGTTGACGTTTGGACAGTGTGGCAGTGAGATCCTTCGAAGCTGAAGGGCCCTCATCATGCACAGATTTGCGATGTTCACTCAAGGTTTCAGTGGACTCAAAATACGAATGGCAAATATCGCATCCAGTCAACTCCACAGCTCTATGTGTGACAGGTTCACGTTTTACTTCGGTAGGGGTTTCACTCCCCTGCTTTGGGGGTACTATTTGAAGAATAACTAGTTTTTTCATGGGCGCAGCAGCCTTCTGTGATGAAGTTGTGCATCTTTCAAGCAGAGCCATGGTTGATTTCTCAATAAACTAGAGGTTCATCTGTAAACAGAAAGGTTATAAGATCAGCTGGACCCTTGTCAGTAAAAGCCATCGTTGTAAGCAAGACTTAACAGCATGACTGCAGTAGTAAAGTAGACGAACAGTATCGCATGTAAAGCACAAAAGGGACGGTACCTTGAACATTAAATCAACACAGAAATGAATAATGAAGTTTCAAACAAATTGAACAGATATAACGAACATTTGGAACATTTGTCCGCCTGTTTTCTGACTATTTACTGTTGCCAACACAAGCACTCCTCTTATTTTTGTTTACAATGTTCGAGCCTCTGAACCAAGCCAAAGATAGCTTAGTACGAACCAGAAACATCACTTACTTCAGTGGATTTTCATTCCGGAAAACCTCCTTATTTCCTCAACGCGCTGATACTTGAATACTTGATCCTCTTTAGTTTGTTTTGTTGAAAACATTGAAATGCGAATGTGAATGTCAATCACTTTTGTCTACCCCTCCCCCCACCCCTCTTCCCGAAATTTCAATATCAGAATTCGGATTCAGCACGGCTGATAATCTCTAAACTCAGATTTTCTGTAAAATTTGGTCAGAAAATACTAAGAAATGGCTGATGTGAGCGTGGATGAAAGGAAGGTAAGATTTAGGCTAAGGCTCTTAGTGTGCGAGTTGATAATTGCACTATAAATCTCCAGGGTGATAGTCATACCCATAACCTAGCAATGTCCATATGCTTTCAGCCGGAGTTAGCCAGTGGTTAGTCCGAATTGATATGTATTGTTGTATCTCATTATTATTTAAACCCACGTCAGTTTACTGACACAAATGATGGTTGTGTTCTAAACAAGAAATATGACGTCTAAATCTGCGTGCCTTAAGTGTGCCTGGCTGGTAGTTGAAGCAAAGCAATTTTCATCTATCCCTTTATATTCCTGTTAATATTTACTCAGGCATTCCTTGCATCTTTAAATTTGTGCTTTCAATTATTCCATTCCACTGCTTCTGATGCGGTCTCAATCTGTTCCATAGAAACAATCGTACATGGCTCTTATTTTTCAAATTCCAGGACGATGAAATCACTGCGCCGGAGCCGATTGACAATGATTTATTGATTAAACATCCTCTTCACAGTACTTGGACTCTGTGGTATTTTGAAAAAAACAATAACAAGAGTTGGGAAGACAACCAACGTGAAATCACAAGCTTCAATACGGTAGAAGACTTTTGGAGGTAAGCCACTCAGTATTATCTGTAAGTATAATGTCATTTTGAATCACATTGTTGAATGTCTGCTGTTTGTTCTGATTTCGCTCTCCATTAATTTTATTGTATTTAAACTTACAGCCTTTATAATCACATTAAACTACCAAGTCAGCTTCGCATGGGTTGCGATTACTCACTTTTTAAAAAAGGAGTTATGCCCATGTGGGAGGACAAAGCCAATAGAGCTGGTGGACGCTGGCTCTTCAATTTAGATCGTAAACAACGAGAGACTGACCTTGATCGCTTTTGGTTGGAAATAGTATGTATTGTCTTGACTCCCTGTCTAACTTAACTTGTTTTAAAAGATACAGGCTTTTGAACTTTTCTCCTTGCAGCTATTATGCATGGTTGGAGAAGCCTTCGATGAACATAGTGAGGATATCTGTGGAGCTGTAGTAAATGTAAGAGCAAAAGTAGACAAGATAGCTGTTTGGACAGGAAACGGACAGAATTCAGTTACAGTACTGGAAATCGGGTAAGAGGAACTCTCACAGCATTTTGTGAAACTTCATTGAATGTTACTTTTCAAGCCTGAGTTAATTTCTGGTGTCTGTGTGTTACAGGCGACGACTGAAAGAGCGACTTAACCTTGGCCGTGACTGGCATCTTGGCTACCAAATGCACAAGGATACTATGGTGAAGACAGGATCAGTAACCAAAAACTGTTACAATGTTTAATTTGGAAATCCACAACCACAGTCTAGACAAGCCATCTTTTCATTTCAAGCAAGCAAAGAGGCCCTTCTCTTCATGACATTTATGGAGTTTGCTGTTGGAGTAACAGCTTTTCAAAATTCTTGTTGTTGTAATTTTAGTTATGCAGAAGGGTGCCAATCATTTTATGTCAGAAGAACTTTTATTGTCAATCTGGTTGTTTATGTTTAGATAACTCTTTGACTCTTTTAATTTGGTGTTTACTGTTTTAATTTTGGTAATGTATCTGTAAAATCTTTGTTCACTGTTAAATGTTGGTCACTCACATTGATCCTCTGTTTCAATTTGAATTTAATGTATGAATTTTAACTAACAAATGTTCATATACCTATATATATTTGTTACCCACCAGCATGTAAGGGTCAACTTAATTAGGTAACCTTCAAAGACTGGCAATTTTCATATAGACTTGCAACTTTAAATTTTCGTTTAAGATATGTTTATCTTAATTCCTCATGTTCTTGGTTTGCATTTTTATGTTTGGATTTTAGGTGTAATGTGTTGAAAAATTGCTACCAGTCATAAGATTAGGGTTTTATACATATGTGATCTTTTAGCTCTTTTCCTTATTTTCCTGTTTTAGTCACATAATGTGTTAATTCCTCCTTTATTGTTTTTGTGTGGGGGTGAGATTGGTCCCTTTTCTTTTTTGGATTTGGCCTAGTTAGTTCATCATGTTAGAAATACCTCATGTGCCTTTTGAGCAACTAACTAACTTGTTGCCCTGCTCTAATGTACTCTAAAATCACATTATTTTTCTTTAGCTTTGAAGTCACTAGGTAAAAGTTACATATAGATGTTGAGTGTTGTATGTTAATGTTTGGTGCTGCAGTTAAATTGTTACAAATGATAATCATGTTCAATTGGTTGAATCAGGAAAATGAAACAGTGTGTTTAATTAAAAATGATGCATTGTAAAAATAAAATCATAAATGCAAAAGTACAACTCTTCTTAATTCTTTTATGAAAACCTTCCAGTCAGTCTTTGAAATTCTTTGAGGAGGTATTCCTTCTGAAGCAAGGTCAAGGCCTGATAAATATCTTTTAGAACATCTCCATTTGATTCAGATGCCCATTTTTTGTTTTTCTTATAATCAGCCAAAACCTGTAGAAAGAAAGATACAATTCTAAAACCGATTGAAATGAATTAATCTAGATAGCTCAGGCTCATCTTGGATCTTACCGCTCTCATGCAAGCTTCATGATCATCACTTCCACAAGTCATTTCTATTTTATCTATGGTTCCTCCCTTAACTTTAAGGCCTCTGGCAAAATTTCTCCAAGAGTAGCGGATATTTTCAGAGAGATAGTTTACAATGTCCCCTGCAAAAGAAAAGGGAAACTTGATACAAGACAATCAACATTTTAAAGTCAACAGTCAAAGCGTTGCACAGACCATTCGGATCAAGGAGATCAGGAGCTCCATGTGAGACTGAAAAATAAATGATCATTGAATATTTTACAAAGTTCTGCAGCAGGTGTTAGAAACCCTGGATAGAGAATAAAACAACATTTATTGCCAAAATGTTGAAGAAACGTCTTTCTGTTACATACCATTCGAATGAAGAGGTGAAACTCTTTGCTGTTGTAAATTCTGAGCACTCAAATGTGTTGAGGATTTGGGTGTGTAAAATGGTTGTCCCCCATACTTGATGCACAAATCGTTTAGATTAGCCCAGGTCGATTCATCATCAGGATCCACGAAAAGTCTTCTGACCAGTATCATCACAAGCTCTTGAAAGTTCTGTATAAGGCTACAACGCCGTTTGGAGGCAATCACCTTCTCACACGATTTGACCATGCCAGCTATGTCTCGTATATGGGGCGCCATAAGTTCAACGCAGTTTTTAAAATCTGCGGTCGTCATCCTGGGGACTCTATCACAAGTAAATTGAATTAAAAAGCTAGCAGAAAGAAGAGCGGAGCAGAAAGAACCTGTGGGATCCCCCTATCGCCCTTCCTATCTATGCGCACGACGACGCGTTATTTGCAGTCGAGTGGAACCCGAGCGGAAGCCGAACCCGAGCCGAAGCTTGCCGAAGCCGAGCCGAAGCACACGGGGCGGCGGGAGCGAAACGAAACGAAATGTGGCGGAGGCGGAGGCAGGCAGTGTGGACTTTTCATTCTGGGCGCGCGGACGTACGGATGTGCGCGCTCTTGACAACGACAACCGCGGTGTCGTGCCAAGTCGTTCCCTCAAAGTGCATGTGACGCGATCGGTCCTGTCTTATTGCGAAGCGGATTGCCCGTGACGGGCATGCCATTGCCCAGGGGAGCCCAAGGGAGCTCGTAGAGAGAATCGACTGTGACTCCCGCGGGAAAGCGATGACAAGACGTCACTAGGAGGAGTTACTGAGTGCTTCGAAAGGACCTCGCCTGTGAAGCAGCTAATCTTCGCCTCAACCTGGAGTTTGCGCGGAACATAAGGTTGGTGTCACTACCAAATCCTTCGAAAAGAGAAGGAAGTCAGAAATCAGGATGCACATCTCGATCTCAAATTGCTCAGGATGACTCATATTCTAATTCAATGGAAACGATGGGGGTTTTTTGTGTAAATTTTCTAGTAATTTTTTGCGTACCTTAGTATCACAATACAGTCCTATAAATCCGCTGCGCTGAGTTATCATTTTCTGAGCGTATGCGAGCGTCCCTAGTGGAGCAATTCCTCCAAGGGTGCTCCCTCCGGGCGTGCATGTGCAGGCAGTGCAGGCACAGGCGGTGCTCCTGGACATCCTCGACAACATTCCGAACGTCTGGCAGTGGCAGCAAGCGCGGCAAGGGACGAACCCGATTGGCCTTTCGGCCCAGTGATTCACGCTTCACGCGAGGTTGGGCCTCTGGGCTGCAGTGGCAGTCTCATTCCGAGAGTCGTTCTCGTCGCTCTCTCTGTCTCTCTCGCTCTCATGGGCCGTCCCGTATAGGTGCGAGAGAGACAGGGCTGCGAAGACGACTCTCGGAACAAGTCTGCAGCAGCAGCACCGCGGCGTACCCGCCGCCCTGCGTGGGCGGACCGGTAGCAAGCGGTGTTGGCCAGCTTCGCGTGCCTCGCCGCACCTTGACACGGCGTCGCCGGTTCGACAAGGGCCGAGTGTGGCACACTGTGAGCCGTGAGGCCCGGAGGCCGGCAGGGCGCTCCATTTTAAATGAACAATGCACAGCCGGCTCGAGGATGTAGTGCCTGGCGGGCCTGGCGGCGCGCGGTGCATGCGTTATCGGCCGCGGCTGCGTGCGAGGCGCGAGGCGCGAGGCGCGTCGCCCGCAGCCCCCTCGATAAGGGCATTGTGCAGGACTCGTCGCGGACGCAGCCCCGTCGTGTAGAGTCGCAGGCAAGCGGCGCAGCCAGGACGTTGTCCCAGTTGGCGAATGGAGAAACATTTCGTCTTGTGCTGGCACTGCTGTTGGCACCAAGCGCAACGGAGCCGCCGCGCCTCGCTGCGCCCGCGGAGGTAGGCCGCCCGGCCTGCAGCCGCCTGATTCCGTGGACCGATTCGTCGCTCTGTCTCTCTCGCACTCATGGGGCGTGCCGCGGGGGTGCGAGCGAGCCAGAGCGACGGACGGGGCGAGGGCGTGCGGGCCGGCCACGCTCCGGGCGTTGTGACGGCGTTGTTGTGGGGGAGGAAACAGGTGGTCGGGCGTGCTGGCTGGCTAGTCCGCGGAACGCAGCATACCGCACGAAGTTCACGGTCACCGCTACGGACCCGTCCCGTCCCATCCGGCGGCAGAGGAGGGGGAAGCCTCACTCGCTACCTCGCAACGCAGTTCCAAAAACCAGAAACAGAAACAGAACACGCGCGTGCGCGACGGTGTTGGGACTGAACGGGACTCCAGTGCCTCACCACTGGTTTTGCTGAACCCAGCCAGAGCAACGAACTGAACCCTGAACCTTGCAACGACGGGTCTGTCGCGTCGTGGGAGGATGAGGGGGTAGGCCCTCCAAGAACTGTGGAAAGAAAAGGGGGGGGGAGCTGGACCTGCAGGCAGGCAGCGGTCGGTCACAGGGATTGTGTGGGTGTTGAATTGCACGAAACAAAAAAAAGACGAGTTTGAAAAGAAACTTCTGGGCGGGGCGGCTCGGCGGTCGCGAGGCGCAGGGTCGTGCACTGTGGGTCGCGCAGGGTACACGCGCACACAAGAGTTTGGCTGTTTGGGAATGTGGCGCAGCGCAGCCGGCAGATCGCGGAGGTCGAGAGGGCGAAGCAGCCGAAGCGACATGTGTTCCGTTCGGGCCGTCGAGCCGTTCGGGGCCGATCCGATGAATAGCGGCCGTGTTCGTTCGCGAAGGACCTCGCCGTTTTCGGGAGGCACCGTTGGATGGGACACTGGGAGGCTCTATCGGGGAACCACACTACGAGGACGGAGGCCTGCTTGATGAACAGCTTGGCCGCACCAGGTGCTAATGATCCCAGCTGGATGGGGCAGTATTAGATCCGACCACCTTTCCCCTCGCGGCGCGTGAGCGTGTTTGCGTGGCGTCGCGCGTTGACGTTGACAGCACGCAGGGCGAGGCGGGGCGAGGCACAGCCGGCCGGGGCCCGCACGGTGAGAATCTTTCTCCGGGTCTTCGTGCCAGGTGCCGGGCCTCCAGCATGCTTCCAGGCCAGGGCCCGGCCGGCCGGCTGGGGCGGTTCAAGGAATCACATGGAAAACTGAAAACACCGCGCCACACGCCCGGCCGAACAATGCGCTTTCACATTTCATCAAAGTAAATGCAGAACGGCCGCCCGAAGGCGAAGGGCGCGAAGCGAGCGGATCCGTCTCCTCTCGAGGATGAGTGCGGTGTTTGGGTTCCGTGGGCTGTCTGCGCTTATTTTGTGCACAGGAAGGATGGAAGGCGCTCCTCCCCGGCCCCGAAGGCCCAAGTCGTGGTTCTGATGATCGTACTTGTCGCCGCTGGCTCGGAAAACTGCTGCCCCCTAAAGAGCTACTCGGAGTTATGGCCCTCATGACTCTTTGCTTTTTTCTCGTCGCTGAGTGGGTTCCCTTGTCGGCGTGGTGACGCTGGCGGGCGTTGGCTTCGTCCTGCCAGCCTGCTGCTGTTTTGCGAGGCCCTCGGCGTTCTCCATGCAGATGCACATCAGCTTCCAGTCCTGTTCCCACGCACTGCGTCAGGAGGGGAAAAGGAGGGGGGGGGGGAGCAGCTCCTGCACCGCCCTATCATTGTTCTTGGAGGACTTTGAGGACTTGAAAGGGACGGCCACATGTTGCAAAGTCCCGGAAGAGAGACTTTTGTTTGCCTCTCTGGAGGCGGAGCGCGCGCGCGGAGTGGATATTGGCCGTCTTGTCGGTCAGTGCGGCGGCCAGAAAATTATCATTTCGGCGCGACAGGGGCTGATCATCCATCAGGGTGTTTCCCCGAAGGACCTCGGTTGTCTTGTCCGCCCCCAGCGCGCGCGGCTCTGTCACCTTGTCAGCGCGGACGGGGGCGGTGCGGGGCCGCGCGGGCGGTGCCGGCGCCGTCGGGGCGTAAAGGCTGGTAAAGGCAGAGCGGAGAAAAGCCTCTCCGATCTCCGGACTCCGGACGTGGGGCTGTGCCTGGCGGTGCCGGCGGCGCATCTGTCGACGAGGCTGGCGCGGCGACCCCAACCTACCCCACCCCACTCCAGTGTGGGTGCACCTGGACCCCTCCCTGCAGCCCCCCCCCCCCTTTCCATGTTATTTAAATCCTGGCGACGCTCTCGGCCGGATGAGGAAACGACAAAAAGCTCATGAAAAACTTGAGCCCGCTTGGCTGCTCGTTGTTTGGACGTGCGAGACTTCATTTCAACAGAGTAAACACTGCCTGACTGTTTGGGTCAGTGGCCACGGCAGCCACGGCTTGGTCTGCTTGGTCGGTGTCCAGTCCGGTCCATGACAGGCTTCTGACAAGCTCGTTTGTCCGCACATGACAAAGGCCGAAGTGGGCCGACAGTGGGTCCACCCTGTTTCGCATGTGTCCAGGACAGTGTACAGGATGCCACTGTGCTCTCATCACAGCGAAAGAGTGCAGCAAGGATTTAATAAGTCATTTATGGGATGACAACTTGACGGCTCGGGAACATCGTTGTTTCTTGGAAAGGCCTGCATGCAGCGGTGCGAAAATGGCCGAGTTGGCAAACTTGGTAACACGGAAGCATTGGGATGTGCAGCTGTCTCGGCCCCCGAGTCCCCCCGCACGCGCACTTGTGTGGCCGTCGAATGGATACAGGTCGAAGTGCGATTGTTTGATTTGGGAAAGGTGCGCTTCAAAGCGGAGCAGGCCGTGGCTGGGCTTCCGCCAGGCTTCCCTCGCGAGGCCGCAACAAGCTGCCGCACAGTGGGCCAGAAGGCCGGTGGAGGCGGACAAAACTCTAGACGCGTTTTGAGCTCCAGAGTCGTTAGACAGGCCTCGAACCGAACGTGTGACCCCACCAATGGATTCCTCGTTCGGAGAGCAATCCATTGGTGGGGTCACACGCTCGATTCGAGACCCCTTTAGCGACTCTGGAGCTCAAAACGCGTCTTGAGTTTTGTCCGCCTCCACCGGCCTTCTGGCCCACTGTGTGCCGATGCTCAGGTCCTTGGTCTATGGTTTGGCTTTCCGGTGGCCCCGATCGAATTACCTTGCCTAGTCTGCGGTTTTGGATTGGCGCGCCGCGTTCAAAATTCACGTAACGGACCACCGTAAAGCACGAAAAAAAGCGTCGCGGAGGGCGGGGATTCGAACCCCGGCTCGTCGCGTGGCGCTCAGCTCTCTCTGGGGGCAGGAAGCCGCGCGGTCGCGGATGCCACTTCTGCACCGCGAATGCGGGATGGCGGCATGGCGGCATTTCGTTTCGCCAAGTGCCCGCTTCCTGTGGCGGAGACGTTGGTCGCACCAACTGTGGACAGGAGAGAGCATGAGAAGACAGCTTTAGTTCAGACGTCCGCAGGAAGACATTTCAAAAATTGAGCCATTACCCTTATTGAAAACCGCTTGGGGGGCCTTCTCAGAAGGCGATACAGAAAATTGTAAGGGGGTTTCAAACAGTTCAGTTATCCAAAATTATGAATACGTAAAAGAAAAAAGAAAAAAATTATAATTAAATTTGGTACAATAAAGTTATGACCAGATGTAAACTTTTGGTCGATCCTTTTGTCCGTTTTTACAGTGCCCGCACGCGACTATTATAACAAGAGTGGGGCGAGAAACGGAGGCAGGGGGCTCGTAATAAAGACTAACGAGCTCACACTGGAAATTAAAAGTCACAGAGGGCGTCGCCTGGGTACGCAGCGGTACGCAGCGGGCCACGAAGCGGCCGCAAGCAGTGTTCAAGTTCTCGGACAGGACTTTCGCGACCGCCAGACTTCGTCCGACTGGGACGCCGGCTTGGGAGCGAGTGAGTGTGTCGATGGGTGCCGAGATCACCTGCCAAGTGCAGCCACACATGTGCGTGCACGCTTGATTCGTCGCTCTGTCTCTCTCGCACCCTCACGAAGACGCCCCATGAGTGCGAGAGAGACAGAGTGTGGGCCGCTGGCCGTCCTCGATGACGTCGAGACCGAGAAAGTGCAAAAGCCAGAGCAGCCAGTGCAGGTTGCAGGTGGATGGTCCGGACCCGCGTCGACTTGGCTCGCGGCTGGGGGCGGTTCGGACGTCTCTAAGCCGCCGCGTCGCGTGCACTCTAGAAACGCAGCCGCCACACTGAAAAAAATTCACAAAAAATGAAAAGGTTGAAGAACAGAGAACTGCATTTGAAATGACCCGTGGGTGCGGCGGGGTTGGTTGAGGCCAGGGACTTGGCTACGCCTCAGACATCGGTTTGAAAGCAGGGGGCTTGGCTCGTCGATGCCGTAATGCCCGCCGACGGGCAGGGTAGGCAACCGCGGCATCAGCATCCTGGATGCTCGCCGTGCTCGCGCGCCCGGACCGCTTTTCCCCGGAGTGGCCACAAAACGGCAGTCCGGCGGCTTGCCGTGCCGGTCGGCCTGCCGGTGGCTCGTCGGATCGTCGTCGCGGTGAAGGGAAAGGCAAGACTCTTTTGACGAACATGTCGCCGAGTCGGCGGGGACCAGCGGGGACGACTGCGCCGTACGCCACGGCCCGTCCACGCGAACGCCGCGAACGCCGCGCCGCTCTCCTCCTTCCTCGACAAGCTGTCTGTCTCTCTCCGTCTAGTGAGTGGCCAGCCAAATGGCTGCGGTTGGCGCGCGGAGCCGCGGAGCCACTGCCCTGCCCTGGCGGCGCACAGTGGGCCAGAAGACCGGCGGAGGTGGACAAACCCCTAGACGCGTTTTGAGCTCCAGAGTCGCTAAACAGGCCTCGAATCAAACCTGTGACCCCACCAATGGATTGCTCTCCGAACGAGGAATCCATTGGTGGGGTCACACGTTCGGTTCGAGTCTCATTTAGCGACCGACTCTGGAGCTCATAGCGCGTCCGCACCGGTCTTCTGGCCCACTGCGCGGCGCGGCGGCAAGCCTTCAAGCCCGCCGAGTGCACCAGCCTCCGCCACGATAAGTCAGCACAGTGCGGCCCGTCTGGCCAGACGCCCTGCATGGCCATGTGCAGGTTTGCCAGGACTCCGAGCGTCGCTCTGTCTCTCTCGCACCCCTGCTGCGGGGTGGGTGCGAGAGAGACGGCGCGGCGAAAGCACGCTTCGGAGTCAGCGGCTCGCTGCAGCGCCGACTGCGCCATTGCCGTTTTACGGCTCGGAGCGTTACAATAATTCCACACCGAAACGAAGCCCGCTCATGGCGGAGGCCGTCGAGGCCGTCATGCCCGTGGTGGCGCCGCGCGGCCGCCGCGATGACTTGGCGCGGACTGCTGCACTGCTAGACTGCGGGACTGCTGACGGGGGAAAGTTTAGTCACATGTAGAGCGGCGTGTAGTGTAGTGTAGGCGAGGTTACAGTGTCACTCCTGCGCCGCTGCAGTCTTTGTTTCCCTGTAGACGCGCACCGAATGCAAGAGTGCATTGTGGTGACCCGCACTGCATCGCGTTGCATTGGACCACAGTGTACGTGCCCCGCGACGGTCGCGGGGGATTTCTGCGGCGCGGTGAGCAACTACACTGCAACAGGCTGCATTGCCCTGCATTGTGTGTAGCCGATTCCGACCGGTTGGACGCCAATCCAAGTACCGCTGGTGGCGCTGGTACACTGGTACCGCCCGTCGGGTCGTTACACAATGGCCGCACTAGGCTTGCCTAGGCCGGCCGGACTAGGCAGAGGCAGACTCACCGCGACCTTGCTCTAGGTCGGCGGGACGGCGACGGGACTGGACGCGCGGCTAGCTCGGTGCATCCACCGCACAGTGGGCCAGAAGACCGGAGGAGTCGAGCCAACCCGACCAATGGATTGCCCTACGAACGAGGAATCCAGTGGTGGGGTCACACGTTTGGTTCGAGTCCCATTTAGCGACTCTGGCGCACAGAAACGCGTGTAGAGTTTTGGCCGCCTCCACCGGTCTTCTGGCCCACTGTGCGTCAACTCGCCGTGATTCATCGCAGCATTAGCAGCACTGGCGATGACGATGGCGACAGAGACGGCGCTCGTTTGATGTTGCCGAGTCTTCTTATCTGGGCGCGCCCTTTCGCCCTGCCTCCTCCGCGGCCATGCCATGGGCATGCCCTTTGGAGCCTTTGGAGCGCGCGGCGCGCAGCCTCGCCTCCTCGTCGGCGACCTCCTCGTCGGCGACCCCCAGCGGCGTTCGCCTCATCCGCCGGCAGATCGCGCGGCTCGATAGAGGCACGTGTCTTTGGCGCCGCCGTGGCGCCGCGGCCCAGTGGCCTATTTTACGGGCGGCTTGCAATTCGCAGCGAGTTCGCTAAGTAGATAAGCATGGCGCTGGTCCGCGGTGCGAATGTGCGAATCGAACGCGGTCCGCGACATCGGCGGCCGGCTACCCTGTCGGGAATGTGGTCGGCTTTTCCCACGGAACGGGAAATGCAGTTCTAGCAGGCAGTTTGGAGAAAGACGGCCGGCCATGGTGTGCCAGACTCGAGAGCGGCCTCTCCTCTAATTGCGGAGTCGAACTGGTTTCGCGCTGCCTTGGCGTTGCCCTGGTCCGCGCGGTCCGCGGCCACTCGCACGTTTCGCCAGTGTAGTGACGGAGCGCGCAGCGCACAGCGTCGCGATACCGCCAGTCGATAAGGCACTTCACCTGGTTGGCACTGTACCATCACACTGTAAAAAATAAATACAATTTGGTAGGACGAAAATTTACCCCGTCTTAGTTTTGTGCGAAACTTTGTGTGCTTTCCTCTGCAACTTTTCCTGGGTTATGCGCGTCTCTAGGAACCCGCCGTTGTTGCTGCGCTAACCGGCGTGTAATCTTTGCTATCCGCTGCGCGGACCGTATCAACCCGGTAGACGGGGCGTCCACTTAGCCGAATGATTATGACGTCATCGATGTTAACACACTATCAGACACAGGAAAGAAACATGGCCGCTCTGGAAAATGCCTACCGCCCATCACTTTATGGCCTGTTGGGCTGGTGCTATCGGGGGGAGTTGATCGTCACGAGCGGTCCTTTGATTGGCAGCCTAGAAATGAGCAGTGTGCCGGCTCGGCCCACGTTGAGGGACGCTCGCCTGGGGTGCGGGGCGGTAGGGCTGTAATGAGGGAAGACCAGCCCGCCCTCGCGTGTCCGGCGTGACGCGCACCACGCGCACGCGATGGGAAGCACCGCGCCAGCGACGTCACGACCCACGCGTCCGTATTCCCAGGCCAGTCCACCCCGCAGCCGGAGTCTGGGGCAGCAGGCAGCGGGTCCCCGACGCGCGCCAAAGGGGCCTACATGTGGTGCGGTCTCCCCGCCGCCGTCGCGTCGTAACTCGCGCGGCGAAATTTGAAAACTGGCTCGCTGATTGTTTGTTGTGCCAAAGCCTTGTTCGCCTTGTCGGAGAACGCTTTGCAGCTGCTCAGGAACACCGCCGACAGCGCGGCACTGACCTGCCCCAAGCCCTGCGCCAAGCACGGCGCGCGGCGCGGTTCGTACTTCGCATGGACTTGGTGGTTCGTGCTGCACTCGGCCGCGCTGCGCCCACGCCGCCGTGCCGCCGCCCCTCCACTGTCGTTTTAATTACCTCGATGAAGATGTCCCCCTTGCTGGGAAGCAGGGCGGCGTGGGCGGCCTGCGTGGCGTGGGCGTCGTCGTCGTCCTGGACTCACGCGGCAAGCTGCGTCTCGGCCGCGGGTTCGAGCACGGCCGGCGGCGCGCGTTTTTCGTTTTCCGTCCGCGGTGTCAATCACTTTCTCCGTGTTGGCCGCCGGCTCGTCAGCAAAATCTCGATCTGGCCGTCGAGCGCCGCCGGCGGAGGAGGTGTCCGCCGCTATTGTGGCGGCAAAGGAGCTCCGCAGGCTGGTTCCGAACGGTGCCTTCTCTGTCTCTCTCGCACCCCTACGGCACGCCCCACGAGTGCGAGCGAGACAAACCCGTTCGGAATCAGCCTGCCGGGGCCTCTCCGATGAATCGACGCTTCCGATACCCCGCGTCGTCGGGCGCGTGGCGCTCGTCGTGGTGGCGTCCTGGTGTGTGTGTGTGTGTGTGTGTGTGTGTGTGTGTGTGTGAGTGTGAGGTGGAAGACCAGCCCCGCCAAGGGCCTCAAGTCAGCGTCCTGGCAGTCCTGGCCGCCCCGCCGCCACACTGCAGGCACACTGCACTGCGGGCAGTGACGGAGTGAAAGCCACGACGGGCCGCGTTCGCGTCCATCAGGTGTCTGTTTGTGTGCGTCTATCTCTGTGTGTGTGTGTTGTTTTTTCTAATAGCCCCTACCTATCCCGGGGCCCGGGGCATCGGCCTGTGGCATCGCGGCACTATCCAGTCTCCGTCTGTAGCCGAGCAGCCGCGCCGCTCTGATGCCGCGCCACTGTAGCAGGCAAAACCCCCAAAACATTCGTGTCCGCCGCCAACCCGTAGGTCTTCTGGCCCACTGTGCGCTGTGCCGCTCCTGGTAGCCCCGATGGCGCCTCTGCACGCTCTGCACCCAGCGCGACGCCGCGCCGCTCCCACCGTTGGTGTCGCGGCGCGCGGCGCTTGCAGCCCCCCCTCTTCCCCTATGCCGCGAGTGGAATTTAGGCAGTACTGGTACCCGCCTCATTGTCGTACACTCGCTGCCGCACACGCTGCCTCGTACAAAGCAGTGTCGCGGCGCTGCTGCCGCGCCGTCGCCGCGGACGCGGACAAGGTCGCCGTGGCCAAGGTCGGCGTCGTGGCGCCCCCCGGAGGTAGGCAGCCAATCACGCCCGTTTAATTTCCGCACGTGAAAGGGCGGCTGATTGCGCGTGTGCCTCGCGTGTGCCTCGCGTGTGCCTCGCGTGTGCCTCGCGCACCTCGCGGCTGGACGAGGCGGGCTTCAGCCGAAACCGAGGCGCAGTGCTGACGGACGGGGCCGGGCCAGCCCTGGCCGTGACGCTTCGTAATTTGTGATTATTCAGCGGCGACGTGGGCGTCGCGGTTCGGCGTTCTCAGCACGACGGGCATGGGCCGCACGGGCTGACGACGGGCTGGCGCTGTGTTCGACGCGTCGCCCCCACCCCACTGTTGCCTGCCTGTTGAGCCAATTCGCACTGATGCCCACACCGCCGCGTCGCGAAGCCGATGCTTCCATTTGAAAGTCGCGGTTCCGCCGTCCAAATTGATCGTCTGCCGCGCCGCTAAACTGTGGTTGCGATTGTGGCGGCAGACTCGCGGCACTCACACAGGCGGCCGACGGCGGCTTCGCGGAGAAACGTGAAACCTGTGTCGCTGCATCGCGGCTATTACGTACAATGGGAGCGTTGTGTGTTGTGTGGGCGGGCGGCGCGTGGCCCCAGCCCGGTCGGGTCCACCACTCCCAGCATCCAGCATCCGCCGGCCGAACATTTTTCCGACTTTTCTCTCGTGTTTCGACGGGGAGGTTGAAGGCCGGCCGCGTCGCTAGCGAAGCTTCGCATGGCGCCTCCCACAACAACTCGCTGCGGCCACTTCCTGCCGCCCTGCCCTGCTGTCGCGACCTGGCGTGTCCGCGCTCGCCGCCGCAGTTGGAGATTTTCCCCGTTTTCAGACTGCAGCCATACGGCAGTATTATTTTTCTTCCCGTGCGTTGCCCCCGCGCTACGCCACGCTACGCCGCGCCGCGCCTGAGGTGCACTTGCGTGCCGGCCGTGCCGGACGAGGGGCATGCCCACTTGACCCGGCGGGCGTTATCGGGTCTGCCGCGCCACGCCGCCACGCCTAGAGGGCAGTGTTCGGAAAGCTTTCCGTCCGAAACCCGTTGGGGAAACACTGCGCGACACTGCGTGCACCGTTCTACGAATTTGATAACAGTGTGGACAAATTCGTAACGCACTGTGAAGGCCGCGAAGGGCGGAGGCGCGCGCCGTTGTGGTCGCTCTGGCGGCGGTTCGGTATCAATTTGGCTTTGGCAGCCTTTCGCTACGCGTCGGCCCGTCGGCCGCAGTTCCCATCGGATTTATTTCCACCGGGTGCAGTGCAGCGCCGCGCTAGCCGCGCCGGACTCCTTTGGCCAGCCCACGCGACGCGGCGCCGCGAACCCAGCGTGGGTTCGACTCCCATTGGGCTCCTCGCCGAGCGGCCGAGCCAGCGGCGGAGTGCAGAGTGCGGCGACAGCCTGCAGTGGCGTGGCAGTGGCGTGGCAGTGGCGTAGGCACACGTCGGCTCAGCACCGCGAAGCGCGAACCGCGGAGCGCCGCCCGGCCGTCGACCCATTTTAGCCTTATTGAGCACGCAGGGTGTCCCGCGCCGCATTGCGCCGCATCCGGCACAGGCCATGGAGGCGCCGCCATCCCCTCGGCGTGGCGGCCGACGCCGACGCCGACGCCGCGCCGACGCCGGCGGCCCGGATGCTGTCCTGATGGTCCTGGACCGGGGGCTCGGTCCCCCAGCCCTGCTTGGGCGCTTGGTTCGTGTGCGGGTTGCCTGACGGAGTCCGAGACGCAGCGACGCAGACTTCGGCCATCCTGGGGTTCTTCGTCCGCTCCGCCCCCTCGATGTGGCTCCTGGAGGTGCGGCCGGCGCGGCCGATGCGACCTTTCCCGCCTCGCCCTGTTTACTGACGCCCCCTCCGTTGCCGTCGTCCCTGAATGACGCGGCCCGGGAGTGGAGCAGAGCACGCACCGCGCCACCTCCATGCTGGTCATTCTCCTGCATCATGACGGCCATGATGGCACTGGGCGCGTCCGGCGCGTCTGCAGGGTCTGCAGCCCGGCCGGCTGGTGGGCTGGGCTCGGCAGGGCCGGCGGGCCCGGCTGGAGCCCACTTGAACGGGCAGGGCGTGGCGGTGACGGCAAGGGGGTCAGGGACCCGCGTGGCCGGGCCGCGTCGTCCAGGCCGTCCAGGGCGCATTACCCGACGCGTGCCATCCGCCCCCCCCTCCCCACCCCCCGGCTGCACCCAGGACAATGACAGTGCCCGCATATCGTAACCCCTTGCCTACTGCAGCCACCGCGGCGCGACACATGCGTAGCACTCATGCACGTGGACCACCGACCACCCACAGGGTGAGCAGGGCGGGCAGGGTGGGCGGCCCTACACCAGTCGAAGTCGGGCCTTGCCCAAACAGTCCCTAGAGTTAGCCCAGCGAAAACCAGGCGCCACGGTCCACTCCCAAGGCGGGGCCGTCACGGCCCGCCGGCACATTGGCTGCCGTTTAGCGACCGACCGCGATGGTTCACGAGTCTCCTCGCAGTCACTTATTATCAGTGGCGCCGCCGCGAGCAATCGGTTGTCTCTGTCGCACCCCTAGGGGACGCCCGCGTGAGCTGCGACAGAGACAGAAGCGCTTCGGAATCCGTCTGCTGATGAACAGGATGTCCTCCATACTCGAGCAACACCCAGCTGCACTTCTTGTCGGCGTTGTCCAGGCGGGGGATCCTCGCCGCCACCAAGCTGGCCGTCGTAGTCTTGCCTGCCGCCCGGTTGCCCGGTTTTCCCAGTGTCGTGGGTGATACAGGCCAGATTAGATTAAAAACGTTCCTTTTTTTCCGGCGCGGCCCGCGAGGCGCGAGGCTCTCCCCTTCCTCGAGTACACTCACTCTGGGCATCCCGCCTGGTTCCGCCCCCATCGCCCTCCTCGCCTGGCCCGGGCGGCGCGGCCCATTAGTTGCCAGAGTGATTCACTCCAGCAAGGGAAGCCTGGGCTGGGGCCTGGCGGGCCGGGGGCCTAAGGCGGTGACGACTTCCTAACCTAACGGCAACGCTCGCTACTCGCTTCACCTTCGCGTCTCTTTGTGTTCGGTGCTCCGTTGGTGAGTCTTCATGGTGCAGCGCGCTTAGTGCGTGTGACTGTACTGTGTGACGGCTCGCGTGTGACGATGTGACAGTGGTAGGGGTTCGCCCGCCGGCACGGGCCGCGCGTTGTCCGTGGCAGCGCGCTCTGTCAACTCCCGCGCGCGCAACGCGGCCAATGTGCAATCGACTCGAGACAAACAGTGGCTGACTGACTGTGTGGACACCGGTCCACTCGTCTGTTTCTCAGTTTCGTTCCTCCCAGTGGTGAACGTCGTCGTCCTGGCCGCGTGCGGCAATCGCGTTGGCACAGCCTGGAGAAAGCAGTGACAAGGTCGGCGACGTCGGCGTCCACCCCGAGCGCGCGACGTGCGACGCGTACCTGGCCGCGCACGTGCGCGCGCGCTCGGGTTTCCGGAAGGCACGCCGAGGATGAGTGAACGAGTGTGCAGTGTAGGGCGTGCAGGGGGTGGGGGGTTCCCTCCGCCGCGCTCCGCCTCCTCAAAGCAGCGCAGAAATAAATACCATCATTGGCAACTTTCTAATTGCCGTCGTAAGGCGCGCGCGTCGGCCGTCCCGCTTCAGTTGCAGCCCTACGGTGCAGCGGCCGCGCCCCGAGATGGACTGTCTCTCTCGCACGCATGGGGCGAGCCGCAGGGGTGCGAGAGAGACAGAGCGACGACACGCCGCTTGGAATGAGACTAGGCCCGAGACCCGCCGGACAAAGAAGTGCCCGTGCCGTCCTCGCGGCCCCGCGGCCCCGCCGTGACGTGACGCCATCCCACCTGACGGCCTGCCCGGCCTGCCCGGCCTGCCTGACGACCTGGCGGCCTGACTCACCGTCGCGGCGGCTCGCACGCGACACACGCCGAGCACGGCGTCGCGGCCCGCACTCCCATCCAGTGCGATAGAGACGATTTTCCGATTCCCAACCCCCCACCGAACTGTCTCTCTCGCTCCCATGGGGCGTCTCCTTGGTGCCGAGAGAGACAGGGCGATGGAGCTCCTTCCCCACCGATCCTTTCTCTATGTTCCCCACACAGTGTGCCGGGCGACGAATCTCAAACAGCAGTCGGGGCCGCCCGCCCAGCCGCGACACTCCCGAACCAAATCCGTTTCAGGGCAGCTGTGCTCTGCGTGGCTCTGCCGCTGCCTTTGCCGGGCCGACCTTGCCTTGAGAGTCTTCTTCTTCTTCTTCTTCCTCGCCCCGACGGTCCCGACGGAGACAATTAGGACGTTACGCCAAGTCGACGAGAATATCTCGATGGCTCCTCACTGCTCCCGGCGTGGCGTGGCGTCGCGTTGTCACTGGAGGGCGACGCGGCGACGGGACGGCGGGGACCTCGATGACCCCGGCCGAGGCACGATACACGCCAAAAATAAGTTCGAGCCAAGACTACGAACGTGTTGCAGTCTGGAATCCGGGAAAGTTTGTTGTTGTTTTAGTTTGGTCTGCGCGCCGCGTACCTGTCCTTTGGTTTCGGTTTCTGGAGCACGGGCCCGCGGTGCTCGCCGCAGCGACGCGCCCCCACCCCCGCCCGCGGGCCTCGCGGGGCGATAGTCGCCCGATAAGCCAGATGGATTCCGGACAGTGCTTCGTCGCTCTGTCTCTCTCACACTCATGCGGCGTGCCGTGCGGGCGCGAGGGAGACAGAGCGACAAAGGCACCGAATGCGTCCCGCCGGTCGCAGTGCCGCGACGGCGTGGTGCGTGCAATCGCGAGGGGGCCTCTCGTTTGATGAAACTAAAAATACGTTTTACGATGAAACGCTCCATCGCGCGATGCGATGCGCGATGCGCATGTGGAGCGGGTTCCGAATCGGTTGACTGACGAGACGAGACGAGGGCGGCGACGCAGTGCGCACCAAAACCACGCCTGCGGCTTCCTACTGACGGAGCGGGATACATGATTTAGACCGAAGTGACCGCGTGGCTGACTAACAGCGCCCTCCGGTACCTGGTGACTCGCGAGGGCCTCGCGGGTGGACAGCGCGCATGACAAGTGTGGGCGTCGTGCAGGAAGAGCTTGGTTTGCGCGTCGCATGCGGTGCGCTGTCCGGAGGGACTTCCCTCCACCGCGACGCCGTCGCGGCCCAGTGGCCCAGCGGCCCAGCCGTGGAAATGTCCTTTCCGAGCCTAGCCTCTCCATGCCGAGGCGTCTCGCACCACCGTAAGGCGGGGCGGGGCGAGGCGCAGCAGGGCGCAGCGGGCTGCATTTCAAGCAGTCGGCCGTGCTGGCGGCGCTGGCGGCTGGCGTCGGCGGGTGACAGGCGGCGACGCTCCGCTCCGCTCGACGGCGTTCCTTCCCTTCTCCCTCTTCCCCAAGCCAACGCGGATGTGCCTAGGACCTCCCCGCCCTCCACGGCCAGGGCCAGGGCGAGGGCCCCACACACATGGCCGTCCTGACAACGCTGTGCCTCTGTCACTTGCGCCGGGGCCGCCCGGGCCGGCCACGCCCTGTTGCTCCCCGAGCCCTTCAAGTACGCCGTCTCGGCGGCCGGGCCTCCTCCGCCAGCACCGCACAGTGGGCCAGAAGACCGGTGGAGGCGGCAAAAATTCTAGACGCGTTTTGAGCTCCACAGTCGCTAAACAGGACTCGAACCGAACGTTTGACCCCACCAATGGAAGGCTCTCCGAACGGGGAATCCATTGGTGGGGTCACACGGTGCGAGCGAGACAGAGGCCTCCCGGCCATTCCCCACACTGTAGACCGGGCTGCTGCGAGCGACTGCGCTCTTTATGCCGTCGGCCTTTATTGTCGCTTGATTCCCAGTGCGCTGCCGTCACCCTGTCTCTGTCGCACTCAAGGCGCGTCCTGCAGGAGTGCGAGGGAGACGGAGCGACGAAACGATCCGCAGGAATCGCCCGGCTGGCGAGGCTGGCGTCCCGCACGTGCCCCTGCCCCCTCGCCGCGGTGCGCCATGGATGTAGCGGATGCGGGGAGGGGGGGGGAACCCCCGCCACTTCCGGTGCAGCGCACGGCCGCTCCCCGACAATTAAAAAAATAAAAAGGCACAATAGAAAATGAGGACCTAACCACCCCCTGCACTCGTTCTCGTGTTCCAGGTCCAAGATGGGCGGCAGCTGCTGGAGCGGCCGCTCGGGCCGCACGCGCAAGAGGAGCGCCAAGACCGGCAGCATCCTGGCCGACCCCACCTGCATCCCGGGCAGGATCAGGCCCATCAAGATCACCGCCGTGGGCGACGGCATGGTGGGCAAGACCTGCATGCTCATCACATACACGTCGCGCCGCTTCCCCACGGAGTACGTCCCCACAGTGTAAGTGCCGGCAACGCCGAGGCAACGCCCCACGGGTAGGCAACCCCTCGTTCTCCAAGGGAAGAACCGAGCGCGAAGCGCGCGAGCCTCGCCGATTGTGAATGTTGTGCACGTTTTCTGCTTGCAGGTTTGACAACTACTCCGACAACCTGACCGTCGATGGACAGGAGTTCAACATGACCCTCTGGGACACAGCTGGCCAGGAAGACTACGAAAGACTTAGGCCATTGTCTTACCCTAATGTTAGTTTAACAACAAAATCACCCACCACTAAATTTTCTGTTTGACGTTTATGTTAATTTGTTGTATATGTCTTTTTTCAGACGGACTGCTTTCTCCTGTGCTTCTCAGTTGGAAGCCACAGCTCTTTTGAAAACATTTTCAGCAAGTGGTACCCTGAAATCAGACAACATTGTCCTAATGTACCCATCGTTCTTGTTGGTAAGTGTCTATCGGCTGTGTACATTTCTATTCAAATTCTTTGTAGTGAATATTTTTACCACAGTAAAAGGCTCTAACAACTGCAAATTTTTGTTTCTGTTGCAGCCACAAAGACGGATTTGCGTGAGACACAAGCAGACAGCGTAACAATAGCCGAAGGCAGAAGAATGCGTAAGAAAATCAGCGCATCAAGATACATAGAGTGCTCAGCAAAGGCCAATGAAGGGCTACCTGAAGTCTTCATTGAAGCAGTTCGGGCAGTAATTAAAAAGCCAACTCCTCTCAAAAAGAAATTATTCTGCAACTTCCTCTAGTCTAAATAGAATAACAGTGTTTGGAAAGAGGGCTACTGACACCTCTGTATTGCATATGCACATCAAAGAAAGTGCATTTCAATTTGTGATGGAGAGCTCCGTCCACAGTACCCTAAAAATATGTGCCTGAGACTGAGAGCAAGTACCCCTTTTGCTGAAAATATTTATCATGATTCATCCAGTAGATACTAGTTGCTTCATGTGTCAGTTTGACAGGCTTTCTGACTATTGAGATCTCTGTAAGAAATACTTCAGACTTTTTAGGATATATTGCTGTTTTCGTACTTTTACATATTTTGTCCCCTACCCTATTTACAGAGATCTTTTAAATGTAATCCAGTATCTTCAAAAACATTTTTAAGTTTGATTTTAGAAAGTAGGTGTATACATAATTGTCTTTTAAGAGGTTTCTTTTGACAAAGTGGTTTGAACCTATATCAGTGTTACTTCCAGCCATTGTGATTCTTCCTTTGATTCTGCCCTTGTTAGAGCAGTTGTGAATGAAAGACAATCTTACCTCACTCAAACAAGAGAGTAAGGATTGCTGCAATTTGTTCTCATTCCCCTTCCCCAAGACTGTAAGAATATTTTTAACTTCTTTCCAAACGGTAGTGGGCAAAATCCTCTGATAAATTCTCTGCTGCAGTATTGTACAAATGTCTGCATAACAGACAAATGTTTATAGTTTACCATGTTTTATGATGTATCAAAAGATAGTTTGCCTGAAGGGATAACTTGAGATTTTATTTAAACCTTCTTGCTTTAGTTTTAATGCTGTGTGTAATTTTAGCCAAAGATTCTAAAAAGAAATAAAATTAACAACAGCATGTATACATTATAAATGGAAATGTATTTATTGTAATAAAACATGAAATGAAAAGTTGTAGCTGCTTCATTAGCAACCAAACACACAACTCATGTGAAATTTAATTCAGTCACGCACATGTAGGTAAAGATTGCATGTACATCATATAGTATCACATTACCAATTTAGAAGAATGAAGGTCGAATTCATATCTTATTTCTTTAGATAGAAAAGCTGTACATAATGATCTAGACAATAAAATTAAGATGCTCTTTGGAAGCCAAGTCTGATAAATTGATGATCTAGAATTGCCCAAAACAAAAAGTGAAAGTCGCTTGATGACGATTGAGCCCATTCGATACAATGGAAAGGTCACGATCGGAAAACTCCAATGTCTTGAACAGGGGTTCCAACTTTTTGTTGCATCAGTTTGCCATAACCCCCTCTTCCACCATCATAATCAGTTCTGTATTCATCACGCACCTTCACAAAAAAAAAAAAAGTAGGGAGGTGTAGTTAAAAGAAAATGTTAAAAACTATGTCAATAGCCTTTTCCTGTCTCATTTGCATACGGAACTTACTTGTCCTCCTGACTTTCCTCTGCCATACTGCCTTCCTTCTACAAAACCAGCATCCCAGTCAGTTCTCACAATGCGGTCATCAAGTCTTGTCCCATTGATGAATCGCATGCACAACTCTCCATCTGCCCTTAAATAGTATCTAAAATTATGTCAGTTAAGAAAAATTTTTGGTGAAACAAAAATTATACATGAATGTCAAGATGATTGAAAAAAAAGGATGATGAGAACGCTTCATAAAGGATACTCAACAAAACAAAATCCACATGGAGTCTTTTTATACTTGTCAAGCCCCATAACTATTCTCTTCACATCTCCGCATTTGGTAAAGAGTTCATATATCTGTTCCTCAGTTGTATAAAAGGACAAATTGCCCACATAGATGGTGGTGCTGGTGCGCAGAAGTCTTTCCTGTTCCGCTCTGGACCCCTTTAAATCACAGTAAACCATGGCATTAGACAACGAACGGCAGGCAGCAAATTCAAAGCAGAAAAAACATTTGACAAGACACTAGAAACTTACTTTAAAATGTTGGTCTCGGTATGAGCTCAGATCAGTCGAAGGAGATGTTTGATGATGCGACATGATGCGCAAAGGCTGTTAAGCTACAACCATCCTTTAAACAAGTTACAACTAGTTAATGTCTTTGATCAGGTGAAGAAAAGTGCTAACTAAGAAACACAGAAGAGGCCTTAAGAGTGGCGTGAGGAAGTAAATGTAAAAATAAGTGATAGACTCAGCTAGTGAGAAAAGTACTGATTACCTTATGAAATAAATCTTATGGACAAAATAAAACAAATATAAGGGCAAAACGACAGGTTAAGCAGCAACTTTAGTCGCGACGCCACCTTAAGTAACTGGGCCAATATAAAAGCAAAGCCTTACTTACCACTGAGAAAAAGCGCTCAATTTGGTTCGAAGTTGCTGCGTATCGGTAGGAAATTCAAAGGGGAGTATCGCACGAACTGACACTTCCAACTTTTATCGACGCCAACCGCAACAACAACCGAAAAGCCGAGCCGCTGGCTGGGCCGTTTGGGCGCCGCAGAGTGACTCCGGGCAGGAACTCTACCTGCGGATACCGTATTCGCAGCTAGAGGTCCGTGGCGACTAACCCCAACACAATTTTCACTCTCTTATTTTGCTTTGTCACTTTGACACCACTCTCCAGTAAAAATATCTAAGGCACCGGTATTATGAAAATGCCTTTTACTCAACCCAGTTTTTGGTTCTTTGCGTTTTTTGACGCTTTCAAGCCTAGAGGTCCTTGGTGACGTCACAGCCGACAGTGTCGCGCTCTGACGCCTGTTCAGTCCTTCCTGCCCCGAGTCACGTCACGCTACCTGCAAATACCGTATTCGCAGTAGAGGTGCAAAACAAGAGAAGAACCACTATTCGCACCATACAAAGCCGTGGCGACGTAGTTCGTAACTCTGCCGCTAGATGCAGCCACGCTCGCTACACCAAGCAAGCCGCCTCCACACCGCAAGCGGCGGCAGCGCGCCGAAGCGATAGGCAACCCATCGTGCTTCTGATTCCTGGTGCGGCTTGAAAAACGCGAAACTGGTCTTTACAGAAGCACTTTGATTTTTCGCAAGAGGCATTTTTTTTTGGCAAGTCTCCTTTGTTTGCCCGTGGCTCTGAACGGTGTGTCACTCGGATTCTTTGCTGGCGACTTGCCGTGATATTAGCCAGGGTTGTCTGCAGTGCAGCGCTTAATAATCGCTGGGGTGGTGACACCATAGGATTTTGATGACCAGCGGTCCTGCCCTGCGCCCTAGGCCCTACAGGGCCCCGCTGGAGGGCGGGAAGGGCGGAGGTGGCTGCTGCAGCACATTCAAGGCGCGGGGGCGGAGGGGGCGGAGGGGGCGGCGGCGGCGGCGGCGTGGTGGCACGGGGCTTGCCTTCAGCGTAGAACCAACATCAGCAATTCTCCCGCTCCGCCAATATTGACACTGCCTCACTAATGCTGTTAGTGCTAGTGGGACGCAGAGGGAGCTGCTGGTCTCTCCCTCTCCCTCCCTCTCCTTCTCGCGTCCCATTTCCCTCTTTGTCTCTTCCTCATATTTTCCCTAAGCAACTTGTCAGAAAGTATCCCTCTCGGGCGAGGGGCGATCGATGCCGGGGAAAGTGACTCTAGTTGGCAGTCGAGAATGACAGTGAGGGTAGCGAAGCGCTCCGATTGGTCGCCGGGCCAACGGGGAAAAGCGGTCGACCAATCAGAACCGTGACGCGTGACGCACTGTCAGCCTAGTCGTCATTGTGGAGCTTTCCCTTTCGGCGGCCCTGCGCGGCGTGGCGTGGAGCGAGAACGCGTTGATTGTGGCGATGGCGGTTTTGGTGACTGCGGGGGTGACTATGGGGTGAGTCGGGGGCGGGGCGGGGCGGGGCGGGGCGGCACGGGGTCCTCGAGTGCTCATGGGGAGCTGAAGTGGCGAGGTGGCGAGTGCTGCCGGGGAGGGCCAACCTGCCACCCCAAAGGCCACCCCGCCCCGCGCGCCGCGCCCCGCCGTCCGCCCCACCTCGGCGGCGACGCCCCTCCAGAGCCTCCCCGTTGTGTCCCATTACTGGTGCGCGGCGACCCTGGCGGCGCGGCCGAGGCCACGACCCTGGTGGCGGCCTCCGAGGCCGCCGACGCAAAACAGCCGAAAACACACAGACAGGTGCCGAGCCGCATGGAGTTCATTGATAATGCACGCGCGCATTGCCTCCGTCGTGGCCGTCATCGTCGGCGTGCTCATAATTTGGGTCGGGCGACGTCGGCGCGACGTCGGCGCGACGTCGGGGTGGGCGGCGTGTTTGCTCGACCGGGAGATGGCGAGCACGGCAGCCCGGCGGCCCCCCTCAGGCGACGCGGCGTGCGGCTCGGAAAGGAAAGAGCTGACGGGCGACAAGCTCGGCAAAGAAGCCAACACGTCAGCACGGCAGCGGCACCATGGAGCCGCGCGTCCCGCCGCGGCGCCATGCGGGGCCATGCGGGGGTGGTGAGCCCCGCAAGCCGCAACCGCAAGCACAGACACTGCCGGCACCCTGCCTGCAGTAGCCCCAAGTCCCCTTTTCTCATCATCAGCACAAAAACCCATCGGTGCTAATGTAGTTGCGAAACACGCTGGGTGGCTGCTTGCCGGGTGGTTTGGTTAGGTTAGGCCTCACCCGCCGGTAAACTGATTTCGAGAGTCGTTTTCTTAGCTCTGACTCTCTCTCGCACTTATGCGGGACGCCCCAGGAGTGCGTGCGAGAGGGACGGCCGGAATCAGTCTGCAGCCCCGCGGTGCCTCGCGGTGCCTCGCGGTGCGACTAGGCGCGGAGCACCCCACCCTGCGCAGCCCTTCCCGCGCACCACGCACCCGGCGCACCCCACCCGCGGCACGCGTGCCACCCGCCATATTATTTCTCCGCAAACAGCCGTTCGGGCAAACACACACACGTCTCGTTTAATTTCCATTTAATTCGTCAACAGAAATGGTCGATCTTCCGCCATGTTAAGCTGCGCGGGTTGGAAAGTGAGGCTAAAATTTATGCGTGTATTTTGCTCCATGCAATAAAGGCTCTTAATTCGTTTTAAAAAAATATTTGACTGACTTTTTGTTCAAGTGAGGATTTTACGTGGACGGGATGGGACCCCGTACTTCAGTGTGAACATTTTCGCGGGAACCACACGTTTGAAGAACCTCGACGCAACCAAATAAAAAGTTAGGGAGACAGACATACAGACAGGCAGGCAGGCAGACAGGCAGACAGACAGGGGGACGGGGAGGGGGTTATATATGACACAGGCGTAGTGAAGGGTTATACTCAGGGGTGCATGGCGTACTCGAGAGGTGGAGACGGAGGCGACGGAGGGTACAGTATTGAGTAGCGGTGGCGGCACGGCGGAGCTTTCAGGAGCACTCTAGTGTAAAGCACCGCGAGAACGGTCTGCGCAAAAGTTTAGATTCATGGCAGAT
The DNA here is from genome assembly GCF_012932325.1 of Thrips palmi. Taxonomy (NCBI): domain Eukaryota; kingdom Metazoa; phylum Arthropoda; class Insecta; order Thysanoptera; family Thripidae; genus Thrips; species Thrips palmi. The sequence continues at coordinate 6,893,847 of NW_023144626.1, read as the reverse complement.
GTTCAGGACACGCGTGAGTCTCCCTTGAAACTTCCGTCCCTCGCTGGAGAGAACAGCAGAAAACTGGCGGAAACGAAAAAGTGTGCGCGTAAATCGAGGAGTGAAACGCCCCGCAAAGTATTACAAAACACTCAGTTTAAGTCATCATGTATGGTTTTGTGTCTCGAGAGACCGACGGTTTTACACTGAGTCCAGTTAGAAGGGCGACGCCGAAGAGCTGCTGAGAGGAAAAATACTCTGTGGCGTCGGAAATTGAGACAAACGGGTGGTGATTCGGACCAACAACGGAGAGAGAGAGAGCAGAATGCAGCCAGGTATGAATGGGAGTCGAGTGGTCATGTCTGACGAGGGTTAGTGTCAACATATCTGCGGTGGGTCGGCTCGCCTCGGCTTGACCCTGACCTTCCTCCTTTAGCCTGCTTCAGACGCGCGATTACCGACCGACTTTTTATTATCTTTTTGGCGGGAAAACACAGAAGTTGCGAAAAAAATAACCGAAATCAAGCTGAAAACTTCTTGTACGTTTTCAGCCCCTCGACTTAATTTTTTTTGTAAAACCCTGCACACTCTACTGGCGCGTCCAGAGTTTTGTGTCGGCTCCGAAGCATGCTTCAGCCTAGTTATCTTTTTGGCGGGAAAACTCAGCCGTTACGAGATCGCGCTTCGCCTGTCCTTGCTGTTGTTCGAACGCGGGAGGAATGTTTGTTCCCCTACCCGGAAGTTTGTCGCTGAACCCAATCGTGCCCGCGGGGCGGGCGGGTGAGGTTAGGTTAGGTTTGGTTCGGAATGTCGGGCCCCGGACAAACAGACGATGTGTTGATTTTACGGGGGATTATTGGACAATGGCGCTGCGGGGCAGGTGGACCTGGATTCCGAACACGACCCACTGTCTCACTCGCACTCGTGGGCCGTCTCGTAGAGGTGCAAGAGAGACAGCGACAAAACACGGTGCGAAATCGCTCTCTGGACGTGCCTTCGTCGTCGAAGTGCTTCGTCGCGCTGTCTCGCTCGCACCCCTACGGGACGCCCCACGAGTGCGTGTGAGAGAGCGGACGAGTTCGGAAGCATCTGCTGCATGCTGCATCCGGCTTCGCGACTTTTCCTCGTGGCGTAGCGCTGGACTGCTAGACAACGCGGTCTCTCTCCGGCGTGGCCAGCCAGCCAGCGGCAACCACTCCGATCACCCCGATCGCCGGAACGGAAGTCCAAAAATGATAACAAACGAAAGGAGGACGGACAAACAAAGGTGATTGGACGGCGAGCAGCCGGGCCCTGTCTCTCTCGCACCCCTCGGGACGCCCCATGAGTGCGAGTGAGACAGAGTGACGAAACGATTCTTCGGAATGCAGAGGAAGTCGGCCTCCCTACACATGCGGCGAGAACAATGCCGCCGCATCACAACATCACATCTCCGCCCGCTCGCCGCGCTCGCCGCGCCAAATCAACTCACCTTTCATTTTCTCATATTCCCCGCGCACCACCACTCCGCTCCACACACGTGCTGATTGTTTCCTGGACGTGACTTCGCGCGAGGCAGAGGCCAAGTCCCGGATATTTAGACTGGAAATGAATTCAGAACGGATTGAAGCCCACCCCCGGCTTGGCTTTGCCTTTCCACCGGAAGTGACGCGCGAGGAATAATGAATTAATGAATGAATGAACAAATGAATGAATGCCGCTCGCCGGACCCAACAACAACAAAAGCCTAATTTGCGTAAATATGTAATGGCGGTCGAGTGTTTTTCAAATTGGGAGCATCATTGAGCGGGCAGGTCGTGTGCGGGCGGTCGTGCTAGCCGCGCTAGCCGCGCCCTGCCGCCAGGGGGCAGCACCAAGGGCAGCACGCCACGCCACGGCAGTGGAGGAAAACACGAGGCTGCTGCCGTCGTACAACGTCCTGGTGTTCCAACTCGAACTAGTCCCCGTACCGGCCGGCCGTACCTCGACGCGCATAGCACGCTGCACTTGTCTTGTTGACGAGCTGTCGCCGGGTGAAGGGTTACACTGTGCCTCGCCGCCCGCTTGTTCCTCCATTCTTCGGTTCAAGGCGGGGAGTTTGTTGTTACGAGTGGACGGAACGGTCGAATAACCAAAACAAAACACACGCGGCCAATCAGGCATGCGATATGGCCGGCGAGCCACATGGCTCCCAACCTCGTCGCTGTGTCTCTCTCGCACTTCTGGGGGTGTGCGGCAGGGGTGCGAGAGAGACAGAGCAACGGAGCCCTGTTCGGAATCAGCCGGCTGCCACAATGTTCTACATCCACTCGGCGATGGGGATCTTTCATACGCGACGGTTGCGGTCGGCGGAGTCCTCGGCGGGGTCCTCGGCGGGGTCTGTCGCAATGCGTTTCGCGTTGTGCGACGTTTTCGAGATCAAGCCGTAACGGAACCGTCCGAGGCAAGGAAACGCGAATCCAGAGCCGGCGGGGATTTGCTGCAACCTGCCTGCCTCCCAGAGGCCCTGCCGCAGGCCCTGCAGGCCCTGCACAATAATGTTGTCCTTCGAGACGGGGTCCTTTGAGTGGTCCGCAGGGCTCCTTTCAGGCCCTCCGGATCATTTCCCTTGCGATGCTATCTCGCCTCTACGTGTGCGCCGCCGCTGTGCCGCCCAGCAGCCCCAACTTGCTTATGACACGCCAAAGAATCGTAACAATGCCGGCCGCCAGGGTGGCAACAATGGCATTAACTTCAATGGCAGCTTAAACGTCTTTACAGCGTAGTGACGCAACGGAGCCGGCTCTCTACTCCTGGCGCCAGTCTGCACACCGGAACCGGTGCGGATCCATGCGAAATAAAACCCGGGCATATCCGTAACGCTCCGGTCGTCGGACTGGACAACACGGCACGTTCGAGACTCGAAAGTCAGTCACTCGCAGGGGCACCAGCAGGCCGCGCTGTAATGGTGGCGGTGTGGGCGTGCGAAATGTGGCCAAGTCCTCGCTGCGTGCTGTGCGTGGCTGTGCGCCAGGTAGAGTGTACCACCGGATTCATCTCGAGTCCGGGCGGAACCGTGCCATGCCAGCCGCGAGGCTCCGAGGCTGCGCGGCTGCGAGGGTGCCCCGAGGGGTAAGTCCCGGCCCGGCCACGGCCTGCCGAGCCGCGCTCAAGTGCTGCCGCGTTTTGTCCGCAGTTAGTGAGGCGAGAGTTCATTGCTAAAGCCGTCACGCTGTGGCTGGCTACTGCCCCCCCCCCCCCCCCCCCCCGGGGGGTGAAGTCCGCGCCCGCGCCTTTCTCTATTTTGGGCGGTGTGGGCAGGACGCTATCGCGTGTTTTCCTTCTCTATTTAGCCGTGAATTTGAGCCCGTGACGTGGGCTAGTGGTCGGTGTTTGCCGCCAGCGTCGCGGCGCGGCCGCAGACGGCCGTCCCCAAACGCCCCAGGCCCCAGGCAGCACTCGTGGACGCGCCACGCCGTGAGCAATGCGGCCTGCCTACGCGTTATTAGTAAGCAGTTAACGAGAAATTATTACCACAGAATGAACGTGAACGTTTAGGCATTGCATCCGAAAATTTCTGACTTTCAGTCAAAAATTTTTTGTGCCGAGTGGCAAGTGGGACCAATTCAGTCTGAATTTTCATATATTCTTTCAAAGCAGTAAATTTTGAATGATTTAAAAAGGCTAGGAAACAAACGCGCCAAAAATAAAGTGGTGGCATTGTTTGGCGCTGGCAGCACTGCTGCTGGGGCGGGAATATCAATTTGTATCGGCATTAAATCACGCGCGTCTAACTGCGGGCCTGGTGAATGAATGGGAGGCATGAGGGCCCCACTCGTGGAGGCGAAGAAGCAAAAGACAATCAGGATGGTGGAGTGGAGCGGAGCTGAGCGGAGCCGCAGTGCCTCGCAGGCCGTCTCCTCCCCTGCACGCTCTGCACGCTCTGCGCGGACCGCGGCACCGCGTTGGCAGGACTGCGTTGGCGTTGCCAGCGCACCCCGATCATTTTCCATTCAACGTGTCGTTGAGTGACGGTGGATCCCGGAAAACGAAGCGGGAAATTTGGTGTTGTTGCGGAGAAAATGGGGTCTTTGGAAACAGTACTTGCGATACTTGGCAGACACGATTTGTAATATGGACCGTCATAACTCATATTTCCGTAAAAAAAATATAAAAAATAAAGGCCATTAGACTACAAGACGCGTAAAAATTTGACTAATATAAAAGTTTACTAAAAAAAAACTCAACAAAATTTTATGTCTACTATATTTATTTCATGTCCTTATAAGAAACAGAGAACAGAAGTGATCGGATTTTAGTTCACCATCAGCTAAAATCAATTTTCTGGCCTCGTTCGATCGGGGCCAGCCTGATCAGCACTCGTCGATTTTCTTCGGGAATTGCAGGAGTGCGTTTTCCAGTGGGCCCGCCTGGAATCCGGCCGCCCTCACCCAATAAAGCGGCATTGTTCTCCAGCATTGTCGTCGCTGCGCCGCTGGAGCCTGGCTGGAGCGGGCCGCTGGACCATGAGGCTGCATGGACTCTTGTGCCCCTTCCTCCGCTGATGAGAGAGAGAGGGACAGAGAAGCCTCCTTGTACACCGAAAAAGTCGTTTGGGGGCTGGCAGACCAAAACAAAAATTCGACAGGAATTCAAGTGCACCCCTCCACAGCAAGAAAATAAAAATTAATAGTAATAAAAAGCCGGGTGGACTGGCTGGCGGCGTTTTCTAGTTGGCATAACGCGCGGGGAATTTCGGTTGCGTCCTTTTGTACCGCACCGCCTAAAATGCTTGTCCCTCGCCTCCCTCGGCCCGCCGGTACCAGCCCCGCACCGCCACACCGCACCGCGCGGCACCACCGCGCCGCACCGCGCCACTTGTCACACAAAGGGACATTCTGTGCGCCCCTCGTCCTACCCCCTGCCTGCGGGACGCCCCCCCCCTCCCCCTCCCCTCCCGGGCACTTGACTCGCGACGTGCCAACCGCCCTGTGCCGTGTGGGGGTAGTAGGGCAGGCCGGGGCAGGCCGGGGCAGGCCGGGGGGTGTCGTTTGACTTCGCCTAGCGCACACACCCCCATCCCTCCCCCCTCCTGACTTCTTACTTTTCGACCCCCTATGAGATGAGTGAGCACGAGGAATCGAGAATTTCGCTGTTAGTTGCGATATCACCTCCCCTCCCCTCCTTCCGCGCTGCTGCTTTACTGCTTTCGTTCAGGTGAGGCATTCCAACTTTGCCGTGCGTCCGTTTATATATATTTTTTTATTGCTGTCCTTGCTGACAAGGAATGTGCGAGCAAAGATTTCAAACAAAAAAAATCTCTTTGCGCTTACCTTGGAGCCGACCAGCCTGCTACGACAGTTATTACACGACCAAGAGAACGGCCCGAAAAACATTCGGTCCAGAATCCAGAATTTAGTGAACAAAAGTTTGTTTTCGCGAACCATTATCCAAGTTTGGGGTTGTATCCGCGGCGGGGGCGGAAGTCGACGTTCACACACTGTTAGCCTGAGGTTGGGCTTTTCACCTAGGAAGCTAAACCACCCCAAGGTATAACTTTTTTCCCTTTTAGAGGTATAAAAGTCTATACCTTGTGGAGGTAAGATAAAGCCCGCTATTGCTTTAGGTATGCCAATCGGCTTCCCCCACCACTTCTCCCTCCCTGAACTCTCTATACGGATATGAATGCGCCTCATACCGAAAGGTATGAGGGTACACGGCCACATTGAAAAGGATGGGGAGGCCGGGACTAGAACCCAGTCTCTGTGGCTTCAGTGTGCGCAAGCGTAACCACTGAGCCACGGCACCGCCTGAGAGGAGGCATGGTGGATGACGACCACATGCTCTTGGACCGGGCGGGAGGGAGGGAGGCGGACATCCCCCACGCCACAGCCCTGGCCCCCCACCACAGCCGGCACGGTGCCCCGCAGCACCCCGCTCCTCCCCTCCGGCATACCTAAAGGAATGAACACGAAAAATCCTATTCATGTGGAGGCGCACGTTTAAGAAGTCATTCCTTTGGCAAAAGGTATAAAATCCGAAAATTGAACCTATGTAACGTTTAAGAATTCATACATTTAGGAATGCCATTTCCTATACCTTTTGAAAAAGCCCAACCACAGCTTTTCAGTGCAGCCATGTCTTCGGAAACATTATCTAGATTCCTGGAGCTCCTCTAAGTACTCTAAGTTGGTGTGATTGGCTTGTAACCCGGGCAACAACACGCCGCCAGGGGCGCGGGTGAGCGCGGGGAAGTGGAGGACGCTCAGGTGGAGCCGCCATCTGTTTGAAACAACCCTCTGCCGCCCTCTCGAATATTGGCCCCGCCCCGACGGCCCGGCGCCGACCCGGCCGCCCCGGCCCGGCAGTCCTGGTGCCAATAACGTCGGATTAGCGTGGCCGGGGCGCGGAGCCGCGGAGCGTGGCGCGGGAGCGTGGCCGAAGCGTGTGCGTCTGCTACTCTGTTACTGGATTCTGCTCCAGCGAGCGTTCCAGCGTTCCTGGCTGCTCTCCAGAGGCGGGCCAGGCAGGGCGGTCCTAAATCACGGGGAATGCGGCGGACTGGAGGATGAGGCATTCCGAACTGTGCGCTCCGTCGCTCTGTCACCCTCGCACCCTTCCGGGACGCCCCATGAGTGCGAGAGAAGACGCAGAGCGACGAAAGCAGTGCTCGGAATCAGGCCGACGGTAGGCCGCCCATCTGGGGTGGTTAGCATTGGAACGTCGCAAAGTGACACCGTTATTGTGGTGATTCGCATTTTTCCGCATTCAGTTATGCCGTACAGTGTTTCTAAACCAACGTACGCCCACGCCTCGTTCTATCTGAAAGAAACTAACCTCACGGTCAGTCAGTAGTAAGGGACGCTTATTGTAGCGGGCGCCACTTTGGGTCCCCCCTTTACTACAAACTACCTTTCTGATCCGCCCTGCCTCCCTATCTGATGAGGCGCTGCCGATTCATCACCATCCCCTCTTTGACATATCACACGCGCTGCCTGCGGCTGCCGGAGGCTCCCGAGGCCGGAGGGTGGCGATAGGTGAGCGAAACCCGATGCGGCAGTGCGGCACGGCCGTGCACGGTGGCCTGGAAGCGGCCTCGGCCTCAGGGAGCGGGCCCTTGCTAATCGATCCCTAAATTGCCGTGTGTTTTGACAGGCGTTTGCACGCGCCCTCTGCGTTGCCGAAAGCTCAGGCACTTTGCTTTGCTGCGCCCTTTTTCCCTTCAAAAATTTAACTTTTGTCTCCAGTTTTATTATAGTTGTTAGAACTTCAGGTGTGATTTTAGAAAGAATGCGGCTCTCTGAGACTCCAACCGAAGACTGAAGTCTATTTCGTAGCTCCATGGACAAGGTAATCAAAAAGTGACAGTGGTGGGGGTACAAGAAGAACAAAAATTAAAATCAGTACTGCCAACTGCTGATCATCAACAGCTGTGCTGTGTGAGCATTCTGCATAGACCATTTCTGTGACCAGCCCTGACACCATGACTTCTATACCTATTTAATTTTCGTTGCAAACATTTTAATTTTTATCGTTCAATGTTTGAAGTAATTGCGTCTCTCTTTTTATGACTCAACAGTTTGAAATAAGTGAGGGTGGTTCGGCCCTCGCCTTGCGTCGCCGGCAGGAAATCCCACGCATGATCCCGACCGCGTGTTGTGATAGCCCTGATCCGCTATCCCCTCTTTGCGGGACAAATCGACACAAGGGAGCTCCCTTTCTTCACCCAAGATAGGATAGAAGAAGAGGAAAAAAAGATTAAAAGGAGAAAAAAAGGCGAGCAAAAATACCGACTCCACGATTACCAACACGACGACGGCCGTGATCCACCCCCGCCCCTCCGCCTCGCTCTCCGACGCACATAATGGCCGCCTTGGCGTACTTCTTCCCTTTTCTTCTTCCTGAATGCGATTAGAACGCGGTGTTAGCGCACCTGGTGAATGCTGCATTGTGGGCTCGGCCGGCCCAAGACTCGGAGAGACCGACTGTCTTCGACAGGCTGTCTGCTCCAATGCATGGGTGCCCCATTGTAGCCCGTCGGAGCCCCGGGCAGCCCCCGGCCACCCCTGGCCCCAGCAGCGGCCTGCATCCGAACAGTGCTTTCTGCCTCTCTCGCACTCCCGGGGCGTCCCGCAGGGTCCCGCAGGGGTGCGAGCGAGACAGAGCGACTTGGTGAGAGCCAGCGCGTCATTATCGGGGCCTTCATTACCATGTTCGCGTGTGCATCGTGCCATGAACCGATGAATAAATGACTGGATGAATGAATGGAGACGTTTCCGACAATGTATAAAGACGTGTGAGAGACGGGGCGCTTCGTTGTTTTGTTTTTGACACCCTCCTGCATTCCGTCGTGCCGTAAGCACACTGATAAAATGCTCACAGTTCCATATCGTTTTCCCACCGATTGCATGTTCAAGCCATTCCTTGCCAGCAACCCCAACTCACGGAGCGCGCTCGCAGCGCGTTAGTTTTCCAGTGGTGCGTCATCGTGAGCAAATACGGCCAACCTGCGCGCGCGTGACATCACCTCGCCGGCCACGCCACGCCAGTGTAAACAAAATCTGTGCAGCCTCCTCCTGTGTCCATATAGGACGGTGGCGCCGCCGCTTCCGTGCGCTGTGCGCTATCGGTCAGGTATCTCCGACGTAGTCTCCGACGTAGTCCGGCAAGGGGCCCGCTCCGAACGTTGCCCTTTCGTCTCACTCTGTCTCTCTCGCACTCGCGGGCAGGGCGGTGGGGGCGCGAGAGAGACAGAGCGCACGGTTCGGAATGAGCCTGCTGCTGGCGCCAGCCCGTCACAAAGGCCGGTGCATTACAATGGGGGTCAGCACAGTTTGACGCACCCATTCATAATCCGGGGCCTGCGCTCTGATTCGGAGAGTCGTTTTCGCCGCTCTGTCTCTCTCGCACCCCTACGGGACGCCCCATGAGTGCGAGAGAGACAGAGCGACGAAAGTGACCCTCGGACTCAGTCTGCCGCTCGGTGTGAGCCTATCTGGGGCTGGCCGGTCCTCGCCCGGGGCCGGAGTTGCGTGGCTCTCTCGCTCTACGCCTCGCTCTACGCCCTGCCCGGCGTCGGCCTGCTTCGTCCGCGACCGGCCGCATTGTTCCGTGTAGACATTGGATGTCAAAACAGACGCAGCGCTGCGCCGGCGGCGGCGGCGGCACCCGCGCGTTCCCACCGGACCCGATCACCCGTGTGTCCCTACACCTGCAGCCCGGGCCGGGCCGTGGGCCGTGGCTCCACAAAGGGACTAATTTGGCGGTTTAAAAATGAAATCAAGGGAGAAGAGACCCCGGGGAGATCATGCCTGGCTTCTTCGTCAAATGGGGATGCAGGGGAAAAAGTTACTTTTGTTCAACTGTTTGTTGTTGTGTTTGTTTTTCCACGTTATAAACGGTTCCTCACGGTTTTCCCCACGCTGAGAAAACCTTACAAACTATTTCAGGCCTTACAAAGCAAAGTAGTTTGTTAGAACAAAGTATTTTGAGCATACATAAGATTACAAAGAAAATACTTCGTAATTTACGAACTTTTTCTTCGTACAAGGTTTTAAGGGTGCAGGAACTCGCTGGAAATCACCTATGTCTTTACAATGGGTTAGTAGTGAAACAAAGGTATTACGTACATCAGGTGACTTCGTTCGAGTAAAACACACACTTTGCCTCGCCGCGACCGCGGGGGCCGTAGAGCAACTGGCCCACTCGCTCCACGACGGGCTTGACGACGGGGCTGGGCAGGGTCAGCAGCTCTTCTCGTCGAGGGGCGACCCGTGCCCCCCCCTCTTTTCCTCCCCTTGCCGCCCCTCTTTCGCCGTCTGCAACGCATTAGACTTGCAGAGTGGAGAGGAGCCAGGCTGCCCGTCTAATCTGCATTAAAGTCCTCGCTGCCTGCCACGGCGAGGTGCATTTAGCGACTATTAAAAAGGCCGCTCGAAAAAGTCGAACATCGCCGGTTTAAACGAGAGAGAAAAAAACGGGAAAAGAAGTTTTTGAAAGAAAAAGTAAATAAAGGGAGGACTCGACCGTGCCGGTAATCGAACCCGGGTGAGTGAAGACGCCGGCGCGACTTGAAACTCGCCGCATGTTTTGGCTCGCGACACAAAAGAAGACTAGGGCGGCGCCTCTCTCTCTCTCTCTCTCTCTCTCTCTCTCTCTCTCTCTCTCTCTCTCTCTCTCTCTCTCTCTCTCTCTCTCTCTGTTTCTCTCGTGGGCCAAGGCGTCCGTCTGAAGCAAATCCCGGCGGCCCGTTCGGCAAGGGACGACCGGCAGCGTGAATGCGATTAGGCCGATGATGCGTGTTGTTGCGACAGGCGGCCTCAGGGGCCATTCAGCCGACGACAGGCAGACAGACAGACAGGCAGGCAGCGCATCAGGCATTCGTGCTCAAATGTGCGTGAGCGGGGCCGGCGGGGCCTGGCGCCTGCGAGGTAGGCAACGCGAGCGCACGGCTCCGCCCGGGTGGCCTACCCAGCCATTGCCATTACCATTAAGGGCTGGGCGTTCCGCACGGGGCGCTCTGCCACGCTCTGCTCACAGTGCACGGGGACAGTTTTCCCGTTTCGCTTTGAGCAGCTCTTCAGCATTTCTTTGAGGGGACTCCAATCAATGCCTCAATTCCTCATTCGAAGGGCAGTCCATTGGTAGCATCACGTGTTTGATTGGAGTTTAATTTGCGGAAAACGGGCTGAAAACGTGCGCGGCTGAACTGACTAGCTCCTGTCCAAGCGTGGCCCGGCCTGCTGACTGATTCCGAGAGTCGTTTTCGTCGCTCTGTCTCTCTCGCACTCATGGGGCGTCCCCTGAAGAACCGAGAGAGACAGAGCGGCGAAAAAGACTCTCGGAGTAAGCCTGCTGACGGTCCACCGTTGGTGTCTCTCTCCTTCAGCCGCAGGACTCCGGGACGCCCCACGAGAGCGACAGAGACAGGAGGCCGCAACGCGTGGGAAAGGCTGGAGTGCCAACAAGGAGATTACAGTGTAGTGGCTTTATGACAGGGGGTCCTCGGGTCCTAAATGGATGATCCGGGAATAATCCTTGAATCCTCGCGGTCAGCGCGCTGAGCACCCTCAGGGCGTCGCCTTGCCCCGCCGCCCCGCTCCCCCACCACCACGGCAAGGACGCGGCGATGTGGAGGGTGCTACGCGAGCCACGACACCACTACGTGGATCCACTGTACGTGGATGGTGCTACTCCCGATCGTTTATCTAAACAGTTTTGAGAGAGCGCGCAGCTCCGCTGCTCGCGGGTCGGGCCGGCCGGGAGGCGTGGCGCCAGCCCGCGCTAGCAGTGCGAGAGAGACAGAGTCGGTGAGTTTGGACGAGACACTCAGCCAGGAGCGCTCTTCTGACGGTAAGAGGGCTCTACTGAAGCGCTCTACTGGAGTCTGGAAGAGACCCTCCGCTGCAGCCCGCCGCGCTGCTGGGCCGGGCCCCCCTCGCCCTCACCCCCCGCCCACCCCCTTTCCAGGTGACTCATTGCGTTTTAATCTGTTCCGTTAGCGGGCCCGGCACGGCCAGTACGGCCGGGCCGACGGTGGCAAACCGTTGCAGCAGCGGCCGGCAAAAACCAAAAAGCGTGGCAACGGCCGCATGCATTCGCCGCTGGCGGCGCGCATGCGACTGCAGGCACTCGAGGAGGGAGGCGGGGAGGCGTCGCGTCCGGGAGGGAGGCACGACACGCCGCGCGAGAAGCGCGAGGCACCGCGAGGCACCGCGAGCAGCCAGTCAAGAGCTCCATTCTGGACCATTACGGCGACGCGGCGACGCGACGGCCATGCTGCAGACACCCGCGGCGGCCCGGCGGCCCGGCGGCGCGCTGGGGATTGTTCCCGTCCAGAGTGGCGGAAGCGTGCGGAAGCGACGACGAATTGGTCGGGGATCCGCCGTCGGCGTCCTCGGCGTCCTCGGCGTCCGCGCGTTAACGTCTCCGGAAGGCTTTCGAATCAAGTCCGTCGGGGCATTGTACTCGCCGCTCGCCCTCTTACCCGCGCAGTGTATCGTCATTAACTGCCAAACCAACAGATGGTCGTTTTTATTGTTTTTAAACGGCACTGCCTTTCGATTTTTTCCGCCGCCCGTTTCCCAAACGACTTTACTCAGGCGGCGGTGGAGTGCGGCCTTGCGGCCTACACAGGTGTCGGCCGGCGCCGCCTTCTCGATGGCGGCGAGGCGGCGAAAGGGGCGCGGCGTGTTCAGTGACGAGAGCCCTCGCGCTGGAGAGACGTGAAGCCGGCGAGGCCGGCGAAGCCGCAGACAAAACTTGAGAGAACGACTCTCCTCTGAAGGACGCCGAGAAGGGGTGTCGCGGCCGTGCGCGGGGGCGGGGCGAGGCGGGGCGGGGCGTCCGTATTGGAAACACACACCATTGTCTGCGGATTAGTTGTTCTGGCCATTTTATTGCCACTAGGGATGAGCCCCTTGACACAGTCGCGCAGCTGTTTAGCCAAGCCCTTGTGGACGTGTGGAGCTGACCCGTAGGGCCGCTCTAGGGCCGCTCTAGGGCCGGGACTAGGGCCTGGCACTATCGTCTCCACGACCAGAGCCTCCCTCAGTCAAGGGCCCTGCTGGCTTGGAGCGCACTCGGCCCTGCCCTCAACCCGGCCGGGGCCCCGGGCCCTGCCCTGCCCCGTCCCGGGCCACCGCGGTTAAGACTCGCTCATCCCATTGAGTGCCCACGCCCAATTCACGATCGGTCCATGGCAGTGGCCAAAGGCCAAAAAACGCAAACATAATCGCAATCATGCCATTAGCATGCGTGCCCCCGGCATGCCGCGCCGTGCCGTGGCGAGCCGCCGCGACGCCCCCCACCCCACCGGCCGCCCTCCCCTCCCTCCCCTCCCCTCGGCCGCTGCTCCAATCCTCTTGAGGCGCGTCGAGTGGGCGGCGCCGGGCGGGGCGGGGCGGGCTGCGGGCGGGGCGGCGGGGCGCGGCCACCCTGTCGAGGATTGGACAACGCTCCCCCCTCCAGGCCCTCCAGGTCGCCCCCCACCCCCGGACCCGGCCGGCGGAGTCGAGCCGCCTCCTCCAATTTATTGCCCACCATTGCGGGCCCTACAAGCGCTACACTCCACGACCACTCCACGAGGCTGACACAAGCCGGAGTTTGGCTGAGCTCCGCCAGGCTCTCGCCGAGGTGCAGCCTAGTGGCAGCCTAGTGGCAGCCTAGTGGCCCTGTCGGCCAGGCCCTGTCGGCCAGGCCCCTTCTTCGGGTACGCCGCACGCGCACCGCTGCGCACCGCACTGGGCCGCGCCTAGTATATGTCGCTCCCGGTGGCGCCGTCGCTGCTCGCCAGCCTGCAGGAACATGGCCCGGACCCCGCCGCCCATGGCCTGCTGCCTGAGCTGAGCGTGGCCGACCTGGCCATGTCCTTGAGCCCCAAGCACCATCAACTTCAGCACCAGCACCACCTGCAGCAGCAGGGCCAGCACCCGGCCCACTCGACGCCCTTCTCCGTGACCGACATCCTCAGCCCCATGGAGGAGTTCAGGAAGTTGGAGCTGTCCGGCGCGGGCTCCAGCAGCTCGTCGGCGGGCACCCCGGCGCCGCCGCCCGCGCCCAACCCGGCGCCCTACGTGCAGTTCCCGCCGCAGTACTGTGCCCCGGACCTCGCGTACGGCGACGTGCGGGGGCCCTCCGGCTGGTACGGCACCGCCGCCGACCCTCGATTCACAAGTGAGTTCGGCGCGGAAAGTGCACCGAAGTGGTGAAAGTGGTGAAACAAAAGTGAAGTGCCAGGATACAGTGCGTGTTTACAAGTGTTGTGCCTCGCTGCCTCGCGTGACAAGGATACCCGCAGTCTGGATACAGCGTGCCTGCGTCCGCCGGGCCCGGGGTCTTGCACCAGCTTGCCCGCGGCCCGGCCCAGGTTTGAACCAACGCCACATTTGCATGGAGAGCAGGGTCTTTGACATTTCTCATTTCGTGGTTTGCTTTTGTCAGTGCACTGCTAATAATTCGCGCAAATCGATTGCGTTACGTGTGTCAAGAACCCTATGGATTTTTGACGAATGAATGCCACGTTTTTACGTCAGTTGTGATTTCTTTTGAGGGTTGACAAAAACCGGGCGGTACACGTAGTCCTTGGAAAGGCATCGTCCTTCTCGAACGGCAAAAAGTAGCAAGGGCAGCCAGAACATTCGGGGAAGCATGGACAAAAGGCGAAAAAGGGGCGGGGAGGACGATTTGGCGACGGCCCCAAAATAAACGCTCACGCCGAGGGCCTTCCGGGGCTGGGCCGCGATACCACTCGACGCCTGTGATTCCGAAGGACTGTTTCTTCTCTCCGTCTCTCTCGCGCCTCGACGGGACGCCCCACGAGTGCGACAGAGACAGAGCGACGAAAGCGATCCGTCGGAATCAGGCGGCTGTACTACCCGCCAGCCAACGACCCGCGGCGTTAGCAACCGCCTCATTCGCGCGCGCGTCTTTCTGTATCTCTCACTCTAACGGGATGCTCGCCGAGAGAGACACGAACGCGTCCTTTCGGAATGAGGCGTCGAAATGCGGCTTCCTGCCCGCGCTAAATGAAGGGGCCGCCCGCCCGCGAGTTTGGCCGGCCGGGCGGACACTGCACCGCGCTCCTTGGATGCAGCGGCGTAGCAGGCGTAGCAGGCGTAGCCAACTCGGATCCGAGAGGTGCCAGTTCGCAGCAACCAGCCACAGGTTTCGTTCTGCCCTTTCCTACGCCACTGCTTTGATTCATGAGCAAAACCGGCGCGAGCGTTGTTACCCCCCCCCCCTTTTCCCGGGCTAAATAGCCCATTCATTCATTGATCCTTGGCTGGTTTTTGAGGCCACGCATTTAGCCACTTATTTTGCGACCAAGTTATGAATAAAGTCATTGCATCATCGTTTAGATTCATTCATCGTTTAGTCATTTCATCTTTCAGTCATTTCATAGTTTAGAGTAATTTATACTTAAGTCATTTGTCATCGTTTAGAGTCATTCAAGTTAAGTCATTAAGTCATCGTTTAGAGTCATTCCATGAATCTCTCAGCCATTCCATCATTCTTTCAGTCATTAGTACTGTCATGCGCACGCTTAAAACCTTTCAAAGTTTTTGACTATACATAGTACAAACTAATTTACTTTGTTATACGAAGAAATAGTTTGTAAATTACAAAGTATTTTCTTTGTAAGCTTATGCATGCTCAAAATACTTTGTTATAACAAGCCACTTTTCTTTGTAATGCCTAAAAATGATTTGTAAGGTTTCTCAGTGCGGCCATCCATTCTGACATTTGTTTAGTCATTCATTCAGTCATTAGCTGTTCATTTGGCTATTCGTTTGACGACTTTCAGCCTGAAATTCAGCCAGAAATCAGCCTGAAATTAAGACGTCTGCTTCATGTCACGCATTTTTAGACTTTTTGCTAAGCCAGGGCAGCTATTTGAGAATCGATTAGGCTATCGTAAATTCACGCCGAAGCGCGTGTTCTCGATCTGGTGTAGCGATCCACCGCCTAAAGTGCAGACAATTATGGTAAATAGAGCCGAAACAACGAGGCTGTGCCCCGGGCCGCCTGGCCGCGCCGGCCGTGCCGCGGGGAGGAAGGGGAGGGGAACGACCGGCTCGCGGCCGCAAGGCGAGCTGGATTTTATTTATTTATTTTTTGCCTCCGACTTTCTTTCCGGCGGCATGGCAGTGTGGTGTCGCTGGGCCCGGCTCGGCGCGGCTCGGCGCGGCGCGAACGCCCATTGGCCCGGCGCGGCGCGGACCGCGAGGGTGCGCCAATCAGAGGCCGGGACGCGCCGGGCCGTGCCGAGCCGCGCCGAGCCGGCCGCGCCAAAGGCGTCATGTGCCGTGGCGTGCCGTGGCGTGGCGTGCCGTGCCGGGAGGGGAGCGCTGCGGGAGCCCGCTTCGGCGGGGCCAGCTTCGTGGGCCCAGCTTGGCCAGCTCGCGGGGCCGCGGCGTGGCTCCCTGCCTGTTTGGCGGTCGAATGCCCGGCCCCGGCCGCTCCATGCCGCGAAATAAACGCCCCTGGAAACTGGCTGTACACGGGCGGCACGGTGAAGCGCGGTGCGCGAGCGCACACTCCACACAAGTGTCTCTTTTTTCATTGTAATGACGCCGCGATACACGCCGGCCGGCCAGACCGGCAAGCGTGTTGCCAACGTTGGCAACAATGAAGCGGGTCCAGGTGTCTGCACAGCCTGCAGGGATTGGCGGTCGCCATGCTGGCTGGGCGGCCTGCCTGGGCCGGCCGGGTTGCGCGGTGGGTTTCTGGACAATAATTGCAGGCTTGGTAGGTCGTTCAAGTGGTGGGGTGCGGGCAATTGTCTGGCAGGAGTGTGAAGGGGGAAAGGAGGGGAAAGGGGAGGGGGCTGCGCGGGGCTGCGGGACAACTGGTAGGCTAGCGGGTCAATAGCTTGCTGGAGGGTGCATGCCCGCCGCCGTCGGCGCGCCCTGCCGCCCTGCCATCAGATTATTGTTTGTGTCTCTCTCACTCCCCCGGCTGTCCTCGCCCCTTTCCGAACCATTAGCTTCAACGGTTTAGGCGGTTCGCTGCGCCAAAAAGACACAAATTTACCAAGATAAGTTGATTTCGTCGGGGCCGGGTGCTGCAGTGTCCGACCGCCCGGCGGATGTTCAGCGTCCTGGAAACGCGATGATGTCACAGCATGCTAATTATTACGCGTACTCGATGCGATAACACCATTCAAAGCAGATTAGCCGCCGCGTTGGTTTGGAATCGAACGAGCGTGAACGCATCGGGTGTTCGCGGAACGGCGGCACCATGCTTACTAGAAATTTTCCATATTCTTTTCTAAATTTTTTTTCGCTTGTTCTGTGGGTGAGTGCATCCCGCCCGAGGGGCACGTACCAATTTAAAATCAGTTAGCGAGGCACACAACCTTTTTGTACCCGTGCCGTCCCTCATCGTGGTGTATTATCGATCGAGGTTCGCACCTCGTTTATATTCAATTCAGGTTTCCGAATCAAACCAGCCCTGAACCATGGCTGAGAGCCGCCAGCACCGACCTGACGCGCCGCACGGAATCGGCGCATCGGGGAGGGGGTACTGTTTTCAAGCGCCATGCCCACCTCTGTTGTTCCGGGCGTCGACTTCCCCCGAAAAAATGAGAAAAGTCTGTCTCTCTCCTCCATCTTGACGATGCTATGAACTCATGAATATAGGCAGAGCATTTGGCGCCCACTGATTTATGATGCCGGGTCGCCGGCGCCCCGCCCCGCCCCACCCAGCCGCGCCACGCCGCGCCACGCCCCACCACGCCCCCGGCATCCTCGTGCATATCTTGGCCGCGAACGAGTTGTTGTGGCAACAGGTGCCCCTCAAGGAGTTGTCGCGGGGTCGCTCACGGTCCGCTTTATCTCCTGTGGGAACCAGTGAGAGTTGCCGAGTGGGGGCGGGGGGAGGTTGTGTGGACGAGAGAGAGAGGAGAGGTTGCACTCATTTCGTCTCGAGGTTTTGTCACAGCTCATGAGGGCTGGTGACTCAGCAGCGTTCGCGAGCAATAGTAGCGCCACACACATACACACACAGACACACATGCGTGAGGGGGATAGAAAATGTGCAGGGGGCAAAGAGGCGGGGGGGCATTTCTGTTGGTACCAACGTACCAACGAAACACCCGCGCAGTCATGCCTTTAAATTGTACTCATGGGAAAGTGACGCAAACTCTCCCACACCCCGGGCGGCCGTGTCCGCGGAGCTCGACGAGAGTTGCGTGGCGTTTATTTAGGTCCATTTTTGTTAAATTTTTCATTCATTTTTGGGGGGTGGGGTGAATATAATGAAGGGTGTTGCAATTGGTTGTTGTTAATGGACCTCCACTGTTGCGCTTCAACAGATGGGGTTTCGTGGAGTGGCCACTTTACCAGTGGCCCATCTGCCACTGCACTATACTGCACTCCTGCGGGCGGCCGCCGGGCGGCGCACATGTCGCACTGACCGCGTCTTGAAATGTATTATAGAACCTTGCTGCATTGCTGCCATTGATTTACGGCTGACGGCGTCTTAATCTTTGTTTCAAATTCGATTCAAATGCGATCCTCTTCTTTTGCCATTCGGCAGGCTGCTTCTTTACGTAATCCCCCCGCGCGGACACAGACACACATACACATAGACACACACAGAGACACACACTCACTCACAAACACACACACACACGGCGCAGACGCACTCTGCCTGTTACGCGTGCTGTGTTTTCGTTTGCTTCTGTTTACGTTTCTCCATGTCCATATTTTCAGAGGATTCGCTTCAAGGCCACAACCAAGAAAAAACTACCCTCACGAAAGAAAATAGCTTTATCGGTATTTTAGGCATCTTTAAATCTATGTCTGGGATAATGACTTTACGGGGAGCTAGTCCGCAAGGCTTCTACAAAGGGCTGTTCTTTGGATAACCGTCTTTTCCAAAGTCGGGAGCGGGTTAGGGTTGCTCGGTTATGGCAAAGGTATTTTCTCCACGATACGGGTTAAAGCGGGGCCCGGGTTTCTGGTACTGAATCTGGGCTTTCATACAAACTTTTGACAAGTTTGGTGGTTTTCAGGGCAACTTGGTTGGTTTTGGAAAATAAGGCTTCATCAACGCGGGTGCTGGGGAATGGCAGGGTGTCTGGTTATCCAGGCACCGGGATGCCGGTTGTCGGGAGAGCGCGCTAGATAGTCGGTCATCGGATGCTGGGCTGAATTGTCGTGGCAAAGGGATAATAGGGTTTAGCGGGATTGGAGGCCCCCACCAAGTCTTTCCGAGGTGGGGGGAGGTTCATTTAATTTTTTACTCATCAAAAGTTGCTGCAGGCTTTCAGGCCCACAGGGGGAGAATTAATGTTTCTTTTGTTCAGGTGTGGCGAAAAAAACCCGCGAATTTTTGACACTCCACTGCTGGTTTCCTGGGGAAAGGGATTTTCTTGGTTCTTGGCCCCCGAGACGGTGCCCCATAAAAGCAAAGTCCACAACCGCTGCCTTTCCTGGTGACGGAATGTGGGCTGGAGTCAGAAGCAATCGGGAGAGGGGGAAGTCTAGCAATAGGTACGGCGGTTGTAAATGGGAAAATCGGATGCGGTTTGTTTCCCCTGCTAGAGCGTTGGGTGTTCAGACCAACCCGGGATAACGGCTGGTAATCCTGCCAACGTGGGATTGGCAGGATGTCCCCTCCTCAACTCGGGTGCAGGGCAGGTTTCAGGTTTTTCACAGGGGCCTGTCTGGGCTGGAGTTTATGGCTGCGGGATGCTGGGCTGATTGTCGTGGCAAAGGGATACTGGCTGTCGTGGCAGCGGGATGTGGCGAGGCCCACACCACGACGTGCTTGCCCCGACGCGCTGCGCGTAGGCAGGCCTTTCATTCAACTTTGTTTACTCATCAAACATGAGGGCTGTCAGGCTGCAGCAGCCCACAGGGGAGAGAATTAATCCGTTTCTTTAGACCCTGCTCGAAATGTGTGTGGCTGTCCACAAAAAAACCTGCGAATTCTGACACTCCACTGACGTGTGCCTGGGCCAGCCTTGGCCATTTCGTGCTTCGTGTTCTTTGGCAGAGACGGTGACCCCGATAAGAGCAATGTCCACAACCGCTGTCTTTCCTGTTCACAGGGTCGTATCTGGACCAGAAGCAATGTTGGGAGGAAGGAGGAAGAAGTCTAGCAATAGGTACGTACGGTTCAGTAAAAATGGTGAAAATTGGTATGCGTTCTTGTTTCCGCTGCTAGAGCGTGCTTTCAGACCAATCTCCGGCATAACACAATTTTATCCCTCGCCACACTTTTGAGTGGGATTCGCAGAGATGATCCCATCCTCACATCTCGCTGCAGGCGACAGCGTTTACAGCGTTTACTCCCCTCCCCACAGGACCTTTTAGGGCTGCAGAGTTGAGTGTGTCTGGCGGTCAGTGTCGTGTCATGTGCCCTACCCGGCAGGACGAAGCAGGGCAGTAGGTGGCTCCCTCCGTGAGAGTGGTCATCTGCGTAGTACGCACGCACACAGACACACTCTGTTTGAGGATCGGGTTGCAGTGGCTCCCCGCTCCGTCCACGGGGAGGCTAGGCTAGGCGCCCCCTGCGCGTTGACGTGGTCGCGGGGCCCGCGCTGAGATTAAGGTCCCACTGCAGACTGATTCCGGGAGTCGTTTTAGTCGCTCTGTCTCTCTCGCGGATATAGGAGGTCAGTGCGAGAGAGACAGAGCGACGAAAACGACTCTCAGTCTGCTGCACTTAACTTGCAACCCGGCTCCGCCCCCAACCCGCATACAGTGTAGTCTGCGCTCCGAAACGCGGCCCCCGTCGCGAGGCCGCACCGAGGCGTGTTTGGCCAACGCAACAGTGTTTGCCGACGCGAGGCGCTATTGCGCGCTTCCTTCCGTGCAGCGTGTCACATCCGTCATTGTAACGCTTAAGACGAATTGGTGTCAGATTTGTCGCTGTCACTCTCGGGAAGGAACGCCCACAGTCCCTCCGCCACACTGCCAGAAACTAGGAAAACGCCGCGCGAGATGCTGTATTTGCTCGCTAGTAGTCCACTTCCTTATTTTGTCAGTGAAGAGACACACGCACACACACACAGTGCGGTAGTTTAAGTGCGCGGTGTACAAGTGGCACGCGAAGCAGGCGAAGGAGTGTGGGGTCCGCGGGGACCGCACTTCGTGGGTGGAAACGCGACTCCCGGCAAACAAAGGTGCCGCAGCACACCGATTCCGAGAGTCGTTTTCGTCGCTCTGTCTCTCTCGCACCTGTACGGCACGCCCCGTGAGTGTGAGAGAGACAGAGCGATGAAAACGGCTCTAGGAATCAGTCAGTCAGGCAACCACGGCGCGCCTCCAAACGGAATCACTCGTCGCCAACCCGTTTTATTTATAAAGTTTCCTTTCATTTTTGCAGTGTCTCGGCTAATGAGCTCGTCCACCGCCACCATGAACATGAACATGAACATGAGCAACATGGCGGGCCTGTCCACGTGCTCGGTGACGGGCGAGAACAAGCCTATGCAGTTCCCCCTGACGCAGCGGAGGAAGCGCAGAGTCCTCTTCACGCAAGCCCAGGTGAGTCCACTGGGGGAGGTCCACTGGGAGAGGTTCACTGGGGGAGGTTCACTGGGGAAGGTCCACTGGGGGAGGTTCACTGGGGGAGGTTCACTGGGGAAGGTCCACAAGGGGAGGTTCATTTGGAGGAGGTTCACTAGGAACCCCAGCAACATGAACGGAAATCGAACGAAATCGTTCAAAATTTCTTGTCCCACTCGTTTGAACGTGAATCGTGGTGCATCATAAGGCCGGGGCCTAGCCGAGTCACATCGAAACGAATGTGACATTTATTATTCAAATGAACGTGACACATTCCAAACAACAACAACAACAAAACTAGGAAAAGAGGTGAAGATGGAAGGCCGCTGCAATAAAGTGCGCTCTGCGCGCGGTCGTCAGCGTCACTGTGTCGCTATGAACGTGTGACAGGCAAGCCGCTGTCGCATTCGTGCACCACTTTAGGCGTCAGTCTAAATAATGACAAGGCCGGCCGGCGAAAACGCATCTCCACAGAGATCCAATTGGTGAAAAACTTTGACGCCTTTTCCTGCTGCCCGTCAGTGACATTCGCTCATGCCCGTCCTCTGCCGACGCACGCACACACTCGCACTCACACACGGACACGCGCACACAAGCGCACCTCGTGTCGCCAGACGGACATGTTATTGGAGTACGTATTGACGCTGCGCACACCAATAGCGCACCGAGCAAACACCGTCCCATGGTGGCCAACCTACGGCCCATTTAAGACACGGCCACCGAGGTGGATCTTCTCTTTCATCCTCCCATAGTGTTATTTTTGAATGAACTTTTTTTGTTCTTTTTTCGCGTCACGTTGCGTTGGTATCACTGTGTTTCCCTTGGCCGGACGGGCGTGCCTTGCCAGTGGCGTGCCAGTGGCGTGCCGCATGGTGCTGCGATGACGGGGGCATTCTGTCGACACCTGAATGGAGCCCCCAGGAGATCCCCCTCCCCTCCTTCCCTTACCCTCCCTTTCCCCTCCCCCCTCGGCCTTTTGTCACTGCTGGCGCCACTCGGCTGCGCCTTGGCTGCGCCACCGCCACCGCCACCGCCACCCACGCTCGTCTGGAAGTGCCTCTTCCTTCCCAAATTCATTGAAAAGAACGTCTTATTTCTATTTATCGAGAAATTAATTATTTATTTTTGAACCGTTCTCGTCATGTTTTGCCACCAAAAAAAATGGAAAGAACCTATTAGAGCCGCAAGGCGCCATTTGAGGAGGAAGCGCCTCTTCCTTCCCAAATTCAAATTAATTGAAAAAGCGCCTTCTTTCTGTTTATCGAGAAATTAGTGATTCATTTTTTGACCGTTCTCGTCATGTTTTGATGGCCGAAAAATGAGAAGGATGTATCTATTAGTGCCGCGAGGCGCCACCAGGGGGAGCCCCTTCATACTATGAAACGAAGATCTTCCTGACAATCATGGGCGCTTTGTCGAAGGCGTTCACTCACACACACACAGACACACACACACGCAGAGCAGGGCCGTCCAGTCACACATGCCCCGGGAGAGTGAAAGCCCCGTTGAATAGGGCGGGCACCGCGCTGCATGGCGCGGCGTGGCGCTGCGCGTCGAACACCAGATACGTGTATTAAATGAGGGGCAGCTTTGTGTGCGCGGGCGATCGCCACAATCGGAAAAGGGGCCACGACAATGCGGCAAAGCGAGGAGGAGGTGTCTGCGGCGGCGGCGGCGCTGGATGGATTTCGGTAAAAGAAAAAACCATGTGTGATTTTTTGGCCCGTCCCGTTTATTTTTTGTGGCCGAAAAATGAGGAAGGTTTGTATGATATTGTGCGCGCGTGTCGCGCTCGCCTCATACTATGAAACGAAGATCTTCCTGACAATCATGGGCGCTTTGTCGAAGGCGTTCACTCACAACACACAGACCACCCACAGCGCAGAGCAGGGCCGTCCAGTCACACATGCCCCGGAGAGTGAAAGCCCCGTTGAATAGGGCGGGCACCGCGCTGCATGGCGCGGCGTGGCCTGCGCGTCGAACCCAGATACGGTATTAAATTAGAGGGCAGCTTTTGTGTGCGCGGGCGATCGCCACAATCGAAAGGGCCACGACAATGCGGCAAAGCGAGGAGGAGGTGTCTGCGGGCGGCGGCGGCGCTGGATGGATTTCGGTAAAAGGAAAACCATGTGTGAATTTTTTTAAAAACCGGCGTGTGTTTTCTTTTTGCCCTTTCCCGTCATAGGTTTACGAACTGGAGAGGAGATTCAAGCAACAGAAGTACCTGTCCGCCCCTGAAAGGGAGCACCTAGCCAGCCTTATTCACCTAACGCCAACACAAGTGAGTATCCCATTGTTCGAGCCAGCCACCCCGCTTTGCAGCGACAACGACAACAACGCTTTGCACGGCCAATCGACTCGGAGAGGGAGGCGCCCCTGCAGGGCCTGGCCCTGGCGGAAACGGTTGGAAAGCGTCTGGAGCAGACTGATTCCGAGAGTCGTTTTCGTCACTGCCGTCGGCCTCTCGCACCCCAACGGGACGCCCCATGAGTGCGGGAGAGACAGAGCGACGAAGACGACTCTCGGAATCAGTCTGCTCGGCGTCTGCCGCCGCGGGGTGGGCGTCGTTCGCGCTTCGCGACCACAATGCGCCGCCGGCCACCGCCGGGCACCAACGCCTCGTTGTCAACGGATAACAGTTTAATGCCCGGTTAGCCCCGCGGCCAGAGGCTGCCGGAGGCCCGAGCGAGGGTCGGAGGGTGGGCCGGGGTGGGCGCACCAGCTCGGAGCGAAGCTGACGGGGTGGCCGACGGCCCGGCCCCGCCACCACGCCCCGCCACCCGCCCCCCACGCCCGCCACGCCCCGCCACGCCCGCCAGCCACGCCCGCCACGCCCCGCACCACGCCCCGCCACCCCGCCACGCCCCGCCCGCCCCGCCACGCCCCGCCACGCCCCGCCACGCCCCGCCACGCCCCGCCACGCCCCGCCACGCCCCGCCGCGCCCCGCCCCGCCACGCCCCGCCACGCCCCGCCACGCCCCGCCACGCCCCGCGCGCCGCCCCGCCACGCCCGCCACGCCCCGCCACGCCCCGCCAGGGCCCCGCCACGCCCCGCCACGCCCCGCCACGCCCCGCCACGCACGCCCCGCCACGCCCCGCCACGCCCCGCCACGCCCCGCCACGCCCCGCCACGCCCCGCCACGCCCCGCCACGCGCCCGCCGCAGCCCCCGAGCTATTGGGATCACGTTGCTAATAAGCTGTTTGCCAAGAGGCTGATTCACTTGTGGCCTGAGTCGAGCTTAGCCCCCGGGCGGCTGCCGTCGCCGCCCCCCGCCCGGTTCAGCCCTTCTGCTGCGCGCCCCTGCCAAGAGTTGGACCTGTGAAATTCGGCCTCTGCCCGTATTTTCCTTCGTTTTTATTTACAAATCCGTCTCTGATCCGGCGGCCCGGCGGGGCTGGGCAGGGCCAGCACCATCATGCCGTAAGCGTGGCGGCGTGGCGGAGGGCGTCCGAAGGGAAGCCAATCGCGCTGGCCGGCAGCGCTCGAGTTCAGCGTGCCTGTGCCGGTCTTCTGGCCCACTGTGCGGTCTCGGACGTGCGGCCCGTCGGCCGCGAAACGAAACGAACCCCATCACGGAGGAGAAGGAATAACAGAAGGGTTAGGCAGGGCGAGAGGGGCCGAACAGCAAACACACACGGAAGTTCCTCGGTCCGTTTGCTCAGGGAGGCACACTGGCTGGCACACTGGCTGGCACACTGGTGAGGCGGACGGGCAGCACGGCGGCACCGCGGCACCGCACACCAAAAAATATGGGAGGCCAATGTACAGGACATTCCGATGCACTCTCGAGACTCTCGACAGCGTCAATATTGCCCCAGTGTCACGCATGCCGCGAGGTGAGGGCCGCGCCGTCCTTGGGGCTCGCGCAGGAGGCGGAGGACGCGACCACCACACTTGCCCGATTCACCATTTCCTACAGCGTCGTGCCCGTCGCTCTGTCTCTCTCGCTCCTGAACGGGGACGCCTTACGAGTGCGAGAGAGACAGAGCGACGAAAACGGCCCCCAGTCTGCAGCCGCAGTCCCACGGGCGACCCTGTACCTATAGTGGCCCGCCGATGGGAAAATCCGCAACACCGGCGGTACGGCCAGTCCTTCCACGCGACTCACCTGAGCGGAAACGCGGCAGGGCGCCCCTCCCCTCCCCTCCCCCTCCCCTCCCCCGTCCACCCGCGACACCTGTCCACGGTCGATCAAATGGCTGAGAAACTTTGTGCTCTCTTGCTCTGCTGCGTCCGTGCAATGCGAGACTCTCTCTGTCTCAGCGACGACTAATTTTTCTCTCTTTCCACCGCGAGGAAACAATGACTTCCGAACGCCTGGGTAACAAGGAAGCGGTCCAGCCAGGCGTGCATAACAAACCACTTCCGGTTCCAGTTGCCTCGCTGTTTGGAGCGGTTTGCTTTTCGTATAGATAAAGCTCAGTAGGATTTTGGGAGTGTGGGTGTGTTTGGGGTTATTTTAGCTAAATCCCGATTATTGAGGCGTAATAGAGTGCACACCCCCTCGGATCGAGTCGAGGTACATAATGTTTCAGCCACAAGACGTGCGGGCGTTGATACTGTCTTGAAAACGCTCGCCCTTGCTCAGCGACCTCAAGCCAGTGGCTACGCTCTCGCGTCCTTGGCTTCCTAAATCCATCCCAGGCGGGGAAAAGAAACTCGGCAGTCAGTGCAGTGGCATTGCATTCAGTGAGTGATTTGTCGCACGTGAGCGGTTCGTGTGGGAATGGAGCGAGGTGTGGTCCAGCCTCCGTGACACCGCCACGCTGCCGCGCTGCTGCTCACCTGGCTGTCTGCCGCCTCCAGCAGACCGAGAGTCGCTTTCGTCGCTCTGTCTCTCTCGCACCCCTAGGGGACGCCCCATGAGTGCGAGAGAGGCAGAGCGACGACAGCGACTCAGGTGGTCAGCCCGCAGGTGGTCCTTCCCGGCGTGTGCACCGCTTGGCGGGGGGCGAGGGGGGGTCCCCCTCACGGCGGCACTCTCGCACACTTGATACAGGCCGTGGCGACGCCGTGGCGACCTACCAAGGCAGAACAGTTCCGCCAAATCAGTGGCTTGTGCATAATCCCGCGTCGCTCTTTCGTCTCACGGCCTCGCCGTTCTTCTGCAGACTTTTAGACGTCGGCTCGACCGTTTTCTCGCTCAAATTGTGTGACTCGCCTGCCCTTTTAATAGGTACACATATCATCAAAATGGCTACAAAATTTTCTTTTTATTTTAAGTAAAAGATTCAAGGTTATATTTGTACTAAGAATTTCAATTACTTCGTAGTTTTTTACGCACGCACAGATTCGTGAGAAGCTTATGCACGGAAAGCGACATAGTAATTTAGTGTGAACGATTTCAGCAGCGCCCATGTTGCAAGTCCGTGGTTTTTTTTTCTGTCTGACGATCAAAGCCAAAGCGGCCGGGGGCTCCCTTACTCCCACACGCAGTGCATACAAATATTAATAATAACAACAAGTTTCGGCGCCAAACTCTTTTCGGTGAAAAGGGAGCCAAATAATAATGACCCCACTCGCTCCAAGTAGCCCCTGCCTGGCTCCACGTCTCCGCAATCAGAGTGCAATCAAACTGAGCTCTCGCGTCAGCGCGCAAATCCCCCAGCCTCCCCGCTCGCCTCCCTGCCCTCGGCCCGCGTCTCTCTCTCTCTCTCTCTCTCTCTCTCTCTCTCTCTCTCTCTCTCTCTCTCGCACCCCAACGGAACGCCTCCGTGTGTGCGAGAGAGACAGAGCGACGAGCCTCCCCGCTCTAATCCAGAAACGTTTCCCTTTGCCCGCGGTGCTGCGCCACGCCGCCACAACTCCCTTTGACTTCTTCCACGCGACGCGGCCCGCCTCCCGGAGAGCGAGAGAGAGAGAGAGAGAGAGAGAGAGAGAGAGAGAGAGAGAGAGAGAGAGAGAGAGAGAGAGAGAGAGAGAGCGAGAGAGATAGCCAGTGGGAACGGGGTCAGGAGCAGGAGCTTGGCGTCATTAGGATCGCGTCGACCGAAGCGCCAGGAGAAAGAGAGAGAGAGAGAGAGAGAGAGAGAGAGAGAGAGAGAGAGAGAGAGAGAGAGAGAGAGAAAGGAAGCGAAGTAAAATCGACGCATTGAGAATTTGTTTTCGAGGTCAAAGCTTCCCGCCAATAGCCTTGCTGGGATGACTTTCCGGTCTCTGTGTGACGTTATTTGACACCCAAGGTATCGGTCTAGCCTGCAGCCGACCGGACCGCCTCACTGGAAGTCGCGCTGGAAGTCGCGCTGGAAGTCGCGACTGGAGACACCTTGCCTAGGCCTGGCCTGTGGGCCTGGCCTGCCTGGCCGCGAGGAGCCCAGGTGAGGTGGTCGTTAAAACTTGCGGAAACAATCGAGCAAGGGGGATGGGCCGTAATTGCTGGAGAAAGGGAAGACGGCTGGAGTCCTGCTGGAGGCCCTGGAGTGCTGCACCCTGCCGCACGGCCTGGCTGCCTGGCTGGCTGCCTGGCGGCACGCGCACGCGGATATCTCGTTAAAGTCCACTCACGGGCCTCATCATTAAAGCAAGAAGCTTTGGGACGTTTGCCACATCCACCTCTCTCTCTCTCTCTCTCTCTCTCTCTCTCTCTCTCTCTCTCTCTCTCTCTCTCTCTCTCTCTCTCTCTCTCTCTCTCTCTCTCTCTCTCTCTCTCTCTGTACGGACACTCCCGGTGCGGTGCGCAGGGGAAGGAAAAGATGCCTCTGATTGTAAAAGCTGCCTGCTTCTAAAAAGTACTGTTAAAAATAAATAAAATTACAGCTGATTTTTCAAAGGCAGGATTCCACTTTTTTGCGGTGTAGTGAGTGAGAGGGGGAGGCAGAGGGGCCTACTACGTGCGGCTTGCTTGATGGCTGTGTGAGATGGGGAAGAACAATGGCTCCACCGCCCATACGGGCGTCCCAGCGCTGCGCACAAGAAAAGGGCGGATATTTTCATGCAGCGGGAAATGAAACAAAAAAGCGACACCCAGTTTTCTCACCGTTTATCGCGCGCGTAGCAAAGGGGAAAATTGAGCACGGCAGGGCGCATTTTACTGAGCTCAGTCAATTCCAGGGAAGTCCCTCCTCGCCTGCAAGCGAGTCCTCCCGTTTTTGACGAGCAGACAGGATGCTGCTCCCCCTTGCACCGGGACGGCCGGGACGGCAGAAACAAGGCTGCCGGATCCTCGATAAGACACGGTCGGGCCCGCACAGTGGGCCAGAAGACCGGCAGAGGCGGCCAAAATTCTAAACGCGTTTTGAGCTCCAGAGTCGCTAAATGGGTCTCGAACCGAACGTGTGAACCCACTCATGGGGGCGAGAGAGACAGAGCGACGAAAACGACTCTCAGTCGTCTGCAGTGCAGTCCCGGCCAAGGGGCGCAGCGCCGAGACGCGCACCTCGGGCGACGAAGCGGGCGCGGCGCACTCTCCATTTTCCATGAGATGTTTGACCAGGCGGAGGGAGCAGAGGGCCGGGCCTCTAGGGCCGGGCCGGGGCCGCGCGGAGGGCTGCAGGGTGTCTAAGGCGCCGCCTGGGCCTCGCCTTGCGCTCATTCACCCCGCCTGGATTATTTATGAATACGCAGGGCGACGCAGAGAGTCGTCTTCGTCGCTTCATCCCTCTCGCATCCACACGGGACGCCGCATGAGTGCGAGAGAGACAGAGCGACGAAAACGACTCTCGGAACCAGTCTTGCAGGGTGCCCAAAGTCACGCGCGGAGCGGGGCGAGCCAGGCGAGGAACTCTGCAAATAGCGGCCATCTTCATTTTTCATACCGCCTGCACTTTGTGTTGTCGATCGGGCCGGGCCCTTCGTACACGGCCTACACGGCGATGGCGCCCTTGGCCTCCCCGCGCCCTTCCCGCCCTCGGCCGCCCTCGGCCGCCCTCGGCGCAAAGGGACTTTGTGCCATTTTTATTCGCTCTCCAGCGGACTGAATCCGAGAGTCGTCGCTCTGTCTCCTCGTCCTCATGGGGCGTCCCCGTATAGGCGCGAGAGAGACGGAGCGACGAAAGCGACTCTCGGAATCGGTGTGCGGGACGCGCATGCGCGTGGCGGGCCGTGCGGGCCGCGCGGCCGAAGGGCTGCCAGGAAGGACACGTCAAGGGCGGCCCCTTCCCTTCTTCCCTCCCAGTCCTGAAGAGGCACACAAACTTCCGCCCCGCAGGGCCGCAGACAGGAACACTGGCTTCCCAATTTGAGGGCGGGGCGGACGGCAAGGAAGGGCACAGTGCCGCAGAAACGCGATCAATACGACTCCGCGTGCCATACACGTTCGGTTCGAGTCCCATTTAGCGACTCTAGAGCTCAAAACGCGTCCGGGATTTTGAGCGCCTCCACCGGTCCTCTGGCCCACTGTGCGCTTCTAGGCGTTATCACACGGTGTGGTCGACACATGCAAGTGTAGGACATTATGGTCTACGCCTGCAAGTGTGGCTTAGATCAGCAGTGTTATGCTCGTAGGGCCTTTGGCAAATGCATTCGCTAACTTGGCTTCCGTTTTGTCTGTTGCAGGTCAAGATTTGGTTCCAAAACCACAGGTACAAGTGCAAGAGACAGGCCAAGGAGAAGGCCATGGCGGAACAGAACGCGCAGAACCAGGTGGGCATCTATTTCGATTGTTCAATATGACTCTGAGTCCATGCAAGCCTCGGGGCGGCCCCGCTGGAAAAGAGGAGGCAGTAGGTACGCACCCAACGCTTCTGTACAATCTCATTGAGCCCACCACTTTTGCCGCTTCTCTTTGTACTTACCGCGAATGAACAAGCAATCAGGCGTAAAATTTTTACTGTGCAGTCTTTTTGACATTGCATTGAGCCGCATACACACCCCGTGCAAACTGGTAAGAACTCTGGGTTGTCGCGGTCGAGGGCCACTGCCGTCTTGGCCAGCACTGCAGCCCTCGGCCGCGAGAACCCAGAGTTCTTACCAGTTTGAACGGAGAAAAATAGCTTCGCTTTCAGTTTTTTGATCAAATCATAATGAGTTACTCACAAAAGGAGTTGCACAACACACCATACAAACAAGGTCTTTCAAAGATTGGTCCGGTCGGGGGGCCGCGATTTCCGCCATTAAAACTCTCTCCCGTCATAAGAACGCGACCTTGGAAGTCCCTGCGGCGAGTTAAGAGGACGCCTTGTTCCAGGAGCAGAGCTCGCCGCGGAGGGTGGCAGTGCCCGTTCTCGTCAAGGACGGCAAGCCGTGCTCGGAGGGCGGCAACGGCAACAGCCGGGGCGGCGGTCCGTGCGGCCACAGCCCCGGCCTGGGCGCGCTGCCGCACCCCCAGCAGCAGCAGCAGCCCCAGCAGCAGCACCCTCACCAGCAGCAACAGCAGCAGCAGCAACAACAACAGCAGCAGCAGCAGGCGTGTTCCAGCACGGCGGCGCTCCTCAGCAACATGGCCTACCAGAGACAGAACCTGCAGCACCACCAGCAGCAAGCCAACATGTGCCCGTCGTACCTGCCCCTACAGGGCCGGGCGTGGTGATGAGCTGGCCGTTGTGATGTGAATTCCCCACCCCCCTTCGGACCCCTGCAGGGCGGCCGGGCCCAGTGGGACCCCATGAGGCCTTGCGGGACCCCCCCGGGACCTCGTGGGACCCCGCGGGCCGCCACGGCACCTCCCTCAGCAGCCCCTCGCACCGGATTCTGACCTACGTAGCCGTTTCGGAACACTGCTGCACTTTTTTGCCAACGGCGGTGGCTTTTGGACGAATGGGTTTACTGATAATACAGTGTCTTTTCCTAAATTTCTACAAAAAAAAATATGTAAAAATGTCAAAAAATGGAGACGCCGCAAATCTGCTACGAATTTGTTTGCTACTGTTGTTTGAGTTATTGGTTCCTTATTACTTAAAGTACTTACAGTTAGGCTGTAGTTCCGGTTCTCCTAGAGATTTGGCTACGGGGATTCTTCTGAAAGAATGCAGCCAGTAAAAATAATAGAGGTTAAAGTAATCATCTGACTGTGTGGCATGTACTGTAATATTTTCAAATTTGCGCTTTTTTTGTTCCTAAAGTTCTCAAAGTTGTTCTACGGGTTTATTGCTTACATCCGTCCAAGTGGGCAGAACTTTGGTAATACACCGTGGCTGTCTTCGCCCTCCATCCTGTTAGTCCAGAGCCGTGTGATCTGATCCGCCAGAACGCGTGCACGCATAACTCTTTTAGTAAAATTTATACGCGAAAAAATTGTGTTCAAAAACAAGAAAATTTAGGTTTTTGGCCAGAACGCAGTGTTTTGTTTTAAGTTCTAAATAATTGAACTATCTGCATTGCCAGCAGCGTTGCCAGCGTTTTTAATTAGCAATTGGAGTTTATTTCCATGAGTCAAAACAAAGAGAACTAATCTAAATTAAGGGGGTGAGTCAGGTGGGTCTTCACTATGTGGCGCGCTCACTGTACATATCTAATGTGATAGATAAGTGACCTGTATATATGTATGTGTAAGTTTGTTAAAAGTTGATCGAAATCGGCAACACGAATCATGAGCACGAATGCATGTGATTGTAGCTTGTGTTCGTTTACGAAATAAAAAATATATATTGATGATTATAAGATTATGATAATTATTATTTATTTGTCGAGGGCCGGTTACCGGTGAAGTCAGAAATACTTAAAGGATGCAGAGAACAGAACCAAAAATGTGTTGTACAGTGTAGTTTTTGTTGCTCTGATGTTGTATAGAAGGCAGTTTGGCCTGGTGGACTGCTTTCAATATTTCTTATTGTTGATAGTAAGGGGTTTTTGACTCTTGAGTTGAGTTGTTATGTGCAATATGTGCTTACATCTGTTACATTTTGTTCCCAATAACAATAATGTGCATAGTGTCTTTCTTTTCATAATTTGGTAGCGCATCAAATTTTGTAAGGTTCTTTTTATATACGTCTCCGGGAAAATAGCAAATGTTTTTCTCTATTTTTGAGCCATGCAATTGCAGTGCCGTTGTCTTGATTTACTTTCAGTGTCCACTTCGTCTCTGAAAACGCGCACTTCTTAGTAACCTCAGACAAACCTCGACACTGGGCAGAGTTTTTCTTGTTAGATTGTATTATTATTTTGTAAAGATGGAACCTACCTGTACGATTGTATGCTGTGATGTTTAAGGTTTGTACAACATCTTGTTCGTACTTCGCCATAGAAACGATTAAAACAAAAAATTAAAGGTCGTTAAAATCATGGCAATAGTTGTCTTCTTTTTTTTGTTATCTTTTGATTTTGTTGCACCCTTTTCGTGGAAAGGAACAGACCAGTAAGAAGTAAAATAATACAAAATCGAGGTGAAGAATGTTTTTTTTTTTCTATCAAGTAAAGTGCAATGACGCTTCCCACACCCCTGCACCGCGAGCCTCCCTCCCTGGACTCCCGCCGCGCGAGCGGCAAGCAAGGCAAGCAAGCAACACAAATCGCGCTGCGGGGCCAATCGGCACTTTGTGCGTTGACAATGCAGGCCGAGCGCGGCGCGGAGAGCCACTGCAAACTCACTTATCCCGAGAACACTTTCCGGAATCCCAATTTGAGCGACTGGCGCCACCGAGGGGCGGTGTACAGTGGGCCAGAGGACCGGTAGAGGCGGCCAAAACTCTCGACGCGTTTTCAGCTCCAGAGTCGCTAAATGGGGCCCGAACCGGACGTGTGACCCCATCAATGGATTGCTCTTCGAACGAGGGTTCCATTAGTGGGGTCATACGTTCGATTCAGTTCTATTTTTTTTTACCTGTGCCCGGCTCCCTGCATATCTCTCCGCCTACCTTTTGCAAACGTGAAACGCGTTCGGAAATCGGCTGAGCAGTTTGTTTGGGAGCGTAGTACAGCAGCGTGCACAGGGGTGCGGCAAGCGCTCTAATCCGGGGCGGGGCAGGGTCAGGTTAACAACATAAAAGGCTGCAAGCGTGTCGGACGCGTGTCCGAAGGGAGGAGCAATAAACAGACTCCGTGTATGTGTGTGCGTCAGTGTGCGTGTGTGTGTGTGTGCGTGTGTGTGTGTGTGTGTGTGTGTGTGTGTGTGCGCGTGCGCGCGCGGGCGTGGCAGGTTGAAAGTCGCGGCTGCAGTTTTTAATTGGTGCGTACGCGGGGCTCGTTATGCACACGGCGGCGCCGCGTCACGTGACTACGTCGGACTACGTGACCCTCCCCTCCGAGGAGGCGGCCTGGCGGGCCTGGCGGGCCTGGTCGGCGGGGCGCCAATCTGGACTGATCTTCCGTGGGAAGTCAGGCATCATCAAACAAGGACAGCATAAAATCACAACAACAACAACAACAACAACAACAAGCAATAAGAGCACGCGCACACCCGCACGAGAGGTCCGCGGCACCCGTTCGGTGGCGACAGGCAATAAAGTCACCTGACACTCGTCGGGGATTACCTGGGGGTGCCTGGGGGTGCCTGGGGGTGGCGGTACCACACGCCGCGGGCCGGGGACCGGGACAGACGCATCGTGCAAAAAACTCGAGGGCCTCTGAGACGCCGCCGTGGAGGGGAACCAGCACCACACATGCCAGGGAGAAGGAGCTTGTTGACTGAATTGTTTCAATCGGTCCATCCACGGACGGCGGGAAACCATAACCTCCAAAAGAGATAAATTGAATCTGAATATGAACGTGAAACTGATGCGCGCGCCGACGGTCTTCTGGCGCACTGTGCAGGGTAGTTTCCACCGTTTTCAGGGGCGCGGCCGCGAAGTCGTCCTCCGTGAGAGGGAAAAAGACGACGGCCGCTCGTCCCACAGTGTAATGAGGGGCGTAGCCTGCCAGGCAGGCAGGCCTTTAGGCCTTGCCTCCAATTAGTTGCCAAGACAGGCGGCAGGCCGGGGCGGGGCTTGCCGGCGGGTCTGGCCGGCGTCCTGGCTGCCGGGCCTGCCGGGCCTCCGGGGCGTCGGCGCTAACAACAACATCAATTTGAAAGAGGCAACAAACAGGGCGGGACGAGGCGGCGGCGCGGTGGGGGGTCGGTGGGGGCGTCCACGGCCTCGGCGATGGTGAAGGCGATGGCGCGCCATGGCGGCGGAGCCCTTGGCGGAGCCCACACGTACGGGGCAGTGGCGTAGCAGCAGTAGGGGTGGCGGAGATCGCCATGACAAGGCACGATCAAGACAATGGGGTGCTCGCTGTCAAAGGGGAACACGTTCGTGTTCGAGCCGCGTTTTTATCATTGTGTTATTGCGGCTGTTTTTTTAAAAGCAGTTCTTTAGCTACCGCTGCTGCCTTTCCATCCGAATCCCAACCATCCAACCACCAAACCAGCCCGGTCAATTTTGTCTTGGTTGTGTTTTTTTCTTTTTTGCTGTTGTGTGTGTGTGTTTTTTTTTCCTGCGTTTGAATCTGACGTCGAGTATTTAGTGGCAATTTTCCCCATCCGTTAGCACACCTGTGCTGCGGGGTTGCGACGCCACTGGCATGGCGTTCTCGTGGCCCCACGCGCCGCGTGCAAGTTGGGCCGCCCTTTGAATATTCCCACACGCCCCGGACAAAGGCGGCAAAGCGCGCACTATTAGCGCCACCCGCATGAGAGAGAGAGAGAGAGAGAGAGAGAGAGAGAGAGAGAGAGAGAGAGAGAGAGAGAGAGAGAGAGAGAGAGAGAGAGAGAGACGCTCGGATGATGACGATCTCCTTGTTGTCGCGGCCGATTTGGTGTCGGCGGCGCGGCGGGTGGGCTCCAATCCAAGGGGGTGAGTGAGCTTAGGGCTGCGTCAGATTTGACACCACACGTTTTCGCAAACCAGATCTCCATACTCTTCTACGCCCTCGACTGAATTGTTGTTGTTGTTTGAACCAGTCATGTTGTTGATGAGCCCGAATAGGTTTTCGGTGTGGTTGGGGTTGGCGGTGGCGCTGCGTGGCAGGGCTTATTAGTCCCGCCGTTGTGGCAGCACACTGGCAGCACACGGCCCAATCACCACAAACAAAGCCACCGTGATTCGCATCGTGCACAGCGGGAAGGCGGAGCAAACTTAAATTTGCTGCCATTTTTCGAGTCTATTTCTGTTATAGAGATGAGTAAAAATAGTATTTACACAAGGTAAGACTCTAACTTTGACCCAGACTGGTGGTCCTCTGGCCCACTGCGCGGCGAGGCGGCCAAGAGGGTCGGACGCACGCGCCGCAAGGTTTCAATTCCCGCGCCAAATCGGGAAAGGGGGTGGGGGGGAGGGGGGGGGAGGCCTGGTCGCGAGGCGGTAGGCGGTTTGTTGTGGGCGTGGTGGTGACACTCCCCATCAGCACATTAACATATTTATAAGAATGGTCACGGGCGATCATCGACGCTGTGACCAGCAGCACCCCCACCCCCTCCCCACCCCCTTCCCTCCCTCGTCTCCTACTTCTTGCCGTTCACCACACCGTTCCTCCGGCCTCCCGGCTGAGAAATTGAACAAAGATGGTTTTGATTCATTTTCGCAGTGATATGATTTTTTTTTCATTTTATGCCACGTTTAAATTTCAATTCCATTGACCGAACGTGTGTTTGCTGAAAGGGAGGCGGCCGGGGCAGTGAGGCGGGGCGGGGCGGGGCGGTGCGGGGCTGGCCCGCCCAGCTTCCTGGCCTTCCCGGCCCAGCCGAGCAGTCACGGACCGGCTCATGAAGAGGCGATTTGAGGCAAACTAATATTTACCATTAGACTAATAACGCGCTCCCACAGGCTGAGCCCCGCCGACCGCGGCCGGGGCAGCTCGCGCGGGGTGGGGGGAGTGAGGAGGGAGGGGAGGGGCGACGCGGGGAAGGGAGGGAGGGCGGCAAACCCCCGCGGCAGCACGGCAGTCGCCGGCAGAACCAGCGGATTAGCGTGAACAAAACGCGTCCCGTCCACACACGATCATTCGTAATGAAAAGCAGTGACGCGTGCAATATAATGCACTGCAGAGCGGGGTGTGGGAAGGGAGCCGCGGAAATGCATGTCAACAGCGAGGCGCGAACGCAGCGGGAACGCAGCGCGAACGCGTCGACCTTGTCCAAATAGGCCCGCCGCCACATTCAAACTGCAACTTTTCGCGGCCAACAAGACGAGGCAGGGGCTCGCAGTGCGCCAGATGACCGGTGGAGGAGGCGGCCAAAACTCGAGACGGGTTTTGAGCTCCAGAGTCGCTCAATGGGACTCAAATCGAATGTGTGACCCTATCAATGGATTGCTATCCGATCGAAGAATCCATTGGTGGGGTCACACGATCGGTAAGTCCTGTTTAGCGCGTCCAGAGTTTTGGCCGCATGCGCCGGTCTTCTGGCCCACTGTTCGGCGGTGTCTCCAGATGGCGTATGATCTTCGATTCACTCCACATCGTTTCATCTGCCTCGCACCTGTGCGGGTCGTCGCATGAGTGCGAGAGAGACCTGGCCGCGGGCCGCGCGTGGTGCCGGGGGCGGTCGGTTTGGGGGCAGGAGGGCCCCGCGATAAGAGAGATGAAAACTCAATTTCATATCTTGACGTATTTGTAAAGAGGGCCCTTGCCGCTGTGTTGACATTGAGATGGTGGGGTGGACGGCGGCGCCGGTGGTGGCGGCCTGGCGACGGAGGAAGGGTGAGAGAGCAGTGTCGCCGTCTGCAGGGTGGTTCCGCGTGGTTCCGCGCGGCGCGGCCGTCGCTCTGTCTCTCTCGCACCCTTACGGGACGTCCCATGAGAGCGAGAGAGCCACACCGACTGCGCGGAACCACCCTGCTGCTCCGGGGTGGGAGTGGGGGAGGGGGAGAAGGGGGAGAGACCAGAGAGCACGGTGGAGATGTCGCGTCCTCCGCCCTCCCCGCGCGAACCCCAACTACCGCGCTACCGCGCTACCCGGCAGCACAGCGTAGCACAGCGGGCTGGTTCCGCGCCGTGCTTTCGTCGCTCCCTCTCTCTCTCCTCTCACCCATACCGGCGGAGCGCTTCACGAGTGCGAGAGGGACAGACGCAGCGCTCGCTCGGAATCCACCCCCGGCACAGCCTGGCACAGCCTCCCCTCGGCCTTGGTGCGTGCCCGAGCGGCGCTGCGTTATCAACTCCAATAATTTTAATGAGGTGTTGAAAAGATGGAGCGTGTTGCGGCGCCCGCTGTACGTGACTGTACGTGCCTCAGCGGGGCAGTACGTGACTGTAAGCGACTTGAGGTGACTGTACGTGACTTTAGGTGACTGTGACGATTGTGACTCTAGGTGACTGTGACTTTAGGTGACTGTACGTGACTGTGCGTGACTCGACGTGACTGCACGTGCCCCCGCGGAGCGTGTGTGACGAGACGACCACGACGACGAGCGCTATTTGGTAAACGCTGTTTTGCACGGAGCGCGCGCATGCAAGTGCATGTGTGTCCACACGTGCTTGCCCTTGTTTGT
Source organism: Thrips palmi (assembly GCF_012932325.1). Lineage (NCBI taxonomy): Eukaryota > Metazoa > Arthropoda > Insecta > Thysanoptera > Thripidae > Thrips > Thrips palmi. The sequence continues at coordinate 6,856,608 of NW_023144626.1, read as the reverse complement.
TGTTGTTTCCGCAGATGAGGGAGTAAAGCCGTACGCAATCACGGCGGCTGCCCCAGGCTGCCCCTGGGCCAGGCCGGCCGCGGGCCTGCATGTGGTGTAGGGGCAAGAGACGCAGCCCCGTCCCGGCCAGGCCGGCGGGTCGTCCCTGGTCGTCCCCGGACGGGACGTGTGTCTGCATGCATCAGGGCCCCTGCCGCCGAGACACGGCCCAATCCCGATGTCCCCACGTGGCTCGCCTCGCCTCGAGCAGCCTCTCCTCCTTGTGGGCGGAAAAGAAGGGGAAACGTTTTGTGGTTACTTTCATTTTCTCCAAACAGTAACCACTTCTGCGAAGGAAATTAGTTTTTCGTAATGCGGTTGAGCCAAGTCATTTTTATCAGATGATACCTTCACACTTGAAACATACTTAAAACTACTATACACGAAGGTGTCAGCGTGCTTTTACTCTCGAGTCCAGAAACGAAGCGCGTATCCTAAACAATTAATTACTATCTTTGGAATGAGCCCGCATACTACCCCGTGCAAGGAAACTGAACGAGTATCGACTGAGAAATTTGAAAGGGAAAAGAATAAAAAAAATTGAACTCTACACCCCCTCCCCAGTCTTAATGGGGAGGCCTCCTGCTTTACTTCGGTGTTCGGGATGGGAACCGGTGCTATCAGGTACCTGGGGTTAATCCCGTCAGCGACCCAAGCGTTCGCCGGGGGACCCAGTAGGACCCCAAAGCTCAGGCAGCTGGGTGAGAGCACCCAGTACGAAGCTCTTAGAGGGGCGGGACGTAGAGTGAGACGACAGAGAGACAGAGAGAGACTCAGACAGAGAAGAGGTTTGGTGGGAGCTTCTTGTTTTCGTAGGGTTGGTTGTGTACCCCATGGTACCCCCACTGTCCGGCGCTCCCGTACCGAACATACAGCGTTTTAGGCCAGCTTCAAAGGACTTATCATCGCCTCCCCGACGAATCGAGGAGGCACCACCCGCAACCACACACCGGGTGGTCTGGATTGATGGATCAAATACGCCATCGCTCCAGTGCCGAGGCCAACCCGCCGAAGCGGATTGCTTTTTAGACACCCACAGCGGAGTGGCCAGGTGACCCGCGCGAAAGGATCAGTAGTCAAACTGTATTTGAAACTGCAGTGGCTCATCTGCAGTTCCTTTCTGCAGTTCTTTTCTGCCCTTAAATTGCATTTAAAGTGCCATCAGTTCTGTATTGCTGGCTGCAGTCAATTTTGTGCTTTAAAGTGCACAGAAACTGTCCTTCAACTGCATTTTTGTTGCCAGATCCAACTGCAGTCTGCTTTGGCAGTCCAGAATGTAGTTCAAACGACAGTCAAAGTTCAACTTATTTCCAAATCCAAATGCCGTGACAAATATACTTCTAATTTGCTCTTTGCTTACACATGGAGAGTAAAAAAAAGTGTATGACATATGCATTCCCGGGGTCAATTGGGAATGCAGTCAAAAACTACAATTAAAGTTTATTGCTGTAGAAGTCAAAGAGTACTTCCAACTTCACCCTGAATGCCCTTTCACGTCACGGCCTTGGAATGATTCTAATGTTCTAAATTTCGCCGAGTGAAGCTCGGCACTGCTTCCAGATCAGCTTGTCTCGGCAAATGACGGGAAAATTCCTCGTGGAGTGGAGCGCGCCGAGCGCGGAGTGGCGGTAATCCCTCGTCTACCTGAGCGCGCGGGCATGGCCAGTGGCATCGCCCGCGCTGGCGCCAGACCCTCACACGTCTCCGTAGCGCAGTTGGCAGCGTTGCGGTCTGACAACCCTGAGGCCCGGGTTCGACTACTGACTGACAAACTTCAACAACGACTAAAAAAAAAAAAAAGGAGAGAGGGAGGGAGGGAGGCAACATAAGGCTGGAAATCAAAAATTTTGAATTTTTATGGCGAAACCGTATTTTTGTCAAAACTGTCGTGAACTGTCCGCAAAACTGCAGTTAAAACTGAAAAGGTCCTAAAAAACTACTAGTTTTTTGGCAGTTAGAGCACAGTTCAAGTACAGTTAAGTGTACTTAAACTGTATTTTAACCGTACTCGAACTGCAGCCGGTCATCTGCAGTTAGACTATGCCCGATGCATACTTCATTCTACAAACAAAATAGCACATCTGTGAACACTTTCAGAACAATTGAGCCACACTACAACTACCCTCCTTGTTCACTTAAAAGCATAGTGTGACATCAGTTCCTGGGTACAATTCAGACTGCAGATTCTCCCGCGCGGGGAATGTGACTCTGACCACTACGCTATCACGCTTGTACGTCTGGCAGCGTGTTGGACGACGGGTTTGAGTTGCAGTGGGAGGAAGGCAGTCGAAAAATGTAACGAAATGATGGGACTCGATCCCCGGACCCCGCCACCGGGATCACACGACTTAACGCTCTCGGCCACCACGGCCCATGATGAGGGGACCGGCGTGAGGTGGGTTCTTGACGCAACAGGACTCGACCGACCCGGTCAAAATTTCGCAAGAAGTTGGGGGAGTCGAACCGCCGCCCCTAGCATTAGGAACCGACGCCTCTACTCCCTGGACCACCACGTCCCATGCACGGAGAGGGCTCACGTTCACGGGTTCCAACCGCATTGGGTGAGGCAGTAAAATTAAATGGAAATATTGTTAGGAGTCGAACCTCCGGCATGTGGGTCTGTTGCACACGGCTCCGCTCGGATGGCCTCGAACCACCACCCTTAGGATAGTAAGTCGAAAAAACGTATGTGACGCTGGTATTCGAACGCCCGCCTGCGGTAACTCGATCCCACGTCTCTAACCTCTCGGCTATCACAGCAGTTGTGAAAAGCGACGGATCATCTCGGATCATCTGCTTTCATTAACGTCAGGCCCGGACTGGCCCGGGCCGCGGGGGCGCGATCGCGCCCGGGGCCTCGCGCGAAGCGCGGGGCCTTTCCGCCGCGGGCCACGGGGCCTTTCCACGGCGGGGCCTTCTTGGCCGCGGCAAAGTCGCGGTCTTTAACTATTTACGTACTTAAATCAAAGGGGTACCCATTTGAAAATTTCTCAAGATTTCGCAGAATTTTGCGTCAAAATTATGCCGGATTCCGCGAGATTTTGTTAGTATTCCACGAAATTTCTGCCGATTTTACGCATAATTTCGGCAAATCAAGCGCATTTTTTGGCCAACTTTGGTCCCAAAATCGTTGCGGTCAAAGGCAAAATCGTTGTGGTCAACGTCTTCCCGAGACAGGGCATGAAAGAGTGGGGTCTTAAGAATACTAGAACGTCGAGGGAGGCCTTTTACGTCTACTAGATTGGACACAGTGGCCGCCCAAAGTCAGCAAAATCAGCAAATTTCCGAGACTCGACCACTTTTTGACCAACTTTGGTCCCAAAATCGTTGCGGTCAAAGGCAAAATTGTTGTGGTCAACGTCTTCACGATACAGGGCATGAAAGAGTGGGGTCTTAAGAATACTAGAACGTCGAGGGAGGCCTTTTACGTCAACTAGATTGGACACAGTAGCCGCCTAAAGTCAGCAAAATCAGCAAATTTCCGAGATTCGACCATTTTTTGACCAACTTTGGTCCCAAAATCGTTGCGGTCAAAGGCAAAATCGTTGTGGTCAACGTCTTCCCGATACAGGGCATGAAAGAGTAGGGTCATAAGAATACTAGGGCGTCGAGGGAGGCCTTTTACGTCAACTAGATTGGACACAGTGGCCGCCCAAAGTCACCAAACACGGCTTACCCTCCCCTGGCTAGTAAATTTAAAACAATGGACGCATATCGGAAAAGGGGGCCCTTGACGTCACACTGCGACCGGGGCCCTGACTTAGCCAGTCCGGCCCTGATTAACGTTCGTTGAATGAGATTTTTTTAATGACCTGTTATTTATTTTTTTGTGTTCTCGCCGGTTTTAATTTTTGGTGTGTTGTGTGTCGTCGGCTCCGTGCTTCCCCCGCGGCGGCGTCTCTCAAAAAGAAAACAAGAAAAGTCATGCGCGGTGGGTGAGGCTCTCCTGGGGTGCCAACGTCTGCCAGCCTTGTTGAATTAGTCCTGGATCAGGACGAAATTTCGCATCTCCACAAGCAGTACAGGTTGGCGCACTGCTTTTAAATGTTAATAACCGAATCCGTCGAGGTCGCTTTTTACCGAACGTGGTCGACCTTTAATCCTTTCACCCGCTTACTGCTGCTTGCTCGAGGCCAAAATAATTGTCATCAATTATGTTTTTCCGCGCCACGGCTAATGATTGGGATTCACAGCGAGTCCACTTTTAATAAGGCCTGATCGCTCCGCATGGATGGAGCGAGGGGCCCGGTGAGGGGCAAGCGGGTGGGGGAGCTCCAAGTGGTCATGGGGCCTGGAGACTGACTGTCTGACGGCAGAAGTCACCGGCGGGGCGGGGCGGGGCGGGGCGGGGCGGGGCGGGGCGGCTGCTGGCCCGAGCGCGCGGGGTCAGCCCATCCTCCGCCTCCTTCATTAGCGAAATCTGGAAGTCCTCGCCGCTTCCTGGATCCGACTGGAGTGCTGGAGAGGACACTGGGAGGAGGCGGCGACTTCAGGGACTTCAGGAACTTCAGGGAATTCCAGGTTGGCGGCCCGGCGACTTTGCTTCTCCAGGCTGGCAGGCGAATCGTGAATCACTGCAGCAGTCCACTGTGCGGCGCTGCTGCGCGTGCAGCGACGAAACGACTCGAGGGGATGGGCGGTCTTCTGGCCGCGCCGCCCTGCGCGCCCTGCGCCCTTTGATTGACGGGCCCTTCCGGCCTCGCTGGGCCTCGCCCTGCAGCGCCATGCGGGCGCCTCGCAGACGGGCCTCCTTGCCTCGTCGGCTGGCTGAGTCCCTTACGGGCACCCGTTTTTCTAGTACCTTCGGAAAACAGTTTATAAACATTATTTTTCTCCACTTGCACATTACACGCCTTGCGGTGAGAGGGGTATACAAATGGCGTGCCCTTCTTGTAGCGAGCGGCGGCAATATACGCCGAGCTAAAGCGCGGCATGTGTATAGGATGTGCACACGCATACAGCCACTCTCTCTCTCTCTCTCTCTCTCTCTCTCTCTCTCTCTCTCTCTCTCTCTCTCTCTCTCTCTCTCTCTCTCTCTCTCTCTCTCTCTCTCTCCCTCGCACACACACAGACGCACACTGAGGGCGCACTCGGGGGTCGTCGTTGACACAGAGTAGAGAGGCACACTCCGCCACAAGAGGTGGGCGATGCAGAGAGACACGCGCCCAAAGGGGGCACCGCGCCAGTGGCCGGGCGTGGGGCTCCAAACCCCCCGTTGTGTCACACACACACACACACGAATACTCATACAGACACACCTACGGGGCGCTTCGCGGCGCTCTGTGCCTGTGCCTGTGCACGGGGCCCCGCGGTGCCACCAACGAGCTAATTTGCTTTACGTGAGAAACACCGCCTGGCTGCCTGGCTGCCTGGCTTCCTGGCTGCCTGGCTGCCCTGGCTGCGAGGCCCTATGCCGCCACACTCGAAACTCGTCCAAGATCGTGACCCTCCTGAGCCTTTGCCTGCGACCCGCGCGGCCCGGCGGGGAGCTCTAGACCACTGATGTGCGCTACGCCGCACAGTGGGCCAGAAAACCGGCGGAGGCGGCCAAAATTCTAGACGCGTTTTGAGCTCCAGAGTCGCTTAACAAGACTCAAACCGAGCGTGTGACGCCACCAATGGATTCCTCGTTCGGCGAGCAATCCATTGGTGGGGTCACAGGTTTGGTTCGAGCCCCAGAACCCCTGCCGGGTAGGCAGTCCCGGGGACAGCGCTGTCGACGGGCTGCCTACCGCCTTCCCGGCAGGCGCCAGGAGCGTCGGCCGCTTTCCGCTCTCGGTCTGCAGACTGATTCCGAGAGTCGTTCTCGTCGCGCTGTCTCTCTCGCTCCCACGCAGACGCCCCCGAGTGCGAGAGAGACAGAGCGACGAAAACGACTCTCGGAATCAGTCTGGTGCGGGACTTCTCCCGGCCTCCAGGACGGGACGCTTGGAGACGGTGGGTGGCGACCGCGTAAACGACACCCAGACGCACCTCGCGGTTCGCGTCGTTTCACCCCCACGGTTTCAGCCCTTCTCGGCACTCGGCGCGCCGCGGCGACCTCAAAAACGCCGCAAACGCCGCGAAACGCCCCGCGGCGGCCGCGTCGCGTCGGCGCGGTTCCGAAAAGCGACTGACTCTCTCCGCGACGCGGATTCAAGCCCGCTGCTCCCGTCTCTCCTTTCCGCGCCCACAAATGTATGACGGCGGCCTCGCGGTTCCTGGTTCCCGGTTCCGGGTGCCGACGCGTGCGGACAACACATCATTTAGCGGCAGCGGCGGCAGCGCGTGCTGGCCGCGATACGCATCACGCATCACGCGCACAAACCTCGGCCCGCGCACGCGCCCGCTGTTATTGCGGCTAACGAAATGATTGAAAATATTCCGCTGTCACAACAATGACCGGACAGCCACCCTCCCTCCCCTGCCCTCCCCTCCCCTCCCCTGCCCTCCCCTCCCCTCCCACGCGCACCCACCGCCACCACCACCACCCCTCGCCCCGTCGCCCCGTCGACGCCGCGATCAAAATGTAGCGCCCCTCTGGCGCCGCTGTGTGTGTGTGTGTGTGTGTGCGTGTGTGTGTGCGTGTGAGCGGGCGAGGCCGTGTCCGGCGGAGGGAGGGAGCAGTGCGATGTCACGGTGTTGAGTGGCTGGCCTGCAGTTGACAGAATAAGGGAAAGGCCAGTGGCGAGGCCAGGCAGGCGAGGCAGTGTGGGTAGGGCCAGCCGACCACATCAGCAGGCCTGGTGCGGCTTTTCTCACACCATGGTGGTGGCCAGCCTGGCTGCCTGTCTGCCTGCCTGCCTGCCTGGCTGCCTGCCTGCCTGCCTGGCTGCCTGCCTGCCTGGCGCCCTCGCTAACAACCCGCCCTCCGCCTGGTGGTGCCGGCTCGGGCTTGTCCAGCCCCTTTGACTGGCTATTCGACAAAATTCTTGAAACTTTCCGCGGAAGGGGTTCACCGCGGCGGGCGGCGGGCGGCGCACAGTAAGCCAGAAGACCAACACTCTAGACGCGTTTTGAGCTCCAGAGTCGCTAAACAGGGCTCGAACCGAACGTGTGACCCCACCAATGAATTCCTCGTTCGGAGATCAATCCATTGGTCGGGCCACACGTTCGGATCGAGCCCTGTTTAGCGACTCTGGAGCTCAAAACGCGTCTGGAGTTTTGTCCGCCTCCATCGGTCTTCTGGCCCACTGTGCGGCGCAACGCCTGGTCGCCCTGGCGGGCCAGCCGGGCCAGCCGGGCCAGCCCGTGAGAGCGAGAGGGACGGCAAACCTGTCCGTCCCGCTCGCATCTTTGTGCCGCTAATTAGTCGCTCGCTCGCTGAATGCCTCCGACGCCTTTTCTAAACTCCGCGTCGGGTTTAAGTTTTTCCGCGGGAAAGGAGGAGAAACTCCTTTGGGAAAGTTTTGGCCGCGGACGCTGGCTGCTCCAGACAGCTCGACAAATTCGACACGGCTAGCAGCGTTGGATTTTTCATTCGCTGGCCGCCACTCGCGCTTCCGGCTTTGTCCGTGCTTTCGTCGTTCTGTCTCTCTCGCACCCGTAGCGCGCCCGGTAGGTGTGCGAGCGAGAGGAGGACGACGTTTCGGCCCGATGGCGCATCGACCTCAACGACCTGTCGCTCGGCGCCCTCGGCCTCGCCGCGCGGCCCATTGCCTTTGCCAAGCAGAAGACGTCCACTACACCGAAAGGCCCCGTGAACGACTCGCCTTCTATTCACCGCCCAAAAGTGTGCGACGCGAATAACGGCCAGGCTGCTCCAGCGAGAGCGAGAGAGAGAGAGACAGAGTCGGCAAATTGAAAAATAAGCCGCTACGCCCCACACGTCTGCGCGTGGCGCTGCTCGCGACAAACCAGATAAAAATGTCATCATTTGTATGCTAAGCAGGGCGGTCCGGGGCGGGGCGGTCCACCCCAGGCGCGGCCAGGCAGGCCAGGCCCAGGCTCGGGTGTGAATAATAGGCGCTATAAATGGCCATATCAACTGGACCGGACGGCCGCCGGCAGGCTGATTCCGAACGGCGCTTTCGTCGCTCCGTCTCTCTCGCACCGCAGCGGCAGGCCCCGCGAGTGCGAGAGAGACAGAGCGAATGAGCCTACAGGACACGGGGCAGGGCCTTGCCGCGCCCTCTGGCGGAGGCGGGGCTGTTCTGTGCTGTGGCCGGTCACGCGTGTGTGTGTTTGGGGACGCGGGGTCCGGTCGGGTCCGCCGTGGTATAGCCTCGCTCAAGGCAGTACGTAACGTACACGTCAAAACCAAGAAGAGCTAAAACTTCGGCGTGGAATCGGTCTTCCCAGCAGTCTTGAAAGTAAAACGTGCTCTACGCGTTTTGAGTGCGTCTTCTGCTACAGCGTGTCGACCGCCGTGTCCGTCCCGCTTCTTTGCGCTCGCTTCGGTGCGTCGCGCCGAACTAACCCTTTGAGTGCCCTGCCTTGCAGTGCGGTGCCCCTGCAGTGCCTTGCAGTGCTCTGCCTTGCAGTGCCCTGCCTTGCAGTGCCCTGCCCTCCGACCTCAAGGACCCGGGCCGCCCTTTGGCCTCGCCAACTTGCTCGGACCGCTCGGCCCTCGGCGCCCTCGGCGCAAAAACGGAGGAAACGCCATTCATCTTGGCGGGGCGCGAATAGAGTCGTCAGGAAAGGGTCCAGGTCGCGAGTCCGCGTGTCTGGGGCGCCGTCAGGACTGCCGGCCGCAACTGTGGAGGACCGACGGACGGACGGACGGACGGACGGACGGACAGACGGACAGACGGACAGACAGACAGACAGACAGACAGACAGACAGACAGACAGACAGACAGACGGCGTGACGCGGAAGGCAAGTCGCCCCGAAATAATGATGCCTCCTTTCATGGCACGGACCCTGTTATTCTTGTCTTTGGACGCGCGGGGGCGCGGCGGGAAAAATCAAAATATCGAAGCCGACCGCGCCGTCGCCGTCCGTCCTCGTCGTGTGCGTGGCCGCGTCGCCGCGTCGCTGCGTGGCGAGGGACTTTTATTCTTGTTTCTCGTTTCGTTTTCTTTTCTCTTTTTTTTCGGCCCGCGTCCCTCTCGTGTTATCTTTCCAAAGTCGTGATTGACTCGTCGCCCCTTTTTTCGTTTTCTTCCTTTTCGGGGGGATTTTCGCGCGAGCCTTGTTTACGTTGGAAGCGCTGGCCTTTGTGTTGCGGGACGCGGCGAGAAGCGACGGACGGAGACGGACCCTGGGCAGGCCGGCCGGACGCAGCGCCCCCGCGTACCCTCTCCACAGGGCTGCAAACCACACTCCGCGAAAATAAATAAAATCGGACGAAGATGCACTCTCCAGCGCCTGGAGGAGTGAGAGCGTGACCGTCGTGGTGGCGCCCCCAAGGCGCCTCGCAGGACTGCCGGGCAGCACTCCGGGAAGTCAGTCAGACTTTCTGGCGATGGTTGACCGACCGGAGCACCGCGCTAGAACTCGGCCTTCGCGACCACAACAGCGATAATTGGTTGGTAATTGAATCCCCCGGGCAACGGCCCACGGCCTACGGGTGGGCGCGGCGGTGGACGGCGCCGTGACTCTGCACTTGCCCCTGCCGCCTGCACCGCCTGCACTCTGCTCGGACTCCCAGGACGCGGACGCCGGGGCGGGGCGGGGCGGGGCGGGGTGGGGCGGCTACTCCGTGACGCGGACCTCCCTCGGAGGATGAGGCCCGGACAAAGGATGACTGACGTATTGCCGGAGGAGACCGGCGGACCGATTCCGAGCGGTGCTTTCGTCTCTCCGTCTCTCTCGCGCCACTACGGGGAGCCCCATGAGTGCGAGAGGGACGGAGACTGTTCGGCCTGCGGAGGAGACCGGTGCCCGTCCTTGAGGTGTGAACAAGGCGTGGTGTCTCTCTCTTTCTCTCTCTTCCGGAAGTTTACCTGCCCTTTGTGCGAGCATGACAGCGGAGTCACATTTTAATGGGCAGTCCGATGAGGACATCAAAACGAAAAAGTAGTGTGGGTCCGGGCCACCTACTCGGCAGTGGTTTGTGTCCGATATAAACGGCTTACTACACTGTAACTCTAACGCGCGCCACAAAGTCCATTTATCGACCCCGTGGGGCGGACGGGGCGCAGTTGCACTCTTTCTTTCTCGCTCCTCACACACACACGATAGCCCACGAGGAAAAGCGGCGGAAAAATATCGATCCTCTCGGAGTTCCGAACAGCAATCGACTCGCTTAGGACCCTTATCGGCACGATTTCACATCGCACCCCATTGCCGCGCGCTGTCTACACTGCGAACTAGCGTCCGCACCCCACCCCACCCCCGCTCCATGGCGGCGAAGTGCAGCGAACACGTGCTCGAAGTTTCGGCCGCCGACTGCGAGGGCGAGGCTGGTGAGGCTGACCGGGGGCACGGCGTGCACGGCTGAAAGTTGGCCGTGTAGGGCCCCGCCCGGCCACGCCGCTCAAAGCGAAAAGTTAACACTTTTCCATTGCAGCTGACCCTCCCTCTCCACACGTCCGAGCCAGCCAGCCCCAGTTTGCACCCCGACAACAAATACTCGCCCCCAGGTGCGAGGGGCGGGGGTGGCGCCGGGTGCTCGGCGGCGGGGGCGGCGGGGGCGGCGGGGGCGGCGGGGCGGCGGCGCGGCGGGGGTGGCTCTGGGGGCGTGGCTTGTAACAGTAGCAGGCGCCTGGCTCAGCCTATCGCGCGGCGCGGCGCCTCGCCTCGCCGGAGTCAGCCCCTGCCAGCGTGCTCTGATGCCCCTGCAGCCAAATGACATAATTGTTCAGAGGGGAGGTGGCCGCCCGTGGGTCGATAGGCCCAGAGGGGGCGGGGTGGGGTGGCGAGGTGGCGCGGTGGCGGCCGGGCGTCTGCGCAGTGGCCTCCCTCGGGGGGCCTCCCTCGGGGGGCCTCTGCCGCGGCCTACGCCCTGCCCAGCGCCGCCCAACGCCCCGACTGGGGCCGCTGGCGCCGCGCTGCCGCCACACACGCCGACGCAAAATGAGTACAAAACGAAACATTCGCACCGAGGAAAACCCCGCGCCGCTCGCCCCACACATCCGGTGCGCGCCCTACACTGGCGTGCATTCACGGTGCCGACGATCGAGTGGGCAGCGCAAACATCCAGCATCCCCCGCGGGCCGCGGCACCGCCAGGCCGCCAGGCACCGCGGCACGGGAATGCAATCTCATTACTGCATGCACTGCAGTCAATCAGGACACTTATTGCTTCACTTGGCCGAGGCCGCGCCGCGCCGCCGCGCTCTGCAGTGCAGTGCCGGGCCGCCTCGGACCAACGGACCGCCCCGCGCGCCAAGCCGCGCGCCGCCCGTGAGAAAACACGGCTTTATGGGGGAGCGCTAGCGGACGGACGGACGGACAGAAGAAACGGCGCGGCGTTTCGGGAATTTCGGGAATTTCTCACATTCAACGGTCGCTCTCTATGGGAGGTGTAGGGCCACCGTGCATCGAAGAAGTGAAGCACGCCAGCGGCGCTGGCGACTGGTAGTAGAGGTTATGTCGCGGGTTATGTTTCGGTCGACCGCTGAATTTCACTCACCTACTGACTACAAATTTTTCATGCTTATTGACAGGATAGTTAGTTTTCCTGCAGACAATGAGGTGCCGTGCCGGTGAGGTTCTACAGTCTACTACCCCTGCGGGGAAAACCAGCAAGGTGAAGAGTTATTCCTTTGTCTTTCCTCCGCGGCACGTTGCCGTTGACCGCGCGGTTTCGAAATCGCGTGGCTCGGCCGAAATCGCGGGAGCGACGCCACAGAGAGAGGAGAGAGAGAGAGAGCGCTGCGGTGAGTGGCCGAGGCTTCATCACGGCTTGGCTTCCCGGCCATAAAGGCAAAGGCAGCGCCACTCCCCTTCTCTCTTTTCGGCGACGAGGACGCCGCGACGCGCTGCGACGCGGTGCGACGCGCGTCTCCCTCAAGTGCCCCCGCACGGCGGAGCGCGGAGCCCACCGTCAAGGCCCTCGCCGCGCCGCGCACCGCCCGGGCCATCCAGGCCGCCATCCGGGCCCGCATGCCATGCCGCGAGCTCCAATTGAAACAGAGCGAGCCCCGCCGGTCCCCGCCGGCCAGGGCGGGGCGGGGCGGGGCAGGGCGGAAGGGGGATGAAATACTTTTGTCGGTTGCTGCATTCCCGCGTCGACGTCAAGAGCCCCGCCGCCGTTGTGTCGCGGACTCCCTGCGTGCGCGGTGTGCGCGGTGTGTGCGTGGTCCGTGCCGTGCCCAGGCTCGCCGCGTCCACTGCGTCTCCGCATTCCTCTCCGCATAAAAGCTCGGGCCAATGACGGCCCCCCGCCACGCCGCGCGCACACCGCGTTCCTACACTGTTACGTTGCGTCTCGCCAGTCTCGTTTCCTTATTCATCCGGTGGGCTTCCAATGGCGAAACGCGCGGCCAATTCGGTGCCTGCGGTCGTTAAACGAGACGAATTCGGACACGGCCCCGAGTTGTCGAAAGAAGTTTAAAGGCAGCGCGGCCTTCTACCCCCACCTGCAGCACGTAGTACTTGGACGGCCTAATCGCGTTTGCCGTTCTGTCGCTCCAGGCCTTCCAGGCCGCGCTGCTGGCCGCGCGTGTAAACTGGCCGGATGACCCTCGGCGAGGCGCCGCGCCTCCCCGCCCCGCCCTGAGAGTCTCCCTGACGGACAAGCGTAACACTAAGGCTATTAGCGTAACAGTGCCGCCGCCCCGCTCGGTGCAGGTGCCTCGCTGGGGGCTTACGCCTCCCCTCCCCTCCCCCACCCCGCCTTTGCTTCCTCCCCCGTGACCTGAGAGCACTTGACCCTCTGATGCCGCTCTCGAAAGAGCGCGCTCCTGGCTGCTGCGCGGTGCTGGGCGTGCGGGGCGGCCGTGCGGGGCGCCGTGTGGGGCAGTGTGCGGGGCGGCGGCGCGCTGCCCCCGTGGTCGCCATGGCAACCGGAGAGGGGAGGACGCAGGGGCGGCAGGGGCCCGTGCGGGGCGACGGCGCCGGGCTGGGCGGGGGGGCGGGGGAATTGGCTGGGCCTGCATGGTTATTGCCGATACGCGCTTCTCCTCGATCCGCTCCGTTTCCTCGGTGGGCCGAGCACACGCACGCACGCAGTCCGGAGCACGTCACGTGACCGACGGCGGACTGCGAAGGACTCGGTGGAGGAACAGCGGCGCCCTACGCTGATTCGGGGCCTCGCTTCCTGTTCCGTACTCGGCCGGCGAGTGACCCAAACGCACGGCCTAGCTGCGGTAGTATAAGCCACCTTCGCGGCACGGGCTCTAAGTGCCCAGCGCGTCGATGTGAGAGCGCGGTACTCGCGGGCACCCTCCTGGAGCCGAGCCGATTCCGGCACCGTCAACGGAGCCGCGATCTCGAGCACCACCGCGGGGAACGAGGCGCACGGGGACCACGGTGGGAAGCTTCGCGGCGCAGCGCGCGGATTCCGCCAGGACGGCGACGGTGCGCGGGGACTGCAGGGGCTACGCGGACTCAAAAGGGACTTGGCGGGACTACGCCGCCGTGCCCGCCGAGGCCCTCGCCGCACAAAAGCCTCTCCAGCTGAGCCCCATTGACGCACCACACCACACAGCACATAGCACACTTAGTCCCCCGCCGTCCCCGTCCCCGTCCCGCAGTACCGCCCTGCTTTCTATTTCGTCCGCGAAAAGCATCGCGCTGCTACGTACCTGGCTGCCTGCGCTGCCCGCAGACTCATTCCGAGAGTCGTTTTCGCCGCGCCGTCTCTATCGCACTCGCGGGGCGCGCCCTGCAGATACGAGAGAGACAGACGGCGCGACGAGTACGACTCTCGGAATCAGTCTGCACGCAGCGAAGACATTACGTGTAGTGCTTCACTCGCTTCACTCGAAAGCGAAGCGCGCACATCAGCCGAACAAAGAACAAAACAGCGAGGCAGCGGCGAGGGCGCAGCGCAGCCAGCGCGCCGAAGCGGCGTCGGCCACGGCGCCTGTGGCGTAGGCAAACCCGCCGGACTTGGCTGCGCGCCGGCCGGCCCGGCGCCGCGTGGCAGGGGCTCGGCGCACAGTGGGCCAGAAGACCGGTGGAGGCGGCCAAAAACTCTACACGCGTTCTGAGCTCCAGAGTCGCTAAACAGGACTCGAACCGAACGTGTGACCCCACCAATGGATTCCTCGTTCGGAGAGCAATCCATCGGTGGGGTCACACGTTCGGTTCGAGTCCCATTAGCGGACTCTATTGCTCAAAACCCGTCCGAGATTTCGAGCGTCTCCGCCGGTCTTCTGGCCCACTGTGCGCGGCATGGCCGCAACGTCCATCGTGCGGTGGACAAAATATTCCATATGAATGAGGTGGTGTCTGTACGGGGACGTCAGCAGACTGGCGGACGGGTGGCAAGCCGGTTGGAGGCAGGCCGTGTTTTGAATGCCGTCGGCCGTCGGCGAGGTGTTGCATCGGCGTATGCCCCGCGGCCACGGGAAAGAGAGCGGTAAGGCCCGGCCCGGCCCGACCCCACCCCTCGACGCAAGTACGATCGAGATTCTCTTTATTTTCGAATAAGAGCCTCTAACCACGGAACCCTCGGGTGGCGCCACGCCGCGCCACGCTACGCCGCGCCACGCCACGGGGGCCGCGGAAGCCACGAGTTCCTTTCCATTCAAAGCGCGCCACGCCACCCACTTGGTTTGAGGCTCCGCGCCTAGCCGCCGGCAGCCGCCCCTTCCCTGGCCTCTGTTCCCTGCGCTCGAGCTTAAGTTTTCTCGGAAAAGTATAATTGGATGATGGTCTTTGTGGGTGAAAGGCACCAGGGGGCAGCCAGCCAGGGGACTCTCTTTCTCCGCTTACTTTTCCAGAACACAGAAGACGCCGCGCTCGCGGTGCTGCGGGTCCGCCTCGGAGTCCGCGCTCCGTGCGGCCGGGCTGGGCCGGGCGCCGCCACCTCCACACGGTAAACCGAATGCCTCGAAAACCGGGAGAGCGCCCCGGTTTTGGATGCGCTGTCTCACTCCCTCTCCATAAGATAGAAAAAGACAGCGCACCCAAAACCGGGGCGCTCTCCCGGTTTTCGAGGCATTCGGTTTACCGTGCAGCCGAATCACGGAGCAAGGAGCATGGCTGAATATTCATTTCTTAAAATGACTTCAACTACCCGCCGAGTGGGCCCTGGCCTGGCCTGGCCCCACGGAGGGGCTTGGTCCGCCCCTCCTTTTCGCCGTTCAAACTTGGAAACCAATCGCGCGACAGTCTTTTCGTCGCGGTGCCTCGTCAGCTCGGTGTGGCGCGCCTGAGCTCCGCTCAGCTCGGCTCAGCGAAGCTAGCACGGCAGTGCCAAGGCAGTGCCAAGGCACCCCCACGCTGGGACGCGCCAGGACTGCTGGCTGCTGCCGCTTTTAAATATTTCCGTGCTCATTAGAGCCCTTGTTTGGCAGTCGAGCCTTGCCTGCCTTGCCTCGGCGCGTCGGGGCGGGGCGTCGCGGGGGTGGAGGCGGGGCGGGGCGGGGCGGGGCGGGTCCTCGAGCTCATCTCAGGGCCCAATGCCGTGCCGCCCGCTCCATGTGCCATGCGCCGAGCCCCGAGTCAGCGCTAATTATCCCACAGCAGACTGATTCCGAAAGTCGTTTTCGTCGCTCTGTCTCTCTCGTGCTCATGGGATGTTCCGTATGAGAGGCGGAGCGACGTGACTCTCGCGGCCCGCAGAGCGCCGCAGCCATGAGGCCTTGGCTGCTGCATGCGGCCCTACCCTCCATACTCCATGCCCTCCATCAGGCCGACGGCGGTCGGGATGACGCCGGGGATGCGGCGGCGAGGGCGTGGCGGCGTGGCGAGGGCGAGGTCGTCCCGGCACGCCCGCCGCGTTATCGCCGTCCATAATCATCACCGTCAGCGCCATGGCGCCGTGCTGCTGTGGTTGCAGCGGACGCCCCTCGCCGCGCCGCCGCGCCGCGCTCTCGTGTGCGCATCATTTAACAGCGCCAATCCCATTTTCGCGCCTTTTTATTTGCTTTGGCGCGCATTATGACGGGGTGATGAGGATGGCGCACGGATTGTCAATAATTCCCATCTCCGGGTGCGTCGTAGGACGAAAAAAAACACACATCCTGCATTGTCTTGCGTTTCATGCATTGCAACCACATCGAAGTATTGGTAAGTGGCGGGTGAGCTCAGAGAAAAACGACCGCAAGCCCAACGACCGAGGGATGCCCTATGAAAACGCACAGACACCGTCAAAGTGATGATTGCAATCATAAGTACGCAATGTGAAAGCCTGTGTGAAGGACGTATACAAACGTGTGCAAAGATTCTCGTGTCACACGTAGTACCTTTGTACTGAAAAAAATTAATAATGGCATGTTCTGTAAAAAAAATTAAGTTTGTAAAAGTTGCGCCGGAAGCTTGGCGCGGTGGCATTGTTGCGTTGCCATGGCTACGGCACGAACGCGCTATTGTTTCGCGTCACGTTCGCTCTCTTCACTTTCCCTCCTTTTCTGTCCTTTTCCCACCCCCGCCCTGGCCTTTCTCCCTCTGCGTTACGCTGCTTTTACAGCCCCGTGATGAGAATGAAGCCCCCTCCCCCTCCCTTTCCCTTCCGACACACGCCCGCACTCTTTTTTTTTCGGGCAGAGTAGTAGTAATTTGCAACGAGTGAATCGGAGTCTCTTGGAGTCGTGGGCGCGTCTGTCTCAATCTTTCCTGTAGTACCTATGAACTTGTCACTGCCTCTGCTCGAAGCCAGTCCATAGTGCTCGGTCAACCGACACTGAACGAAACAGTTGCCCATCCACCAGGTACAACTGGCACCTTGCTCCCGAACATACAATAAAGAACTTTACCCAAAAATTCCCAGCATGAAAATGGTTGCATTATGGATAACTGTGAAGTACGACCGAAGAGCAGCGGTTGAATGCCCTCCCATCCCAATCCGGGGCAGTTAGCCCGCCTCTGGTTCTCGGCTCGGACTGCGTGAAACCAAACCGGTGGATTCAGCAAGAGTGTGTTTTTAAATCACCCTGAAAGAGTGCTCGGTCAAGAATGGCCCTCCAGCATAAGAGAGCTCAAAGAGGCTCTCTCGCTCTTTGCAGCGAGTCAAGGGTGTATTACACCATGGAGAGCTGGTACGGCCGCTCTTCAGTGTTTGTACGGAGGCGCCATCTGCCGTCGGCAGTTCGAACCACAAATGCGCTCTCGGACGGAGACGTAACTCCCTTCCCTGCCGCAGCAGCACTACGAGCTGCCCTCTGTCGGGACCTTAACGAACTAGTAGGCACACCGACCCGGCGGCTCAGCCGAGCAACAGAATGGCGTTATGTAACATGAAAGAGCGCCAATTTCGTAATGCACAAAGTCACGGCGCTGATATAAATTGTCATGATCTGTTCGTTGATTAGTTAAGACTCATTTATGTGTGAATAAAAATATTGCAAAGGTGTTTGATAGGAATTTTATTCACTGGGTTGCAAATCTTAACATATAATATAAAGAGATGTGTGAATCACAAATATAACAGTCTCACGAAAGTTTTTACATAAATTGACGAGGTTTAATTCTCAGCACATGACTAGAAATCTGAATTTGCTTTCATTATCATGCTGCTTCAACAAACTTGTAGCATTATCAACTGCTCCAAATGTTTAACAACTAAGACACAAAGAACCAGAAAATAGCATGAATAAATGGTTTCCCATTCTCAATCAGGTCCCATTGAACATAGTTGATCAAAAGTCAGTAATCCAAGACATCACATAGTTTGAAATAGTTTTAAGAAATTAGCCTCTATTTATACAAATTTCAGGCAGGCATACACAAGCCAGAATAGATTAAAAAAATCTTACTCTAAAACAGATCTTTTCTAGTAACAAATTGATAAAATATTCTTAGTCACCGAGACAGAAAAAAGAAGAAAAAACAATGTTACTTCGGCATATCACATCATGTCATCTTATATCTCTTCAAATTTGCTCATAGCTTGGTGGTGGTTTACAGCCATTAGCAACAAATTTAAATCCATCCTGCAAACACAGAAGGAAAATAATCATACATCATTTGCAGAAGACCGAAAAAAAAAACAAAAAAAACAGAGACACAAAAATTAAAAATGAGAACAATGGCGTACCATAAACAAAGTGGGAACATTTTTCCAAAACTGATAATGAGGTATCATTTCCCAGCCTGTGGCCCCCCGAAGAAAATGATTTGCCACAGCACCCACAAGAATGTACGAGCACCACAACACTATCAAAACTATAAAAAATATAGCTCCAGAGGATAGGCCATTGCTTGCACTGTTATCAGAAAAGGCGTCAGCATCCTTCAAACAAGCTTCAGGAGACTGCAAAAGCAAATACTGAAAAAGAGAGGAAATCATCAATTAAGATTGTATGAATAAAATATTAAGGAATAAAATACCAAAGGACTAATCAGAGATCTTACTTTCTTAGGTTCAGCACTAGGTTCAAGATCATCGATGTCAGTGTCCAGAAGTAGAATTGATTCAGGTTTATCTGAGCACACTAATTTAATTTCAGTTGTCCTGTGGGAAGCACAATTGATTAGGTCAACTGATAATAGAGCCAAGATAAGATAAGATGATTTAAGCTTACTTACAGGTCACTAATCTCATAAGAGAGGTAAACTGGGCTGAACATTCCTTGAGTAGAAAACACTGATGCATTCATCGGACCTAGATCTGTTGTGTGATTGGTTTTCTCTTCCAGCACACATAGCTAAATGACAAATGCCAAAAAGCAGGAAATTAGAAGTGTACAATTGAGAAGCTTACATGAACTACTATTCAAGCTCCAACTCACCGACGATCCATTAGAACAAGGTGTGTGAGCTTGTCCGCAGGGATTAAGGTAGTAAACCAGGCCATCCTTTGTATCATTAAAACTTAACAAACAGATGAAAAGAAAGAAAATAGGTAAATGGGATTCTTGAGACAAAGCATCCACAAGTGTTATGTAACAATGCAACTTGCAATCAAAGTAAGTCCAGAAATGATTCATGCTCGACTCCTCACTCACTTTAATGTTGTTGAAGCAAGATTTGTTAAGTTAATGCTGTGTCCAGTAGGAAATCTACAGACGCACTCAGAAATTTTGTCACAAATCATGTTTTTGTGCTTCAAGGAGGTTACCGGAGGTTGCCATGTAACAAGCACGAGTACCAAGAAGGGCAGGCTCCATGAAATATCTCGAGGGAATGACATTTCGTCCTACAACGGCAGAGGCACGGCGAAACTTTAAGAGTGAACTAATTTGGCGACGGTCAAATTAGAAAAGGATCTTGTAAACAAAGAGCTGTGTTGACATCAGAATGTCATTTGACGGCACCGGAAAGCTAACCAAAGCGCCGAAAAGACTCAATACTATGGGCTTATACGAAACAAAGACACAAAACTAAACGATGCTCGCAAGAAATGTTTCACAGGCTCCGGGGGGCAGCCTTAGTGCACTTCTGTGCGAATTAGCTAGACACAAACTTCAAACGCTTCAAACAGGCCGCTCATACGCGTTTTAAGAAAAATTCTTCAGAACCGTCGGATCGATGTATCGAAGTAAACAGAAACAAAACAAACAAAAATAAAAACATCATCAGAAGCAACATGGCGACTCTTGGCAGGGTCCTTGTTATCGAGACTCAGCAGAAATCGTAGGGAATGAGAACGATTAAGACAAACAAATGTGTGATATGTAGTTACGAAATTGTAAATAGCATCGTTGTGTATAGGATCTTCCAATAATTTTTAAAAGAGGTACGTCTTTGTTGTTGCACTATCATTTCAAGGTTAGTGGTAGACTTTGTGTTTACGAAAATCAGCTGTCAGCAGTTGTTGCGAAATAAGGCATTTATGGTCCCTTCATGTCTTTTCATGTCGTGAGATTTACTGATTTGCAAAGATTCTGAAAGATCTCCGACTGAACGTAAAATAAAGAATGTCGCACTCGGAGTGTTTACTTTTGAGTGACAAAATTACACTAGAAGTGGTGATGGTAGTTTTGACTTTTTAGAACCTTTTTGAAGTCAAAAATTGAAATTGCTCTCTATTTCTACTCATTCAAAGGCTCAGACATCTGCTTTAACAGCCTACAAGTCAAAAGTGTTAGTGTTAAGTGTGTATTCTTCCTTGTATTGTCCCAGTCTACTCAGCTAGAACAAAGGAAATTGGTGCCTAGCTTCATGCATCTATAATCATCTATGTAAACTCTTAAAATTTTTTAAGTTAGTGCTCTAGAGTCGTGTTTTTAAAATATACTAACGTATGGATAGTGCAGCTGTGACCTGTAAAGTATGTGGTTTGTTTTGCTGACTCTTTATTTTCATTTTTAGAACTTCACCATGACCACCACTTTGGAAGCAAGCTATCAGCCCCTGCAGGCTTTTGGAAGTGAATTAGGTGATGTAGAAGAAACACCTCATGATAGTGGAGTTATGATACATGTTGTACCTGAAAGTAGCAGAGGTATTCTTATTTTATTTCTTTTGTACAATTGAAACATTAGCTGATTCTAGTTTGGTTTTAACCAACACTTCTATACTTTCTTTCTAGCACGATGGAATCATATGGAAGACCTGGATGCTTTCTTTACACGCATGTATCATTATCATCAGAAACATGGATTTGCGTGTATGATGCTTCAAGAAGTGCTAGAGCTCTTTCAGTTTGTTTTTGTTGTTGTGTTTTCATCCTTCCTGGCAAACTGTGTTAATTATCCTGTATTATTTAGGTTTGTGTTCACAGTGACTTCTGCTGATAGTTAATGGCCACTCTTTATTAATAAAAGTTTACTTTACAAATTATCTGTTTTTTTGTTGCAGGGATCAGTATATTGCAAATGCGACTCACAAAGTGTCTCTTGCGGATGCTGTTATTCCAACTGCCCAATGTGTATCATCATTCAGTTTTACAACCTGGGCATGTCTCTGTGTTGCCTTAATATTCTGGCTGTTACGTGTTTTTAAAGTAGTTTGCCACATTTTTCAATTTTGGGACCTTAAGTGTTTCTTCAATACTGCCCTTAAAATAAGTGATGTATGTTGAGACACTTCATTATTGTTATCATTTGGATATATTTTGACTGTCTTGGAACTTAACTCATAACTATTTCTATCTATTTCAGAGTGAATTGGACAATTTGACTTGGCATGAAGTTCAAAGACGAGTAAGGGAAGTACAAAAGGAGCAGCAAATGTGCATTCACAAAACTGATCTCTCAGAACTAGACATATACCATCGAATACTGAGGTAATATCATATCTTTCACTACTGTGTATCTGCCCTTGATGACTGAAAAAGTTCCTCTTAAAATACATTTGTTTAAATGACTGTCTTAATATTTTAGGTTTAAGAACTATATGGTAGCTATGGTAAACAAGTCACTCTTGCCACCAAGATTGCAAGTTCCCCTTCTGGGTGAAGTGGTGTTCTTGACACATGGTCTTAAATACAACCTCGAGTTACTGCTATTCTGTGAGTACTTTGATGTTATTGGGTGTGATATGCTTTTGTTCAACTCATTCATAGTTCTAAAACTTCTTCATTTAATACATTCTTAAAATATTTCATAGGGGGTCCATGGGCGCCCTTTGAAAACAGTTGGCATCTCAAAGAGGACTACAGAAAGTCTGCTAAACGTCATGAACTAGCCGCTGCATTGAGCAAGCACATTATGTGGTTAGCCATTGCAAATTTGATACTTTGTCCTCTCATATTACTATGGCAAATCTTATACAGCTTTTTCACCTATGCAGAGGTAAGTCCTCAATACACTGGCATTCCATTTGGCCACAATGAAACCTGATTTACAAGGCATGTGTGCCTGTTGCAGATTATCAAACGTGAGCCGGGCAGTCTCGGATCTCGCTGTTGGTCCCAGTATGGTCGCCTTTACTTGCGACACTTCAATGAACTAGATCACGAGCTCAATGCCCGTCTAAACAGAGCTTACAGTCCTGCATCTAAGTACATGAATATTTTCACCTCACCTTTGATGACAGTCATTGCAAAGAACGTACTATTTGTGGCTGGAGCTTTTCTTGCTGTATTGGTACTTCTGAGTGTCATTGATGAAGACACACTGACAGTTGAACATGTTATCACTATAATTACCTGTCTGACGGCTGTTGTGGCAGCATGTCGTGCATTAATACCAGATGAAAATATTGTCTGGTGTCCTGAAACTCTCATGACAGCAGTTCTTGCCCATGTTCATTACTTGCCGGATGACTGGCGTGGAAAAGCTCACAAGAATAGTGTGAGAGACAAGTTTTCTCAACTTTTTCCATATCGAGCTGTAAGTAGCTCAGTAGTCATGGAAAATATTGCTCTCCTTGCCCACTTTGCTTACAATGACTTGTTTGCAGGTACATCTGTTGGAAGAACTTTTGTCTCCTATAATAACTCCTTTTGTTTTGTGGTTCCACACTCGTCCGAGAGCTCTTGAATTTGTTGATTTTTATCGCAACTTCACTGTAGAGGTTGTGGGGGTGGGAGATGTTTGTTCATTTGCCCAAATGGATGTGAGGCGGCATGGTAATCCAACCTGGCACACTAGTGGCAATGGAAACCACAAGCCGAGCTCGACTGGGACTCCGGCTTTCGTTATGCCATCTAGTATTGGGGAACAAGCTGTGCCTTGTTCGTCCAACCAGTACACTCAGGTTTGTATGACAATGATATATGGACTGAGAATTACAATCAACTTAGTTGCTTTTGAAATATTTTTCATGGCCATATTATTTTCAGGCTGAGGATGGAAAAACAGAACTGTCACTAGTACATTTCACCATGACAAACCCACATTGGCAACCTCCACCAGATGCTGAAAGTTTTGTTGATGCCCTGAGGCATCAAGCCAAGAGGGATGCTACAGGTGAGAGTGGGCCTGCATACCCTCCATTTGCCGCATACTCTGCCTATGCAGCACAAATTCATTCGGGTTCATCACTTGGTCCAGAGGTAATATAGTAAGCTGCAGTGAATTTTTTGAAGATAAATCAATTTTTTGCCACATTCTACTAATATAATTATTGTTTATCCCCCCCCCCCAAAAAAAAAAAAAATTAAAAAAAAATAGACAAGCATTATGCTTTCAAGTTTCCTTCGTAGAAGTCAAGCCCCAGATCCCCAATCGCCCAATTCTTCCCAGATGGCTGGAGAAGGAATGCCAATGGCGATGCGAGGGGGTCTAAGTCGAGCTGAAGGACCATTTCAATTAAGGTACTCACAGAATCCCTTACTGTTCTTTCTTTTGTCATCAACTAGTCACTATCTTCTGTTCTCTTTTTGAATTCCAGCTTACACAGAGTAGTGCCCCCAGCTGTTTCACTAGGACGATCTGTCTTTGGTTCTGGTGTGGGTTCTGGTTTTGCCTCAGAAGCAGCAGAAGGTGAACACATTGCAACAGACATGAGTCTTAGTACCCTGTTACTTCATGAAGTTCACCATGGCCATGTATGTCTCAAGAGATTAAGAGAAAATAGGCTTCTACTTTATAAAGGCAAAGCATAGTAAGCTAATATTATTCTTATTTCTTTAACTATTCTAGCTTCGCCGAAGAGGAGGATATCAAGAAAGAGAAAGTGCAAGTAGAGCTCTCTGGCAACGACCCCATCACGAAATGGCAGGAATTTGTGAAGAAGGACCCGCGCCAGGGTCATCAGGAGCTGTTCCTGGTCAAACAGGTGGCGACCGACCAGCAGAACGGACACCATTACTTACCTCTAAACACAAATAACAGGTACTGTAGTGTTCTCTCAATTAGTCACCTGGCATCATAATGCAACTTAGCACCTTCTCGTCTTCCTCTTTTCTAGGTGTCATGATACAGCACTGGTTGTGCTTCCAAGTCTAGTCATATATTTCTGTTTTGTAATTGACAAAAACAGTAACGCTTTGCTCAAGTCTGTCATTGTTTGAATTTCTATGTTCAATACTATGGTGTTTTAATATCTTTACTAAGTTATTTTTTTTCCTAGTTGCTATTTCATTTTTCCTTATCTTAATATTTACATTTACTGTCTTTCAAAAATTCCTAGCAGACTTGAGGAAATTGCTTACTTTTACTTACAATGTGTAGAATAAAGTGTAATATGGGTTTCAATGGATTTGTTTTATTTGATTTGCTTTTTCAAATTCATTCATGCCTTTTATCAGCTGTATATGGCAATCTTATCAGACTACCCTGATTCTCAAATTGAACAACATCAAATTGGTCTCAGAACACAAAGTTGGACTGCTTATGTTTTTCCCATTTATATTTGAGGCAATGATTACAACCTCCTTAAATTTGTTACGTGTATTCCAGATTAGAAGAAATGATCACACTAACCCATCCTAATAGAAATTTAAAATTAATACTAAACCCCGACTTGCCAGTGGTTTTAACACAGTATTTGTTTTCTTATCGTTCTGAAAATTATTGGGTTACATATGTTAAACATTTTGTACATCATATTGAATAAAGTAATTTTGCAGACGGGTTTGAGGCATTCTTCCTAAATGCCCATAATTTTAAAAAGGGAATAGAAAATAACTTCACAAGTCCAGATGTATGTATTTAATAACATTATCGTATGTACAAAGCGGAACCTTACAATATTGACAATGGCGTCCCAAGGCCCAGACCTTGTTTGAAATGTCACCACTCAGCCTCCGCCTATTTATTTCAATTTAAATAGCACACTATCACCTGCTCTAGGATCGTATCCTTCCGTATACTTGCCTCCAGGAAGCTACAAGAAAATTAGAAGAAAAATTAGAAAATTGAAAAGACTGAAAACAAACTTTTTGAGGAAAATGGATACATACCCCCTTCATAAGAGCCAGTACTTGTGATGCTTCATCGCTGGTAAACATCATCTCAGGGAAAAGGTAACCAGGTTCAGCTTGATCCTTGAGAGCTTCCTTGTTATTGGTGTACCTTGAATGGAAAATTCACACAATTAGAAAGATTTTGAAAAGTTGAGGGTTGAAATAGAGGTTCCACTGCAATACAGTGCAAATAGAAGTAGCACACACTCAACACTTACTCCCATCGCATGTATGCAAATTCTCGGTCCTTTTGAACTTTCCAATCTTCAAACCTCTTCTCATAAGGTGATTCTGACATGTCAAGCCTCTCAATATCCTCAACTACAACTTCCACATCACCAAAGTTTGACCAGTCATAGACAAGCACTTCTGATTTAAGACTGTTCAACAATGAATAGGAAGGTTCAGACAACAAGAATCCCATGATACAAAGTCCTCAATAAAACATCCTGACTTACCTCATCTCTTTCAAGAACTTCTCTTTGTAAACTCTATCAATAGCGCCCAGGTACTTCTCCGTAAGAACGGACGAATTCACTTCCCAATCACGATTCCTCTCCTTGATACGTTTCTGAACAATACTTACAGGTACATCCAAATAAATAACAAGGTGAGGTTGTTTCAGCATAATTTTCATGCTTTTATACTGTTCTTCATAATAGGCTTTAACTGCAATTTTAATAAATAATTAATGTCACCTCTTCAACTTCTGAATTTAGGTTCAGCAGTTACTTATTACTTACTTTGTTTGGTCATATACCCAGATTCATACATGGCTTCCATGAAAACAAAGTCACTGTAGATGGATCGATCCAACACAACACCCTGGCCTAAAATCATAGGTGTCTGTGAGAAACTCGGATCATTTTAAGTCATGAAACAGTGTTGAGAACATAACATTTAAACACACCTGTGTTGAGCAAATGAGCTAGAGCATCAATGTATTGATCAAATCTGATTTCTTGCATCTGAACTTGCATTACTCCTGAGTTGACGTGTTTAGGATTGCGATAGAACTCCTTCACGTCAACAAACTGAGCATTTGGTGAAAGCTTGCTATTGAGGGAGCGCAAATCTGCACCGTACGCATTTAAGTAAAACATGTCGAAATCAGCTTCCGGCACGTACAGCATGTCAAGATCGGCGGCAAGCTGCTTAGCAAACGTCGTCTTGCCTGCACCAATGGGCCCATCCACCACCAGAACCTTGGTGTTTTCATCGAAACGGTCGACCGTGCGGTCAAAGTATTGGTGCCAGTAGTTGTACTTTTTCTCCTTGTATGGGAATGGGGCAGGGCGTTGGTATGCACCCATGTTGGCTTTGCTTGTGATGAATGCACAGAGCACTCGCGAAACATTCACATTTCGGCCAAGAAGTTGTTCTGAAGGTTGACATCGCAGACTTCGACCGAGTGGCCGAATCAAACGCAGAGCAGACATGGCGACACCTTCCTGGAGACGGACACAGTATTCCGACAAGCATGAGGCAGTGCAGACACGTAATCAACTCATAGAAAGGGCAATGAAAGATCCAAAACAAAATTACCAGAGCCAGTTGCACACTTACTCAAAAATTCTCTTGCCGTCGTTGTCCGTCTGCTGCCTCCCCCCTCTCCTCTCCTCTCCCGCACGCAAGTTCACAGCCTTCTTCAAAACGTGACCCAGTCAGTCGGAACTGCGAATAATCTTCATCACATTATTCGTACTGTCGGTCGAGCGGCGTCCTGCTTGTGGTCTGCTGGCAAGGTTATGTTTATGCTTGATTTTGTGCCACCACCGAGACGAATTTAGAGGCATGGCATGTTTAGTCAGCAGAATTACGTGCGCCAGCAGAGCAGGTCGTTGCTGCTTATTTAAATCTGCCTCGTCACTATCTTTCAAGCTGTTGTTAGGTCAGTTTTTTTCCTTTTTTTGGTTATACAACATTGTGTTTATCTTGCAGATGGTACATTGCACAGCATTTTAAAATACCTGTAATGCAGTGTAAATGGTATGAGACAGCTTGCTTGTAGTCTCTGACAAAAGAATTAAGGAACCTTTTTTTTTGTAATAGAAACGAAGGCAGTGTGTCATCTGAGTGTTTTGACAGAACGTTCTTACTCTCATGCCACTATTTTTTCCCTTTAGATCTGAGGCATCATTCCAACTATACTGAGGAAACTGCTCTGCGGCTGCAGGTTAAAAGCACAGTTGTAAAATATCTGTTTGCTGCCTTTTCATGTTTTCTGTAAATTAATGTTTGTACTGCTGTTTCAGGAGCTTGGTGTCAGCCCAAATGATATTATTAAGAACCCACACGTTTCCATTTTGCCCTTCAATTATATAGAACACCGTCTGAATTTTTGTGCTGAGGGAGGCCTTAAGACAAGTCTTACAACAGTAACTAAGTAAGTATCTTGTTGATTGCTACATTTTCGTTTCAATCTCTTTTGCTTTATTAGCTGATATCAGCTTTAAATTACAAAAATCTAATGAAAATTTGAATGGCAGGACTAAAATACAGATCTATATATACTACAGTATGTTCATAAAAATTTTCTGCACTGTCTTTTCCTACTTGATGAATGTTATTTTCAGGTACTATGTAGTGCAGTGAGCTTTCATTCATTGTAGACTGTGTTTCTGTTTTTCAGTTTTGATTTAATTGTCAAGACTACCATACCAGTTTTAAAAGAGGCAGAAATTTTATCAAGTGATGTCAATGTAATTGACACCTTAATGGCAAGTATAAATTTTGATGGTCCATATCCATCACATGTGGACCCAGACGGCACCTACCAGCTGGTTCATTTTCAAACTCTTAGTCATTGTATGCAGTCCTCATTTGGTTATGCTTTCCCTCCTTGGCATCGGTATAGGCATGCCTGTCTGAAGTTTGCTCTTAGGAACATTGAACTTTTTAAGAGCCTTGGTTTAGGTTGGCGATGGGTAAGATTTCATTTCAAGGAATTCTCCAGCAGTTAAATAAGTTTGAATATAATTATTTCACTGTGTGATAAATTTCAGATTCGTAACCATCCATCACTTCTTTGCTTTGCAAACCCTTATAATTTAAAACAACTGTGTGACTTTGAAAAGATGTATGATTTGCCAGTCAGCTTAACTCATCTTCTACGTAAGGATCCTAATGTAGCCTTTGTTGACCATGAAGATTATAAGGCAATTTTCTTCATCCTAATGGTATTTTGATATTTTAGTTTATGTGCTGCAGATTCTTTGCAAAACTGTGCTGTTGAAAGTGATAATACTTATAGTTTTTTTTTCTCCCAGAATAGGCAAGTTTGCAAGCATGATATAATCAACACAAAGGAAACTGGACACTTTTTAGTTGATCCGGATGTTTTAGAGGCAACATTTCAGAAAGTTTTAGTGCCCTCAACAAGTTTAGATATAAATATTTTGTCATTGCTTTATAAATCAAAATATCTCAAAGATAGTTCAAAAGATAAATCTTGGAACTATTTGCAACATCTCATAAAGAAAAGAAAGAATCCTTTCATCAAAGTTTCTACGGAAACCGTTGAACCATGGCGGCAGGAAATGAAACAGTGGTTTCTCAACAAAAAAATTCAGCTGGAATATAAACCATGTAGACATGACCCTTATGTTACCAGGTGCTGAAGAATATTGGGAATTACTTTTCTTTAATTGTTATCGTTTGAAACATACTGAATACATGTGTATTTTTCTTTTAAACCAGTAATGATGTTGATGAAGAAGATGATGATGAAGAGGACATAAAGAAAGAAGAGAGCCTACGTGGTAGAAAACGTGGCAGATTAGCAAGTTTTGTGGCAATCTCACTTGATTTAGAACAAGACTTTGCTGAAAGTGAACTTAACCGTGTGCCTTGGGGAAGCAAAGAATCTACGATAAGAGCTTCAAGAACTTTAAAATTTCTACAGGATTCAGGCTTTACGGTTGAAGAAATTAGACAAGTAATACAGCTTCTCATTTACCCCAGGTAACATTTAGTCTGGTTCCAGTGCCTTGCTAAGTCCAACCCATGTATTTGGAGTTTTAATATTTTTTAAAAATTATCAGGAATGATGTGCAAAAGGCATTAAGGCATGTCTTGTCTGACAAAAAGTATGGGTCATCAAAGTACCGCAGCAGACATCTTCACTTATGTTTGTACCACATTCTTATGAAATACAACTATAGAATTTACCAACCGTCGTCGACCTCTTGATGTGAAGAATGAAATAAAAATGTGTTCGTCCACCGATGTCTTTCAATTGTTTTTTTAAAATTCCCGTCTGTCTCTCGTCTCAGCGTCCACGCACGATGTACTCACGGTTTTCGCAGAATGTTAGCTCTATAAAAACACAGTTGTCGGGTCACTGCGCCCAGTCCCAATTTAAATGAACCACTCCCTTCCAATAATAGAGACCCGCGCAGAAAATGAAAATAATTTTTCGCAAGTTTTTTTGAATAATGCCCCCACCCCATCACGCAGCACACCGGCGTCAGAATAGCGGCCTACCTTGCCTCCTGTTGTCGCAGGGGCAAGGCAGGCCACCGTCGCCACGCCGATGTGACGCGGGACGGGTCGTCGGCCTATCTCACAGGCGCTCCAGCTGCGGGGACACCGCCAGTGGACGGATTCCGAGAGACGTTTCCGCCGCCCGCCTACCTAAATGCAAGGAAGGATTGCTCCCCTCTCACTTTCATAGACAAAGACAGCTGCGGGCGGAAGGCGGGATCGGCCTTTACGCTTTGCACTGCGTGTACGTACACCCGACACGCCTTTCATTGCTTGTCAACATGGGGACGGCTGGGACCGACGCACCCGGGCTAAGTAAGGCACGCCCGTCGGCCCGTCGGGCGGGAGTGGCCAAAAAAAAGGACGGAAAGGAAATAAGAGACCTGCTTTATCGACAACACGCGCCCTCTGTGTTGTGCTGCCTTGCTAACGCAGGGCTCATCGCGCGCAGTTTCAAAACAAGTTTTTCCCTTCAGAGGGCAAGGACACCGAGCAACCTGCCTCTGTCATACCAGTGTGGTGGCACTGCGAGCCGCAAGCCAAAGACCGGGATGATCGGGATGCAGCCAATCGCTTTGCGTCTTGGCGGTCCTTGGTCTTCGACGTCGCTTCCTCCTTCCGCCCTCTCCTGGACCCTCCCGCCGAGACGGCCCAAATGCACGTGCCCTGCCTACAAATCACACGTTGAGGGGGGGGGGTGTATGGCCCCCGCCGCCAGCGACACAGAGACATCTTTATAAACGTGGCCCACCCGCCGCAGGACAGCCACACCGCAAGTCCAGCAGTCGCACCGTGCACGTCGAGCTGAAGTCGCTGTTCCGCTGTCCGGCGTCAGTGAGTCAGGTAAGCAGCGGTGGAGGGCCGTGGAACACTGTTTGTCTTCCATTCAGTTGCCCGGCTTTGACTGCATTCATGAAGGAATGTGCACTAGAAAAGACGCATCCACTTTCTGCGTGACTCCATGGGTGCAGTCTCCTCCCTTTAGGCCCTCTAGCCGGGCCGCGTTTCTGAGACCCTCTGTCCCAGAGGCCACTTTACTGCCAGCTTCCTCTCTGCCTGCTGCATGTACGCTGCATGTGTCGTTCCCCCCGGAGACGCGAGACTGCGTTTAAAAAGCAAAAGTTACCGGCGTGCTGCTCCTGCATGCTCCTGCCTGTACCGGTTGTCCAGTTACCCGTGTGCTGGTGCACCTCACTTTGCCTCACGCAAAACGAGACTTCGTTTAAAATAATAAGACCAGTGCGATTGGGGATGAGGCTTTACAAACTCGGCACCGTGGCCGTGTCCATCGCACAATTAGGGATGAAGATGAGGCTTTAAAAATTACAAGTGTATAATCGAGATCGATTCAAGAAACTACTTCTTTGGGAGTGGTTTATCTCCGACTAGAATTTTTGTATATTGCTACGTATATATAAACACATTTTATTTTTCTGTTTTTTTTTTCTGCTGTAGCTCAATCTGCAGCGCGTGTCGTGGGTCCTCCGAGCAGACGACACTCGCATTGCCCAGAACCCAGAGCACGGCAACGCGGCTTAGCGGCCCAGCAGTGTAGCGGTGCCACAGAACCGCCCCCCCCCCTTTCCCGCAGCGGCCCCACTTCTTCTTGACGGCGAGCTCGCAGCCCAGCCCGGCAAGGCAAGGGAAGGAGAAACCCATCGGTCCAGAATCACGACGTGCAAGTCAGTCGTCCGCAGTCGTCTCGCCGAGCAAGACTAGCCGCGCACACACCATGAACGCCCTCGCCGTGTTCGCCCTCGCCGCCCTCGCCGCCGTCCTGGCCGTCCAGGTGGCGGCGGCCGCCGAGCAGGCCAAGCCCGCCCCCGTGGAGGTGGAGATCTGCGGAGGTGAGTTCAGAGACCTGAAATTGAACAGGAGTAGTGTGGTTTGATAGGTGTCGTGCGTAGCAAAGAAAGAAAAGTTTTTGAAATTTTTCTACAACTCTCTTGCCTACCGTTTGCAATTCACTCCCTTCGTGGTTGGTATTTTCCCACCAATCCGACTGGTGCGGCTCGTTCCGAGCGTTCTGGCTTCCCTGAGTTAATTCGAGGCGGATGGTGGCTCCACTTTTCGGCCGAAAACTTGTTCTCCTGGCAGTGCCGAGCTGCGCAGCTGGGCAATTGCAAGGAAGCTTTCGAGTGCGTTGAAGCTAATTTGACCACCACGTTCACAGAGAGAACACAAGGTTGGGTTCGAATGACTCCAAGAGATCAGGAAAGGTTTAATTGGGGATCCACATATCGATTGCGTTTGAACGCCATTTGACTGTGCTGGCTGGCGCGAACCGACTCTCGCTACCGGTGTTCTTAGCAGCTGCATCTCTGTCGACCACCGACACCGGTCGCACCGCGGGGGTAGCACAACCAGTTGTTTCCGGAAGTCGCGTGGCGCGATGCGGGGCCCGCCACAAAACACTTTCTCAGCTAGATTTTTATAGATTTCAAACCGTTTATCTAGCAGTGCGGGCAGCGTCAGGCGGCGCGGCGAACGAGTCATTAGTCGGCGGTGAGATTATCCTCTCCTGACTGGACTGTGAACGGAAAATCACTCCATGACGTCGGATCGCGCCAAGAAACGGGTTGGGCCTCAGATTTTGGTTTCACCGCCTCGTTCCAAGGTCGTTCGCGAAACGTCTATTCGAAAAGCATAAGATCGAATGTGCCACTCAGCCCACTGCAGCATGTTAAATAGTTAAGAATACGAAATTTGCACCAAAGATATCCGTAAGATTCAAACGTTACTCCCCTTATACACACACGCGCGCGCGCGCACACACACACAGACACACACAGGTGGCACATGTGTGTGACGTGTCGCGCCTTTCTCATGCTGCAACCGCCTCTCTTTGACCGCAGCGTGAGATGACGCACGTGACCGGGGTCTTAGTGTCGCTCCGTTGATGACGCCTTTGTCTCGTCTTTGTCGCTCTGATCCGTGCGACTCGGCGACTC
This sequence comes from Thrips palmi, assembly GCF_012932325.1. NCBI lineage: Eukaryota > Metazoa > Arthropoda > Insecta > Thysanoptera > Thripidae > Thrips > Thrips palmi. The sequence continues at coordinate 6,824,421 of NW_023144626.1, read as the reverse complement.
GGCGACCTCGCGGCCGCGCGGCGTGAGCGGTACACTGGTACACTCCTGGCGCTGGAGCCAGTGGGAGCCAGCGAGGCAGCGGCGCACTCGTGGTGATGACCCTTGTGTGAGGAATGACTGCTGCACGGGCGTGGTCATCCACCTCTGCACTGTCATTCATTTTGCCACTCGAATCAGTGAGACAGCGCGATTGCCACGCACGCTCCAGCTAAAGTGCGCTCGCCATGCGTGAACCAGTGCTCTGTCTCTCTCGCACTCATGGGGAATCCCGCCGGGGTGCGAGAGAGAGAGGAGAGTCCGAGTAACGAATAGCGCTGAGGCTAAGACTGGCGTGCTCTGGCCGCTGCGCTGCGAAATTCTGAGTCACACGCACACGTGCACAGGGCAGGATGCAGCCGCGGGGCACTGCACGCCACGCCGCCACGCCGACGGGCAGGCTTTTGTCTGTTGCGGCGGTCAGCGCGTCGCGAACCGAGGACCAAGGACGCGGCGTTTGTGCCTGGGAGGCAACGGCGGCGCCGGGGGCAGCAGACTCATTCCGAGGGTCGTTTTCGCCGCTCTGTCTCTCTCGCACTCATGGGGCGTCCCGTATAGGTGCGAGAGAGACAGAGCGACGAAAACGACTCGCGGAATGAGTCTGCCGGGCGATGACAAGGCGCGGCGGCCAGGTGGAAGAACGTCCTTCCTGCAGCGGCGCGCCGGTCGCTGCACCTGGCGGTGCACGCGGTGCTCGCGGTGCGCCGGCGGTCGTCTTCTACTGCAGGCGTCATCGCGCACCCGCCGCCGGCGGACTTGGAGCGGCGCGGCGCCGCTCCGACCGGTTTCATCGACCTTGGCACCGTGGTAATTATGCCTGAGGACGCGAAGAGGATCAGGAAGACGCGAGATGCGCTGTTTTGATAGAGGCGGCGTCTGGCCTATCGAGAGTCCGTTCCCCGCCGGACCGCCGCCGACGGCAACGCCAGGGAATGACCCCCGATGCCCTGGGAAGGAAAGGCGAGGAAACCGGAGGAAACCGATTGACGCGGTCCAGAGTTCTTTCCGCCGGAACGCCTGTGAAGTGGCGGGTAGGCACGCCGCTTCACGCGCCTGTCTGTCTCCCAGGGAAGGTTGCCTACCCTAAGCCCCGCAGGCGCTTGCCAATACTTTTCCTTTTTAGGAAGTTTACAGCGTTGTAATAACAAAATTGGCCAAGACAAGGTGGTTTTTTCAGCCAGTTTTACTCCCAGCACGGGTGACTGTAGTGGCTCGGGGAAAGTGCCGAGGTGTTCCGAAGGACCCGCTCTCCTTGTTTGCATCCTACGTTTCCATGGCGGGCCGAGCATGAGCCGAGCCGGTCTGTCCGTCCAGGCCTGGCGGGCCGCGGGCGGGCTTCGGGTGGGCTGCGGGTGGGCCGGGGTGGGCCGGGGTGGGCCACGAGAGGGCCGTGCAAGGACTGTAAGGAAGGCGCAAGGCGCGCAACGCGAGAGAGCTGTACTCACAGTGCTTTGTTGGTTCGGCACACTGCGAAAGACGGTGTCACACTGTCAGAGTCTATGTCTTGGTTAGCGCGCTAGGAATGGTCAATTCCGCCGAACACAGCGGAAAACGGCTTCACGCAGACTGCGGTTCCGGTATGCAAATGACTTCGTGGAAGACTTCGGGTTCGCTCCCCGGTCGTTGCTGCACGAGCCGGTAAGGCAGTGATTATACACCAGTCTGATCCTCAAAGATCGTTCTCTCTCGCACCCCTTCCAGACACCCCGTGAGTGCGACAAAGGTGGAGTGATGGAAACGAACCTTTGGAATCAGGCAGCTGTGGTCAATGTCTGCCAAACTGTCGACAACGTCGGGAAGGTGAAGATGGCTGGGACGTTTGTTGCTAGGCACGAGGTCGGGCTGTAACTGCGCTTTTTTTTACTGGCTAATAAACCAGAGGTGTCCCCCGCGACAAAACCCCACAAGCAAATGAGTTATCGTTTGTTTTTTTTTCATCCAGTGTTTCCGACGCCATGTAAGTGTGGGAACTTAGAGGCGCTAAGTCAGTGCACACCCAGCGAGAGTTCTCCAGCGGCACCAAGCACGCGTCGTTGAGACTGTAGCGTATTGTTCGCGAAGATCCGTTGTTGTGTGCTGTATGTAAACTCACGGTTTGCGTCCCTCTGTTTCGTTTCCAGTCGAAGCTGCCAAGAGGAAGGCCAAGGCTGCGGCCGGCGACGACGCGGACATCAAGGACAAGGAGAACATTGCCATCAGCAACTGTGTGAAGGCGCCGTGCCGCCTCAGGCGCAAGACCACCACCCACGTCGAGTTCAAGTTCACCCCAGGTTAGTAGAGTGCTCCACCTCTTTTTTGTCCCAGTTTTTTCCGCGTTTTTGCTCTTTTCTCGAAAGGGCACCCTGCCGCACCCAGCTGTCACGGGTCGTCGTAATGAAGGATGGCTCTAGAGTGGTTTTTCGGAGGGAGCAATGTCACACCTTTTGCCTACCTTCAGGGCGGTACCAGATCCGCCACTGATCTTAATCCACGACACGAGAAGAGCAGGCCACGTCTCGAGCGAGCGTGCCACAGCCGTCACGAAAGCGTGTACATATTGGCCTTTATGCGGTGGCTCCGCGTATTCGCTTTGCACGTTCTTTCTTTATTCTTTTCTTTAGCACGACGCTACTCCTCGCACGGAGGCCCGGTTCCCACAAGCGCCGGCTCACATCAGCCATCGGCTCCCCAGGCCCAACGAACCTCGCCCGGCTCACTGTGCTGTCGTATTATCCGCGCAACAAAACAAGATTGTCTGAAGGCATCGCGTACCTACGCGTACCGAGTCGCGGCGCGGAACGGAACGGAACGTCGGCCAATAGGAGCGCACGCTGCCCCCGCTGCACGTTGGGAGGCCTACCGCCGCGGCGCTGCTGCACCACCGGCACCACGCCGAGCGCCAGAAGCGGGTCCAGAAAGTGGCTTTTTGCCTACCTGCCAGGCGGTCCTAGGTGTCATTCGAAAAGGAGGGGGGGCACTAGGGCACTATCTCCCTGCATCAGCGCCCGTGCCAGGCTGACGCTAGCCTTGATAGCTTCCAAGTCGCATTTTTCCAAGCGTTCCGCCTCCCTTTCCAGACACTGAGGTGAAGACCCTGAAGACGGAGGTGAACGCCAAGATCCTGGGCATCCCGTTCCCCTTCATCGGCGTGGACAACACCAACGCGTGCGGCGGCATCTTCCTGGCCGACGGCACCAAGGCGTCGTGCCCCCTCAAGGCCGGCCAGGAGTACCTCTACAGGAACAAGTTCGACATCCTTGAGATCTACCCCAAGGCAAGGACCAATCAGAACGTGGGTCTCTGTCCACGTGTTGCGTTTACTTATATGGGACTGATTGTGTTGCAGGTCAAGGTCCTGGTGCACTGGGCTCTGGTGAACCAGAACGGGGAGCGCATCCTGTGCTTCAACGTCCCCGCCAAGATCACCTCCTAAAGGCAGCGAAGCGAAAAGCTCATTTTGTGATATTCCTCCCCATCTGTCCCATTACACACTTCACCGTCGTTAATTGTTATTTAAATACATTTTAGTACTTTTTACCTCTGTGTGGTTTGTTTATTTTGATGGGCTCGACCAGGGCCCGGTAGAATGGAGAAACGCAACCCCTCAAGTTGAAGGCCTCGATGCCTATACGGTTCCATCCACTTGCGCAACACTCCTGTTTGGTTCACGACCACTCGCGCGGGCAGTCTGACGACTTGCCTACCGGTCGGACGTTACGGACATTTCAAGTGACAAATAGGTCACCCATTCTTTGGTCATAAGATGACCAAAAATTTTAACAGTGCACCCCTCCGTACCGGCACTTGTCTTTGCCGCAAAGTCTCTAGCCAGATTCGGAGCCCGCCGGGAGTTCAGGCGGTCCGACGGCGGCCCCACGGGACGGGGTCAGTCCTGGTCATTCCCTGCGCACCGGCACGGCATGCAGCACGGCATGCAGCACGGCATGCAGCACGGCATGCAGCACCGCGAGCTCGGCGGGAGGATGGCCACGCCGGCCTCACCCTCCAGGGGTCTCCCTCGCACTCACAGGCCACCCCGTGTGGGTGCGAGAGAGACAGAGACAGAGTCAGTCTGCAGGCCGGCCTACATCCCCGGCGCGTGGCGAGCAGTGCGAGGCGCGTGGCGGCCGGCCGGCAGCGGCGCCAGCGCTGCAGTCTCGCTCCGAACAATGGTCCGGCGCTCCGTCTCTCTCGCGCGCGTGCGCGAAGCCTAGCGAAGCCTAGCGAAGCCCCGTGCGTGCGAGCGAGACGGCGCGACGACGCTCTGTTCGGAGTCGGCCGGCGCTGCTATGGTTACGGACGGGCCGAGCAATAATGAGCGCATCGTAACCGTACCGCCATTAGAGTAGTGGACGACGACTGACTGGTCAGCGCGGAGCAGCGCGGAGACGAAGCCGATCGCCGCGCCAACACCCTGCTAGTGCCCTGCCGGCCCTGCCAGTGGAGTAGAGCGAGTGGAGGGGCCCTGCTAGTTAGTGTGTGCACATGAGTGGAAGGAGACACCTGCCCGGCTTACGGTTTGACGTAGCGCCCGCTAGTCCACGCCAGTCCACGCCAGTCCGACGCCCCGCCCTCCGCGCCGCGCGTGGCGTGTCCCACGTAGTGCGGCGGACTAGGTACTGCCTGCGCTACTGCTCGAGCAGGGCCGGGACGCTTGGCGCGGCGACGCAGCCACCGCGACGGCCCCTGCGTGGCGCTGCGTGGCGCTGCGCCGCGGCGCCTCGACGCTGCGTAAGCACAAGCAGTACCTTGGCAGCCACGCCGCGGCACGGAGGTTGGAGGCCCCGCGGGCCATGGCATGGCAGCACCCCGCGAGGCCCGCGAGGCCCGCGAGGCACTGGCAGTGCCACTGCGGACTGCACGGACTGGCACGGAGTGCGTAGCGTAGCGGCGCAGCGCACCGGGCCGCCTCCGCCGCTGGGCGCTGACGCCGTAGTGTGTTTTGGTCGCGGCGTAGTGCAGCACAGCGTCGCACTGCCGCACGCCACCGCGGCCACCGCGGCCACCGCGGCCACCGCGGCCCACCAGGACGCCGACGACGCTCACGCCGCCGCCCTGGGGCGCGGGGCGCCGAGCTGCAGCGGCGCCATGACGGACGTCCGGGACGCCGTCAACGACGACCTGCGTGCCGGCGCGCGGGACCAGCGGGACGCGGCGCGCGAGTGCCTGCCGTACTCGGACGAGCTGCTGGTGGACATGGTGCGCGCCAGGAGCAACCTGTTCGACAAGGGCCGCGTCGACTACAAGGACGAGCAGACCAAGGCGCAGTCCTGGGAGGCCATCGCCACCACCTTCGGCATGAGGGGTGGGTATGCGATGCTCGCTCCGTCTCTCTCGCACCCCTACGGCACGCCCCACGAGTGCGAGGGAGACAGTGCGACTACAGCATCGTTTTGAATCAGCATACAGTAGCCTGTAGTGTAAGCACATGCGACACCGTCGTGGCTGTGGCGGGAAACGCCGTCGTTCTCACCTGATCGCAGAATTTCCATCAAGTAGAGTAGAGTTATTGTTCGCCAGGCTGTACCTTACCTGACTTTGTTTTGTTTTTACGCTCCTTGTGGTGAGTACGTGCATTACCGCCACAGCTCGTCACGGCTCCTACGCACGCCCCCATTTCAAGTCCAGACAGCTAATTAGTGTTCCAAGTTTTTATTTACGTTTGCTTGTAATTTTGAAGTTTTCAAACGCACGGACCATCAAATGTAGATGCAAGTGTCAACACACTGGCTGGGGTGCGCGCGGTCACGTGACTGGAGTGACACCGACGTGACGGTTGTGACACTGTGACGAGCGGGCTGGCGCGCCGTGTGCCTGCGGAGTGCTGCGGAGCTGGGCCCACCATCCCGTTACGTCATGTTACGCCGCGTTACGCCAGGCTACGCCTCGCCGCGTTTTGCCGCACCGCGCTTTTGCCGCGCCGCACCGCGCCGAGCCGCGCTGCTCTGTGGCCACGCCGCCGCCGTGCAGCCGCGCCGTGCCGTGCCGTGCCGCGCCGCGGCGTAGCGTATTGCGCCTAATAGGAACGAATCTGGCTGGTGGAAGTCGAAGCAAAGTCACACCTTGTGGGACGCCGCGACGCCGCGACGCCGCGTTCACGACGGTACTGTTCGCTGTTGCAGTGGAGGAGTGCCAGACGCGCTGGGTGCGGCTGCGCGAGCGCTTCGGCAGGGAGCTGCGGCTGCACAAGCGGGGCGCCCCGCCCGGCAAGGAGTGGCCCCTCTTCCCCCGCATGCGCTGGCTGGAGCGCTTCATCCAGCCCAGGAAGTGAGTACCGGCGAGCTCTCTCTCTCTCTCTCTCGCACCCCTACGGCCTACGGGCGGAAGCGCTCTTTGAAATCGCAGACTGCGCGCTGTCTCTCTCGCAACCCCACGGAACGCCCAGTGAGAGAGAGAGACACAGACAGTCGCAGCAGCCATCGGAGGGCCGTGGCGGCCGTGCCAAAACGGCGGGAAGCAAACCCGTCCAGGCCTGCTAGCCTGCAGGCGTGGATCCAGGGGGAAAGTGGCGAAAACTACCTACTCGCGCTGAGCATGGGTAGAGCGTGACTTGCTGCCCACCTTTCAGCAGTAGTAAAGACCGACCGTGTCTAATACACTGAAAAAAAAACTAAACTTTACGCTTCGTTCAAGCATGACCTTTCTCTCTTCTTGAACTTTATGCGAAAGAAATGATTCATGTTCAGGGGGCACCTGTACGCTTTAAGAAGATCGTAAGAGAAGCTTAGCTTGAAGGAGCCCTATTACGTCCACGTTTTGCTGGTGTACTCGTTTTCTGAGGAAGGCGTACCCTTCCGCCTTAGAAGTCGCTACGAAGTACTACGAAGTTTGGACCTGAGGCACTGTCTATGTTAGCAGCCGGGTGTGCAACTACAAGAGCCACGCCGCGAACGTTGCCGCCCTGGCCGTGCTGGCCCGGCACCGCGGCGTGGCGGGCGTGGCGGGCGTGGCCGGCGTGCCCTTCGGCCGCCGAGGCACCACCCCGCCGGGACAGGCGTCCGCCTCGGACTCGAGCGACGGCGTGGGGGTCGGCGTGGACGTGGGCGTGGAGGAGGTCGCCGGTCCCTCCCTTTGGACGCCCTTCAAGCTGTGGTCCGACGGCGACCACCACGCCAACCACCACCCGGCCGACGACGGCGACTCCCGGCAGGACATGGCCGTCGACCTGGCCACCCACGGCGCGCACTCGGCCGCCACCACCTCTCCCTCCGGTAAGCTGCATTTCGACATTGGCGAAACTACGATTCATTGAAACGAAACCTACGCTCCGCTTTTCTTGAAGCGCACCGAGAAAATTCCCCCTTGCACTTACCCCCTGTTTCCGCGGTTGCCAGGGCCGGAGTACCCCCCGATGGCGGACGCGTCCATGTACCCGGACCCGTCCATGGACCACGCCAGCATGTCGCCGCCGGACGCCGACTTCCAGGACGCGGTGCGGCGGTCGCTGTCCGTGGTGGCGGGGTCCTTGGAGGGCATCGTGCGCCACCTGTCTGCGGACGCGCGCGACGCGCACGACCCGGACGAGCTGTTCGCGCGCAGCCTGGCCGCCAGCCTGCGCCGCCTGCCCGGCACCCGGCGGTCGCAGGCCAAGATGAAGCTCATCGCCGCCATGGCCGAGTTCGAGGACGGCCAGTGAGTCCCGCGGACTCATGGCGTAGCCACCCAGAGGGCGCTGCCGTTGGCGCTGCCGCCCCGCCGTTGTTTTCGTTTGTGCACCCGTGGGGTTGGGTGGCCACTGCCCACCTGAAATGGTTGCTCAAGGAACAGACCAAAGATGTTCTTGTCAAAGGAGGACTGGAGATGGCGGCGAAAGACTGTTTATGGTGTCGTTATTGTGATTGACCCGTTGGGAATGTGATCTCAGGCAAACGAGTATTATCATTTACGAGTATTCCTCTTTTTGTGTGTGCACAATGTGTAAGTGCGCCTTCTAGTTCATTTAGTCGTTAAGAGAAACTAAGTTCCTTTTACGTGTCGGGAACCCAAAGCACTTTGCAATTAAGATTAAGCTTCAAGTCACGAGCCCACAGTGTGGTGTGCAAATCTGCGCGCCGTCAACTCTTGCTCCCGCAATGAAAATAGCCGGCCAATTCCAAGACAGGGTTTCGGTGACTTTGTTAAAAGACTGCAGTGCTCTATTCCTCAAATGGTCTCATTAATAAAATCGATTCTTACATAACAATGATTGATTAATTGGTTGTTGATGGCGGTGCCGGTGGACTGCTGCTACCCTGCCCGTCGTGTGGCACCATCGACGCCGAGACCGCGGGCCCCGAGGCCGTGGGCAGGAGGGCGGCCGTGGCCACCGACGACGCCACGGACGCCAAGGACGGCCGCGGCTGCGGGGGCGAAATCGGGTACCGCCTGTCGCCGTCAGGGCCGTCAGGCGACCACGAGCTGGAGGCTTGGGGCTCATCTTGACCAGCCTGCTGATCCTCTCCATCCCACTCAACCTGCTGATCCTGTTTATCCTCCTGATCCTGCCAATCGTGCTGATCCTGTCCATTCTGACGATCGTCTTGATCCTGCTGATGTAGTCCATCTTGCTGATCGTCTTGATCCTGCTGATTTTCTAGACCCTGCTGCTCCTCTTGATCCTGTCCATCCTGCTGGCGCTCCTGACTCTTTCCCTTTTGTTGATTCTCTTGATCCTGTTCGTCCTGCTGATTATTGTCCTGCGTATCTTGTCGGTCCTCTTGATCCTGTTCATCTTGCTGATTATTTTGACTGCGCCTGTCCTGTTGGTCCTCTAGATCCTGTCCATCTTGCTGATCCTCTTGACTCCGTTCATCCTGTTGGTCCTCTACATCCTGACCATCCTGCTGATTCTCTTGGCCCTGTCCCTCCCTCCAGCACTCTTGATCCTGCCCTTCCGTCTGGTCCTGCTCTTGATCCCGGGACGGGTCGGCGCGCAAGTGGCCGGGATCGGCGCGCGGCATGAGGAACATGCTGAGGTTCTGGCTGCCCAGCGGCGTGCGTCTGCCTGTAGCAACCGAGGAGCCGATTAAAGGGCGAGCTCGTTCCCGGATGCGTCGAACACGAGAACGTAATCTTACTGGTCTGCTCCAACTTGTTCCTGGAGGACACCGTCGAGGACCCCTTCCGCGAGACGCCGGCGTGGCTTTGGCCGTCGTCCGGAGACCGCTGCGCGTCGCTAAACTTCTGCAGCCGCCTGTTGAGGTGCCGATTCTCGCGTCGCAGGCCTTCAAGCTGCACTCCAAAAGAAAAAGGGGATGTTAGGGAAAATCTCGTTCCATAGCGTCTCAGCGCGACCCCCTCCCACTTCTGCACACCTCAACCAGCAGCTCGCGCACTTTGTTCTGCTCCAGCACGAGACCTTCCTCCTGCTTCTCCAGCTCCACGGCCTTCTCGGCCAGCGTCGCCTCGATCGTCAGCATGTGCTTTAGCAGCGCCACGTTCTTGTCGACGACGGCGGTGGGCAGCATGGGCCGCTCCACGAAGTCCTTTAGCTGCAGGTGCACGTCAACGAGCCTCGCCGTCAGCTCCTCGTTCTCCGTCCGGAGGATGTCGATGTTCCGTGCGAACATCTCCACTCTGCGCCCACGGTGCACGCAGAAGGCGATACCCAACCATTACATCTCGAAATGATCGAGATCATCGAGATCCGCTGAGAGCTGCCTTAAGTAAAGCAGTGTGGGTTGCCTACCCTCGACTCAACAGGCGCTACTTCACCTGTCCCGCAGCAAGCTCCACTGCTCCTGCCGGCGCGCCAGGCCCTCCAGCAGGGAGACGTGCTCGCTCCAGACGAGCTGCAGCGTCCTCAGGGAGTCCACCGAGTGCACCACCTTCTTCGGGTGGAGCTTCTTCTCCTCCAGCTCGCGCTCGGTGCGCTGCAGCCGGCCGCGAGCCTTCGCCAGCTTGGCCTGTCGCGGACAGAAGAGCTCTCGACCGGCTCCTTCAAGTGCACCCAAACACTGGTGTGGACTTACCTGAGCCCCCCCCCCACCACCACCACACACACACACACGCATACTTACTTACAATCGGTCGTTGTGCGCCATGGCCACTGACCTGCAAGTCGTCGCCTCCTGCCAGCGGCAGCGGCCCCGCGTCGCGTGGCTCCGAGCCGTCCGAGTCCTCCGGGCGCTGCGCCTGCGTCTGGGCGTCGTTGACGTGCTGCGCCGGTTGCGCCGCGCCGTCCTTCCGCGCGGCCTGCACCGCCTGCACCGCCTCCCTGGACGCCTCGCACCGCTGCAGCAGCCTGCGCACCTCGGCCTGGCGCCGCTGCAGGTCCCGGCAGTGCGCCGCGCGCCGCTCCTGCACCTCGTCCTGGAGCTTGGCCGCCTGGGGACGGGACTCCCGTCACGGGAGGGAAGGGGCCGCTTTTGCTCCGCATCCGTCGACGCCATGGTCCCTCCCTGAACGCACCTTGTCCTCGAGCGACTTGATGTCCTCCTGGACGCGGTGGAGGTGCTGCAGGGCGCCCTCCGTGTCGCTGGCCTTGTTGAGGTGCTCCAGCTCGCTGCGCAGCCGGGCGTTCTGCCGCTGCAGCTCCAGCATGATGTCGGCGCGCTCCTCCTGCTCCGTGACCCTCGCCAGCTTGGACGCCGAGCCGGCCGTGCGTTTTCTCACTTCGTCCTGCGAGACAAGCGGACTGATTCAACGCCTCAAGGAAGTGGTGCCGCCTGTGCCGCCCGCCCTCACGAAGTACCCTCAACTGTTTTTCCAGGTCCGAGCAGCCTCCCTCCAGACGCTGGACGCTGTCGGCCGCTCTCTGGGCCTGGCTGGCCTGGCTCCCCACCGCCGCTGGCTCCAAATCGTCTTTCTTTCTGGGCAGAAAGTGCGAGTGAAAGGAGTGGGCGTGTGAACGAAAGGCCCGCATTGAACAGATGGCACGGCACTGCGTTTGAAGTGACGATTCCGGAAGCGATCGTTTCGTCGATGTCCCTTGCGAATCCCGTTCGGCCTATAGGGGTGCGAAAGAGACAGAGCGACGAAATGACCCTTTGGGAGCAGGAGGAGGTAGTCGATTCCTTGGCCGAGGTCACTCACATAAATTTCCTGCTCCAGTGGACGCTGCGCTCAGACGCCTTCCCGGCGACGGCCAACGTGGGCATCAGCGAGCACGATTCCCCGGACACGGCGGACACGGCGGACTGCTCCGGCCGCATCGAAGGCAACTTTTTAACCGCCATTGCACTGGATGCGCCCGCAGTGTCTCGCGGCGGCTGGACGAGAAAACAGAGAAAACAAATACAAAACCAAATGGCTGCGCCGACCGCGCTGAGAGGGAATGCGTGCCGCTAGTTTACTCACGGCCTCTGTCCCATTTCCACGCTTCCTCTCCTTTCCAGACATGCTGCCTGCAAGTGGACACCTTTACTTTGCAATCACAAGCACAAGTTCCTTCGATCCTTGTCGAATGTTGGTTGGACTTGCGGCGGGCGCTTGCTGTTCTCATCGGCGCTTTTAAACAGTTTTAAACCACGGCACAGTTCTGTTTTTATTTTATTTTTCCCGCCAAGGATGCCAACCGAAATAATTTGGGCAGTAACGATTAAATATAAAAGTGACGGACAACAATGTTCATATGAAACATTGCAAACCTCGAAGAGTGATTCGAAATTTAATACGCGATGAAATCACCGGGTCCTTTACGCCATTCCAGGCAGAGCTGGACACACTTGGATTTCAGGTTGGTGCTCCTGGCTTGTTTCCTGCGTAACACATTGTGCAACAAATATGGCGGCTGTGCTGTGGGGTTTGTTGTGTGTGTTTGATTTGTGCTCATTTGCGGCCAAGATACGCCCTTGAGCTTATTTACGATCAAGAGACGACTAATGAAGAGACGTGTATGGTCATTCTCTACAAATCGGATGAGTATTTGCCTCTGGTTTGGTCTGGTAAAAAAAAGATTTTTTTTACAGTCTCTATTTATCTTATAAGTTAATGAGTAATCAAGTAATTTAACAATCCAGTCTTGAGGTTACTATAAGTCTACCAAGTATGGTCTCTTCAAGTTGAATGTAGATAGAGTCCTTGGATTCTAGGTTAAGTCTTAGATCTGTCAGAATGAACTTTTTGTGGTTTTGTTTCTCTTTTGTTGAAGTATGAACCGTTCACAACTTCTTCAATCTACCTTTGTAATTCTTAATCCAAAGGAGCTCAATATGTCTTTGTATCGCTTTGGCATTTGTTTAGCACCAAAGTTTTGCTGTTCCGCTATTTGCAGTGGTTCCCGTTGCTTTCAGGAAAATTTGGTTCAGATTGGTCAGATTGGTTCAGTTCTTTCTGCATTTTATTTATTTATTAATTTTATTAGTTAATAAGACTTGAGGAAAGTCCGAGGGCAAGCCCTGTACATACATCGAGGTTTTCTTTTGCAAACAGTAAGCGGTTAAATCACGGTGGTGTAAATAAAAAGTTACAGAATGTTATGCTGTTTGAAAGTGTGAAATACTGTTTTAAAATACAGTTTGAGTGTTAACAGCAAGTACAGGATATGGGGGAAAAGCACAATTTCACAGGGTACAAAGTAAAAGAAACAAGATTCAGTTTAAGAAGAGCTCCACAAAATATATGAGCATAATGGCCAGTACAAATAGGTTGAAGAGATAAAGTCTGCTATTATCCTCGAGAAGTGCTTTGTCTCACCTTTTAGGTGTCAAGGGAGGTCATTATAGAATTTTAATCCTTGCTCGTCATACCATATTTTGTAGATCTTTAATGTTATAGTTGAATTAGGTTTTCCGTCTATCGTTCATAATGTGTCATACCATTTTGCAACAAGTGTTTTAAAAGTAGAAGGAGTCTTCAGATGAGCGCACGGGGTGTCGACGCGGTGCTGCCCACACGGAGTATCGCCGCGGTGAAGTGGTGGCGCTGCCCGCGCGGAGTATCGGCGCTGTCCTCGCGGAGTACAGACGCGCGATGAAGTGGCGGCGCGGGGTATCGTCGCAGACACGCGTGTCCGCTCTGGGTTGGGCATACATGTGGTTTGACGTGGTACGAAAACAAACCACACACACATTAGAAGCACGAAATTTAATATCCACGAACAACAGCATACAATTAAAACAGTTCATTTTTCATCTGAAACGTTAAACCATATTTTAACAATATAAACTTAGTATTGATTCACATAGGGCGTAATATTTACGTTCTTCTGCTGTTGTTAGATGTGATGAAATAAAATAAAATAGTGAGGCTTCAGTGAAAATAAATAGATGCTAAAAATATCACAGTAAAATCTTCTTTTCATGTTCCTCGTTTGCGTTCCCATCTCATTTATCACTACTTAAAGCTAGCGAGCGGCGAGTGTTGCGAACCGCACCAGTACTACAATGTCACAGTGACACCTTGAACTGCATAGTGTGCAATGGTGCGCAAACAGCACATCACACACAGCAAGCTGCACCTTTCTTGTAAGTATGCACGAGAATAATACTACGCTGCTGGCCTTGGCACGAGTTGTTTTGGCCAGCGGCTAGCTGCTCGGTCCAGCAGCAGCCTCCACACGTTTCCTGGGCTGCGTCTGTGACGTCACGCGGGAAGATAGGCTTTGGGCTTCGCGAACGTTTCTAACCCGCGAGCTGTCCGCTGCTCCTCCCCAATACTCAAAATTAATGACTGACTCGAGAAAAATGGTTTTTTGGCGAGTTGGCCGCTGGTTCGACCGCCAGATTGCTAGGTGCCGCGAGCGGATCTCTGCAGGGGCGATCAATTGTGGTGTGGCCTCTCAAGTTGAAGTGGAAGAGGAAGGCCACCGTCCCGGCGGCGCCTCGGAGGCGGCCTACGGGCCACAGCGGCCGGACCTCGCTCTGCGATGGCTGCGTCGCCTGCGTCAGTCCGGCGCGAGGTTCTGATGATGGAGTGAGTTAGTGCCCCGCGATTCGAGACTATCGAGACTCGAGAGGCTAGGCGCTATTTGCTGGCCAGGTCCAGGGCGCTGGGATAATTCATTAGGACCTGGTTGGCCAGTTCGAGGAACTTTCCGCCCATTATCTTCATGATCTGGGGCTTGATGATGTTGTAGATTTCCAGAGCGTTCTCGTTCATGAATTCATCCATGGCTTCGCCTGCAGAAGCAAAGGGCAACTATTAGTCGGGTACAAATTAAGAATGTAAGTGGTATTGCATTGTATTCCAGACAGCCATGTGGATTTGCCCAAGGCCATTTTGTGCTCGCGATGAAGACGCGTCGCGAATGTAAAAAAGAAAATAAGCTAAACAAAGTGGACACAACACGAGACTCTCCAAAAAAGTGGCCTCTCCGGGCGACGTGTTGGCGCTGCTGCTCCTGATGGCTGCGCGTGGCTGCGCCATGGGCAGACTGCAGACTGATTCCGGGAGTCGTTTTCGTCGCTCTGTCTCTCTCGCACCTATGCGGGACGCCACATGAGTGCGAGAGAGACAGAGCGACGAGGACTACTCTGGGAATTAGTCTGACGACGCGGAGGGACGTTGGCTCTTTAATTGACGTCAGGTCAGGAGGTTCGCAGTGTAACGCGCCACGCGGCGTCAACAAGGCCCCGCTGAGCGCCGCGGCCGATTAGATCTCTCACGAAGGAAGTTGGGAGGCAACAAGGAAAAAGGTGGAAAACAAAAACAAATTAGTTACCTATACCTAGGTTGTTCTCTCCGTCGAACTTCTTGTCGAAGCGGTACACGACGTTGGCCGGGCTGACGTCCACGATAAAGCGGTTGGCGGCCAGCATGGTGTCGTTGTTGGCCGTCTTGGCGAGGAAGTAGAGCATCCACGCGCTGGTGACGTCGGCTGCGCGGGGGGAAAACAAAGAGATGACGTCAGAATGAAATTGGTGGGTTCGAAGGTGGCGATTAACCGCTGCGTGGCCGCTGCGCGCTGCGCCGCTTACTCATGGTGACGGTGAAGCGGCCGTTGCTGGACAAAGGCAGCTCGTACACGGCGCCCTCGCACGAGTAGAAGCCGTCCACCTCGTAGACGGGCGCTCTCAGAGACACCTCCAGCTTCTTGTCGTTCACGTTCATCCTGCGCACGGAAATAAAATGCTCATCCAAAATGGTTTTCCACGAAAGAAAAGAAATTCTCAGCCGATACATTTTTTTTTGCCTAAGGTAGCCACTTTGCCTTCCGCAGAAAACTAAGCTTCCATGGGCATGCGTGGTGCACAGAGAACTCGATAGGCGGCTTATCACTAACACTAGGCCTCATAAACAATTCAAATGAGGAGTCAGCTATCTTTTTTTTTTTTTTTTACCTGGCTGAGTAGACCTCCGCGCCGCTGAAACCCTTGAAGCGCACATCGTGGAAATCGAAGGACACCGCGACCTTGCCAGATCCTTCTTTGAGTGTCAAGTGCTTCACCATAAACGGATCCAGAGACGGCAGGCCGATGTCTGGCAAACCTGGAGGCACGCCGCAAGTCAAACCACTTTAGAACCCAGCCAACCTCCCACCCCACCTCCTTAAAAAGTCAATATTTTAGGAAGAAATCTCTTACCATTTTTAGCCGTTCTTAAAAAGTGTTCTATTCCTCTTGATATGCACTGGTTAAGATCACTCGCTGTATCGTTTCGCGAACAGGAAACAATAGCGTTAACTGGAACAAAAAAAGCACAAACATTAATATTTGAAACAAAAAATATTTTTATCTTTGTGAGGGATGCCAATTTTTGAATTTAGCCATTTTATCTTCGAGAAAGCTTGCTGGTGTTTTGGGTGCAAAAACGATTTCTAGACGAGTAAACTAGCGGAGAGCGAAACAACTGTACTAAGTGGAGGCACGAGCGTTTCAGTGCCTCTGCAGTGCCAAATCACGCCGAATCACGCTGCTCTGGGAACATGAAGCCCAGCAGCGGAGTTATACAACGACACTAGCCAGATTGTCCAATTTCGTCAACACTTGTTTCCTCAGCTACACTAGCTATAGGCACTAGCTAGTATCGCTACACACCTTCTCTGCTGAACGAGCAAAGTCTTTTATATTGTGCGCGCGGCAAACATCTCATGTGCGTGTAAAAAGGTTATTGTCAGGTGGAAGCTAAAACAAGTGACTGACTGACCGACTGACGGTCGGATTCCGGTCATTGTGGGGGCACCTTTATTGTATCCGAGGGCAAACAGGTTGTTAGCATATTAACCTTTTTTATACTTTTTTTTTCGCTCTCCAAAACTCTGGCTGGCCGTCCGCATCGCGAATTGCTGCTTAACGGTATTCCAGTCGGACTTTCTCCCCCGCTGGTCGCCCTGGCCGCCCTGGTCGCCCTAGTCCAAGCCCTGGTCACCCTGCGAGCTGTTCAACAACCTGCCCTGGACGCCGTTCAATTTTCATTCTAGGTCAACCCCAAATAATGACCTGAAATCGCGCGCTTGCGCCTTTTCACACGTCTAAAAACCGCCAATAAAACACTGCAAATACAACTTTTTAAGTAGTGTGTTTTCTAGGCACCAGGTCGTTTGCATGGGGTCATGGGCGGAGAGGCGTCAGCCCGTCGAGGCATCAAGACATCAAGGCGCTATGAGGACATGACGGAAAGAAAAAAGAAATCTCGGGTCAAACGCCTCGGCCGACTTCCATGCGTGCCTGCCGCATTTTAATTCGTGTCACCTAAAAAATATCAACACAGAACCTTGGATCATCAAAAAATTTCGCAGTAACAACACAATACCGGAAGTCAGCGCTCCTTCTCGTCCAAATTTGTCTTGATTTAAGAGAGGCATAGTACGGTCCGGGAGGTGCTTCTCATCGGATGAGCTAAGATTTAGTCGGTCCCCTTGGTGCCGGACTGATTAAGTGCTCAAGCAGTCGACTCGTAACTAAAACTAGAGCTTTAAGCCTTTCCGACTTAACAGTTTAACAGAGAGAAATGTTAACTTTGCGCCCCAAGCCAAGCGGCTTTCTCTGTTGCAAAACCCCGCGAAACAAATGAGAGAAGCCTCACCCGTGTTCGATGGCTTCACCGGCTGGCTGCTCGCACGAGAGAGACAGATGCACGCCGTCGCCAGAAGCACCGCTCGCGCCGATCGCCACATGATTTGACTCTTTGAAACTCGCAAAACCAAAACGGCAGGCCCTGGCTGCCGCCAAATAACAACACTGTGCCGGGTTGGGCAACTTTCGCGCCAGAGTGCCGGGACGGCCGAGACGCGACTGAGAAGACAGGTGCGCCACCGGTGCCACCGGTACCAGCGGGAGGCACCTTCCACCATCCCCCCCCTCCCCGAAAAACGTGCGGAGGCTCCTTCCAGACAAACCTGAACGAAACTCCAGAACGTACGAGACTGGGGCCTGGAGTGGAAAGCCTGCTAATAGCTACGCTTTACGCATATCACGGCATAGGTGACTGCGGCCGAGACCGCGTGCACGCAGACTTTGCGTAGACGCACCGACTTTCTGGGATAGGGTCCCATAGCCTCATCGCTAGTAGAATAGACTGGAGAATGCCGTGCCGTGTCTGCCAGATGGCCAGATGCGGGGATTAAAGTTAAGAATGTGAACACAGCGCATTCGCAAAGTAAGTATAATAACATGATGGGAGCAAGAAAACTGGAGACCTTTACACTCCCCTATACAGTAGGTAAAACCGGCTGCCATTTCGGTGAATTGTGGCGCTTTCGGTAACATGTGCCCAACTCGAGTATTAAGGGCTGGAGCACTCAGACTCCTGATACTATTTCTCAGACCACTACGGCCCTAAACGTTCTTTTTCTGGCGAAAAACTGGAATGATGTGAGCCTGCGCCGCGGAGGTAGGCAACCCAACGCCCACAGCTTCTTCAGCCCAACAAGAACCCGGGAAAAGTCGATTCACGCCAAATAAAATGCGTCAAAGACCATTGGGCACCGGGCATCTGTTTCTTAAACCCATAGCTATGTTCCATATGAATTTCAGACCAATTTGAGGTGGTAGACCATTTTCCTCGAAAAAATTTTTAGGCTTATACATCATGGTTTTATCACATTTTGGGCAAAATTTTTAAAATGGTTCAAATTTGAGTATGTTGTGCTGGAGCACTGCCTTAAGACGCCTGATAATATTTAGAGTGCCATTTTGGCCCTAAACGGTCTCTTCTGGCGAAAAACTGGAATTTTGTGAGCATGCGCCGCGTAGGTAGGCAACCCACCGTCCACAGTTTCTTCAACCCGACTAGCGTCCCGGGAAAAGTCGGTTTGACACCAAATGGAATGCGTCATAGACCATTGGGCAACGGTCTTCTGGGCAACGGCCCAAATTCGAGTATGTTATGCTGGAGCACTCCCTCTAGACGCCCGACACTATTTAGAGTGCCATTTTGGCCCTAGGTAGGCAACCCACCGTCCACAGCTTCTTCAACCCGACTAGCGTCCCGGGAAAAGTCATTTTTACGCCAAATGTCAATGTCCATTGGGCTACGGGCATCTGCTTCTTAGATTCATAGTCCATAGTATGAATTTCAGACTAATTGCAGGTGGTGGGCCATTTTTGTAATGTAAATGTTAAGGCATCATCGTTTTTTACATTGCATTTTTTCATTTTTCATATTTTTATATTTTTATTGTATTTTTGTGAACTGAAGACAAATTTGTCATAGGCTATATAGGTGTTTTGGACATGTGGAAAATCAATACGCAGCTCTTTATCTGGCAGTCTATATTCAGGAATGAAATGAAATATACGTCTTAACCATGTACAGATTTTACATAAATTTACAAGTAAGGTAGATCTCAATTGGCTTTGAACATACACTTCTGTTAAAGATATGAAAATATCACTGTCCTATGTTTTCTCCATTTGGATATAGTACGTCATTTATACAAAAGTACATTAAGATATTTTATGGCGTGAGAGAGCAAATTTCTTGTCCCAGATCAACATTTAAATAAAACAAACAATTTCTCTTGATTCCAGATTGACTTTGAGTTACAAGGTAAAATTAATTAAATAGGAACTGATGTATTATGCACTGATTATTGGGATCTGCTGGAAGCAAAATATTCTGTACATAGAGATTGATTGTTTAGTATCGACACTGTCAATTAGAATAACTCAATTAAATTTGCTCTCTCACAGTTACCTGCACTTCATGTAGTTTTTATTCTATTTTTTAAAAGTCAACGTGGCACCATGAAAACGTCTGAGATAATTTGCCCATGGATTTTGTTATGGAAGGAATGTTTAACAAAAACAAATAAAAACCTGCAAAAACAGAATAGTAAACAGAAAAGTACAACGACCCATGCCTGTGCCATACAATACAGATGGTTGAAAAGTAACATAACAAAACTTTCTTAACAAATGAAAAAGCACGTTCAAAATCAAGCAAGACCCAAAAGTTACAGACCAACTGCACAAGTGCAGACGTTCGGACAAAATGTACACATTGATGGTTTTATACACAGTATAAACTTTAAGGTAAGGTCAAGAGGAAATATTTAACAAACCAAAATATAAATTAAACAGTCGTTGTCTACAAAGAAAATTAGCAACTCTCAAGAACTAACTTCCACAACATATTTACAAACAAAAGTGTTGACATTAAATAAAAGAAAACAAACATATAGAAGTCTGCATGCAAAGTAGACATCCACTATAAGTTTAGAAGCTAAAACAACAGGAAGTCTTATCACATGCAAAATGAGGTGGAGTCAAAATGTGAAGAATCAAGTGGACTTTGATCCTTTGGCATCAACTAAGTTACCCTACACACTACTCCTATCATATGTTTTGCTTTACGTAAAAAATATTCTGCAGGAATTACAATTAATGGAATAACTTATAAAATCAGACTAACAAGATAGAGGAACAAAACTGAGGAAAGGTATTTTCCTGATGTTATAGCTTCTGAAAACCTTGCACATCATTTTACACAAGACATAAAAAACAAAATAAAATGCAACATAGAAAAGAGAATCACAGTATGTATTCAAGACATTGTCAACAGAAGTAGCAACATTTGTCTAAAACAGAGAAGAAACACAGGACAAAAGCTTAACTAAAATCGTTCATAAGCTGCCTCATAAAAACACATCAAAGTAAGAAAAATGTCACTTTCTTTCCATGATGTCAAACATCTATTGGTTGATGTGTTCCCACAAGGGTGTCTGAACCTATAAATATAAAAAGGTTTGGTGAGTGTCTCTGAGTGAATCTAGCTCCTGAATCATTAAATATATTATAATTTAGTTTAGTATTGCATGATGATATCTAGAACCAACCTCAGTTTCGTAACACACATTTCTACACCAAATTGTTCTCAAAGGTTACTTATAGTCTTGCTTCTTTCTCATAAAAAAACAATCAGGTAGGAATGTTGAATTTTTTCCCCATTTAGTCTGCTGTTGAATTTGAACAAGTAAGGAGCAATTGATAAAATAACAGTTTTTTGGTTGTTTTTTTTATCTTTTGGTTTTGAATTTGTAGGCACAGTCCAATAAATATTTCCGCATCTCACAGGAGAAATTTAAACAACAGTACTATCTGGTGGAATGGCCACTACAAGAATTTCAGTGGAGACACAAACAAACAGGGTTGGGCAGTGATACGTATTATATCAGAAATCTCATTTACAATGCATCAACTGTTCACACATGAGTAAATTTACATATAATGGCAATAATAATTACACAAATACAGTACCTTCTCAAATTTACATTTTTTAAAAGATAATATTAACATTTAAGAAAATTACAAAGCGTTGACTTGTTCCATGGCTACAATTAAAATTTTAACATCACATGATTCCTAGCATAACCCATATGCACAGAAATATAATTCAATTCACCTATTTCATTTGGCAACATTCAAACATTAGCGCCTTCTCATTTAAATTGGTAATTTCCTTTTTTACAAATTTACAATGAAGTGCAACACTTTTATACATTAATAACAAGATTACAAGCAGAACTTCAACCTCCAAGGAAATACTGGAATTAATTTAATTGCAAGGTGCAACAGTTCGGACACCTTAACATGCTTCTTAGAACAATCAAACCATATTGCTTGGAGAAAAGGCAGGTATGCATTTCAAATAATTATCAATTTAAAGTGCATGGACGAATGTGTCATTAAAATCTGCTACATATTCACATTGACTGGAGTACAAAACTCGTGAAATGTAACAAACAAAGAGTACACACTTATTTCTGCTTACAGAAATTACTTCACTTAAAGTAGGGTTACTTACAATGAAAATACAAAATTCATACCGTCTAATTTCTTTGTATTAAGAATGATTTTCATAATTTATGCTTTCTTTGCGGTGAACGAGTCATAAGGAAAGCAATCAGACTTTGCAAAAACTGAACACGAGGTTTGTTTTTGTACATAGGACGAAATTTGAGCATCACTTGATTGCATTTAATGTCCATGTGATGTAATGCTCAACACTAAACCAAGAAGCCTTCGGACAGGTTTGCTGAGATCTGTGCCCGCATGGCTTGAACACTGTTCATTATCTTCTTCTGATGTCCCACAAGTGTGATGCCAAGAGCGGTAAGCTCCTTGACTGTCACACGAACGACTGCATCCATGCTGGTAATCCCTGCATGTTCAAAGTTTTCTAAATAGCGAGTCATCTTGATTGAATTGAGCCATTCTTCAACAGTAGTGAACTGGGTCATATCTGGTGCATCCGGTGCCAGTGGATTAACAGTTCTGTAACAGAGCAGGTAACATGTGTTATTTCTGAGAAAGTGCTAAGCAGTTAAGGTTGAGACTGGAGTATAATTACTACAGAACTGTCTCACTGTTATTTAAGAGAGCAACAGCAAAGCAAGCACTATGATATTGTAAGAAATCAGGCAATACTACCGATATAGTCTGAATATAAGCCCCTTTGAAAACAAAACTTGGGAAGATAGGGCTCATATTCAGACAGTCACGGTGAGCTTTTTTTTTTTTTTTTTTTTTAAAAAAGAAGCATCAACAAATAAGCAAAATGAATTCCTAATGTAGAGATGTATACATCTTGGCAAAAGTCAATGATACTCGCAAGTCAAAATATGAAATAAAATTCTAAAGCAACGCCAGTTTGCAAGGTCTATGAGATAAAAAAATTAAATGAGACTTTACAATCAAAAACCGAGCATGCATTTTCACCAGAAACAGTATGGTTGTAACCAAAATTTTCATAGAAACAGATTAGAAAGCATTAGAGGAGCACTAGACAGTAGAATATAAAACTGACAATGCAATAGAGAAGACATACTGGAAACAATCATGTTCACTACAAAACCACCTTCAGAACAGGCATGCCTTCTATTGGTAGGGAAGGAGGGGGGAACCAAACAAAAATGAAAGCTACCATACCTTGCAGGGTGACATTGTGGTCTTGCACCATCACCCACCCTAACCCAAGTGGTTAAACTGCACCCATTCTGGAGGTCTAAACGCCACATGAGTGTAGTAGGGATTATGCAGGGGCTGACGTCTGCCATGTTCCAGAAAAAAAAAATAACCCCAAATTAAGAAATTAAACAAATTAAGCACTTTCTAATAAAAATACTAACGGAAATAAACCAAGCTATGTCAAAGTTGTCTCTGTCACAATTGCCTTATCAAATTCTGAACATAGTGGAACTCATCAGCTTTTGGTTAAACCTGTACTGAGTTAATCGGAATGAGTCAGTAGACCCATTGTTTGGCTTCAAAAATAGTCTGTTCATAAATTAAGATGACTAAAAATAAATCACCCCCTCCCTCTTCTTCCCAACACCAGATGAAAATTAAAACTCAATAAAGGAAAATAAAAATAAAAAAACAAAAAAAAAGAACACACACACAAAGTCTAAAATGTAACACAAAGGCCACAACGTTTTCTTGAAAAAGACATCAAACAACTAAATCACAAAACTAACAGAAATATATTTCATTAAGTTGATTAAAAGTTGCTTCCATTCTTTAATTACTCAGCCCAAAGGCGGCTGTTACTATCCATAAGCCTTTGTGTCATGTATTGTTAGTCAACAAAGCCATGCTCCATTTAAAACAGTGCTCATGGAGTTTTGGGCAAAATCAACGAAAAAATCAGCGGAACACAGCAGTACATTAATGGACAGAAAAGTTGGACGTGTTAGCAGAAACCAGTATTAGGACAAAAGAGATGAATTAGTCTTTTTTTGAAAAAAGACAGAGAAAAGGAAAAAGGTAATCATAACTAGTAAACGGCCGCAACAAATGGTGTATTATACATAATCCATAGATGAAAACTCAGAATAATATCTAACAAATTTCAGTGCGGACGTTATTAGAATGTGAAGTGTCCAAGCATTTATTTTGAATTGACAAAAACAAGGGAATCTCTCAAAAATGCAAGGATTCAATATGGATCATACTTTTAAGCCAAAAGGATCTTATCCAGAAATTAAGTTAAAGGAAAGCTGTAGTGCCAAACAGTATATAAAAGCTTAGTAGTCTGCATTGTTAATAATTGCCATGCTGCAGTATGTAAGCTTATCAAACTACTTTCAAGAACATTAATTGAATGAAGAATTTTCTGCACAAGTGATTTCAAGGGCCTCTCACCACTTGTTTAATATTTATTTTTTAAATCATAAGTGAAACATACCTGTTTTGGGCAATTTTACGTAACGTATCAGGACAACGTATAAGTTTATCCAAAGTCTTCACAATGGACTCAAAAGTAGGCCTATGTGTTCGCTCCTTCTGCCAGCAATCAAGCATAAGTTGATAAATAGCTTCAGGGCAGTCCATTGGTGCAGGCAATCTGAAGAAAGATAGACATTCATTCATAAATAACTTTGAAATCTCAAAGTGATATCAAACAAAAGATACTAAAGAGCAATTCTGTATAAGAAAATTTATCATTAGCATACCTATAACCCTTTTCAATGGATTTGATGACATCCTGGTTGCTCCAATTCCAGTATGGTCGCTCCCCATAAGACATAACTTCCCAGCAGACGATGCCAAATGACCACACATCTGATGCTGAAGTGAATTTGCGGAAAGCTATTGCTTCAGGGGCTGTCCATCTTACTGGTATTTTCCCACCCTACAAGCAATGTAAAAAATTATGAGACTTCACATTCGTAAGAAACTTTCCATGGGCAATAGTGGTTGACTCAAGGCTTACCCGTGTTGTGTATGCTCCTTCAGTGGCACTCTCCATTTCTCTGCTCAAGCCAAAATCTGCTATTTTGCAGACTAATTGAGCATTTACCAACACATTTCGTGCAGCTAAATCACGATGTACATAATTCATTTCTGATAAGTATTGCATACCAGAGGCAATACCTCTTAACATTCCTACAAGTTGTAAAACTTGGAATTTTCCATCATTTGCCTGCACAGAAACAAACAACCATGTTGCTTTTAAGTGATTTGGAAATAATTGAATTGGTTGGCAGGTGGTAAAAGAAAACATACCCTAAGGAATGTGTCCAGAGAACCATTCTCCATGTACTCAGTTATAATCATAACAGGGTTGCTCTTGGTGACAACACCCTGTAAAAAGATAACATTCGGGTGCTCGAACTGTCCCATAATTGAGGCTTCTGTTAAGAAGTCATTTCTTGCTTTGTCTGAACTACCCGGCTTCAAAGTTTTTATTGCCACATCTATTTCTAATCGCCCATCAGGGGGTAGTTTCAGTTTGCCACGGCAGACATCTCCAAATTCACCTCCACCTGTAATAAAATCAAAAGATGTAGCAGTGTTACGCATCTGGACGATAGATGAAGGCAATCTTATGCTAACTTTGCTAATCTAACCACTAATGCTATGTGAGAATTTTCTGTTCCTAAACCAGAAAAGTCTATTTTAAGCAAACTCTAGTAACATGATTTCCAGGTGCGGCAGGTCCAACATGATTGAAGGTTGTACAGTGGAGATGAAGGTTTTGGGGGGACTACGTACCAATAATAGCTTCGATGGTTATACAGGATGCGTCAATTTCACGTGCGAATTCGCGTACTGCCTGGTTGGGGTCTTCATAAGTGTGGGGATCGATGTAGGTCCGGGAAGATGGCCCGACTTGTGTGAAGAGAGGCGTTGTCACTGCAGGCAAGGAGATGTGCTTTTAGTATGGGAAAAAATGTGCACCATGCAGAGAAACGCCAAGTTTTCATAAGTTAAATAGGAAAAGCTATCTAAACTTTCTCACGCCGTATACTCAATACACTAAAAGCAAAGTGCTGCATACCACTAAATAATTGAAATAGATCCCTAGCAGAACGCAAAAATCACATTAAGGTCAAGAAAAATAACAAATGTCCAGAAAAATAAAATCACAAAATGGTCGCTTTGAGGGACTATTTTGCAGTCAACTCTGAGACATATGAGGTCATCCAGACCTGTGACTTAGTGTTCTTCTAGAAAGCAAAATTGTGGATGTAATTCAAGCACTTACTTCCATTCGTATGGGTTGTTACTATGGGGGGATTATCCAAATTGCAATGCACTGAAATGATAAAATAATTTACAGTTAAACAGTGAAGCTTGCTACAAGCAGAAAAAAAACAACAAAAACACAAGCACTACATAATCTGAAAATATTGGTCAAGTATTAAGGAAAACGGCAGGAAAAGAGGGAGATCACAAGGCTCGCAGTAGCAGGCATAACGAAAGAAGCAACCAATATAAACAGTGTAAACAAAGAAAAGAAAAGAACTTGTCAGATCAAGACACTAAGAAGAAAAACTACTGTCTAATACACTAATTTTTAAATTCTAATTTACTCTCAAATGTGGACAGATAAAGGAAAAAAAAAGCAAGGAACAAGTCTTCAAATGTAATGAAAAGAAAAGCTTTAACTTCAATAGAGATAGGACAAAGGGCCATGCTTCGTGCAGAATGAGATCAGTCCACTACTTTCATACAATCTCTTTGAACTATAGGAAAATAGCAAGAAGAGACAACTTACTGTATGTGACAACTAGTCCTGATCGTGGACGATTGCATGAAAAAGAAGAAAAATAAAGAATAAAGAAAAGAATTTTTTCTGTTAAACCATAAGGGAAGAGAACAGGCCCCAAATATTAATTAATAAGTATCAGATGATTTTTTGTTTAGACCAAATAAAAACACAGGTGGCTAAAAATTATTGAATGACTTCAACAAAATTTATTCCTCACTGTAAGCAAATACAGTGATCTTTTACATGTTAAGATACGGGTTAGATGGGAAAATAGCTCCATGAAAGAAAATAAAAATGAAGAGACCCTTAAAGAAATTGGTTGGCAAGAATAAACTTGTTAGTAAGGAGGCTGTTTTAAAACACAAAATTAACAAACCTTCACCATTGCGATATTCTAATGTATCACAATCACTAGGCTGCTTCTTGTTACACTCATCACTTCCTCTGCTGCAAAAAAAACAAAACAAAACCAAAAAAAAAACCCAGGGTAATTTACTTAGTAGAGATTTTGAATGAAAATCCAAAAAAGGTATTTTTAAACCTCATATACCTTCTGAGGAACAGGACAGTCATGATGATAATGATAACCAGTAAAACGACAACAGCAACAGTAGCTCCAGCTATAATGCGCACTTGCATATTATCGTCATCTCCAACATAGGCTGGAAAGAAACATACCATTTAATAATTCTTAAGTTACATTTGATGTTACATTTCTAAGAAAAAGTTGAGTCACTCACCCAAAACTTGACCAGTAGTCTTAAATATTGTTGGACTAAAATCACCCCATCCATGAGTGGTTTTGGCACGCACAGCAAAGCCATACTCTGTGCGTTGACGTAGGCCAGTGATTGTTACATGGTTTTCTTTAGTGAGTTGACTTGTAGCATTGTTGTCATTATTTCGGGGATGGCATCGTACCTGAGTGAGATGATGGAATTTGGTCAGAAACTTAGTCAAGCTAACTGTGGCTATTACCTACATGCAAAGCATCTATTTCAATTCTCACCTCATACACTTCAACAGTGTCACCTTCATTATCTGCTGCTTCATTGGTTAACGGAGCATCCCATGCCAGGGATAACTCAGTCGACTTGACACTTGTTACTCTAACATTTGTCACAGATGAAGTCACAGAAGCTTCCGTTGTTACAGTGATATCAACAAAATCACTGTCACCAACTAACTCCGTCACACCATTTTCAGCAAATACTTTAAATCGGTATTGGGTGACGGGGTTGAGCCCAGTGATGGTAACTTTAGTGTCATTAAAGACATCCTACAATTTTAAAAAGAAAGGTTAGGAATAAATCTAATGAATGATAAGAAAAAATGGTGAATGCCCACAACTTACAGAATTGGGTATGTAGGATACAGTGTTCCCACAAGTATCACACGCAACCCTGTACATGGTGTCCAACCGTCCTCCGAGGAACTGCGGCACTGACCAGGACAATATGACAGTCGACTGGTCGACGAAGTTGACCGTCAGGTTTTGGGGCGCAGATGGTGGTTCTGAGCGAAAAGAAAAGAAATGGGTTATTTATCAATCTTGGGCTGTTCGACTGCGACGCACTGCGACGCTGGACTTACTCGTGCACGGCATGCTCTTGGGGTCGCTGGGCGCGCGGTAGTAGCCCGCGTTGCAGCGGCACTCGGAGAAGCCGTAGTCGGGCGCCTTGCTGTACTCCGGGCAGGGCTGGCAGCGGTCGTCGCCGGTGCCGTGCTTGTACTTGCCGGGCGCGCACACTGCAACAGAACAAGCATACCATGACCGTCTAGCCGTGCTCGGCGTGCTGGGCGTGCTCCCTCCTCTCCTCAACGATGCCGCCATGCAGCCATGCATTCCCCGCGTTCCCTCTTCGAACTCCCCGCGTTCTTGGCCGACCCAGAGCACAGTGGGCCAGAAGACCGGCGGAGGCGGCCAAAACTCTGGACGCGTATTGAGCTTCAGAGTCGCTAAACAGGACTCGAAACGAACGTGTGACTCCATCAATGGATTCCTCGTTCGGAGAACAATCCATTGGTGGGGGTCACACGTTCGGTTCGAGTCCCATTTAGCGACCCTGGAGCTCAAAACGCGTCCGGGGTTTTGACCTCCTCCACCGGCCTTCTGGCCCACTGTGCAGCGCGCCTCCTCTGAGAGGTTCAGGACTCTCGCCTCCCCAACCTCCAAGGCCCGAAACCACCCCTTACGGACGAGGGAGAGGGAGAGAGAGAGAGAGAGAGAGAGAGAGAGAGAGAGAGAGAGAGAGAGAGAGAGAGAGAGAGAGAGAGAGAGAGAGAGAGAGAGAGAGAGAGAGAGAGAGAGAGAGAGAGAGAGAGAGAGAGAGAGAAAGAAGTAGAAAAGAGTGTGGGCGGCAACGGGAGCGTGATGGAATTTTTCGTCAAAGGGTGCTTCAGGCTGCAGGTGGGGGTGGGGTGGGGGTGAGGTGGGGACGTGGGGTCCGAGGGGCAAGGCCGGGCCGCCCAGGTGGGGCTGGGGAGAGGCGTATTACGGGAGCCTCGCCTTGGAGGCCCGCGCTGTCGCGCTGTCGCCATGGCAACAAAGTTGTGGAGGACACGGCGGCGTTAACCGCTGCACTTCCGCTTTATTAAGACTTTTGCCTGCTTTCGGCTTTTGGCCCCAGCCTTCCCCAGCTTTCCGTGCGCTCTGTTGCGTCCGGCGCCGCCCTTGCAGCGGCATGCCCACTGGAGGGCATCAAGCCCGTCACCCTGGACGTCCTGGACGCCCTGGACACTGGGAGCACTCCAGGCGCCCCAGCCCGCCCAGGCCAGAAGACCGATGGAGGCGGCTAAAGTCCCGGACGGGTTTTGGGCTCCACAGTCGCCAGATGGGACTGGAACCGAACGTGTGACCCCACCAATGGATTGCTCTCCGAACGAGGAGTCCATTGGTGGAGTCACACGTTCGGTTCGAGCCCCGTTAGGCGACTCTGGAACTCAAAACGCGTCTAGAATTTGGTCCGCCTCCACCAGCCTGCCGGCGGAGGGAGCGCCTGCGAGGTAGGCAGCCCACGCCCGACGGCGTGCTGCTGTGCCGCCGGGTTGCCTATCCCGACTTCGCAGGCGCCAAGCGCTCGCGGCGCGGCGGCCAGCAGCCTGGTCCCGAACAGTGCAGCCCTCGCTGTGTCTCTCGCACTCGTGGAGCTCAAAACGCGTCCAGAATTTTGGCCCCCACCACTCCCTGCGAGACGCCAGGGGACGAGAGTGACAGAGACAGAGCGACGGAAGCGCTGTTCATTCCGCAGAATGGAGTATTAATAAGCGGCGAGTGGGAAGGGCGAGGCCCTACGGTGGCCTGCCTGG
Source organism: Thrips palmi (assembly GCF_012932325.1). Classification (NCBI taxonomy): domain Eukaryota; kingdom Metazoa; phylum Arthropoda; class Insecta; order Thysanoptera; family Thripidae; genus Thrips; species Thrips palmi. The sequence continues at coordinate 6,795,300 of NW_023144626.1, read as the reverse complement.
CCAAGCCTGGCGGAGCGGAGGGCAGTGCGGCAGATAAGGCGCCGAGGAGCGAGTCGCGCTGAGTGATGGCAGTTGGCGAACGGCCGTCACACCGCCAGCACCGCCAGCCAAGACTCCCAAGTCCAGTCCTAATTGCTCCAGCAGCGTCGCTAGCTCCCACTTGCTTCTCCTTCTCCAGGGCCGCCCCGCCCTGCTCCGCCCCGCTCGTTTTGCACGCACTAAAAAGCGCGCCAAAGTTTAACCAAGTTGGCCGCGGGACTGTGGGACCCGGCCGCCCCCGCCGCCCCCGCCGCCACCGCCTTCTGGCGTCAACAGGGGACAGGGGTGACAGCCCCACTCCTCCGCAGCTCCGCAGTCCTCGCTGGCCCACCACAAGAAGACCAAGGGGCCGCGGCGCGCCACCGCACACACACTTGTGGCTTGTCGCCACCGCGCGTCCAGCCGAGCGATTTGGAGGAGCCGTCTCGTCGCTCTGTCTCTGTCGCACTCATGAGGCTCTCCGTGAGGGTGCGAGAGAGACAGAGCGACGAGCAGTGCTTCCGAGTCGCTCGGCAGAGCTTCACGGCGGCGCGCAGTGGGCGGAGGCGGCCAAAAGCCTAGACGCGTTTTGAGCTCCAGAGTCGCTAAACAGGACTCGAACCGTACGTGTGACCCCACCAATGGACGGCTCTCCGAACGAGGAATCCATTGGTGGGGTTACACGTTCGGTTGGTGTCCCATTTAGCGACTCTGGAGCTCAAAACGCGTCTGGAGTTTTGGCCGCCTCCACCGGCCTTCTGGCTCACTGTGCGTCGCGGCGGCGGCCCAAGCCTCGCGGTGCAAGTGCGCACAGGAACGCGGCGCCGCGATTCCCAATAGATCGAGGACAAAGTGCGCCACGAGAAGCCGCACTGCGTTTGGCGTTCACCGTATGGCTTCATTACAGAGACACCGTTAGAAGGACTCGCGAGCCTCAGCCGTGGAGCCGCCTGCCCTAGTCTCGCTCCGAACAGGGCGCCGCTCTCTCGCACTCCGCGCGACGCCCGCCGTGAGTGCGAGAGAGACGCAGCGACGAATGTGACCCGTTCAGCGCCAGCCTGGTGCAACGAGAGCGCCAGGCATACCTAAGCGGACCGAGAGGAAAAAGGTCCCCGCCGGTGTTCGAACGTTCGAACCCACGGCCTGCCGTCGGCCTGCACGGCCAGCGCTGGGAACCTCCAGAGCGGGACTTCTCTATGACGCACCTCCCGCCAGCCTTCGGGCACGGCCAGCACGGCCAGCACGGCCAGTGCGCAGATGAGTGGGGAGGGGAAGGGGAAGGGGGAGCCGATAACGTATCAAGGAATGATCCGGGCTGGAAGCGGCTGGGAGCAGCTGGAAGGAAGGGGGGGGGGGGAGGTGCGTGTACCGGGTCCGGGCAGCCCGGGCAGCCCGCCGTAGCGCCGTGTGGGGTCCGGGAGTCCGCCGCTGCCTTGCCCACAGGCTTGCCCACTGGCTTCCACGCAGCGTAATAAAAATAAAATGAAAAACATGGAAACTGTTTTTTAGAAAAGTTAAAAATAAGAGTGGAAAAACGGCTGAAAATGGGCAAGGAGAGCGGAGAGTACAGTGTGTGCCGCGTTGCTGCCGGACGGGCGGAGGTCTGGTGGCCTGGCTCTGCAACGATACCTCGGGGACATGACCCGAACGGCCGAACGCCAAGCCGAACGCCAAGCCGAACGGCGCAGCGCTGGGAGAGGCGAGGCGTGAGACGCCAAGGACCCGAGTGCCCTTTTAATTAAAAAGTTGTCCCCGCGTCAGCAAGGGGCGGGGCGGGGCGGGGCGGCCGGCCCGTGTCTGTGCCGGTCTGTGCAGTGTAGCGGCCTGGCGGCCCGGCGGCCCAGCGGCGGCGTCGTGCCGGCCGCATTGCCACGGTAAATATGCATACAGTACGGAGTACGGACCACGGACGGCACGGACACGGCCTCTATTCCATTTACGAGAGCCGCACAGCGCGCACAGCGCGCACAGCGCTGCGTAGCGGCCAGCAGGGAGAGCGGGGCCGCGGGGCCGGCCGGTCCCCGCAATGTACACGTCGGACACGCCGGAATCCCAGCAAGCCGGCGCAGTGCCCAGCAGACTGAGAGCCGTTTTCGCCGCACCGTCTCTCTCGCACCTAGACGGGACGCTCCACGAGTGCGAGAGAGACAGAGCGACAAAGACGACTCTCGGAATGGGTCGGCGGCAGGCAGCGGCCCGGCCACCACTCAAACCACAGCTGCACCGCCCCGCCCGCGCGGTCGACGCGGCGCGGCTTGCGTTTGAATCTTTTGGCGGGAAAAGGGGGGGATAAGAAAGCACGACGAGTGAAACAAAAACAAAAGCAAGCGGGGCAGCGTTTCGCCCAAAAAGCGTCCTCGCCGACGTCCTCGCCGAGGAGGCGGCAGATGCAATCGGATGCAATCGGGTCAAGGAATGCGTGCGGGGGATGAGAGGGGATAAAGTTGCGGGACATCTGCATTAAATTTGCAATGCAACGCGGAGCGCAGCAACGGCAGGACGGCACCGCATGACCCGTCGCCCCGTCGCCGTGACCCGCCCAATGCGAGGATTCCGCCGACGGCGCCGACGGCCAACGGGAAGCCGGCGGTTCGTCGCTCTGTCTCTGTCGCACTCACGGAGGTCTCCATGAAGGTGCGAGAGAGACAGAGCGATCGCTCAGCTGGCTTGGCCGGGCCGCACTTCATCAGGGCAGTGTCCCAGTAAGGCTACACTGTCGCGAAAGAGTAGACAAACCCTGCGATGCCGCGGGGAGAAACGTCGTAAATCGACTTGGCGCAGCACGCTGGCCTGCCACGGCTGCCACTCGCTGCCGCGTCGGAACAAAATCCAACAAAGTCCGCTGCTGCAGGAAATTGCTGGGATGGCCGGGGTGGCCGGGGCTATACGGAGAGGACATTGTTGTCCGACCGGAGCCGCGTCGCCGCGTCGCATCGGTCGGCTTCGGAGATTCGGGGGCAAGGCGGGGCAAGGAAGCGTCGCTGAGGGCAAACCGAGGCAAACTTGGCAAGGGACGGCAAACACAGGTGGCCCCCACCCCTACACACTCATACAAAAAAAATGAAAAAAAAAAGTTACGCACACGTAAACAAAACATAGGCAGGGAGCAGCAGACCGCGGAAAGAACAAGCAAAAATAGAATGTGCATAATAAAAAGAGCTGAAACAAGACGAGAAAAAATAAAAGAAGGGAAAGTTGCGCTAGTCTACAGAGCGAGTGGTGAACATAAATCAAACATCGGGCGGAGCAGGCGGAGTGGGCCGAGCAGCTGCGCTCCGCGGCCAAGACACTCCAAGGTGTTCTATGCCCCCCCCCCCCTTTCTCAATTGGCTTTGAAAAACTAGAGTGAGCGAGAAGTTAGTGTGTGGAGGGGCGGCGGAGAGAGACGGCGAGAGGAGGGAAGGGGGTGGCGGGGGGCCAAGTACGTACGTATTGGGTCGCGGAGGGCCCGCCGTGCGCCGCGCCGCACCGCGCCGGGCTCTAAACCCGACGGCCCGCCAAAGTTTAAGATTTATTTTAACGCCGCCGCGTGCGCTCCGTACTCCGTGCGGCCGGGCCGCGAGGCGCCAGGCAGGGAGGCAGGCCGCAGCCATTTCCCGGTTCTCTCTTTGAATAGCGAGGCGTGGCGGCGCCGCGGCCGACCGGCCGACGCCCACGTACAGCCGCGCAGAAAAAGGGCGGGAAAAGAAAGGAGCCAACAATTGTGCGGCAATCCGACGGGCCGACGGCGGGAAGGCCGGAGCGCGCCAAACGGCAGCCACTCGGTGGGCCACCGGGGGCGGTGGGGGTGGCGGGGGCGGCGGGGGGAGACAACGCTGACCTCAATTATGGCGGGAGTTATCGGGCGACTTACAAGGGTCGCCGCGTGCCGCCGCGGGCCGTGGCCCGTAGGCTTCGTCGCTCTGCCTCCCTCGCACCCCTACGGCACGCCCCGCGAGCGCGAGAGAGACAGCGCGACGAAAAGCAGCTTTCGGGATCTGCCTGCTGTGCCCCCCACCAGCACGGCCAGCACCGCCAGCCCACGGGCCGGGACAGTCGCCGCTCTGGCCGCCCTGCCCTGCCCCCGCCCCACCCCGGGACAACTACTAGACCCCTGCGCCGCCGCCCGCCCGCCAGCCGAATCGAACTAGGGGCTCAAGCAGTCTGAAGCAGTGAGGGGATCCGGTGCCGTGCGGCCTCCAGGGCGCCTCCAGCTTCCAGTGGGTCGGTCGCTTTGCCCCGGTAGTGCTGTAGCATCAGTCACGAGGACGTCTAGCGACTGATACACTCTCTCTGTGTCCAACGCACTGCAAACACCCCCACCCCCACCCCCGGCCTGCGCATCGCGGTACGCACTTCTCCGTCTAATGCTCTGCAAACATCCCGTATTGGGCGCCCCGCAATTCGCCCCCCCACCCCCAATGACGGCGATTAGTTTCAAGCGTCCCCACGGCGCACAGTTGGCCAGAAGACCGGTGGAGGTGGTCAAAATCCCGGACGCGTTTTGAGCTCCAGAGTCGCTACATGGTACTCGGGCCGAACGTGTGACTCCAACTGCTCTCCTAACGAGCAATCCATTGGTGGGGTTACACGCTCGGCCCGAGTACCATGTAGCGACTCTGGAGCTCAAAACGCGTCGAGAGTTCTGGCCGCCTCCACCGGTCTTCTGGCAAATCCACTGTGCGGCGGCCCGCGGGGGGTGCCACTACACTGGCACTTAGCACACTTACCGTTGCACGACTGCTTCTCGACGTCGGCCTCGAAGCCCGCCTTGCACTTGCAGCCGCCGGTGGGCAGGTACCACTTGCCGTCGCCCTTGCACAGGTACGTGGGGATCTCCACCTCCTCGGCGTTGTCCACGCACTTGCCGGTGGCCTGCTCGATGACCGTCACCTCGCGGCCCGTCGGCGTCGGCGGGAACCGCGCGAAGTTGACGGTCGTCTCCGGGCAGGTGATGTAGTACACCTGGAAGACGGGAAGGTGCATTAGTGGCGGCTCCAAAAACAAAACAAAATGATGGTGTGGCGGGTGTTTGAACCCGCGGCGGTCGGGGCTTGCGGTTACAGCGGAAAAACGGCAACGGCGACTGTGACACTCTGACAGCGCCCCGCCGAGTCCCGGCACCGCACGGCGGACAATGACGGCGTCACGACACCGTCAAAGCGAGCACCGCGGCGCCATTTGCACTCCGCTCCGGGTAATGAAATATATTACGACGATGAAGACGGCGTGGAGGACGATGCTGATGATGATGGCGAGGAAGATGAGCTCCTAAGTGACGCGCGGCGGCGCGGCGGCGCGGCCACGTGGCTGGCTCCCTGTCTGTCGCACGCCTTTGAGACAAGTCGGAACCACTTTGAATTTCCGAGAGGCATTACGCGCTCGGCTTGCCCGCATTCCTTCAGCATCACTCTGGCAAACTACTCGACAACGGCCTTCGGGACCGGCCCCAGCTCAGCTCGAGGACGGCCGGGAGTTGTTGGAGTACTCGCGGGAAGGACGCAGAGGAGAGCCATGGCGCTGTCAGGAGGAAAAAGAAGCGACCCGGCGATACCCCGCGCCGAATGGCCCCCAGTGTGGACATCTTTTGTGCGAGGAGTATTGACGGGGTCGTTCCGTGATGGTACCTGGCAGCCGACTTGGCGGCCGTAACGGCCTGGCCCGCCGCCGGGGCAACGAGCCGGCACCGCCCAGCAGGCTGTCTACGGGCAGTGGCTCGTCGCTCTGTCTCTCTCGCACCCCGACGGGACGGTCCGCGAGTGTGAAAGAGACACATCGAGGGCTGCACTGTTCGGGACCAGGCTGCTGGCCGCCGCGCCGCGAGCGCTTGGCGCCTGCGAAGTAGGCAACCCGGCGGCACAGCAGCACGCCGTCGGGCGTGGGCTGCCTACCTCGCAGGCGCTCCCTCCGCCGGCAGGCTGGTGGAGGCGGACCAAATTCTAGACGCGTTTAGAGTTCCAGAGTCGCCTAACGGGGCTCGAACCGAACGTGTGACCCCACCAATGGACTCCTCGTTCGGAGAGCAATCCATTGGTGGGGTCACACGTTCGGTTTCAGTCCAGTTTAGCGACTCTGGAGCTCAAAACGCGTCTTGTGGCCGCCACCAGCTGTCTTCTAACCCACTGTGCTTACCTTGATGGCGAGCAGGGAGATGCAGGCGCCCTGGTCGCGGAACGCGAAGTACACGCCCTTCTTGTTGACGGGGATGGACTTGACCTCCGAGTTGATGATGACCTCGCTGTTGGTGGGCTGGTTGAAGCGGCCCTCGCCCGCGGCTATCCGACCTGCCAAAACAAAAGCAAGCGTCGTCGTCAGAAGCTCGTCTCCACACAGACCGCGTCGCTCTGTCTCTCTCGCACCCAGCCATGCAGACACGCGCCACGAGTGCGAGAGGGACAGAGCGGCGAGAACGACTCTCGGAATCAGTGCGCCGTAAATCCCTTACAGCAAAATACAATTCCGCTCATGAGCAGCGCCGCGTGCACTCTGATTGTGCTTTACTGCCTGCCGGGCTGCCTTGCCTGCCGGCACCAGGGCGGGCCCGGCCGCGGTGCCGTGCTGCGGTGCGGTGGGGCCGAGCCGGGCCGAGTGCAGCACACTGCAGCACCGACAACACATAAACAAGGCCGCAATCTAAACCGGTGGCCTCGTCCCGCCGCGTCCCGCCGCGTCCCGCCGCGTCCCGCCGCGTCCCGCCGCGTCCCGCCGCGTCCCGCACCCATCTGCATCGCACTCGCAGCCCCTCGCGCAGCCAGACTCACTGCCTGCAAAATCATCTCGTGAGGCGAGTTAACAGTGCGGTATGCGGCGGCAACCGCGGCCCCGTCAAAACCCCGGAGCCGTTTTGGAACATTATCTCTCAAGAAAGGGACAGAAAGGCGCGAGGGGCGACAACGGGGGGTTTTCGACCTCGATTCTTTTTCAATCTGCTTGTCTGCCTTCCGGATTCGGACATGGATTTCGGGGAGGGGCGCATCGGCCTGTGTGCCACAGCAGCCCCCCAGGCCGAGCCATAGGCCAAGCCATGGGCCGGGGTCGAGCCATAGGCCATAGGCCGTCCGGGCCGTCCCAGACTGCGACGCGCAGTCGCCCGAGATTGCCTCATAACGGCTCCACTCCAATCCACGCCGTGCCACGCCTCGCCCTTACGACAAGGCAAGCGAGCAAATCCGGACGCAAGCCCCCTGGCCTCCGGCTCGGCCCCCGGACCCAGCAGCACCCGGGCTCCGGGCCAGGAGGCATTCCGGGACGACATCGTCCTCCTAGGCTGCCGAGGCACTGGGCAGGAGTGTAGTCGGGGCATCTGCCCCGCCCCGCCCCGCCCCGCCCTGCCCCGCCGCGCCTTTATGCGCCTCGCCTCCAATTTGCCCAGGATAACACCAGGCCAAAGCCCCGGCCCGGCTTCACTTAGCCGAAACCGCGGTCGAGTCGAGTCGAGATGGGGTCGACGCGGCGGCGGTGGCGGTGCGCTGGTCGTGCCGAACACGAGCCAAACACACACACAGACACTCACTGACACACACACACTGACACACACACACACACACACACACACACACACACACACTAACACAGAGGCCGAGCACGGAGAACAGTGGGCCGTGCCTCCTTCCACACTCGTGTTGCTGTTCCTCTCTTTTTTACCCCCAGCCTTAACGGGAACCCAAATTTATGCCTCAATTTCATTTATCACACGGGTCGAGCAAGAGAGCGGCCCCGGCACTGGCAAACGCGGGCAAACGCTGCTTTCGTTTCGACCTCGCAAGGCCGCGGGGCGCCGCGGGGCCGGGGCGGGGCCATCTGGCGGGGGGAGGGGGGGGGGGGATTGCAGGTGAGGGAGCCAGGCCGAGGCAGCAGCGGCACTAGAGGCAGCCTGGGGTCGTAGATTTATGGGGGCGGGAGAAAAGAGGGCCGCGACCGGAAGAGAATGCAAACCGAGCGTTAGCACCCCGGCACACGCACTCTCCCTCTCTCTCGCACACACAGGCCGGACAGGCCGGACGTCGGCGAGGTGCAGCACGGCGTACTCACGTGGATTGGAAACGGGGGCTACGTTTTGGCGAGGGATTTCGGATTTCCCCCACGCTTGCTTTCCCCGCTGGTTTACGCCGGGGCCGCACTAATTCACCCGGAAATGAGGCTCAATGCGATGCCCCGCCTCCTTTCGCCCCTTTTCGGCGCCCCTCGCGGCAACCCTTCACCATGCACTCTGGGCCTCTCGATTCGGAGCGCCAGAATGGCATTGCCAAACGATGCAAACAACTTTGGGCCGGCGGGCCGCTGTGGGCCGCTGTGGGCCGCCCCGCCCCGCCCCGCCCCGCCCCGCCCGCCCCGCCCCGCCCCGCCCCGCCCCGCCCCGCACCCTCCGGAAGACGAACAATGCCCCGTGTTGGTACGCCAATCGCACGCGGTCGGCATGGCGTGCGCGGCGTGCCTTTGAGGCCGCCCCGGGCGGAAACGACACTTTCATGTCGACTTCGAGGACGAAAGAGTTGAAAAGGCGCCTATAGGCCTGAACCGGTCCTCTCTCCGCCCCACTCGGCGGCTAATCAGGCGGCGCTCCCAACTCACCGATCATCTTGTAGCTCTCGGGCTCCCACGGCGGCGGCTCCTTGGTGGCGGCGTCGAACTCGTAGTACAGCAGCGAGAAGGTCTCCTTGCAGGAGAGCGCGTTGCCGGGGAACAACGAGCAGTCCCGGATCGTGAACTTGATCTCGATGTAGATGCGGTTGGCGATGCCCCGCTCGATGAAGGGCGTCCACAGCCAGTTGTTGACGTTGTTGTAGGCGACGTCGCACACCACGTACGACCGCCAGTTGATGCCTTTGTCGAAGTTGGTGAACGACTCCTCGACCCACTGCGAACAGAGAGAATGACAAGTCATTAGAACCAGGAGCGGGGAGGAAACAAAACCGCCACGGCAAACCGCGACGGTGTGGACCGAAGCGTCAAACGAATGGCCTGCTGAGTCGGAGCATGGCCGCCGACAAGAGGGAGAGAGACACGCACACGCACGCACGCACACACAGGCGCGGGCGCTATCGTGACAGGACACACGCCCCTGGCCCGCCAGCCCGCCCTGGACGCGACGGTGGCGCGCCATGGCGGTCCGAGGAGCCGAATTCACAGTTTATAACAAATGGCGCTGGGCCGCGCTCTGCTGGTCTGCCCGGCTGCGCGGCTACCGGGGACAGATAAGCAGGGAGTTCGGCCGGCCGGCCCGCCTGACAAATGAGCGCGTCACACCGAACGGCCCCGAGAGCCGTTTTCGTCGCTCTGTCCCTCTCGCACTCATGGGGCGTCCCGTATGGGCGCGAGAGAGACAGAGCGACGAAAACGACTCTCGGAATCAGTCCGCAGCCCGGCAAGCCCGGCCCGGCAAGCCCGGCCCGGCCCGGGACGGGCAGTCCCTCTCCAGCGCGGCGGCCTGGACGTTCGCGAGTACGGCCGCGGGTTGTTTTGACCGGGAGTGTACCGAAGGAGTGATCCCGCCGCCGCGACGCCGCCGTCGCTTCCACCACACCGTAGTGGCGGTGGAGGAGCGGCGGAGCCCGCCCCGTCCGGCGACGGCGACGCCGGCCACAAAAACGAGCGATGCGTCTGCGCGTTGCTGCGCGTCCCTCCCGGCGCCGTGCCGCCACGACCACGCCGCCGTCGCCGTCCTGGCGTCGCGACGATGCGATGCGGTACCGCCCAGACGCTTATCAAGTCGACGACGTCGTTTCGAGACCGCGGGAGGGAGAGAGAGAGGCAGCATCGATCATCGATTATCGGGCTTCGTTAGAGAAGGGCGGAGGCCCGTGCACCTGGATGCAGCGCGGCGGCAGTCAGGCGGCCCAAGCCGAAAACAGGGCGCGACGGCGCGGCGGGCCGAGAGTGACTTTTATGAAAAGCTGGCTGACGTGTCGGAGTGACTTTGTCGAAGGGACGCGTCGACAGGCTGCATTCGACCTCTGTCGCACTCATGGGGCGTCCCGCAGCCGAGAGAGAGAGAGGCAGAGCGCCGCTCGGAATCAGTCTGCGGGCCGGCAAGTAATGAATGAGGCAGTGCGCGCGCCATTAGAACGCAAAGAGGAAAAGCAGCACAACAAAAACAACAACGATAAAAAGCGCAAAAAAGAGAGCAGCGACCATAATTTGAGATTACGGAATGCTGCGGGGGCTGTCTGGCTGGCTTCGCGTCTCACGAGTCGTGCTGCTCCATCTACAGGCATAATGGAAAGGGGCGCGGTGCGCGGACAGGCAGACAGACAGACAGACAGGCAGGCAGACAGACAGACAGACAGGCAGACAGACAGACAGACAGACAGACAGGCAGACAGACAGACAAGCAGGGCGTCCGTCGCGCCACGCTACATACGCTACACTAGTTTGTGGGATTGCCGAGCAATTAAAACTGTACTTGTTCCTCGATGGCGGCTTCGGCTCGGCGGCGCGAAGGGTGGGACGGGGACGCGGACGGAGAGGGACCTTTGGGCGCCGAGCCTCGGCCGGCACGGCATGGCAGGGCACGGCACGCCAGGGCACGGTAGGGCAGGGCACGCCAGGGCACGGTAGGGCAGGGCACGCCAGGGCACGGCGTGGCGGGGCTCGCGATCACAGCCGCCCGATACTCCAGTTGACATCCGCCAGGGCACACGGCAAGCCGAGGGCAAGTCGGCCCCGGGCCCATGTCGCCCGATCGGCCGCCGGGGAAAGTAAGGGAGGGCCGCCCCGCCCCGCCACCCACCGTCGATAGCATCACTTCAAAATAAGTCACCAGGACCGACCGAGACGGCGCGAGGAAATTCGGCGAGTCTGTGTGCGCTTCCAGAGCGCGTCTCCGACAGCGACGACTCGAGTTGGCGACCTCACATTCGCCCGTAAGGAATGGGTTCGGTTCCGGCTCGTCGGTTCCGGCTCGGGCCGTTATAAGAACCGTCCTAATTAAAGACCGCGAGCCGGAGCAGCAGGCCGATTCCGAGCACCGCTCTCGTCGCGCTGTCTCTCTCGCACTCGCGGGGCGCCCCGTGAGGGTGCGAGAGAGACAGCGACAAAAGCAGAGCTCGGAAGGCGCGGCCTGGCATGGCATGGCAAAGGCCGGGCATAGCTGCCTTTGCTCCCTATCGCGACAATTCCAGCAAGGCTCCAGCAAGCTCCAGCAAGCTCGTCTCCCGTCAAAGCAGGGCGTCTTGCAGTGCACCGCCGTCACGGCGGTCAAAGGCACGACGGCCGAGCCCGAACGCGAGGAGCGAGGAGAACGAGGAGAGGAACACACACCGGCCGGCCGTGCGGCGACGCGGACACGCGGCGCTACAATGCGATATAAAGCCGAGCCATTGCCCAATAAAGAAGCGCGCGCCGGGCGAAGCGGCGAAGCGCGACCCCGGACGGAATGTGAGGCATGATCAGTCGCACTCACTCACACGCACTCTCTCTCTCTCTCTCTCTCTCTCTCTCCCTCTCTCTCTCTCTCTCTCTCTCTCAGCCGTGTCAACCCGACGCCACAATGCACCGTAAAGCTCGATAAAGTCGATTTATAAAACAGGAAAGCCGCACGTCACGCGCCGCGCCTCGGCCGCCTCGGCCCTCGGCAACGACACTCATACTTTTTGAACCGCGAAGCGACCTGCCCGACTTTCCACTCCGCGAAAAATAAATCGCAAAGCACGAAACAAATTTGAATAATTTTTAATAACATTGCGCGCGAATGGAGGCTACGCAAGAGGCTGGTTGGCACGGCACTGCTATCGCTGTGCCATGCTGTGCCAGGCTGTGCCAGGCTGTGCCATCGCGGTGACAGGACAGTGGGCCTCGACGGCCACCTCACCGCGCCCCTCGTTTTGATTAGGATTTGTAGCCGAGAGGCGCGGCGCGGTGGGCGAGCCAGCCAGGCAGCCTCTCCACAATAAAACACGGCGAAAGCGAGTAAATAAGAAGCGGTTTGCATATAAATCACGCAAATTAATAGTAAACACGCATTAAATCACGAGGGTCGCGGGGACCAGCGGGGACCGCGCGGTGCAATGCGAGGGAGGCCGTGGCCGTGGCGGGCGGGCCGCGGGCCGCGCGGTGACAGCTGTCAGAGCGACACCAGCGGCCCGGGCCGGGCCACGCCGGGCTGGAACGGCAGCCCTTGCACATTGTCGACGGCACTGTAATTGCTACAATAAGTGCAGCCGAGTGCAGGCTAATTATATGCATTTTATCGCGGCGTCGCCCGGCAGCGGCAGCAGCAGCGCCACAGCGGCTGGGGCGTAAATCACAGACGCGACGCGGCGCCCCAGCAGGGCCTGCAGCGCGCTCTGGAGATAGCGGGGAGCCAGGCTCCGTTCCGAACGGCGTTTTCGTCGCTCTGTCTCTCTCGCACTCGTGGGGCGTCGCGTCGGGGTGCGAGAGAGACAGAGCGACGAAAGCGCTGTCCTGAATGAGCCCGCTCGCGGCTGCGCTGGCTTGTCTGTCGCCTTGGGGCGCGGCAGTGGCAGCGCGCACTCAAGACCGAAAGGGACGCGCTTCGAGCTCCGTCTTCACATCGGGACTCAATCCGAATCCAACTCATGAGGGTACCACTGGATCGGCCTTGAAACGAGGAATCGATAGATACCCTCAAGTTACTGATTCGAGATCTATTTGAGGACTTCAGCGTTCGAAACGTGTCCAGCGGCTGGTGGTTCCCAGGACTCTCGGAATCGGTCTGTTTGCGCGATAACGCACGCGGCACAGTGGGCCAGAAGACCGATGAGGCGGCCAAAATTCTAGACGCGTTTTGAGCTCCAGAGTCGCTAAATAGGACTCGAACCGAACGTGTGACCCCACCAATGGATTGCTCTCCGAACGAGGAATCCATTGGTGGGGTCACACGTTCGGTTCGAGTCCTATTTAGCGACTCTGGAGCTCAAAACGCATCTAGAATTTTGGCCGCCTCACCGGTCTTCTGGCCCACTGTGCGCGGCCTCCTGCACCTTGGCCTTGCCTTAGAGGCTGCAGTGCGGTGCGGTATGCAGTGCGGTGCACCGGACCGCGCTGCGCTCACTGCACTGCACTGCAGCCCCTCGCTATGCACTCCACTCGCTTAATGCCTCGTCAGGCCGTTAACGGTCCCGGACCCTTTTATGCCTTGTCCGCGGCCGTTTCGGCGCGTTTTAGGAAGCCTGTTATTGGGCGCTTCAACTGGTCCTAATAAAGATGTCCTCAAGATGTTTGCCTCCTCGACGACGGCGACTGGCTCGGCCGGCCGCCTTTTAATTGGCCATACGGGCCGTGGAGGACCGAAGGACCCGAGGACGGCGTCGGGGCCGCGCCCTCGCAGAGCCTCCCAGAGCCTCCCAGCCGCGCCCGTTCGGTTCGGCTGGCTCTGAAAACGTCCATCGCATCTGCGACACTGCGCGCGGCTGTCAAAGTCAAGAGCCCCCCTCCCCACCCCCCTCCCCTCTCCGGACCGTTCTCTTCTCTTTATCGCCCCTTTTATTTACTTCCATCAAATAATCGCGAAGCGAGCAGCTCAAAATCGGGAACGACCAAGACAAACTCGAGCAGCGGTCCGACAGGGTCAGCGTGCGTCGCGGCGGGGCTACCCTGCACACCTGCCCAGGCGGGCCAAGACGCGTTTTGATCTGCAGCGTCGCTAAACAGGACTCGAGCCGAGCGTGTAACCCCACCAATGGATTGCTCGTTAGGAGAGCAGTTGGGGTCACACGTTCGGTTCGAGTCCCATTTAGCGACTCTGGAGCTCAAAACGCGTCCGGGATTTTGACCGCCTCCACCGGTCTTCTGGCCCACTGTGCCCTCCGTTAGTCGGGCCTTGCCACCTCAGCACCACGGTGGTAAGGGTCCTCGTCCACGGATGACGTCACCTGCCGACCGGCTCATTCCGAACAGTGCTTCCGTCGCCCTGTCTCTCTCGCGTCCTTACGGGACGCCCCACAGGTGCGAGGGAGTAGCAGAGCCACTCGGTGTACCCGCAGCTGGCAAGCCGCTAATGGACCAGCACCTGTCCGCAGCTGGCGAGGCTGGCGTGGCGCAGCACGGCAGCGGCAGATGGGGCGGGGAGAGGGCGTCGGCAGCGGCAGTGCGGCAAAGCACCGCCAGAAAATGGAACGATATTCCGGCAATGGCTCGACTCGCGTGAAATATGGCCAGTGGAAGTGAATCATCAAACGGGTCTCTGATAAGCGGCCGGCCATTAGACTCGGCGATAACTGCGACCCGCAACGCGGAGGGGGAAGGGGGGGGGGAGCAACGGCGCCGCAGCGGTGGCGCCAGAGCCGCGCAGACCTCCGTCAAGGCGTTTTTTCCCCGCCGGCGACAGTGGGGGCGACCGGAGACAATCATACGCGACGTGCGCGACGGCGCTCCCCTCGCCGAAGGAGACACAGTTCGAACTTGGCACTTGACCGGAGGGAAGAAAAGAGAGAGTGGAAAAAACCTTAAAGCCCTTGGCCCTTCACAGTGTGGTGGCCCCGACGACCGGCCGCGACTGTTCCCCGGCTTCAGAGAAGCTGCTGAGCTCGAAAAATTGCGGGATTAGCTTTGGCGTCCACCAAGCCGGCCGGCCGGCCAACCCTCCCTGCCCTGCCGCCTCGGCGCCGAGCCGCCCCGCCACCCTTCCGGCGCACCGGAGTGCCACGGAGTGCACGCGCCACAGGCCCTGTTTCCGGTGGGCCTGCCCCGGCAGCTTCCTGGGCCGGGGGGCCGCGCCGCCGAACCGCGCGCCGAACCGCCACCCGCTTGGCCGCCTCGCTGCAGGGGGCCCCGGGGGGCGCCCCACCCCGCCCAGTTAGCGCCGCTGGAATCAGTGTGAGCCTCCCTTCCTTTTCCTCGGGCCCCGCAGAGTGATTCCGAGAGTCGTCGCTCTGTCTCTCTCGCACTCGTGGGCGGCCCGTATGGATGCGAGAGAGATAGAGCGAGACTCTCGGAATCAGTCCGCAGCCGCCCGCAGCCGCCCGCAAGCGCCGTCACGACTTACATCGGGGCGACACGCACTCGCCGCCGCAGCGGCCGCAGCGCCCGGCGGCGCCACCGCAGCCAGGACGGCGTCGAGGACGGCGTCGAGGACGGCGTCGAGGACGAGCACGGCCACGACTCGGCATTCCGCCTTAATAATCCCAACTCTTGCGGTCGCGCCACTGGGTTTCCTCGCTGGGGAACCCTTTAAGGGAAAACCTCGTCTCCTCGACCAACGTCCTTGAGAGGGGTCTTACGCCGCACCGCCCCCGTCCGGCCGCACACACACACACGCACACAACAATGGTCCGAAGGGGGTAGCGCGGCATGGCGGCACCACTAGCGGCGCTGGGACGGGCGCTGATAGCGAACCGAAAAGGGTTTGGGTTTGCCAGGCAGAAAATAAGTCGGAAAGGGACGACCGAGGAGGAATACGATTGGAGCGCAGAGGAGCAGCGCCGCAGAGGCTGGGGGCGGAAAAAAAGGGGGCGGGGTGCTATTTGCCAAGATAAGTTCAATCAAGACGGGAGCCACGCGGAGAAAACACGCATCCCTTCAATATTTATTTTCCGCAACGGACCGGAGGGGAGGGGAGGGGGGGAGTCGTCGTACCCACAACACAGGAGGCCGCCCCCTCCGCCGTCGCCAAAGGGGTGGAATACGGGATTGAAAAGGAGACTCAAGGTTGGCAAATATGGCTGTCTCGACGAAGGGGATAAAGGAGGGGGGGGGGGGAAGGCATCGCCGCCCTAAGCGGCTAAAGCCCTTTTGGCTGATTTATAGACGAGTGGCGTCCTGCAGTGCGGGATATATGTCCAGAAGAGGGATCCGTGTTGCTGCAGCGGACCGCGTGGACGACGACGACGACGACGTCGGCGACTCGGCTCGCGGACGACGCCACCCCTCGCACCACCGTAAATAAGAAACAAATGCCCGGGCGGCCGAACACCTCGCCGCCGCGCCGTTGCGCTACCGGTCGGGGGCGTGTCGCGCCGCCAATTTATGCCCGCCCCCTCCGCTCCGCCCCTCGCGGTGCCGCCCGCGGCGCGGCTCGCCAGGGCCGTAGCCAGGGCGCGGCGGCGGCGGTGCGGTGCGGTCCAGCTGACGCAGCTGGCACTGGTCCCGCTGGGAGGGCAGGACAGCGGACTGATTCCGAGAGTCGCTCTGTCTCTCGCGCGCCGATACGGCAAGCGCCACGAGTGCGAGAGAGACACGGCGTCGAAAACGACTCTCGGAATCAGTCTGCAGGGCTGGGCTGGGGGCTGGGCTGGGGCCGTGCAGGCAGGACAGCCCTTTATCCGCCACTTTCTATTCATTGTCGGGCATAACGGCCTCGGACACGCCGCCCAGGCGGGCAGGCAGGGCAGGCAGGGCAGGCAGCCAGGCCGCCACCCCCAGGCTGCACGTCCTGCACGACACACACTACACGTCCCTGCCGTCGGCCAAGGCCCTGGCGGCCCGGCAGCCCCACCGGCACGCCGCGCCCGGAAAAAGCTTTCTTCAGGTTCTCCGTACAAACAGGGAGTAGCAGTACTCCCCAAGGTGCCCTGGACCGGGTTGGGGGGCGGGTCGGGGGCGGGTCGGGGGCGGGTCGGGGGCAGGGCCCCGCCGCCCCGCCTCCGTGTTCAAGGCTTTCCTTCCCCGGCGCGCCGTAAGCCTCGACGAAGCAAAGGGCACACGTGCGGGCGGACGTCACGTGTGTGTGTGTGTGTGAGTGCGCGCGCTTGTGTGCGGGTACGCGTGCGTGTGCGCGCATTCACGCACGAGCGACTCTGGACGAGAAAGACGACGGGAGGCGTCCTGGCTCAACTCTCTACGGTGGGGCGGCGGCAGGTACTGCATGTGCGAGCTGCGGCGCGGCGCGGCTGCGGCGTCGGCGGGTACGACTGCTCCCTCCGCTCTCCGGGGAAGCGTCGCGGAAGTGGAAGCGCGTCGCACTGGTGCGTTCCTGCGTTTCCCTGGCGGCGAGGCTGCGAGCCCTGGCGTCCCACGTCCACGGAAGCATTGCGACCCACAGTGGCTTTGCCAGAAGACCGGTGGAGGCGGCCAAAACTCTCGACGCGTTTTGAGCTCTAGAGTCGCTAGACAGGGCTCAAACTGAACGTGTGGCCCCACCAATGGATTCCTCGTTAGGAGAGCGATGCATTGGTGGGGTCACACGTCCAGTTTGAGTCCCATTTGGCGACTCTGAAGCTCAAAATGCGTCCGGGATTTTGACCGCCTCCACCGGTCTTCCAGCACACTGTGCGACGGTGGATAGCCTGGAGTCCTGGACCACACACCTGGCTGTGGCCATGGCCGCGCAGAACCTCACATGTGCCGCCACCAGTGCCCGTGCTGTGGATGTTCAAGGCCGCCAGAGCGTCGCGGGCGGGGCCCCACTACACTACAAGTACACGGCCCGCTACACGGTGGAGGCGGTGAGGCGGCGGGTCTTTATTTACCGTCGCCTCGCGTTGCTTGGCGTTGCTCGGCGAGGCTCGGCGCGGCTCGGAGCGCCGAGTTTGACAGCGGGACAAAGGTACGGGGGACACGCGGCCGGAGGGGTTCCAGGAGGGAGGCGGGTCGTCCTGCACGACGGGCAGGACGGGCGCGCCGAGGAAGGGTGGCTGCGGCGCTGCGGCGTCGCCGGCGGTTCGTTCAGGTGAGAGACAACCCGGCCAAAAAAGAAAATAATGCAGAAAACGCGCGCGAGAGAGGGAGAGAAATAAGGGCGCGGCACAAGGCACAACACAAACAAAAATAACGAACATAAATAGACGTGTCAAGGCCCCGAAGACACCGCCTGCCTAGAGCGAGGGGCTGGGCCCGGCTGGGCCCGGCTGGGCATAAAGGCGCTTAAAGGACGGAATCGAGGGAGATAAGACTAAGGACGCCGCCGTCCGCGACGCTGGGGCCGGGCGGCAGGGCGGCGGGGCGGCAGGGCGCGCTGGGGCAGGTGACGGGGGTGCGGCAGCGCAGCGCCACTACAGGAGGGCGGGCGGGGCGGGCGGGGGCGACAGCCGCCACGCAAGGGGTAGCGCGCTGGGGCGGACGAGAGATATATGGCCCGGGGCTGGGAACCAGGATGCCCCGGCCAACGCCTTCGTATTAAACTTGCAATTTCCGCATTTTCTTCTGCAAAAAGGGAAAAGGACCGAAAAACAGGGACCTCCGCGCAGTGGCGGAGTGGCAGCCGCGAAACAGCAAGGCCTAAGGGCGGCACCGCACGGCGGCGACGTCCCAGGCGACGTCCCAGGCGACGTCCCAGGCGACGGCGCGTGTTTTTGCGGAATGGACACATCGCCCACACGCCACACACCGCGGGGGGTCAGGGGGTGGGCCGGCAGCGAGCCGCCACTGTAAGGAAGGGCGAGGCGAGGCCTTCACCGTGAGACCAGACCGTGAGGCTCCTCGGCGCCTCGGCCCATCTGGGCATTGATGGATGGCTGGGCGAGGCCGCGCGAGGCCGGGCACGCTGCCGAGGCCAAGGCCTCAGGACCCCCCGCGGGGCGCGAGGACCCCCGCGAGGGTCGACACCTGCTGCTAGGGGTGAAGCGGGCCGGCCGATAAGGGGAAGGGGAGGGGCGGGGCGGAATAGCCCCCTTTTATTCTGGAGGGGGGGGGGGGGGAGCGCCGCCCCGCCCCCCGTGACTCGAGGAATGCCCTTCCTGCGCGACTTCGCCTCGATTCGCACAGGGCCGTACGGCCGTCCGGCGAGGTATGTCTACGGTGTGGGCAGCGCCTACGCCGTGCTGGAGGACGGCGACGGCGGGCGGCGCGGCACTGCGGAGACACTCGCGGAGATATCTAATTCCACTAACTAAACAGGGCGGGAGCGGAGAAGGGAAGGGCGATACATACCCCTGCAGGCTTTCAGCAAGTTTGCACTTGGCGCGCTCTGCCAGCAAAGGGGGCCTCACAAGGACACGACGGCGGGGCTGTAGACTGGTTCCGAGAGTCGTTTTCGCGGCTCTGTCTCTCTCACACCTGCACGGGCCGCGCTTCAGAGACAGAGCGACGAAAACGACTCTCGGAATGAGTCTGCTGTCGCGAGGCGCCAGGGCGCGCCGAGGACTCTACCGAGGCGCTTCACCCTCCAAGCCACTGCACAGGCGGGGCGCGGGCAGCCCTCTTTTGCTACGCCACTGCACTTACGGCACACGAGCGCCGGCCAATTTCGAAAGACGAGATCTAATTCAGAGAGGTGGCCTCTGCGCGCCGCCCCAGGCCACGGACCCAGCGGCCCGCACCGCGCGGAGGCAGGGTGGCAGACATGGACAGATGCCCGCGCGGCCCGCGCGCCCTCCCGGCCTGACTCGCTGCGAGCTGCGCACTGCCCGCCCGAAGCCCCGACGTAGCCCCGACGTAGCCCCGACGTAGCCCCGGGCCGTGGCGGGCACACTGCGGAACGCGCAGCTCCCCTGCCGGGAATCGCTTGCAATTGACTTGCCCGGCCCGGCCAAGCCGGCCGCCCCGAGCAACAGATCTCTTCACCGGGCCTGGAAACAAATCGCCGCTTCTCGCGTCCGCCCCCCCCCCCCCCGCGGATATCGAGCCAATGGCAACAACACGCCGAGTCACGCCGAGAGCAAGCCAGCCACTTGACTGAGTAAGTGGCACGCATTTGCAAGAAGGAGCCAGGACACTGCATCTCAGCCAAGTAGCCGCCAGCCGCCCCCAGCTCCTGTCTCTCTCGCACTCGTGGGAGTCATGGGGGGTGCCGTACGGGTGCGAGAGAGACGGAGCGACTCTCGGAGCCAGTCCGCCGCGGCCCCGAAAAACAAGGCGGCGGCCTGCACAAAGGCACCGCCCCGCCCTCGAGCGGCGGAGAGGGAGGGGGAGGGGGGGCGCGGTGGGTTTTCAAGAAAACATCCCTTATTTCGCCCCTGCCGCCGCACGGCCGGCACGGCCTCCACGGCCTCCACGGCCTCCATGGCCAGCACGCACGGCCCACGACGCGCAATTAGACGACGGCGGCGCACCGTCGGGGGCCCTCCATGTTCCTGCACCCTTTGATGACGAGCGCGGAGCCGGGCTGGGCCTCGCCGGGCCTCACCGCACAGTGGGCCAGAAGACCGGTGGAGGCGTACGAAACTCTAAACACGTTTTGAGCTCCAGAGTCGCTAAATGGGACTCGAACCGAACGTGTGACCCCACTAATGGATTCCTCGTTCAGAGATCAATCCATTGGTGGGGTCACACGTTCGGTTCGAGTCTCATTTAGCGACTCTGGAGCTCAAAACGTGTTTAGAGTTTCGTACGCCTCCACCGGTCTTCTGGCCCACTGTGCGCCGGGCCACCGCAGGCACAGTTATTCTTTTTCCAAAGCCAAAGTTACTCGTTTGTTGGCGCGGTGGTGGCGGTGGTGCGGCCGCGGTCGAGGGAGGTCCCTCACGTCGCGCCCCGCCAACACCGCGCGCGGTTCGAGGTTCTCAAACCCTCTGGCTGGAGGAAAAACAGTGCCGTGGGTAAAGCGAACAAGCCAGCGCCAGGGCGCTCTCCACCCGCCCAACCCCCAACCCAAGAGCACCTTCTCGGCGGCGCTGGCGTACACACACCCGAGCGGTTGGATTTGCAAGTGAATCGAATTCACTCTTTGCTCAGTGTCTGCAGGCGGGCGGGCGGCCTGGCTGCGCCTGCGCGCCGCGCGTTCGCGGTGAGCGTAATCTGCTAGAAAAACGACGGGCGGTGCCGGCGGTGCCGCGGCGTCCCGAACTGCAGTCGTGCGGCGCAGGGCCCGCAGAGCCCGCCGGGAAGGAGGGACGGGGACAAATGCAGCAACTGCAGCGTCAGCGCCAGCCAGCCCCGCCGTGTGGACAAACACACCCCGGCCGGCCCGGCCAGCCCGCCAGCCACCCTCGAACAGTGTCCTCTAATTGTCAATATACCACCCCACGATACGCGCCTACACTGCACTGCGCTGCACCGGCTCGCGGACCGCGCCAACAAAGGCAAGGCGGCTGTGCAATCTCCACGGACAGATAATCCTTTGGATCCGGGTGGGGCGTGGCCCTGGCGTGGCCGGGCATACCGTCCCACCGGGCCGCCCCACCCCTTCCGCGGTGACTCAGCGCGGTCATGGGGCGCGAATATCACGCCGACAGCAGACTCATTCCGAGAGTCGTTTTCGTCGCTGTGCCTCTTTCGCGCCTAGAAGGGACGCCCCGTGAGTGCGAGAGTGACAGAGCGGCGAAAGCGACTCTCGGAATCCGTCTGCAGGACGACGGCGACTTCTTCCCTGCCGACAAAAAGGGCGTCGAGGCGCTGGCGGCCCCGCAGCAGCAGGGCGGGCACCGAGGCGGGCACGCAAATTAGGGAGGGGCAAAACTGTGGCGCAGCGGGGGAAAAGTTTTGGCGCGGGAGGGAACCGGAGGGAACGGCCGTTGCGGCCCACTGCCTGTCTCTCTCGCACTCGCGGGCCGGCCCGCAGGCCCGCGGGGCCGCGAGAGAGACAGAGCGACGGGGCGATCCTTCGGAGTCGGGCGGCTGGCGCGCGTTTTTGGTCGTTGGCGCGGCGGGCCGGGCGCGCCCCTCCTGCCCCCGGTCCTCCCACCCCTCCCCCTCCCCGGCAGACAAATACACGGCGGGGATGATAATTAGCGACGGCTCGTCGCGACGAGCGCGCCACAGTGGCGCGGCATATGGCATTCAATCGAGGGCCCTCGGCAGGCCATTCCGAACATCGCCGCTGTCTCTCTCGCACCCCTGCGGGACGGCCCGCGAGGCCGCGAGTCCGAGAGAGACAGTGTCGCAGTGCGAAGTACGCCGCGGAGTCGGGACAAGCACCGCGCCGCGGCCGGAATTAGGCCACTCGGCGCACCCTCGGCCCTCGGCGCGGAGCTCCGCGCTAGCGCATTCGCAATCCGTCATTTTTGTTTGCCTCGTTCGCAAATTGTCCCCCGGCAGCGCCGCGCCCGCCGCGCCACTGCACGCCGTGTCGCGCGGTTCGATCAAGTTAATTGGCGCGTGGAGGGCGGTCGGAAGTGACGGCGAGCAGCTCGAGCAGCTCGTCGAGGCGGGGCGGGGCAGGGCGGGCTCCGCTGCGGTGGCGAGCCTTGACAAATTAGCCCCTCGACCCTCAGGAGCCCGGCCAGCCCGGCGGGGACCGCAGCGGCCCGGCCTCTGACCGCTCGACTCGACCTCGGCCATCGGCCATCCCGCTCAGAGAGGCCGGGCCGGGCGGCGCTGACCCCGGCCTCGGCCTCGGCCGCCGGGGGATGAAAAAGAAGGCGACCCTCTGCATGGCGCCCAGCCCAGCCAGCCCAGCCATACGGCAAAGCCCCACGCACAAAGGGCCTGCAGCCCTGCGCCCCACACTGCAAGGGGCCGCCCTTTTGGCCGGAATCAAAATCGCCTTTCTTGGCCCTTAATTCGACCACTTCCCATCCCGTCCGTCGCGGACCGTTCTTTTGACTGCGGCAAAGCGCGGTCGAGTGACCGAGAGGGGGCCGCCGCCATGCTGCTGCTGGCCCTGCTGCTGGCCGTGCTGCTGGCCCTGCTGCTGGCCGTGCTGCTGGCCGTGCTGCTGGCCCTGCTGCTGGCCGTGCTGCTGGCCCTGCTGCTGGCCGTGCTGCTGGCCGTGCTGCTGGCCCTGCTGCTGGCCGTGCTGCTGGCCGTGCTGCTGGCCGTGCTGCTGGCCCTGCTGCTGGCCCTGCTGCTGGCCCTGCTGCTGGCCCTGCTGCTGGCCCTGCTGCCCCCAGCCCCGACCAAGCCCTGACCCAGGCCGGCCGGGCCCGGCCACGGCATTAGAACAAACCCCTTGAGCCCCCCCAGGGCCCCACACTGCGAGCCCCTGCACGCTTTGGCCGAGGCCCCGGCCTAATAACGCAGGCAGCTCGGGGTCTCGGCCAATTGCACGCTTTTGATCTTTTCCGAGAGCGCTCGCTTCCACGGCTACTCAAACGATTCCGCTGATTTTGGAAAAGGGGAGAGAAACCAGCCAGACGCGAACGTTTTAGGAATCGGCGTTTTTGCCGCATGTCCCCTCTGATCAAGAGCTTCTCCGAAACGCTACCGCCGTGACCAAGCAGCAAACGAAACACGCGGCGGTCCCTTATTTTCGGGCTCCGTGCCACGACGCGACGCGCGGCGAGCTTGCGAGCGGGGCGAGGCAAAGCAAGGTTGGAATATCCCTACTTAGCGGGAGATTAATGGTTGGCAGGTCCTGGGGGTCCCGACCGGGCTGCGCTGCGCCGGGCTGCGTCTGCTCGTTCCAATCCACGGGGTGTGTCGCGCTACCCCCTCCCCACCCCCTCCCCCTCCCCATAGGGCCCCAGGCCACGGCGCGGGAAGGGGTTGGCTGGCCGTGCCGCCGTGCCGGCCCAGGGTTTGTCGCGTGCGAGACATCATTAAATTGCATTAAACATTAAATATTGGGGCAGCCTGGCCGCGCGGCGCGGAGCGTCGCACCCCCGACATGCGATTTGCCACGTCACCGCCTATGTCTGCGCCGCTTCACCCCTCCGGCCTCCGCGCGACGTCGCCACCCCCGCACACACACACACACACACACACAGCAGGAAGGGGCCAATTTCTCAGTCCAAAGGGTATTTAAGCATCATCTGCCGCTGAGCAAACGTCGCCTCCCCGGCCGGAACGACTTTTATGAGAATGTGTGCAGGCGGCCCGGCGGACAGGGCGAGGCGAGGCAGGCGAGGCGGGGGTGCTTTCTGTTATTGCTGCGCTGCACGCTGCGCGACCCCGACGGCCACGCCGCGACGCGCCACGCCGCGCAGCAGGCCGAGGAGGCTCTCATTCATTACCCCAGAGACTGCGGCAAGGAAGGCGCCGATAAGGCGCGACATGCAAAACAACGCGGACTCGGCAACCGGTGGCGGAAGGAGGACTCGAGCAGGACGACGAGGACGACGACGACGGCCACGGTGCGCGGAGGAGGCCGCCAGTTTCCGCCTCATACATTTATACGCCCCGGCCTCCTCCTTGCTGGCTTCCTGGATAAAAACCCGCCCCAAGCCTGGCGCAGCCTGTGCAGCCGCACGGGGGTCTTTGCGGGGAACGGCGCGCCGTACCGCTGTACCGCGTCAAATCCCCGTGTAAGGGACACCGTCGGGGAGGCCGCCCGGGTCACTCCGTCCGTAATCGCCCCGTGCTCCGGCGCGCCGCCGTGCTGTCCCCCTCGGCCACCGCCTCCGACCACCCCGCCGCCAACCACCCCGCCGCCCGGACGAAATGACGCTGGTGTCCTTGCTGGTAAATAATACGCCACATTTCAGAGGCGACTTTGAGCGCGGCACAGGCAGGCAAGGCCCGGCCAGGCCAGCCCTGCGCGTCCGAGGGAAAATCCTCCCCTTGCCTTCGCTTCCCTTCGCTTGCCTTCGCCCTGAATTAATTCTCGCCGTCGCTCTGCCTCGTGACACGCCAGGCCTGCCCCCTCCCCCTCCCCTTCCCGCAGTGGCGACATCCAGAGGAGCCGGAGCGGACGGCGGCAACGGCGTTAGAAATCCATCTCTTGAGATTTCGCCGAGTTCCGCCCCGACGCCTCCGACTCGGCGCTGCTCTGACCCGACTCCGGCCCGGGGAAACGCTTCGTCGCTGCGTCTCTCTCGCGCTCTTGGGGCGCACCGAAGGGGTGCGAGAGAGACAGAGCGATGCTTCGGAATCCGCCTGGAGGCCGGGCCGGGCCGGGCCGGGCCAGGCCGCCTGCCGCGGCATTTATCAGAAGCAGGCCAGGCTCGGGCGGCTTAGGCCCCACCGAGGCGGCCGAGGCCACGACCACGGATTCCCCAGTGCGCCAGCCAGCGCCAGCATCCGGCGGGGAGCTTCAGGACGGTCTTAAGCCCGCACAGCACGCTGCTGCTGTGCTGCTTGCGGAACTTTGGACTCAATTTGGACCGGGAGGCACCGAACCAACGGAAACGGCCAGCACACTAGT
This sequence comes from Thrips palmi, assembly GCF_012932325.1. Taxonomy (NCBI): domain Eukaryota; kingdom Metazoa; phylum Arthropoda; class Insecta; order Thysanoptera; family Thripidae; genus Thrips; species Thrips palmi. The sequence goes on along the minus strand of NW_023144626.1, from coordinate 6,770,507 downwards.
AGTGAATTCGGCCTCTTTACGTCGTGTGCGTGCGTGTGTGTGTGTGTGTGTGTGAAGAGGCGGGGACCTATTTCGCGCTACGTTTCACACACAGCAGTAAACGCGAGGCGAGAGGCCAAGGTACTTGCAGTGGTGGTGGTCGAAGTAGTGTAGGCTACGTGCGAGTGTGTGTGGTGGGGGCACTCGAAAACTTGTTGTCCTGCATCTGCACGCCCAATCCCAATCCAGCCGGGCGACTTGAACCCCAACCTCATCTCCAGCCCCGTGCGCCCTGCCCCGCCCTGCGCCCAGCGCCCCTCTCCCAGGCAAGGCCCCGCGCGCTAACAGCCTCTCCAAAGCAACGTCCGAGCGTCGGCGCCGCCCGCGGCCAGCTCGCCTCAGCAGAGCCATTCCGAACGGCGCTTTCGTCGCTGTCTCTCTCGCACCCCTACGGCAAGCCACACGAGTGCGAGAGAGACAGGAGCACACTCCATCCCCGGGAAGCGGAAACGCGCCTCCCGGCCGCAACCGCAGCCAGGGCGAGCCAGGGCGCAGACTTGTAGTGTACTTGCGCGTCGCGGCGCGGCGAGCAGCGTGCGTCTGCCTCAGTCAGTAAACTCACCTGCAACACAGAAACAACAGGCGTTAGTACATTAGCATGAGCACGACAAGGCAAGGCGGGGCGCGGCGCCATGCGGGTGTGAATAGAGAGAGCGCCGCGCGGCACGGCACGGCACGGCACGGCACGGCACGGCAGACCGCCTCCCCTACGCTGCGAGCGACGCCTCGGCGCGGCCTGGTGCCGCGGTGCGTGCCATTCATTTCCAAATGCAAATGCCCCGCCCGCAGACTGATTCCGAGAGTCGTTTTCGTCGCGACGGCCGTCTCTCTCGCGGCCCCGGGCCGTCGCAGTGCGGGGTGCGAGAGAGACGGAGCGACGACGCAAACGACTCTGAGGCTGCGGGGCGCGGCGGGGCGCGGCGGGGCGCGGCGGGGCGCGGCGGGGCGCGGCGGGGCGCGGCGGGGCGCGGCGGGGCGCGGCGGGGCGGGGCGCGGCGGGGCGCGGCGGGGCGCGGCGGGGCGCGGCGGGGCGCGGCGGGGCGTCGCGACGCCCTCCGACGCCACCTTGAACTTGCAGCGACAAAGCGAGCGCCGGGACGCGATGATTGCTGCAGGGGGCGGCGGGGGCGGCGGGGGCGGCACCTCGGGGGAGACGCGGAGGGCGGGGGAGAGGGAGGTTCACCCCGGGGAGAAATTCAGCGTCCGCGCTGGCTGCGGAACGGGCAGAAAAAAAATAAACCGACGGGGAAGACCCAATCATCGATTCATATCAAAATGGGAGCGCGTTCCCCGTTCCCACATACGACGCGGCGCGGCCGTTGCCTTAAACCAACTGCAAGAGTGCGGGCAGTGCGGGGCAAGGGACCCATCAGGTGCGCGCTGCGCGGTCGGTTGCCGTTCTACGAGTAACACCACTGTCGGGGGAAAAGTGAACCACCGCGAAGAACTTGCTTCAGGCGCGATTTGTGGTGCAGCCACCCTTTCAAGTTGAAGTTCCTCTCTGAAGTTTAAGAGGCACGAGGGCGCCTGCACTGTCGGGCGGGACTGCCTACCCGCGGGATATACAGGGGCCGGGAAAGCTGGGCAAAGCTCATCCCGAGCGATGATTCGCTGAGCGGCCACTTGGAATGGCCAATGGGCGACTCCCTCCAGCAGTCGTCTTCGCCGCTCCGTCTCTCTCGCACACGAACAGAACGCCCCATGAGTGCGAGAGAGACGGAGTTCGGAATCAGTGTGCGGTCGTACAGTGTATAGTAGGCCCCGCGGTTTTCGCTTGCCTCCGCGCCGGCCAGCCGGAACCAGAGCCGTACATTGGGCCGGAACTTACAATCGGGTGTATTATTCAAACATTTCATTCCCGCAGAGTTTGCTCCCACAACAGTGGGGTGGTTTCCAGGCGGCCGCACGCAGCCGACCTGAGTGCCGACCGCCAAATGCTCCGATGCAGTGCTGACCGCCGACCGCGCGCCGGCCACCAGCGCAGCCAATCCGGACGACAATTCCGCGTCGCTCTGTCTCTCTCGCACTCATTGCGGTGGGGCGGCGCGCGCAGGCGCGAGAGAGGCAGAGCGACACAAACGCCGTTCAGCTCGCTGCAAAACGACCCAGTGCCACCATCAAAACAGTGCTGCGGCCTGCGTTTGATGCGCCCGCTGGTTGCCGATGCACTCCGGGCGACCTCAACACTGCGGCCGCGTCGCCGCGTCGCGGGAGAGGGTCGGTTACCGAGCACTGCGGCCTCACCCCCACCCCCACCCCTGGAGCCGGGGAAGGCGAGTAACACAACGCCGCCGCCCCGGCCGCCGACAGGCACCGCCTTGAGTTACAGGGAGGAGCCTTGAGCCCCGGCGGCGAAGGCAGGCGAAACGAAACTCCCCGGCGAGACGAAGCGAGTTACGTATTACGGCCAAATCGGGACCGAGTCGCGAAATCGGAACGCGCGAGGCGAGGCAACCCGACCCAATTGGAGCGTCGCAGCCCGCAGTGGGCCAGAAGACCGGTGGAGGCGGCCGAAACTCCAGACGCGCTTTGAGCTCCACTTCACTAAACGGGACTCGAACCGAACGTGTGGCCCTATCAATAGATTCCTCGTTCGGAGAGCAATCCATTGGTGGGGTCACACGTTCGGTTCGAGTCCCATTTAGCGACTCTGGAGCTCAAAACGCGTCTAGAGTTTCGGCCGTATCCGCCGGTCTTCTGGCCCACTGTGGGCTGCGACGCGAGCGGCGGCGCCGCCGGGAGTCGAACCCGGAGACGAGGCGTCCGGACGTTCCACGCCATCAGTCATTCCCTTGGCGCCGCCACGGCCGCAGAGCATCGAGAGCCAGGCCCAGGCGGAGCCAGGAGGGTGCGGCTCCAAACTTGAACGAGAGGAGGGGCGGAGCGGCCAGAGTACAGGGAGGACGCGCCATCCGCCGGCCGGCGCCCTACGTCGCGTCGGGCCGGGGCGGGGCGGGGGGCGCCAGTTCCTGGACGTTCGATGCAAGCGGCGGCTTGAGTGGCGGCCTTCTTGGCATCCATCTCACGTGCGGCGACGTGCGGCGCCCAAAGACCCCCCTCCCCCTCTCCCTCCCCGACCGCCCCCTCGGTACCAACGCAAATTGCCCAGCACACCCTCGCTGGCGCGCTAGCGCCAGGCAGCGCCTGAATTCGTAATCCCCCCTCCGGCCCCGGCCACTCCGCGACCACTCCGCGGCCATCGCGGGGCGTCACTACCCCCTACGGCCATTCGCAATGTGGGCCGCCGAGCCACAGTGGGCCGGCGGTCAAAACCCCGGACGTGTTTCAAGCTCCAGAGTCGCTAGAAAGGACTCGAACCACACATGTGACCCCACCAACGAATTCCTCTCCGAACGAGGAATCCATTGATGGGGTCACACGTTCGGTTCGAGTCCCATTTAGCGACTCTGGAGTTCAAACCGCGTCTAGAGTTTTGGCCGCCTGCACCGGTCGTCTGGCCCACTGTGCGACCACCAGCACCACCACGTCCTTCTTCCCATTTGGAGGCCTTGGCTTGGAGGTCCAGGCCGGGTCCGCCGCAAGGCATGACGGCTGCCCGACAGCCAGTGGCTGGCTCAGCAGCTCAGCAGGGCGAAGCAGGGCCGGCCTAACAAGGTGTCAATCACTCCGACTCCGCAAAGGGTCTAGCCCAGGTGCGGCGCCGCAGCCCAGCCTCGTTGTCGCCGTGCCGTCAAACCCGTTCGCCCGGCCGCCGGAACGGTGCTTCGCCGCCCTGTCTCTCTCGCCCTCGTGGGGCGTCCCGCAGGGGAGTGAGGGACACAGAGCGACGACAAACCCGATAAAACCCACGGGACCATAGCCGGCCTCACTCCTATTCAAACACGGTCGTCATTACTTAAGCCGCTGACATGCCGTAGGACTTTAAACACTGTGTGCGCTGTGTCGCAGGCTCTTTTTTCCGAGGGGGAGGGGGGGCGCTTTGGGGCCGAAGCCAAACAACGCAGGGGGTTGGGACGTGATTTCGGGGCGTCTACCTGCCGGGGGAGGGGGTCTGCAGCGAGGCTACACTGCTGCACGGTAAGCCTGGTCACGCCCCACGTCCCGCAGCGCCATCAAGTAGGGCCTAGCGTGGCCTAGGCTGGGCTGGCGGGGACGCTCTGTCTCTCTCGCACACATGAGGCGTCCCGTATAGGTGCGAGAGAGACAGAGCGACGGCCGCGACGAGGCCGTCGAGGTAGGCCAGGGCGCTGCAGGCGCGTGCCACGGCACTGCCTACCTCCCCGGCGCTGAGCTGCGCTGGGCTCCGCCGGCTCCGCTGCTGAGCCCGGCCGAGACGACGACGATGACGACGATGACGACGGTGTCGCGCGTCGTGCTCGCCCTACCGGCCGACTCCAAAGGTCGCTCTGTCTCTCTCGCTCTCACGGGGCGCTGCGTCGAGGCGCGAGAGAGACAGAGCGACGACTGTGCGGAAACGCTCGGCTGCCCGATATGAATCGCAGATTCGCACGATGCCCCAGAACGAGGCAGCGAGGCAGCGGGGCTCTGGACCGCTAGTCACCGCGCCACTGCTAGTGGTCTCGCCGCGCATGTCGCTCGTATTATTGTAATGCCGGTAATTATTAATTATTTTCGAGCGCTTTTCGCGTGAGCCTTCAAGTGCGGAAGAGAGAGCGAGAAAGAGACCGGGACACCGTGTGTGTGAGAGAGACAGACCCCCTCCAGCGCTGCTTAGCTCATTAGCCACGCTTTGCCTTTTCCTGGCGGGGCTTGGCGGGGCTTGGCGGGGAGGGGGGCATCCGCAGCCAGCGAGCTTCTGCCCTCCCCCCTCTTCCTCCCTCAAAACCGGTTTATACTCATCGCCTTTATTGAATATATCTCGGGGGAAGGGCTTGGGGGGGGGGGGGCTTCATGAACAAGAACAGGGCCTTGCTGCCGCCCGTTCCGCAGCCCCGAGGCCGCCAGGCCGCCACCGCCGAAGGGCTCAAGTTATAGGACCCTCGCTAGACGGGAGGATGGTACATCGGCTCAGCCAAATCTGCTGAGACGGGCGGCCAATCTAGGTGGGCCAGGTGGGACAGGTGCGGGGTATCGGACGCCGCCATCGCCGCGGTGCCCCGCCCCGCCCCGCCCCGCCCCGCCCCGCCCCGCCCTCCTCGGCGACGACCAAATTTCCGATCCATTACCGCATCGCGGCGCAGCCTTCCGAACAGTGGAGGCTCGTCGCTCTGTCTCTCTCGCACCCCTTGGCGACGCCTTGGCGACCCCTTGGCGACGCCGCGCGCGTGCGAGAGAGACAGAGCGACGAGCCTCCACTGTTCGGAAGGCTGCGCCGGCCGGAGATTGGGGCACGGGGGCCACGGGGCCCTTCACTACAGCTCGGCCTCGCCGACAAATCGACGCCAGAACGCGAAGAAGCAACACGATCATGGAACGCGCAGGCAGGCAGGCAGGCCGGGGCGAGCCTTTTCCACAGTCTTTTCCGAAAGCCTTTCGCCGAAGGAACACAAATTGGTTTAATCTCTCTCGAGGCTCAGCCCGCCCCCGCCCGGCCGACGCGCTAACGCGGACGGGCCAGCACCGCACCAGTAATTGCTGGCGGTAATTAAATTTCATGTTTGGCGCGCGCAACTCGCAGGGCGACTCGCGGGGCCGGCCGACGGGCCGACGGGGCCGACGGGGACGCCCCGATGGCGACGTGCCCACGACCCGACCCGACCGGACGCCAGTGGCAAGGCGACGGCGACAGTGTCGCCGAAAGCAGACGAGAGCAGCGGAAAGCACTCCGAGGCGGCCGCAGGGGTCGTGGCTCTGTCGCGCTGGCCCTGGCACAGTGGGCCAGAAGACCAGCGCCGGCGGACAAAACTCTAGACCAGTGGTTCTCAACCTTAGGGTCGCGACCCCAAGTGGGGTCGCGAAAAAATTTTAAGGGGTCGCGGCGAGGTAGCTGGGGTCGTGTTTTGGGCCGATTTTAAGCAGCCACTGCGTCTGATCCGAGGCGGGCATTTTGCTCCCTCAACGGGCAATTGGTCTTTGGACCTTCCTTTAGCATGCCTCTGTTACGGAGTGCGATTATCAGTCTTAGTTTGGGAGCAGTATTGTCTCAAAGTTGGCCGAAACGCTCAGAAATGTCTTTAAAAAATCATGTTTTGGGTCGATTTTAAGCAGCCACTGCGTCTGATCCAAGGCGGGCATTTTGCTCCCTCAACGAGCAATTGGTCTTTGGACCTTCTTTTAGCATGCCTTTGTTACGGAGTGTGATTATCAGTCTTAGTTTGGGAGCAGTATTGTCTCAAAGTTGGCCGAAACGCTCAGAAATGTCTTTAAAAAATCATGTTTTGGGTCGATTTTAAGCAGCCACTGCGTCTGATCCAAGGCGGGCATTTTGCTCCCTCAACAGGCAATTGGTCTTTGGACCTTCTTTTAGCATGCCTTTGTTACGGAGTGTGATTATCAGTCTTAGTTTGGGAGCAGTATTGTCTCAAAGTTGGCCGAAACGCTCAGAAATGTCTTTGAAAAATCGTTGTGCCTGTTTTGGTCAACTTTGAGACAATACTGCTCCCAAACTAAGACTGATAATCGCATTCCGTAACAGAGGCATGCTAAAGGAAGGTCCAAGGAACAATTGCCCGTTGAGGGAGCAAAATGCCCGCCTTGAATCAGACGCAGTGGCTGCTTAAAATCGACCCAAAACATGATTTTTTAAAGACATTTCTGAGCGTTTTGGCCAACTTTGAGACAATACTGCTCCCAAACTAAGACTGATAATCGCACTCCGTAACAGAGGCATGCTAAAGGAAGGTCCAAAGACCAATTGCCCGTTGAGGGAGCAAAATGCCCGCCTTGAATCAGACGCAGTGGCTGCTTAAAATCGACCCAAAACATGATTTTTTAAAGACATTTCTGAGCGTTTTGGCCAACTTTGAGACAATACTGCTCCCAAACTAAGACTGATAATCGCATTCCGTAACAGAGGCATGCTAAAGGAAGGTCCAAGGAACAATTGCCCGTTGAGGGAGCAAAATGCCCGCCTTGGATCAGACGCAGTGGCTGCTTAAAATCGACCCAAAACATGATTTTTTAAAGACATTTCTGAGCGTTTTGGCCAACTTTGAGACAATACTGCTCCCAAACTAAGACTGATAATCGCACTCCGTAACAGAGGCATGCTAAAGGAAGGTCCAAAGACCAATTGCCCATTGAGGGAGCAAAATGCCCGCCTCGGATCAGACGCAGTGGCATGCTAAAGGAGGTGTCCCGTGGGGTCGCGAAACTTTTCCTGGGGGTCGCGGAAATTTTTGGCTACAAATTTGGGGTCGCGAGCCGAGAAAGGTTGAGAACCGCTGCTCTAGACGCGTTTCGAGCTCCAGGGTCGCTAAAGAGGACTCGAACCAAGCGTTTGACCCCCACCAATGTATTTCTTGCTCGGAGAGCAATTCATTGGTGGGGTCACACGTTCGGTTCGAGTCCCATTTGCCGACTCAAGAGCTCGAAACGCGTCCGGGGTTTTGACCGCCTCCACCGGTCTTCTGGCCCACTGTGCGACCGTGGTGACGGCCACGTCACGCCACGCCACCGGCAGGCCGGCCATCCCCTCTATGGCGGTCCGCTCTCAGGGCCCGGCGGTGATAATGGCACGGAGCAGAATGGTATGGAGCAACGGATCAGGCCCAGCGGCATAGGGCTGGCGAACTACCTTTCGCGGCGGCACTTGGTGCTTGCTCCGGCCGCCACCGCGCGGCGCTCGCGTCGTTATGGCTCTGCCCCGGCCGCTGGGCGCCTCTGCCGGCCACTGTGAGGCATGGACCGGGGACGGTTTTTCGGCTGTAAGTCCTAAACCGTTCAAATTAAATGGGTAGAGTAAGCGAGGCGATTGTAGGTCTCAGTCTAAGCTACAATCGGCTCGCTTAGCATACCCCTCTAACTGCAGCGGCCTAGGAGCTAGGACTAAAAAGCCATCTCCCGCCGGCAGCCCCAGGCCCCATGGTCCATACTACAATCACAAAAATATAAAACAATCCAGTTGCTTTCAATAAAACTGCATAATTGCGTCTCGGTATTGCATAGTTTAATTGTTATCAGGACATAAGACCATAACAGTGGCTGCATAGCCTTTTCGATTTAGAAATCAAGAACCTATAGTAATTGACGTAACTTAATTTGTAATGCCTGGCTCAAAAGCTTTGGCAAGCGAGGAAACTGTGGGAACCTAATAAAATTGGCTTCAATTTAATAACTGTGCTTGAAAGCATAAAGTAGCATTATACTCAGATTTTTTGAAAAATTAAAAAATAAAGAATCATTGACGCTTCATGTGCCATCAGGCAATACTTGAAAAGCAAACGTAAAGTCACCTTCTGACTACATCTTTAATGATTTCAGTTTTAAGTCACGACAACTGTACTGATTTGTTTCAAAAGTCTTCATTTTGACTTAAGCTTTTAAACCAGGCATCATAAAGTAAATTCCGTCAAATATCATGACTAATCGATTTCTAAAACAATGTGCATTCCAGCAATTGTAATGACACCATTTCCTAAACATATTTTAGCTGAACAATATTCAACCACAATCATGCAATTTAATTAGAAATTAATGGATTGTATAATGTTTTTCTTTATCTCTAGAGAAAAGCATAGACAGGGGCTGGGGCCTGGGGCTGCCGGCGCCGGCGGGAGATGGTTTTTCAGTCCTAGCTCCTAGGCCGCTGCAGTTAGAGGGGTATACTAAGCGAGCGGATTGTAGCTTAGACTGAGACCTACAATCGCCTCGCTTACTCTACCCATTTAATTTGAACGGTTTAGGATTTACAGCCGAAAAACCGTCCCCGGTCCATGCCTCACAGTGGCCGGCAGAGGCGCCCAGCGGCCGGGGCAGAGCCATAACGACGCGAGCGCCGCGCGGTGGCGGCCGGAGCAAGCACCAACTGCCGCCGCGAAAGGTAGTTCGGTTTTCGTGCATAGCTGATCCTCCATACCATTCTGCTCCGTGATAATGGTGATGTTGGCGGCACTGGCGGTCAAACACAGGCGGAACCACTACTGGCCGCCACTGCCGGCCACTGCCCGGAGCGGCGACGACGCCAGCGCCGCACTCCACGCCGCGGGCCGTGGCTGCCGTGGCAGGTGTCGGTACCAGTGTACCACCGCCGTTCGCGCACAATGCGCTTGCTGGCGCGCTGGCGCTGGAGGGCTTCGACGCGAAGGGCGAGCGCCCCTCCACTCCGCCCCTAATGCGCGCCATTGTCCCAAAACTACCGCCGCTTCCTTTCCTGGTGTGCCGGCGCCGGAAGTACGAAGGGTCGGGGGGGATGGACCCGATGGACCCGGGTGGACCGCGCGGGCACCCCAGCAACCAATCGGGACCCACTGACAAATTGAACAGCACAGAGAGAGAGAGAAAGAGAGAGAGAGAGGCCGGCCGGTCCTTTCATAAAGTAATCGCCGAGCAAAAAGGAGAAAAAGTGAGAGAGAAAAACGAAAACAATAAAAAAGCCCGAAAAAAGTGGGGGGGGGGCACTCGGCGCAGTCGACGACCTCCGCACAGCCAAGTGTAATCCTTGCGGGTGTCCGCCCCCTCCCCCTTCCCTGGCGGTGAAGCCCCGACGACAAGCCATACGTGAAAACTGAGAGACGGGCGAAAACGACAACGCCATGGGCGGCGCAGGAGGAGCGCGCGCAAAACCTGCGGGAGGGAGGGAGAGAGAGGGAGAGAGAGGAGACACCCTGCGCACAAAAGAAGGGGGCAGGCATCGCCGGCGTCCTTCGTGGCAGCAGGCAAACAGCAGGGGGAGGGCCCAGTCAAAATACGCCGCCCAGCCCAGCCCTGGCGCAGCCCTGGTGCACCCACCCCCTCGATACAAACACCGAGCAGGGAAGGGAGATCACGACGGCACAGCACTCCGTGCGCACGGCCGCGTGCAGCGTGCATCGCCCCGCGTGCACCATCACGCGCCAGGCACCGCCAAGCACACACACACACACTGAAATTTCCACGGCTGACTGTAAACTTTCTCACGCGGAACCGACACACGGCTCCCCCCCCCCTTTTCACTCGTCGCTCACACACACATGCTGATGACACGTGGGGGTACGATAGGGGGCGGGGGAGGGGGCTTCGGTAATTGAAACGTCAAACCAGGGGGGAAGGAGGGGGCGGGGGCAAGCCCTGCGCGGTCTGCGCGCTTGGGCGACATTAGCCTGTTGGTGCCCCCTCCTCCAACCAGTGCAGGCGGGGCCCGGCGGGGCGCAGGGCCGTAAGCAGACGCCCGCCACTCGTCTGTTCACATTACGCCGCATAGGTAGGCCGTAACCCTGTCCCCCACCCCCTGCCTCTCGGACAGACGAGACGGATTTGTTAGCAAATGGTCAGACGGGGGTCTGGCTGGCTGGCTGGTTGGCTCGGAAGACTTTCAACAGGCGGTCGTGTGGGGCTCCCTCCCCACCGCCCCCGCGGCCGCCCCCTCTACGTACGCCCCGCCGAGCACCGGCGAGCACGTCAACGTCCACCTCGTGGCCGTCCGTGGCGGTCCGTCCCCTCGGCCCAGCGCCCCGCCGTAAAGACGAGCCCGCTGCACTGCAGGCAAATAAAAGCCAGCCAACAACAAGCACCCCGACAGCCATTACTCAAAAGTGACATCGTGGTCGTGGTGGCGCTGCGTGGTGCTGGCTGACGACGGCAAGGTGCACTCGCACGCGCACCGCCACGACGCCAGCGGTGGCCGACCCACCTGCAGGCCTGCAGGCCGCAAACCCATTAAAATTTTACGCCCAGGTCGTCGGCCGGAAGCAGCCCGCCTTCTCGCAGGCGACCCGGCGGCCCGGGTTCGAATCCCCGCCGGGGCCGCCTCCGATCGCATTCCGTTTTCCCCAATTTAGGCACCCCGTCCGAGTGGCTCCAAGTACGGCGTGCAGGGGGAGGGGGAGGACACGCCTCACAAATAGAACGCAAGAATCACGAAAAATAAAAAAAAAAGGAGGAAAAAGAAAAAGCTCAAGAAAAAGCGGAGTGCAGCGCGGAAATGTATGAGGTCTCACGGTTGCCATAGTTTTCGAGCCTCATGTAATTAGGAGCAAGAGGGAGGACGGGGCGAGTTGCAAGCAGGGCCGAAAAAAAAGTGGGGCCCAGCTCAGCTAAGGTGAAGGGTGCTACACCCCGAGAGGCGCTGCTGCGCAGGGCGGCGCGGGGCGGCGCGGCGACGGGGAGCGCGAATTTCGGCGCAGGGAGGCACGAGGATGAGGAGCGGGGACGTGGAAGAAGGCAGACCCTGGCAGGCCCAGGCAGCAGGCAGCCCAGGCACAGCGGCACAGCCCAGCCCCACGGGAGTAATATGCACCAAAGCAGCGCGCCCCGGCCGCCATGCGCCCTGGGCCGCCCTGCGCCGCCCTGGGCAGGTCTCTGAACTCGTCGTGGGAGGGGCACTGGCACTGCCACCGGCACGGCCGCCAGGGGCACTATGGCATGCTGCAAGATGCACAGATGCACTCCCCACCACCTTCATTACAGCGGGCCTGCACTGCGCGCCAAGTCCGGTAAACAAAAACAACAACAAACATCAAAAAGTACGTGGCGCCATGACACTTTTCGCGTCCCGGAGCGACACAGCGAGAGAGAGAGAGAGAGAGAGAGAGAGAGAGAGAGCCACCAGGGAAATCAAAACGGTCTTGATATCGCGTCGGATGGCGGCGAGAGCGCGCTGCGCCGCGCGCGGCTGCGCCCCTGGCCTGGCTGCCCGGCGGCCCGGCCTCCCCGCCGGTGTGTCATCATGTCTAATTCACTTGAGCGCGTCCCGAAGCCACCAGCCGCCCCGACATGCCGCAGGCCTGGTCAGCGCAGCGGCGGCCCCAGGCTGGCCCCAGGCTGGCCCCTGCAGCGCGTCTCTCGGCGTCTCTCTCGCACCCACGAGGCGCGCCCCACGAGTGCGATGGAGACAGAGCACTGCGCCGCATAGCCGGGCTGCCATAGGCCTGCCAGAGTGCACCGGGCTTCCTGATTAATGGCTTGATGGTAAACTGATGGATGACAGCGCCACGCCACGCCCTGCCTCCCTTTGAGGTGCGAATTTCTCGCCCCACGGCCGCGTCAAACCTCCACTCCGCTCGTGACTCCGCACAGAATGGCAATAACCGCAGTGACTGATACTCGCGTGATGCGCGCACGCCACCCAGGGCAGGATGCCTCGCAGCCTGCCAGTGGGCCAGTCGCAACAAATTAACGACGCTTTGCGACTCCATCAGCGCGCTGCTGCTGCGGGGATGGAGCGGGCCGACCCTCCCTTTGCACTCCGTAATGCGCGTCCAATAGTTCCGGACGATACTCGATCCGTCATCGCGCTGACAGTGTGCCAGCGCCACGCCCCGGCCACAACAAGCGGGCCGCCTTCCTGACCGACTGCCGCACCGCACACGCCCGCCGCGGTCCCCCGCGCAATTCGTCTCTCTCGCACCAGAACGGCACGCCCCACGAGTGCGAGAGAGACGGGGCGACGAAAACGAGAACGACTCTCGGGATCGGGCTGCGGTCGCGAGGCAGGCGCCGCCAGAGAGTAGCGTCATTTTTCACGCGCCGCGGCCGGAGCGACGCAGCTCCCCGTCGTGCGCGGCCAGGACGTCGACGGGGACCTCGGCGAGGACCGCCGCCACGCGCTGGATGACGGCGACCCGCTGCGAGACAGGGATGGCGCTAAGGGCGGCGGCAGCGCGGCCCGCTTAATGACCAAGGTCCGAATAATTGCGGAGCGCGGCAAAAAGTGACAAGCCCTTTTTGCTTCTTTAGGTGCCCCCCCCCTCTCTCTCTCTCTCTCGATGCCGGCCCTGTTGGGCTTTTCTCCGGCGTCCCAGTGCCGCAGCCAGCAGCCCCGCCGCGTCGCCACCCCTTCCGCTTCCGCCGTCCCGCAGAACACGCTGTGTAAATCAACTAAGCTGATTATTGCATTAAGAAAAACCGCGCGCGGCAAAAGGGAGGAGCGAGCCAGCCAAGTTGTTTGGGACGAGTTTGCCTTGCAAGTGGTGGCAGGCGGGCCGGCGGGGACTCGAACCAGGGTCCGTCCGCCCCTCGGCGAGAGCCAAGCAGACTGATTCCGAGAGTCGCTTTCGTCGCTCTGTCCCTCTCGCACCTATACGGGGCGAGCCATAAGTGCGAGAGAGACGGAGCGACCCTGGCGGAGCGCACCCCGCAGAGACAGCCGTCTCGCCGTCCGGCCGGCCCCTCAGCCCCCCCACCCCCCAGCCGCCCGCCTTTCGCCGCCCTCGTTGTCCCTCTTCTCTTTTTCGGAAAACTTTTCTCCGGCCAAAAGGTCACGTATGCAAAAGAACATCGAGCCGCGGCCTGGCTGCCCCGCGCGCGGCGTGCTGGCCTTTTAATAGGACCAACTAGGTTGGGTCCTCTCTGTTCGCGCGGTGTAGGACCATCGTCCGCCATCATCGCACAGCATGCTTTGCAGTACCGTGCCCGTCCAGCTCGCTTCGCAACCAAACGGGCTGCCCCATGAGTGCGAGAGAGACAGAGAGCACAGTTCAGCGGGACTCTAGCAGCGTGCTCCAGTGACCTGCACTGCAGGCGCCACGCCGCTTGGCGCTTCGCGGTAGTAAACACCCCCACTGCAAAGGCAGTGCTCCGGCCCCCAGCTCCGGCCGGCCGATGAGGCTGCTGCAAAGTGCGGCCGAGGCGGGGCCCTTGGCGAAGGCCCTCGACAAGAAGGTCAAGTCGGTGCAGCGGCGGAGGCAGGACGACGGTCGGCCGCCTCGCCTGGACTTTTGCCTTTTGCTTCGCGAGAAAGTCGATTCGTCGATTTAATGGCCTCCACGGCGTCCGGGCGATCAATAACCAGCTGCATCTGCATTCCGCGACACGCCGGGCGTCACGCCGGGCGTCGCGCCTCTCTGTCTCTCTCGCGCCCTTACGGGACGCCCCGCAAGTGCGAAGGAGAAGGAGACACGGCGACGAAAGCAGTGCTCGGACGGAATCAGTCTGCTGGCTGCCTCGCTGGCCGCGGCGCCGTTCAAGAAGGCTTTGACGGATCGGTCTGCTTTCCGAGCAATCGATGTTGTTGTTGTTGTTGTTGCTGCTGGTCGTGGGATGCAGTGTCGTGCGGCCGCCCGGGCGACATCCATCGCGGCGCGTCGCGGCGCCGGGCCGAAGGGCGACCGGTCCGGAGCGGCGCGCCCGGTCCTCGGTCCTCCGTCGTCGGAAAACAACGCGTCCTCGTGAATATGAATGATGAGGGGCCGCGGGCCACACGCACGCGCGCGCCTAAAAATCAGAATCACGGCAAGAGGGTCGCGAGGGAGGCCGGGCAGGCCCCCTGGGGGACGCCAGGACGCCGTCGTCAACGCCCCCATGGCCGCGGCCGCAGCGGTGCAGCACCGCGACGACCATGGCCATCAAAGGGAAAGGGGCGAGGACGGCGACGGCGAGGTGCATTTGGACGGCCGCCAGGCTCGTTGGCGGCGAGCCCCTGCCACCGCCCTAACCCGGAGGCCCTCTCTCTCGCACTCACGGGGCGTGGCGCGGTGCCGCGGGGGTGCGAGAAGGACAGGGCGACGAAACGCCCCCATCCGGGCGGGCGGCTGCATGGCCTGGCCCAAGGCCCGGCCTGCGCCGCTGCGCCCATCGACGCGCCCTTCCGATGAAGGCGGTCCATGAAATCACGACGCGAGTCGTAAAAAGAATGCGCTACGCCCTTACGAAAACAGAGTGCTTGCCGGCGATGGGGCCCGGCCGGGGCGCGGTGCACCGCCTTGCTTTTATACCGAGCCTCGAGTCAGCAACGCCTCTGCCTTAGAGGGGCCGCTCTGCGGGCTTTCGCTTCACCGGAGGGAGGACGACGAGGCCGAGCCGACACGTCGCCCCGTCCCTGGGGACGCGGCGGGACGCGGCGGGGCGAAGGGATGTGCACAGTGTACGGACAACAGCGCGGTGGCTGGGGCGGCGGCGGCGGCGGGGCCCGCCTGCTGAACATGCACGGGTCCGACACGGCCTTCTTCTGGGAGAGCGGCAGAGGAAGGGGTGGTCCTGAATGCCGCCAAGCAAGCCACCCCGGGCGAGGGCGGACCGCGTCGTCGCCATGGCGACAAATGAGATAGAACAGTGCGCCGCACAGAGTACCGGATAGGTTGCCCGAAAATAACCCGCGCCAAACGTTCAATAAAGGACCCCCGCCTTGGTGCCGGTGCGCCGCGCTCGCTCGCAGCACGGCGTGGGGCCAGAGTGCCATAGAGCCCCACTCCGGCGCCCCGGCCCGCCCGGCCCCGCCCCGCCAGCACGCCCTGGGGAGCCGTCCTGTCTTGTCCGAGCGCCTCGCCGGCCGCGCCGCCTTAGCCTCGCAGGCAACTTGGAGTGGCTCGAATGGACAGTGTCGCCGAGCGCGGCGCTCGCCTCCAAGGCCCTAAAGAGCCCCACGGAGGACGCCGCCGCCAACACTGCCACCGCGCGAAGCCGACGGCCGCGCGGAGGACGCGCCCGCAATTTATCGGCCGAGCCGGTCGATCCAGGGCGGCGATGAGGCCGAGGCCGCCGAGGCCCCAGCAGCCAAAACAACGGCCGGGCCCAGCGCACAGCGCCGCACAGCGCCGCACAGCGCACAGCCAGCCCCATTAAGCCCATTTACACCCTGTCAAATTACGCTACATGCGATTCCCATTTACGGGCCTCCCTATATTTTGTCCGGGGCGGGCAGGCCGGGCAGGCCGGGCAGGCAGCCTCATTTTCCTCTCTTTTTGGCCGGCCGGCCGGCCGGGGGTTCGTTGCCTCGCTGTGGTGGCGCGGCGCGGCGCCCTAGGGGTGGGCGCGGTGAAGCAGGCGAAGCACGGGGAGGGTGTGCAGCCTGATGAACAAGGGGGAGGCGAGGGCGAGACAGAGAGGCGAGCGTGGCGCGGCGGCCCTGCGCTGCCCTGGCGCTGCCCGAGCACAAAGAGGGATGGATGGAGTAGAGACGTGACCGGGGTAGAGGATGCAGCCGTGACCCCCGCCCCGCCGGCGCCTCCCCCGCGGCCCCCGCGGCCCCCGCGGCCTCCGCCACGGCGGGGGGCCTCTAGCTCCGGGCCTCGTGCAAAGCCTCGGACACAATATGAAATAAAGGGCCGCATTCCGGAACGATTAGCGAGGGCCTCGAGCGGCTGCCAGCCCTGCCTGCCCCGCCGGCCAGCCAGCCGATCAGCGCGCCGGCCGTGGCCAGCCTCCCCATCCCCCCAAAACAAGAAACGGATAAATTTTAAATTAGGAACGCACGGCTGAGTTGAGTGATAGTCCCAGCGAGGCCATGCTGCCCTCCTCTCCCCCCCCTCAAACCGTGGGCGATGCGCGCAGAGTTTTCCAGCTCGCATTAACTTTGCACGGCCCGTGTCCCGCTGTCTGCCCAGCTAATCTGGCCCCTCAGCCCTTCAGCGCGCCAGCAACGCGCCAGCGCCCGTCCTTTGGTCCGGAAGGCGCAAACCCGAGTCCAACTCGCCCTTTTACACACCGCGGGACTGCAGAACGAGCCTCCCTCCGACGGGGTGCACGGCGGTACCGGGGGGCGGGGCGGGGCGGGCGGGCGGGGCGGGGCGGGGCGGGCGCAGCAGCACCGAGAAACATTGATGAGGCGGGGAGGCTTGGGGGACATGTGACAAGGGCATAACACACACACACACACACTCCATCTCTCTCTCACTCACACGCAGGCAGGCACGCACGCGGCCAGTTTAGCATTCCCTTTATGCATGCATCACCGCATGCAGTTGAGACGCGTGCGCGTGCACGCCGTGCCACGCCGCGCCACGCCCCGCAGCTTTTTATCTAAAACAATGCGCTCCCATGATAAAGACCCCCGTGATGAAGGCAATGATCGCGTCAACTCTCTCCTGCTGCTGCTCCTTCTCCTCCTTCTTCTTTCTCCCCCCCCCCTTTTTTTCTCTCTCCCCTGCTTCTGCATCAGCAGGGCCGAAGGGCACGCCTAATTTCTTTTCCTCTCGATCCGTTTTTCTTCTTTTTTTTTGTTTTTTAGGCGCGCGAAGCTCGCCACCGTAATTCGACAGGCAACACCTGCGTGCCGATTCACGCGGCGCACGCACACGCACGCACACACACACACACACACACACACGCACACACACACGTACACACACACGCACACGCACGCACGCGACGAAGCCCGCCTGCTAACAACATCCCCCGGCCGCGCGCCGCGCATCCCCGCGCAGCCCCACCACCACACAGCCTGCTGCCAGCGCCCATTATTACTGGGATGCAGGCAAGGATTTGATTATTTGCCACCCCCCGTACGTGCACTGGGAGCAGCAGCTCTCCTCAGGCACACACCCACACACACGCGCACACACCTACACACACACACACACACACACACACACACAGAGGCACGCACACGTCCGCACAAACACGTATTGCTTCGTTAGAGGAACACGCCGCAGCGGCAAGTCCCTGCGTTGCCTGCGTTGCGCGGCACCAGTGGCACTGTTACAGTGCAGGCCGCAGAGCAGCGATAAATCGCTCATCCAGCCAGCGGGCCGGCGGTGGCCGGCGGGCCCACAGCAGCAGTTTGATTCCGAGCGAGACTGCCGTCCGCTATCCGTCTCTCTCGCACTGGCGGCGCGGCACGTGGCGGGCGCGAGAGAGACGAAGAGAGGCGAGGGGCGACGAGGGCACTGCTCTCGGCCTCGGCACTGTTCGGAACCAAGCTGCCCGCCAAACTTTGCTAGCTTCTGGCTCCGCGGCGCCGCTACCCGCGGCTCCCAGCAGTACTCTCCTCGGTACTCTAATTGCGAATTGCGAGTTGCCCCGCGTCTTAATCAAGCGGAGCGGTGCTCGGGGATGATGGAGAGCAAACGGAAATGGCAATAAGAAGACCCAGTTTACCCAGTTCGTTTCCGAGAGGGGAAAAAGAGACGTCCCGAGCGGGATGCTGCGTGAAATCGCGCGGGGCTCCAGCAGACTGCGAGGGTCGTCGCTCTCTCTCTCTCGCACTCATGGGGCGCCCCGAATGGGTGCGAGAGAGACAGAGCGACGAAATCGACTCTCGGAATCAGTCAGCAGCCATTCATAGCGCCCGTCCGACGGCCGTCCGTCAGTGCGAAACCGCACTCGGAAATCCGGGCCGCGGCGACACAACGCGCGTCCGATCGGCCGGGGGTTATAAACGTCCACCGAACCGGACACGCAACCGCTGTGTGCACCAAATAAATCCATATCTCCGCATCTGCCATTCAATTTGCCGCCACTGTAGGAAAAAGCCGCGGCCCGCCGTCACCAGCACCTACACTTGTCAAAGCCCCCCGCCCCGACCCGCCCGGTCCGGCCCGCCACGCTGAGCCACGGGACGCAACCGACCGCGGTTGGAACAGTGTCCACTATAATTGATACTGGGGATATTTCACCCGGGCAGCCAACAGTTGCAATGCTCGGGGAGGGGGAGGGGGTTGCCGCCGGGGAAGCAGGCAATATGTTGTGCCGGCCATCCGGGCGCATCCGGCCGGTCCATGCTGGCCGTCCACACTTCGTTGCGCGCGCCTCGGGCAGCACTGCTTTCGTCGCTTCGTCTCTCTCGCACCCAAAGGGCGTCCCGCGTGGCAGAGCGAGAGGGAGAGAGACAGTCGTTCGGAGTGAGCCTATCCAGCAGGCTCGGCCAGGCTCGCCCCCACCCCCTGCCCAGCGACACACGGCCGCCCGCACTAAAATTTGTCAAATAAATCGTGTGTTTGCGTTGACGGCGTGGGTTGGGCGGCCGGCTGGACCCGCGCACACGGCCCGGCCTCGTGGAGGTGTTAAATGAGAGGGTGGCGCGCTGGCGCGTTGCTGGCGGCGGCGGAAGTTGGCTGGCTGCGGTGCGGCGCCCCGCCCCGTCTCCCTTTGTGCAACTTGGGGGTAATACCACCGCCGGCACCGCGAGCACCGCGAGCACCGCGAGCAGGGTCCGCGGGGGGCCGACACGCGGCGGCGTCGCGCACGCGTCGCGCACCCTGTCGTCGTCAAATTGCCTTTATCAAGGGCCTAACTCGAGCCGCCACCCTTCCGGCAGCGCCTCGACGGCGGCCTCGACGGCGGCCTCGACGGCGGCCTCGACGGCGGCCTCGACGGCGGCCTCGACGGCGGCCTCGACGGCGGCCTCGACGGCGGCCTCGACGGCGGCCTCGACGGCGGCCTCGACGGCGGCCTCGACGGCGGACTCGGCCCGCGTGCAGCATTGGCTCACCATGCACACGCGCCCCACGGGGACCTGACTCTGCGGACCTCCTTTTTTTGGACGCTTGCAAAGGGACGCGCGCCTGCCAGTGCTGCCCTGGTGCTGCCAGTGCTCCTCGCCGGCCGTCCAGCGGCCCTAGCTTCAGGGCCGCTCTGTAATGCTGTTACGAGCTCAGACAGCTGACGTGAGCACATCCTCGGACGGATGGACCTGCAGTGGCGCGGGGAGGGGGAGGGGGCACGACGTCGTCGCTTCCTTCCCGGGAGGGGCGCGCGGACTCCAATATTACGGAGAGCATTGCCGTCTTGATGGCGTTGAATGTAATGAACGACCCGCGCGCCATGCTGGCAGAGCCGGCGCGGCATGGCGAAAGATATCTCCAGAGAGAGAAAGAGAGAGAAAGGGACGCGCCTGGAAAGGTAATAATGGCACCCAATTCATCAGGCGGGGCGCGGGGCTGGCGGGGCCACGACGCCAGGGCAGCAGAAGCAGCCTGATGGCGGGTACTACTGGGCGGACGGACCGACGGGACGGGGCACCCCGCTCCGTCTCCCCAAACGAGGCCGTCGAGGCGGCACGGCGTGGGCGTGGCCGCGCCGACCTCCACCGGACGGCTGAGGAGGGTCTCGCACCTCACGGGTGACACCTGGCCCACCCTGGCACCGCGGGGGGACAACCGCGGCCACCCCTGTCCGCCACCGCAGCGCCCCCGCCCGACCCGACCCGGGCCGCCGTGGCGTGGCCGTCACAGCGAAAACGCCCGGCGGGTAGGCAGTCCCGCACGCAGCCCTGTCGCCGGTACAGCCTACCCCGGGGAGAGCACGGCGGCGGCAGGCACGCTGTACTACGGGACTAGTCCGCTGCGACCCCCCCCCCCCCCCTAGATGGCACGGCGGCCCGCTGCAGCCCTGCAGCCAGAGGGGCATCTGCAGGTGATTATGAGCGGGTTTAGCGGGGCCCGGCGAGGCCAGCACACTGACGCTGCGCCGCACCCACACTGACCAAGTCGCTCATAAATCTTGAGCCGCTTAGCCCGAGTCGCCCTCACCCTCGCCTGCAGTTCCGATTAGTTCCGGCCGGCCCTGTAGACCGATTCCGAGAGTCGTTTCCGTCGCGGCGTCTCTCTCGCACTCGTGGGCGCCCCGTATAGGTGCGAGAGGCATGGAGAGACGAAAACGACTCTCGGAATCAGTCTGCTGCCGCGCGGCAGCGGTGCAGCCCAATGCTCAGGGCGGCCAGGGCGGCCCAGGGCTCCGAGGCCTGCGATCGAGAGACATCCGGCGAGTCATTAGCAGGGCCGAGGCAGGGGCCGAGGCAGGGGCCGGCAAACAACAACCTGCCCCAACGCCGTGCCATGGCCGTGCTATGGCCGTGCCACGGCCGTGCCGCGCAGGCCTCCGGGCCGTGGCAGAGGCCGTGCCAGAGGCCGGGGTGGCCCCACGCTTCATTTGTCTTGGAGGTGCCCGATAAGGCAACGCGCCCATACCGAGGGAGCAGGTAATTCCGCCGTCTCTCTCACTCTCACTGCTCCGGAACGGTGCGAGAGAGGCAGAGCGACCAGGCACTGGGCAGAATCAGACTAGTACAGCAGGCCGCGGCTTCCTGCTTCTCACACGACTCACTCACACACCGAGGCGTCACGAACACTCACCTGCAACACGAAAGACAAAGCAACGCGTTAGTGTTCAGTCATTTCCAGCACTGTGCGCGCGGACCCTCCGCTTCATGACCAGCCAACTCCCCCCCCCCCCCCTCTTGCCGTGCCGCACTGTGGGGCTCAAAGCCGCCACAAAGGTTCCAGGCAGCATTCCTCGTGCCGTCCATCCATCCCGAGCGCGTGGAACAACAAATCCCGACGCGTCGCAGGAACGCCGCGTCGCCGTCGCCGTCGTCCCTCGTCGCGTGGGGGCGGCCCGCAGGCCCCGGGCCCCGGGGCCCACCGCTGGCGCGCTGGCACTCCAAGACCGCCGAGCTGCACCACTCTCGGCGTCCTAAAATAACAAACGCCCGACAGATAGGCCCTTCCCAAAGTCGCTGCCAATTCCCCTTCACGTTTTCAAGAGAGCGTGCGTGTGTGTGCGTGTGTGTGTGAGAGAGAGAGGGACGCGTCAACAACGAGGCGCCCTCCAATACGCCATCGCGCGGCGTCTCGTATTCTAACTCGAGAGACACGGGGGGCAGGGGCACGCGAGACGCTGCGCTGTCGGTGGCCTCTCTGCGGCTGCTGCCCCCACCGCCCCGCCCACCACCGCCTTGGCCCGCCTTGGCCACCGCAGACCGCATTCTGGCCGCGGCAGTGCATAACTTGTGCATCTTTGCCCCGCGACCCCACCGCCCCACCGCCGGCGGGGCCGGCCGCCCACCAAAGTAACTAGCACTTGTCTCTCGGCAACCAGTTACTGTCCGAAACTCGGCCGGGCCGTGGCGAGCCCTGCCGTGGAGTAATGGTCGCTGAAAGCAGTTTGAGATAGTTTGCGAGTCAAGAGGGCGGGATGGGCCTTGGGCGGGGAAGCGGGGCGACAGCGTGATGGCCCCGGGGTCATTCCTCCAGGCTGTCGCCGGCCGAGACTGTCGCCGAGACTGTCGAGTCGCCGACAGCAAGACCGCCGTCGTCTTGGTCGCCACCATGGCGACCGAGAGGCATTCGGGGAAGGACCCGCGTGGCGACGTGCGCGCCCCTCTGTGTGTAGTAGTGTCCGCGTGCAAGCATTTGCGTCAGGGAAAAAGCCTTTGGGGTGGAGGTGTCCCCGCTCATAATTATTTCAGAGGACGTCGCCGGCCCGGCCAGAGCGTGCAGGGCGGGGGCGGCGGGGACGGCGGGGCGTCCTTCGCACAAACACGGTGACAACGATAGACACCACCACCGCGCCGAGCTGTCCACCCCGCCACACCACCGCCTGTTGACTTGGTGGCCGGCAAACTGTTCGGTACACACACGCACACACACACACACACGCGCGCGCGCTCAAACACAGGGCGGGCAAGATGAAGGGGTGGGTGACCGCACTGGTCGCGCCGCGCGCCGCACAGCACAGCTTTGGGCCCTTCTTCGCCGTGCGCGCGGACGGAAGGGCCGTCGCGTCAATATTCACGAGGCTGGACAACCAGTCCAGGCCGAGGCAGGCCGCAAGCCCCAGGGACCCTGGCATCGCAAGGCGGCTGCATACCATTTGCGTGGCACCTCGTCTACCTGGAGCCGGAGCAAGCCGGCAGCGCGGCAGCAGGAAGTGGGGCTGCCAAAGACCGAACAACAAATTACCCCTCGGCCCAGGCACGGACCAGGGCCCAGCCACTGGAGGGCGCCAGCCACCAGAGGGTCGCGGCCGGGTTACCGGGCGGGTGGACCCGCAGCCCGCAGACCGCACCACCCCCTCGGCGGCGACCTCGGCGGCGACCTAGCCGGCTGCGTCCAGGGCGCCGTCAGAGCCCCCGTCAGGGCCGCCTAATCCTCCCAAGCCACCAGCAGACCAAGGCCGTCCTGGCCGACCACCACGGCCAGCTCCGTGGCTTCGCCGCGCTGCCAGGCCGCCTCCCCCACAACACTTCCAAACAAAACCCCCCAGCCTGCCTGCCAGCCCTCGGCGTTCGCTTCTTTGACGAGCTTATACACCGGCGAGCCGTGTCGAGCGATGCCCCTTTGATGCCTCCGGACTCCGGACAAGCGACCTCGCTTGCGGTTCTTCCCTCGGCCGGCGGGGCGGCAAGACTGCCAAGAGAGCCCGTCGGAGCGTGGCGTTTCGCCGCCCCACCGGCCCGCCCCCGAGCACTCCAAGACGGGCGGGTTCGCCGTGAGCCAACAACCAGCGCTGCCCGAATCTCCTCTTACCCGGAATCTACTCACTCGCTGTCCACTGCCGTGCGGTACGTCCATTGGTCCTTTTCGCTCGTGCCGACGGACTCCGTCTCTCTCTCTCTCTCTCTCTCTCTCTCTCTCTCTCTCTCTCTCTCTCTCTCTCTCTCTCGGAAGCCACAAAGACAGGCTGACTTATGCCAAGAGTCGTTTTCGTCGCCCTGTCTCTCTCGCACCCATACGAGACGCCCCAAGAGCAAGAGAGCGAGGAAGACAGAGCGACGAAAACGACTCTCGGAATCAGTCTGCAGGCCGGCGGCCCCAGCAGCACAGGATGTGCTCCGCGCTGCACTCCGCGGCCGTGCTGCGGGCTGCGGCGGGCCGCTGTAGAGGCTGCCCCAAGGACCCGAAGGACCCGCCGCCAGTGGGCCAGAAGACCGGCGCAGGCGGCCAAAACTCTAGACGCGTTTTGAGCTCCAGAGACGCTAAATGGGACTCGAACCGAACGTGTGACCCCACCAATGAATTGCTCTCCGAACGAGGAATCCATTGGTGGGGGTCAAGCGCTCGGTTCGAGTCCCATTTAGCGACTCTGGAGCTCAAAACGCGTCTAGAGTTTTGGCCGCTCCACCGGTCTTTTGGCCCACTGTGCGCCGCGGCGCGCCGAGGAGAAGAGGGGGTCACTCCCCCGTCCCGGGCTCCAGCCAGCTCCAGCCGCTCCAGGCTCGGCTCCGGCTGGCTCCAGTGAATGGGATTCGAGCGGGCATGCAGCGGCGAGGACGCCGAGGACGCCGAGCGGAGGCGCCTCCCCAATGTAAACAAGCCGTTCACCAGCACCCCCTATTTCGCCTGTACAAAGCTGGCGCACTACGCCCACTCGGCGGGACTCGGCGGGTCGTCGTCCTCGGCGCCACTACACCGGCAGAGTCTGTCTCCCTCGCACTCCCAGGGCGTCGGTTAGGTGCGAGGGAGACAGAGCGAAGGGGAGGCCCCGCAGGGTGCGCGTCAGGCCGCTTGCAATACAGGTAATTGCGCATCAGACGTCACCCGTCACGCGGGGCGAAGGCAAAAACACGGTGCGCATCGCGGAGGCCAGAGGGACTCGCGGGGTGGCTCAGGCTCTTCGGCGACGCGGTGCGTCGCGGCGCGTCCCCAGGGGCCGGCGGCGGGCGGCGCGTGACGAGGGTGTGGTGCGGCCTGTGGGACGGGGACAGGGGGCGTCCAGATGCCAAACTGATGACTCGAGCCTCGTCGCGGCACAGAGATGAACACGTCCACAAAGTTTAGTCAAACTCCGGTGCGCCGGGCCGCCGGGCCGCACCGCATCACAGCAAGTTGTCTCATTTGCGAGGCAGAGGCGGTGTGGCTGCCGGTCGGCGGAATCCACTCCTGGAGGTGGTGCGCCAGTACCTGGCCGCGGTCTGGGTCCCCCCGGTCCCCGCCGCGTAAGGCGATTACACCGGGGGCCGGCTGGCTGGCTGGCTGGACCAGGCCTCGAGCAGGGCGCTGCTGGCTGTGGTGGCTGCACTTCGTCCGGCCCGGATCTTCATCAATATTTATCACATTCAAGTTCGGGCCTAACTCGCGGCGCACTTGCCCACTGGGTCAGCGAGGACGCCGAGGACGCAGTGCCGGCACCCCGACAGGGCCCGCACCGCAACCAACTTCCGGGGGCACCGCACCGCCCGTCAGCCCCGCCCTGGCCACGCCGCCTAGACGCCGTCGGTCTCGTTGGTGAGGACCAGCAACCAGCAGAGGACCCGGGGCCGCTAACTCGTTACCGAGTGCCACGCAAAAGGGGGAGCAGAAGGCAGGCCCCAGTCCAATTTACTTCGACCAGGACTCGCGGAAAGACCCGTGACCCGTCACCGTGGCCCCCCCCCCTCTCTCTCTCTCTCGCGGCCACACAGACATACACACACTGCAGAGCCCGCGGCAAAGCAGGGGGCGTATGGAAAGGCGGCTTAATATGAAATAACAACATTGCATTTCCAGACGGATGCACGCCGTGCACTAGTGCCATCACGGACACTCACACTGACACACACACTCACACGCACGCACGCACACAATCACACGCCTCCGGGCTGCAGGCTGCGGGAACATTGCACGCGTCTGCGCTCCCATCCCAGAATGAACACGGCGTCCGACTGCCTATGCCGCCCTGCTGGCTGGCCGCTTGCCGAACGCTCTCTGCCTCACTCGCACTCACGCGGCGTCCCGCGGGGACGCGAGAGAGAGAGAGAGAGAGAGAGAGAGAGAGAGAGAGAGAGAGAGAGAGAGAGAGAGAGAGAGAGAGAGAGAGAGGCAGAGCAGCGGGACAGCCTCGGGGCGAGTCGCGGCTGCTGCGTCCCACACCACCCTTCTCTTCCCCTCCCCTTCCGTGTCCACCACACTATGCAGTTGCACGCGCACCAACGCAACGCGAGCGCACACACGGACCACCGACACAGCGCCGGCAAAAAGGGGGAGAGCAGAAAACAAAAACGAAAAAGAAAAGAAGGAATCTGACGCGGGCCGCAATGAAAGCGGATGAATCAAACTCGCGCGCGCGTCGTTCGCGAAGTCAAGGAAAGGCTATTTACCCAAAGCGCGACGCGGCTGGGAAATAATAAAAATGCCTCGCGAAAGAACGGCGCGGAAACCAGTCGCGGTGATGACGATGTAGTCCACGGGGAGCGTCTAGCTCAGCCAGGTTTTCCAGCTAAGCAGCGCGCTGTGTGTGTGTGTGTGTGTGTGTGTGTGTGTGTGTGTGTGCGCGCGCGTAGTGAGAGGCCTAAAGCCCCCGTCATGTAGCCGAGAGGCCTTCCCCAACCAGCGCCCCGCACCGCTCGCGCCTCTGCATACTGTATGAAGATCATCTGCCAAGCCGTTTATCTGCGATCTCCGAAATCTCTTGAGCGATACGGGGAGGGGGAGGGGGGGGGGGTGGGGAGGGGAGGAATATGCATGGCGGTAATTCGCCAGTGCGTGGGAGCGCCCTTTTCGCCGTGTGTGTGTGTGTGTGTGTGTGTGTGTGTGTGTGTAAGAGAGGGGCAGAAAGCCCCCTCGCCCCCTGTAAGTGAGTACACCCCGCGGTCCCGCAGAAGCTAAAAGTAATTTTTTTTTTCGTGCCAGGCTATTCAGCGGGTTGGTGTGCCGGCGGTGACGGTGTGAGGGGGTGAAATTTGGCCGTCCAGCAACAAGGAACAAGGGACGGCGTAATTCTAGGCGGCGAGGCGCGAGGCGCGGGCAAGGCACGGCGGCGCGGCGGCACGGCGGCCACGGAAAGCATTAAAACAGCATAAAGCACCATCAAACCAACCAGTGCTTTTCGCTCTCGCGCCGCCCCTCAAAACTTGAGCCCCGTCAGCCCTTAATTACGATTTGGCCCGGGCTCACCCCGCCCCGCCCCGCCCCGCGCCAAAGCAATGCTTTCACTGCCTACATTGCGCCCGTTCCAGTTTACACAGCAATAATTGCTCGTCCAGAAAGAAAACCCCATTTCCGCCAACTGTGGCCCGTGGGCCCCGCGGATGAAAACACCGCCGCCTCACATCAACACCACGCCGCTCACCTGTTGTTGTCTCTGCCTCCTAGCGCGGCAAGTCCCGCTCAGAACGCGTTCCGCACGTTTTTTCGGGGGATTTCAAAGAAAAATCTTATTTTGCAGTGCAGTCAGTGCACGCGCCCTTGCTCCTACCCTGTTCAATCATTCTTTGTTTTCCTCGAGAGCTCCGCCTCTCCCCTCCCCTCCTCCCCGACCTGGCCTACCACTATTCATCTTGAGTCTATGCTTCATCATGAGTAGCTCCACTTTTTCCCTCCCCCGTTTGGCTTCCTTCCTGGCGCGCGCCCCGCCCCGCCCCGCCCCACCACGCCCTCCACTACGGCATAGGGGTGGCAGGCAGGCGCACCCGAGGAGGCCACTTTCCAACTGTACCAGAGTTGTGAATGTAAATAGCTTCATACACAACGCAGGAAGGTGCATAAAAGGACTCCCCTTCGCCTTCGCAGCCTTCGCCTCCCTTGGTCCCTTCAACGCTGTAATAAGCCGCCCTCGCCGAGCCGTGCCGAGCCGTGCCGAGCCGTGCCGAGCCGTGCCCGTCGAGACTGCCTTATCATTCCCGCGAACCCCCTCGGAACCCCGCGAACCCCCGCCAAGGCGGAGCCGGGCCGCCACGCTGGGCCGACTCGCGCGGCAAGCACGCACGCACCGCGCACACACTGTACGGAGTGCACGCGCCACCAGGCGGCACTGCCGGGGCTGGCAGGCACCGCTCTGGCAGCCACGCACTCCGCCCCGGGCGCAGGCAGCCCAGCACTCGCCCGCCCTGAGGCCCCAGTCACCCCCGTGGCCGTGGCTTCGTGTTTGACTTTCCGCCCCCGATTGTTTGAGGTTACGTCTCCGAGGACGGCGAGGACGGCCTTCGCCGTGCCCGGCGTCGCTGGCGTCGCTACCTGCGCCTCTCCGTCGTGATCCCGGCCGTACTTTCCCCCGGCTTCCGGCGTCGCGGTGTCGCTCTTCCTGTCGCCCAAGCAGAGCCTCGAGGAGGCGGAGGCCCTCCAATTAATCCCCGTCTCGCGAGGTGGGGTGTACGGACAAATTGGCCACTTCCGATCGCATGCATTTGGCTGGCGGCCTGCTCGACCGGCCGCCCAGCCGCGCCGCGCCCCCCGCCGGGATGAGAAATCCATCTTCATTCTCCCTGCGACAGTCAAACTTTAACGGCGCCCCCTCCACCGCCCCCGAGTGGGCGGGAGCAGCGCGAGCACCGTCATCCTCATCACGATAGTTTAACGATGTCAGCCCAACTTGGGCTCTTATCTCGAGCACCGAACAGCGCGGCGCGGCGCGGCGCGTCCTCCGGCCAGGCCCGCCAGGCCCGCCCACCCGCCGCGGCGGACCGCGGACCGCGCAGGGCCCGGCCTGCCCCGGCCAACAAAGGCGCCGGCGAGCTCAAAGGCGCACTTTGACACTGTCGGGCTCGCCCAGAGTCCAGTGGCGGGGCGGGCGAGGCGGGGCGAGGCGGGGCGAGGCGGGGCGGGGCGGGGCGGACCGCAAGCATTGCGCAACCAGCCGGCCACCCCGCCTCGGCCGCGAGCCTGCACTGGGACGTGGACGGCCAGGCAGCCAATCAAGCCACGCGCGAGGCTAGCCGCACTGGCTGGATCCGTACGACGGCACGACGAGCTGTTGATGGATCACACGACCTTGGCGGCGCGGCGGCGGCGCATCGCCCCTCGGCCCTTGCAGCGCCTTGCAGTGCAGGTGCAGATCAGCACACTCCCCTCGCACCTGCCATGCCAGCAGACCGACTCCGAGAGTCGCCCTGTCTCTCTCGCACTCGTGCCGCGTCGCGTGTAGGTGCGAGAGAGGCGCGGCGCGCAGCAGCGGGTGGGGCCTTGAGCCCAACGCTCTAATTAAAGCCGGGCAGAGTGCTGCCAGTCTCGTCTGCCCGCCTGCCTCGCTCATAAACGAATTGGAAACCAATGTTGATCTT
Source organism: Thrips palmi (assembly GCF_012932325.1). NCBI lineage: Eukaryota > Metazoa > Arthropoda > Insecta > Thysanoptera > Thripidae > Thrips > Thrips palmi. The sequence goes on along the minus strand of NW_023144626.1, from coordinate 6,742,060 downwards.
CGGAGAGCAAGACAAACACCAGCAAGGCGATCCAATCAGGGCGCCGCATCAGCCGGGCATCACCTTGCTTGTATCCGGCATATGCCCGGTTTGAAATACTCAACGAGAGAAGAGAGGGGCAGGGGTGTGAAGCGGCCGCGCGGCCGGACGGACAGACAGACAGACAGACAGACAGACAGACGGACGGACAGACAGACACTGTGCCCCCACCCCTTGTGTGCCTACATCTTGATGCCGACCGACTAAGTAGTTTCCTCTGCGTCAAGGGGTTGCATTGTGCGAGCGACCAGGGGGAAAGGGGATTTAGATGCATGGCGAACAGGCGAACAGACAGACAGACAGACAGACAGACAGACAGACAGACAAGCAGACGCACGGGCTGGGGCGCAACCGCGATCGGCATCTCTCTCTCTCTCTCTCTCTCTCTCTCTCTCCTCTCTCTCTCTCTCTCTCTCGTGGAAGGGGTGACGGGCAAAGAAGGAGGAGAGTTACCGCTGCAGCCATTGCGGTCCGCCAGCACGACACACGCGGGGCGGCGCGCTGTCTCTCTCGCACTCATGCAGCGGCCCGTAAGCGTGCGAGAGAGACAGAGCGACGAAAGCGCAGGGCGGCGCCATTCGCCATTCCGAAGGGCGCTGCACTGCGAAGGGTTGCATCGCATCCCCGCCACACAGTGTGCCACACAGCCTCGCCAAGTGCCCCATCGACGCCAATGATTTACCAGCTGTTTATACAGCCTGTCTCTGCCGCTCCATTGTGCGGAACAGCGGTGGCAGAGCGAGGCGGGGCGGGGCGGGGCGGCACCCCTAGTGTCTGTTAGAGTTGACACCCCGCCTCGACCCGACAACCCGGCCCCCAACCCGACCCGCCGCGCGCAGCCAGCATTGTCGCATATGGGGCCCTGCCCACCAGGGCGGGCTTGTACGCCAGGGCCCACCGGGGACCGCGGCCGCGGCGCTAGCCAGCTTCCCCTCCTCGGCGTGGCCATGCTGCGCCTGCGGTCTCTAACTGGCCCAGACGGACGATTCCGAGAGCCGCGTTCGTCGCTCTGTCTCCCTCGCACTCGTGGGGCGTCCCTAACGGGTGCGAGAGAGACAGGGCGAAGAAAACGACCCTCGGCATCAGTCTGCCGACGGGGAGGCTGCTGGCTGCGGAGGGTCGAGGGTGGTCAAAGGATGAGCGGCGCGCCGTCGCTGTCTCTCTCGCACTCGCGGGGCGTTCCGCTGGGGAGCGAGAGAGACAGCGCGACGCTGCGCGAGGAATCAGCCGGCCGGGGGAATCATGCCAAATGGTGGGCAGCGGCGCCGTCCGAGCGAGAACCACCACCTCCTCGCCGAAGTGCCCCCTCCCCCTCCCCCTCCGCCAGGCTGCGGACTGCGTAGAAACTCCCGCGTGAGACTTTGGCCGCGCTGCCGCGCTTTGCCGAAACACAACAGACATGTTCGTTCCCATGCACACGGGCATAACGCCTTCCAGTTCCTGAACTCGAGCCATTAGCCATACATCTGTTGCGAGGCGGCGGGGCCGGCCGCGCTGCCTGCGCGCTGCTGCCGCGGCCCCGCGGCGCTCCAGCTCCAGATTGCCATAACAATGAAGGGAAGGCCCCGCGGTCCGGGCCTGCGGACTCATTCCGCGAGTCGTTTTCGTCGCTCTGTCTCTCTCGCACTCATGGGGCGTCCCGCTTAGGTGCGAGACAGAGAGAGAACGACTCGGAATCGGGCCGTAGCCGCAACCTGTGCGGGTGGGGAGGCGGCGCAGGGTCTTGGCCTGCTCGCGGGTGGCCCTACAGTGGCCCTGCGTCGAGCCCTGCGTGTCCCTAGAGTCCGAGGCAAGCCCGGCAAGCCATAGTGGCGGCCAGAAGCGATATCTTGTCCCAACCCCTGTGCGTCGAATATGGCACCCCTGGGAGCACGGCGGAACACTGAGCGGCCGAGCCACAGGGCGCCACACAGGGCGGGCGCCTCGCCTCCGCCTCGCCGCCTAGGCGCACATGCCCGTTCCCTGGTCTCTCGCAGTGCTATTGTCGCTCTGTCTCTCTCGCACCCCGACGCGACGCCCCGTGAGTGCGAGAGAGACAGAGCGACGAGGGCTCTGTTCGGAGTCGAGCTGCAGGACCGCCTCCGCCCCGGGCCCCGGAGCAGCGGCAGCACATGCGCCCGGTTCACGCGATGCACTTGTGGCCGCGTTGCCACGGCAACCACACACTCACACACACACACACACACACACAAGCGGAGGCGAGAACCTCGCGCACCTCCGGAGCGACATACATTTTCGCGCACTTTTCAGAGCGGAGACATTTTAACGTTTTGTGTGTCGTTTCGCGGGGACTTGTTGTGACGTTGTGACGTCATTGTGACCCACTGGAAGCTGGATGTGCGAGTCGCGGTGAGAGTGCATTCACGCCCCGCAGCCCCTGGAGGCCCCAGGCCCGGCCCCAGGCCCGGCCCCAGGCCCCGGGCCGTGGCGATGCGGGCCGCGGCAGCGAAATATAATGAAGCGCCTCCGCCCCGCATGAGTGTCAGCACCAAAAAAATAAATAAACAAATAACTTTAGAAAAAAAATGACAGGAAAACAAAATGGGAAGAGACTTCTGCAGCCCCTAAATAAAAAGCGGCTGCAAGATAATACGGAATAATTTGTGTACAGAGAGAGAGAGAGAGAGAGAGAGAGAGAGAGAGAGAGAGAGAGAGAGAGAGAGAGAGAGAGAGAGAGAGAGAGAGAGAGAGAGAGAGAGAGAGAGAGAGAGAGAGAGAGGAGACGTGACGGGCTGCCTAGTTTACATGCCTCCGTGATTGCAGGCCGGCCGGCGTGTAGCACGGTGAAACGGTGCAAAGCCAATACGGCACGGCACCGGCCAGCTCCGCGTCGCAGAGGGAGAGAGAGGGGTGCCATGGCGACCCCCCCCCCTCCGAGATCACCCCGTGCATGTGCACGTCGCGCGTGACATGCAGATGAGGGATTCGCCCCTTCGATAGTGCCCCCACAGCCCCGGCCCCCACAGCCCCGGCAGGTCGGACCGGATTGCGCCGCCCAATCGAACACATGCATCATGGCCATCACGGCCTTCATGGGGCTCAACACATCCATTACGCATTCCGCTTGTCGCGGAAGGCCGAGGCGGCCGAGGGACGGGACGGCATCATTCCCCATTATCCTCGCCCGCTGCTGCGCTGCCGCCACCCGGCCGGGCCGCTCTGTCTCTCTCGCAACCACACGGCACGGCGTGGACGCGCCACGAGTGCGAGCGAGACAGAGCGACGGCATTCAAGATCGGCCTGCAGCAGGCCTTCCCGGATTGGAACGATATTTGGCGACGAGGCGCTCAGACTGTCATTACCCGTTTCTCCGCACAGTGGGCCAGAGGACCGGAGGGGGCGGACAGAACTCTAGACGCGTTTTGAGCTCCGGAGTCGCTAAATGGGACTCGAACCGAACGTGTGACCCCACCAATGGATTGCTCTCCGAACGAGGAATCCATTGGTGGGGTCACACGCTCCGCTCGAGTCCCATTTAGCGACTCTGGAACTCAAAACGCGTCTGGAGTTTTTGCCTGCCTCCACCGGTCTTCTGGCCCACTGTGCTCCGCCTCCCCGTCGAGGTAGTACAATCTCCGCGGCGTAAAATCTGCGGCGCGCCGCGCGGTGCCACTCCGTGTCGTGACCCGCCACCCCCTCCCCGGCGGCGTGGAGGCAGTGGAGGCAGCGGCAGGCAGGCCGCCAGGCAGCGCGCTAATGCCTCAAATTGGGCCGCGAATTACCAGGTGAGGCGCCGTTCCCTCGGGGCGCCGCGGCGTGGCGGCAGCGCCGTGGCTTTGCCCGGACGGCTGGATGGCGCACTGTTTGGCCGCGGCGACAAAGCGGCTCGGCACGACACGGCGCGGCAGCTCAAAGTGGTGCAAAACGGCAAATTCTCCCCCATTTTAATGACTTGCCCCGCGCGCGGTCCAAAGACCCGGCCGCACGGCGCCGCACGGCCATCCCCTGCAGCCCTGGCGGCGCGGCGGCGCGGCGGCGGCAACTCGGCCCAACAAACGGGCGGGACGGCCGGCGGGCGCGCCCGGCCCGTTTTTCGGTCGGCAAAACAGTAATTGAAATTCCACTAGCAGCCGACACGCGAAATAACACCGCACCCCGCCCCGCGCGCCCCGCGCCCCCGCCGCCGTCATGAACTACATTCCGCGCCGCCACCGCCGCCTCCTCCGCGCGCCGGACCGGGCCGTCATCAAGAGTCTAGGGCGGCCTAGACCAAAGAACAGGCCCGCTAATATTATTAATTTCCACATTATTGCAGTCCGCGACACGCCGGGCCCGGTGCGGGCGGACGGACGGACCAGGACGGACGGACGGGGCGACGGACCGACGGACACCGCCGGTTTACTTTATTTGCCGACATGCCGTAAGTGCGTGCTTGCGCGGCCGCGGCCACCACGCTGGCAGTGATGGAGGACGCCCGGCAGATACCATCGCTCCGGGTGACACGCGGACCGCACGCGGGCCCGTGTGTGTGCGTGTGTGTGTGTGCGTGTGTGTGTGTGCGTCCGCTATCGTGGCGCGCTCACGGGAAAGACAGGGGGTGGGGCAGGCAGGGCAGGCAACGCGCTGGTCACGATCTAGTACTGTATAGTGGTTTTAGCGCTCTCTCTTATTCTATCGCCCTTTTCTATATCCGCTTTCGTTTCTATCACCGCGCCACCGTCCCCCCACACAGCGTCATCGCCAGCGCAGCCCGGAAAATACAGTGCAATCATTTGCAACCTGATGACGACTCTTCGCTCTGCAGGGCTGTGGGAAGTGTGGGAGCACCCGACCTCGCCCCTTTTCGGCCTGCAGACTGATTCCGAGAGTGGCTTTGATCGTTCTGTCTCTCTCGCACTCGTGGGGCGTCCCGTGCAGGGGCGGGAGAGACAGAGCGACGAAAACGACTCTCGGAATCAGTCTGCTGCTTGCGTGCCGGCGAGGCGGCCCTCGTGCCAATAAGCGGCCCTAGCAAGTCCGCGGACGCCCGCGGCACGCGTCGACGGCCACCTCGTCGACGGCCACCTCGTCGACGGCCACCTCGTCGACGGCCACCTCGTCGACGGCCACCTCGTCGTCCGCCAGGGCGACAGCGCGACAGCGCGACAGCGCGGATGATGGAGGAGGACGACGACGCGGTCGTGGTCGGACAACGGGGACGCGAACCCACGACCAGCGGAGCTTGTTTTGAGGAGCGAATGCACGCCCACCACCCGCATCGGCCTGCTAACGAGGCAGCGCACACACACTCACACGCAAACGCACGCCGACATGGCCGTCACGGGCGTTCGCTCCGTGCGCCAGGCGGACCACCACCACCACGAACCGGGCCGCCGGGTCGGCGCGCCGCGGCGGGAGGACGAACAGAGCAGAATGGGTCCAGCGGAATGGGCCCAGCAGCACGGTCGGGAACAAACAGGCTCGTGAGCCTAAACAACCCTAACTAAACATGCCCTCGCGATCATGAGTTTGCCGGGCGGAACACGCACACACGCACACACACACACACACACACACACACGCACACACGCGCGCACGCACGGACGGGGAAAGGGCTGCACGGGCAGCAAGACAAAGCCCAAGACGGAGATTGTGTTCCATGGGGGAAGCGAGTCCGGGAGGGTCGCCGACGAGGTGAGGGTCTTCGGGGCCTGCAGACACTGATTCCGAGAGTCGTCGACGTCGCTCTGTCTCTCTCGCACATACACGGGACGAGCCATGAGTGCGAGAGAGACAGAGCGACGAAGCAGACTGGGCCGCTGGGCAGCCTGGGCGGCCCGGGGCACTTGTCTGGCCCACCTAGCGCATTATCGGGCTGTGCCTCCCCCTCCCCTCCAGATTAACTTCCTCAAAGTTGTCCACCCGTTCAACAACGCGACGAGTCGACGACACAGGCGGCGGTGGCGGCAGGCCAACGGCAGGCAGCAGATGGGCATAAGGGAGAAAAACACAACAACGGGAAAGTTTGCAGAAACAAATCCGCGCGGGCAGAAGCCTCTTTGCTGACGTTTGTTAGGCCCGTCCGCGCGCCCTACCCCGCCACGCCCCGCCCCGCCACGCCAACTTTGGAAATCAAATCAGCGCGCAGCAGCATCTCATGCCAAAGGCGGGCAGGCCGGGCGGATACACGAGCAGGCGGAGACAAAAAGGAATGGCGTTTCGGCGGAAGTCATCGCATCCGGCGTCGTCGGCGGAGTCTTGCTTTCTTTCGGCCGGGCATTGCGGCACTCCCAGCGGCGGCAGCGCGGCAGCAGAGTGGCCGTCCCTCGCCAACACCAACAAGACTGCCATCAGCCCCAAACTTGCGCCGCCCTGCGACGCGGCAACCCTTCCCCGGCCGATGTGACGCCACCACGCCGCCGACGCGGATGGCACCCCTATCAACCCGCCGAGTGCGTGTCGCGACCGCCGCCCTCAACGTCAAGCAGCCCACTCTCCTCGCCGCAGGGCCGCGGGGGCCGCGGGCAGGTAGAGTTGCCCCCCGGCGGCGCCGCCGGTACTCACACCGACTCAAACTTGGCGGCGGCGGCGACTACACCGTGCCACGCCGACGCCGACCTTGGCCAACAACAGCACGCGGGGCGCGGGAACCGGCGGGAACCCTTTGGAACTTGGACAAGCCGAAGTGGGCGAAAGTGTCGCCGGCCAAGTTGGCGATGAGGCATGGCCCGCGGCCCGCCAAAGAACAACAACCCCTTCCTTTCCAGGGGACTCCATAAACAGGGGTCCTTTTTTCCGGGCCGGGCAATCCCGCAGTCCTGGGCGGGGCCTGGGCGGGGCCTGGGCGGGCATGCACGCGGAAACGACCACCAGCGGACCGGGCACTTTGGACGAGCTTCAAAACACGACACCCCTCCCACACGCGAGATAGATGCGACTCTGTGAGGCGCGGCGCGCCAGCCTGCCAGACGACGCGCATGTGGGCGGACAGCGCGCGCCACTCGACCGCATGCAATCTGCTGGGGGGGGGGGCAATTTTCGGTGCGGCTATTCGTGTCCGGTGCGCGCAGCACCGCGCAGCACGCGGGGCTTTCGGCCGCCCGCTCCTCCGTCACTCTGATGAAAAATGCATGACAAATTCGCGCCGCGGCCACGCCAATGAGACCGTCCACTGCCGCCATAAATTGAGGGGGGGGGGGGTTGCTCGCGGATCTCGTCGCAAACTTTGACGTTTTCATCAAGTCGCCCCGGAAGAACCAATAAATCTCGCGGCAGCGCGGCCGGGGGGAGGAGGGAGGGGGAGAGGGAAAATCGGCACCGTGAATCACCCCGGGGATGGAAATTGGCGGAAAGTCAGTAGTCAGGCCAACCTGCCGGTACCGCTCACTCTCCCTCTCTCCTTCTCTCTCCAGTTCGGAACGTCAGTTTTACTTCCGTTCTCGCCGAAAGTGCACCGCGAAGCGTCGTCGCGTCGCCCCGTCGTGTCGTGTGTGGCGTGTGGAGGTCGAACCGCGGACGTAATACGTGTCGCCCACGCTGTTAGACTCGATGCTCAAACACTGTTCGCCCTCATCGCAGAGCGTGATCGATCACATGCACATGCACACACACACACACACACACACACACACACACACACACACACACATGCGCGCGCGTGCATGGAGTAGAGCCGCCGGAAAAGAGGAAGCCCTCTTCATTTAATGACGAAGACAGCCCATCGATCCCCTCGCGCGGCGCGTCAACGACTCGGGACTCGGCCGCGCCGCCACGCCGCAAATAAAAAGCAGAAAACAGCGAAGGCAACACGGCGGACTGACCGTCGGCCGATTTAAATGGCCCTGGGAACGGCGGGGCGGCCTGCCGGGCCTGCCGGGCCTGCTGCTGGGCGTTGCGGTGGCGGTGGCAGTGCGGTGGCGGCGGGCTGCTGCACTGCTGCGTTGCCGAGGTACCCGTCGAGGTGCCCGTCGAGGTGCCCGGCCAGGTACCGCTCAGTGGCACGGCAACACCGCGCCGCCTCGACGCCGAAGGGCCGCAGAGCGAGGCCGTGGCGCCGCCCGGTGCGACTGCCTGCCGCCGCGCGCCGCGCGCCACCGACGTCGTGGAGCTTCAAGCCCTCCTCGACGGCCTCCACGTCCATGCCTCCACGGCGGGGACCAGAGGGGACCCCTCGCGCGGTGACAGCGCCCCGACGCGTCCTCCATCACGCCGCACGCGAGCTCTCACCTGTGGCATCACCCCCTTCCCCTTCCCCCCGCCTGCCGGGCCTGCCGGGCCTGCCCGACTGACAGCGCGGATCGACTTTACTCCCAATTTGACGCGCTCCAGAGGGAAGGGCTCGGAGAAAGAGACACGCCGCGCCGCCGCGGTCCGCTCGTCCTCCTCCTTTCTTCCAGGCCGAGTGGCTGGAGCCTGGCTGGAGCCTGGCTGGAGCCTCCAGCGGGCCGGAAAACCCAGGGAAATGGCGGGAAAGCATTCCCCCGTGTTCCGCCACGTTAAAAAGTCGATCAATTCGTTCCCTCCCATAAAATTGTGTTTCTTGTGACTACACCTGAACTTTTTACACGCCGCGCGTCGAGTCGATACGTACGAGTCGTTTCAGGGAACCGTCCCGTAAAGGCAGAGCTAAACTCGGGAGGCAACTCTTCCGGCCCCTGGCTCGCCAATAGCGCACACACATTCACACACATTCACACACACACACACAAGCCGCGCTGTCGCTTCCTCCACTAGCGAGCCGCTCGCCCCGTGCGCCGATAACGACCCAGAAGAAATGACGGAAGGCTTGTGTATGTGCTTACCGTCCCCTCTGTGTGTGAGTGTGAGAGAGACAGAGAGAGAGGCAGGAAAAGGCTCTCTCGCTGTGTGCTCTCCCCTCGACTCTCGACGCACGGAGTCTCGGAGTCGGTCTCGGAGCCAGGGGAGCGCGGCCAGCCCAGCCCAGTCGATACAAGACTTCATCAACTCGTGCAGGCGCCACTAGAAAAGCAGAGGACTCCGCCAGCAAGCATCACAGCTCTCTGACGGCCGTTCGCCGACTTTACAGCAGGTGCGTGCGGCGTGCGTGCGCATCACGCGACGCTGACGCGCGTGTCCGACAATGGCCAAACAACCCCAGCCGGGCCACACACAGACCACCCCTTCGCCTCGTAAAACGCGTCGCGACGCGGAGCCGGGCGGAGCTGCGCGGGGAGGCGGCGTTTTACGGTGCAACTTCCCACGACGGCGTGTGTGTGTGTGCGTCTGAAGTGCGCGCGTCGTGTCCCCGTCGTTCGGAGCGAAGCCCCGCGCAGGGCGACGCAGAGTGACAGGGCGCCGCTGAGCAGACTCAAAACTATAGAGAGGGGAAAGCTCTTCGGGGCCTATATCCTACGCCTGCCCAGCCTGCCCTGCCCAGCCTGCCTCCAACGACAAGGCATGGCGATGGCGGGGCGAGGCGAGGCGGGGCGAGGCGCGCGGACCGTAAACGGCATTCAAACGCCGCGCGCCGCTCTGTGCCGCTCCGCGCCGCTCCTGGTCGTGACGGTGGAGGTCGTCGGGGCGGAGGCAGGTCCATCACGCCTCCAACTGGAGCGCCGTCCGCTCTGCTTTATGGTGGAGGAGGCAAGGGCCTAGCTAGCCAGCGCGGGTTGCATCGCCGTCCGGGCGGCTGCGGGGGCCAGGCCACGCCAGGCCACGCCAGGCCACGCCAGGCCCAGTTTACAGGGCAGGCATAAGGCAAACAAGTTTATGTGGCCAGACGCCAGGGGCGGCCTGGCGCAAGGCCTGGCGGCCAGGACCCGGCCCTGGACTGACCATCCGGCCGACGGTGTCCAATCGGCGAGAAGCGCCCCCTGCAGCGCAGCGCTGCCCCACCCCACTGTACGCGACTTCGTCAATAAGGCAGACGCCTGCCCACTTTATCGCTTTTCCTCCCGGCGGCGCGCACACTCACACACACACACATGACGCGTCCGGCAGCAAGGAGCAAACAAACAAACAACAACAAAATTAGCTGGCCGCTAGAAAGCGCACGCCGACCCCAGCCGTGCCGTGCCGTGCCGTGCCGTGCCGTGCCGTGCCGTGCCGCCTGACCGCCCCGGCTGTCACCCACCTGGCCGGGAGGACGTGGTGGGCCCCGGCAGAGTCCCAGCCTGGGGCCAGGCCGGCCAGGCCCGCCGAGGACGAGGCGAAAGTGGCAGTGTGCCCCCGCCTCCCACAGACGGGCCACCCTCGCCGCGGGCACCGACCCGTGAAGCCCGCGACTGCATCGCGGGCCGGGCCCCATAGTGTAGCGCCAGCGGCCAGCGCTCTGCCAATAAAAGTGGCGCCGCCACCGGCGAGATCAGGCCCGCGCGACCCGGGCGGGGCCGGGGCGGGCGGGCGGGGCGGGGCGGGGCGGGGCGGGGCGGAGCGTCGAGGCGCTGGTCGCCGCGACGGCCCTCGCGCTGCACCGCGCTGCACCGCACTGCACTGCACGACGGCCGCCACCTGTCCGTCAAAGCGACGCGCAGAGAAAGTACTATCCCCATCCATTGTGCCGCGCGGCCGGCGCCGGCCCGGCAGGCTGCTGCCGAAGGGTCGCCTCGCCGCTCTGTCTCCCTCGCACTCGCCGGGCGTCGCCTCGGCGCGAGAGAGACAGAGCGACGAAATAAGGACGGCAGTTCGGCAGGCTGGGCCGCCGCGCCGCCGTGATGGGATAACGATAGGACGGCTCGTGTCCGTCGGACGAGGCGACGTCGCCGGAGTCCAGAGTGACGGCGACGGACTGCCTCCACGACGGCCAGGTCCGCCGAGCCGAGGGCCGCCAGGCGACGCCAGGGGTCAAGCCGTTCGCTCTCCGCTCCAGAAAGGCAGGCCGGCGATGCTTATCGGGCCGGACCGCCACGACGCGGCCGCGGCCCGGCGGCAGCGCGGCACCTGGCCGTCAACAATGCGGCTTTCCAACGCCGCCGGCCGCGCCGGCCGCCAAAAGGGGCGACTTGGACGTCGAGGCGTCCCGGCCGAGCCGGCCAATAAAGCGACTCGCGCTTTCCTGCCCGCGGACTGGAGAGTACCGCCCCCGCCCCTCTACCTCCCCGACGCCTTCACCCCCTGCAGTGTGGCCGCGGCGCGCCGCGTCTGGACCTCCGCCCCGCGGGGACAGCTGCAGGTGGCGGGCGTCCCACACCGGCGAGACTGCGGTCCAGCCGGAGTTCAGGTTCACCTCCCCGTCGACTGGAGTTTCCACACCAGATTCCAGCGGACACCGCGCCGTCGCGGCCAGCAGTCTGCCTCTATCGCACTCGCGTGCGAGAGAGAGAGAGAGACAGAGCGACGAAACGACTGCACGCGGAATCATAGCCTGCAGGGGGGACTTCCCTCCACCACTAATTTATGCGACTAATATTTAATGTCCCGCCCCCGCCAAGACCGCGCTGCTGCTGTGCGTGCGGAAACCGCATCCTCCTCCTCGTCTTCTTCCTCTCCTTCCTCCTCTTCCCTATCTCTTCCTGCGGCGTCCTGCGGCCCGCGGGGCGTAAGAATAATAAATGCCCCTTCTTTTTCCTTCTTCCCGCGCCGTACAGTTTTAACGGCCTTCATAAAACGGCCCCTAAAACGGGCCGGGGGTCTTAATAACCCATACAGAGTCTAGTTCATCAGCCCCTCTTTACGAGTGAGGGGAAGGGAGAGAAAGAGAAAGAGAGAGATAGAGAGGGAGCGGGAGGGAGAGGGAGGGATCCAGACGAGGTGCACGCAGCGTCCAGCCATGTGTGAGAATTCGGCTGGTGCAACGGTCCAACAACAACAACATAAAAATAGATAAAAATCCCGGCGACGTCTTCGTTTAGTTTTCCACACGAGAATAAGGGAGGGACGCACGGGACGCCCTGCGGCAAGGCGCGCGACGGCACCGGTGGGGCAAATGCTTGCCAAGCCATGTTCCCCTCGCAACCCGACACCACCTGACGGGCCCGCAACGAACCGCACCTCGCCGATCTTCGGCCATCGGCAGCGCCGGGCAGCGCGGTGGCGTCCGAAGCGGGGGACGTCGCCGTCCTCACGGGGACGCCGATGTTCGGCCAGGTGCGGACGGCGCCGCGCCTCGGAGGCAGCCCGGCCGACCGCCCGGCGCCTGTGCATGACTGACTGGGCATCGCGTCGCCACGCCCTGCCGAGCCTGGCCAAGCCCAACGAGCACGACGAGCAGGCGGGGCGGCCAGGGCGGCCCGAGTGACACGGAAGACATCGTCCGACCCAATGGCCTGGATGGGCAGCTCGGCTGCTTTGGCTCCAATCAGCCGTTCAGAATCCGGGCCGGGCGGCACGGCTGGGGCAAGGTCTGGCAAGGCTGGGCCAGCTCAAAAAGTGCACGGGGCCACAGAGCGCTGCGCTGACACAGCGGTCCACACCGAGGAGAGGGTCCTAGTCCTGCCTGGACAAAGCGGACCCCAGCACCGCCCAGCACCGCCCTCCAGCAAGCGGCCTGGCTGGAAACACGCAAAACACAACACACACACACCACAACCACCATCGCTCTGAGGTAATCCCCCAGGTAATCCACACGCAATCCCGTAGTCCTGGACGGGCGGGCCTGCGAGCTGGACAACGGGATTGGCGCGGGGCGGGGCGGGGCGGTACAGCACGCGGTTGCATGTGGATACCCCATACGGCCAACCTGCACCCACCCCGTGGCCGTGACGTCATCCATTGTGTTGGCAGGTGCGAAACACCCGCGGCAAACTAATGGCCGGGAAAAAGAATGAAATACATTGAGAATAAGCTGGGCGCGGCGTAACGCGAGCGCGGCGAGTAGATTCGGACTGCCGCTGCAATAATGGCTCCAGCGATAAGAGTGCGCGCGGAGCGGGTTCGACTCGCACCGCCGGAACTCGCACTTCTGCCTTCTTTTTTTCGGCCCTTTTTTATGTTGCCACCCGTGCACTTTTGCCGATAGTCCCGTAGGTACTCCCGCAGTGGCTCGGCGCGATGGCGGAGAGATAGCGAGTGCGCCGGGGTCGCCGCCGCCAAGGCGACGCCAAGGCGACGCCAAGGCGACGCCCCGCTGCTCTCCCTGCTGCAGCGGACGCACGCTCCATCTCCGTCGCACTCCCAGGGCTTACCGCCAGGGTGCGAGAGAGACAGAGCGACGGCTGCACCGAGGCGGGCGGAAACGGGTAAGCTGGACTTTTTCCAGCGTGCAGGCCTCGCCTCGGCTCCGCCTGCGCCGCGTGCTCGAGGCGCCTGTAATTACATCGATATTGGCGTATTGGTGACGCGCCGCGTGCACGCGAGACGCCGGCACGCCGACGGCACGCCACCACACCGTCAAGAGTGCGGCCGGCGCGGCCCTGACCGAACCCCAACGCCGAGACCGACGGCAACGCGAACACGCACTTCCTGGAGACTCCAGCGAGGCTATGCGGACTGATTTCCAGAGTCGTTGTCGTCGCTCTGTCTCTCTCGCACTCACGCGGCGTCCGCGGTGCTGCGAACGCGGGCGAAACGAGAACAAGCGGCGGCGCGGTGCTTCGCCGTGCCTCGCTGTGCTTATGCGCGGGCAGGGTCGCTGGGCAAACAGCAGGCAGCGCGCGGACGGACGGACACACGAGCCGGGGGAATTTCGCCCCATCGCAGTGTATTTACCGACCGACACACGCGCACAAAGCGAGCGAGCGAGCGAGCGAGCGAGAGAGAGAGAGAGAGAGAGAGAGAGAGAGAGAGAGCGTCGCCGTCAGACACGGCCCGAACGGCCCACTTCGGTGTCCGTAAAACTGGAACCGCGAAACGGCAACGGCCGCAACGGCGGCATGGCGACGACAGCGATGACCCCAAACCGAGAGGGAGAGAGAGGGAAGCGCGCAATTAAGCGGAGGAGCGAGAGGACGTATCTGCGAGACGGAGGACGGAGGGGCACTCCAGTCCGGAGGCACACTGGAGGCACGCTGGAGGCTCCAGCCGCACGACGTCGGCCACTCCGGAAGCACTCCGGCACTCCAGACGCCAATAACACAATCGGACGGCAGGGCGAGGCGAGGCGGCGGAGCGGCGGAGCCGCCAACAACAATTATTGTACCGTGGCGGAAAATGGCGGATGGAGACGAAGACGCCGCACGACGTCGCGGCTTCGGCGTCTCTCTCGTAGTCATCGGGGGCGTCCCGCGCGGGGGTGCGGGCGAGAGAGGCAGACGCAGCGGGACGCGGGGCACAGCGTCCCCGCGTGTGCCCTCTTTAGCCTTTTGCCGCGAGGCTTTATGGAGGAAATATAAAGGTGGCGATGCGACCCGCCCGCCCCGCCGCGAGGTTATCCGATTATGGCGGTCCAGAGCGAAGCAAGCGAAGCGCGGCAGCTCGCCGATCCTGCTTTATATCATCCCGAGCTTCCTCCGAGTCTTTCGTCGACGGCGCCGAAAGGTCCCGTAGGGTCCTCCAAGGGGTCCTCGGGTCCCAGCAGGGTCGTCCTGGTTCCTTCCTGGAAGCAGGTGAGTCTCGCCCCCGGCGCATCGCACATTCCGACGGACGCGCTGCAAGCACACTCGCTCCGTCTCTCTCGCACTCATGGGGCGCACCCAGGGGGCGCGAGAGAGAGGAGACGACTCCACCCGCTTTCCGGCGGAAATTCTCGTTGGCCGCAAGGAACGGCGGAGGTGCTGCTGCGTTGCGGTGCCCCGGTCGGCCCCGGTGCTGCGGTGCGCGAGGCGGTGCGGTACCGTTCGCTTCGAATTATTGTTTCTGGCGAGGAAGTCGTTCGTCCCTTCGGCCTTTCCTGGCCGCCGAAACCACCAATCAGCGCCGCCCATCGGAGAGCCGAGCCAACGTGAATGGAGAGCCGCTGCTGCAAGGGTTTTCGGTTTTCCAACTTTTTCTCGGGGGTCATCATCATCATCAGTCGTGCGAAGTCACACTCAAAGCGGTCATCCGGGTCTTCAAAATGTACTCACCCCTGGCGTCACGGAGTTGGGCCCGTAGGGAAACCTGGTCCATTCTAAAGTTGGTTCTTGGGTTGTGTCCAGCAGGACGACTGCAACAGAAGACAAGGACACCGTCAGTGCTGGCCAGAAAAACGATCACCACATTTAATTTGACGAAACACTTAATTTAATCTTCACTATTTCGCCTGTAAGAAACCATTTGGGAACAACGGCTGGACCTGACAAAGCTTCTTTGATCCGTTTGGAATGAGGTTCTGCCATTCCGTTCCCCTCGCGGCGGAATCGGCAACGGAAGTGAACAAACGGGGCTAAATCAGAAGGCGCTGGGTTGGGCGTGTGGCACACACACACACACACACACACTCACACACACACAGAGCCTGGGGGGTCCAGCCGGCGGGGCGCAGGGGCGCGGCATCTCAGCAAGCGCAGCAGGGTCCTAAACACAGCTGGCGCGCTGCCACGGGGAATCTCCCTGGCCGGGCCCGGCCGGGCTGGGACACCTTCCTTCACTTTGCCGGGCCAAACGGACCCACAGTCTCCCCCGTCCCCGAAATCCCCCCTGCACTGTAATGCAGCTAATCAATCCCCCGCCTTCTTGCAGACGGGCTGTTGGCTGCCGACGCGGGTTCGTCGTTCGGCCAAACGATGACGCGTTCCGCGTGGCGCGGCGCAAGGATTTCAGCTCTCGGAGGCGCGAAGCCTGAAGCCCGAAGAGAACAACGCACAAATCTGTCGGGTCCCGGTCGGGCGACCGGGGCGGCGAACCATACGTGCGAGAGAGACAGGGCGACGAAAGCATTGCTGGAATCGGTCTGCTGGGGGAAAATAAGGGGGGGGGGCAGGGGGCAAGCCGACAGGACAGGAGGAGGTGACTCGTGCTCGGGCAACAATGTTGCTGGCTGGCTGTCTCGATCGGGACCAGCGCCCCTTCCCCCTCCCCGCCGCTCCCGGACTTAGCAATTTATGCACGGCCGAGGTGTGGGATATGTGCCACCACGGAGCCGGGCCGCGCCGGGCCGTGGCATCGCAAGTGTCGCCCAATCCGACCGATCCGCTGCGTGTATTTTCCACCGGCAATCGCCAATAAACTCTCATTTGACCCCCCGACTGCCCCGACTGCCGGGCCGAGGCCGGGCCTGCCCGTGCAAACTCGGGCCTCGGATAAAGAGGGCCACGAAATTGCCGAGGCAGAGACGTTCCCGGAACACACAAACACAAACACACACACACGCACAAGGACCAGGCCCAGCGCGAAATATCGATACTCATCGACAAACGAAAATAAAGTACGTACAAGAACGGTGACGTACAAATGGAACACACTCGGGGCCTGTGGTACACCGTTGAACTTGACCTCCCCCTTCCCCCTCACCTCCCCAACCCCCTCCACCCCGTACGTCCTTTGCCCCCAACTACCTCATCCGGCCCGTCTTTCCCAATATGTGGCATTTCCACGAGAATGCGCGCACACACACACATACACACACACACACACATCACACAATGCAAATGCCGCGGAAATAAGACCAGCGCGCCACCCACGCCCCGCCGCTCTGGCCGCTCCGGCCGCTCCCGTTACATTCCAGCGACGCGATAACGCGACATTCGCGACTTACGACCGCCGCTGCACCGTAAGTATACTGCGGTACGCTTCCCCGGCAAGGCATGAAGCAGCCAACGGCAGCAGCGTCGCGTCAACGACGGGCCGCGTCCGTCTCCGTCGACTCACAGTGGGCCAGAAGACCGGTGAGGCGGCCAAACCTCTAGACGCGTTTTGAGCTCCAGAGTCGCTAAATGAGACTCGATCTGAACGTGTGACCCCACCAATGGATTGCTCTTCGAATGAGGAATCCATTGGTGGGGTCACACGCTCGGTTCGACTCCCATTTTAGCGACTGGAGCTCAAAACGCGTCCAGAGTTTTGGCCGCCTCAACGGTCTTCTGGCCCACTGTGCGACTCGGCCTTCTCCGCCTCCTCGGACTCGCAGTGCCGCAGCACCGCAGCACGCCGCCGATCCTCCAGACCTCGCTCCAGACGACGAAGCGCTGGCGCACCACAAGAGCCTCGTGACAAAGCAGCGCCGCCGCGGCCACCGCGCGGCCTGTCGCTCCGAACGGAGACCGTCTCTCCCGCACCGCACCGCACCGCCGCGGCACGGCCGGCACGGCGGGACGCTCGCACGGGTGCGACCGAGACTGAGCGACGGGGCCACAATGCCCCCTAATGGAAGCGTGGCAGCCGCGCGACTGTTTTAGCCGCTTCAGCCGGCTTCAGCCCTCCATCGGGCATTATCTGTCGCGACGCGGGGCATGGCGTGGCGGGGCGGGGCGGGGCGGGGCGAAGCGACGCCCGAACGCATCGCGCCGCGCTGCCGCGGGCGCGTCGCGCGGGTCCGCTTTTTTGGGGGCCGCCCGACGCGACGCTCCACTCTCCCCCCTATACAGTGCACCACCATTTCTTTTTGTGGGACTATTCGCTAAGCGGCGCTGGCAAGCTGGGCCTGTGTGTGCGTGTGTGTGTGTGTGTGTCTGTAGTGGGGTGTCTATAGCATCCACCGTCACTCACCCGCCATTGTCTCTCTAATGTAATCCCCCCCTCCCCCTCCCCCGGCGCCCCTTTCGCTCGGCCGACGGGCGGGGGAGGGTTTTCGGTTTTGATTTGGTGATTGATCGAAGTTGATGGTTTCATCGCTGCGCTGCGAGGCACGGCACGGCATGGCGGCCTCCATTCACGTCAGGGCCGCCATTCAGGGCGCCGCCCCGATGTCTTCATCAGCGCGCCGCCAATTAACGGACTGACTGACTGGCCGGCTGACTGGCTGACTCGCCGCCACAGGCCGGCAGCCCGCCGCCGCCAGAGCTGGCAGCCAGGCGGGCGCAGCGCGCAGCGCGCCGTGCAGCCGCGGGATAGGCAACCCCGCTGCACGCGTGCGTTCGCGTTGCCTTCCTGCCGGGCGGCCCGCGCCACCGAGGCCCGCGGGCTGAGGCTCAACGCACAGTGGGCCAGAAACCGGCAGAGACGGCCAAAATTCTCGACTCGTTTTGAGCTCCGGAGTCGCTCAATGGGACTCGAACGGAACGAGAGGCCCCACCAATGGCTTGCTCTCCGAACGAGGAATCCATTGGTGGGGTCACACGTTCGGTTCGGGTCCTGTGTAGTGACTCTGGAGCTCAAAACGCGTCTAGAGTTTTGGCCGCCTCCACCGGTCTTCTGGCCCACTGTGCAACGGCACCCGAGGGAACGCGACGCAATATTCTTGGACGGACGACGCGGTCCTCGGGGCCTCGGGGATCGCCCAGAGTGATTAGCCCCGCGCGGTGGCAGGTGCGGTGGATCCACGAGGCCGTCGACGACAGGGTGGGGCCCTGCACTGTGAAACCTCCTCGGTGCGTCACTAGTCACCAGTAATCCGACTGCTTCAGGGACAGAAAACACACACACACACCCGTTTAACTCCCTTCTCCCTAGGTCTTTCACCACACTGAAAAACCAAACGTGGTCTAGACCGCACCACTGGTGTGGTCAAATGGATGCCATTTTGACCACACCAGCTGGTGTGGTCTAGACCACGTTTGGTCCGTTTGGTGTGGTCTAGACCGCACCATACGTCGTCAAACGTGGTCTAGACCGCACCATACGTCGTCAAACGTGGTCTAGAGCACACCAACTGATGTGGTCAAAATGGCATCCATCTGACCACACCAGTGGTGCGGTCTGGACCACGTTTGGTTTTTCAGTGCAGCTGCATTACGACTAGCAGTGTACCAACCACACACACGGCCGTGCGAAAGCAAAGCAACTTCGCTCGGACAATTCCGCACGTGAGCGGCGTTGCGGGCGAGCGGGGGGCGTCTGCATGCGTGCATTTCGTGGCTTGTGTGTGTGTGTGTGTGTGTGTGTGTGTGTGTGTGTGTGTGCGCGCGCGCGCGCGCGTGCGTGTGTGAAGGAGCGGACAGGGAAGGGGAGTGTCGACTAGACCTGGCCTCGCCTGCGGCGCCCTGCCGCGGCCTGCCGATGAAGGGGACAGTTTGTGGAACAACGTCCACGAACCACCCCAGCCTCGCCACAAAAATAAAACTCCAAAAGGCCAAAAGGAAGACAACCTGCCCTTTTTGGTGGCTGCGTTCATTGTCCGAGGTAATGACGCACACGCCACACAGCAGACCTACTCTCTCTCTCTCTCTCTCTCTCTCTCTCTCTCTCTCTCTCTCTCTCTCTCTCTCTCTCTCTCTCTCTCTCTCTCCCTCTCTCTCTCGCACTCAAGGGGCGTCCCGCACAGGTGCGAGAGAGACAGATCGTCTCGGAATCAGTTTACAGTGTGAGGAGCGGAGGGCGCCACCGTCGCGACGCCAAGCCGCAAAACTAATGCGTCCGCACCGCCGCGCCAGAAGCAGCCAAAAACCCAAAACGCGCCCGACATTTCCACTGTCGCAGCCGGGCAGCCGCTTTGGGCAAACAAATGAGAAAAGGTCGGCGGGGCTTGCAGTGCAGTGCGGTGAGGGCGGCGGCCCGGGGACCAGAAAGCAGAGCCCAGCAGAGCCCAGCCGGGCAAGCTGCTCCGTCGGAGAGGAGAGGTGTTTGCACGGCCAGGCCATGCCATGCCCGTCCATTTGGACAGGTGAGACACACGCCCCGGCTGCGGGGCAGGGGCCTTGCAGGGGCACGCAAGACACACAAGACGCTCAGGCCCGGCGGCGCAGCCGGCAGGCTCCGAACACTGCTTCCATCGCTCCGTCTCTCTCGCACTCCCGCGGCGTCCCGTAGGGGTGCGAGAGAGACGGAGCGACGCCGCGCCGCTGGAGCTTCCCCTCCACCAAATGACAGTGTGTCGCGTTCCGACCGCGTTCCGAGCACTGCTGGCGCTGCTGGCCGACCAGTCTGACCAGCGGTAATCACGGTGGCTTGGGCTTGCCGTCGGCGCGCGGCCGCGGGGCGGTCGCCGACGCGCACCTTTTGTTCGCGAGGGTCGCTGTCGACACCTCCACTGGCCGCCGGCCGCTCGCTCGCCACCCTTTGCATAACACCGAGGAGGGGAGCGAGAACACAACGCCCGCTCAGCCAGCGCGCTACGAAAACAACATTAAAACGAAATAATTCACCAATATTACAACCCGTTTTTCTTTTCCTTTTTTTATGCCTGCCTGCCATGCCGCTCCCTTGAGCTCGTCAAGTTCACACAGAGGTCGCCGCGAGCGCATCGCCAGACCCACGCGCTCTCGGCTCCCGCGTAACGTGACGACGCCTGATAGCAGCAAAGCCTCCACCTTGCAATGCCGGGGCCGGTAAAGGGTGAAGGGGGAGGGAGAGAGACAGACAGGCACCGCCGAGTTCGTGGAAGAGGAGGTCGTGATAAAGAACTGGCGGCGCGAGCGAGTTCTATCAATCAGCACGGGTTATCTCGCTGGGAGAGATGCGCCGTTCCGGGAGAGACACGGAACAAAGCCTCTCCAGGAGAGCCTGCCTCTCTCTCTCTCTCTCTCTCTCTCTCTCTCTCTCTCTCTCTCTCCCTCCCCGCGGCGGCGACCCGGTGAGCCAGCGCCCTCAAAGGGCGACGGGCAGCAGACTGGCTGATTCCGCACGTCGCTCTGTCTCTCTCGCACTCGCGAGGCGTCCCGTCGGGGTGCGAGAGAGACAGCGCGACACAGGCCAACGCGGTCCGACTCGCACATCACAGCCGCGGCACTACAATGGCAACGCGCAAAGCCCAATCGCAGCCCAGCACGGCAAGCAAGGCAGGCCGAGGCACTGCGGGGCCTGGGGCCGCCGTCCCCCGAGGCGGGCTCATCGGCTAATGCATACTTATCAGCTCGAATTGATACAAGGAGCGGGAAAAACAGGAAAAAGCAGCAGGCAGTCCTTTGACTCAAAGGAGGGGCTTTGGTGGCTTGGCTTGGCTTTTCCAGGCCGCTGGCTGGACACATCCTCCGCACTGCGCCAAGCCGCGCCGCGCCGCGCCACCGCAGCAGCGGGCTATGGAATACAGCGGGGGCTTCCCGGAAAACGCGCCCCGCACAGCACAGCAGCACCCCGGCCCGCACAATGAATGGGACCTGCGTCATGATTTCCTGGGCTCGTCTTATCTGTGTCACGGCGAGGCGGCTCTGCTTGTCTCTCTCGCACTCACGGGGCGTCCCGCAAGGGTGCGAGAGAGACAGGGAGCCTCGCCCCGCAAGTAGCGGCGTAATATCCATCAGCAGGATGCGAGACAAAGACGACGAGGCTCTCTTACTTTCTCATCCCGCCGCGGATCCTATGCCGATTAACAAGCGTCCCTCGCGGGGCCCCTGGCCGCCCCCGGCCGCCCCCGGCCGCCCCGCGCCCCGGCCGCCCCGGCCGCCCCCGGCCGCCGCCCCGGCCGCCCCGGCCGCCCCCGGCCGCCGCCCGCCGCCCCGGCCGCCCCGCGCCCCCGGCCTCGGGCGACACGCCACGGCGCGCCATCAGCCACATCCGGCCGAGGGCCTGCAGGGCCTGCCCGAGGGGTCACCCTTAAAAGGCCTATTTCCTCGCGTATCTCCTCAAGAAAGGGAAGAAACACGACACAGCGGGGTGCGGCGCGGGGCCCATAGCCTCCCCTTCGAGGAGAGGACGCCCCACACTCGAAAACACACCGCCACCCTGGCCGAACGGGCAGTTGCAGGGCAGGGCAGGGCAGGGCAGGGCACGGCAGACACCGCCCCGCCGGCTATTTGTCTTAGATCCACGATCCGCCGGCCGAGACGCCACAACAACTGCTCGCTGAGAAAAACGTCCACCGCCAGACTTGGCAATGGGAGATCGGCGGACGCACAGTGGGCCAGAAGCCCGGTGGAGGTGGCCAAAATTCTAGACGCGTTTTGAGCTCCAGAGTCGCTAAACAGGACTCGAACCGATCGTGTGACCCCACCAATGGATTGCTCTCCGAACGAGGAATCTATTGGTGGGGTCACACGTTCGGTTCGAGTCCCATTTAGCGACTCTGGAGCTCAAAACGCGTCCAGAGTTTTGGTCGCCTCCACCGGCCTTCTGACCCACTGTGCGGCGCACCGAGACGCGCGGACCCCCGACGACGACGAATTTCGGCGAGTCACGGCGCGGCTGGGCTGCGCTACCCAGTGTGCCCCCGGGCCCGGGGCGGTGGGCCCCCAGTCCCACGCGTCCCCCGCAGTCACGCAGTCACGCACACGCGTTCAGACCGCGGTATTCCAACCATTCCGGCCACATTATATCGACCAGCCGAGGCAGCCGGCAGCGCTGCAAGAGGCGTGCCGGCGTCGTCGCGCCCCCGCCCCGCCCCGCCCCGCCCCGCCCCGCCCCGGTCCATAGCGCTTGATGAGGCTGACTCGCCAGCCAGCGCCAAAGAGAGAAGCACGAACAGAGCGGGCCGGGCTGGGCCAGGCTGCCAGGCTCTTGACTCCGCGAAAATCATTCACCCCCGCGCCCCCTTCCAGCCCCCTTCCAGCCGCGGGCCGTGCGCGCCCATGACACCAGATAGCGCACGGAGCACAGCGCCCCCAGCGGGGCCCCCGGCAGAACACAGAGCGCAGCGCGGGCCGGTCAAAAGAACGACTCAAAACCCGCGGGCGGGGCGGGGCGCAATCCACGGCCACGGCGCCACCCGATCTGAAGGCAGCGCGCCGCGGCGGGGAGCAGGGCGGGGAGCAGGGTGCGCACACAGCCCGTCGTGCGGCGTGGCGGCAACTTGGGGAGGCGTCGGCCGTTTCGTCTTCGCCTCGAGACTCCGACTCGCCTTTCTGCTTCAAAACAGTCACTGCCTTTTCACGGAGTTAACGAAATTTGGCAGCCACGCCTCGCCGGCCCCCGAATCAAAGCGGGCGCCGCGAAAAGCCTGCCGACGGGGCGGACTGCAGGCTGATTCCGAGAGTCGTTTTCGTCGCTCTGTCTCTCTCGCACCCACACGGGACGCCCCCTGAGTGCGAGAGAGACAGAGCGACGAGCCTCCCGCCTCCCGGAGCGCGAGCAGCGAGCCAAGCGGCGCCGCGTCGTGAATGCTCGCCTCGGGATTTAGGACCAAATTAAGGGGATACATGGCGCAGCCGCGCAGCCAGCCCGCGCGTGGTGGCAGACAATCGCAACGCCGCGCCGCGCCGCGCCGCGCCTCGCCCGACGCGCACGCCGGCCGGGAGGGCCGGGACGACGGGGTGCTTGTGCCGGCGGGGGAGGAGAGCGGCAACGGCGGGGCTTAGTTTCGCGTGGTCGCGTTCCAACACGCGGAGCCGCCGTGCCGTGTCGCTGCCGCAGCCCGTGGAGGCCGCGCCGCCGCGCCGCGCCATCCGAGACAAATGGAAATTACTCGAGCCGAAACTGATCCGCGCGTCGGAGCGCCGCCAGAGTGCCGCCGCGGTGCCGCCGCCCGGCATTATCTCCAACGGACGTTTTCGTCACTCTGTCTCTCTCGCACTCATGGGGCGGCCCGTGTAGGTGCAAAAGAGACAGAGTGACGAAAGCGACGCTCGGAATCGGTCAACAGCATGGAGGACGCCGTCGTGGCGCCGTCGTCGGCGTGCCAGATAGAAACAGGAGTCCGGCGGCCACCACGCCCACGTCAGCCGCCGCGCCGCCGCCACGCCACAGCGTCGGGGCGCTTGCTCCCCTGTCTCCCTTATCAGCCCGGCGAACACTCCCCCCTCCCCCTCCCACCCTTCGCCCCTACCTGGCCGTCGTGCGCGCAATAAATACCCATCTTGGCGCGCGGGGGGCTCAGGGCCGACAGCCGGGCGGGGCGGGGCGTGGCGGGGCGTGGCACGTCGGAAAGGAGCCAATGAGATCTCCACACCAAACTTTCCAGCGAGGTCACCGCCGCCCAACCCCTTCTTCGCCCACCCGTGGCTTCAAAAAACATCCTTCAAAAACAAACACTCTTTTGAAAAACAGGTTTTGCTGAGGTCAGGCAAATGCCCACCTAGTCTCCCAAGGTTGCGACCCAGGGCTTCGGCCCTTTGAGCCCCGCGGGGCTGGGCGTCGGCGCCGTGCTCCATTTGCCACCCGGACCCACCCGGAGCAGGCGAGGCGGGCGTCCTATAGTGCTTTATGGAACTATACCGCGGCCCCGCCCCGCCCCGCCCCGCCCCGCGACGCTCGGAGATTCGCGGTGGCGTCCTCCACCGCGCCGCCGCCAGGACCGAGAAGGACCGCCAGGAGCCCCGGGCGAAACTGCTATGAGACGAGATTGGAGAGAAGTGGAGGCTATTAAGGTCACGAACAATGGGGAGTACTCGATTTCGGTGTGATGTATGCAAAAGGCTGGTCGAGGGGCCCACCTCGCCCCACCCCCGAGCCCCTGGTTGGTGCCAGCTCCGACAAAACCCCGAACCCCGCGCCAGCCCAGCCCCCCCAGCCCCCTCAACGACTGTTGGCCGCCGGCCACGGGCTGCTCAGGTGCAAGGCAATTCCGGCACGGCAAAGAGCAGAGCGAGAGAGAGAAAGTAGCCCACGGTCGTTTTAAAAAGCCATCCAAATCCCCAATTTGGGCGCGAGGGAGGGCGCCGCGTCGCCGCGTGCAGCCCCGCGTCCACGCATTCATTTTTACCGGCGGTTTGTCCCCACCGACGCGGCAAAGAGCGCGCACCGCGAGCAGAGCGGCAGCGCGGCAGACCCCTGTCTGGAAGTAAGACGCTCCCAGTGTATTCATCGAGGACCGGGGGAGGGAGGGGGAGGGGGTGGCGACGGTGGTGAAGGGTCACGGGCCAAAGAACGGCTCGTATCGCCTACATCGGGCAGCCAATGGAACATAACGGTGTGATGTATGGCCCGCGCGAACCGACGCCCCTCGGCGCCCCCGCTACCCCACGCCGTGGCGCTTGCCGCGGCGCGCCCAGCAGGCCGAGTCCGAGCACAGCGTCGCCGCTCTGTCTCTGTCGCACCACTGCGGGGCGGCCGGAGGGTGCGAGAGAGACAGCGCGACGGGGCGGCGCCTTTCGCTCGTAACTCCCCCGAGACGTCACAGGCACCAGCAGAGCAGCAGGCTACTCCATAAAGCCGGGCCGCGCTCTGGAGCACCCCGGAGCACCCTGGAGCACCCTGAGGCGAGCTTCAAGGAGACTGGAGCAGGCGTTCCGGCCGTTCCGGTGCGACCAGGTCGCTGCACAACGCCAGTGGGGCGAGGCGAGGCGCGGTGTATTTGCCAGCAGTGGGAGGACGTTACCTCCAACACGACCTTCGATACAGTACCGAATCTCGTCCTGCAGGACAAGAGGGCCGTCGCCGTCCTCGAGGAGTCCTGAGTCCCCTCCAACGCTCTCCCTCCCCCTCGGCCAAGTTCGGCGGGGCCCCTTGACGCCCCCGGCCCCCGCCGCCTCCGCCCCCCAGGGCCGCCGCCGCCGCCCCCACCCCTTCCAGACTCGGCATTCGGGGCCTCCGCCCGGCCTCCGCGCGCTCCAGGGCCTGGCGGGCGGGCCTGGCGGGGCCTGCCCGCCTGCACAGTTCTTGCTATCGATTTCCCTGCACAGCCTTCCTTGTTACAAGGAAGCCAACCCCCGCGACACGGCGGCGCGGCGGCGCGGCCCAAGTACTCACACGGCGGCCCAGGTGTCCGCAGGGGAGCGGGGCCACTTTATCACGGGAGCAAGGGGAGGGGGGGGGGGGAGGAAGCGACGGCGCCAAAGTCGCGCCCGAAAATGTAATTAAAGTAATGAGAATTGGGGCCGCGATGTGGGGCTCCGCTGCTCCGCTCCGCCGACGTGCAGGTGCGGCGAAAAAAGGGGGGAACGAACACACCACCACACCAGAAAGACGACAGCACCCCATTCGGCCGCCAACGCCGCCAACGCACACGGAAGGTACAGTGGTACGGAACCGCAAGCGGAAAGGTGCGAGCAACGGACACACTCCGGCAACTTTTCCGGGCAAAGGGTTTGCAGGCGGGTGGGCACGCCCCCTACGGATGGCGTCTCCGACTCCAGGAACGAGCGAGCAAAAAAAACGGAAAAATAAAAAACTGGAGCACCTTGCGCACGCGCGTCGGGCTCCGCCAATTACCCGTAACCTTTTATCCCGACCGGCGGCCCGAAAAATTGCCATGGCGTCGACCCGCTGGGCCGCCGACCGCAGTAAGCAGAAAAGACCGCCGCCGCACCTACAATATCATTTTTTGCTAAAGACAATTTAAACTTTGATGATGAGATGTGGAAATAAAAGAAGTTGCCGACGGCGGCGTGGGGGCGTTCGCGCTCACATCCACATCCCCCTCGGCTGTAAAATTTGGGAACAATCTTGGCGGCCCAGGCAGCGGAACGCCGTGGCGGAACCAACGAGACGAGGAGGGCGGCGGCAGCGGTGGAGGCCGTGGAGGAGGCCGTCGGGGACGCCGTCGGGGAGGCCGTCGGGGAGGCCGTCGGGGAGGCCGTCGGGGAGGCCGTCGGGGAGGCCGTCGGGGAGGCCGTCGGGGAGGCCGTCGGGGAGGCCGTCGGGGAGGCCGTCGGGGAGGCCGTCGGGGAGGCCGTCGGGGAGGCCGTCGGGGAGGCCGTCGGGAAAGGGCCCTCGGGGAGGCCGTCGGGGAGGCTGTCGGGGAGGCCGTCGGGGAGGCCGTCGGGGAGGCCGTCGGGGAGGCCGTCGGGGAGGCTGTCGGGGAGGCCGTCGAGGAGGCTGTCGGGGAGGCCGTCGAGGAGGCCGTCTTGGAGGCCGCCGGGGACCACGACGGCGGCCAAATACGGCTAATCCCGAAAACGGCGAGGCCCGCGAGGCCGCCACCGATGGTCCAACTTAGACACCGCCGACTCACTCCCTCTCTTCCTTTCGCAACCTTTCACTTTCCGACGTCTCGTAATTGAGGGGACAACTTGGGCAGGCAAATCAGATCGCAGCCATCAATCACTTTCGGGCCGGAGGCAGGAGTGCGCACCGGCCTGTCGCCAGCGAGGAGACGACAGGCAGAGGGGAAGGAAAAGAAAACACACAGAGGGCAAAGGGCCGGGAGAGGGGGTAAAAAGTTCTTCCTTTGCAAATGAGCAATTTGTCTCCGAAAATGGGGTTTCGCGTGGCAAAGCCGGGAAAAGCGAGCCGCTGCCGCCGGGCCGCGGGGCCAGGGCGCAGTTACGGCGCAGCCGAGCGATCCCGGCGCGTCGCTCCGTCTCCCTCGCACTCCCACGTGACGCCCCATGCGTGCGACAGAGACAGAGCGCCGAAGCGACGCTTGAGCCTGCAGGGCGCGGGGCGTCGCGGGGCGTCGCGGGGCGTCGCGGGGCGTCGCGGGGAGCAGGGTCGCGGATGACGACGGGAAAGGCACCCCGCCCGGACCGCCCGCGGCACCGGCCTAGCCGCCCGGCCCCGCCAAGGCTCATCCCATCTCGGGCTGCGCCGCTGCGGCGGAAACAACTTGACAAAGTTAATTGCACGTGAGCACAGCAAGCCGCACTGGCAAGTTTCGCCGGCCGGCAGGCTGCCTTGCTTGCAGTGTGCTCGCCTGCTCGGCGGGGAGGGACTCGGAGGAGAGAAAGAGAAACCGGCGCGGCGTGGCGGAGCGTGGCGGAGCACTACCGATCCGGACATCCAGTGGTGGCGTGCGGTGAACGCTGCACATTTCGCGGGCTGCCCTTCCCGTCGCCGTGCCGGCCGTGCATGGCATGCCTCGCCGCCGAGGGGATTCCCTCCGCCCGCGCCGCGCGCTCCGCTCCCTGGAGTCCCCGGCACGGCCGGCACGGCCGAGAAGGCACAGAGGGCCTCGCAGAGGGCTGTTGACGCCCTTCGCTTTCGCCGGCCGACTGCCGCGCCGACGTGCCGACGTGCCGTGGAGGCCGAGGCCGCTAATGAGCTGGATGGGCCGCGATCGGCCGCCCCGCCCCGCCCCGCCCCGCCCCGCCCCGCGACGACAGCACGGCCGTGTCGAGCGAGCCCGCCGTCCGGTGGTGGGGGCTGCTGCTGATGGAGAAGAGCAGCAACACAGCCGGGCACAGCGGCAGCGCGCCTCGCCTCGCCGAGCCAATCCGAGGAAAAACAAAGACAATGAGCTTTGAAGTCTGCGCTGCAGCCTCGGCCTGTGCGCGCAATGTTGCGTCCGTGTCCGTCCCCGTCGCTTCCCCGGACAGCCATTGCAGCCCTTCCCCACCCCGCCCCACCCCGCCCCGCCGCGGCCGTCCCAGTAACAAGATATGCAGATAGGGAAAGGAAAGGACGACGCAGCCGTCTTCAGTTTCAAAGGCACCGCGTCGCGACGCGGATGCGGACCCGAGCGCGAAGCTCCGGCAAGCACCGCGAAGCACCGCGAAGCACGCAGCGGGGACCGCGAGACAGACAACGTCAGACGAAACGTCAGCGCGTCAGCAGCCGACTGGACGAATTTCCAATGTCGCCACGACCGTGTGGCCACACTGTGGTCGCAGCACGGTCACGAGGGTCATGGCGGCCGGTAGAGAAAATGCTCTTCGCAAGAAGAAATGCTCTTAGCAAGAAGAAATAAAATTGATCCTTTAATCTTGCAAACCTTCGAGCTCCTTTTTCATCCCTTTCCAAACCTCCAACCTGCCGTTTCAAACCTTCAAACGCGCTAGAAGAAGTAGCAGTACGATACAAGATTCTTTAAATCTTACTGGGAATCTTCTGCAGTGTCTGCAAGAGGCGTCCCGGCCCAAGACAAATTCCCCGTCCGCCTGCCAAACCTTTTACGCGTCAAATTGATTTCGGCCACCGGCGTGGCCGCGGCCAGGCGGCCCTGCACCGGGCTGTCCCCACGCCGTCGCTGGCGGCCCATGGACCGGTCCCTATCGCCCGGCCGCCCGGCCCGCCACTGTATATACTACCGGTTCAGTGACTCCGATACGACGCGATGAAGAGTCCCAAATCCGAATCACCGCGGCCAGTTCGGCTGGAGAGAGGGGGGGGGGGGCACTCGGGCCACGACCCGAACAAGGCCGCGACACGACTGCCTAATTATGCAAATATTCGGGCAGTGCTATCAATTCTCACGCCGCGCGGCGCCACCGCGCCAAGCGAGAGGGGGCAGAGTCATTCCGAGAGTCGTTTTCACCGCTCTGTCTCTCTCGCACTCGTGGGACGTCTCGTGTGGGTGCGAGAGAGACAGAGCGACGAAAACGACTCTCGGCGGAGTCAGTCCGGCCACCAGGACCAGCCCGTCAACGCGAATTTCGCCGCGGGACTCGCGCGCGAAACAGTGGAGTGCATAGGAGGGAGGACTAGTGTGGTGTTTTCCGGCCTCTCGGTTCCACGGTGCCGCATCAGCAAAAGTGGCGCACGGTCGAGTCAAAAGGGCGGCGGCGCGCGGCGCGGCAGTCCGGGCCGCCAGACGCGTCAGACGGGGACCGGCCGGGCCGACGGGGGCCCTGCGGGACCTAGGGGGACCCGGCCGACGACGCACAAAGCTTGAAAAACGGTAGATTTGCCGTGCCAGGCTCATTTCGCCTGATGGCCTTTGTGAAGCGCCGAGGGTGGCGGGCGGCGCCAGGACGGCGTGGCGTGGCGGGGCGGCGAGTGGCTCCTCACTCCTGCAGATTACCCCCATCGCGAGGCGACAGCGCGGGGACGTACTACTAGAGGTGTGCGAGCCGAGCCGAGCACCGCGAGCGGAGAGCTCAGCCGGGACAGATCAAGGGCTCAAGCTCAAGGCCTCAAGGGCGTAGGGCCCGGTAGGACCAGACCGCCCACTGAGCCCCCCGGGCGGCACTAAATTGGAATCATCGGTGCGGGCGGACAGCGGGCAGGTGCAGTGGGTGCAGGCGGCGCGGAGCGATGAAGTGGCCGCCAGTCCACCACTGCACTGCCCACCCCGCAGCGCGCACTGGCGTGTCCAACAACAGAACTCCACTCCACTGCGGGACGCGAAGCGGCTCCTGACCAGCAAATGGCCGGCAGAGTGGCGAGCAACACATTCGCGATGCACACACTTCGCCACGGCCCGGGGCAACGCCAGCAAACGCCACGCCGTCCACGGCCCTGGGTCCCGTCAGTCTGTCTCTCTCGGACCTACACGGCACGCCCCGTGAGTGCGAGAGAGACAGACCTCCCACTCGGAATGAGCCAGCTGGCGGCCCTGGCGGCCCTCCAGGCGAGGATTCGGGAGCATACAGGGCGAGTGGATGAACAGACAGCACTTGCAGAACGGGCTGTGGACAAAAGCCCAGCCCGGCCCTCGCGCCAGTCCCACAGTCCCACCCCACTGCTGACATGCCACTCGCCTGAAATTCGAGGACAAAACACAGCCTGCATGCCTCAGCTTCCCCCGCACCGCGTACAGCTCCGCGGCCGCCGAACAACAACCCTTATTTTTTTGCGTCCCGTCCGATGCGACTCGCTGAGACTCGCAGCCGGCCAGGGAGCGGTGCTACAGTGTAAAGAATTCCCTCGCGCGGAATGCGGAGATGGTCAAAACCCGAAATGATTCTCCACCGCCCGGCCCACGGCGCCCACGGTGCGCTGGGCAGAGCCCAGCTGACTCCGCACAGTGGTGTCCTCTCTCGCACTCAATCTCATGGGGCGCCTGTCCCAAAGGGGTGCGAGAGAAAGAGACAGAGCGACGAAAGCAATGCTCGGCACCGGCCGCCAGAGCGCGCTGCGGGAGGCAGTGTCCGTGCTGCCGGTCTTCAGGAGGGCGGGCACGGCCAGGGCGGCACGGCCAGGGCCGCACGGCGGTACGCGGCGGTACGTATACAGGTGACACAACAGCTCCCTCCTCTCCGCCTCTCCACCTTCAGCCCGTCTTTGATCCTATTACCGGGCGACTCGCTTTGGAATCGTGACTTGTAATAGTGGCGAAGACGGTCACAGCACAGAGAGGGGGAGGGGGAGGGGGAGGGGGGATACACTCACTGGCCGCGTTGCCCGGCGTTGCCCGGCGTTGCCCGCACCGCGGCCAACCGACAGCAGCCTTTCCGAGGCGGCAGTCATTCCGGGCAGGAAATCATAAGGACGGTTGTGACGGTGCGTAATGGCTGCCCGCCTGCCTGCCTGCCTGCCTGGCCGCCTGGCCGCGCGCCTAGAGTCGGCCAGGCGGCCAGCCGGGGCAGGCAGCCAGTGTCGCCTCGACTCACCGCGCCCGTCTAATTGAGTGCGTCGCAGATTAAATCGTGACCCCGCCCCCGCCGGCACCCCGGCACCCCGCACGGCAAGCCGACGCCAAGCCCCGCCAAGCCCACCCGATGCTATCGTCAACGTCCAGTCCACTGCCACCGACCGCGGCAGCGCCCCGTCCACAAAAGATAACGGTGAAAACACTCCGAAAAGGGGCGGGCTTGCGGTGGGGGTAAAGGTGACTTAGCCCTGCTGGCAGCTCATTTCGTTCATCAACGTCGTCGCGCCCCTACGGCCCCACAGTGTACACGACGGCGTGCGGGGCGACAAACACCGCAGGGCGGCTGGCATGGCACCCACCTGGAACAAACAAACAAAAGCCACGAATTAGCACACGACACCTCAGACCACACATCGGCACCAGACACACCGCAGCAAACGAGCACGTGTGTGTGTGTGAGCATCATCAACATCCTAGATTAAAGACTTTCCCCCTCCCCTCCTCATTCCAGTGGTTTTTAAGTCGCGCCAATAAGCCTCCGCGAGAGGGGCGCTGCGCTGCAGCACGCCGATGCCGAGCAGTTCGTCTCTCTCTGTCTCCCTCTCCGGCACGCATTACGGGCGGCGAGGTGCGAGAGAGACGGAGGCCCCGCTCGGCGGCCGCTCGGCCTGCAGGAGGGAGGCGGGGAGCAATTTCCTGGCGCAGCGTTGGAAAATGGTCCGGCCGATAATCGATGCCAGGCCGGGCCAGGCCGGGCCAGCGTGGCCCTCCGCCGTTCCGCCGTGCCGTTTCCCAGAGTTTCGTCTTTAGTCCGCCAGGTCGCGTCGCCGGGACGAGCGGCGGGGCGGCCATCGCGACGACCAAAGGATAAAAAACATCGACGAAAATGACTTGAAGACGAAGCAGAACTTTAAGGGCACCAGAGCGGGCGCGCCGGTAGCCAACCCCTAGGGCCCTAGGGTCTTAACGCGTGGCTCCGAGTACCGGTCGGTCGGAGGCGCGCTTTTCGGAAACCCGAGGCACCGCCACCTGCCCCGCGCGCCGCGCATCGCCAAATTGAGTGGTTAAAGAGGTGCTTGGGGCAGACAGGAAGTCTGCGGGGCGAGGGGTGGGGGAGGGGCGGCAAGTGAAACGTGCCCCCGACACGCGCAGGGGCGGCCCTGGGCGGGCCTGGGCGGGCGTGGCGGACCAAGCTCACGTGACGGTTTGCAATCTGCGCGCCGGTGACGGGGCCCCGACAGAGCTGGCGGGCGGACTCACCAGGACCCCACCAGGACCCACCAGGACCCACCAGCACCAGGACCGCGGACCCCACCAGGACCCACCAGGACCCCACCGGCACCAGGACCCATCAGCACCAGGACCGCACCAGCACCAGGACCCCACCATCACCAGGACCCCGCCAACACCAGGACACCACCAGCACCAGGACCCCACCAGCACCAGGACCCCGCCAACACCAGGACACCACCAGCACCAGGACCCCACCAGCACCAGGACACCACCAGCACCAGGACACCACCAGCACCAGGACCCCACCAGCACCAGGACCCACACGCCAGAGGAACCATTCCCTACGCGGAAGGGCCGTGTCGCAGCCCGGCGTGGCCAAGCCAGGCGAAGCTCTTGCCGCCCTCGCGAAAACAAAGGCCGCCCCGCCACCTTTCCTGAACGGCGCGTCGCCGCGTCGCCGTCGCCACCCCAC
Organism: Thrips palmi; assembly: GCF_012932325.1. Classification (NCBI taxonomy): domain Eukaryota; kingdom Metazoa; phylum Arthropoda; class Insecta; order Thysanoptera; family Thripidae; genus Thrips; species Thrips palmi. Next base: position 6,709,547 of record NW_023144626.1, on the reverse strand, counting down.
CGTCGAGCCTTTCACGGTGGCGGAGCGGGCGGAGCGCCGAATGAATAAAATGCCATGCATTTCCAAGTATTAGGCGCTCTCTCCGGGCCGGCCGCCCCGCCGCCCCGCAGTACTCGCAGCAGGGCACGACGGCGGCGGACGGCGGCACGGCGGCATGGGGGTTCACGCCCAGGAAATTGTGCCCACTTTTTTGCGCGCGCTGCCGCGCTGCCGCGCTGCCGGGTGGGTGAAATGGCGGCTGGCCAAGCCCCCGTCGCCCCGCCGGGCCGCCGCCGCCGCAGTGGCCGGGTGCACGGTGCACGACCGCCACTCAACTTCGGCCGGCGGACCGACTCCGAGGAGCGCCTCGCTGCTCCGTCTCCCTCGCACCCTCGCGGTTACGCCCTGCGGGTGGCAGAGGGACAGCGCCCAGTTCGGAACCGGCCGACAGGTGGACACGTCGAAATGCAAATGAACCTGCGGGGTGACGCCGGGGCTAATTCTTACCCTTCGGACACGTCACGGCCCGTCACGCCACGTCACGCCACGTCACGCCACGTCACGGTCGTGACAAGGCCCGGCGTGACGGGGCGCCGTGACGCCCCGCTCCCGGAGCCCCGCTGTGCTAATGACAAACCTGCCACTCCGGGTGCGGGGCCGAGGGAGGTCCTGGAACCAGGATAGATCATTTCCGAGACACGAGCCGCGCCGCCGCGCCGCCAAGCTCAATGGGCGAATGCCGCAGTGCCCGCAGTGCAGGTCCACGCGCCGCCGGGCCGGGCCGCCGCCCTCAAACTGCGCGTGCTCATTCCGGAACCCTCTCTCTCTCACACACACACAGGGGGCGTTCCGTGAGGGAGCGAGAGAGACAGGGAGGCTCGGAGACCCGCTGGGCCGCGAGGGGTGGCAGGGGAGGCCGGCAACCGCGAGCGCAACCGAATCGGTTCCTGGACAAGACGCAGGGCGGCAGGGCGGCCGCGGTGCATACAAATTGGGCAGCGCGATGAAGGAGCTCCCCTCTCCAAGTTCCTTTTCTCCGTCGAGGCCCCGGCGCCCCGGCCTAGCCCTCCTGCAGCACGTCAGTGCCGCCACGGCATCACCGCCTTGCCGCGCCATTCCGGGAGTCGTTTCCTCTCCGTCTCTCTCACGACCCTGGACGCGGCGCCCCGCGAGTGCGACGGAGACAGAGCGAAGGGAACGGCCGCTCTAATGACGCAGGCGGGCCAGGCGGGCACGAGCAAGGGCACGAGGGCCGACCGCGAGCGACTTTCCGCGCCAAAAAAAGAGCGAAAAGTGCTCGCGCGGAGTGTACCTCGGCCCTGGCTGCACTGTGCTGCACTGCACGCCGACGGCGAGGCTTCTGCTGCCGCGCTGCCGCCAATCACGCCGCGGCCGGTACAGCCACGCCCAAAATAGGTGGAGTGATCGTTATCTGGCCAGCGCCCTGCCGCCCTGCCTCGCAGCCGGCTCGCAGCGCATCGCGCTCCATTTCTACCAGCCTGCCCAGAAACCGGGACGCACTGTAAAAATAATAATAATTGTGGGGCAGGAGGTAGGGGGGGGGGCACAACAAAACACGAGAAGCAGCTTTGTTTCCGTCTTCATTTGTCAAGAGCAGACGACGAGTCGGCGTGTCAGTGTGCGAGTGCAGGCAGGCCGTCGCACCGCGACTCCCCGAGAACGCCACCAAGTGAGGCGGGGCGGGGCGGGGCGGGGCGGGGCACCGGCGCTGGCATGACGCGAGGCATTTAAAAGCAAACTAATGGAGCCGCTATCGGGACATTTGTCACCACCCGACTGCGGGTTCGAATCCCCGCGAAGGGGTGCTCGCCGAGGAGGCCGAGACGGAGACCGCGGCCCCGCGGCACCGTGCGCGCGACGAGGACGCCGCCATGGCCGCACTCAGAGAGCACTCCGTCAACGACTGGCGCGCGGCCAAATTGGGATACAAATTTGCAGATACTCCGCGCCCGTCTTCTTCAACCAGCCCGCGGCCTGGCGCCTGACCCAGCCTGCGGCGTGGGGTAGCGGCAGCGGTGGCAGCGCGGGCATCACTCAGCGCCTGATTCGAGAGCGCACGGTAAAGCTGCGAGTCGCATTATATGCGAGCCTACGCGCTGAACCAGAATGCGAGCTGCGCGCACATTCGGAATGAGCGCGCCCGCACCGTCTTTCCAGAATCAGCGCGCCCGTGTCCATTTCTTGGTGCAAAAGTTGGCGAGGACGCGCCAAGAAATGAGCGCGCGGCGCACAAAAATGAGCGCGTTGCTCGCATTCTGGGGTCCAGGTAGTCGGGCCAAAACAATGGCCGAGCGGGACCAGACCCCTCGACGCCGGATTAGCTACCTGCTACGCTGCCGACTGTGCCACGGAGGCGCGCTGAGTACAGGGCCCCGCGCCACCGATCACTACGAGCGCGCCCGCCTGGCGAAGGAGGAGCACGAGGGGTGGGGGGGAGTCTGGAGTGACACCGAACGTACTCATTTCTGAGCGCCGCGCGCTCATTTCTTGGCGCGTCCTCGCCAACTCTGCCGAAAGCGCCCACGGATGAGAAAACTGGCCGCTCTCGCACTCATTCCGACAAATGGTCGCATGGTCGCACTTATCAGCGCGGAACTGCTCATTTATGGTCCCTCTTTCCACCACTTTTGATCCTTTTCGCACCCATTCTCAAAAGTGATTTTCAGACTTGCACAGTGCGGAGGACGGACGGACTGGGCAGCCCCAGTCCGGCGGCACGCACGCACACACAGCAGCGGGTGCAAAGCCCCGTGTGTGTGTCCCGGGGCCAGCAGGGCCAGCAGCGGTGGCGTGGAACTGCGAAACCGCCCTGCAGGCCATGGACGTCCCCAGGGCCCGCGTGGCGGTGGACACGGTGGCAGGTCTCTCTGCCAGTGTACCGATATTCAGCAGCGTCAGCCCTCGGTGTCAGCCCGGTGTCAGGTCAGCCCCAAGGGACCCGACCGGCAAACTGAATCTATCTCCATCTGAACGGAGTAACGGAGAGCGGCTCGGAAACGCAGTCTGTTCAGCTGTGGGCCGGAAGACCGGTGGAGGCGGCCAAAACCCTAGACGCGTTTTGAGTTCCAGAGTCGCTAAATGGGACTCGAACCGATCGTGTGACCACACCAATGGATAGCTCTCCGAACGAGAAATCCATGGGTGGGGTCACACGTTCGGTTCGAGTCCCATTTAGCGACTCTGGAGCTCAAAACACGTCTAGGGTTTTGGCCGCCTCCACCGGTCTTCTGGCCCACTGTGAGCGCCTTCGCCCCCTAGCTGGCCACCTCCACGCCGCGCCTCAGACATTCGCGCGATAAATCAAACTCCAGCACGTCGGCGGCCTCCTGGCTTGAGTCCGACTGGAGTCCGACTGGAGTCCGACTGGAGTCGCCGCGGCCCTCCGAGAGCGCCGGAGAGCGCCAAGAGGTCCTCCGCCGGGCTGACGGCCTCCTCGGCCAGCAAGCCGAGCAATTTCGATTTCCTCGCGGCCGTTTTAATTTCAATGTCGACCCGTAGAGATCCCCACTACACCGTGCGGAGCCAGTTACAGAGGCAGGGCGCAGCCTACCGACAGGGCGTTGTGACGGACATTCGCCCCCCCCCTCTCTCTCTCTCTCTCTCTCTCTCTCTCTCTCTCTCTCTCTCTCTCTCTCTCTCTCTCTCTCTCTCTCTCTCTGCCTCTTCCTGCCCCAGGCGACAAAAAAATCAGCGACGCCCATTCGTCTAAAGCAAGCAGGCCAGAAATATAATTGCGCGGCAAAATTAACGCACGCACAATTAGAAGGGACCATTGGAGCATCGACCCGGGGGCGGCGGGGCGGCGGCATAGGGCGCGACAGGGCAGCGCAAGAGTCGAATGGCGTCGTCGCCACCGTAAAGGGAAAGGGGGGGGGGCAAGAAAAACGGCGGCGGACCGCGCGCGCGTCCTCGTCGTCCAATTCCTCGCGCAATTAGTAAAATGAGGGCCCGGCACACACACACACACACACACACACACACACACACACACACACACACACAGCGCGGCGGGAGGCGTTACGCGCCTTCATCAACAGCACCACAACGTCAATCAAAGCGACGGCGGCCAAATAACGCAACGCCGCCGAGCGGTGGAGTCGCTCTTTTTTCTAGCGACGGCCACTATATACTTTGGGTCTCGTCTTCCTCGTCTAGCGGAGTAGAGAGGGGGGGGGGGCTGCAGACAGAATACAGTGAAGCCCGTTAGAAGAAGAGAGGCGATGGGGGCAAAAACGGCGCAGAGTTCAGCACACACACACACACACACACGGGAGATTTCGAAGAGCGCGGTCATCACTCCGTCTCTGTCGCACTCGCGAGGCGGTGTAGGAGTGTGAGAGAGACAGCCTGCAGGCGGATACACCAGCAACCCTGGCCGTGGTGCGAAACCGCCGTGCGCGGCGCCTCCAACCAATCAGGCGCCTAGCTCAATTACCAGTGGGGACGCCGCCGCCGCCGCCGCCAGGGCCTGCTTGGCCTGCCGAACCAACGACCCCCTCGCCATATGTGCCGAGCAACAGATACCCGGTCTCGGCCAATTTATCGCCTCATCACTTAATGGATCAAAAAAGCCCCCGGTCCCCTCACGGCCCTCACGGCCATCACGGGCCCCTCGCTCGCTGCCACACTGCCACCCCGACGGCCACCCGATCCCTCCCCTCGCCGAGTTTGTCTTAGTCCCCCGTTTTTTTCAGGCCGCCACGTATCCCTGTCTCCCGTTGGAACCTTCGGCAGCCGGGCCTACTTCGGGGCATGCAGCATCGGGATTGGGCGGCGTCTGTTGACAGACGCGACGACGACGAGGAGGACGTGATCCGCGGCGGAGAGCGATGACGACGCCGACGTCGAAGCCAGCGCGCGGCCCCGCCCCGCCCCGCCCCGCCCCGCCACGTGCCGCAGCGCCGCGTGCGTTTACCCACGTCGCCGACCTGCAGTGCACAAGTCACGTCGCTCTCGTCAATTGATTGGGACCTTCGCGAGGGGCCGCCCCGCCCCGCCCCGCCCCACCCCGCCCCACCTCGCCCCGCCCGCGCACCAGTACTATCGCATGACAAAGACGGATGACCTCATTAAGTGGACGCCAATCTCGTCATCTGCCGAGCGCCACCCCCGCGGCCCCGCCACGCCCCGCCACGCCCCGCCACGCCCCGACCCCTGCTCGCGCCGCGACGCGGAAAATCGTCGGGGCACGCTGATTAACCGTTCTGCTTTTAACCGCGACTGGGGGGGGAGGGCTGGCCGGCGCTGGCACAAATCCTGATTGAGCGGGGGCTGCCTAGCCCTGCTGGCCCACACCGCGCTGCCGCCACCGCGCCACGCGGCCAGGGCGACGGGGCGGGGGTCTCCGGGGACGGCAAAACAGCAATTCGTACCCCGGGCAGACACGCACACAGACACACACACTGACACACACAGAGGCGCAGGCTGGCACTGAAATCCCGCGCAGGCTCCGCTATTCTCCGCCTATGGGAAATTGAAGGAAATAGGCGTAGGGCTCGCGTCGCGACGAGCTCCAACAAGCGACCCCCGTCCCGTTTCTTGGCAACGCGCGGCGGCCTCGGCGTCCACGTCGTCGAGCACCCCGCCGAGGCAGGGGGCGTGGGAGCGAGGAGCAGGCGGCATCAGATAACTCCTTCCTGTGCGTGCGGTGCCTGCGACGCGCCCCTCACGGCGCCCCGCCGCGCCCCGCCACCCCAAGGAGGGGCTAATGTACTGTACGGCGGGGTTGCACGCCAGCCCCGCCAGCCGCCCCTTTTGTGCACACTGCAGCGCTGCACGCGGCCCGCACAAGCACCACACTCCGGAAGGAATTAACGCGACAAACCGCCTTCGCTTCGGCGGGGAGTCGAACCCGGGCCCCACACTCGACTCATCCTCTGCAAGGGGCGGCATACACGCACGCACGCGCGCACGCACACACCCAGGGCGACCACAAGCGTCAGGTGGCTCGCAGCCCCCGCGGTCGGCAAGCACGCACGGCAACTCGTGTGCCTCGGCCCCAATGGGCACGGCGCTTGTTCCAGTGCAGGCTGCCGCCCCGATACTCCTCGATATTACAGTGTCGGGCGTGTCGAGCCCCACCGCAACGGACCTGCTTGCAGCCCGCCTGCACACCTGTGCCGCCGAGCTGTGAATACGGGCCAGCAGGACACACCCCGTCAGGCACGACCTTTATTGGAACCGCACTCTGCCTCACTCGCACTCGCGGGGCGTCCCTGTGCGTCCCGCAGGGTCTGTCCGCCTTCGGTGCGCCGCACGGCCTACTTGGCGGCTTCATTGACGCAATCATCATGGACGCCCTTTAAATGTCGCGGGACAACTTTTAGGCGCAAGGCCGGCCGTCGTCGTCCAGGACCACGACGGCGTCGTTCAAAAGCCCGACGGCGTCGTCCAGGACCACTACGGCGTCGTCCAGGACCACTACGGCGTCGTCGTCCTCGTCGTCGACGGCGTGCTTGTCCGCTCCGCTCCCGCCATACATCACGCCGATTGATTCATCAATTCCGCCAGAAATTGAGATGGATCGGGGCGACGGCGCGGCGCGGCGGCAGCGTCGTCTTCATAAATAACGGCCGTAGTCTCATTCCGCCGCTCTGTCCCTCTCGCACCCCCGCGGCGCGCCTCACGAGTGCGAGCGAGACAGAGCAGCGACGCAGTGTCCGGAGCCCTGCAGGCCTTGCTGGGGCGGTGCGGCGCCGCCACTCGATCGTCTCCATCGTCTCGGTGGAGTGAAGGATGGCGGCCAAGGCGGCCGGCATGGCGCGCTAATCCGCCAGGGCTGCAGCCGCACGGTGTGGATCACGCACAGTGTGGAGCACGCACGGTGTAGAGCACGCGGAGGTGAGAATTCCTAGTGAGCCCCTGCCTTTACACACGCTGGCCGAGAGCGCGTAGACACACAATGAGGGCACACGGCCGGACACACACTCCAGGAGGACAAAGCGCCAACACCGCCCTCGGCCCACACAATGCAAACCCAGAGAGGGGCACAAGCCTAACCTGCGCAAACCTGCGCAAGCCTGCGCAAGCCCCGCCGGGACCCCTGGAGCCCACTTCGGGGACCCCCGGGGGGGCGACCAGTGCGCATGGCCTGGCCAATAGTGATCAAAAGGGGCTGCAAACACCTACCCGAACACACAGACACACACGCGCAAGCGCTGAGCGCGAGGCGGGCTTCGTTTGAGTGTGGGTGAGGGAGAGAGAAAGGCGAGGCGGGCTTCGTCCGAGTGCGGTGGCCCAGAGTGAGAGAGAAAGACGAGTCAACTTCTCGCATTACTCACTTTGCGTTATGCCCAGGTGGCGCACCGCCGGGGGGGTGACAACTTCGACGGGTTCCCTGCTCAACCCTGTGTGTTGTGGCAGCGCCGCGCCGCGTGCGCGCTCGTGTAGCAGCCGACTGTGTGTGTGTGTGTGTGTGTGCGTGAGTCGAGTAGAGAAACCGAGTTGGTCGGTAACGTACTGCTCTGACACAGTCTCATCATTTTCTGCTCACTGCCTCCAGCCCGCCGAGGATAGTACTTATTAGTGACGAAAGGGGCGTGGCAGTGGCGCGGCGCGGCGTGGCGCGGCGGTCATGTCGGCCGTTCCCCTCCTGCTCCGTCGCACAAAAGAAAACTAGAAGCAATACTCGGTCTCTACACCCGACGGCGGTGCGGCGGCAGCGCGGGATGGACTCAGCGGACCCTCTCGCAAAAAATAAGACAGAAACAAAAACGACAACAAGAACGAAACCGAGACGAAAAGCGGATATACGAATTTGGCGAAAACTGCGCGCGCGCTCCGAGGGGGCACCCAGGGGGAAGTCAAGTAGTACGGGACGGACGGGCGGGAGGCCCGGAAGGACAGGCGAGCCAAGAGAAGGGCCGCGAAGCCACGCGAAGCCCTACGACGACGGCGAGGCGGAGGCCGGACAAGAGCCGACATATACGCACGGGGCACGCCGGGCACGCCGGGCACGCCGGGCACGGGGCATGACCATCGAAGGTAATCCATTGAGCACGGCGCCCCGCCCCGCGCCAGGCTCACTGACCCCGGGGGGTTCAAATGGTTCGCGGCAAGGCGAGCGAGCGAGCGAGCGCTCCCAATGAACAGAGCGAGAAAACAAAGGGGAGAGAGGGGGCGACGGTGGTAAGTGCTGGTGCCACACGCGTCGCGCGCCCTACCCCGCCCCGCCCCGGCACAGGTGTGAAGGCGCCCCGCCATGCCCGGCCCCAATCCGCACACCCAATGCAAAAGCCCCACAAAGGAGGCGAAGCAGCCCGAAGAGGCGCCTCTCCACGCACGCCACCAAGTGGGTCACGACGCAGGAGGACTGCTGCGGGGCGTTCGGGGCCCAAAGCCGTGTGGGAGCAGCCTCATCCACCCCGTGCGTCCGCCGTGCGTAGGTCCGGGGGGAGGGCGGGTCTCACTCCGAACAGTCTCTGCCGTCTCTCTCGCATCTGCACGGCACGCGGCTCGCTCTGTGAGTGCGAGCGAGACAGAGCGACGAGTGTTCGCCATCGCCCCGCTGGCACTGCGTGGCACTGCGTGGCACTGCGTGGCACTGCGTGGCACTGCGTGGCACTGCGTGGCACTGCGTGGCACTGCGTGGCACTGCGTGGCACTGCGTGGCACTGCGTGGCACTGCGTGGCACTGCGTGGCACTGCGAGACAAACGGCCCGCGGTGCTTGCCCCAGCTTGCTCCGGCTCGCTCCAGGGACCGACCGGGCCGACCTTCACACCTGGCCGACGCCGCGACCGCGACCGCCTTGGCGACCGCCGCCGGCCAGACCCACACCGAGGCCCAGGCCAAGGGGGGCAACGGCCAGGCCGCGGCCAGACGCTGCTTCTCCAGGACTTCCAGTAAAGCGCGGATCCACCGGGGGGGGGGGCCAAAAGGACAATTACCCCCCCCCCCCCGACCCCTAGATAGCCGCCTAAAAGGTAGGCAAAAAGCACCACTTTGCCCCTGTAAATAGGCAAAAAGTGCTCCCCCCCCCCGGGCCGACTCTGGATCCGCCACTGCTTCCAGTCCAGGCTGTCCAGGGAGACGGACGAAGGGCTCACAAAATTTCCAAGGGACTGTAGGACGGACGCCGGCACGGCCAGCCCCCTCCAAATGGAACGGAAAAAAGGCACCCTTCGGCCCACCTCGGCGTGCCGGGCCTAGCCGTGTCGGGCCGCCAACGGTGAGATGAGATCACGTTTCGGGCCACCCTTGCCGTTCCATTTCACCGTCCTTGATTCCGGGAGTCACGCGTCGCGTGGCGTCGCTTCGCGGGGCCGCGCTGGAGCTGGAGAAGGAGCATTTCCAGCGCCTTCCAGCTCCGAGGCGACCCACCGAGAGCCCCGCGGACGGCGCGCGGGCCAGAGGCTGCGCGCCGTGTGGAATGCGTGCACGGTGATGGCATTTACTCGACGGGGTCAGCCCCGCCCCGCCCCGCCCCGCCCCGCCCCGCTCGAACGCTGTAGTTAGGCCGGTGCATGCTCATCCATATGCAGTCGGGCAGCAAGCAGGCCGACGCCAGGCCGACCGCGCCGCTTCACACGCAACGGCCCAACGGCCGGCCGGCCACGTGACTCACCGACTCCAAGACTCACGCAGCGCCGCGACGCGCCGCGACGCGCCGCGACGCCTAGGCAACCTGGTCCTTCAATGCACCGAATCTAGAGCAAGCAGTCTCCCTCTCTCGCTGGTTGTGTGATGTGGGTGGCCACGACGTCGGTGGAAACGGTGACCAACGTGTGTAGGAAGCTGACTTCATTTAGGCGGCCACTGCGTCTAGCCCAGGCTGGGACCCGCACTGGCCGGCCCTGCACCTTCACGTTCACGCGCGTGGTGCACCCTCCCCCCCCCCCTCCGACGTCGCCACTTATTTCATTTCACACGGAGTGGGACGGCAGCGCGCTCCACCGGGCCCGTCCTTTCTTACGCAACACTCTCGCAAGCACACACACACATACACACACACCTAGGAGAACACGTCGCCCAAAAGCGCGGCCACAACTAGAGCGTTGCGTCGCCTGCTTGTTAATTACATGACCATGCAGCGGGCGAGCAGGGCGAGCAGGGCGAGCAGGCACGCCGGGCACTGGCAATAACGAAACCAGCAGCACCACAGCTCGACGCACAGTGGGCCAGAAGACCGTTGGAGGGGGCCAAAACTCTTGACGCGTTTTGAGCTCCAGAGTCGCTAAATGGGACTCGAAGCGAACGTGTGACCCCACCAATGGATTGCTCTCCGAACGAGGAATCCATTGGTGGGGTCACACGTTCGATTCTAGTCCTGTTTAGTGACTCTGGAGCTCAAAACGCGTCTAGAGTTTTGGCCGCCTCCGCCGGTCTTCTGGCCCACTGTGCGACGCCGAACGGCGGACTTTGTAGCGTCCCTCTCTCTCGCACCCTCACGGAAGGCGCCGCGAGTGCGACAGAGACAGAGCCATGCGAGAAACAGCGCCCGTTCGGCGCCAGCCTGCAGCCGGCCGGCCCAGCACGGCACAAGACCTTTTCGCCACTCTCGAGCAGTCCGTCCAGCAGTATGTGGCTGTGCGGCGGCGCGGCGGAGGAGAGGACAAACAACGCCCACGCCAGCGCTTTGGTTTAGGGAGCACGCAAGCGCGCACTCACATACACACACAGCCCGTCCTAATTGGCTTGATTTATCCGGCGCTATCGTCCCGTTCAGTTACCCACACTGTAACAGTGCCGCGTTCACGGCGTTCAGAAAGCGCTCACGGTGGACGGCAGGAGGGCGGTATGGCGCCGAGCGGTGAAAGCGTCGCCGCTGCATACCTCACCGAAAAGCAACCGCACCAAACCGACTGCCCGAGCGCCGCGAGCGCTGCGGTTATCTCGACGGGCAGCGGCACGGCGATGGCAGCGAGGGCGCCGGCGCCGGGCTGGACCGCGCGGCCCGCCTCAGCTCAGCCGCCTGGCAGTGGTGCCTGGCAGCCAGGCCCGCCCGGCCCGGGCACAAAAGTATTCTCATCAACATTACTTTCCTCTGTCCACATATTTCAAAACTTGTGGTGGTGGCGGCGGCGGCGGTCGGAGCGCGCGATCCCAGGGGACTGCCTCCCCCGCCTCGGCCGGACCTCCCGGGCCCTGGGCCTGCGCTGCGCCTGGCCGGCGGGGGCCCCGGGCCCTACCAAAGGGCGAGTCGGGCAGGCCCGGGGCAGGCCCTGCAGGGCCGCCTCCAAAGGGCCTCGCAAGCCCCTTGCAGCGGCCTCGGCGGCGCCGCGCGCTTCGGACGCGGCCCCGGCGGCGGCGTGCGGTCAAGGCGAGATTTGCATAGAGATAGACCCGCTCCGCTCCAAATATGTAAACAAACAGCCGCGGCCGCGCCGGGCCGGGCATGCCGGGGCCTCGGCCGGGGCACTGGAGGCAGCGGAGTGGCCCGGACGGGGCCGGACGCCCGCAGCGAGAGCTAATGACGGCCTCAACCCCGCCGAGCCAAACCGTTCGTCGCTCCGTCTCTGCCGCACCCTCGCGGCACCCATGACGGTGTGAGAGAGACAGACGATGAAATCCCTCTCGGCGAATTCCCCGGGCCGGCAACGGGATGCGCAGTGTGTCACTCTGTCCAGGACGACGACGACGACGCCGACGACGTCGTCTTCGCGGGGGGCCCTTGGGCCGCGGCAGCAGCGCGACAGAGTGTCGAGTCGGAATCCATAAATCAAGCATTTCCAGTCGCGCCCACCGCGCCGGCCGCGCCGCGCCGTGAGCCATGAGTCAGGGTTATGGGAGGTCGCGGCGTGGCACCGCGCCGGCACGACACTCTGGCCGCGAGGCGCGTCGGTCCGGTCCGAACCGCAGTCCGTTTCCCGCCGAGCCTCCCAATATCCTCCTCCGTCATCCTACACCGCAAATTCAGCACGGCCCTTCGAGTCGGCAGCGCCGAGGTGCCGAAGAGCTGCAGCCCAGCCAATCCGACGGCCGGTGGCGGCGGACGCGGGGCGACGACGCCGTCCTGGCCAATCAGAGGCCAGCGCTGCCAGCGCATACCCTGAATGCGGGATGAGGAGCGTGGCGCGGCGTGGCTGGGCCAACACACACACACACACATGCACACACTCACAAACACACACACGGACCAGAACGGGCTGGGCCACGCGCCCAGACGGCCCGATCACGCAATTAGGCACATAAATCCATTTCACGTCAACCCGGAGAGCAGACTGGTCCGGTCCGGCCGTGGCTGGCCGCGCTGGCCCACCGCTGGCCCACGGCTGGCCCGACCCACGAACCCAGAGCACACAGCGTAGTGGAGCCACGGAGCCCACAGCAGGTCCAGTGCGGGGGCTGCGGGGGCCCAGGGTCTAAGCCCCGCGGCCCCAGACACCGCCGTAGGAGACGTGGTTAGCGGCAGGTGCGTCGAGGGGAGGGGGATGTGTGTCGGGGTCTATCCTTGAAAACGAGGAAAAGAAAGAGAGGAGGAGGGAAAAGCGGTCTCCACCCATTCGGCCAAACGGGCGGCGTACGGCCCCGCTCGCCGAAATTACGCGGCATATCACCGCGTCCCTCCCTACCCCAATATGTGGGCTGCGAACGCTGCGAACTGGGTCGCCATGGCGAGGGCACGCGCACACACGCACACACACACGCGATGCGCGTCGCGGATAAATCCCCCCGGGCAAGGGCTTAACTCGAGGCATTTGTCATCTCAATTTATTCTTATTCGGGCGCTATAACTCTTGGCCTGGCGTGGCGTGGCGGGGCGTGGCGGTCGAGGCAGTGCGAGAAATAGCAAGTGTGTGAGCCCCGCCCGCCACGCCCCGCCACCCCGTCGACCTGCCCTGCCCCACGCGGTCACCTCTCAGGTGGACGTGGCGTCTAGAGCGGAGTCCTCGTTGACGGCGTGCTCGTGGACGGCATCCTCGTCGACGGCGTCCTCGTCGACGGCGTCCTCGTCGACGGCGTCCTCGTCGACGGCGTCCTTGTGGACGACGTCCTCGTCGACGGCTTCCTCGTTGACGGCGTCCTTGTCGACTAGTCGATGACACTTTCATTGACGGCGTCCTCGTTGACGGCGTCCTCCCCGCGCCGGCCGCCACACCGCCAGCCCACTCCGCCGGCCTTCCATTATTCAGCCCCGCGGCGCTGCGCGGCTCCAAGCCAAGCTAGCCGAGGCGGCGGCGGGCGGCCACTACTTCGTGCGGCGTCGCCGTATCGCAAACGCCATCAGTGCGGCCAACTACCGCTACAAGGTGGCCGTCATAACGAACGCCACTCAGCAAACACCGCGCCACTCCGGCGGGGCCACTGTGGCAGCGCCTCAAAACGCGAAGAATAGGGCGCCCGGGCCCGGGCCCGTGCCACGCGGTGCTCGGGGACTTTCAAACGGAAACTTTGAGGAGCCGCACACCGCGGGGTGGGTTTATAGTACAGTCCGCCGGCGATACGCGAGCGGCAGCATGACGGGCAGGCAGCAACTCCAGCCTCCGGCCCCGTCTATTATGCATGGCTTCGCCCCGCCCCGCCCCGCCCCGCCCCGCACGGCCCCACGCGTCTAATCCGTGACCGAGTTCGTGACCCCCGTGAGCCTGGAGCGCACCTCGCGCATCCCCCTCATGCCGCGCGGCTGGCGAAAACAATCAACGAACTCGGCACGGGGCCCCGGGCCGCGCAGCGCCCGCCAAGCGCCTCCACCGGGGACCCCGTCGGGGACCCCGTCGGGGGCGTCATCAGTCCCCGTACTCATCGCGACACAGTGACACACACACACACACACACATACACACACACACACACACAACGCATTACCCCCAGCGGTCCCCGGACTGGATTGCAGGCCAAAGTTTTGATTACTCACACCGCGGTGGCCTAGGTCATGTCCGTGTGCCTGCCGGTGTGGTGGTCGTGGTTGTGGGTGAGGGGGAACCCCGATCGCCGATAAATCACATCAATAGCTCACCTGCAACAAACACGGAAAACAACAAACATTACAATCGTGAATTAGCGGGGGCAGGTTACCCAATCGCGCATAAAAACACGGCCGTGTAATCACACGCACACACACACGTGCAGAAAGCACACAGACAGACGCAGCTTTCCCGATCTGTATGCCGGCCGCCGGGCCCCAGGGCAGTGTTGAAGGGAGTGCGCGGGCTGGGCAGTACACTGGGCAGTGCGGGAACAGCACGGCGACGGTGCCGGCCAGATTACCGGCCCGACACTTTTCTTTCATCTTTGAATCCCGCTTCCAAAAAGTGTCGCGCCGATACGCGTCCGTCCGTACGGCGCGTCCACTGTCCACCGCCTCGGCCGCGGGGCAGCAGCGCGGCGGGGCAGGGCGCGCGGGGCCGCGGTTTAATTTATACTGCAGCCTCATGTCAGCGGCGCTTTTACAACGCAACATTCCGCGAGGCTCAGCTTAGCTAGCAGTTCATTGAACTTGTACGCTCACTAACACACACACACACACACACACACATACACACACACACGACCGAGACCGTATATCGCGCCTTTTACGACGACACATCGAGCAGCAATCTTTAAACTACTGAACCGTAAAACGAGCGCGGCTTCCTTTGGGGCGCCAATTCCTCCAATTCGATCCTCCCGTGGCGAACGCAGCGAACGGCGACCTGGGACTTGGACAGGCCACCCTCTGCCCCCTCCCCCTTCCCCTTGCCATGTCCATGCACCGCCGCCGCCGCGTTGCCATGACAACAACCGCGGGCATCACGCAGCCGCCGCTATTGCAGTGCCGTAGCACGCGCTGCTTCCAGGAAATCCGTACGCCGCGAACGTACCGGGGCACCCACCCACACACACACACACACACTCTCTCTCTCTCCCTCTCTCTCTCTCTCTCTCTCTCTCTCTCTCTCTCTAACACAGGGAGAGAGGGAGAGGGTAAGGCCCGAGAGTGGTTTGCGCGGTCGATTTATAGAGGAATAAAACACGAGCCGTCGGTGGCGCGGCCTGGCGGCCTGGCGACACGGTGCGGCCGCGCGCCGCGAACGCGCTCCAATTGGCCGTCGCGGAGTCGCACCTATGGGGGCGGATGTGCACGATAAGATGGACAAAGTTGACGAAAAGCCTCGGCCGCGGCGCAGCGGCCTGCAGGACGAGTTCGCGGAGTCACTGCCACCACCTGGCCGAGAGCAGCGTCGCGCCGTCTCTCTCGCTCATCGGCGGGACGCGGCGGGACGCGGCGGGACGCGGCGGGACGCGGCGGGACGCGGCGGGGCCCCACGAGCGCGAGAGAGACGGCGCGCCGTTCGGTTCGGAGTCTCGAGCCGCAGCGCCGCAGCGATGTGACAGGTCGGAATGGGCGAGTGGGCGAGGCGCTCCATTCGACGTCCGCGTGTCCGCCCGGCTGTCCACCCAGCCGACCCGGCCGAGCCGATCAGAGTGACGGACTCGACGGACTCGACGGACTCGGAGGTGCTGGCGCGCTCCGCTCCGCAGCGCCCGGCCCGTGAGCTCATTAGAAGCCTCATCGGCCGAATCTGAATAACACTTTCTCATGAATAAACTCCCTCCTGGCCGTCCTGGCCGGCGTCGCCGTCGCCGCGCCCCGCCCCGCCTCGCCCCCGAGACCCCCACAGCCTCCATAAAGGTAAAAGATTGAAAGAGGGAAGAGGGGAGACCTCCGCCTTTTTTCATAAAGCATTCACAGTCAAGTGGAAACGTTGAAGCGTTGATTAGACTTCACGATTTTTGACGAGGCGGCCGCGGCCTTCGCCCTCGACGGCCACCTCGGCCTTCGGTCAACTGGCGGTCGCGTCGTGGAGCACCGCGTCGAGGAGCACCGCGTCGTGGAGTACCGCGTCGAGGAGCACCGCGTCGAAGAGCACCGCGTCGAGGAGCACCGCGTCGAGGAGCACCGCGTCGTGGAGCACCGCGTCGTGGAGCACCGAGTCGAGGAGCACCGCGTCGTGGAGAACCACGTCGAGGCACGTCCCCGAGACACGGTCCCGAACAAGCGACCGTGCTTCCCGTTTCGCCCTGGAGGCGGCCCGAAGGCGGAAGGCGTCGGAGGACGAAGAAGAAAGGCCCGATTGAATACACAACAACGACGCCACCACAAAAAAGATAAAAATATGACGCTGAGAAGCGCAGCGCAGACGCCCCCGCAACGCAGGGCACACAAAGAGATCGGCGAGGAGGAGGAGGTAATCCCCAGGCAGCCCGGCGGCTAATCCTCGGTCGGGCCGCGTGGCCCTCGGCGTGGCCCTGCTCGCCCCCGCGAGGCCGCGACCGCATACACACCGCGAGGCGCGCCGTGGCGGCCGTGCCGCGCCCGGAAGGGCGGCTGCAGCCTGCAGCTGGACTCCATCGCGGCCTCCACGGCCTCCAGGGCGCTCGTTACCGAGTCATCGCGCCCCGCCCCGCCCCGACCGACTTGGCGGATTAGGGGGACTTGAGCCGCTGTCGAGCTATAGCTGCTGCATCCCGCTGCATCCTGCTCAAGCCGCATGCGTTTCGCGGTTGCACTGCCATTTTCAACGATTAATTCCATTTCTCTATGTTCGCACCAACGTGCTGATGTTCCGTAAGCCCCACTGGCTGAGCTTGAGACAATGACGGCGGAAATCAAAGAGCGCCATCGAGCGGAACGTCGACGCGATCCGCCAATGGCGACGACCCTGCCCGCTTTCCCAGTGGTGTGCGAGTGAGACAGACAGACAGACAGACAGACAGACAGACAGACAGCGCCGCAGTCGAGCCCGCTCCAGCCGCGCTTTCGGAATAATGTAGCATATAGCAAGGCGCGCTCGCGCGGCTCGCGGGGTTCCGGTGGCCATTCGGTTTCAGAACATTGAGCCGGGCCTGGCCGGGCCTGGTAGTCTGGTAGGCAAGGCGAGGCAAGGCGGCCCGGGCCATGACTCGCGGTGCCCCGGCGGGGCCGGCGTGGCTGGCGGGGCGCTGGGGCCCGTAACGACCCATAAAGCCACTGCAGACGTCCTACGCGCTACGCAGGCCTGGCCGGCAGGGCGCCGCGTCTTGCACCATCAAAATGCCACGGCGGCCGGACGGCCGGGGTAACTACCCGAAATATTGTAATGTTCACAGATCCTCGCGCGAGGCGTGTGAGGCGTGCCACTGGCGTGCCACTGGCGTGCCATGGAGAGCCGGCCGGGCGTTGCCGAGCGTGGGAGGCCCCACTGTAAACACATCGACCTCGTGCGGCGCAGCGCGGCGCAGCGCGTGCAGCAGGGCTTTGGTCAACAGCGTCAAGCAGTGGCAGGCGGTGGCAGGCCGCAGCGCCGCGCCTGGACGGGCTGTCTCTCTCGCACCATGGGACACCCCATGAGTGCGAGAGAGACAGCGACGAAAACGGCTCCCGGAATCAGTCCGCCGGCCGCCTAACCTATCCAGACAATGCGACGCCTACCGGTTGCACAACGGCGTCGAGCCCAGGAAGTGCATGCAGTACTACAGTGCGGCGCCGACGGCCACCTTCGGCACCGCACTCGACTTTGAGCCGCAGTCGGCCTCGCCGACCTCGCACCCGAAAACAATTTAGCTTTTGTTTAACTCTTACGCTGCTATGCGCTCGCATACTCGCGCGCGCACACACGCACACACACATGCAGGCTGCCCCCGTTCGCAGGCCGACACGACGGCCAGGTCATAATGAAGAACGGGGGAGGGGGAGGCAGTCATGGTGCGCAGATAGGTACGTACTCCGCGAGCCACCAGCGACTGGCCGGCTGACAGCCTGATTCCGAGAGTCTTTTCTCTCTCTTGCACTCACGGGGTGCTCTTCTGGGTCGGAGAGAGACAGAGCGACGAGGACGACTCTCGGAATCCGTCTGCAGGGCCCCGGAGAGGTGAGGCCGGTCTCGGCGTGCCGCGTAATCTTCGGTTACCCTTTTAAGGATTCACCACACAATTCCGAGAGAGTGAATTTCGCAATCAGCGGCAGCAGCGCCGCCCGTCCCTACACCGTAAGGCGTGTACACTGCGCGGAAATAAGAAATAAAACAAAAGTACACAAGCCGATAAACGAGCCCGGCCGCTCCACTGGCCTTGGGCTGCCTTGGGCCTCGGGGCGGGGACAGCCAAGGGAAGGGACAGCGGCGAATATGAAAACGGAAAGGGATCCCGCTGTCTCTCTCGCACGCCTCGAGACTGCGCGCCGCGAGTGGCCGCACGTCGCGCTGCCATCTGGACACCCTAGCCGCGCGAGCCGCGCCGTCCACCGCCAGGAGCCAAGCCAGCCCCGGTCTTGGAGATGATTGCCATGAGCGCAAGTCAAGCCGGGCCGCTGCAGGCCGTCGCTCTGTCTCTCTCGCACTCTCGGCGCGGACCGCAGGGGTGCGAGAGAGACAGAGCGTCCCGGCTGGGCCGTGCTGGGCCGTGCTGGGGCTGGGCCCATCTCCAGCCGACCGAGACATCCCATCCACCTGCCCGGTAAATGGGAGGCCGCAACAGACGTAATCGCTCGGCTATTATATATTATTTGGAAATGTCCGGAAAATGAGGAACGTACACCTCATTTCCGTGGGCCGGGAGCCCTAGCACGTCGTGGAGGCCGTCGTGGAAGCCGTCGTGGAGGCCATCGTGGAGGCCATCGTGGAGGCCGTCGTGGAGGCCGTCGTGGAGACCGTCATGGAGGCCGTCATGGAGGCCGTCGTGGAGCACGTCGTGGAGGCCGTCGTGGAGCACGTCGTGGAGGCCGTCGTGCGGAGGCCGTCGTGGAGGCCGTCGAGGAGGCCGTCGTGGAGGCCGTCGTGGAGCACGTCGTGGAGCAAGGCGTGGAGGCCGTCGAGGAGGCCGTCGCCGTGAATCGCAGCGATAAGCGCACGAACGCACATCGCGTATCGCACCGACGACACAGAGGCTCCATTCAAAACCCCAATTTGAAGAATTTACTTATCTTATCCACAACGCGCTGCTCGCCGACGCCACCGCTTTGCGAGATACCGACTCACAACATTGGCGATTTCAACGAGTCCACGGACCACAGCGGCGACGCCATGCCTGCCCGTTTCCCCAGCCAGTCGAAGAATTTTCCAGTGGAGACGGACTCGAGAGTGGCGCACCGCGGTCGGGCTGCGGTCATTCATTGTCTGGGCAGGGCTGCAGGGCTGCAGGGCTGCTGGAGGGGGCCGAGGTCCAGCTGGCTCATCCCGAACAGTGCTTCGTCGCTCTGTCTCTCTCACGCTTACAGGCAACGCCCCTCGAGAGCGAGAGAGACAGAGCGACGAAAACGCGGCTGCAGCACCCGATCCCGAGCACAGCCGGGTAGCAACCGAACGGAGGGTAGCCACCAAAGCACACAAAGCGCCTGTTTTCCGTTTCGCACCTCGAGTGTGCCTTCTGGGTCTTTTGGGGCTAAACGACCCCCTTCCGCTGCCGGGCATCTGCGCACCAGGGTCGCACCAGGGTCGCGCCAGGGTCGGATCAAGGTGATAACAACACCTGCCGCCCTTTTCCCAGGATGCCAGTGTAGTACTACCCAGGATCCTCACACCGCGCCGACAAAGAGCACAGCGTGGCACGGCACACGCCTTACCAGCCTTACCGCAAGGACACGCAGGATCAGCCCAATCACTGCTCCTCTCACTCTCTCTCTCTCTCTCTCTGACACCAGACACCGGCACTGTTTTTGTCGCCGCGTCCCCGACCCGTCGGGTCCTCGGCCCCCGTCGTCCTGGCCTCCCCGTGCATCGTCTCTGCATCGTGCATCCATCCACTCTCCCCGAGTGATTTCCCATGTGAGCCCCCCTTCCTTCTCCACAAAGTATCCCCCGCGGCAAAAACTTGACCCCGCGCGCCACACGGACGCACACGGCACTCCGGGCTCGGGGCGACACACACTCACACACACACACACACACACACGCACACAGCGTCCCGCGCAACCACGACCGGATGTGATGCGCACGCAGACTGTCGCGGCTCTCTGTCTCTCTGTCTCTCTGTCTCTCTCTCTCTCTCTCTCTCTCTCTCTCTCTCTCTCTCTCTCTCTCTCTCTCTCTCTCTCTCTCTCTCTCTCGGAGTATTTCCGGTCCGGCCTCCGGTCAAAGGCGCCGCGATGCCGGGGGCGTTTGCTGCGTTTCGACGAGCCTCTTTCTCTTTCTGGTGGTCAGTGTGGCGGTCGGTCGCCACATGGAATCGCCGATGCAACGAGCGGCAGATAGTGTGTCACGTTTTGCAATGCCGGCGTGACGGTGCGTGATCGTTTGTAGTCCAGCCTGCGTATCAAGGTCCAGTCTCTCTCGCCTGTGGCCGCCTGGAGCCTCCTGGAGCCGCCTTGAGCCTCCTGGAGCCTCCTGGAGCCTCCTGGGGCCGCCCGGAGCCGCCTGGAGCCACCTGGAGCCACCTGGAGCCGCCTGGAGCCTCCTGGAGCCGCCTGGAGCCCCAGGCGGCCGAGGACGCGCATGGCCACGGACTCCTCGGCTCCTCGAACGTCGGTGCAACGTCGCTACCGGGCCGATAAATAGAAAACAAGAATAAAGTAAAAACCCTGAGCTATTGTCCCGGCCGGGCGAGCCGTGGCCGAGCCAGCCTGGGCTGCCAGGGCTGCCAGGGCGCGCGGGGCAAAGGCGTAAGGCTGAGGGCCTCCACGACGGCAGTGCTGGCAGTGCGGCAGCGCCGCTGCGCCTCCATGTCGTGGAGTCCGTGGCGGAGAAGGTGAGGCGGGGAAGGCGAGGTGAGGAGCGGCGCGGGGCGGCGTTGCCGGTTGGCTACTCTGGAATGCGAGTGCTGCCCGCTGGCGGCCTGGCCTGGCGGTGCCTGGCGGCCTGCTGCTGCCCCGGCCCGGACGAGCCGAGCCCACCGGAGCAAGGGCCCGGCCGGGCAAGGTGTCCGAGGCCGCGCCGAGCCGGGGCACGCCGGGGCACCGCGACGCGGCCGGGGAGCGGGGCACGGGGCGCGGAGCGCAGCGGAGACCGGAGCACAGCAGGACTGCGTTCACGGTGTTCACGGCGCGTTGTGTCCGCCGAGGAGGGGCAGGGCCGGCGGGGCGGGGCCGTCCGCGGATGCGACGACCGCGGCTGGAAGCCTGCAAGACTGGAAGGGCCTGCCTGGAGATGCCTGGAGCGGCTGGAGCGGTTTCCCAGTGCAGCCGCGCCGGCCGCGCGCAGGGAGCAGGCGCCGTACACAAATTAAATGATTTAGATGCCAGATTAGGCGGAAATGTGTTGCCTTTTAAAACGCCACATTTCACACACGGCAGCCGGGCAGCCACCGGCTCGGCGGGGCGTGCGGCACGCAACGCACGCACGCCGTCACGCGCGTGTACTTACCTGCCGCACGGCCTCCGCGACCTCGCCCACCACACAAGCCCAATCGTCACCGTGGCCCGACATCACCTGGGTGACCGCTCCGCCGCGCCCCGCCCCGCTTCCGCCCGCGCACAATGGCCGTACGCCCTGGGCCGTCCTGGGATGTCTAGCGGTCCCTTTGTCATGAATACGTAACGAATGTGAGCGAGTTGGACGTGGACGGGGCCGGCCTGACCGCAGGCCTGACCGCCGGCCGAGGTGGGTGGTTCATCAGGGCGCTCCGGACACCGAACGGGCGATTCGCGTCCCTGTCTCGCCTCACCTCGCCGGGCCAGCGAGGCCGGACCTGGGATGCTGGACCCGCTGGGCCCGCCGGGAGGGACTCCTAGCCACCCCGGAAAAGATAAACACGAATCCGGCGATCCCTCCAATTCCAGTGTGTACGGTCACCGCGAAAATGCGCGTCGCGGCTGGGCTGCAGGCCGCAGGCAGTGCCAGACATTGGTCTAAAGTCGCAGGCCCCTGTTCCTCACCCACTGCCGGGGGGACCTGCCGGGGACTTCCCATACATTCAACATTAGTCCAATTTGATCCTGCCGACAACGGGGTAGGCGGCGCCTGGATGGAACCCCCCCCCCTCCCCCTCTTTTCATGTCACGTCAGGCGGCCACCACCGCGCACCACGCGGCACTACACTATACGCCTCCGCTGCAGCAGTGCGGTGCGGCGCGCTGACCCCAATCCCCGGACAAATGCGCGACTCCACAAAGCTCTCAGGATGGTCGTTAATAAACGCGCAAGATGGGGAGGGGGCGTCGGAGCGTCCGTGCGTGTGTGCGAGTGTGAGTGTGTGTGCGTGCAGTTCATCCTCCCGCACATCTGTCACGTCGAGTTTACGCGCGCACGCTCGCCGGCCCCGGCCACGCGCGGAGAGCATGGCGGAGCGTGAATGCGGCGCGTAGCTGCGCGTAGCTGCGCGTAGCGGGGCCCATTCATCGTCGGGGCTTCCAGCAAAGAAGGCACAGCGCCCCTGCGACAACAGCTGGGGCCTCACCCCTCACTCACTCACACTCACGCGCACGCACGCGCGGCACAAATGTGAAATGTCAACCCTCTCTTCAGCTGCGGCTATGATCCCCCTCAATCGGGGGATAAGCCCTACCGGTGGGAAACGTCAACCGCAACCCTCCCTCCCGCCAGAAAAAAAAATCTCAAGCTAAAAGTAAAACGGGGAAAAATGGCGGCGCGCTGTCATGCGATCGGTTTGAAACACGCCACGAGGCGGCCGGGTCCCTCTGGCCTCGCCGTCGTTGCGAAGCGTTGCGACACGGCGATGGCGATTGATTGGCGCGATCGGGCGGTCCAATTGGCGCCGCGATAGACGAGGGCGAGGACGCCGTCGAACCGCGAGGACGCCGTCGGTGCCACGAGGCGGCCGTCAACGCCGCGAGGACGCCGTCGAACCGAGAGGACGCCATCGACGCCACGAGGCGGCCGTCAACGCCCCGAGGACGCCGTCAACGCCTCGAAGAGTAACTGGCTTGCCAAAAATTCCGGCAGGCCAAATTTAAATGGAATCCGCGCCCCAATGGTGGCGGTCCACTGTGCGGTCCCGGGCGCACTGCAGGTAGCACGCTGACGTGAGGCCGAGACAATGGGACCCCCAATTTAGCGCGTGTCACGGGGCCGGATTAGCCGCCACCGTTGGTTCTGGGGAAGCGAGCAGGTCCTCTAGGCCGCCGTCGAGCAGCGAGGCAGCCACCCTTCTACCGCGAACCCGTCAAAAGCTCGACGTCGCTCGCCGTGTCGACGTGTCGACGTGGCGCGCAGACAAACAGGTGAGATATATGGCGGCCAAAAGTCAATCAGCAGCGGGGGCCTTCCAGGCCTTCCCCCGAACGAGGTCGAATGAGCCGCGCAGTGCCGCGCACACCTGTCAGCCGAGTGACAAAGAGGGCAATACAGCGCTAATGCCGGCGGACCATGGCGGGCCATGCACTCCAGGACCTCCAGGACGGCACGCAGCGCGCCGTAATTGGACACGCGAGTCTTTTTCCACACCGTTTCCGAGCTTCCTCAGACGGGCGCCTCAAATCAGGCTATAATTTCCACCCCGCTCCTGCGGTCCTCCTGTATCCGCTGCTGCATTTTCGCTCCGCCCCCATCCTGGCCCCCATCCTGGCCACACCTTATTTACATTGTGTGCACCGCGGCCGGCGCGGCCCTGGGTGTGCTTGGTGTGCTTGCGGCCACGGCCGGCCCCTTGGAGCGGTACCCCGCCCACGCACACACTCTCACATATGCGCGCGCTCACACACACACACACACACACACACACACACACACACACACACACACGCACGCCTCTAGTTCATTACCAGCGCCCCGCCCAGACGAGATGGTAATTGCGACAACAATCCAAATAATTAGTGCGCCAATTTAATGACGAAAGTAAACAGAAATTCGGAGTGAGCGAGGCGAGGCGTCACAGGTGGCAATTATGATCGCGGCGGTACATCCCGTCTCGCTCTGGCCGACGCGCGGGCCGGGCCTTGGCCGCGCGGCGGGCCGTGGGAGCGACGAGGACGGACAGCCGTTTCGGCCTCCGTTTCGGCCGGCCGGCCCCGCCCCCTCCCCCGGCCCCGCGAAGGGAACGCGAGTTAACACGTTAATTTGAGCCTGCACGGCCCGGCGCTGGCGGTGGTACCCGACGGCCATCAGTCGGGCCACGTCGCCGTCGTTTCCATACGGGCCCCGCTCTTCTTCTCGTCCTTCTCGGGCTGGTGCGGGAGCTGCAGGAGCTGCAGAACCTCCAGGAGCTGCAGGACCTCCTGGAGATGCAGGACCTCCAGGAGCTGCAGGGCCTCCAGGAGCTGCAGGACCTCCAGGAGCTGCAGGAGCTGCAGGACCTCCAGGAGCTGCAGGACCTCCAGGAGCTGCAGGACCTCCAGGAGCTGCAGGACCTCTAGGAGCTCCAGGACCTCTAGGAGCTGCAGGGGCGCCGGGCCGCCGCGACGCCCTTGGGCGGAGGCAGCAAAGCGCGGAGCGGGTGCCTTTCCTTTCCAGCGCACACACACTTCTCCGGTCCTCCGGACCTTCGGTCGGCCGGGCCCTCTGCCGGCCCGGTCACTGGAGCCACCATTAGTCTCTGCGGAGAAAAGAGCGGCCGACAGATGGATGGATAGATCCCTCCACACAATGGCTTTTTCCGCGCCGGCCCGTCCAGCCGGCGAGGCGGCCAAGGGCCCAAAGGGTTGTCCAGAGCGCTGCTGTCCGAAGGGCTGTCCAAAGGGCTGTCCAAAGGGCTGTCCAAAGGGCTGCCCAACCGAAGGGCCCGGAGGAACAAGCCGGAGGCGTGGGTCGAAAGAGCCGCGAAGGAAGGAGGAAAAAGCGTGCACCTTCCTGATGTGATGAGACTGTCACACCGGGGAAACGTATCGACGCCCTGAACGGGCCGTGTGGGCTGGCGGGGCCCTTTGGCTTGCCTGGCGCTCCTCGCACCTGCACTGCAAGGGCGAGGGCGGCGAGGGCCAAGGGCCCAGGACCAGCTGCCGAACGGCACCACCAGTAAAGACAGCGGCCGCCGTTTTATCGGAAATAACAACAAATTGCTTCTCTCTTTTCGCTTCTCGGTCGGGCGAGGCAGGGAGCCCCCCTGCATTCTGTCCGTCCGACGCGACGCAACTGGAGCCCTAAGTGGTTGGCCTCCACAAGCCTGGAGCAAGCCTGGAGCAAGCCTGGAGCAAGCCTGGAGAAGTCTGCAGCCCCGGCCAGTCCTGCAGGCGACGCCTTGCAGCGGTTGCGACTGGAGGACTGGAGTCACCTGGAGTCCGTGGCGGTCCGTACACTGTAAAGGTACAGCCGCCGGATTCGGACGGATCGTTCTCTGTCTCTCTCGAACTCATGGGGCGTCTCTTAGCGGCGCGAGAGAGACAGAGCGACGGAACCAGGTGAGACGCCGCGCTATGCCGCAGCCACCACTGGGGGCCACCACACCGCCAGGGTCATGCCCGGGTCATAGGTGGGTCATAGACTTGACCAGCCGGCCCGCAGTGGGACACCACAACGGCAGCTTCAGCGTCGTCGTCCATGCATCACACACACACACACTTACACACACTCACTCTCACACAGAGGGTCATAAATCTAGGAGCGTCCGCGCAGGTCCGTCAGCACTGGCCGCGGTCCGCGGTCGAGTCTTGGTCGAGTCCGCGGGCCGCGCGCGCCGACCGGAGGGGCCGTCGCGTCGCTAAAGCAAAGCCGCCGAAGCCTCCAAAGCCGGCGGGGCGAAGCCGCCAGGCGCGTCGACGCACGTATTCCAGTGAGGCTGCCAATTTATTCGCACGTCCTGATAAGACCGCGAGAGCGGTAAATCAAAAACCGCGGCCCGGCCCGGTCGGGACTGGCCGGGACTGGCGGGGCGCGGCGCCACCCGCTGCCATCGACGCGTCGTCGCCGAGCCCCGCCAGCCCCGCCACCACCGACAGGGCTTTGACCGTTTGCTTTATTGCTTTTCACCGGGAATACGCAGCACGGCGGTTCTGTTGTGAAGCCCACCTCCCGGAACCCAACGCAGCTCCACAGACACACACACACATCCACACAGACACACACAGAGTACTACACTGTACGACAAGGGTAGGCTACACGCGGGAGAGCACGCAGCAGGCAACTTTACTGCCATAAGTGAGTTTCCGCAAAGGCGCGGGCAACGTAACTGCAGACTCTAGAAGAAAAGGGGCCGAACTAGGCTGGGGGTCGCTGCTGGAATGGCCGCGCCGCGCCGCCCCGCCACGCCACCGTAACACCGGCGCGCATTACGCCCCCGCGGCTCCTCTCGACCATTTTCTTTCTTAATTCCCCTCCCTTCATTTCCTCCGCGTTTCATCACCGCAACACACTCTCTCTCTCCCTTGCACTTCCCCCGCCCCTGCCCGTAATCTCCCATTCACCGTTATCGTTTCGGCTAATGTTACTGCCTGGGTACACATCCACGGGTATCTCCCCAGGAAGCCGTGGAGGTCGTGGGGGCGGTGGAGGTCGTGGAGACCGTGGGGGCGGCGGAGGCCGTGGAGGCGGTGGAGGTCGTGGGGGCGGTGGAGGCCGTGGAGGCGGTGGAGGTCGTGGGGGCGGTGGAGGCCGTGGAGGCGGTGGAGGTCGTGGGGGCGGTGGAGGCCGTGGGGGCGGTGGAGGTCGTGGAGACCGTGGGGGCGGCGGAGGCCGTGGAGGCGGTGGAGGTCGTGGGGGCGGCGGAGGCCGTGGAGGCGGTGGAGGTCGTGGGGGCGGTGGAGGCCGTGGCCGCCGCGTCCCTCACCTGAGCACCGAGGCCCGCATTAGAGTCTCGACACTCACGGCCAATTTGGCCGTCCCGCCGTCCGGTCCGATTCATGCCCCGCCGAGCTACGCCGGCCTCGCCGCGAGACGCGAAGACTGCGGTTTGGTTTCAGCAGGCAGAACGACTCGGCTCCAGCTCGGCTGGGCTCGACTCGGCTCACCGCAGCCTCGCAGCGGGGGTCCGTCTCCCCGCCCGGGCAGCCGTCGACGGTCCAAGCCGGATCGGGGCCCGAGAGTATGCAAATTATTTTTCTTTAATTTACGAAGCAGCTGTCAGTGCGTGGCGGCGCGGTGCGGCGCGGTGGTGAGTCACAGGACGGCCGCGAGGGTCGCGGACTCGCTCTTGTTAGCGCGCGCAGCCTCACCGCGCCACTCGGCCACGCTCCGCCACCCCGGCCATTGCTCATGCATGCGTCCATGCACGCCCTGCACGCCGCGCACCACGAGGACGACACGGCCGCCAGCGCCGCGCGCCAAGTGTCACCCAACAGCCAGCCACAGCCAGCAGCACACGGCAAAAATGAAATCCATTCGCGTTTCAAAATGACCGCCACTTCGTGTGCTTCCTCGACATGCACGTCGTTACGCTGCCCGTCCACCCATGCGGCCGAGCGGAGCCGTGCGGCACCGTGGGGCTGGACGGCGCCCTTAGGCGCGCCTTTGACGCGGTGGGATGACGTCGTCGAGGCACAGCCGCACAGCCGCACAGCCGCATCGCCAATTTGTCCAATCCTTTTTCCGAGCCGCTACCTCCTCCTTTGAGGGTCGTCCTCCCGGCCTTCCGTGTCCCTTCAAGCGCGAGGGCGGCTAATGGCGCGAGGACGGCGACGACGCGGCACTGGAAGCGCCGAGGGCCAGCCGAAGGGCCAGCCGAAGGGCCAGCCCAGCGGGTGGAAACTACTTTTCCGAAATGGGCGTGCAGACGTTTTGTTATCCGTTAACATCGGCCGAACCAAGCGAGCTAGGTAAAATCTGCTTACATTTTCGGAATCAGCACAAAATTTGGCAGGGAATAGGGTACTTTCTAGATGGCGAAAGCAAAATGATCATAGTTATTTTGAAGCCTAAAAACAAATGTGTTGCGAAATATGGCCCTGATCCTATGTCTCGCACTGTCGCGGTTTGCTCAAAATGACTGATTTGGAAACGTTAATGTGGGCGAACGGAGCGTCGTATCACAAATCCGAAAACAGATTTAGAATCCTCCAGTCTTTTACCATGGTATAGGCTATATGCGTTCTTTTGAATTTTCAGATTTCATCCTGATAACTGTCGGTGAATTTCAGTCGATTACGTGTTTACAACAAACATTTGCGTGGCTCAAGTACCGACCATTTTCGGGGATCGTTGCCGAAAGAAGGAGTGGCTACCTACTCCATCTATATAGCCTATACATTGGCAATTTTTTTGAGGATTTCAAATCTGGTCTCAGATTTGTGATACGACACCCCGTTCGTTCACATTAACGTTTTCAAGTCGAAAATGTTACTCGACGAGACATGGGATTTTTGGTCTTTTTGAAACATTTTCGTTTTTAGGCTTCAAAATAACCATGATAATTTTGGTTTCGCCATCTAGAAAGTACCCTATTCCCTGTCAAATTTTGTGCTGATTCCGAAAATGTAAGCAGATTTTACCTAGCTCGCTTGGTTCGGCCGATGTTAACGGATAACAAAACGTCTGCACGCCCATTTCGGAAAAGTAGTTTCCACCCGCTGGCCAGCCGAAGGGCCAGCCGAAGGGCCAGCCGAAGGGTGATTGTCCCTCCCAGCTTCACAGGCCGGCACCGCGAGGCGTCCGTCCAGCCTGACGCGACATTTGACTCACATGACCAATACCGACGCCGACCGGCCGGTCCGCCAGCCCGGCCGGCGCCGCCTGCTCCTGCTTGGCCCGGCTGGGCTGCCGGACTTTGAATTACAGCCGCTAGACGTTTTGTCTCAAGGCGGCTCGGCCCTGGGCCTGGGCCTTCATCTTGAGCCAACGATGCCGAAAACGGCGAAGCGGTCCCGAAAACGGCGTGCCTCCCTCACCCCTTCCCTCGGATCGTCCTTTTCATGTCGCCGCTGCCGCTGCTTGGAATTCAAGCCGTCCTCCCCCTCCCCCTCCCCTCCTCCCCCGCACTTGACGCACGGATCAGCCTTTCTTGCTCATCCCCTTTATGCGCCGCCCCCGGCCGCCCCCGGCCGCCCCCGGCCGCCCCTTCTCCCTGCAACTTCGTTTACTTTGCGCCGCGTCTGCGCATCCACGGAGCGGCACGGCACTGCAAGGCACGGCGCGGCGAGGCAGGGCGCGGCCCCGGGGCGGTCTACCCCCTCGCCCCATTCAGCTTCAATCGCGTTTCACAAATGCGACGGGTAACAGACCGACTACAGTCCCCAAGCGCCTCGCCGCCACGCCGCGCCTCGCCACGCCGCGCTCCGCCCCGCCCAGCATCGCCGCCGCAGTCGCTAGAGCCGCTGCGGCAACAAGCGCAAAAAAATAACGCCCAGCTAAATTCTTCGTCGAGGAAAAACGCGAGGCAAGCCGCGCGACACGAAAAAACAGAATGAAATAAAAACCCAGCGCGAAATAGTGTTAATTTCTCCTCTCGGGACCGCGCGGCCGAGAGGAGCAGGGTGAGGGTGAAGGAAAAGTCGGGGTAGTTGTTGAGTTCTTCTTCCTCTCTCTTTCTCCCTCCCCTCATCATATTTACATTCGGTTTCGGACCCTCGGCCCGCTGCGCCACCCCCGCCGCGCCGCCGCGCCCGCCGGGCCCGCGGGACCACAAATGTGCAAACTAGCGCCGCCACTACTCGGAGAAGAGCACTAGCGACGAGGGCCCTACCAGAGTGAGAGGCCCCCGCCGCCCCCGCCGCCCCCGCCAGCCCCGCGCCCACGCCGTCACACACCCCCTTTTAATTCCTACCTGGTGCGCCTCGCCCCGCCCCGCCCACACTGATAGAAAAGATGCTGTTAATTAACAGCATATATCCTGTTAAGTTTTTTAGCAACACTTGTTGTAGAAGAACGGCATATTGTTGGACACTGAGTCGTTATCCAACAGCAGTGTTGTAAAAAGGGATGATGGCTCTCTGTATCTGATCTCTGACAATAAGTTGTTGTGTAACAGAATTACCATTTCCAAATGGCACCAACCTGTTCATAAACAACACTTTTCTGTTTTCAAACAAAGAAGTTGTTATACATTTACAAAAAAAATGTCGAGGGTCCTAATAGTCTTATCCAATACTAGCAATCATTCAGAAACGCTCTTTTCTGTTTACAAACAGCACTGTTCTTCAACGCGGTCTCTCCGTTATTCACAAAAAGGAAATAGGAGTTTCCTGACGGCTCAAACAAGACATTTGTTTTGTAACAGTTCGTGCAGTTCTTGGACAGTTCACCGCTGTTTAAAAATTGGAAGTGTTGCTAAAAAACTTTACAACACAAATGCTGTTCAGAAACAACAGAATTTATTTTGACATAGTTGGAGTTTGATTTGAGCCGTGAGCTGCAAAATGCTCCGGCAAATCTTCAATTGAATGGTTTTTTTAAATGACAGGATACCGTTCCAAAACAGCATATATCATTAATTTTACAAACAAGATGTTCTGTTTTCCAGCATTGGAAATCGACTATATTTGTTGTTTTCTCCAATGATGAAACTTGCTGTTTCCTAACAGCATTTGTGCTGTTTTAAGTTCCGATGACACGTGCTGCTTAAAAGCAAATCACTCGTTGGTAAATGTGCTGTTTTCCTACAGTTTCTTTTAACAGTGCAGACCGTCTTCTAACGACCCCCCGCCCAATCGTGCCGCCGTGCCCAAGTGAGCGTTTCGCCCCCTCCCCTTCCTCGCCCGCGGCGTCAACACGCCACGCCACGGCGCGCACTTCCAACGCAAATCTCATCTTTTGTCAATTCATGAAGAGCTCCTGCCTCTCCGTTCTGCTGCGCGCTGTGCGGCGCCGTGCGTGCATGGCAGGCAGCAGACTCAGCTCTCTGTCTCACCCGCACCCCTACGGGGCGCCCTGAGAGTGCGAGAGAGAGGGAATGGCAGGGCCTGCAGGGGCCGTCGAGCCTCCCCGTCACCTCGCCCCCGGGCGGGGGCGTGGAGCGGGCGTGGAGCGGGCGTGGAGCGGGCGTGGAGCGGCCGAGGGAGAGGGGGCGTGGCAAGGGACTTTCCCGGCACATCTGCTGCTGGAAAGTACGCCCAGTGCGCTGTGCTGCGCCCCGCGCCCCGGCAAAAACCCCGCGCACTCGGCTACAGCCCGGGCTACAGCGGGGCGGCAGAGGGGCGCAAAACACTAAAAAACACGCACGCTGGAAAAAGTTGCGCGAGTTGGCGCGGTGCGTGGCTCGCGTGGCCGGCTGGAGTTCGCGGCCCCGGAACGGCCGGAACGACCCCCGGTGCCACGCCGCCCCTTGCCCGCTGACCCCGCACCCCGCCGACGTGGCCCCCGCGGCCCCCGTGGCCACCCCTTCACGGTCCACGCGCACGCCCCACGCCACGGTGCGGAGCACGCCACTGTGTACGCCAAGCGCCGCGCCAGCCATGTGGACAGCTAGTTGTTGGCGCCCGCCGTGCCCGCCGTGCTGGCCGTGCTCGCCCCGCTGCCTTCCTCATTACGAACAAGCCCGGCAGCACACTGGGCGTGCAAGGGCAGCGCCGCAGCCCTGCCTGCAGCCCTGCAGCCCTCGGGCCCTAAAGTCCACCCTTTGCGCGGCAGGCCAGCGACCCCAAGGCCCCGAGGCCCCGGGCGGGGCTGGCGGTATACGGGGCCCAGCACCGCAAGGGCACTGCCTCGGCGCTGCCGGCGCGGTGGTAGTACGGCCGCCGCAGACGTTTTGCGTGAGCAATTATAATTTGTGGGCCAGAGGGGGAAAGGGGGCGCACCGCAGCGCGCGGCGCAGCATAGCGCAGGGCTAGGCGCCCCGCCCCGCCCCGCCCCGCCCCGCCAGCCACGCCCCCGTGCAATTTCGGGGTCCTTATGATGCTAAAACGGCGATAATCATGCCTGCACCCAACCAAAGAGGGCTGGGAAAAATGGCCCGCCTCGGCACACCGCCCGCCCCGCCCCGCCCAGTGCAAAGTGGTCTATCAGACAGACAATGGGGGGCCTGCACCGCGCACACCTCACCTCGCACACCGCAGGAAGGGGGCGACCGAACTGGCAATATCGAACGCCCGAACGTCTTCCTTGGGGCCCAAGACGTCCCCGCGGTGGAGGAGGCCCAGGCCGGCCGAGGCAAACAAAAAGGAAAACGTGTCTACCAAGTCAATTTCGGCTTTCGGCGACATCAAAGGCCGCCAAAGACCCCGTCGCGACGCGGTGCGACACGGCCTGCACCCTGACGACTAGTATCTCGCCGAATTTGAATATCTTTGATCAGGCCACCCATTTCACTTGGTGATTAGAGTCGGCGCCACGTCCGCCACGTCGCGGCGCCTCCGGAGACACGTCTCGGGAGGCTCGGAAAAAGGGAGGGTGGCAGAGGGACGAGAAAAAATTGAAAAAGGCGCGATTCGCGCACAGGGGCGCCACGCCACGCCGCGCACCGACAGCACGCGAAACTAGCTGAGACAATAGACGCATCCGGGCCGCGCGCCGCGTGGCGTGTGTGGAGCCCTGTATGGAGACGCAGTGCCCCGCGGGGCAAAACAATGCACCACACCTGTCGGCTCGTGTGCATATGCAGGCGGCCCGCCGGGTCCTGGATGCGGTCCTGGAGGCCCTGCAGGCCCTGTAGGCTCATTCCCAGGCCGCAAGACTACGCGAGACTCCCCTGGCCTTCGCCGCACCTCGCTCGCTACACGCCTCAGGGGAGCTCTTAATGTGATTCCCTTCCGCTAACCCTTCGCCTCGCCCCCGCCGCCCCCGCCGCCCCCGCCCCCTCAAAGCCGCGGTTCATCCGCTTACCCCCACCCCTTCCCTCTCCCCTTTCGCTCTCCCTTTCTGTCACTGCGTCCAGGATTTGTGTCCGCCAAACGACGGCGACGTGTCCGCGGCGGCGGCGTGGCAGTGTGCGTGGCAGCGCGGCGCGCGGGCCCCAGATGGCGGTAGTGCCAGCGCGCCAGCAGGGCCGCCACCGCGACCACAATGGCTTGACGGCCGCCGAGTAACGCAACGGACGCGCTCGCGGCCAAACCAAACCGTCGCTCCGTCCCTCTCTCTCTCTCTCTCCCTCCCTCTACGCGACGCTTCCAGATGACTGACAGATTCAATCAATAGACCGCGGTCGAACCGCCGCGCCCGCCCGGGGGAGCAGGATAAGTACTCCGAGTGTCTGTGATTGTAAGTGAGTGCGTGCGCGCAGTGCGTCAGTGTGTTAGATATACGGAGCGACATGATGCGGAGAGGCCTTCCTTCCCCCAGCCAGCGTCGCGCAGCGCGCAGCCAAACATATTCACCGAAACAGTGCCGCCGCCACGGCGTGCTCGCTCCTTCGATCAATGCAGTGTGCCGCCGCCCTCCAGGGACACAAGGGGCGCGCCCGCTCCTCCAGGCCAGCAGGCCCTGCTTCGCCTCCTCCACCACGAAAAAAGCGAGACAGTCGTCGTTGTCGTCGGCATGTGCGCTGCTGGAGCAACAGCGTTCCACACGGCCTCGTCTGCAGCCGTGCCGGTCGCCGCGCGGTTCCAGCACGCCGCCGGACTGGTTCCAAACAGAGGCCTCTGACCCTCTCGCTCCGCCACTGCCCGCCGCCCGATGAACCAGTGCGGCAGAGACAGAAGAGCAACGGCAGTGTTCGGAAGCAGTCAGCGGGCCGGCCGCTGGACCGCGCCGCGTTCGACTCCGCGACGTAAATCCGGATTAGGGGTGGCCACGTGCGCGGTCGCGAAAGGGGGGAGGGAGGGAGGGAGGAGAGAGAGAGAGAGGAGAGAGAGAGAGGGGAGAGAGAGAGAGAGAGGGGGGGGGGGGCAGGGTGAGGAGAGCACGTCTCGGCTCCGGGCCACCCCCCCCCCCCCCCCCCCCAAGCTGGCCAGGCCACCGAGAGTGACGTTGGCACGCTGGCGTCAGTCAGGGCGCGGTGCGCGGTGCACACGTCATCTGGCTGCTGCACTGCAAGGCGGCTGCGACGCGGCGCGGGTCAGCGCGCACGACGGCCAACACCATCGAGCAGCCAATCAAGGCCGCCATCGACGTCATTGTCCGTCGCGCCGCCAACAATGGGGGAGGGTGCGGTGCGCCCCGCCCCGCCCCGCCCGGGGATCATCCCCCCGAACTCCGCGCGAAAACACAACCCCCTGATTAGGGGAGGTTCCAGCGTTCCAGCTCCCGCAGCGCAGCCCGCGCAGCCCGCGCAGCCCCAGTCCTGCCAGGATTTTTCATTGTAATCCCCAGAGATGGCGTCCTCGCGTTCGGCTCGGCCTTCCGGCCTTTGGCAGCAAGGCGCGGCAGCGCGGAGCGGCGCGCAGGTTCCACTCT
Organism: Thrips palmi; assembly: GCF_012932325.1. Taxonomy (NCBI): domain Eukaryota; kingdom Metazoa; phylum Arthropoda; class Insecta; order Thysanoptera; family Thripidae; genus Thrips; species Thrips palmi. The sequence continues at coordinate 6,675,631 of NW_023144626.1, read as the reverse complement.
CATTTTCAATCCCCTTTTGCGGCTGGCTCCTCACCACGCCTCACTCGATACGCATCCAACATTTTCATTTCCTCCGCGGTGCAGAATATATATATTTTTTTTCCCCTGCCGCGTGGGCGCGCGCGTGCCCCCCGGATTATTTTAAACAAAAATCAATTTCATAAAAAACGGCTCTTTTCCGACAGTGCAGTTTCTCGATGGCATCACCGCAGCGCGCAGCCCAGCGCAGCCCCACCGGCCGAACGGAATGGAAGGGCCCCAAGCCTCGGCCAAAGCCGCCTCCTCGCGTTCCGGCGGATTAACTCAGAGTTCCGGTGCGGCCGGCCCCGGCTCGGCCCCGCCCGGTTCTGCCCGGCTCGGCTCGACTCGGCTCGACTCGGCTCGGCTCGTCTCGTCTCGCCGGAGCGGAGCCGAGCGACGCCAGAGCTCATTGCCACAAAATAACACTCCACGTCCACTTTTTTTGGTGTCCCATCTTAATTTTTTGTTGGCGTACAAAAGGCAGGACGAGTGAATAGACGGCGGCGTCCCCTCCGTCACGGCGGAGCGGAGCGCGGCCGCGGCCGGCGTGGGCGTCCAACAGCCCGTCCGCTCACCGCGCCCCGCGTGGACGAGGACGCCGTCGACAGCCAGGGCCTGCCAGCGCGCCACGCCGTCGGCCGCTCCAGGCTTTTGGCACGCCGAACGGGAGAAGGGCCGAATGGGAGAACGGCATGGCGGCCGCGAGCTGACTTCGCTGGGCGAAGAGGAGCGACACGCACTGCCCAGGGAGAGGGAGGGAGAGAGGGGGAGAGGGAGAGAGAGAGAGAGAGAGAGAGAGAGAGAGAGAGAGAGAGAGAGAGAGAGAGAGAGAGAGAGAGACAAGCGCGGTCCCCGCCAGCCAGTCAGGCCCGCCGCCCAAAGCTGGAGGCGATAATCCGACCGCTTCTCTCGCGTTCACACGGCTGCACCGGACCGGGCAAATGCGCGGACACGCACGCACACATACACGGACGGGCACACACACACGCGCACACATGGCCACGGACAGACACAGACACACGCACACACGCATGCGTGCACCAGCTGCAGCAGCGGATTCTGGCCTACTCTTCCGGACGATTTCCAGCAGTGCCCGAGGCGCCCCGTCTGGCCTGGCCCATGCTCCAGCCATGCTCCAGCCATGCTCCAGCCATGCACTGGCCCGTGCTCCGGACGTGCCGCGGCCCGGCTCGGTGACCTCGAGCCCCTTTCCAGCCCTTGGGCCCCGGGCTGGAGACTCCAGCGGACTCCAGCACTCGCTTCCATCGTTCCAGCAGTCCTGACGGACACGCACCGCCGCGCCGGCCGCGCCTCACCCCTGGATTTTTTGATTAGTGGATCATTAAAATTTGATGCCGCCACGCCGCCAGGGAACGGACGGGAAGGGTTTGGTGCGCTGGCCGGGCCGAGGCCGGGCCTTGCGTGAGCCGCACCGGCCGTCTCTAAGGCTGGCCGCAGTAAAGCGTCTTTACAGCCTCCATCCGGCTACCTCCGCCGCCTAGCCCGGCCGCGCGGCCAGCGGGCCACCAGGCCGCCACGACCGCCACGGCCAGGGTCCGGCCTCGATCGCGTCGCGACACCATCAAGTGCATCAGGCCGGCGACGCCGCCGTCGGCGCGGCCCGGGGCCCGGGGCCCTGCGCTCGGCCAGCCGTCGGCCACGCACACAACACGCGGGAGCGCAGCGCACGCAAGGCGCGGCACACGCATGCACGAGCGTGCCGCTGCTTTCCAACCGCCGATCGGGCAGAGTGGCAGGGAGAACGACGGCCAGGTCGGCGAGCCACTCTCGCCGTCTCTCTCCCACCCCTGGGGCGCCCCTCGACAGAGGCAGGACGACGGTCCGCTGCTCAGCCTGCAGGTCCCGCCCTAATGGAGACAGTTAGGCCTGGCCTGACCCTGCGGGGCCCGCGGGGCGAACCCTCGCATCGGATAACCCTTGCAGCGCGTCCGTGTCCCTGGCGTGTCCGTGACGCGTCCGTGACTTGCACGGCCGTTCCTCCCACAGTGCCCTGCCTAGCCCTGCCTAGCCCTGCCCGATGCCGGCAGCGATAGTCGCGTCCCCAGTCACCTCCAGATGACGGCCAGGCAGTCTAGTCATAGCCCGCGCGCAGCCCGCGCCACGGCCCCGACTAACGCCGCCCTCGACGACGCCCAGCGCAGCCAAGATAATAAAATCTCCAGCGAAACAGGACGCGCCAATGCGCCAATTTGTCATCTATTCACCACGGCCTCCGACGCGACGGGGACGGCAAGGGGCTGCTGTTGTAAAGAAGTGAAAATCAGCTGGCGGGTACCAGCCAGTCAGGCAGTCAGTCAGCCAGGCAGGCAGCCAGGCAGGCAGCCAGCCAGTCAGGCAGTCAGGCAGCCAGGCAGGCAGGCAGGCAGGCAGGCAGGCAGGCAGGCAGGCAGCCAGGCAGCCAGGCAGGCAGCCAGTCAGGCAGGCAGCCACCCAGGCAGGCAGGCAGGCAGGCAGGCAGGCAGGCAGGCAGCCGGGGCGTGCCAAAAGGGACCGCGCGGACGGCACTCGCTTATCAGCCCCGAGATAAGCGACCCCGGCCGGCGCCGCCCCCGCTAATGATTCCCTTTCACAAAGTGCGCGACCACGCGCCGCCACCCCCAGCAGCGCGGCACGGCGGCACGGCGGCGCGGTGGAATGCGTCGGGGACTCCGTCGGGGACTGCATTGTGACCTCCGGCCTCCCCGCGACTTCGGAGGGCCTCGACGCCCTCGCCAACCGCCACCAGCAACCAGAGCGAACCGGAGCGTGCGGGTGCCACGGGTCCCAGAGGAGCCCCCACGCCCCGAGGGCGCAGGGCACAACGACGTGGGGGCGAGAGGGAGATGGAGTTTGAGATAGACAGAGAGAGAGAGCGCGCGAGCAAGTGCTACGCGAATAGTTCCAGTTTTTGAGCTCACTGTGCGGCGCGAGGACGGTGGCGACAAGCTCACTGGCACCCAGCGGGCCGCATCCGAAGCGTCATCGTCGCAGTCGCGGGGGCCTCCCGTAGGGGTGCGAGAGAGGGGGGGGGGAACTCGGCGGGCCCCTAGATTGGCCGAGCACTCTCCCGTGCCCGCGCCCTCCAGCCGCCGGTCTAGTGCCCTCCACGGGGTGCATCGCACAAGAGGGGAAAGGAAAGGGGTGGCCGGCGCGGACGCCCCACCCACACGCACTCGCACACACACACACGCACACGCACACACGCACACACACACGCACACACACACGAGTAATCGCATGCACTCTCCGGCGCCAACAGCAGCAGTTGGCCGCGTAGGACATTAGCACTAGAGCCCCAGCCTCTCCAGCGCAGGCAGGCCCTGGAGAGAGACAGAGGAAGGGAGAGAGACGGAGAGCGAGGCGAGGGCCGTCCCGTCGTCCCCCTCGAGCAAGACGCGCTCCACGCGCTCCTGGCCGCCCGGGCCGGCGGGCCCCGCGCCGCGCGCACCGCACGACAAACTTTGCACGACTCTAGTGGGCACGTGTGTGTGAGTTAATGATACGTGGCCAAGTACAGTACCCAGACTCACACAGCGACAGACACACACACAGACGCAGTAAACACACGTACGAATGCAGCGCGACCAGACCGCGCGCGTCAGCGGGACCCCATTTTGGACCACTCTGCACTCCTTCGGCCCATTGGGGCCTTTGGGCCAGTCGGCGGTGGACCGGCTCGGCGCCGCGGGGAGGTCCCCGTCCGCGGCGACAACAACAACTGCAATACTCCAGCAACAACAATTTGGAGCCGCCGTAAAAACGGCCCCACGATGGGGACGCGCGCCTCTTTTGGCGGGGAAAAATAAAGACAGGAACGACAAGGACAAGCAGAACTTCCATTTGGCTGGCCGTGCCGGGCCGGGCCGTGCTGCATCGGGCTGTACTCGGCCTCTAATCCAATGAGCAGGCGCGCCACTCCACGCCACTCCGCGGACGCGAAATTTGGCCCTGCCGTGATGGCTCTGCCCTGCCGGCCCCGGCAAACACGATGGCCGTCAAACCAGCGGTCGGTGCCGCCAGCCGCCTCACTCGATTTGTCCCGAACCAACCCCTTCGGGCCGCAGGGCCTTCGGGCCGGTGCTTCCCATTTCGCCGCCCCGCCCGTCCGGCCCCACATGGGCCCCGCCCCGCCCCGCCCCGCCACCCTCATCAAGCCAGTAATTAAGGCATCAGCAGACGACGCCAACACCTGTCACCGCCACGCGCTGGGCGTTGCTGGGCGTAGGAGCCGACGAGGCGCCAGCCAAGGGGAGGGGGAGGGGGAGGGTTCGGCCTTGGCCGGGGTCGGCCTTGAACGAGACGGCTAGTATTTTCGAGGAGAGCGGAGTTGGAACCCCCAACTCGATCTTGAACCTGATCTCGGGACGCGCCAAAAAACCACGCTCATCACCGAGACGTCGCCGTCGACGGCGTCCTGGGGACGGCCACCGCCACGGCCTCGGCTAGGATCGCGGCTCGCGGCGTGCTCCAGCGCGGCCAGCGCGGCGGCATTCCAGGCGGCCGAAACTAATGGCCTGAAACCACTCCAGTCAGCGGGTCCGGCCTGTCCGGCCTGTCCGGCCCAGCGTGCTGCAGCGGGGCGAGCAGGGCGAGCAGGCCCACCAGGTGGGGCAGCCTCGGCCCCAGCGGCCCCAGCCTCGCCCGGCCGGCCGGGGCCCCGCCTGGGGAGGGGGCACCGCCACGGCACCGCCACGGCACCGCCACGGCACTGCCGGCCGCGTGAGTCCAGTGACACCGGAATGATTTGGGGTACGCCGTGCCCGCCGTGGCCACGGGCTTAAACACACAACGTGGCAGCGGCCAGTGACTCACGCACCGCGAGGTGTGCACACACACACACACACACACACACAACACACACACACAACACACACACACACACACGCACGCACACGCCCAGCTCACGCAAGACCCACGACGGGTTGGACCCAGAGTAGTTTCCATAAGTCGCCTCCACCAACACCACGCGGTGGAGCACACTTTTAAATTTGACATTTTCCCTCCGGTGCCAAGTGAAGCGCGGCGGCCTGGTTCTGGCTGCGCAGCGCGGCGCGGCGCGGTGCAGGTGGCGACGGCCGGTGTGGCGGCCTTCTCTTCAAACTGCATGACTCTTGCTTTTGCTCGCGGCACCCGCCATGCGTGGCACTGCCAGGCTGCCGGGCCTGTTCCAGACCTCCGGACACAAGGCGGCGTAGGGCCTCCAGGGCCTCCAGGGCCTCCAGGGCCTCCAGGGCCTCCAGGGCCTCCAGGGCCTCCAGGGCCTCCAGGGCCTCCAGGGCCTCCAGGGCCTCCAGTCCAGGGCCTCCAGGACTGGCAGCGCTCGCCGCTTTTTGCGCCACATTTCGCAGAAGCGGCTCGACGGATGTGACCGCCGCCCCGCGCCCTCCCCCTCCACTGTCATTTCGCTGCTGGCCAAAGCCGTGCAAAATCCCGTTCATCTCGTGTCATTTTTTTCCTGCTCTCCGGACGACGACGACGACGACATGCTCGGGCCGAATGTCAAACGCGCAGTAGTAGACTGATTACGAGAGTCGTTTTCGGCGCTGTCTCTCTCGCACCCAGACGGGACGCTCCATGAATGCGAGAGAGACAGAACGACGAATACGACTCTCGGAATCGGTCCGGCAACGAGACGGTGGCGCAGCCGTCCAGGGGGCGTCTCCGGACTCGACTCCGCAACACGACGGGCGCGCAACGCGCAGTGTAGTGCAACACGCAATGAGACTCGCAGTGCAGGGCCTAATGAGCCCGCTCCCATACAGTACTGCACTTCCGCGTGGCAGTGCCGTGGCAGTGCCGGGGCAGTCCGGCAGTGCCGCGACCGAGGTGGGAAACAATTAATTTGCTTCCCGTGCAGTGCAGTGCCACGACGGCTTTGCCACGGCTTCCCATGCCGGTCCGCCCTCCGCCCGCCAACAGACAAGACGACGCCGCGGCGCGCCGCACACGCACACACACACACACACACACACACACAACCAATGTGACTGCAGAAATTTTTCATTTTCAAAACGAGGAGTAAAGCCGTCCGTCCGCATTCTTAATGACGCGCATCGGGCCAATTGTTTCCCCGCGCCGACCTTAAGCGAATGCACGCACACACACGCACACGCACGCACACACACGCACACACCTACTGCACCACCACCCGTTCACGATTTATGTGACGGGTGCGCACACGGGCCGGCGGGGCCGCGCGGCCCCCCCGCAGCCTCAAACACTGCAGAAAATGATTTTTATCTTTTATCGGGGCACTCACCGTCAGCACAGGTAATTTCAAGGAGCAACCCCGGGACCACCCACCTATCTCAAGTACAAGGCAAGCCCGAAGAGCGTTTCCGACCGGCCAGGCCGCTGGGCCCGCGAGCTGCGCTCACACAGACACACACGCAGACACACACACACAGACACACACACACAGACACACACACAAACACAAGTCGCACGGCCTATCCTCGAGGCAGAAACATTTCCTGCTTCCCATTTGCGACGACACGCATTTCAAATTCCATTTTTTACGAATCCCGCGCTCCTCTCTCCCCCTCTCTCTCTCTCTCTCTCTCCTCTCTCTCTCTCTCTCCCCCCCTCCCCCCCCCCTCTCTTTTTTCCCCCCTCCTCTCTCCCCCTCCCCCTTTTTTTTTTTTGGCTCTGTCTCGCTGGTGCCGCGGCCCTCCTTTTTGTCGGCCCAAATCATCTCATCATCGTCCGGGGTGTGAACCGGCCGCCGCACGCAGGGCGAGCGAGCGTGCGCGAGCGTGTGTGCGCGAGTACGCGCCCGTGCGTATGTGTGTGTGTGTGTGTGTGTATGTGTGTGTGAGTTTGCGTGTGTGTGTGCGTGGCAGCAGACGTGGTTGCATGACCACCTGCACCGGTCTGCACTGGACGGCCCGGGGGGGGGGGCGTGGCGGGGGAGGGCGGGGCGGGGGGAGGGTCCCAGCGGCGGGTGGCCTCGGGGGCGTGCGGCGGGCGGGGGGCCCCGGGGGCCGCGGGGGCCCAACGCGGCTGAGGGTGCGCCGGGCTTCGCTGCTGCACCTCGGCAACGCCGCGCCGCCGGCTGAGCCTGTCTAGAGCCGCGAGCCGCTCCGGGCTCTCCGGACTCTCCGGACTCCTTCTGGAGGCTCCAGCGCCGCCGCCATTGTCCGGGCGAGCGACTCCAGCCGGCCAGCCGCGCTGCCGCCGTGCACCGACGCACCGCCGGGGACCGCCGGGGCTGCAGACAGATTCCGGGAGTCGTTTTCGTCGCCCTGTCTCTCTCGCTCTCATGGGGCATAAGTGCGATAGAGACACAGCGACGAAAACGGCTCTCGGAATCAGTCTGCAGGGGCAGCCCGGCTGCCTTTGGCTCCTTTGGCAGGGCTGGCGTGCGCTTCGACACTTTGGACACGCCGGTCACGCGGCCGGCACGCGGCCAGCGCGCAGCACGCGAAGCACGCGAAGCAGGGGGCGCCGCCGCCGCGTCCTGGCCGCGTCGCACTAGATGAAGTCATCGAGCCATAACAATACAAGCCTTATCAAGGGCCGTGCAGGCGTGCCGTGCAGTGCCGTGCCGTGCTCTCGGCAGCCCGGGGTGGAATGGCCCGTCATTACCTAGGCCCCTCCCCCCCCCCTTCCCCCCGCGACCCCTCACCCTGGCGCCCACCGCGTGCCCTCGGCCTGCCCGCAGCGCAACGGCCACATCTCGCCAACATCGATTTTTCCATCAGCGCGGAAGGAAAAAAATGGCCGGCCGAGCCCCCGGCCGAGGCCCCGCCACCTGTAGCTATTTAGCGCAAATCGAACACACACGCTCGTCGGAGCGAAAGCGAAAATCACCGAGTCCGATTCTACCGGGAGAAACAGACAGACACAGACGAACGGAAATACCGAAAAAAGTGAAACGGGGGAGATTGAATGGGGTCTGGGCTGGGGCAGTCTGAGGCTGCGCGGCGGACGTGCAGCAACAACGCATCGGCCCATTCCGTTAATTTCGCACGCCAGATATGCACACTGTATGTGTGTGTGTGTGTGCGTGTGTGTGCTGGTCCAATCTCATCCCGAAGCCATTATATCAGTGATCGCGTTTGGTGTGAGGCCACCCTCATACTCCCCGGCCTAAACACACAGACACACAGACAGACAGACACACACACACGACGCACCGCGCGGCGGCAGGCGGCAGCGTTCCGCTGATTCCGCGGAATATCTGCCGAGGGCCGCAGTCCCGGCCACTCTTCCTCCTCCTTGGGTGGACCGGACCGGAAGCCTTGTTTCATTCCGCGGACTCACGCGCGCGCGTGTGTGTGCTGTCTGTGCGTGTGTGTGTGTGTGAGTGTGTGTGTGTGTGGTGTCTGTGTGTGTGCGGTGTGTGCGTGCGCGCGCGTGTGAGTGTGGCCTAGGCGAGCCTAGGCCCTTGCCTCCCTGCCCACCGACTTGGCGCTGGCGGGGCTGGCGCGCGCACCGGCCGCTTGCCGCCAAGTTCCGAGGGATCCGTTTCGTCCCTCCGTCTCTCTCGCTCCCCTAGAGGCCTTTCGGGACGCCCCACGAGTGCGACGGAGACGGAGCGACCGGGGCCTTCGGGTCGAGACGAGGCGGCCGGTGTAATGATAAGTTCCACTTTACAGCCGCTTGCCTGCGCTCCGCGCTCCGCGTTGCACTGCAGACTGTTTCCGAGCACTGCTTTCGTCGGCCCGTCTCTCTCGCACCCATACGGAAGTCCCCACGAGTGCGAGAGGGACAGAGCGACGAGAGCGGTGCCCGGCATCAGCCCGCTGCTCCGCGTTGCAGCGCTCCGCGGCGCTCTGAAAAGACTAAAAGACGGCGGCGTAACCAGATCGGAGAGCCATCATAAACTGGGGGCTTTCGCAATGCACAGCTAGCTGGCTGCCTGCCTGCCTGCCTGCCTGGCTGGCTTGCTGCCTGGCTGGCCGCGCGAACTTGGCGAGGCCAGAGGCCAGCCGGTCATCGGGGCCCCGATTTCGGTCCGCGGCGCGCCGAGTGAGGAATGCACTGCAAATGCACTGCGTGTACACTGCGAATGCACTGTGAATGCACTGTGAATGCACTGCGGATGCACTACACGAGTGCACATACGAACGCACTGCGAATGCACTGCGAATGCACTGCGAATGCACTATATGAATGCACTGCGGATACACTACGAACGCACTGCGAATGCACAATGAAGGCGGCGACGCAGCGAGGCTCCCGACGACAAGATTAGCGCTCGCTATGGCTCCGGCAGCCCCAGCGAGCATCCCGGCACCGCCGACATGGTTTAGATAGGAGGTACCGTTGGCCAAGTCGCTGGCCTCCAGCAGCCTCCAGCAGCCTCCAGCAGCCTCCAGCAGCCTCCAGCAGCCTCCAGCAGCCTCCAGCAGCCTCCAGCAGCCTCCAGCAGCCTCCAGCCGCTACCGGGGGGAGCTGGAAGGGGCAGGCGCGCATCTAGCAGCAACGCGTTGCTGCCAGAGTGCAAGAGAATGCATGGGCATGCATTCGGAACCATCACTCACCTTGTTCCGCTGATGAGACGGTGACTAGAGACAGGAGGCACAGGCCGAGGCCTGCTAGGGGTGCCAGCAGAAAAGCTTGCAGCCCGGACGGCCTGCACGGCCGACACGGCCGAGACGGCCTCGACGGCCTGGACGAGGGTCCGCGTGGCCGCGTGCGGGGCGGTGGGGGCGGCCGGTGGCCCTGGACGCTGCGGAGGCCCTGGCCGAGGCCATGAGGGCCGTGGCCCTGGGTGCCGCCCGCGGCCGCGCCCATGGCCGAGCCCGTGGCCGAGCCCGTGGCCGAGCCCGTGGCCGAGCCCGTGGCCGAGCCCGTGGCCATGGCTCGAGCGCCCCTCACCGCTGCCACATCACTGCCGGCCTCGTCACGCCGCGATAATCCTGAAACAAACAACAACATGAGTCACACAATGCGTCTAAGCCCCCGCCGCGGCCAAATCGCAGCGCGCGGCACACTAGTAAATTGCCGAAGTAAGCCGGGCCGCCGAGGCTGGCAGGCACGGTGCGCAGCTGTGCGGGCCGAACTAAAGCAAACCGAACCGCACCATCATCGCCTCGCCTCCATCGGCACGCCATTGGCACGTCCGTGCATTCGCTGCGTCCGCGCGGGGGAGTGCGAGAAGCCCGAGCCCCGCCGCCGCACGCACGGGCACGCACGCCATTCACGCACGCCAGCACGCCGCTTCGTGGAACGTCGCGGAACGTCGTGGAACGGCCTCCGATCAGCGCACAGTCGTCGTGCACCCCGCCAGGCCCGCCACCCCTCCGCGCCAAATCTACCTGAACCGGTGCAGCGCGCAGCACCCAGCGCAGCGGACAATGCCAGGCCGTGTCTCTCTCGCGCCGCGACGCGACGCGCCGCGAGTGCGAGAGAGACAGCGCGACGAGGGCCGTGTCCGGGGCGAGGCGACACGCCGCGGAGGCCGTGCAGGCACACTGTGCAGGCCATGCCGATGCATCCAGAGAATGGCCTAGCGCGCCCGGCAAACACGGATCAATGGCCAAGGTGGGAGACGACGCACACAGGATGTCGCCCCGCCCCGCCCCGCCCCGCCCCGCCGGGGTGCGCAGATGTATCCATCCCCAGTGTGGCACTGCCGGAGAATCCGAAATCCGAATCCAATGGGCGCGCGCGACACACCGTCGCCGTCGACTGAATGCAACAGTGCCGCCGCACACCCGATGCACCGGAGCGACGCCGCCAGGTCGAGCGTACAGTATCGCTCATATCGAGCGAGCGTGGCGCGGCGGGCGTGAGCGTGACCTCATGACAACGCTCAGGCAATCGATCAGGACACCAGTCTCACGCGAGCACGCGGCGCGGGGCGGGGCGGCGCCGTGACGCCAAAGCGTGCGCTGCGTGCGCCAAGCCGAGTGTCAATGTGTCACGGAATACGCTCCCAGTGCGACATCCATGCGCGCGGACGCAGTGCGGCCGGCCGGACATAGCCGCTTCGTGTCGGACAGATATCGGACAGGCTATGCAGCGCGGCACGCGTGGCACGTCAAAACGGGGAGGGGCGAAGCGGGGCAAAGCCGCGAGGACAGCGCCCTACACTGTAAGCCAGAGTATTTGATAAACTGGCGCACTTCAAATGTCTTCAGGGCGAGAGGTCTACCCTAGTATTACAAATACTTTGTTAAATCTAGTTTGTACTAGTGCGAACAAATTTTCGATCCTCATGCAACCCACTGCTCTCACTCTCACCATACGATTTTTACAAATGAGACTGACATCAGTCACACTGTTACTACTATGTGCGAACCTTCACCGCGTTTGAAATGCCGTTGTTGTTCCCAAAGCATACCGTGCCGCGGCGAGGCGCGGCCGAGTCACTCAGCGCATGGCAAAGAAGTTGAGCAGTGCAGTGGTGCTACGTGGTATAATCTATTAACCGGAAACGACAGACGGCGCTCCGATGCGCCGCTCGGGCAGGTCGACCTCATCATCGTCGTCGTCGTCGTCGTCGTCGTCACCATCATCATCTGCATGAGCTTTAGCAGGTCTCCGTGCACGACAGTTGTCAAAGCCAGAACGCATCCGACCTCCTCGGCTTGGCTGAGAAGGTCGAGGAGCCTCACAGTCGTGGATCGAGTCCAATTCCCACAGCGAACGGCTCCAAAACCGCGCGTCCTTGACGTCATCATCAAATTAGTCATCCCGGTCCGCATGCACGGTGCAGTGGAGCAGCTCGCGGATGCCGAGCGGGGCGGAGCGGGGCGAAGCAGGGCGAAGCAGGGCGAAGCAGCCGACGACGAAGGAAGCAGGCCTTCCGAAACGGCGCTCCGTCTCTCTCGCACTCGCGGGGCGTCCCAGGTTAGTCCCAGGGGTGCGAGAGAGACGGAGCGACGCGGGCGCACGCAGCGACGACGGGACGGGCCTAATGTCAGACTACCACTCATACGGCCACTCATATTATTTTTATTCCAAGCAGGGGCGGACGGGCGCAGGGGAGGGGGAGGGGGGAAGGGGGACACAACATGCCGTGTCACACGATACGATGCCCCGAGTTACGAGTGGATATGAGGGGCAGCAGGTTCTGTCTCGCGAAGCGCCGGCAGTTGTTTGCATGCATCCGCGCGTCAATGCACGTCGTGCACGTCGCGCCAAAGAATGCGCCCCGGTCCTGTTGCTGAACACACACGCGCGCACACATTCACACGCACTCACACACACACACACACACACACGCACACAGACAGACGCACGGTGCAAGGGCGTCAGCGCGCAAACTTTCCAGCGCAGATGCAGTTAGTCCGCGCGTGAGCCAAAAGTTTGGAAAACGCGTCGAGTTTCGCTGCGGCAGCGCGGCCGGCTCGCGATGACGACGGCGTTGACGACGGCGTGCGCGGAGTGGCGCGGCGACGCCCGCCCCGTTTTCCACTGCAGGACGACGTCCTAGGCCGGCGTCCAGGTCGCCGTCAGTGCGCGCCCGGCGCGGCGTTAGTGGTTCCCACCGCGCGCTCCGCCGGGCGTGGCCGAGCCGTGCCGCGCCGCGGCAGGCATTCACTTACGGCCCCACGGCTAACGGGACAGCGCGACCGCGGCGAGGACCGCGGCGGCGTGGGCAGGGTGACAGACATCCCGACACAACAATCGGATTATCAGTGCCTATCACCTCCCCCATAGAAAGCAGGGCCGCCACGGCCGCCTCGGCCGCCCTAGGAAAGCGACTGTCACAGAGTGTGACGCGGCAAGACCGCCACGCCGCGGCACTGCCGCCAGGACTCGAACGACTCGAACCCAGCAGACTCATTCCGAGAGTCATTTTCGACGCTCTGCTCTCTCACACTCATCAGGCGTCCCGTACAGGTGCGAGAGAGACAGAGCGGCGAAAACGACTCTCGGAATCAGTCTGCAGGGCCGCGCCGCCGCGCCGCAGCGGGACCCTTGACGCGAAGGTGCTCCTTGTGTGTCGAGCTGGGGGAACCATTTATCCAAGACCGCCCCCTGCCGCCCGCCCCGGAGGAGACTCGAACCCACAAACTTGAAATCCGCGACGGCGCGGCGCCTCCACCCCGCCACTCCGGCCGGGACGCCGGCGTGCCACTCCAGGCTCCGTCTCGTTTCGATTCTGATCCTCTTTACTCCTCAGAGCGCCGGGATGGGAGCCTGGTGGAGGGCGGGGCGGGGCGGGGCGGGGCAAGGCCCCGCAGATTCGTTCCGAGTAAACTTTTAATTTATACTTGCGGCCAGGCGACGCGCAGCGCGGGGAGAGCCGGCCTGGCCGAGCCCATGCCGGGGAGTCGGGTGTCGGCCCGGCCATGAGGGTACAGCGCACGTACAACGGCGAGGACAAGGAAAGCTAAATTAAAACGCGCTGGCCGCGGGCCACACGCGCGGCGGCTCCGAGTCCTGCAGCACTCGCTCAAGTGACCCGCAGTGGGCGGACGTACCGCTCGCTGGGCGTTTGGAGCTCCACAGCCTCCAATCAAACAAATGGTGTGGCACCCATGGATTCCTCGTTCCAAGGGCAGTCCATTGACCGTGGCACTCTCATGTGCTTGATCAGTTCTACACTATAAGATCAAAAAGAGTGACAAGAGTAGCGTTAGCACGGAGGATACACCGGGATACACTGTGAACTGTGACACTCAAGTCGGGCGCCCATCGGCCTTCCACAACAGGTTGGCAACCCTACCGACAATGGTGCATCGTTTCGGCCTGTGGCAACACTAGGGTCCTCGTCGAGGCCAACGAGGCCACGGTGCTGGGCGCAGGCGTCCCCAGCATTCAATGAATGTCGCCCGGGCTTCCCTGGCAAACCGCCTCGCCTTTCACCCCGAGGCTGCAGTGCGCAGTGCCTACAGTGCCGCGCGCCGAGCTAGCCGCTACCGTGCCGAGGTCGCCGCCCCGGATCGCCCCGCCCCGCCCCGCCCCGCGCCGCGCCGCGCCGCCCCGCCCCGCCGCGCCCCGCGCCGTGCAAGCTGGGTAATTACTATTGAATGGGTGAAAGCACCGCTCCAGAATGGTCGCCAGAGCCAACGCTCACGTGGCGATGCAGGCGGTGCAGGCATGCAGGCGGTGCAGGCGATGGCGTGGAACATGCTAAACACCCACGCGGGCTGGCCGGCTGGATGCACTGCGCGTCGTCGTCGCCGAGGCCGTCGGCGTGCACACTGGCAGCGGCCCAAAGCGACGCCCTCGAGGCCCTAAAGGCCCTAAGGGAGAGCGACGCCTCGGGTAACGCGGGGTTAATAGTCCGCCGGCCCAGAATAAGACGAATAAACAAACGCCAAACGGCACCAGTCAATTGTCCAGCGCGACACTGCCAGAGAGAGGGGCGTGAGGACGGGGCGGGGCGGAAATAGCAGGGGCCGGCTAAGACTGCCAAGCCCTTCGCCCCGCCCCACCCCGCCCCGCCCTGACATCTCGGAAGTTGCTGACGACGCTGGCGCCATGGAGGGCCGCGGGGGCGGCGCGGAGGGAAGGGGGTTCGGAAATTGGGCGACTAGCGGAAGGCTTGTTGGCACAGTGAACGCCGCCTCGCCGCCTCGCCGCGCCCCGCCGCGCCCCGCCGCGCCCCGCCGCGCCCCGCCGCGCCCCGCCGCGCCCCGCCGCCCCGCCCCGCCACGCCCCGCCACGCCCCGCCACACCCGATCGAAGAGGCGATAAGGGTTAGGGTACCGCGACGACCAGGACGCCACCGGTGTGGCACTGCAAGTGCACTGCGCGACGCGTCCGCCTGGTGCACCGCCGCGGCGATCAAAGATCCGATGAGCCTCCATCGACCTGCGCGGCGCCCCGTCCGTCCCGCAGTGTCCACACCGCCAGGGCGTCACGCGACGCTGTCAATCGCCATACATAGCCACACAGCGGCGCGCCGCGCCGAGGACGCCGTCGACGACGAGGGTGAGGGCCCTTCAGGAGCCCCCGAGCAAACCAGGAGGCACATGTCAATCTCCCCGTTAGTGAGGTGTAAGCCAGGCCAGGCCAGGCTTGCTTTCCCTCGCGGCTGTTTACCTAACTGTCGAAATCCACTCACTGCCGACCGCCCCATCGCATCCCCGCCGCCCCCCGCCGACCCCCGCCGACCCCCGCCGCCCCCAGGACCGCGTCAGCGGCTTTCAGCGGCTTTCCGAGCGGCGCCCGCGCCGGGCTTTCACCTGACTCCATCTCAGGAAGAAGCGGGGAAAAAAATAATAATGGCATTCATTCCCCTTTCCCGGCCAGATTGATAAAACGCAAACCGCCAAGCCAAACGCCACCCTGCGCCGTCACTGCGCGAGGAGTTCCGGACAATCATGATAAAAAAAAAATAACAAAAAACGGAAAGAGCCCCGAGGATACGCGCACCACTGTACGTTATCGCTCTATTAAGCCAAAAAGTGAAATTCGGCAGTTTATGGCCGCCGTAAAAAGCGATCCGATAAAAAGCAGCGGGACCGCGGACGGACGAGACAGACAGAAAGAGGGGCGGAGAGAGAGAGAGAGAGGGGCCGACGCAGCGCGGCCTGTTCCTGTTTGCACAGCCGGACTGATTAAAAAGTGTCCTCCGGGGGCCGGGCCGCCACCGCCGGGGCCACGGCCTGCACCGCGGTGGCGCGCCCCACGCCGCGACAGTGCCTTCGCGCCTCGGCACTGTCAGAGGCCTGCACGTCCACCGATCTGTCTGTCGGACTTGTCTGTCTGTCTGTCCGACTGTCCATCCAGGGGTCGGTCAAAGTTGTCTAGCAGTTGTGAACTAGATAATGGAGACACAGCACGTAGTACTCCTACTCTTGCAAAGCCGCCCCCTCCCCCTTTCCCATACGCACATACAATCCCAGACAGACAGACAGACAGACAGGCAGACAGACAGGCAGATGCAAGGCATGCCTTGCAGTGTCAGGGGATATGCCACTCCTAGCCAACCCCTTGCGAATCATTATTTCCGCGCGTCACAAAGCGGATCCCCGCGGAACCGGCAAACGGAATACGTTAATGATTCTAACGAAGCGTCAAGCCCCGACGCGCGGCGCCGCCAGAGTGCGCCCTGATCGTGCATTAGCCGGGCAATGTAAAATTAGGGATAGAGGGGAGGGGGAAGGGGAGTCCGGGATCAACCCGCGACCAAGGCGTGGAATAAAAATCGAGTGCACTATCTCCCGCTAGGGATCGCTCCAGACCGAAACGGGAGACGCCAGAGGAAGTGTCGATACCATCAAAGTGGAGCAATTAATTACAATTAATGCATCGGAGAGAACGGGGGAAAAAAGAAAAAAAGCAGGCGCCGGCCGGATTCGAACCCCGCTCCTTTGTGGCGTCGGTCGCATTCTTTGAGGCCTCGAAGGTCGGCGGACAGAGGGGCATAAAACTGCGAGCCGTTAACAAACGCGATAAAAAAGGGGCAAAACAAAAGAATATGCATGCCGACACTCGTAATGAATTTGACCTCAAGCGACAGACTTCTGACGAGGCCCCCATTCTCACGGCGCCCGAGCGAGGCAGAGCGAGGCAGGGCGAGGCGGGGCGATGAGGCATGACTTGGAGTTGTTCTCCGTCGGCACTGAGCCAAACTTCTTTCCTGCCCGGGGCATTGTCCCAAGGATGGGAGGACACTTAATTTAAAAAATGACGCTCGATGTCGTCAAGCCCCCCCTCCCCTCCCCCTTCCACATTTTGCTTTATCTGGTAGCAGCGACCGATCAACTCGTCGTGCGCAAACCGGTCCAAGTTCGCCGAGCGGGGCAGGCAAGCCGACCGTGGTCGGGCCGGCCGGCTGTCATCCGTGTCACTCCCACACATGCAGACCCCATCATGTTTTCTTTGTTGAAACCTTATTTTCCTCTAATATTGAAGGCTCTTTGGTGGTATAAATGCACCGGCGTGCGCAGTTTATCCAGAGCGAAAAAAAAGACGGACAATTACTCGCCAGCGCTGCCGCTGCACTCAGACAAGTGGTTGCTTGAACGAGGGAAATTTGGCAACTAGTGAAATTCTGAACCTGAAACAACACTTCTTTGGGTGGTGGGGCGCGGCTGGGGCCGTAGAGCCAGTGCAAATAAACGTGTTGCTAAGTCCCGCTATGCGGGGTGGTGCTGCGCTGCTTAGCCCATCTAGTCCACCCAGTCTCAATCCTGATTTGATTAGCGCAGTGGACTGGCCTATTGACTGACGGGCCTGACGGGCTCCTCCGACTCCCCTGACGGGACGGGCCCCGGACGTTCCGGCCCCGCGGGCCCCGCCACTCCCTAAACGTCGCTCTCCGTAAACTGCCACACTACAATTTTTCCCCCTCGATAGCCGGCGCTGCCAAACTGACCACTCATTTGAGCCGCTTCCAAAATTGAGAAACGGATTCGGAACAGTTGGAACGACCCGAGCGTCCCCGATGAGGTGTCCTCTGTGAAGTCCTGGCGGCTCCGAGGCCCCTTATGAATGGGGGAATGAGCCAAAGGCGACCACTGGCCCCTCCGACATGTTCCTTCGCGACCAAAATGGTCTGTACAAAATTACTAAGTTCATCATTGTATGATAGACGGGTTCTCAGGTATAGTTTGAACCAGCTAAGGGAACACCACGTCCATTGATTAGATTTTGATGCATTTTCCGCGAGGCGTGCCGGATTTCGTCCTATCCCCCCCTAATAGCTACGCCACTGGAGTGGCTGCGCCTCGATCCCCGCCGCGGGGCGAGCCGAGGCGAGCCTTGGGCAAGGCATGGGCTCGCTGACACTGGGCCGCACTTTGCATGATCCCCACATAATCCCGCGAGCCCGAGGTGCCCAGGGCCCGCCAGGGCCGGTAGACACCACCTTGCGGTCCATTTAGATTGGGGAGATCACACGGGACGGGCCCCGCGCGCCCCGCGCTGGCTGCCGACTGGACCGGCTGGCTGTCCGCCGGCCACAGGCAGCCAAAGGCGGCGACTGACCGAATAGGGCAGAGCGGGGCAGAGAAGCCTTTATAGCTTCATCGCCATAAACGCGGAGAATGGAGAGATATGTGTCAACGCCGCGCCGCCGCCGTGCCAGTTCGATAAGCCTGCCGATGCGAGGCGAGGCGGAGCGGAGCGGAGCGATGCAGTCGAGGGGATTACGGAAATCCATCAAACGGCCCCGATTAACTCAACCGGGGAAACAAACAAAATTTTTGATCGCTTTTCTTTTGGACCGGCGAGCGCTGCGCGATTTTGCTGTGGGCAGGACGGAGGTCGGCCCCCGCCCCGCCTCGCTTTGCCCCGCCCCGCCCCGCCCCGGCCGGCCAGTGACATGGAGGCCGCCT
Organism: Thrips palmi; assembly: GCF_012932325.1. Lineage (NCBI taxonomy): Eukaryota > Metazoa > Arthropoda > Insecta > Thysanoptera > Thripidae > Thrips > Thrips palmi. The sequence continues at coordinate 6,657,419 of NW_023144626.1, read as the reverse complement.
GGAATGTGTCTCATTAGCACCGTTTACCGGACACGGCGATACACGGCGGCAAAAGTGGATCGCGAGACACATCTAATTAAAGGCGGCCTCCGTACAGGTCCTTTTAATCACTGTCACGATTCTCTCTGTCTCTCTTTTTCTATTTTATCGCGAATAACAGTGAAACAGCGGCAGATGTGGAGTTGACGCAGCGGCCCTCGCACTAACTGACAGTGAGTGATCTCTAACGAGTTTCCGCCGCTGAATTCCTCTCGGCGAGCCCCTCGAGAGCCCCAAGTTCGACGGCGGGGTACTCCGCGCGGCGCGGGGCGCGTTCAACTGTTGCCGAGCAGCGAGAGCGCGAGGCGGCGGCGGCGGCCCGGCCCGCTTAGCAGTTCAGAAGGCCGCGGCTCCAACTTGTTGAAAATTAAATAACCCCCGACAAAGACTAGGAGCGGAGCGGGCACTGGCGGCGCGGCGCGGCACAGCCTGGCACGGCCTGCCACTGCCCGATTGCCTCAAAGTTGACAAACTCGTGCAAAATTAAGGCCGAACAGAGCGTGTTTGTGCAGTCTTACACAGTGTCTTGCAGGCGACAAGCCGCGACGCCGACAAGGCCTGCAGTGCGGCCGCAGAAAAAGAGGTGAAAATAAGTAAAGTCCGTCCGGGCAGGCCGGGGCAGGCCGGGGCAGACAATGCAATGCCCAGCACACTGGCCGAGCAGGCCCAGCCGCTCCACGCCGGTGCGGCCGGTACGGAGCGACAAGGAACAAAGAATGCCCTGCGCACCTGAGCGCGGTGCGGCGCGGCGGTGGTGGGGGAGGCCAAGAAGGGGCCGAAGATGGCGGCTGTGCAGCCCGGACCCGGCTCGCCGCCGTTGAGGCACGGCAGGCCCGCCTCGACTCGGCCCGGTCTGCTCCACTCGAACCGGGCCTCTGCTGCAGCATCGGATGCATGCACCCACCACAGCCTTCTACCTGACGTGTCCGCCAGCCCCGCCTGGCCGCCTGGCGCAGGCTGAGGTGCGCTGCGACCATCTGCGCCATGCACTCTGTGCCGGCCCGGCGCATAGCGGTGTCAAAACGCCGTGACAAACGATTCCGAAAAGTCCTGGTCGCTTCGGACGTCGCCAGGTGCGTTCCAAAACGAGGGGAGGTAGAGGGAGCGAGAGGGTATTTGAACCCGGGCCCTGCTGGCTGTGCTGGCACGCACGCCGGACGTGCAAAAACGCAGCTGTGCCAACGGAGCGGCCATCCCATCGGCGGGTTCGCGGGTTCGATGCCAGGCACCTGCAATGCATGGCCACGCCAAGTGGAGACTGTGGTGGAGGGGCATGAGCCGTGCAGTCGCCCACCTCTTTGGCACTCCGACGGAACCAAGAGAACGAACCGACGGACGGTGCAATAAACAAGAAATTATTTACGGCATTTCGACATTTTCCTCGAACGCGTAGTAAGGAAGGCCCAGAGAACGCCCCAGCCTCCCTCGCCGCTGGAGTGGGTAGTCGATATGAATTTCATGAAGGCAGCGTCTCGGGCTTACCTTAGTGAGGGTGTGTGGGTATCCAAAAGTCAGTCGGCTATATCCATAACTTGCGCACATCACTTTCCACGACTCATCATTCGTCGGGACAAACACACTCACACAAATCCGACCCAATCCTTAAGCGGTCGGATGTTTTTACTTTTTTTTTACGAAAGAGGAAGGTGCACAACTGTAATCCGACTGTTGCTGACTTCACACACACACATTCAGAGTGACCAGGATTCTCATCCGCAAGGGGGAAGAGAAATCCACAGCCTTACACTAACACTGCACTGATTATTAATTTCTCGTCAATCACGACTGAGAAAATTCGAGAGATAGAAAAACGACACTGCACTTGTTTAATCCAGGGCGGTGACACACACACACACACACACAAACGCGGCACTTGGAGCGCGACGCACTTGTCCTCCACGGCGCGGCGCGGTGCGGCAGGCTCGGTGCTGCACGGGGCTGCACGGCGGCAACGACGCGACGCGGCGCGGCGCAACGCAACGCGGCGGGCGGCACGGGCACGGTGCTGCGTGGTGGAGCGTCGACGCAGTACTGCCGAACAGAACAGACCGGGACTTCGGCTCGGCTTCGGCACCTTCGGCTCACCCGCTCGGCTCCGGCCGGCGCGGCGCGGCGGTGGGGGCAGGACAAGACCCTGCCTGCCGTCTCTACTGCCGCCGCCTGCCGCCGCTGCAGCAGACGTGCTCTCGCGCTGCCGGTGCTGCTGGAGTGCCCCGTCGTCCTGTCTGTCTTCCCTAAGACGACCGCAGCGCCGCCTGACGACCAAACCGCGAGCCGCTAGGGCTGTGCGAGAAGCGGTTCAAAGTTTAAAAGCCAGCGCCAAAAAAAAAAACTTGACCGGAAAGAAACCTCGGAGCCTTAGAGCGGGAAAGAGGAAAAATGACGTCTAGGTTTCCGAGAGACTCGTCCTTTGAGTCCGTTTCCCTGAACGTGCGCGCCAGGGCAGCCGGGTGCACATCGCGCCCGGGGCCCTCCCTCGCCATATCTCAGCGCGAGGGGACGCCGCGTGACTGTAAAAAATATTGATGGCAGCGCTAATTACGTTGGGCCCCACGGAGGCCCATAACGGTCACGCTAATTTTGGGCACCACCGGCCGAGGGTGGAGCTGCGGTGCAGTCGTCTGTCTCTCTCGCACCTGTACGGAACGCCGCATGAGTGCGAGGGAGGCAGAGCGACGCAAACGACTCTGCTGGCAGTGCTGCACCGCGAGCAGCACGCCAATCAAAATCGCATTACATCCATTCCCCGAAACACGCCCGCGTTGTTTGCGCCCGGCGCGCCGTGGTGTCGTCATTTACACTTTTGCCAACAGAAAAAAATAATTTTAAAATCCCCTTCCCTGGCGACGCGACGGCCTTCCCTGCCTTCGGCGACGAGATGATCCCGGAAAGCCTCGGCCTCGGGCGTGCACGGCGCACCGCAGACTAACTTTCCGAAGAGCTGTCTCACTCACACTACTTCACTTCCGCCTCCCCGCGCCGCCCCGTGGCCGATTCCGAGAGTCGTTTTCGTCGCTCTGTCTCTCTCGCACCTGTGCGGGACACCGCATGAGTGCAAGAGAGACAGAGCGACGAAACACGACTCTCGGAATCAGTCTGCCGTATGGTTGACAGCCCTCACTATTAGCCAAACTTCCGGCGGTCCAAACCCCTCAGGCAGCTGCGACTTATTACAACTTCACAGGATTACGGCACGCTGGCGCAAAAAAAAAAAAGAGGAAAAGTGCTTTCACTTTCGTTTTTCCCTCCGTCTTTAAGTCCCATGGCAAGAGCCGACAAAAGTACGCGGGGACGACAAACTCTAGGAGAGCCATACGCATTGGCTGTTACGGTGTGCCAGCTCGCAAGCGGCGGCAGAAAACCGTAAAACCACGTGTTGTTGTTAAATTTGCTTCGTTGCCAGTGGATTTTAAATTTCCCACGGGCCGTCAAAGGCAACGCATCGCGCGTCGCGCAGCGAGCCGCATTTGCGCACCGTTCCCGTTATGGGCCAAAATATTAGCCCGGCCAATGCATAAAACTGACCGCGGTGCGCGCCGACCCCGCGCAACGGCACCTACACCGCGAAAGGCGTGAAACCAGAGACCACCAAAGCCGCTGCAGCCCGCGTGCGGGCCGGGCGTGCTGTTGACTGAGAGCCGTTTTCGTCGCTGTCTCACTCGCACTCTTGGGGCGTCGCGTGTCGGTGCGAGAGAGATAGAGCGACGGAAACGACTCTCGGAGTCAGTCTGCTGAAGCCTCAGACGAAAGGCCTTCCAATGTACACCGCCTTTGCCTATCGCTGCCGCCGCCGAGTGAAGGGACGTGGACAAATAGGGAACAGGTTGTCCGACTCCTGCGGTGATGCAACTGGAGTCGCGAAGCGTTCCGGGAGCCAAACTGTTTGGAATACTCGTCCTCTTCGCGGGAACTGTCCGCACTGAGCCACTGCAGGTGGTGAATTTAGAGAGGCGAGGAGGGCGAAGAAAAAGGTGCGCGCTCACACACGAACACTTCTCGTTCTAACGTTCTGATTGGCGGAGCACCGAACGCATTCCTAACTCCAGGGCGCGCGTCACGCCTAGCGACAGCCACCTGACCCGGGCGGCGACAAGTTTGAACGCGAGCGAGCGGGTCAGCCGGCCGCCCCCAACCCCTTCCCCCTCTCCCCTCACTCGCCCGGCGACGACGGGGCGGCGCGCGCGCGCTCTCTAGCAGTGCGGGCACACACAGATGAGCGAGCGCGCCGCGCGACAGTGCTGTCAATACTAGGAAACAAAAAGACCGGCGTCAACCAAAACAAACAAACGGCGAGTGCTCGTGTGTGTGAACGTGTACTTCTACGCGTGTGGGTGAGAGAGTGTACGCGACTTGTTGCTGGAACCGGCGAGTGTAAGTTCTAGTCAAAGCGAGGCGAAAAGCAGTGTTGTCTTGCCGATTATTTTTCTGACCGAACAGGTTGCCCGATTCGTCAAAAAATCTCATTCAACGAACGTTAATGAAAGCAGATGATCCGTCGCGTTTCACAACTGCTGTGATAGCCGAGAGGTTAGATACGTGGGATCGAGTTACCGCAGGCGGGCGTTCGAATACCAGCGTCACATACGTTTTTTCGACTTACTATCCTAAGGGTGGGGCCATGAGAGCGGAGCCGTGTGCAACAGGCCCACATGCCGGAGGTTCGACTCCTAACAAATATTTCCATTTAATTTTACTGCCTCACCCAGTGCGGTTGAAAAACGTACACGTGAGCCCACTCCGAGCATGGGACGTGGTGGTCCAGGGAGTAGAGGCGTCGGTTCTGAGTGCTAGGGTCGGCGGTTCGACTCCCCCAACTTCTTGCGAAATTTTGACCGGGTCGGTCGAGTTCTGTTGCGTCAAGAACCCACCTCACGCCGGTCCCCTCATCATGGGCCGTGGTGGCCGAGAGCGTAAAGTCGTCTGATCCCGATGGCGGGGTCCGGGGATCGAATCCCATCATTTCATTACATTTTTCGAACGCCTTCCTCCCAGTGCAACTCAAACCCGTCGTCCAACACGCTGCCAGACGTACAAGCGTGATAGCGTAGTGGTCAGAGTCACATTCACCTGGCCACTCCGCTGTGGGTGTCTAAAAAGCAATCCGCTTCGGCGGGTTGGCCTCGGCACTGGAGCGATGGAGTATTTGATCCATCAATCCAGACCATCCGGTGTGTGGTTGCGGGTGGTGCCTCCTTGACTCGTCGGGGAGGCGATGATAAGTCCTTTGAAGCTGGCCTAAAACGCTGTATGTTCGGTACGGGAGCGCCGGACAGTGGGGGTACCATGGGGTACACAACCAACCCTACGAAAACAAGAAGCTCCCACCAAACCTCTTCTCTGTCTGAGTCTCTCTCTGTCTCTCTGTCGTCTCACTCTACGTCCCGCCCCTCAAAGAGCTTCGTACTGGGTGCTCTCACCCAGCTGCCTGAGCTTTGGGGTCCTACTGGGTCCCCCGGCGAACGCTTGGGTCGCTGACGGGATTAACCCCAGGTACCTGATAGCACCGGTTCCCATCCCGAACACCGAAGTAAAGCAGGAGGCCTCCCCATTAAGACTGGGGAGGGGGTGTAGAGTTCAAATTTTTTTCTTTTCCCTTTCAAATTTCTCAGTCAATACTCGTTCGGTTTCCTTGTACGGGGTAGTATGCGGGCTCATTCCAAAGATAGTAATTAAAATTGTGTATGAAACAAAATATATAGACCCGAGCGAGGTGGCCGGTGTTGGTACTTTGGTACTAGCCGTGCCGAGAGCTGGCCCGAGTGCCCCGGGCCGGGCCGAATCGGGAGGCATTGTTGCGCGATATTCCGCGCCGTGGCAGGCGGGGAGCGATTGTCAATGTTGCGCGCAGGCCGTGGCAGGCCGTCGCGAGCGAGGAGGGGGTGCCATTGTTTAGGCCCGGTGCCGCTGGCGCTGTACCGTGGAGGGATTGTCGAATTCCGCGCAGGCTGCGCCTCATTGCCAGCCAGCCAGCCACACGCACCAGCCCGCCCCGGCAGCCAGCCCCTATTATATTGTTAAGGATACGCGCTTCGTTTCTGGACTCGAGAGTAAAAGCACGCTGACACCTTCATGTGTATAGTAGTTTTAAGTATGTTTCAAGTGTGAAGGTATCATCTGCTAAAAAGCGCGGCACCTCGTCCACAGCGCTTGCCACCGCCACTGTAAGTGAGGAACAAAACCCGAGCCTCGCTGAATGCGGCACCAAATCGTAACGGTCTCCCACGACACCGCCCTCGCGTCAGGTTAGTTTCAAAGGCGGCCGCGGAAGTAATCACCTTTTGACGCAACAAGCCGTTTAGTGCCTATCTGCCCGCATCGCATGTTCGGCCGCCGCGCAGCACAGCACGCACTGCACCGCCTGCACTTGCAGTGCACGGGCCGCTGCGTTCAGGTGCGGTCCGCCCGCGCCGCGCCCAGCCGGTAAGGCACCCGTCTTAGGGCAGATAATGAACGCCGATAATTTTAACGCGCTGCCGCTCCGCGCCCTCCAGTAGACCAGCAGACTGATTCCGGTAGTCGTCTCTTTCGTCGCTCTGTCTCTCTCACCTCCGCGGGACGCCGCGTGAGTGCGAGAGAGACAGAGCGACGAACACGGCTCTCGGAGTCTGCCAGCGAAAGCGACCTTGTCCGATGCAGGTGCGCAGCGCGCCTATGGGGCTCGACGACGGGCAGGGCGGTCTTCGCGGCGCCCGGGGTGGCGTCGGCCGCCACCACACTGACAAACGCCGGGCTACGCCGGGCTACGCCGGGCGGGGTGCAAAAAGGAGAGGCCTGGAGCACGAAGGCCATGAAGGCCGACGCGCCGCGCCCCGCCAGGTGTGAGGCACACACACCGTAAGTGCCGAAGCGATGTACTGATGTACGCCGTAATTGACGGTAATTTCATTTTCCCTGTTCGTCTTGGAAAAGCACAACAAAAACCGCCCCTCCCTGCCCTGGCGTGCCCCGGCGGACTGGCGGCGTCCTGGCAGCCCGGCCGGCCGGCCATGTGTGTCCTGATGAGTGGCGCGGCAGGGCCGCCAGGGCCAAGGCAGGGCCGCCAGTGAATTGCGGCGGGATTAATATTAAAACGATACAAGTCTGGCATGAATAAAATATTGGAGCAATGAGGGGCACAGACGCGAGGGGCGTGTGTTGCGGGGGAGGGCCGCCGGGGAGGGAGGGGAGGGGGAGCGTCCGTCCGGCCAGCCACGGCCAGCCGCCCTGCCGGCCGTCAGGGCTCTACTAATTTAACCATTTTGGGCCGGCGGGACTGGAAATCTTTTTAATTTAGTTTCAAATCCAAGTGCGCGACGCTGCGAGTGGGGAGGAGGTCGTCGACGACCAGCCCTTTACGTTTTCAGCAGAACAAACTGTCCCATCCGCGACGAGGCAGGGCGTCGTCGGGGAGCCAACGTGCAGTGTGCCAGCGTGTACCACAAACCTCGCCGCGCCGGGCGGCGGGGCTCCTCTGCCCGCCTCTTCCATTTTTGATGCGACACAGCGCGATACCTCAGCCAATCATCCGAGCCGTGCAGGGCCGGGCGGGCCGGGCCGGGCGTGTTGACAAGGGCAGTCCCCCGCCGAGCGCGCCGTGCACGGTAAACCGAATGCCTCGAAAACCGGGAGAGCGCCCCGGTTTTGGGTGCGCTGTCTTTTTCTATCTTGTGGAGAGGGAGTGAGACAGCGCATCCAAAACCGGGGCGCTCTCCCGGTTTTCGAGGCATTCGGTTTACCGTGTGCTCCCCAAGCTCCCCGAGGTGGCCGACCACCTCCCCGGGGACTCCAGGGTTCGCCCCGCTCCGCCCCGCTCGGCCTGCAGACTCATTCCGAGAGTCCTTTTCGTCGCTCTGTCTCTCTCGCACCCACACGGGACGCTCCATGAGTGCGAGAGAGACGGAGCGACTCTCAGTGTGCAGAGCGCCCCGCCCGCTGTAATCAAGACCCGCCTCAAAAACGAAAAGCGCGTGCGCTGCCCGAATGCTTTTAGTGGCGCCTGCGGGCTGTCTCCCTCGCACGCCGAGCGACGCCGAGGCAGCGGCCCGCGAGTGCGAGAGAGACAGAGCGGAGAGCATGCTGGCGAATTAGTCATGAACTCGACGAGTCGCGGCGAGCCAGGCGAGCCACGGCCAGTCCCACACCAGACCGGACGGCGACGGCGCGGTGCGGGTATCGCGCGGCCTTCCAATCGGCGCCACTGTCTGTAAAACTAAAACTGTAATTACCACTTTAATCGACTTTTGATCGCGCAATGGCGCGGGCAGGCAGGCAGGCTCCTGGGTGGCGCGGGCCCTCGGCAGCCCTCGGCCGTTCGGGACTCTGTTCGTCACGCACAGTCACGCGGCGCCACGCGTGTCACGCCGCGCTGTCGCGCCGCGGCAGCAGTGCGGCAGCACGCGGACGCCGGGACGCCGGCAGTGCGGCGGAATGCGTCCAAAACGCCGCGCTATAAATTAGTCACGCGATCAGGCGGTGCCGAGCCGAGCCGGGCCGAGCCGGGCCGGGGCACGCGAGGAAGCACAGTGGGCCGGAAGACCGGTGGAGGCGGCCAAAACTCTAGACGCGTTTTGAGCTCCATAGTCGCTAAATGGGACTCGAACCGAACGTGTGACCCCACCAATGGATTGCTCTCCGAACGAGGAATCCATTGGTGGGGTCACACGTTCGGTTCGAGGCCTGTTTAGCAACTCTGGAGCTCAAAACGCGTCTAGAGTTTTGGCCGCCTCCACCGGTCTTCTGGCCCACTGTGGGAAGCCGGCCCGGTCGAGCCGGTGCAGAGCATGCGCGCGGAGGACGGCCGCGACGCCGGGGCCGCCGTGCCGTGACTGTCCTCCGTGTGGTCGGTCGTCGCGGGAGGCGCCGCATGCCTGCCTTGCCGGCTGGCTGCCTGCCTGCCTGACTGGCCGGCCAAATCTTTGGGGGGACTTGTGGGAAGGCCTTGATGCGTACAAGGGTACCACAGGGTACCACAGGGTACCCGTACCCGTCCATGCCTTCATCATGCCGGCGGACAGGCCCAGGTCGGCCCAGGCCGGCCGGACATTGTCATGCATGTGCTCTCCGTGGCCTCAGGGCTTTGGGGGAGGGGGCAGCGCAGCGCGCAGCAGCAGCAGGCTCGTTCCGAACCGCCGCTCCGTCTCTGTCGCGCTCGTGGGGCGTGCCGTGGCGGTGCGAGAGAGACGGAGCGACGACGCGCCGTTCGGAATGAGTACCGAGGGCGCGGCTGGCGCGGCACAGTGGGCCGGAAGACCGGTGGAGGCGGCCAAAACTCGAGACGCGTTTTGAGCTCCGGAGTCGCTAAATGGGACTCAAACCGAACGTATGACCCCACCAATGGATTGCTCTCCGAACGAGGAAGCCATTGGTGGGGTCACACGTTCGGTTCGAGTCCTGTTTAGCGACTCTGGAGCTCAAAACGCGTCTAGAGTTTTACCCGCCTCCACGGTCTTCTGGCCCACTGTGCGCGGCCACCGATCGCACGGCAGGCCTTGCAGCCACGGCCGGCATGATGGAGGACAGCCCGCTGCAGTGCTGCCGGTGGTGCAGGGCAGCGCGAGGCAGCGCAAGGCGTCGAACGTGTTGCCCCTCAAATCATTACTGCAAAAAGACAAAACGACAATGAGCGGCGGAACATGGATGGCTCGGCGGGCTTGCAGCGCTCGCAGGCCTTACAGGCTTACAACGTGCAAGGAATCAGGAATCGCTCACTGGACGGCGGATCACTGCAGGACCGCCACGCCGTGGCCACGCCACCGCAAGTGCAGCCAAACTTGATTTGCAGTTTTATGCCCCTTAATTAGAAGCGCCGCGCCGTACATCATCGCTGATGGGGCATTTTGCTGTCATCTTTCGCCTTGTATTCCCTGTTATGTGTAATAAAATAATAAAATCTTAACGTGAAATGTGTTTGCATTGAAGCCGGCCGGCAAGGCCGCCATGCCGCTCGGCCACCGCGCAAAAACTGGTCGAATTCCTGCCGGAGATACCCGTCCTCGTGCTCGACGACGGGCAGGGAGGGGGGGGGGGGATGCACCACAAACAAAGTATACGTATGCACTATTGCCGACTATTACGTCGCCAGACGGTGAATTTATCGAGGTCCTCACCATATCGTGGCTAAAAATGATACTGGACAGGAAAGGAAGAGTCCCTTGACTCGAATCGAACGTGCGACCCCACCGATGGATTGCTCTCCGGACGAGGAATCCATTGGTGGGGTCACACTTGCGGTTCGAGTCCAGTTTAGCGACTCTGGAGCTCAAAACGCGTCTAGAGTTTTGGCCGCCTCCACCGGTCTTCTGGCCCACTGTGGGCCGTGGCCGCGGCGCTGCCCGTATGAGCCGTCCAAGCTGCTCAAGCTGCTGCCGTACCTCGTCGTGGCCAAGAAGGCCCGCATCACTTGCTGCGCGTTGCTGCGCATTGCTGTGACCGTTGGTCCACCGATTTGCAGCTTAATTAAGGAGGTCCTGGGGCGTCCTTGTTTACGAGGCGATGCGTGCAGCGGCCGTGCGCCGGGCTCACTCCGAGGCGCATTCGTCGTCCTGTCTCTCTCGCACTCGCGGGGCGTGCCGTAGGGGCCGTAGGGGAGCGAGCGAGACAGAGCGGTGTGAGTGGGACCGTCACTCGGTGCGTGTCGGGCCGAGCCTTCGCTGGACCCCCGGACCCTCCATCAACCCCCCAGCATGCAGGGAGCCCCCTGCGGAAGCCCAGCGGGCCCAGCGGGCCCCCGTGTCCGGCGGCATGCATCGCCTGCGTCGCCTGCAGTGCAGTGTCAAGCCAGACGCCACTCGCAGTGCACATGCACAGTGGCGACCGGGGCCTCGCAAGTCATAATGCTGCCAGGCCTTTCTCTCTCTCTCTCTCTCTCTCTCTCTCTCTCTCTCTCTCTCTCTCTCTCTCTCTCTCTCTCTCTCTCTCTCTCTCTCTCTCTCTCTCTCTCAAGTCATTGATCGGGCCAGCAGGACGGAAGCCCAACGGTTTGTTTGATTCCCATGGACTGTTGGTACCCTGGCTGTGCTGCGCGGCCGCGTCACTGGCCGTGCCGTGCCGGGCAGTAAAATGAGGCCGCTGGTCGATTTACGACGCGGCGACGCGGTGCTGCGAGATTTAAAATAACCGGTCAGAGTCGGTCATTAACCGTGAATGGCGTTCGGTTCGGCGTGTTCACCCGCATCGCGTCGCGTCGCATCCGGCGGATTGGCTACGCTCGCCTTCAAGGGTTTCACGTTTTCGCGTCATCCTTCGGCGTCGCCGCGCCGTCCCTCCCTCTCTCTCGCACCCACGGGGCGCCCCGTGTCGGCGCGAGAGAGACAGAGCGACGAAACGGGCGCGGCCGGTCGTCGGGCGCGTGCATGTAGAGCCTCACTTTCAATTTGGCGAGGACTTTGCTTGGCGTCGCCGCGTCGCTCGGCGATGGCCTCGGCGATGGCGGCCACGGGCGACTCGTCTTCGGGGACCTCTCTAATGAAACTCGAGAAGAGGCGACGGCGGCGACGGGGTTGCCGCCAACCCTCAGTGACCCTCCGCCCTTCCCGCGTGCCCTGACCCCCCCCCCCCCGCCGGGCCGCCTGGTGACGTAGTAAAAAGTGGGTCGGTCGTTCATTAATTTGCAGACTTATTCTCGTCTTGGGCCAAGTGGACTTGCAGAGCACAGAGACAAGACGACTTTCGGGCCGTGTTGACTTTTCTTTCCGAGGACCGACGACCCAATTAGCCGCGAGGCAACCCCCCCTCTCCCCCCCCCCCCCCCCCCCGCCCCCTCCCCGCCCCCTGCATCGTACCGCTGCATTTTGGAGTGCGCGTGCTAACGGGCGACCCCACGAACGGGCGCCACTCCAGCCTGGAGACTCCAGGACTTGCAGCCGCTGCAGCGTCCTGCAGCAGCAGGGCTGCACGCCCTTCGTCGCTGCGTCTCTCTCGCACACCTACGAAGCCCCTCGTGCGTGCGAGAGAGACCGAGCGCCGTTTTCGGAGTGGCCCCGCCATGACTTGCCTGCTTGCCCCAAGGCTTGCCCCCCGCAGGGCAAGCACCTTGCAGACGAAACTACGGGGAAAAGAGGAGAGCCCGCGGAGGAGGATTTCTCCTTGAAGATCAAAGCGGCCATCAGTGTTTCCGTGGGTGGTGCAGCGCAGGCGACCGCTATCCTGCCGGCCAGGGTTCGAAACCACCCCACCGCAAACTTTTTTCTATCGGTTTACCTTTGGCTTTGAGGCACGGCGATAAGGGCGCCGACGGGAAGGTGTGCGCCAAAGACGCGGAGCCAACTACCATCAGTCAGCCAAGTTTTTACCGCCGCCGTGGCCCGCGCAGTGGGCCAGAAGACGGCGCAGGCGGCCAAAACTCCAGACGCGTTTTGAGCTCCAGAGTCGCTAAACAATACTCGAACCGAACGTGTGACCCCACCAATGGCTTCCTCGTTCGGAGTGCAATCCATTGGTGGGGTCACACGTTCGGTTCGAGTCCCATTTAGCGACTCTGGAGCTCAAAACGCGTCAGGAATTTTGACCGCCTCCACCGGTCTTCTGGCCCACTGTGGCCCGCCAGCGCTCTCGTCGCTCTGTCTCTCTCGCACTCGCAAGCGCAGTAGTTTGGAATGAGCCCGCAGAGGTAACTAGCGCCCCGGCGAAAAAGCGAACTAGGGTTGGTCGTCTCATTCGTCACTTCGGGCCGCGGGGGACAGTGTGGGCACACATGAATGCCCCGAAAGAAAGGGCGAGTGGGTGCGCATGAGAGAGGAGAGGAGAGAGAGAGAGGAGAGGAGAGAGAGAGAGAGAGAGAGAGAGAGAGAGAGAGAGAGAGAGAGAGAGAGAGAGAGAGAGAGAGAGAGAGAGAGAGAGAGAGAGAGAGAGAGAGAGAGAGAGAGAGTGTTTGCGGGAGGCGAGGGGTGGGCATTCGGAGAGTTTGAAAGACTGCGCGATGAAATGTAGGGAAGAAAGGGAAAGGCGCTTGTTAAGGGCGACGCGAGGGTTGGGAGCGGCGCGGCACGGCCCGGCCAGGGCGCAAGCCAGGGCGCCCATTCCCGTTTCCCACAAATAAGCAACACACACGCGCGCGCGCGCACGCTCACGCACACAGGACCACCCTTCTCCGTTTCTTCTTTTTCATACTCACCCTTCGGAATGCTCTCATTTTAACCACACATTTATTCTGCGCACGCTCATATGGGGCGTCTTTATGTGTTTCAGGCCGAGCTTACACAGCAGACAAGAAGGGGTGGCGGGGCGTGGCGTGGCGGGGCGTGGCGTGGCGGGGCGGGTGGGAGCTGGCATAGGACTTCCCGATAGAGGGAAGGCAGGCGCGCGTCATCGGGAGCTCGCCGCCCCGCCCCGCCCCGCCCCGCCCCGCCCCGGCACGGCGCTCATCAACACGCACGATTGCACCCGCGCTTCGCCGCTTCGCCTGTCCGCCACCGCTTGGCTGGCTTGGCTGGCTCCGCTTGCCCCGGCCTGGCGGCCTGGCCTCCACCTGCTTTGCATCCGCGTCTGTCTGCGGGCTGGCTCCGAGAGTTCCGTTTTCGTCGCTCTGTCTCTCTCGCACCTAGACGGGACGCCCCATGAGTGCGAGAGAGACAGAGCGACGAAACCGACTCTCGGCATCCGCTCCGCCAATTTGGAGCGGCGCGGCGGCGCGGTGCAGCGCGGTGTCCTGCCGGAAGCACTCCACGAGCACGGCCAGCACGGCCAGCACGCCGAGCACGCCCTGGGCACGCGCGCGGCACCGTGCGTGTATTATTCAGCAGCAGGCCGATCCCGAACCAAGTCGCTCTGTCTCTGTCGCACTCGCGGGGCGTGCCCAAGGGCGTGCCGCTGTGCCGCGGGGGTGCGAGAGAGACGGCCTGCGGCGCGCCACGCGAATCAAGCCGCCCCGGCCGTCCCGCCGCGCGCCCCGCCGCACTTTTCTTCATTGCGCGAGGCAGCGCGAGGCAGCGCGAGGCACGGCGCCGTGGACGCGCTGTGGCAGTGGGATTTGTTCGCCGGGAACTACAAGGAGGCCGCCAGCGAGGTCCCACCGCACGGGGACATCGGTCTGCCGTCGCTCTGTCTCTCACGCACCCCTACGGCACGCCCCAAGAATGCGACGGAGACAGGGCGACGAAGCGACTCTTGTGGACCAACAACAGTTGAGTTGGAAGAAAGGCGCACGAGAAGGAACCACGGGTGCGTAGAAGTGGTTGGGGAGGCAGAGGCAGACTGATTCAGTCGTGGAAACTGGGTGTCTTTGTCACCCGCCCCGCTTTTCGGGCGCCATACTCCGCGTGCCTGCAGTCCGGCTGCCCCGCCCCCCTTTCATTTCAATCATTCCGTTTCTTCATTTGACTCGCGACATAAATTGGACACTCGATGTTCGTTTTTGACTGAAATGAAAGGACTTTTGCATGCGGTGTCCCGTCTCCCTGCGCCCTGCGCGTCAAGTATCGACCTGAGCGTCGCAGCGTCGCAGCGTCGCTTGCACCGCCAGTCTGCCAGTGCCACTCGGCCCCTCCGTGAAGCCATGGAAACAGACTGATACCGGATACCCCAAAGGCCCTAGGCCCTGGGCGAGCCCTGGGCCTGCCTGCCTGCCCCGCACTGCCCGCAGCCCACCGCCGACGGCGCGTCCACACGGCGCCCCAAGGACTTAGGCCCTGGCCTGCCCCGCCCCTGGCCCGCCCCTGGCCCGCCCCTGGCCTGCCCCTCCAGTCTAGCCGTTGCGCCGTCTTGCCACCGCCTTGCTACATCCTCACCGACCCTAGTCGACCAGTCATCCAGATAGAAAGATAAATTCGCCACTGTAAAGACCGCCGCGCTGTACCCATTAATTTAGAACGGACCCGTCGGACTCCACTCCGGTCGCGTGGCCCGGCGCGGCCTGGCGTGGCCTTGCCCCTTTCTTCTGCACTTGATTCAAGCCGCCCCGCGGCCCCGCGGCCCCGCGGCCCCGCCACAGCAGTCCACTACACTGTGCTCGCTGGGCGTCGCTGGGCCGCTTCACCCACAATAACCTTTTGCCGCTGGGCCGGGCTCGGCCCCGCAGCGCCGCGCTGCACTAGTTTCGGTTTCGCAACCATCCCGTTAGTTCACGCCTCGTTCTTCCCTCGCGATGGTTTCGGTCTCTCGCTTACGTAGCAGGGTCTTCTTCTTCTTCTTCTTCTTCTTCTTCTTCTTCTTCTTCTTCTTCTTCTTCTTCTTCTTCTTCTTCTTCTTCTTCTTCTTCTTCTTCTTCTTTCTTCTTCTTCTTCTTTTCTTCTTCTTCTTCTTCTTCTTCTTCTTCTTCTTCTTCTTCTTCTTCTTCTTCTTCTTCTTCTTCTTCTTCTTCTTCTTCTTCTTCTTCTTCTTCTCCTCCCCCCCCCTCGCGCAGTAGCGAATAGGCCGAACCAGAGGCGTCGATGCGGTTGCGCCCCTTTACAGTGACGAAGGGGGCGTGGCAGTGTAGTGGCGGTGTAGTGGCAGTGTAGTGGCGCGGCCCGCGGGGTCTAGGCCGTCTAGGCCGTCTTGACCGTCTCGCGCGCAGGTGCACCGCGAGCGGCCGCGAGGCCAAGGTTGGGCGGGCCCGTGGCGGCACACGGCCCAAAGTTAGCGACGACCGACTTTGGACCGATAATGACCTGCGACTGCGTTCCGTTCCGTTCCGTTCGCACCACTCCGCCATGGATTTATCTCCGCGCTTCTGCCTCTCTCGCACTCACGGGGCGTCCCGCAGGGGTGCGAGAGAGACGGAGCGCTCGGCCAGCGGGGCGTCACGGGGACAGCGGGCAGTCGGCGAGCAGCGCTGCGGCGATCCGGAAATTGTCGGGCAGCAATAACTCGTGCGTTGGCAGCACTGGCCGGCCCGCGTTTATGCATGCGAGCGGACGGGATAAGCGTTACCAACTTTTGTTCCTCGAACTTCCCTCCTCCCCCTCCCCACACGGAGCGCCCCGCCCCGCCCCGCCCCGCCCCGCCCCGCCCCGCCGGCCGGCTGATTTATTTGGTGGCGGCCGCGACGTGGCCAAGATAGAATGTGCCTCTCCTCTCCGCTCTGGGGGCTGCGCGCCGCACCGCGCCGCGCTGACTTAGTGACCCACCTTCGCTGAATTGGCCGCCGAGTCTCCCCGCCCCGCCAGACTCCGCAGCGGGTAATGCGCGTTTTGTTGCGGAAGAGAGAATTAAAAGCCCGTCGTTTTGACTATACTGTCGTTCGAGGAACGGCGGGGGACCATCGGCTGACGCGGTGACTTATGAGGAAGGCACGCCCACCTCAGGTGGCGTCATCGTCCTGGGTGCGCCGGAAAAGAGACCGCGCCGAGTCGGCAAGTGGGGAAAATGCCCGTATTTGCAGGTTTTTAGCAGATGTTCAATTGAAAAAGATCAACTGTTTGTACGCCGTTGTTGTACTCTCACATGGAGCCTGCACGTGCAGTGCACCCAGCTTGACACATGAATTTTTCTAGACCGGCGTAGCCGAATTACTGCGAGCGGGTCAAAGCACCTCAACCACCTGTCCCAGATAGTTTTCTTCCCCTCTTTACGAAAGTCGCACTTTTGACGGTCAGCATAGATGGAGTCACCATACAGCCAGGTCAGGCAGGTCTTGACTCTTTAACGGAACAAGTCCCCCGACAACATCTCTCTAAATTTTGACCCCCATTCTCGCCATTTCCCGCAGCGTGGATTGGCAAAGCGGACTCGGAAACACGGTGGAGCCGAGGCGTGTGGCACTACATGTTCGCGAGACTGCAGTTCCTTCGGGACCGGCCGCGGAGTGGACCGAGCCGACCACCGCGCGGTTATCAAGCCGAGGGCCGGCCAGAGTCGGGCCGCTCGCAACCTGTTGAAACCATAACTCGCCGGCCATACACACACGCCCCACTGGAGCCGGGGCCGCGTGCGAGGCGCGAGTACCTGTGCTGACCGACGCCGAGAGTCGCTTTCGTCGCTCTGTCTCTCTCGCAGCAGCACGGGACGCCCCATGAGTGCGAGAGCGACGAACAAGTCTGCGGTGTGCCGAAGCCCAAAGTCCCGGACGCAGCCCCGATCGCCGTCGGAGGTCGGGCGGCACTGCGGTCCGACGCCGGCGGCGTATCTACAACGATACCACTTTTTTATGGCTAGCCAAATAGTCAAACGAAATGCTGCGATCGGAAACCAAATCCGATAGGGCACGCCGCGCCCCGCCGTGCTCGCTGCGCGGCTCGCTGCCAGTCCGGCTTCGGGCTCTGCTTGTCCGGGCCGATGGATGGCCGGGCCGGCCGGCCCGGGCAGGCGGTGTGTTTTCGTAATCCTGCGGGAAAGTCTGCAGCTCCGCAGCGCAGCGCCCCTCGGCCGACTTAGGATAACGCTCCATACAAACTTCACGCTCGCAAGAACAAGTTGGCTTGCTGGGTTCAAACGCCGCACGCTCAAGGCCGCCCTTTGAAACGCCCTGTTGCCTCTCTCTCTCTCTCTCTCTCTCTCTCTCTCTCTCTCTCTCTCTCTCTCTCTCACACACACACACACACACACACAGAGCCGCAAAACCTTCTTGTCGTCGCGACGACGTCGCTACCCCCGACGACAGGGACTTTCAATGCCGCGCTCTGCCGCGGTGGAGCCTCTTGCACGGAGTATCGCCGTTTCTTTCCCGCAGATAGCACACACACACTCACAGACACACACAGACGCACACACACACACAGCGCGCAGGACAAAATGCAGACGGCATCGTCGACGAACAGCAGGCCGCTGCGCTAAGGCCGCACTGCAGACCGATTCCGAGAGCCGTTTGCGTCGCTCTGTCTCTCTCGCACTCATGGGGCGTCCCGTAACAGGTGCGAGAGAGACAGCGCGACCTGGCTGCGCCCGCCTGAGCGCTGAAATTAGAAGCGATACCCCACGCAGGCAGATTCACGGCGCATTCAAAGGGACGATAGCCGGGCATGCACTGCAAGTCCTGCAAGCCACTGGCTGCCACCGGCCCGATGAAAATCGCTGGATATACTGCTGCAAGGCGGTGGGTCGGTGACGCGCCGCGACGCGCGCTCTCGCAACGACGCGACGCGCCCATGCAGCAACGTCGAATGTAGACCGTGCTCCTGCCGTCGTTTTCAGGTGTTTCTTTTTCCAGGGCCCTTTGCGCAACGCACACATCCCCGGGCCGCGGCGACCGCTGCGGTCGCTGTCAGCCCGGCCTCACCATTTTGATTAATTGCCCTGCTGACCCGCGGGCTCGGCCGCTCGTCCAGTCAAACGCTCGGTTCAACTAGATACACCATCGAAAACTATCGGGCCGGCCCGCTCCGCTGGCCCGCTCCGGTCGCGGCTGGTCGCACAGGCAGGTCCGCGCTCACGACACCGGGAACGCGCCCGGAGCCTGCGGAGCCCCGGGGACGCAGGAATGCGTTCCGTGTCGGCCGGGCGGCCTGCTCACAGTGGGCCAGAAGACCGGCGGAGGCGGCAAAAATTCTAGACGCGTTTTGAGCTTCAGGGTCACTAAATGGGACTCGAATCGAACGTGTGATCCCACCAATGGATTCCTCGTTCGGAGAGCAATCCATTGATGGGGTCACACGTTCGGTTCGAGTCCCACTTAGCGACTCTGGAGCTCAAAACGCGTCTAGAATTTTTGCCGCCTCCATCGGCCTTCTGGCCCACTGTGCTGCTTGGCGGCCGGCGCGGCCAGGGCGGCCGGGGCGGGCCCCGCGTTTCGCAGGCAGGCCGGGCTACGCGGGGCTACGCGGGGCCACGCGGGGCAACGTGACCACGCCGAGGTATCCGTTTCGTTTCGACCGGCCGGTCGGGGGAAAGCCAAGACCACGACTATACGTTCCGTCGCCCCGTCGTTCCGTATTGCATGGCCGCTGGTTTCACTTCCGACGAGGAAAACGGCCGATTTTGGCCGATTTCGGTGGACGGGCGCGCGGTTACATGTGGCGGTGCCGCGGGTGACGAACCGACCGACCGCCGGGGCAGGCCGATGCTCAAATCGCGATTTAGCGATACCGCAAACAATGCCGGACCACCGCCAGAGCGACTCGCGTCCAGTTGGGCAACGCGCGATCCACGGCCAACGAACTGGACGAATATTACGGCGGCAGGGCAGGGCAGGGCGCGCCGCTCGCGTAACCAGCGCACCTGTGCTGCCGCTAAACGGGCCGTTTTCAGGAAATTTAAGTTAATTTTCTTGCTCATTTCCGTTGCCGCTCACTCTCCTCTCGGTGGGTGGCTTGGAGGCCTATCTCGCCGCGGCTCAGCTCGGCGGCCGCGTCGGAAGTTACGACGTGCTGCACTGCTAGCTTGAGCTGCTCGCTGGCGCGCTGGCAGTTCCGCCGCGGGCTGCTGCTGCGAGACAGACTGCACTAAATCATGGCCGCCTTGTCCTTCTCCAGGTCCTCCAGGCCTCCGGGCCTCCAGGTGCGACAAGGGCAGTAACCCACTTTCAATTGGAATTCATTACGAGTAATAGTCCCATCCGCCCTCGTTATTTATAGCTCGTTTTCATTCGGACCCGTCAAGCGGCCGGCTGCTTCTGTCCCTCTCGCACTCACGGCGCGTGCCGCGGGCGTGCGAGGGAGACGGAGCACTGTTTGCAATCGGCTTGACGTCTAGTTGGCTCGCAGCGCCGTTTCCTCAGACGCAAAGCCCCGCGCGCCCGCGGACAGACGACCCCCACCTGAAGCGCGCCGCACCCCGCCCCGCCCCGCCTCGCCCCGCCCCGCCCACCCCGCCCCGCCCGCCTCGCCCCGCCCGCCCCGCCCCGCCCCGCCCCGCCCCGCCCGCGCCCGCCCCGCCCCGCCCCGCCCCGCCCCGCCCCGCCCCGCCCCGCCCTAGCCCGGCCGCCAGCAGACGACAAATGACGCAGGGAATGCGCTTGCGGGTCGTCGACTCTTGGGGCCTTCGGGCTGTCGGGGAAGCAGGCGCTTTCGACCGGCGCTTGCAAGCGCTTTGGCGCGCCTTCGTGCGGCGCTCATCCCGATTGATGTGGCGACTGCCGCGACGAGAGACACCGCGTGATCGAGAGGGCCATCGAGCGGCAGAGTCTGTCTCTCTCGCACTCACAGTGTCTCACACGGGAGGCCCCGTGAGTGCGAGAGAGGCAGAGCGACAGGCGCCACTCCGCCCTTTCGGCCCCATTGGGTACGGGTGCGGCGCTGGGGCGGCGCTGGGGCGGCGCTGGGGCGGCGCTGGGGCGGCACCGGGGCCCATAGGGTGGCCGTCCGGCGCCCGGCACGGCGGCCTGTTGCAGTACGGGTACCAGCAGACCCAAGGCTGCGAGTTGGAACCCCTAACTTTAGCGTCGCCGCGTCGCACCAGGTGTTAACTCCAATTCTAAGCGCGCCTATCTCGTAAACGTTGCCCGGACCCAGCGTTATGCGTAGGATGAAGAAGCTGAGAACATCGAATTTTAGTACTCCTTTAATTTTAATACTGTCCTGCACTACATTGCTAACGCTCACCATTTGAAACAAGGTTTTTGAAAGACAAAGACACTTAAATTCACTTTTGTTCAAATATTATAGCGACACCCCCGTTCAGGGAAAGAAACCTCCTCCTCGGTCGCGTAGTTTCGGTGCGTCCTGTCCGAAGCCTTCGCCCACCAGACTAGCCCACCGTGGTTAATTGCCATTGGCCGGAATGGGAACACGACATTGAACCTCCTCGTCCGCGCCATGAGTCATGACAAAGCATACAAGTCATCAAAGTCAGCCGATCGGTTGCGTTAGAGGTTTTTAGCCGACAAGCACGAGCAGGCTGGCACACCAGGCACCGTTGTGCCACGCAGGCATAGCACGCTGCCTTTCATAAGGCTGGTCTAACGTTTCGCGCACAAAACAGATGTAATAGGTTAAACAAGGCGGTGCGTTTGCGAGACCGTACGCGGCGACCACACAAGAAGGCGTGACTTGACTAACAGTGCCGTAGCTCTTTATGCGCCGCGTAAAACCATACCCACACTCAAGGAGGGAGGGGAATAGAGAGGAAAACATACGAAAAATGAAAGGCCCTTATAAACGTGTGGTAGGGAGAGAGTGCTGTGCGACCGCGCCCCCCTTGGGGCCTCGGGACCCCGACCCGGGTCTCTCTCAATTAGAGGACTGCTCCCATTCCTCCCACAAATCTTTACTGAAAAGTTTCTTCCTTACATTTCTTCCTTTTTTCGTGCCGTCGGGCCATCCCCCATCCAATCCCAACGGAGGTCCCCGTGTCCCGAAACGAAAGGCCAAGAGAGAAGGGAGGGGGGAGGGGGGGGGAGAGGAGGAGCAATGCAAACCCGCACTCGGAATAATCGTCCACAGAATGTGTTGAATAAAAGGAGAAGACACATCGAACTGAGGAACATCTTCACTTTCTTTCTCTCTCTTTTCCCCGCACAGTCTCTGGAGAAATGGCGAGGAGGACCGCAGGGCCGGCGGTGCCGGTTCGGATCTCGGAGTGTCGTGAGATTCCAGCATCAGTACGGCAGCCAGTCACACGCTGTCCAATTCATCGCAACCAGAGGAATCCCAAGCCCGCGGTGTCACTCGTCTGCGACGTAACGAGGAGTCAGTATTTTGGATGGCCCTCCCCGCCCCGGGTGCGAGTCAATGGATTGACAAGGGGGCTCACACACGAAAATACGGGGTGCGAGAAACATTTCGTGTGTGGCGCAGCGGGCCTCCAAATCATGACGCTCCGTCGACCGCGACTCTCGTTTTCGGCAGTGCACTGTGGATAGGCCAGTGGTTCTCAACCTTAGGGTCGCGACCCCAAGTGGGGTCGTGAAAAAATTTTAAGGGGTCGCGGCGAGGTAGCTGGGGTCGTGTTTTGGGCCGATTTTAAGCAGCCACTGCGTCTGATCCGAGGCGGGCATTTTGCTCCCTCAACGGGCAATTGGTCTTTGAACCTTCCTTTAGCATGCCTTTGTTACGGAGTGTGATTATCAGTCTTAGTTTGGGAGCAGTATTGTCTCAAAGTTTACCAAAACGGTCAGAAATGTCTTTGAAAAATCGTGTTTTGGGCCGATTTTAAGCAGCCACTGCGTCTGACCCGAGGCGGTATTTCGTCCTCCTTCAACGGGCAATTGGTCTTTGGACCTTCCTTTAGCATGCCTTTGTTACGGAGTGTGATTATCAGTCTTAGTTTGGGAGCAGTATTGTCTCAAAGTTGGCCGAAACGCTCAGAAATGTCTTTGAAAAACCGTTGTGACTGTTTTGGTCAACTTTGAGACAATACTGCTCCCAAACTAAGACTGATAATCGCATTCCGTAACAGAGGCATGCTAAAGGAAGGTCCAAAGAACAATTGCCCGTTGAGGGAGCAAAATGCCCGCCTCGGATCAGACGCAGTAGCTGCTTAAAATCGGCCCAAAACACGATTTTTCATAGACATTTCTGAGCGTTTCGGCCAACTTTGAGACAATACTGCTCCCAAACTAAGACTGATAATTGCACTCCGTAACAAAGGCATGCTAAAGGAAGGTCCAAAGACCAACTGCCCGTTGAGGGAGCAAAATGCCCGCCTCGGATCAGACGCAGTGGCTGCTTAAAATCGGCCCAAAACACGATTTTTCAAAGACACTGCTGACCGTTTCGGCCAACTTTGAGACAATACTGCTCCCAAACTAAGACTGATAATCGCACTCCGTAACAAAAGCATGCTAAAGGAAGGTCCAAAGACCAACTGCCCGTTGAGGGAGCAAAATGCCCGCCTCGGATCAGACGCTGTGGCATGTTAAAGGAGGGGTCCCGTGGGGTCGCGAAATTTTTCCTGGGGGTCGCGGAAATTTTTGGCTTCAAATTTGGGGTCGCGAGCCGAGAAAGGTTGAGAACCGCTGGGATAGGCCATCCCGGTGACGAGTGCGGACAGGTCAGACACTGCACTGCAAAGGCCCAAACGGCGTTCATTAAAAGTTCGGCCGCAGAAGGAGCGGTGCGTTGTTCCATCGGTCCATCGGGAAGTTAGTTTTGACAGCTCCCGGCAATACGGGAATAATGAAGGGAAAACGGATTACCGGCGTTCGCGCCTCGGCCACGCCACTGGCCGAACCTGCAGAGACACTTCGGGCTGGAAGTTGGTCTGGGCCATCACTGAAAGTTGGAACACGCAGCAGCAGCCGAGACACGCGAGGGGCAGTAACTCACTCCCCATTAGATGTACAAGCGGAAGACTGTCCGTCGATGATTTTGCCGGGGCTTCTATCCTCTATCTTGAGGGGAATACAAATCCTCAGTCTGGGGGGCCTTTGAACTTGACCTAATCTCAAGATCGGTCTAAACAGGCCTGAGTAGGCCCTTTGACATACATCCCAGACAGGTTTCGATTTTGTGACTCGGTCCTTGAGTAACAAAGGTTTCTCAGTATGCGCGATAGTGCCTTGTGTCCATGATGGCCATCTTTGAGATTTGGGGGTCGTTCTGCAACCTAAGGCACGCTGGTCGGGCCGGTCGGACGGTCGTGCACGGCTCAGTGCAGAGCATCATATACGACAGCGTGCCGGCCACTCGTTTATGCATGGGCTCGAAAATGGATTCCACACCCCACACTATCCGCTTGGCTGGCCGCTTGGCTGGCGGCTCGGGCTGGCCGCCACAGCCACTCCCCCCGTCAGTCAGGCCGGCGTCAGCCTCCGCGGCGGGCCGCCCTTCGCTTCCGCCATGCTTCCGCCCTCGGCCTCGCAGCCCGGCAGTCTCGCAGTCTCGTGGGATCGAATACCCCGAGCGCCGCACATTTTTATCCCCTATCCAGCAAGCGTTGGCGGGCGGGGCAGGCCCGGGCCGAGCCTGGGCTAGTCCATGGCGCTCCCATATCCCTTCCGCCCGTCCGCCCCCCCCCCCCCCCTCTAGCTGCAGTCGGTCGAGCAGCAGACATTCCGAGAGCCGTTTTCGTCGCTCTGTCTCTCTCGCACCTACACGGGACGCCCCGTGAGTGTGAGAGAGCTCAGTCAGTGTGGGCGCCGCGGCTCTGGCCGCCGCCAACGCCAACCAACCCCTGTTGCTGCGCCAGGCCTCGCCAGGCCAGCCAGGCCGGCCGACGCGTCTTCGGCAACAACGCGGAATGAGGTTTCCGGCCGCCATCTCGTGCTCCAAATGTGTGGCATTCGTCCATAACAGCGCATCTACCGTGGGACTCCCTTTGAAGATACGTTGTTCTGTCAGATGATCACTCAATTGGGGGCGGGGGTATTTTTCAAGGATCTCCCCGTCTGAGAGAGAGAGAGGGGGGGTTGGAGGGAGAGAGAGAGAGGGAGAGGAAGAGGGGGGAAGAAAACGAAACTCAAAAATAAAAAGAAGCAGAAGGAAACACTTGCTTTTTGAACCCACGACCTCCAAACGGAAATAGAGTTCGCTCACGGACCTCTAAGTACAGCGTTCATAAATGGTGGAAAACTATATCATCCGCCAAACAAGAAATGCGTCACTGTCTTCGCTGGAAATTGAACCCGCGACGCAGATGTCACCCGCGAGAGATGGACCGGGGACGAGGGGCGGGCGGGGCGGGCGGGGCGGGGCGGGGCGGGGCGGGGCGAGGCGACACGTGTGGCGGAGGGTCAGTTACAGTGTTACAGCACAGCGTGGTGCGGCCGCGCGGGTCAGGGGGAGGCAGGCGGACACACGGACACCGCGCGGCGAGCCCGCGAGCGACAGAGACAGAGCGCATTTCTCGCCGCGGCCCGCTCGGGAGCGACGGAGACAGAGCGCGAGTTTCTGGCCGCGGCCGCGTCGTCACGCACCCCCATTGTCACTTTGGATTTGGCGATCTGGCGATCGCAGCGGGGCGGGGCGGGGCGGGGCCGGCTGCCCTGCCTCGCACCATGGGAGCCGCTCCGAATCGCGCTAAATGCTGACAGCTGGCCCCCAATCACGCGCCGCGCTGTCTCACTCGCACCCCCGCGGGACGCCCCTCGAGAGCGAGAGAGAGAGAGAGAGAGAGAGAGAGAGCGAGAGAGAGAGAGAGACGGGCCACCCAGGGCACAGGCAGCATATTGCAGCCGGAAATATTTATCCTCGCCGTTGCTGCGAACGCATCGATTTCGGGCAAACGGCGGACACAATGGCCGAAACGGCTAAAAAGATAAGCCCCTCTCCTTTTTTGCGCGGTCACGGCTCGTTTTTCTGGGAGCCGGGCGTGCCGGCCGGGCGGGGCGGGGTGGCCTTGTGTCCGACGCGCCGGCAGTGCCGCGACCCACTTCCCTTCCACGGCCACCCTTCGGCTCCGACTGCCCACAGTGCCCACACTGCGATTACTTCGGGGGGTTTCGCTTATGTTTTCGGAATGGATCCGTTTCCAAGCGCGCATGCTGTTTCATTCCGGCCAGCCATTGTACGCGCGCGTACGCACACACACACACACACACACGCACAGTAACCACTCTCACTACTTTTATTTTCGATATAATACGCGAAATTGTGTATGGGCGCGGGGAGAGGGGCAATATAGGACGGCGTAGGGGTGGCGGGGTGCCGGGTGGGCGACCACGGTCGGGGGGGGGGGGGGGGGGGGGGTGCACTGGGAGGGGGAGGGGGGGACTAGGCTCGTGCATCTTGTCGATAAACAGCTCAGGGCAAAGCGCAAGTGTGATCGCCGCGCTCACATGCGTCGTGCGTGCCGTTGTTGTGTGCACGGTGTCTCGGTTCTCGCAAACGAAATGAAAATGACGCTCGCGAAACTGCGACACCGCGCCACGCCACAAATGGCACACGCACCCACACACACACACACACACACACACGGGCGCACGCACACGCGCGTGACCCTGCGCGGGCTTAGTCCCCGGAATGAATCCGCTCAAGTCACTTCCCTCCCTTGTCGCGGCGGTGCCAGCACACCAGCGCACGCCGCTACTAAGACGATGGAGTCATCCCAGTGGTGTCGCCGCAGGGGAGGCGATCGCTCGCCGTCGCAAAAAAAAAAAAGAAAAAATAGCAGCGACAAAAAAAATGACGGCTTTTAGGCGCCGCCAATTTGAGCCAAATGTGTGGGTTATTACTTTTCGAGATTCTGATCAAAGCACGACCTGAGAAAACGAGCCATGACCAAAAAATTTGGGAGTGGAATATCAAAACCCTGCGCAGATCATGAATCGTCCACACTCAGTGGGGCCAACAAAATGTCGATTCTGTGTCAAGAACAAAACGAACCTCAACTGAAACGACAGCCAAACATTTGAAAGGTTTCTTCGACTAGAGGCCGCCATAAGCGTCTCTACTTCGGGATGCACGTGGCCTTGCCTCCCCTGCCTGATTGGAGACAATGGGGGAGCCGACAGGTTTGGAAGGGAGCCGGAAAGGCGAGAGAGAGAGAGAGAGAGAGAGAGAGAGAGAGAGAGAGAGAGAGAGAGAGAGAGAGAGAGAGAGAGACAGCGAGAGAGAGAGAGAGAGACAGAGACAGAGACAGAGAGACTCCTCCGGACAAATGTGCAATCGGGGATTTGAGGGGACAGACTGGGACAGGCCACCGAGACGGCAAGTCTCTCATTTTGCGAAATATTTTTCGACGCGTTATCGTAAGAGAGCAGCGATTGCCGGCAGCCATACTCCCTCCCCCCCCCTCTCTCTCTCTCTCTCTCTGACCCTCCCGCTGCTCCCGCGAGCTTGCCCTCAGCGGCCGCCCAACGCTGCGTCCGAGCGATTCATCACAAATTAAATATCTATAAATATCAGATTTGCTGGCGTCTTTACGCGTGCGCTGAAAGAGCCGGCGGCGTCGCGCCATTTCGATCGTGCGCACTCTCCCTCACGCGTGCACACACACACACACACACACACACACACACACACACACTGTCGCGCTGACATGCACGTGTCGTCGGGCTAGCTAAACACACGCGAAATAAAAAGGCCCACAATAAAAGCAGCCGGGGCGAACCGACGATCGTTCCGAGGGGGCGGCCGGGGAGAGAGAGAGAGAGAGAGAGAGAGAGAGAGAGAGAGAGAGAGAGAGAGAGAGAGAGAGAGAGAGAGAGAAAGGAAAAACTGCAGAAGAATAAACTTCCGCGCGCACAACATTGGGACAGCTCCATTACGTCCTTGGCATGGCGGTGCTTCGCCCGCTTCACCCGCTTCGCTCACATCGACTGGATGTGCATTACTCCCTTCTGGAGGGGCGGACTTCCCTCCAGCCACTTATTTTCTTTCCAGTGTGTGCGCGGCTGCGCGCTTGATGATCATGTTTTTTTGCGACGTTTGTGTGTCTGGGTGCGTGCGCGTGCATGTGTAGAAGTATGTGTGTGTGGTGGAGCAATCTTAGCCCCGCTCGTCATGCATATGCATGAGAGGGATGGATTTGTGCAAAGTTCTAATAGAGCCCTGGTGCGCGGCGACGCCCCGCCCGGACAACTTTTGGCGCCAAAAGTATGTGGCGCGGCGGCGTGGGGCCGTGGGGCCGTGGGGCGCGCACTGCGAGTTACAGCGTAGCTGCAGACTGATTCCGAGAGTCGTTCCGTCTCTCTCGCACTCACGGGGCGGCCCGTAGGCCCGTAGGGGTGCGAGAGAGACAGAGCGACGGCCGGCAGCAGCCCGGCGGGTAGGCAGTCACCCCCGCGCCGCGCACGCCTGCTCGCCGGGCTGCGCGCCTGCCAGGGGCCATGGGCCGGAGAAGGCCGGTGGAGGCGACCAAAACTCCAGACGCGTTTTGAGCTCCTGAGTCGCTAAATGGGACTCGAACTGAACGTGTAACCCCTCCAATGGATTGCTCTCCGAACGAGGAGTTCATTGGTGGGGTCACAAGTTCGGTTCGAGATCCATTTAGCGACTGTGGAGCTGCGTCTAGAGTTTTGGCCGCCTCCACCGGTCTTCTGGCCCACTGTGCCTCGCCGCACAGCTCGCTGTGTCTCTCTCGCGCCCCCAGACTCGATCAAGGCGGCGTGACTGAAGACGTCGCACGCGTAACAACCCAACCTAAGCCAACCGCGGCGACCGAAGTCGTTCTCGGACCGACCGAGGGCATAAACAGAACAAGTGAACCAGTCCCTACATTGTTGCGCTATCGCAATGTGAATATGCATGAGGCGGGGCGGCCGGGGCGGCCGGGCCGCGACGCGGAGCAACGCGGCGCCCGATTGCAATGAGCAGCCACAAAAGTCTGGCAAAGGTTTTACGACGACGCCGCGTTGCTCCGCGTCGCGCGAAGACGGACTGCCGCTCTCCTCGTTGAGGCGAGTCCGGCCGTGGGTTCGAGTGCGACAAAGACACCTCCAAGAAAAGCGGGTCCAGCAGTCACTTCACTCCGTCGGCTGCAGGCTGATTCCGTTTTCGTCACTGTCTCTCTCTCTCTCGCACCTACACGGCACACCCCACGAGCGCGAGAGAGACACAGCGACAGAATGAGTCCGCTGGTCGCCAGTTGGTGGCGGGCCGGATGTGACCTTTGCGACGAGCGTGAAGCGGGATCGCGTGCATGGCGCGCGCGCCACTGTGAGCCACCGCACCACTGTAAGCCACCGAGCCGCCCCGGCGAGCTTTGTTCCGGCAGGATAGTGAAAGGTTTATTGATAGTATCTGCTGCAGGTGTTTGGTCCTTGCATGCAGCCGCTTGCATGCGCGTGCGAGCGCGCACACGTGTGTGTGTGTGTGTGTGTGTGTGTGTGTGTGTGTGTGTGTGTGTGTGTGTGTGTGTGTGTGTGTGTGTGTTCGCGTGCCCGGCCGATTCCAATAAATCACCCACGAACAGTTAAAACGGGCCGCTTGACGAGTCCCCCCCCCCCCTTCCTTTCCACTGTCGGACGCTCGGCAGTGTGGTGGCCCGTTACGTAATTCCGCTTGCGTGCTGAAATGACTTCAGCTCCGCACTCAATTAGCATCAGGAAGCAAACAGTGGTGGGGCCGGTGGCGCTGGGGCGCGGGGTCGCGAGGCTCTCCAGCGACGCTCGGCCAGGCCAAGGGCCAGGCCCATACACGAGCGCAGCGTGCCCACTCTGTCTCTCTCGCACCCTCACGGGCCGCCCCATGAGTGCGAGAGAGAGGCCTCCCACTCGGTCTGCGGCCGCGCGGCAGCCACAATAGACAATAGGGACAGGGCGTTAGTCCACACCGACGCCGTGCACTGCACTGGGAGTGACTGGGTGACGCGGCCCCAGCCCCGCGCTCCGACGCCGCTGCCCTTGGAGCACCGCTAGACGGCCACAGCCAACGGGTCCAAGGGGTTTTAAAACACAAAAAGTTCAAAGTTGAGGTACGGTCCGTGGGCATACAGGTATGAGGCCTTAGAGGTCCGCGGCCTTAAAGGTACGAGGCCTTAAAGGTCCGAGCCCTTAAAGGTCCAAGGCCCGAGGCCTTAAAGATCCGAGGCCTTACAAGTCTGAGCCCTTAAAGGTCCGAGGCCTTAAAGGTCCGAGCCCTTAAAGGTCCATGGCCCGAGGCCTTAAAGGTACGAGGGCTCGAAGGACCGAGACCTTAATGGTCCGAGGCCTTAAAAGTCCACGGCCTTAAAGGTACGAGGCCTTGAATTGAAGGTTCCAGGCCTAAAGGCCTTGAATATCCGTGGCCTTAATGGTCCGCGGCCTTAAAGGTACGAGGGCTTGAAGGTCCCGGGACCAGGTCCGAGTCCTTAAAGGTCCGAGGCCTTCAAGGGCCGTTCGCAGACTACACCGTCTTCTGCGGAAGAGCATCTTTTTGGGACTGTAAAGCCAAAGCCCCTGGCTGGCCGGCCTCTAGGAATGCGAAGCCCGGTGCTGCAGCCCCTTGGGCCTGCGGGTCCGACGCAGCCAGACAGGCAGGCAGCCAGCCAGCCAGCCCCTTCACGCTCCACGGCACCCTACAAGGCGGTGGCCCGGCCAGTATTAAATCACTCGGGACAAATTCCGCGCTTGGCGCGTTTGGCCAGCAGACGACAGACTCGCACGGTCCATTGCGCGGCATGGCCGGGGCAGGCATGGCCGGGGGAGGGCCGAGGCCCAGCCCCATCGCTCCCCTCCTTCTTCCCCATTTCTCCTTTTGCTGCAATCATGCGAGTTTACTCGGCTAAACGCGGCGGCGCGGCGGCCGGCCGGCGGGAAAAAGAAATGGATTTTCGTGAAATGCGCCGTGCGGCCCTTGCCGGGCCCTTTCTTCCTCCTTCCCCTCTACGGCCGAGAAGGGCAGCCGAGAGGCCTGGACGAGCACTCTGCGGTGTTTCTGCTGTTCATCGGCGCTGCTGTGACACTGGCCAACAGGCTTCGACCGAGCATAAGCCGATTGCGCTCCAAGTTGGGGACTCGAGCCCCTCCCCAGGCCTGCCCCCGCCCCCGGCACTGTCGGGTTGAAGTAATCCTAGTTGGCACCACTGGATTTCGGACATAACACGGCGTCGCTATTGCACTGAGCTGTGCAGAGAAGAATTTGAGGCCGAGTTGGGAACTATTCTGTAGAGGGGGGCACTCACAGGGGCGCGCACCTAAGTGCGAGAGGGAGTGAGAGAGACCGAGGGTGGGGCCAACCTCTGCATGCAAAACACACCCACTGGCCGCCGCAGCTTGGCCAACTCACAAACAGCTGACATAGCTGCTAGAACAGCGGCCAGTCCCAGTGCGGTTGGCGTAGCACCGTTGTTTTGACAGGATTTTTCTAACCACAGTTGTGCTGGGAATTTGACACCCACTGTGAAAGCATTTCACACTGTTACTCCCTGAAAAAGCATTTCCCCGCGACACTAGGAGTGGATCGTTCCTCTCCTACTCTCTCGCACCGCGGTCTGGTTCCGTCGATAGAGTGCTTTATTGCGCGGAGGCGGAATCGAGTACTGTCGCTCTCTCTCTCTCTCTCTCTCTCTCTCTCACTCTACCGCGGCACGTCCCGTGAGTGCGAGAGAGACAGAGCGACGAAAGCTGTGCTGCTGCCATGTCGGAATATAAACGTCCAGGACGAAGGCAAGGCAAGAGGCAAGGCAAGGCCGTCGGCGTGTCGCGGGCGCCTTCGCGATTGCCATCACCGGTCTAGTTTCTATGCGTCGGACACGGCCGGGCAGGCCCTCGCCGAGGCCCTCGAGGACAGCGTCTCGGCGCGACGTTTTTTGTTCACAAAATTGAACAAGACAACATGGCAGTTATCGCCGGCGAAAAACAAAGTTGATTTATCGAATGCGTTGGGTTGGTATCCCTGCCTGCTGCCGGGCCGGCCGGGCCGGGCGGCATTCCCTCACGGTGGAGGCCCTGCTCGTGACGCGCTGCGGTTGGCAGCCCTGCGAGCGAAAAACAAAAACAAAAAACAACTGGCTGGGCCGCGACTCTAGAAAGATACAGCATGATAGAAACCGCATTGTCAGGCTTAAGCGGTTGACTCGTTTTTAAGATTCCCGCTCGCACCTGAAACGCACCAGTCATTCCCCAGCGAATTGTCAATATACCATATTGACACACCTAGTCCAAGGACCGACTTGCACCGACTGCACCGACTGCACAAAGTATTTCCAAGAATACTCAAGGCCATCACCGGCGGCTATTGGCGGTTGCAGGCAGTCACCGGCCGTTACCGGCGGTAACAGAGACCGTCATCGGGTGTTACCGGTGGTTACAGGACGTCACAGGCGGCTTCCGGCGGTTACAAACCGTTACCAGCGGCTTCTGGCCGTTACTGGCGGTTACAGGCCGTCACTGTCAGCTACCGGCCGGTACTGGCGGGCTGTTACATATACGTTTACTGCACGGTTTCCTGCACATTTCCTGTCCTTATCTGTGCGCAGAATTGTGCAAAAGTAGGGGGTTAAAATTTCGCGCACAAACGTGCATGCGAAAAATTGCGTTTGCCGTGTACGAAAATCGACGAAAATGGTGCAGGGGGCAAAGAGAGTGCTGCGCTCCATGAGACTCCTTGAGACTCCAGCGCAGCCTTCCTCCAGCACGGCGGCACTCCAGCGAAGGGATTGGACTCGGTGTCGTCCTCGGCGAGCGGCCGTCGGGGGCAATGCCTGGCTCGGCCGAGCTGCACAGCGGAGAAGGGAAGGGAAGACGGATGGGGCATCCGGCCGGCTAATGTCTCAGTTTTTTGTCACCTGGAGACAGACGGATCGTCTCTCTCCGGCCCACGCCCCGCCCCGCCACTTGCCGGAGAGCCGTCCTCTCTCGTTTCCCTTAAATTCCAGCAGACTCCACCTGCAGCCGGAGTGCGCGCATTCAGCGGGCAAAGAAAGAGGGCCATTAAGGGGCGATGGGACAGTTGAACTTGCCCTGGAAATTTATGGAAGTCATCCGCGCTGTTTTTCCGTAAGCGGAAATGTGCCGAAGCCGCGTCGCAAGCGGCAGTGGCAGCGCGAGGCGGCGCGACGCAGCGCGACGCAGCGCGAGGAATAAATCAAATTTCGGGCGGCGGCAAGACGCGGCGCGGCCCGGACCTGACCGCGTTCCCACGAATTGCCGTCGACCGTGCACTTGGACTCTATCACGCAATCACTCAAATTACTAATACAGAAATATTGGGAGTAGGCCCTACTATAACAAAAATAATCCCCTGGAAAATCGTAATTTTGTCCGTTCCACTTGACGTACCTCTCAGTGACCTACACTCTAAACGTCTTACGAAGAAATTTCCCATAATACGAAGGAAATGGCGCAAGCATAATACGAAGGTGGTTTTTCTTCGTATTATGAAGGTTTTTCTTTGCATCTTACAATGAAAAAGCTAAAAGGATTCGTATTACGAAGGAATATTGCTTCGTATTATGCTTGCGCCGAATCCACTGTAAGATAGGAGTAACATAGGTCAAATTTCATTGTAAGACATTTAGAGTGTACCCAAAGAAAACAATAAATAGGACTTCAGGTGCGAAAAATATGCCTCGGTTTGGGGTTGACGCAAAGTTGGTCGAAACGACACCAAATACCGTACCTAACCGTTCCTGCAATTTTTGTTCATTTAAAAAGATTCGCGCAAGTTGTCACAACCGCAGGGAGTCTTTATAAACGACGAAATGAAATGAAAATCCATAACTCTGCAATGAAGTTATTTCCCCTTGTCACCGTTTGCGCGGCTGAAGCCACCGCGCTGGCCGATGCCGACCCGCGCTTTCGTCGCTCTGTCTCTCTTGCACTCCCAGGGGCGTGCCGTGGGGGTGCGAGAGAGACGCGAGGCACGCCGTTCGCCCATTTCGCCATCGCTCACGCGCCTCGCCGCGCCTCGCCGCGCCGTCGTCCCGCAGTCTCCGATGCCAAATCCGCACGTCCCATTGCAGTGCGCTAAATTCCTTTGCCTATTCTCGGCGTCGCGAGGACGCTGGCATTCGATGCAGCCATTTTTATCATCATCCTCCTTCTTGCGTCAACGCGCTGCAACGCGCTGCCGCTGCAGACGTTGCAGCAATGATTAACCTCGCTGCAACTGAAGGACGATACAAGAAGCGCTCTAAAATGAAGCCCCGGGCGACCGGCGGCAGCCTCGCCAGCCCCGAAGGCTGAAAAACCTTTTTACGCCCCGCGAAGTCTCCTCGACGCTGTCGCCAAGAACAAAGACACTGGCGAGGCGCAGACAACGACAGCGCCACCATGGAAGCCCAGCGCAGCCCAGCGCGGCTCACACCGGGGAAAGCAAATTGCTCGACGAGATCGCTCAGCAATAACAGTGTGTGTTTGTGGTGTGTGTGTGTGTGTGACCTTCGCCTTAATGGAGCCTTTGAACGCGGGAAATTCATGGGCGCTTGCGCGTGTTTCATTTAAGTAGTCAGTTGTGCTCCCCGAACTGCTCCCCCGGTCGACTATGTACAGCACTGGATGCGCTCGGTGCACGGCTGTCCGGGCAGGCCAAGCAGGGCCTGGGCAAGGCCTGCCGGGCTGCACGCCGTTTCCGTGCGCCACTATGATTGGCCAGGTCGCGCTTCATGAGTGCAAGCGAAATAGAGCGACAGTTCGGAATCCCACTCGCAGTGACCGACCGCGCTGTGAAAAGACGCGCGCGCTTTTTCAAATTTATTCGAATTTGGCGGCGCGCGAGGCCGCGGGGCCGCGAGCTTGCAAGCGGCGGCAGTCTAGTGTGGCAGCAGCCGCGGCTTGACTCGGATCGTAAAAGTGGCGCCGTTTTTGCCGCCGGCTTCTCACTTTTTCCCGCGCGTTCGCCGCGTTTCGCCTTGAAGGCTCGGAGCGCGGAGCTCGAAGCCCGGCCATGCAAACCACCCTATAAGGCAGGAATTGGATCCGATGGCCGACGATGGCCGACGGCACCACTAATTGGCAGTAATCCTTATCGCGCACCAATAAAGAAATAAAGAAAAGGCGAGTCGGCCGGCTCTCGTTTGACGGGCCGCCACCGGTCGGTCATACGCGGGGATGCGATGGGCGGCGCGGGTTCACACAGACGTGTCGTACTGAAATATTCACGTCACACCGCGACCCCATTTGCATACGGTGTCGCCGCGGTCGTGTCATTACTTTGTCGGCGTGTGTGTGTGTATGTGTGTGTGCGTGTGCGTGCGCGGTGTCGGGCAGGTGCGCTTTGTTTTTTCTGCAGTGTAGCTGCGGGCACACACAGCTTCTGCTGGCGGGGCCCTCGCCGGAGGCAGCAGGCCGAGAGCCCCAGAGGCAGCAGTCAGCTCGTATGCACGAATGGCAGGACAAAGCCTTCTCGCCGGTATCAGGAGACCGCCCCGCCCCGCCCCGCCCCGCCCCGCCCCGCCCCGCCCCGCCCCGCCGGCGAGGCGATCTGTGGATCTGGATCACCCCAAGGAGTCTCGGCCGGCCGGCCGTCCCGTCGGGCATGCCCGCACCGCCAGCTCCGCCAGCAAGCAACCCCCGGCAGGCAGGCGGGGCGCCAACAAGTAGCACACCACTCAGAAGGAGTACCGCTGTGCCCTCGGCTGTGCCGGCCATCTCGGTCCCGGAACACAAAGCCACGCGGAGAGAAAAATCGAGAAAAATCGAGAGCGAAAACGTTTTTCTGGTGGCGGTGTTCGTTCGGACCCTCGACCTTTCGCCACGCGCCTCCACAACAACAACAACAAAGCACACTGTAGATCTGTAGCGTTACAGAGCCCGGAACGTATGACTTTTTTGTAATGGGCCTCTATCGCAAAATTTTGTATGGCCATACCCTTAGCCCTCGTGTACGGCGGGTAAGCCGTCTCAGATGTATGGTCATACCCTGGCTGGTGGCGTATGGCTTTGGCGTATGACCGTACGCCTCGGTATGACTCAGGGGGGAGAGGGGCAGGGTGAGGGGGCGGCGTGGTCGGAGTGGGGATTTGCCCCGCCTCCCCGGAGCCCGCGCCTCGTCGCCGGACCCGCCGCCCTGGCGGAGTGTGGTAGACAATGGAGTCGCCTCCCCTCACGGAGCGTGGTGGTCTGGTGGTCAGGCGGCGCGGCTCAAGGGCCGCAGGTAGCGGGTTCGAGGCCCCGAGGGGGCACGGAGTAAGCTTTTGCGCGCCTACGTCAGAGATCATACGTCTGAGACGTATGGACAATACCTCTGAGGGGTATGGACAGGAGTGGTGGGGGGTCGGCGTCGGCAGTGGAGGGGGGCCGGGCCCGTCATACCGAAGGGTATTCGCCCCGCAGAGCAAAGTGGCTGACATCTGGCGGCCAGTCTTGGAAGCTCGATGACAGCGGTCGACACAGCGCTCACACCTGATGGACGCTCCGCAGCAGCCGGGTGCCTTGGCTCGCGAGAGCTTGAAATACGAAGTTTATATTCATTTGTTGCCTTCTTTTAGCCATGGAAGGAAGTTTCGGGACGAATACCAAGTGGTTTAAGTTCTGTTCTGTGATGGAATGTGGAGATAAAGAGTAAAATGTTTATTTATTCCGTCCGTGAAACATGGCTGTCAGCTGTCCGCATGAAATGAAAAACGTTTGGCGAAGTTTGAGGAGATTTTTCGACTAGGAGCGTGGAGTGCACGCTAATTTTATTTTAAAATTCGAAGGAATACCGTCGATCAGTACGGCGCGAAACGCGACAGGCATTTGACGCAAAACGAAACATCTGCGAAAATACGCCACGGGCCACCTAACCTAACCGCGTGTTTCACATCCACTTTTATTCTTGACATCCTCCAACAATTTGCAAAACCGACCACATCAATTGATTCTACGTGAAATGTTACGTTGGATTGCGAGTATATGCTGTCTAGTTAGCATAAACTCTCAATAATATTCGATTTCACGAAAGAGCGTCGGAGCGCGTCCCGATAAACCGGCCGGCGTATTTTCGGTGCAACGTTTGGAAATAAGTTTTACCGGGATGAGTGCCACTCAGACACACCACACACCACATCCGCGATGCCTGACCCGCACTGATCGTCAAAATTTATACTAATATTCTCAAAATTACGATGCACTGTGCACCGCCTAGACAGACAGAACAGGCCACAGACGCGTCGCGAGAGCAAGTGCAGCCAGTGTCAACCACAATCTGGCACCGACGGTGCTGCCACCTGGCGGGGCTCTGCGGGGCGAATGGCCCTGGATCCCGTGCACCCTGGAGGGATGGTGCGCCGTACAGTTCCGACGTACGACTCGTCAGTACGGTGGGGCCAACCTCTTTTCATTACACTTGTAACGCCACGAGCAAACAGTGCAGGTGAAATAATTGAAATGATGACGCAAGCCTCGGCGCTGTGCCCTGCTGGCGGTGCTGCCGGTGCCTCTGCGATCGGACTCCCGCATCGCCCTTGCTTCGCTCGCTTCGCTCGCTTGCCCCGTGCCGCGGTCCCGCCGTGGTCCGCGCTCGCACCTTGCGGACAGCGGCACACAGTGGGCCAGAAGACCGGTGGAGGCGGCCGAAACTCTAGACGCGTTTTGAGCTCCACAGTCGCTAAATGGGACTCGAACCGAACGTGTGATCCCACCAATGGATTGCTCTCCGAACGAGGAAACCATTGGTGGGGTCACACGTTCGGTTCGAGGCCTGTTTAGCGACTCTGGAGCTCCAAACGCGTTTAGAGTTTAGGCCGCCTCCGCCGGCCTTCTGGCCCACTGTGGGGCGGCAAGAAAAGGAGACAACGAGTCCCAAGGCCCACAACCCGCTCGGCCCGGCCACCAGCCGGCACCGTGGCGCTACACTGTAGCGGCCTATCGGACGACGCTCGGCTCGCTCTGTTCGATCGACAGATAAACAACTGATGATCGACCGGGGCATAAGTACCCCGGGCGTGGCGTGGCGTGGCGGGGTGTGGCGGTCGAACTGGCACAGTCGCGCGCAGGGTCGGCGCGCTCACTGGGTCAAGCTCGAAACAACAAAACAAAAACAAGAGTAAGAAATTAAATGAGGGGGAAGCGATGGTATGTGCTGGAGGGAGGACAAGCACAAGTATACAAAACTGTCAGGTTATTTAAAGGTTTACAGGTACATTTACAGGTTTTTAAAAATTTGCTCCGCAGTCCTTTGTAAACCCCACAGTGCTTCAAACACGAGGCCGTAGGCTCATGATGCGGGAGTGTCGAGAGTGTGGCTCCTCGCTTATCCGGCCCTACAGTGTCCTGGTCGACCTCCTTGTTTGCCCGTGAGAGGCACGGCCCGTACCGGCGCCCCAGGAATTTGTCGCCCTTAATCAATGTAGGTGACGAGAGCCAAGGCAGGCCACGGCGGGGCGTGCAGCTGCCTTTCTCCTCCTATCCCAGCCCATTGCCTCGTCTCTCCGTCTTCCCATTGCCTGCTATCTCGCGGCACTCTGTCTCTCTCGCACCTTTACGGGAAGCGCCAATGAGTGCGAGAGAGGCAGCAGCGCCACTGACGGCGAGGCCCATTAGTTTCCATTTCTTGCGGTGGCGTGACAGCGTTGCTGCCCCGGCAGTGATACCCCGGACCGCTGCGCCCTGCGCCCCGCGCCGCCCCGCGCCGCCCCGCCCGGCTTAGACAATCATAGGCCAGTCTAGAGTGGCTGGGGAGTTTCCAAAATTCGTCTGTTTTCAACAAAAACAAAAACTAATTAAAAGCAGTAGCACCAGAAAAATTTCATACGTTTTATTAATAGTAATTTTATAAAATCAGCCACAAGTCTCCTTCATAAGTTTTTTTGTTGTCACTTTATGACAAAAACGCGGATGTCATTTTCATCACTTTCAAATCATGACAATCTCATCACAAATTGATGACTTTTTCATCAAAGCTCCTATTCTTTATTGCATGGGCGTGACAACAATGTCATCAATTTTTTGATGACATTGTTGTAAGGAAAATTAGCCTTGAAATTGTCACCAAGTGACGACTCAAATTTTCACAGTGTTGTCGCGTCTTGCGGGGCAATGCGCACGCACCCGATAGGCGGCGGTGCGAAAGGCCCGAAATCCCGATCGGATTGAAACGTTACCGATGGCGTTCGATAAGCCAGCTCGCGGTACGCACGGGGTGTCGGGCCGTGCCGGGCCGTGTCGGGCTGACAGGCAGCCGCCCTCGGGCCTCACGATGATCGGGCCAGCGCCAGCGGGCTGGCGGCGCGGAGACCTGCACGCACGGAGGGCCGATAGCGCACCGTATTGGTGGTGGACCTGCCCCGGGCCCCGGCCCAGGCCCACCTGATAACGAGCAGGCCCCATAACGGACTCGCGGGGAGGGGGGAGGGGGAGAGAGACAGACAGAGCGACAGAGAGACTGACTTGACAGGCACAAAAATTTCATCGAACAGGATCTTGTGGCTTCAAACTTAACTCCATAAGAGTAACTTTCAATGCACAAACTCGCCCGTAATGTGATCTCCGACGATTTCAACCCCAAAGCGGAAACATTGCGCAGTTCATTGCTGGACAAACTTCCAGAAACAGTTTTTGTTCGAGCGACTCAATGCATAGTAGCCGTTCGGGAGCACGCTCCTACAGACAGTCGGTTCGGAGCAACCCGCGAGGCCGCGCGGCGCCAGGGCACTGTGAAATGTAGCCAAGGCGCAGATGCTATCGCAGGCATTACCGCGCCGCGGGCATAAAAGCCGTCAACTAAAAGTGTACACGTCAACCACGAGGCGCGGCGCGGCGGGGCTCGAGGCCGGCCGTGTGTGCGGGGCAGCGAGGCGGCGAGGCCGTGGCGCCACCTAGGCGGCTGCATTCCGAACCAGGTGGAAAGGGCGCGAAAAGCGTGCATTGTACGCCGGGAGACGCTATGCAGATGAGGGGGCTGGGCTGTCCAGCGAAGCTCTCTCCGTCCCTCTCGCACCGCTCCGTAGCGCAGCGCCCCGCGAGTGCGAGAGAGACAGAGCGCTGCAGCGCTGGAGCAACGCATGCAAAGCAGCGCGCAAATAACGCTTTAATTGCTGGGACTCATCGCGGTGACGCAACGCCACGCCACTGTCAGCGCCTCACAACTTGGCGCAGGTCAGCCCCCCACAGTGGGCCAGAAGACCGGTGGAGGCGGCCGAAACTCTAGACGCGTTTTGAGCTCCAGAGTTGCTAAACAGGCCTCGAACCGAACGTGTGACCCCACCAATGGATTCCTCGTTCGGAGAGCAATCCATTGGTGGGGTCACACGTTCGGTTCGAGTCCATTTAGCGACTCTGGAGCTCAAAACGCGTCTCGAGTTTTGGCCGCCTCCACCGGTCTTCTGGCCCACTGTGCCCCCCCCCCCCCCGGTCGGTTGGCCCACTAATTGCAATCATTACCCTGATTGAAAACGCGAGTCGAGCGTTGACATCCGAGCGACTCGGCATACCATGGCGTGAGTCAGTCGCACAGTGATTCACGGGACAGGAAATTCGACAATGCCGAACCTCGCGCCGCAAATCCGCATAAAACCGCATAAATCCTTATCCGCCCATCACCGCCGCCTCATTCCGTTCCGAATCGGCGGGGCTGGGTTCGAATCCCGGCGCCGCGCCTCCGTTTCGGAAAGCCGGAGAGAGAGAAGGGAACCGCGACGCAGACGTTACCCAGCAGACTGATTCCGAGAGTCTCACTCCGTCTCTCTCGCACCCACAAGGGTCGCCCTGCGAGTGCGAGAGAGACAGAGCGACGACCCTCGGAATCAGCCTGCAGGACCCAGGGGCACCGGCCGACCCGGACCCATTTGAGCAGTGACTCACGACGCCGCGGAGCGACGGCTGAGCTTAAAAAGTACTTTTCTGGGAGCCGCCCGTCCATTTGTAATAGCGTGCCGCGCGGGCGCGCGCGGGGAAGGAAGGGTAATAGGACCCACACCGGAAGCGAAAGAAGAAAGAGGACCCGGCTGCACTGCACCGACCAAAATCGCGTGTACGCGTTTGTGAAAAAAATACCGTCGCTCTCTGTAACCTACTACCGTTCACTATCTATCGTTTGCAGTGCGTGATTTCGCCACGAATCGCGGAGATAAAGAACAAACAAAAGAGGACCTTGGCGGGAAATATCTCTAAAGAGGACAATTATCTTGGGCCATTCGCCTGCCTTCGACAGTGCAAAACGACGGGCTCTAGTAAATTGGATCGCAATTACTCCCCTTTGCTTTCCCAGCGTCCAAGGCAAGGACACACACACACACACACACACACACACACACACACGAGTGTCGCTTTTTGTGCGTGGTAGGCGCTACGAGGCGGCTACGGGACCCTAGGCCTCCGTACTTCGTACTTCGTACGGCTCCTACACTGCTGGGGCGGTAATTACTCCAGACTGGACTCGCGCTGGCTGAGAATCTCCCAGGTAAGCCACAACATCAACAGCGAGAGTGCTGCTGCTCCTTAACGAAAAAGACAAACAAAAGACCTTCTCAGCCGCCGCCTTGCCCGCCGCCGCCGCGGGGTTTGGCAAACACACACGCATCATGGCTAATAACTAACGAGCTTTGAGACTTGACACACGCACACACACTTGTAGACACACACACACAAGCGCGCAAACATGACCGGGTAAACGGCACAGGATCTACGATGACGAGAATTAATTAGTCGGCGAGTCAATCCTGCCAATGATGAGAGTCAGGAAAACGGGAAAGAATATTGGTTTTGGTTGTGAGTCGGAGTTGCTCGCAACTCTGTAAAAGAACTCAGAAGAAAACAGGAAAAGAACGGGAAAAAATTTTATTTGGCCCCACTTACATAAGTTTATTTTGGAATAGGTGTCAGTCATTACGGTAATCATCAAAAGTACGATAATTTATGTTCTTTCAACGTTTTAAGATTATACCTAAAGTTCGTTTTTAGGGGTTCCGACGAAGGAGGACCCCTATTGCCCGGGGCCGCTCAGAATTCTTCTTCTACGGACCCCCCAGGATGGACATTTCGCTCCCGCCATATTAATCCTTTTCATAATACAATAAAAAGTCCAGAAAATCTAAAAAATTTATCGTGGAAATTTTCCGTAAACGACTAAAACATAAATTTGCAACAATCAAGCACCCTTATCCGTTCACATTTTCCAGAAACGTTTCGAAGAAAAAATGTGCCACTCCTCAAAACTAAACTTCCTGCCTCATCAAAGTGACAAAAACTAATCACTGTTCTAAGAAAATGATAAAAACATGAAGAAAAATTCTCGATGAAAACGTCCCACTGCCATTATACCAACTGTCAAAATTTAAAGTCCATGATAAAAAGAAATTAAAACGCCGTAAAATTCACAAATGCCAATGTTCACTCATTGTACACTGATAAAACATTTACACATAATTCAAATCTGTCATTAGTAAAAACTTCACAGCAGAAAAGACAGAATAAATAGATTTTCCGCAGTTGGCAACAATTTTCTCAGCGTCTGCGCCCTTTCGAAAACCGCGAGGCTGAAAAAACGAGTAGTCGCGCATTGAAACTGCCCCTCCATTGTTGCTGAGGTTGGATTGTTTGGCTTGCTTTTAAAGGCTGCGGTTCTCGTCTCATGTTTTCCTCAATTCTATAACCAGCACGACGGTTGGTTTGACAAACTTTTTAAACTCGGGAAGGGTGCTTTCGGAACGCGGATGACTTTCGGTTGACGAACATGAGCGAGCACTGTAAATCGCGAGATCGCGAGATGGACTGAGATGGTCATTGTGTTAACTGAATCACTTTTGGGAATGTAAAAATATCGGTAGGATTCAAAGTTACGTAAATAACGGTAAAATTAACGTAATTAACGTTTAAATGACAGATTTCAAAATGATTTCCACAACCGGAACACCGTGCAATGCGTAAGCATTGGAATTTTTTCACGCTGTTCTGTAGGCCCAAAATGACGGTCCTTTTGCCCTATGGTTATGCGAGGGTGAACTTTCTCCAGAAGTAGCGACCGCGTGTAAGTGCGTGGACGACGTCACATGTAGCGCTTGGCGCGTGGAACTTAGAGATGGCCCCATCTGCACACACACACACACACACACACACACACACACACACACACGCACACACGCACACAGTCTGAATCAAACCAGACCTTTGTTGGCTGCAATGCATACTGCACATATACTGCCTGGCTCACGCGCATGCAAATGCAAACTACTGAGTATTGCACAACAGCCTGCCCATCTGTGAGCGCGTGTGCATGTGTGTGTGTGTGTGTGTGTGTGTGTGTGTGTGTGTGTGTGTGTGTGTGTGTGAGTGTGTGTGTGTACGTGCTTGTGTGTGAGTGGGCACGCTTCCACTCCTGATGAGAAACCAACCGACTCAACTAAATAAATCAATCGATGAATCTACCGATCAATCAGCCGCGAGCCTTCACCAAGTGAAGGCGGAAATTTGGATTGGCAGTGGCGCGGCGGAGAGCGGCGCAAATGATGACGGCGGTCGGCAACAATTACAGTCAGCGTCGCTTCTTTCTCATCCCAGCAGACTGATTCCGAGAGTCGTTTTCGTCGCTCTGTCTCTCTCGCACTCCACGGGGCGTTCCGCTCAGGCGCGAGAGAGGCAGAGCGAGACTCTCGGAATCAGTCGGCTGGGCATCTCCTCTTCCTCCGCTCCCGGATTGCACCTCTGGCTGCTCCGAGGCTCCGACTGGGACCGCGCCGCGGCAGTAAAAAGTGCGCCTGCGCGGATGGGACTATATTTTCAAAGAAATACACAAGCTTGCACACACGACCAGATTGGAAGCGTCAGCAGCTTCTGGCCGCCGGTTGCACAAGCTGCACAAGCCTTCGCCGACGACAGTAATAGTTGAGACGTCTTGTACGCCGTGTTCTGTGTCGTCCCGAACCGTGCCCCGCACCGTGCCCCGCACCAGCACGGCAGTGCCGCGGCAAGGCAGGACAGGTTGGGGTAGGTCGTCGCCAAGCCCGCGCTAGCTTGCGCAACGCGCGTCCACTTTCACTAGCTCAAGCCGCGCAGTTTGAAATACCTGCCATCGAATATTCAGTTAGACTCCGACTTACTTGCATCCATCCTCAGAGCAAGTGCACATGGCCAGAGTGTTCTTCTTACGGGTTTGCTACTGTAAAACTAACGTACCCAAACGTTTTCCCTTTCCTACCAAAAAAATAAAACGTTTTTAAAAAAATATTTGTACTTGCTTATTAAAAATTCGATTCTTTTCAGGGTTGTCGAAAGGCGGGGTCAAACAGTGGGCCAAAAGACCGTTAGGGTGGAGGCGGCCAAAATTCGAAACGCGTTTCGAGCTCATCCAGAGTCGCTAAATGGAACTCGAACCGAACGTGTAACCCCACCAGTGGATTCCTCGTTCGGAGAGCATTCCATTGGTGGGGTCACACGTTCGGTTCGAGTCCCATTTAGCGACTCTGGAGCTCAAAACGCGTCTAGAATTTTGGCCGCGTCCAGCAAATCCACAGTGCGACGCCAACCCCGTCCACGTCCGCGGCCGGAACTGCCAGCCGGAAAGCCGGAAACGGTTATCGAACACTCCACTGGAATTGGGCCCCAAGGTGAGACGGGGCGATGCGGCGCGCGGCCGCGCCAGGGCAGCCTCTGGGCGACACCGCTGCGTCCTTGCACGCCTTGCTCCTGATTTACGATAGCGGGGGAACGACGTCGTTGCGACGCAGCCAACAACGGCTCTCGTTCCGTGCCAAAGCGACGCCAGCGCAGACTGGTGTACAACAATTACAGTTTTATAGGTTAAAAGCGGCGAGCGGCGGCATGTGACCCGCGATATCATCGGCCAGCCTTGCTGCGTCTTTTCGCTGATTGGAACGCCTCCCGGTGGCGGGGCGGGGCGGGGCGGCCCTTTGTAAACAAAAGGCGCCTCCCACGGCACGGGCCTGCGAACGGCCGACACCTGCAACCAGATGATTCCGAACATCGCTCTGTCTCTCTCGCGCCGCTACGGAACGCCCCACGAGTGCGAGTGAGACACAGCGACGTGCTGGGAACCGCGTTATGGAAATGACAAGCGGACAAAG
Organism: Thrips palmi; assembly: GCF_012932325.1. NCBI lineage: Eukaryota > Metazoa > Arthropoda > Insecta > Thysanoptera > Thripidae > Thrips > Thrips palmi. The sequence continues at coordinate 6,613,373 of NW_023144626.1, read as the reverse complement.
TGCCGCCGAACGGCGGGCCGGCCGGGACGGCGTATTGGCGAGGCGAGGCACCGAGTCCTTTCGTCGAGACTCATTATCGGAGTCGCCGATCGGAATCGGCAAGCAAGGCCGGTCGACTTGCCCAAGTGGACTGCTTTACCACTGTTTTACAGCGCGGGTGCAGCCGCGGTGCAGCCACAGTGGGCCAGAAGGCCGGTGGAGGCAGCCAAAGCGACCGACGCCGCGTTTCGAGCGAGGCGCGGCCGACCGCCTGCGAGGTAGGCAGCCGCGCGCGCAGCGACACACCAAAAGCGCAACCGATTTCGTCGCGAGCTTTCAGACCAATGTGTGGGAGTTTGTGCCTTGAAATGTTTCCGGTTTGATTTCGGAGCGGTGACAGATATATGTGTAGAAATGGTGATTTTGGGCGGCCACTCCGACGAATCTAAGTCAGCAAGTCGTACCTCTACGGTGATATGACACCGTATGCCCGGAGGCACAAGCAAGTCATCTGATTCCGAAGGGAATCGCTCTGTCTCTCTCGCACCTCCAAGGGACGCCCCATGAGTGCGACAGAGACAGAGCGACATGCCTCGGAATGGCAGCCGGGAGGTAATAAGCAGTTTGACACCGCTGCAGCGGCGAGGCTGCGAGGCTGCACTGCTGCACTGCAAGGGCACGCTGCCACACTGCAGCATGGCTGCAGCCACGATGCGTCAAGTGAAGGCGGGGCGGCGGAGCGAGGAAACGTGACCGCCGGCGGTAGGGATCGAACCCACGACGCGACGGCCCGACGCCTTCCTGGATCATGCTTTGGCTACCCTTGACGCGACTGGCGGCCCAAAGTGCAGCCTGCGGGACCGTTACGGCACGGCCGCGAGCTTGCCGTGCTTGGCGTGCTTGCCGATGCCGAGAGCAGCATGAGAACGGGCCGCGCGTTTGTATGTAGAGTGTGCCGCTCTCTCTCTCTCTCTCTGTCTCTCTCTCTCTCTCTCTCTCTCTCTCTGCATCATGCACCATAAATACCTCAAGAGACATCAAAAACTGCATGATTTTTTGTGACAAATTTTTACACCCCCCGTTTTGGCCCGCATTGTGAACTCAAAAAGCCCCCAATAAATCCTGTTATAAACTAAACTCTCTCTCTCTCTCTCTCTCTCTCTCTCTCTCTCTCTCTCTCTCTCTCTCTCTCTCTCTCTCTCTCTCTCTCTCTCTCTCTCTCTCTCTCTCTCTCCCTCCCTCTCCCTCTCTCTCTCACGAGTGCGACGAAGACGGAGCGACGAGGCGACTGCTGTTCGGAGTGCGTGCGTGTGCTTAGTATGGCGCGGCGCGCGCGGTGCGCGTCGGCGCGGCACTTTGGGCGCGCCTAGGCCGCCGCCGTGCCGCCAAGCCGCCGCCCGCCGTCCGCGCCGCGTCCCGTACGTGGCCGTCGTCGTCGTCGTCGAGAACCACTTTCCCTACTTGTTGGCGCGGCCCGCGTGGCCCGCGCGCCCGGCGGGGGACAAAAGGGACTTCCACGCAGTCCATCTGTCGGTCGTCGACGGGGACCTGCTGCAGACTGATTCCGTTTTCGTCGCTCTGTCCCTCTCACGCCTACGGACGCTCCACGAGTGCGAGAGAGACAGAGCGATGAAAACGACTATCGGAATCAGTCTGCTGCTGCCCCGCACTCCCTAAATCATAGATCAGAATTCCGCGCCGGATTCCTCAGTCCTGGGCAACAGGCGACGACAACAACAAAGTGTGTGTGTGTGGGGGGGGGGGGGTGGGGGTGGGGGGGGGGGGGTGGGGGGGTGGACATGGACACTTCCTACTCTGATTCCGAACAGTGCTTTCGTCGCTCCGTCCCGTTCTCGCACTCGTGGGGCACTCCGTAGGGGTGCGAGAGAGACAGGGCGACGGATCACAGTGGGCCAGAAGACCGGTGGAGGCGGCCAAAACTCCAGACGCGTTTTGAGCTCCAGCGAGTCGCTAAATGGAACTCGAACCGAACGTTCTGACCCCTCCAATGGATTGCTCTCCGAAGGAGGAGTCCATTGGTGGGGTCACACGTTCGGTTCGAGTTCCATTTAGCGACTCTGGGGCTCAAAACGCGTCTAGAGTTTCGGCCGCCTCCACCGGTCTTCTGGCTCACGGTGTGGATGGCTCTGCGGGCTCTGCGGTGGACGGGCCGGCCGGACGTCTCGGCGCGCGAAACAGACCGCGCCGTTAACTCCTGTTTTGTGTGGAAATAGTGGCGCTGGGAAAGGGCGGCGGGCGAAAATGATTTAGCAGTGCGGCTGTCAGCCCTCGGTGCGCGGCAACGCGGCAACGCACGCGGCGGCAGCGGTACCGCACTCTAAATTTGTTCGCTTAACGTTTCAAGGGCTCGTCGCCGGTGGAGAAAGAGAGACAGACAGAAAGAGAGAGACGGCTGTCCATTGTCTGCGAGCGCGCTTCGCACGCCGTAACCACTTAGTTCGTTTCGACTTGGACTCTTCTTTTCAGAAAACGCCACTTCCTGGGGTGCCAGGGCTGCCGGGGACTTCGGCCCAGGGGTGACAAGAGAGGTTAGTCCCCGGCGGGGGCGGACTGGCGGACTAGCGCTCCCATTCTCTGCAGCCCCTCAATCCCACAAAGCTCACAATGCGATAATTAGGAAAGGAGTGGAGGCGGAGGGGGAGCGTCACTTTGAAGGAAGCACGCGGTTTTCCAGAGCAAACCTTGCTTTCTGTGCGGAAAGCAGACAACCAGTGCCCTCCGCACTGCCCCTGGAATGTCACTTTTAACAGAGACTCCTCGATCGCAGTTCGTTCCCGGACCGTTTGGACCGCCCCGCCGCCCTCCACATGCGACGTCCCCGTCGCTGACTGCGGCCTCCACGCGTTTTTCTCTTGATATTCAATTGAAAGGATATTAATTTCGGCGAGAGGTCGCCGAGTCTGTAAACGCCAAGGCCTGTGGCGTCCTTAACTTGAGTCGCTCGACATGGTTGCGGTGTGGCACGGCACGGCACGGCTCGACAGGGAACGGCCATAAAGCCATCCGCACTGATACGACCAGCACCGCGTATAGCCGTAGTTATGGGTGTTACTGTCGCATCGCCTCCATACTCAAGTCCACCCGCAAAAGCCCACAACTTGGCCCGCGACCGGTCCGACTTGCGGCGGTCTTCTGGTGTCGCTCCGCCGCGCGGCGGCTCGCCTGGCGGCCTGCCTGCCCCTGCGGCGTCGGCAAACTCGGCCCAGTTTATTGGAAGCCATTCCCGAACGCGAGACGCGGTTCGGAACGCGGCCCGGCGAGTCAGACTCCGCCACCTAAGTTGCCGCCGTGCCGCGCCGTGCCGCGCCGTGCCGCCCTGTGCCGCGACTTTGGAAAACTGTCGTATATATCCGTCGGCCCTCCGCGCGCGTCGCGCCGCGTCGCGCCGCCACCCGGTATCGATCCCCGGGCCGCGCCGCCAAGCCGCGGAGTGGCTCGACGGACGCGCCGCTTCCCCGGGTTCAAAACCCGACGGCGGAGGAGGAAATTCTCATTAACGCCGCCAAGGCCGTGGCGCTGTACGCCCGGGCGTACACTGCACGCCCGGCTCGGCCCGGCTTAGTGGATGCGTCTTCTGGGAGGCGGCCGGCCACAATGTATGATATTTTACAGCCCACCGCTAACTGCCAGCCAGCCCGGCGTGCCCTGCTCGCTCGGCCTGGAAGGCCTGGAACGCCTGCAAGACCTCAAAGGTTAGGCCCCCTGTGAGGTGCCCTGTAAGGTGCCCTGTGAGGTGCCCTGTGAGGTGCCCTGTGAGGTTCCCTGTGAGGTGCCCTGTGAGGTGCCCTGTGAGGTGCCCTGTGAGGTGCCCTGTGAGGTTCCCTGTGAGGTGCCCTGTGAGGTTCCCTGTGAGGTGCCCTGTGAGGTTCCCTGTGAGGTGCCCTGTGAGGTTCCCTGTGAGGTGCCCTGTGAGGTGCCCTGTGAGGTGCCCTGTGAGGTGCCCTGTGAGGTGCCCTGTAAGGTGCCCTGTGAGGTGCCCTGTGAGGTGCCCTGTGAGGTGCCCTGTGAGGTGCCCTGTGAGGTGCCCTGTGAGGTGCCCTGTGAGGTGCCCTGTAAGGTGCCCTGTGAGGTGCCCTGTGAGGTGCCCTGTGAGGTGCCCTGTGAGGTGCCCTGTGAGGTGCCCTGTGAGGTTCCCTGTGAGGTGCCATGTGATGTGCCCTGTGAGGTGCCCTGTGAGGTGACCTGTGAGGTGCCCTGTGAGGTGACCTGTGAGGTGCCCTGTGAGGTGCCCTGTGAGGTGACCTGTGAGGTGCCCGCCCTGTGAGGTGGCCCTTCCCCGGCCCTTCATATTCCATCACAGACGAGGCCTACATCACACGCTAATCTGCCGCGTGGTCCTTCCCCCGAGTCCCCCGAGCCCTGCCGCGTGCCGTGCCTGCTGTGCCGTGCCGTGCCGTGCCGCGTGACCTTTCGGCGTGTCGCTCACGCCACGTCACGCGTCACGCCGGGTTTCGGCCCGAGAGTTACGCCCCTCGAAGGGACCCGGGGAGTCCCCACTCCATTAACTCTACAACTCCGTGCAATGAGTGAGCGCAAACCACACACACACACACACACACACACACACACACACACACACACACACACACACACACACACACACATTCCACAACACGCTATGCTGCTATGCTGCTGTATCCAGGGCTAATAATTATTCAGCTCGCTAGCTTGAGTGCATGGTTGGTGAGGAGACTGTGCCAAAGCTACACTCAAAATACGGCATGCCTGAGAGGTCACACTGCTGAGCCCCTTTTTCAATATGCGCATACTATTTTAAACGATGCAGAAAAAAGATTCACCGCTGGACTCGAGTGTTTTTGATTGTGACCCCCTCAGCGGATACACATTAAAAACTTGCCCTGCGTGTGTCCAGGCATCCATTCCAAAATTCCTGGTCCGCACTTTTGTTTTTCCATAGGTTACTGGTTGATCTTCGGCAGGCTTCTTCCTAGTCTGAGCTTCAATGTTGAGACATTTCAACATGCCAACACACACAAAGCAGGTCCATCCCCGTGCATATGACATTGCTACTTTCTTCTCAAGAAGAAAATATCTTGAATAAACTTTGCTTAGGTTTGAGGAATGGTTGAAGGCCCTTCCTGCTGGGTGGGTTTGAATAATTTTAAGGTAGAGTGAAGGTAGAGTTTTTGTTTTGGTTTGTGGAGAGCCATCTCCACCACACAAACACAAATGTTCGTCTGGCTCACGTGACATGCTGCTCTGCGTCAGAGACACTGTCAGAGACGCACCTTCGCCATAATAATCCTCCCTCGTTTTTCGCACGGCCCGCCCTGCTGCTGCTGGTGTTGCCGTCGCCGCGGTGGACTCCAATTCCATCCAGTGCCACTGGGGGGCTGCCGGGGGCTGCCGGGGGCTGCCGGGGGCTGCCGGGGGCTGCCGGGGGCTGCCGGGCGGGGCGGCATCGGGGGCGGGGGGCGAGCGCGGCGTGCCCCGCGCGCCTTGCGCTAACGACATCACGTATTCCTAACGATGTAAGTTATCATGTCGTTACTCCGGCGAGACACACAGCAGACACAGCTAGCAGCAGGAAGGGACGCACCGCGTTCGCCCCGCCGTGTCGCCGTGTCCGTGTGTCCGCGTCGCCGTGTCCGCGTGTCCGTGTGTGTGCGGGATAATGCCTGCTCGTTCCAGTTTTAGATCGCGGAGCAGCGCGAGTGCGGGTCGCGGTCCGCGGGCCGGCGGGGGCGACAAATGACTTTTTCCAACTCGTTTTATACTCGCGCTGCTGTGCGAATGGGCAGCCCGTTGTTGTTGTGCTCGTTGTTGCCGCTCTTGTCAACGCGCCCGCATTCCCGCATTCACTCAAAATTTTATAAGAGGAGGTACAAACTTTTTCGCTCGGCTTTTCGTCGGTTGCATTTTTAAACAGGCGATTCCGAATCTCTTGTCGTGGGGAGCGAGTGGGCAGACCGCTTCGCCCTCCCTGTGGCTGAGAGGGAGTAACGTCACGCTCTACTCCTTACTCAGAGAACCAGCGTTCGACTCGTCGTTTCAAATTTTTGGGAAGCTGTTGATTCAAAGCAGTAAGTAGTTTAATTTTTTTTAATTTAGATTTTTTTTTTGAAACTTTTGTTTTTTCTGGAGGCCGATCACGTGGTCAGCCGCAACTGGCCAGCTCCCTGGCCTGCACTTGTACGCCCCTCCCCCCCTTTTTCGCCTCCCGGTGGCCACATTACGGCTGTTTGATGCAACCTCATAAAGCACCACTTCACCTCCAAATTAAGATATACGGCGCCACTGCATTAGGCTGGGCACTCCGCGTGGCCGCCACACCCCACCCCCACCGCACCCCGCCGCACCCCGCCGCACCCCACCGCACCCCGTCTGTCCGGTGGGAAGGGTGTTCCGGGGCTAGCCAGTTCCGGGTTGGCAGTTTAAAAGAGCTCTCCAGGGGTTTCGGAGATTCGTGAGTCCGGGCTTCGGCGCGACAGTCAACGGAAATGTTTTCGTCCAGTTGGAGAGAGGCAGCGATTGACAATGGCGTCCGGTTGTGAAGTCAGTCCGACAGAGACAGCTGTTAGACAATGCCGCCTGGAAGTTTGGCGCGCGAGCGCCGCGAATGCCTCCGATTCAATTTTCTGCTGTGAAGGTTTGGGTTTTGAAAGTTTGCCGCGGGTTCTCTCGGTACACAGGGCGGAAGGACAGACGGACAAGGAGGCCAGAAGGACCGGGCACTCGGTGGCAGCTCGGCCTGACGACGTGGCGGCGGGGAGCCGCACAGATCACAGCGAACCACCACACTCTCGAGGACGGGGCTGACGGGGCCGACGGGTCGACGGGGAAGTCGCAGGACGGGCGGCACGGTACCCCACACCCTGGGCCGGGCCGGGCCGGAAAGGTTCAAACGGCACGTACAACTTCTCGAGCCCCGGCAGCCCCGCCGGGCCGCCACAGGGAGGTCCCTCTCTCCTTCTCTCTCGCGCCCACGCGGGACGGGCCGTGAGTGCGAGCGAGACAGAGCGACGGGGCGTCATGCAAAGCCGCGGAGGGATCGGCGTCACGGCGTGGCACACTGGGGAAATAAATTCCTCGGAAATTCGGCGCAGAGCGCGGCGCCTCGGAGGCCGTCGACGGCGACGTGCAGGGGAGACTTGTTGACCTGCCGCGGCCCGCCGCCTGGTGGCTTGGCGCTGCTTGGCGCTGCCGGGCGCACGGCGAGGACGGCGAGGAAGGCCGGCCGCTATCTGGATGCCTGTGTGCCGGCCGCTAATGCAACGCCCCAATCTAGGTTGAGAGGGGCTCTCTGGGGGCGGGGCGGGGCGGGGCGGGAACCTCGAGGTGAGAAGGGACCGCTGCACCCCATTTGGAGCACCACCCGGCCACCGAGGGTTGGCAGGGTGCAGGGCAGGGTACCGCAGCGCGGGGTGGCGGTTTTAAGAGTGGGTTGGGGGTCGGATAGGTTGCTTACTTTGCTGAGGGATTACGCCTGTCGATGCGGGTATTCCGAGGCACAGTAGCCCCAGAACCGAAACAACCGCAACCAAAAGAAAAACGCTTCAAACGTGTTTTAAAGTTTGCCGACCGTCCGAGAACAGCTAGTGTGCTTCTCGCCTGTTGTGATGACGCTGTGCGCGTGAACCTGCACCTCCTGTCCTGCATGCTTGAAATGGGACAGCGTCCGGCGAGGCGACCTCGCCGTCGACCTCTTGTCCGGCCACGCTGAGAGTGAGGCATCCCCGAACCCGGCATAGCCAGCCACTCTCGCTGTCAGTGAAGTGGTTGCAACTTGCAGTGTGGTGTGACGTGTGCGACGCCTTTGCCGCCGAGCCTCGCGACAAGCAAGTCGACAAGCAAGTCGAAAACATGAAAAGGAGGGAGTCACGACAATGGGTCGCAGCGCGGCGCAGCGCGGCGCGTACTCCCGAAATGTGGAGCTTTACTTTGATAGCGTGGAGCCCGCCCCGCCCCGCCCCACCCCGCCCCGCCCCGCCCCGCCCGCCCCGCCCCGCCCCGCCCCGCCCCGCCCCACCCCGCCACTCCGCGAGCCGCGCCAGAGAGCGTCATTCAAACGCGCCCACCCCATCCTTTTCGGCACCCAGCAGCTGCACTCTGGCGGCTGCGAACACAAGCTGAGATATCTTCGTGCCGGTGCAACCCCCCCCCTCCCCTTTTCCTCCCGCCCGCCGTCGTGTGATACTGTACTGCCTGACAGCCGCGTACCCCGGGTTGCCTACGCGCCAGGCTGCCGGCGGCGCCTGACTTACAGGCCTCCGCCCTCCCCACTGCGTCCCTGCACCACCCTGCACTGCCAACCGGTCTGTTTTCGGAAGCGGTCACTAGCCCTTGCCGCTTCTTCAGTGAGCGCAGGCAGACACTTCTACTCGCAGAGTGGTGGCGGCGGTTCCGAGTCCAGGTAGAGTCCCGTTCAGCCGCTAAAAGGATAGTCGCTCCATCTCTGTCGCTCCCCTTCGGCCCACAGAAGGCCAGGAGGTGGCCAAAACTCTGGACGCGTTTTGAGCTCCAGAGTCGCTGAATGTGACTCGAACCGAACGTCTGACCCCTCCAATGGATTGCTCTCCGCACGAGGAATCCATTGGTGGGGTCACACGTTCGGTTCGCGGCCTGTTTAGCGACTCTGGAGCTCAAAACGCGTCTAGAGTTTTGGCCGCCTCCACCGGTCGTCTGGCCCACTGTGCGGCGCTACGGGACGCCCCGTGAGTGCGACTGAGACAGAGCGACGAAACGGCCCCTCGGAATCGCTCGGCAGGCTGACAGGGCCGACAGGGGGTGGTTGGTAGTCTTGTTTATCTTCGAACGTGTCACCGCAGCGCTTGACAAGCAGCCCCCTCCCCTGTCGCGCGCGCTCTCTCCTCTAACCGACAACAACAGGCAGCAGCGGAAGAAGCGGTAGGGACGGGGTCGCTACTCACGGAACTTGTAAGCTGTAAATCTTACTAGATATGAGGCGAGGGGGTGACAGGGGCGGAACGACGGGGGGAGGGGAGGGAATGAAACTCGCGGCGCGGCTCGTCAACCTCCGAAAGGGTGGCGCCTACATCAGGTGGCAAGGGGAGCCATCAAACAGCGCCCGCCCCGCCGCGCCTCGCTGCCACACGTAGTCCAAGTGCGCATAAAATTTTACAGATGGCACCCGTCACAAGGCGTAGCGAGGCAGCGAGGGCGGCGAAAAAAGGGAAAGCGTATTGTAGCCCGCGGGGGGGGGGGGGCTATAGTTCACCAGCAAATCGCCCGGAGCCCGGGCGCTGTGGGGTTGGTGGCGTGGGCTGGCGCAGCAGACACCTGTCTCGCTCGCGCGCACGGGAAACATCCCTCCAATCCAAGGGCTGGTGAGCAGGGGACAAATCGGGAGGAGACGCGTTTATTTTGTGAGATTAGCGCCTTGGCCAGCTCATCCTAGAACTATCCACGCCCGCGGCAACTGCGTCCACGGCAGCCCCGTCGACCAGTGCGTTCGACACCCGGTTCAACTTGCAGGCCGTCCGAAGCGTCTCAGTGCTTTCTAGGTACGTGTTCGGGGGGCCCCGCCGTGAACGGTTCGGACCGCTTGTTCCACTCTGGCGTTTACACGACAGAGTTAATGACGCTGTGACGACACAAACATGCAAAAGGCCTCCCCCTTGCGTCCTCATTACAATCTTAATGAAACTGTTGAAGCACGGCGCGGCGTGGCGCGGCACGGCGCGGCACGGCGCGGCACGCAGTGGTCTCGAACCGACGACAACAGTGGACAGCCGTCATGAGAGGCGCATGGGGCCCCGGGGGCGCCGAGGGTCGACGGCCGCCGAGGAGGCTGAGCATTATGGCACCCGGACATAGCATTTGCACTAAATGGTTTTGTCACGATAGGGATCTGACCTGCTTGTCCACGACGCGGCGGCCTCGCCACACACACACACACACACACACACACACACACACACACACACACACACACCACGGAGCCAGGCAAAGACATACGCTTATGACCACAAATTGCAAGCCTCGCGTTGCGACAGTGTCTTCCACGACTAGATCCGCATTGTGTGTCGGTCGCGCAAAAAGCGTGTGTCCACCTGATGCGCTGACATATGTGTCCGAACCTAACAGGGCGGTATGCGACCACGCCGTTCGTGGAGTGGAATGCTTGCGACGAGGGAGAGGGGGCCGGATGGCCAGAATGCAGTCAGGTTATCATATGCCAACTCATGAATACTTGATGGTATTGGGCGCCGTGCATCTTTGGGCCCGTAATCGGGCCGTGGCTGCCTGCCTGCCTGGCTGCCTGGCTGCCTGCCTGGCGGCGACGCGGCGTCACGGCACCGAGGCGGAAGGTATCACCAGCTGCATTTTCACGCGTACACGACGGAACCTTGCTCTTGAGGGAGGAAACTATTGGCGGGGGAATTCCAGAAGGCATGTCGTGCAGAGATCCTCCTTCGTAGCGTTCCGCGACAGTTGTGTGTAGTGGTAGAGGACACTTTTTTCCGTCTCCTGTTTCAGTTTACCCTATTCTTATTCTTACATTCTGTTTCTGTTTCCTCGCTACGGACATCTGATTTGGGGCAGATGTTTAACGATTACTTTGTGTTGTTTTTTTGCTGATTGAATGTTTTTGCGTCCCTATTTTCCCGTGGAAAAACCCTTCTCGCTCGAGGGATTTGAATTCGGGTCCGACGTTTCGAAACGCTGCAGCGAGGGAGCAGGCGGTGTGGTCCTGCGTTACGGAAACGAGAGCCGATCTCGGCTCTCCCAACCGAGTTTTGATTGGAGCGAGAGAGAGGGAATGAGTATGCGGGCACGAGACTATCTCACGACACCGCGCCGCGCCACGCCACTCGCTAAGTAAACCCATAAATCAATCGAGTTCTATCTCCCTCTCTCTCACACTCGCTCGCTCAGCTCATCCGCATCTCTCACTTGTTCTTCAATCATTATCCTCAACCCGGGACAATCAGAATTCCGTAAGGTATAGTGCTCCTCGGTCTTTAATTATTTCCTATATTTGACCCTGTTTATCACGCACACGGGAACACTCGGTCTTCCCCCGGTACAGACACAACCAAAATGGAAAGAAGATTATGTCCTCCGAGTTCTGAGCGCCGCGTCATGAATATCAGACCCGCGTCCAGCGAAATGATTTCCATGTCACCGCCTGCAAAATCACGGGAGGGGGCAGTGTCTGTGCACCTGTTAATGGCAATGGCCCTGTACGTAAAAGCAATTATGACCTTTCGACCATTCGCCCATTATCACACACACACACACACGGGCGCGACAAATGGCCGCGGGGGTGCGATACACATCACAGGAGCTCGTTCCGCTGGCGGGCCGGCAACACTCTCATGCATGCAAGGCGATCAATGCTGCGCGTGTGTGGGTAAGGGTATTTCAGAAATAGGGTCGCTGCTGACTCCCCGGTTCCCTGTTTTGTTCACTTGGTTCCGAACATGCTCGATGAGAGGAGGCGAGGTCGATACGCACACTGTGTGGGTGGATGGCCATTGGATCATGATAAATCTCGTAGGTTAAATCGGCGCGGTGTGGCCGACCGGCCGACCTGTTCGTCTTCATTACAAGCCCATTCCGACTTATTTTATCTGCCAATTAGAACGCAGACGCTGGTTTACGAGATCAGGTGTGTGTGTGTGTTGTGTGTGTGTGTGTGTGTGTGTGTGTGTGTCTTTGTGGAGGCACCGCACTTGGTCCCGAGAACGCCGGTCGTCTCACCGCAGCCAGTCCTTCATGTCAGTGTTCACGCATACCCACCGCGCGAGGGATTGATTCCGTTCACGTCCGGGGGAAGGGGTAGCTCTCAGCAAATCTACTTTCAGGTGTGCACCACACTGTGTTTGAGTTGTTGTGATACGCCCTTCCGTACGTATGTCTGTGTGTGTATGTATGTGTATGTGTGTGTGTGTGTGTGTTCTGAGGGTACGTAATGAGTCAGGACTTCTTCAACGCGCTCGTGTCCTTAATCATTTGCACAGGTGCGGTACAAGCAGCCCAGGGTGGAGAAGGCCTCGCCTCGCACGAGTCAATCTGCCGGGACACTTAATATTTTTTCCAGCTTGATTTGCGGGGGATAATTTGTGGGCTCGCCAAAGCCGTCTCCCTACGAGGTGATTAGAAGCAGCGAGGGAAAATTCAGAGCGAAACGTAATCAACTTCATCTCTATCCGTTTTTCCACACGCGCGTCTTTCTTTCTAAACTCGCCGCTTTGACGAGCGCGGGGAAGAATGACTCTGGAGAAAGAAACAGGTAGGAGGAGAGGCAGAGCGGAGAAAACGCCGCTAATAGTGTGTGAGGCGTCTTCCCGCCTCGCCTCGCCTCGCTGAGGCTCAAAAACAGGAAATTATCACCAGGACAATTAAAGCGTTTTTGTAGGGACAAGGGACAAGGCGGGGTGGTCCCCACTGCTGCCAATGACACTGTGTGACGACTGCCTGCTTGACTGCCTCGCCTTGCCAGTCTTCATCAAGCGAGACCGTATGTCAGACTGCTCGGTTCAATAAAATAACGCCGCACTAATGTAACGGCATCGGTCCCCTGGACGATGTGCCGGAAGAAACGGGCTGGCATTCATTTTTGATTCGTTAGTTATTATCGGCGCAACGAATCACATTTTGAGAATAAGTTCATTATGTTTTCTTCTGAAATTGACGGTGAAAAATTTGCCATTGTTCATGAACTACCTTTGCGACATTGAGTGCAGAACCAAACACGGGCAGTGGCTCCCTCCCAGTGGCTTTCCTTGGCCTTTTAGACGGAATATGACCGCCTGCCGTCGGCCTGCCGGGCCGGCGCACCTGTAATTCAGGATGCACCCGTTTTTTCGTGTGAACGCGCGCCGGGACCACACAAACGACAGAACAATGGTCGCGCTCGGCTCGGCCGCTCGGCCCGCCGCCGATGAGCCCTAAGTGAATCCACGACGCCGAGCCGAGCCGAGCCGAACCGAGCCGAGCCGAGCCGAGCCGAGACGAGACGAGACGAGCCGAGCCAACCCATTGGCGGTACGAACGCCCAGCTTCCGGTGGCGGGAAAAAAGCGTGACTGGTCGGAGCGCGCTACTTCCATTAGTGCGGTGTCGCCAAGCTCTACCGCCCGGAGGATCGCTCTGTCTCTCTCGCACCCTTACGGGACGCCCCATAAGTGCGACAAAGCCCTTCCGTCCCATCAGGACTCCAAACCAAGTGGTCCGAAGCGGTCCGAAGCGGACGAATGTCTCGCGGCCTCGATGCCAAGCACACGCCGCGCAAGCGGGATGGAAAGTATTTTCGCAAAAATTCACCGACTTCGACAAAAATTGCAACATGACACATCACAATCTTCAACAGATGCCTCAGAACCTTTCTATTTTACAGTGCACAAAGATGTGACGGTGAGAAGGCGCGCTGGAGCGACGCCAAGGGCTCACTGGCCGTGTGCTGCGCATGCGCCGCTGTGCGTACGCGACGACGCGCCGAATAGCGAAGCAGCCTGTCTCTCTCGCACTCACGGGCCGTTGCCTGCCGTTGCGCAGGGGTGCGAGAGAGACGGGAAAACACGGCGCAGGTGGTGACTCACGGGGCGGCTCATCTGGGTTTCGCCGCGTCGCCCCGCGGCACCGCGGCGGCACCCTCGAATCCTAAACGGACGCGGCGTGCGCGGCGTATGCCTCGCACAGGCCGCACAGCCCAGACGCACGTAGACGGCTTCCTCCTCACTGTGAGTCAACACCCAGATATTCGTGCGCCTGTCTTTCCGTCTTTTCACCGCGCACATACGCCCCCCCACCACACCACACACACAGTCACACACAAAGGCACCCGCGTTGACGCCCCAAACTTGACAACTTTGAATGGGCGGATGACGACGTGTTACTAGAGAGAGAGAGAGAGAGAGCACTCGGCAGCACGTTCGCGGCCGCGGCGGTTGACTTCTAATGAGTCGCGGCTCAGCCGGAGCTCAGCCGCCCCGCCGTGCCAAAAGGTGAACGATACAGAAGACTGATGTGTCTCTCTCACACTCATGGGACGTCCCGTATAGGTGCGAGAGAGACAGAGCGAGACTCTCAGTGTGCAGGTCGACGGCCAGGGCCAGCACACAGGTGGCGGCCGGGCAGCCGCAAGCGCAGCGCAAGCATACAAAAAGGCTTTGAAGTGGCGGCCTTTTCCAGCGCGGTTTTGCTAGCGGTTCCGCGCGGGTCCTCAACACGCCGCGCCACGCCGCGCCACGCCGCGCCACGCCGCGCCACGCCATGCCGCAGGACTTGGTGAAATGTTCTCATCAAAGCGACTACCCAGCAAGCGGGGGCGGACCTTGCAACTTGGCAGCAGCTGCTCCTGAAATGCCAAGTGACACTGGTGTAAATCAACTCAGAAATTTTCTGATACTTTTGCATATCAGAACATTTCTCATGTCTGAGTTCTGATGTTTTTTCGGACACCTATTTCTGATGGTGTTTCTGATGCCTTAATTTCTGATGCCTTTAGTTCTGATAACATCGCTGGACTCATAAAGAAAATATCAGAATAACCATTTTCCTTTGTAAATATATTTTTTGATCTACATGAGACTCGGAAACGGGGAAAACGTCTTCAGGGGGTCGAAACCGAGTCCGATCCAAATCTGCAGTCCAAATTGAGCTAGCTCGCCATCAACTCTCAAAAAGACAGTAAATGTGATCCGATCTCATTGAGATAAAAACTGGCCTAGCCAAATCTTGCAAACAAGACACTCACCAAATTTGAAATTGAAATTACGTAAACTTTCTATTTTACAGGGATCTCATTTTTTTGAACATGAGACATCAGAAACATTTCTGACGATTATATTTCTGATAACTAACAGTTATCAGAAATCAGATTGACTTATCAGAAAGGCCTCTTTTTCTGATGTCTCTATTCTGATAACCTATGGAAGTATCAGAAAAAAACATTTCTGATGACCTCTTTCTGATAAATCATAGATGTTATCAGAAAATACTCGAAATCTCATGTTTTTTTGTCAAGTTATCAGAAAATCCACCGTTTATCAGAAAATTTCTGAGTTGATTTACACCAGTGGAGCTGCCCTGCGCGCAACCCACTGTGAAGTCCTTCTGCCTGACCTCTGTCCCGGACACCCTAGGACACCCTAGGACACCCTAGGACACCCTAGGACACCCTAGGACACCCTAGGACACCCTAGGACACCCTAGGACACCCTAGGACACCCTGGCTCTCCCCCTGGCTGGACATCCCGGACAGGAGCGCGTTGTGATTCATCAATGTCACCGGCACGACGTGTCTTCATTGTTCCATCGGGATGGTTTTACGTGCCCCTCTCGCATTAGAGTCACTTGAGGGGAATCAATCAACACTATTTTGAAAGGTGATGTGTATCAGCACGGTCTGGGTCACTTCCTCCCCCATGAGGGCGCCCGGCGGTGCCCGGCGCGCTCCCAGGGTGTCGGACCTACACCGTCAAAAAGTCAGCTGAACCAATTAGCCCACTTTGCTGGGCGCACTTGCTGCATTTTATTAAATTAAAAACAAGAAAACCTGCATAATGTATTTGTATTTACAATTTTATTATTTTGTGAGTAGTAAGGGAGGGTTATTGTCACCCGCCGCCGTGGGGCCCCCTTACTGCTGGACGCACTAGGAAACTTTCTTGCTGCCTCTGAGGTAGCACGTCAGCAGTCTAACTCCCACGCTGCGACCAAAATGACAGCGGAAAAAGTAGCAGTTTCTCACCGTTTTTCATCGCAACAATCAACACCCGTTTTTTCCTTAAAACGCGTGGACAAAATTGTGGAAAACGGCACAAAGAATCGAGCCCTTTTTTTCTCAGAGTTAATGCAGCGTTTATCAGGCTTGTAATAATTCGTCATTAGCGTGGATGTCCCAACGTACCGGCTGGCCGGCCTGGAGGCTCTGGAGGCAGTCGAGCCGGAAAGGGGGAGGGGAGGGGGGACCTGTAGCGCAGACCACCCCACCGATAACCCATTAATTGTTGGCGCTGTTCTTGTTGCCGTGAAGGCTCCGTCAGGCACCCCTCCGTCCACACCGCCTGCACCGCCCGCCGGCCTAAGATTAGTTTTATCAACAGGAGGAGCTTCTCCTGGCGCCGGGCAAAAAGGCCAGTCCGCGCCAAGCCTTTGAGGACCGCTCAGGGGCACTATCAGCTTCCCGAAGCCCTGTAATCTACCTACTGGGGACGCGGTGACGAAACCAATCTAGAGAGGCGTCCGGGGCCGTACCGCTGGGGGAGGGGGGAGGGGGAGGGGGACTGGCGCCGGGGGGCGCCATTACCAGCCGCAGGAACAACGTCCAGAATGGCAGCCCCTGGGAAACGCGTCTAGAACGGCCTGTCCCACTAATTATATTCGACATGATGCACTTTATATGTATGAATCGGGATGCCGATCACCGGTCGGCTGCCTGGCTGCTCGGGCTGCCTGCCTGCTGCCTGACGGACGGGCCGGCTGAGCTGGCAGCCTGCTGCAGCTAATGCAGCCGGATTGTTTTGAGTCGTCCCCAAATTATCGAAAGCGTCTGGCCCCCTCCCCTCCCCTCCACGGCCGGCATGGCCGGCATGGCCCGGGGCGCAGCAGGCACTGCCAAGCCTTCTTGAGGTGGGCCGGCTGGCTGCGGTCGGCTCGCCCGGTCCCCCCCCCCCCCCCCGAAACAGTGGCGGTGCACGCGGCGGATTTATTCCCGATTTGTCTCGAAATCGGCTGGCAGCGCAAGAAGGCACAATGCGTGCATCCGCATTGCCACGCGTTGCCACGCGTGCGAAGCGCGAAGCGGGGCCTCGCCGCCACACTGCAGGCCTCTGTCTCTCTCGCACTCATGGGGCGTGCCGTGTGGGTGCGAGGGAGACAGAGCGACGAATGGGACTGCGACGCGGGAACGCGGACGTTGCGTCGCGCTCGGTCGCGCTGCATGCGCTGCATATAGCTGTCGGAAGGCGAAGTGTGCTCGGCGCTCACGCTCTCCGAAGAATGCACCTGTGACTCGCAGCGCTATCGGCGCGCGCCACTCACGCCAATTTCAATCCCCGCGTACCGATCGAGACGTATAAGTATCTAGTGTAGTGACGCACGCGTGTGTGCAAGCGGACGCGGACACGGCGCTCGCGGTAACTTTTGATGTACGTATGCATTCATCAAGGATTTTAACTTCGAACGAGGGCTCCGTTGGTACCCTTCCGGTGTGTGGCCAAGGGAGCACCACTGGAATCTGCAGTTTCAGAACTGTCAAGGAAACAGTGTTACAGCCTGATGATGGTCCCGTTGTCCTGCAGTGTGCGTGCGAATGCAGTGCGAATGCAGCGCGAATGCGGGGATGGTTACAGCACCAGCAAATGCCGCCGCAGCGCTGCGCCGTTTGTGCATTGCCAGCAGGAGCTTCGTCGCGCTGTCTCTGTCGCACTCGCGGAGCGTTCCGCCGCGGGCCGAGGGAGACGGGGCGACGCGCCTCGGACTCGGAATCGCTGCTCCACTGCAGGACACAACCGCGGACTGCCAGCCAGGGCTGCCAACGCTCCAGAATGGAGGGAGCGTGGGTTCTAGCAGCGATCCGCTCGGCCAAGCTCGGCCAAGCTCGGCCAAGCGCGGACACAGGTTGCAGTTTCTTTCTTCCCCGCCAGAGAGAGAGAGAGAGAGAGAGAGAGAGAGAGAGGAGAGAGAGAGAGAGAGAGAGAGAGAGAGACTAAGAGAGAGAGAGAGAGAGAGAGGCGCTACACCCTAAGTGGGTTGATTTCGGCCACAGACAAACTTCCCCGACTTTCCGCCCTTTCCTTCATTGCCTTTGGAGCAAAATACTGCGGGCTTGACTGCCGGGACTGCTAGAGCGTTGTCGTGATTTCGCTGCGTGCAAGAAGAAAGAGCCGTCTGAGCGTCGCATCGACAGTTATGGCGCTGTCATAATCCATCCACCAGCGCCGCTTCCGAGGGTCGTCGCACTGTCTCTCTCGCACTGATGAGGCACCCCGCATAGGTGGGAGAGAGAGAGAGAGAGAGAGAGAGAGTTTAGTTTATAAAAATGTTTTATTGGGGGGATTTGAATTAACAATCATTGGGATGATGTAGGACTAGAGTCAATTTGGTACAATGAGCATGCTGTTTTTATGCTTCTTGAGGTTTTGATGTGAGTGGTGAGTGCCGTTTTTACATTTTGTTTGATAACTTGAAACACATTTTTTTTTTTTTTTTTTTAAATTAAAAAAGAGAGAGAGAGAGAGAGAGAGAGAGAGAGAGAGAGAGAGGGAGGGAGGACACGCTCGTCTGCTGGCCAAAGTCCCGCACTCCATACTGGGGTAGGACGAGAACAAGCGCCAGGCTGACGAAAAAACAGTGCACGTGCCCTCCTTGCCGAATCCCCCCCCCCCTCTCTCTCTCTCTTACTCTCTCTCTCTCTCTCCTCTCTCTCCCCCTCCCGGACTTGTCGGTTTTCGGGGACGAACGAAGTTAGCATAAATGTACCATGGCGACAGTCAGTCGCGGACAGAGTGAAGGATAGAAAGGGATAGAGAAGCATAGCGTGACGCCGCCCGATTCAATCCAACTTGCCGATGGCCGGTAATGGAAGAGACGGACTCCGCGCGCCACGCCTAACACTCGCATTACCATATCGGCGCTGACTCGGGTTCGATTCCCCGATTTCGAGCATTTTTTTTTCGTCATCTTTTTTTTTTTATTTAGGCAACGGAATTTGATTACCGTGCCGTGCTACGCTGCTAACGCTGCTAACGCTGCTAACGCGGCTTCATCTGTGTATGGATAGGCGGCCTGTTCGCGACGGTGCGCACCTCTCGGCCGCGTGGCCGCGTGCATGGCTGCGCTCCACTGCCAATTTGAATTCGACCGGCGCTCCGAGCCCCACATGCAAATGCTCTGCGATTTGCCACTCAGCCATCCGTGTGTCACCGACTGGGACGTGGCACAATATGTACATCCACTGCAAAAATAATGGAAATACACGCGCGTGTGTGTGTGTCGTTTGCCTTTTGCTCTTTGGTTCCGTCATTGACAGCCAAGTAAAAAGTGGCGCAAGGAATATGGAAGGTCCCTGCGCACGCCGCTGCCGTGTCCGGGCCCTGTGTCCGGGCCGGTGTCCAATAACAGGACAGCATTTTCCATACAGCGTACACATGGCGCAAAACGAAGGGAGCCCGGGGCCGGCGAAGGCCTGCTGGAAGGCCTGGAAGGCCTGGAGCCCGCTGAGATGCATCTTTCATGAGCACAAGATGCAGGAAGTTGTCGGACACAGCCTGCCGGCCGGCCGAACTGCTATCTCGGCGTGCATGTGTGTATGTGTTATGCGCGCGGCAGTTGTCGGGCTCCTATTGGCACCTCCCTCCTAACTGCAGCCCGGCCTGCCCGGTGCCCGCCACCGCAGCGGCGAATTCAAATCGCGACGCGCTGTGATCTGAGATGCCCTTTGCGTGGCGTGGCGCGGCGCGGCGCGGCGTGGCGCGGCGTGGCGCGGCGTGGCGCGGCGTGGCGCGGCGTGGCGCGGCGTGGCGCGGCGTGGCGCGGCGATGCAGATGAGGGGGATTCAAATGTGACGCTCCGCGCTCTCCGCACGCGTGTCTGCCATGCCGGGCCGGCCGTGGCGCCGCGTCACATTTCGGCAGCACAGCACTCATTATTTTTGGTCACGTTCCTGGCGGCCCGACGGCGGGTAGGGCCCGGACCCGGACCAGCCCGGCGTGGCCCGGCCAGGCCCGGCGTGGCAGCCTGGCGGGCTGTGTCCGCGCGTCCGCCGATGATACCCTTTGACAGCCACACCGTGCGCCATCTGGCGGCCAGCGGCCGAACCCGCCTGGCCGCAGCGGCGGCAGCGCGCGGCAGCAGGGCCGAGCGAGCGGAGGGGCCTGCGAGCGGCAGCGGCAGCACACTGCCCGCGGCTCCTTCTTCTGTCCGGCCGGCCAGCAGACCGATTCCGAGAGTCGTTTACGTCACTCCGTCTCTCTCGCACTCATGAGCCGTCTCGCACAGGCGCGAGAGAGACGGAGCGACTCACGGGATGAGTCTGCGGTGCGGACACTGCCGGGCAGTTCGACCTGTTCCCTGTTCTTCCCGGCCAACGTGCTGGAGTGCCTGCCCCTGGCTGCATGCAGGCAATGCCTGAACAATGACAACAGGCTAAAAATCCGACACAAACTGGTCGCACAAAAAAAGAGGCAGGGCCGCTGCTCGCTGATTTAATGAATCGAATGCATCTCTCTCTCTCTCTCTCTCTCTCTCTCTCTCTCTCTCTCTCTCTCTCTCTCTCTCTCTCTCTCTCTCTCTCTCTCTCTCTCACTCTCTCTCTCTCTCTCTCTCTCCCCCTCATACGCCACTGTAAAATTAAAGCAAGGCATCAAAGGGAAAAAAGGGAACTGGTTTTGATTTTTGCTGATGAGCGACTCCCAGAAGGGATAAATAGACAAGCACTCTACCGTCGGAATGTCGATGTCACCCACCAATGATGGATGGGCTTAGCTCGTGCGTGGAATCGTCTCTCCGTGGAGACAGAGACGACTACACTGGCAAACAGAACGCGGCCAATCCAATAAAAACTTTCACATTTATATATGCGAATCGGTATTGCCTCCGTAAATCGCCGGAGAGAGACTTGGCGGAGAAAGATTATTAAGAGGAGACCCCTTCATTGTGCCGGAGTGCTCTGCTTCAAGTCAAATAAAAGTTGCGCGGCCGGCGTGAGCAGAGAGAGAGAGAGAGAGAGAGAGAGAGAGAGAGAGAGAGAGAGAGAGAGAGAGAGAGAGAGAGAGAGAAGAGCGATACGCAGTAATAAGGCACGATGTCTATCACGCTCTGTCTCCGTTGCACTCCATTCGGACTAGGAATTCCTTTTTGGGCGTTTTTTGCCGATTTCTCCAGTGCTTCCGGCTGGCCTGCGCCTCGCCTGCTTCGCCTTGCTGCTTCCTCTCTGGAACAAAGGCGGAGGGAACGCGCGGCGCGGCCCGCATTGTTTAATCGCCTTAATGCCCCGAAGCGATGGCGACATCCTCTGCCTCTCTCGCACCCCTGCGGCACACGCCCCGAGTGCGAGAGAGAGAGCAGTGGCACTGCACTGGAATCAGGATTCGGCGTGCATCCAGTGCA
Source organism: Thrips palmi (assembly GCF_012932325.1). NCBI lineage: Eukaryota > Metazoa > Arthropoda > Insecta > Thysanoptera > Thripidae > Thrips > Thrips palmi. The sequence goes on along the minus strand of NW_023144626.1, from coordinate 6,592,332 downwards.
TCGGCCCCGATGTCCGGATCAACATCCAGAATCCAGATCGGTCCATCAGAGCCGCCACCGCCGCCACGCCGCTAGGCCGCCGGCAGCCACATTACCCAGTGGTGCGCGAGCCCGCCGCCAGGGCGCGCCACCGCGCAGACCAGCAGCGCTCCTTCCAGACTCTCTCCGGCAGCAGACGGAGAGTCCTTTCCATCGCTCTGTCTCTCTCGCACTCGTGGCGCGTCCCGTGTGGGTGCGAGAGAGACAGAGCGATGACTCTCGGGCAGCACGAGCCCGATGCGCGGACACGAAAATGACTTCACGACTCGTCGCGGCAAAAGTGGCAACAAAGCGACGGGTAAAGATAAAAGCCGAAATTAGCTCTCCAGCGCGGGGCGGCGCGGGGCGGCGCGGGGCGGCGCGGGGGGCTTAGGGCGGGCAAACCGCACGACGCGGACAGCGGCGGCGCGACGCTGCGGACGCTGCGGCGCCATGCGTCATATTGTCTTCCCTTCCCACGCTCGCGGGCGGTCTTGGCGGCCCTGCTCGGTGCTGGCCGAAGATTACAGGACTCGGGGACACCGAATCCCAAATCCGACGCCCGCTCGCTCAGTTCGCGCTCAGCCACAAGCTGCCGCCACTCGCTCACGCTGTCTCTCTCGCACCCCCGCGGCACGGCGGGCACGGCCAGCGGTGCGAGAGAGACAGCGCGACAGTCGTGAGCGCGGTGTCATTACGAGGCTCCCTTTTCTCCTCCATTTCCTGCCTTTCCTAATTGTTTGGCCTTCTTGTTGCATTCCAGGTCCCAGTGCTGAGGCCGCTGCAGTGCAGTGGCTGGGCCGGCTGGGCCGAGGCCGGCAGCCTTTAGGCAGCCTTTAGGCTCGCCTGGGCCTTTAGCCACCGTGGGACGCGGCGGAGCGTGAAGCGACAGGATCTGATACGGAATTGACAGAGAAAACGCAAAATCATAGTCCCTAAGAGACTTCTTTGTGTCGCCGCGGACGGTAGCCGCGCTGGCGGGGCTGGCGGGGCTGGCAGCTCAGCCGGGATAAGGTCCGGCAGGATTAGCCCCTGTTTGTACGAGGTGGTGTGAGCATGGTGTGAGCAGAGCAGCAAGGGCGCGTTGCATTGTGCCCTGCAGACTGATTCCGAGAGTCGTTTTCGTCGCTCTGTCTCCCTCGCACTCATGGGGCGTCCCCTGTAGGTGCGAGAGAGACCGAGCGACGAAAACGACTCGGAATCAGTCTGCCGGGCTCCGCTTCGTCTACTCACTGACAGCTCGCTGACGGAATTGTTATTCAGTGACACTGGCATCGTGTTGAGTCAACTATCCCCGGGTGCTGCGTGCGCTGGCTGGCTGCGGTCCCAAACGCACCGAGGCCGAAACTCGCAAGGCCCACCTGCGCGTCACGGATTGGCCTGACAGTCCTACCACCTTCGCCTTCGCGGTGTGCGCCATTTCGGTGCGCGGCCGCCGTTTCGCGAGCCTCATCGGCCTCCCCTGTCGGCGGGACAGTAAATCAATAGGGGTATGAAATGAAATTGAGTTGCCTGTCGGCCGCCCCGCCCCGCCCCGCCCCAGGGGAGTGCTTCCTTACCTGCCAGGGGTTCCGCCCGTTCAAACTCGGCGCGCCCGCCAGGCCCGCCACCACCGCGGCCTTTGTTGGCTCGGGGACGTGAGACGCGCGCCCGATACTCCACTGTAGTACCGCCCCGCGCGCTGCTTCTCGCCTCGCGGTTCGCGGTGCAGCGCGTGATGCGTTATCGGCGGCCAGGGAAATAGGGAGCCCGCCACTTCCAAACCGACCAACCACCCAGGATTCAATTTGCTGCACCGCACGTCGTACGCCCCGCCGCGCCGCGCCGCGCCACACCTCGAACCTTCAGCCTTTATTTTGTGACGCGCCGCCCACACAAAGTGGCGAGAGTCGTTCCACAACAAGCTAAAAGCTTGCGAGGCAACCTGCACAGTGAGTAAATGTGCTTCTCTTTGCCGGCCAACGCTCCCAATCTATGGTTGACGGGACGGGCTCATTTCTGTCCTGCCTCGGTTGTGGGTGACAGCCGCGGGAGCGCTGCGCCGCAAAGTGGGAAAGTTTTGGTCAAATTTGGCGGCGCGGCAGACCCGCCTGCGAGCGTGGCGGAGCGTTGCCACTTGTCCAAGACAATTTCCCGCCCTTTATGACTGCGTGTTTGTTGCCTAAGCTCTCATTACGCAGCCAGCATAGCCAGCATGCCCATAAAAAGTTGATGGTCCCACCGTGCTCCGTACACTCCGTACACTGTACATGGTCCGGGCCACCGCCGCCGACGGTCCGGCCAGGAAGGACTCCCGATGAGTGACACGACACCGCAAGGACACCGGCCGCCCTGTGCGGCGTCTCTCTCGCACCCCGAAGAAGCGCCGCGTGAGCGCGGGAGAGACAGCGCGCTGTTCGGAAGCAGGCTGCTGCGACGCTTGTCCGTCATTTCCCTCACGAGTAATTACCTCAAATTGTTTACCCAGCCGTGTACACGCGGTGGGGCCGCCGGTGCGTCCAACAAGGACAGTCTCTCTCTCTCTGTCTCTCTGTCTCTCTGTCTCTCTCTCTCTCTCTCTCTCTCTCTCTCTCTCTCTCTCTCTCTCTCTCTCTCTCTCTCTCTCTTCTCTCTCTCTCCCTCTCCCTCTCCCGCGATAATGAGGCCGATGCCTGGCACCTCCACAGTGCGTCCGCGCGTGGAGGTCTCTGCGTGTGAAAGTGAACAGTAGGCAAGGTAGTCTGCTCGACGGAAAGTGCAGTCACGATCGTTCGTCCCAAAATGTCCCCCAAAAAGGCGGGAAGCTCCTAATCTAAATACCACGCGCGGCGCCTGGACCGCCGCCACACCGCCACCGCCATCCATCTCCTGCCAGGAGCAGCCTCCTGGAGGCCGAGGCCACCGCTTCCCTGGGGCACTGGGGGCGAGCCTGAGGGCCTGCAGGGCCACCCCGATGAGCATGAGCGCATAGGCTGGCCAGTCCACCGCTTGCCGCTCCACTGTGCGACGCAGCCCTTGAGTCCCGCCCGCCCTCGGCAACACAGCCATTCGCTTTCGGCCTGGTGGCTGCGAACGCTGCGAACGGGTCGCCTCGCGCCGCGCCGTCTCTCTCGCACTGTGGGGCGGTCCGGAAGGGTGCGCGAGGGACGGCGAAGGAAGCGCTCTGCGGAAGCAGCCCTCTGGTGCGTTCTCCTTGCGCCTCCCGGAGATAGCGCTCCGCCCCGCTTCGCCCCGCTTCGCCCCGCTTCGCCCCGCTTCGCCCCGCAGAGCGAGCCGGGCCCAGGCCTGACAACGTAGCGCCTCTATCTGTCGTAAATCTCGTAAAATATGCGTCCCACGGGGCGCGGCGTCCCCGCCCCGCCCCGCCGCGCCTCCAGCAGTACTCACTCCGGAAGGGTTACTGTCCGAGCCGAAGCGCGGATAAGACGAGCGAAGCAACAAAGCAGCCAAAGCCACCAAAACATGCAAATTTCGGGGGAAAATAATTAAAAACGGCGTCGCGCGCACGGTGGTGTGAGGCAGGAGGGACACGGCGGCGGAGCGACGCTAGGCCGGAGAGGCCTTGGCACCGAAAGTAGCGCCGAAATGCGGTCCATTCTGAACAGCGGAAATGGAAAATCCGGAACGACCTCCCCCCCCCCTTTTCCCCCGGCTGCTGTTTTAGCCCGCACCGCCACTTACTTTGCCTTGACACGGCCTTATTATATTTTTAATTCGCGGCCCTCTTTGTGCTGGGCGCTGCGAGGCGCTGCGGCGCCGCGGCCAAAGAGTGAAAGTTGGCGGAAGGGTTGGCCTGGCCGCCCCCGCCCGCCCCTGGGGAGCCGCAGTCAGAAACGGGCATCCGACCAGCCCACAGTGGGCCAGAAGACCGGTGGAGGGAGGCGGCCAAAACTCTAGACGAGTTTCGAGCTCCAGAGTCACTAAAAAGGACTCGAACCGAACGTGTGACCCCATCAATAGATTCCTCCTTCGGAGAGCAATCGATTGGTGGGGTCACACGTTCGATTTGAGTCCCATTTAGCGACTCTGGAACTCAAGACGCGTCTAGAGTTTCGGCCGCCTCCGCCGTTCTTCTGGCCCTCTGTGCAGCCAAGGGCAGGGCCGGGCAGGGCGGACCGCGCCGAAATATTGAAGACATTGACAGAGCGAGCGCGCCGCGAGTCGAGCGACGAATAAAGTTGCAGTGGCGTGGCGGCGTGCAGCCTGAGTGGCCCATATTGTCCCTTTGTCCCGACTGGAATTCCCGTTGCCGCCTGCTCTAAATGAATTAGCTCACAATCGACGGCGTAGGGTTGAAGGGCCGGAGGGCGCCACCACCCCCGCCCTCACCCCCACCCCCACCCCCGCCTGCTCCGCTCGCCACTTTGAACCCGCCTTCCTGACACATTGTTCCGTTTCGAGTGAAACAATTCACAGCCGGCAATGCCGTCGTCGAGGAACGTCTCATCAGAGAGAGAGAGAGAGAGAGAGAGAGAGAGAGAGAGAGAGAGAGAGAGAGAGAGAGAGAGAGAGAGAGAGAAGGCAGCAGCAGCAGGGTGCGCCTAGAACAATGTTAGTTAGCCCAACAAAAACAGTGACCTTTTTATTTTGTTTCGTTTAATGCGAATTAATGGCGGGCCGGTCGTCCGAAACTCCGTCACGAGACATTACTGCGACGGACGGGGCGGTCGGGGCGGTCGGGCGGGGTGCGTCCCATAAACCAGTGTCACCTGTGCGCCCCTCCCCTTTCTCCTCACTCTCGGAAGGTTTCCTTCCCCGGTCCGTTCCACCTCATTTCGACTATTTGTATGTATTACAGTGTGGGCCGGACGCATTGCCTCTTGCGCGGCACTGGTCCCGACCCAACCCACCCAAAACACGGCAGGGGTGCAGAAGAAAACTACCGGTGTCGGCGTGTAAGTGTACCCCCCCCCCTGACCCAGAGTACCCCCGGGTACACAACGCCTAGGGCCAAAGTACCCTGGGGTACATGACGACTAGGTTCAATGTACCCAGGGGTACAATGCGCCTAGGTGCCAGGCGAATTGTACCCCGGGTACAATGCGGCTAGGCGAAATGTACCCCGGGGTACATTTTGCCTAGGCTCATTGTATCCCCCGCCGGCCGGAGGATGCACGTCGCCTAGGCGCAATGCATCCCCCCCGGATACAAAGAGCCTAGGCGAGGAGTATCCCCTCGGCCGGCCGGAGGGGGATACAAAAAGCCTAGGCGCAATGCCTCCCCCCCCCCCCCGGATACAAAAATCGAAAAAAAAAGAAGAAAAAAGGGGGCCCTTCTCCCACCTCCGCACACAGGTCGGAGGGCCGCCTGCAACTTCGGTGGATCGGGGGAACCGGTGCTTTACAGGCGGCGACCCCAGGGGTTCTCGTCTGTATATGGGCCGGGCTTGAAGGGCGGGTTTGACAGTCTCTCTCTGCCTTGAGAGCCTTTGCTTTTCGCGGGGTGGTCTGTACCAAATGTACACCCGCTGTCCGGCGCTCTCTACCAAACATACAGCTTGTTTAAGGGCCAGCTTCAAAGGACTTATCATCTCCTCCCGACGAATCAAGGAGGACCCACCCGCGACCAATTACGGGTGGCTGGATTGACGGATCGAATACTCCGTCGCTCCAGTGCCGAGGCCAACCCGCCGAAGCGCAGTTGCTTTTTAGACACCCCAGCGGAGTGGCCAGGTGAATGTGACTCTGACCACTACGCTATCAAGCTTGTACGTCTGGCGTCGTGTTGGACGACGGGTTTGAGTTGCAGTGGAAGGAAGCCAGTCGAAAAATGTAATGAAATGATGGGAGTCGATCCCAGGACCCTACTGCCAGGACCGCACGACTTTTGCCGCTCGCCCACCACAGCCCACGACGAATGGAGCGGCGTGAGGCGGGCTCTTGACGCGACAGGAATGGACCGACCCGGTCAAAATTTCACAAGAAGTTTGGGGAGTCGAACCGCCGACCTCAGCACGGAGAAGCGACGCCTCTACTCCCTAGACCACCACAGCACCTGCAGTTCGTTGGCTGCAGTCACGGTTTTCAACCACACTGGGCGAGGCAGTAAAATTAAATGTTAATGTTCCTATAGGAATCGAACCCCCGACGTGTGGGACTGTTCTACACGGCTCCGCTCTGATGGCCTCAAACCGTTCCACAAAAGAAAGGAAATCGAAAAAAAAAATTTGAGATGCCGGTATTCGAACACCGCACTGTGCAAATGCGATCGAACGTCTCTCTCTCTCTCTCTCTCTCTCTCTCTCTCTCTCTCTCTCTCTCTCTCTCTCTCTCTCACCCCTCACAGCCCCCCGAATAACTTTCCCATTCGATTTGAGTCTAAATATATTTCCAACCCTTTTATTGTTGTTTTTTTTTCGGTTTTTCTTTTTTGTTAGGCCGGAGACAAAAGACTGACAAAGAGAGAGCCGACACGGCGGCAAATCCGTTCTGCGCCATTTCCCCCGGCGTGCCGCGGCGTGCCGCCGTTCGTATCCGGGTGGCGCCGGCCGAACGGATCCACGCAAAGTGCGCTTCGTGGCGCCGTCTCTCTCGCACCGCCACGGTACGCCCTGCGAGTGCGACAGAGACGGAGCGACGAGCCGACGACGCGGAATCAGTCGCTGCAGCCAACCCCCCCGCCCCATATGCGCACGATATTTACTGCCGCGCGTTCTGCGTTTAAAATCCGCGGAGGAGGGGGCAGCAGGGGGGCGTAAGCAGTGGCGGAGGCAGAGGCTTCGTCGACACGGCGTGGCACAGTGGGCCAGAAGACCGGCGGAGGCGGCCAAAACTCTACACGCGTTTTGAGGTTCAGAGTCGCCAAGTGGAACTAGAATCGAATGTGTGACCCCACCAACGGATTGCTCTCCGAACGAGGAATCCATTGGTGGGGCCACACGTTCGGTTCGAGTCCTGTTTAGCGACTCTGGAGCTCAAAACGCGTCAAGAGTTTTGACCGCCTCCACCGATCTTCTGGCCCACTGTGCCGTGCTCGCCACGGCCCGGCCGATAGGAAACGGTCCGGCTAACCAGACGGGTCGGACGGGCGGACGGGCTGGCGAGTAGGCGACATGATTGTTTTAATAGTCTGTTTACTTTGGCCACCGTAAATCAGAGCGAGTGTCCCGCCGTGCGTAATGACCGCGCTCTGTCTCTCTCGCACCCGCACGGCGCGCCCCGCACGGCCCGCACGGCCCGCCGAGTGCGAGAGAGACGGCACACGTCGATGTAATGCGGCGCCCGGGGCTTAATGAAAGGAGGCGGTCGTTACTCCATCCATTGGCCGAGCGGACGGACGCTGATTTGGCGAGTGCCTCCAACTGGACGGCAGGCGGGCGGGCCGTGGACGCACAGTGTACGCACAAGAAAAAGTCGGAGATTTCACCATGATTGTCAACGCGCTTACCAATCTTCGAAAGATGTCTCGTGCGTCTGTTTTCACTGCCCTGGCACATCGTCATCCCTCGCGTCATCGCCCTAGTCATGCACCTGCACTGGCAGCTTGTTTCCTGCCTGTAAGAACTCGCTGCCGGCGCTCGCCAACGCCCGAAGCAAGTAACGCACAGTGGGCCAGAAGACCGGTGGAGGCGGCCAAAACTCCAGACGCGTTTTGAGCTCCAGAGTCGCTAAATGGGACTCGAGCCGAACGTGTGACCCCACCAATGGATTGCTCTTCGGACGAGGAGTCCATTGGTAGGGTCACACGTTCGGTTCGAGGCCTGCTAGAAGGCGTCTAGAGTTTTGGCCGCCTCCACTGGTCTTCTGGCCCACTGTGTAACGGTTCTGTTGACTTCTTTCGTCCCCGCGGCGCCGCGGCCGGTGCACCGCGGTGTGGCCGGAAGCGGCTGCCCGTAATTAGTTAATTCTTTTCCGCAATTACGTTGATTTCGGCATGGAAATGCGAACGGCGCGGCTAATAACGGCCCGTCGGTTTAATTAATAAAGGGAATTCCAATCCTTATCTAGCCAGCCCTCCTTTTGGGAATCAATTTGGCCGGCGAGGAGAAGGCCTCCAACGCCTCCGCCTCGCTTGCAGCCTCCGATGTCGTCGCTCTGTCTCTCTCGCACCCACGCGGCACGCCCCGGCACGGCCCGTGAGTGCGAGAGAGACAGAGACTCTGGCCGCGTGGGCAGAGCGAGTCGCTCATCAGCGAGTCACCGTGCTCGTCGGCCACGCCAATCGCCCGGCAAATTTATAGCTCGAATCATATCAGGGCGCCCCGGGCGACGCCGCGCCACGCCACGGAGTGACACGTCTCGCCGGCCGGGCGGTGCGGCGCGGTGCGTTCAGGGCAATCACCGGCAGAGAGCGGGGAGTGGGGCCCAGTGGGGCCTAAAGGGGCCCGGCCCGGCCCGGACCAATCGGAACCCTGCTCCAATTAGAGATTCTATACCGCACGCGAGTGGCGGCCACGCGGCGGGGCAGAGCCACGGCAGAGCCACGGCAGAGCCACGACAGAGCAGTGACGGAGAGTGTTTGCCGAGCGACTTGCGGGCAGCCGACGCTCCGTCTCTCTTGCACCTTTAGCCCGGCGAGTGTGACAGGGACTGAGCGACGCACCGACTCGCCAGAATCGCAGAGCGTCGTGTCTTTCGCGCCACTGTACTTGAGAGGCGTCAGCGTGCGCGGGACGGACAGTGGGCCAGAAGACCGGTGGAGGCGGCCAAAATTCTAGACGCGTTTTGAGCGCCAGAGTCGCTAAGCAGGACTCGAACCGAACGTGTGACCCCACCAATGGATTCCTCGTTCGGAGAGCAATCTATGGGTGGGGTCACACGTTCAGTTTGAGACAGCGACTCTGGAGCTCAAAACGCGTCCGGGATTTTGACCGCCTCCACTGGTCTTCTGGCCCACTGTACGGTGCGTCCTCCCTGGCGGCGATAAGTGCTGCGGCATTCGGCGCGCGGACGCGCCGCGGACGTAATCACGAAGCAGGGGTAGCCCGGCCCTGGCCCGGCCGCCGCCGAGACCGAGGCCGCCGCCGAGGTCAAGCAGGGTGAATAATAGATCGGCGTTCGCAGCGACAGCGACCCCAGGGAAGTGATCACGCCGTGTAACAGATGAGGCGGCTGTTTTGCTGACCCTACTAATCGCGATCTCCCCGTCAACATCACCTCAGGCGGGGCTGGGGAGGGGGGGGGGAGCCCCACGCCCCCGCCGAGGCTACAGCCGGCTCATCCATCTTGGCCTTGGCCGGGGGCGGCCGGGGGCAGAGGTTGCCGGCCGAGCATACACACCCCTGGCGCGACCCGAAATCCCCGCGCAGCCGTAGCTCAGCGGGCAGCGGCGCGGCGCGAGGACCGGAGGTCTGCGGTTCGAATCCGCGTCCGCAACGAAAAGGCCCTTCAACACTGAAGAGGCCGGTAGGCCGACGGAATCAGTGAAAGAGCGGGGGGCCCTGGCGGCCTCCAAGGGCACGGCGGGGCCCCGCACGGGGAATGGGAGCCACTCCCGTGTGCGCGCGTGCGAGCGCCTAGATTGGAAGGCCCGCACGTGATTCGGGTTCGGGCACGAAGAGGTGGGCTTCACCATCACGCCCGAGGAGGTCAGTGTTTTCGCCCTGCACCGCACAGTGGGCCAGAAGACCAGTGGAGGCGGCCAGCAGAACTCCAGACGCGTTTTGAGCTCCAGAGTCGCTGAATGGGACTCGAAAATGGATTCCTCGTTCGAAGAGCAGTCCATTGGTGGGATCACGCGCTCGGTTCGAGTACCATTTAGCGACTCTGGAGCTCAAAACGCGTCGGGAGTTTTGGCCACCTCCACCGGTCTTCTGGCCCACTGTGCACCGCCCTGCACCGCACTGTGCCAACACGGCCCAGCAGCGCCGTGTGCTCCTCCCAGTTAGCGTCGCAGCGCGCCGAGACGACGACGACAGCCAGCTTGACCTGCCCCGGCTCGGCTCGGCTGCTGTAGACTGATTCCGAGAGTCGCTCTGTCTCTCTCGCACTCATAGGCCGCCCCGTGTGGGTGCGAGAGAGGCAGAGCGACGAGAACGACTCTCGGAATCAGTCTGCTGACACGAACCGCCCGGGCCGCCGTGTTTGAAGAGGGTCGGAGAAGTTCCCTCATCGAGTTAGTCCACCCCGTCACACCCTCCCGAACGAACGACATCCCTTCCTTCTGAGTCTCCGCGTCTCCGAGTCGATCCGCTGGAGCATTTTTTCCCTCTTCCAGTCGCCCCTCGGCCCCTCGGACGCGTGGTGTCCGTGACTGCGAATACCGGCACGAACGAATGGAGGCTGTCGGGTCAGTGTGAATGCTTTCCCCGACTTTGAAAAGAATTGGAGGTGACGAGATTTTTGGGGCGTGAGTGCAGCACGCCTGGACGGGTTCAAAATCTCGATCGGCTGGACGGTTCGAAGCGCTTGTGTACAGTGCATCGGTAAAACAAAGGAGTGACTCATCGCTTTTTCTTCAAACCTACTGCCACTGTCACTCAAGAAGAGCGTCAAAGTCTCGAAGCGGAAAAGGTTCACGCCTGCCTCAGTTTCACCAGCGTGTGTTCGTCCTTTGCCGTAAGACATCCCCAGACATGTCCTTAAGGCGTTTGCCTTGGTGACTTCGACCCCGGCGAACTGCGCGTCGCATCGCACCGCCAAGCAAGTTCCGTTGGGACGAGAGCTTGAGCAAGTGCTGACAATCACATCGGGCACTGTGTGCGTGTGTGTGAGAGAGAGAGTGTGTGTGTGTGTGTGTGTGTATGTGTGAGAGTGTGCCAGAGAGAGAGAGAGTCTGCGTGCCCGCGGGCTGGGGCGGGCTGGGGCGGGGGGCGGCATGCGGCGTGGTCTGTTCCGGTTCGTTAGAGGGAGTCCCTCGCGACGCGGCGGCCGAGGAGGCGGCGGGGGTGTAAGGATTTGCTCTGCAGGCCATGCAGGGCTGGAGGCTGCTGGAGGGAGGAGGTCCCTTCCTGAGTCACTCGCCTCGTCCGCCCCGCCCTTCCGCCCACCTTCTTCCCCCAGGAATAGCGGAGGGGGATGCAAGTTTCTTTCTGAATCAGGCTGCCCCTCCCCCTCCCCGCCCCCGCTCCTTTCTCGGCGGGATGTGTAATCAAGACTGGCCATCCCGCCGGGACGATGACGCGAGGCGGTGCGAGGCGGTGGCGCGAGGCCCCCGCCGCCTCCGTCGCACCCTTCCGTCATGAAATGGGGATACCGTTTTCGCCGGTTTTCTCATCTGATATTTTAGGATTTTTCGGCAATAGTCCGTTCGAATTTTCCGTGTCGACATTGAGGCAAAGAGACACCCGCTTGGCCGCCGCTGGCGTCGCCCCTTCGCTAGGGCCTTCTCTCTGCCCTCCCCGCCGTGTCTCGGCCGCCTGCACCCCTCCGGCCCTCCGGCTCCGGCCCTCCCGAACGAACGAACGCGAACGCACTCACGGGTGTTGTTAATTCCGAATGCCGACGGTGTTAAACGCACCACGCTGGAAGGCGACGGCGCGGGCGGGGCGGGGCGGGCGAAGGGGCCTGTTGGGTTGGGGCGGCGCATCACATCGGGCGCGACGCACGCGGAAAATACGGGGCGGAATTAAGCGAGTGGAAGGGAGAAGGAACAGGGCGGGTCCGATGGAAGGGCTGCCTGGAAGGGCTGCCCGGAAGGGCTGCCTGGAAGGGCTGCCTGGAAGGGCTTTAACTTGCAGGTATGCAGGAGCTAGCCTAGGATGGCTGCCTGCTGCCTGGACGCAGTGCCTGGAGAGCGTCTGGAAAGACCGCCTGGAAGTGGCCGTCCTAATGCACCTCCCTCCCGACGACGCTCCCCGGCGAGGTGGTGCGCGCCATAACGCACCGCCCGTGCATTCCTCGCTCGACCCGTTCCTAAACGTTTGTTTGCGCCGCCTGCTGGTGCCGCGCGCCGCTACACTGTAAGCCTGGAAGGCTCGAAGCGACGCTCCTGGAGGCTGCTGGAGGCTGCTGGAGGCTGCTGGAGGGCGCCACTCCTTCCACGGCACCGGAAGCGAATCAAGACGTTTATCGCGTTGTGCGCTGTGGATCGCGGGGCGCGGCGGGGCGGCAGCGCGTTGCCACTGGGACCCATACGCGCGCCTACGCCACGCGGGCTGCTTCCCGAAAGTGCTGTCTCTCTCGCACTCCCGGGCGCGCCGTGCGGGGGTTGGCGGGGGTGCGACGCAGCGACTGCATTGTTGGGGCCGCCGCTCCACACGCGCACGCGAGCACACGTGCTCGTAATGCCCGCCATTCAGCGGCGCGGCGCAGCGCCACTGTCAGGTGGAGACAAATTCAATGAGGAGCCGAGAATGCAATCACGTCATTTCTTGGAAGGCCCACCTTCCTTCCTCCCCCCGGCACCAGTTAAGTCTCAATTATGGCGGACGTGAAGGGCTCGCCCTCGTGTGTGTGTGTGTGTGTGTGTGTGTGCGCGCGCCCGTGCTGGGACTCAATCTGCGTCCCGATAATACAGCCCTCAATAACTCCCCAACGCCGCATTGGTGCATTGGTGTGTGAGTGTGCCCCGTTGCCTGCTTGTTTCTAGCCGATGGATCCGCTCAAGGCCGTGGTGGGGGTGGGGCCGGCCCGGCCCGGCCCGGCGGACACAGGAATCCATTCACCGAGTCCCAGTAAACTGGTTATCCAAATCGCCTATTACACGGCGATTGTGTCGAGCGTGGAGTTTGGAGTGGGGAGGGGGCTGCGGAGCGCCAGCATGGAGCGCCCGCGAACTCGGCGAGGCTGTGCCGTCGAGCACGCGAGCGCGCTGGGCGGCCTACCCGCACGGGGCCCGCCGCCGTCCGACTCCAGCCGGGCCGCCGTCAACTCCCCGGGCACGTGTATAGGGCTCCGCACGCTGCTCAAAACGGAATCGAATCCAAAGCACCATGGTGCGTGATGTGAGGACTGCAGAATCTCAACCTGCCCTTCCAGAATTCAGTAAAAGGGTGCGTGGACGAACGGCGTGAAGAATAAGTGGACTCGCGGAATGAGTCTGCAGGCGCTGCGCGCGCTGCGGCGCCGCGCCAAACGTTTTGCTTGGCCCCTCCGCCCTCCCCGACACGACTCGACTCCCGACGTGCAGGCCGTGGGGTGCGCGGAGGCTGCCTTTGCGGCGTCGGCCCGCACACACTGAGTCCGACTGAGTCCCAATGATTCGCCGAGGGACGTCCGTACGGCCGGCGCCCCGGCGCCATTTTAAGGCGGGTAATTTGGTTTAGTTTAAACGCTTCACTTGCTGGGCTGCGCGCCTTCCCCTGACCTTCCCCTGACCTGCAGACTGATTCCGACAGTCTTTCCCGACGAGATCTGCTCTCCGCGTTCCTCTGTGTGTCCGAGTCCGTGTGAGCGGCTGGCTCGGCTCGGCCCGGATGCCCGACCCTCGCGCGCCCCGCGTCTCAAGCTGCGAGTCCATTTTGAACTGGCGCCTTAATTTCATTAGGCCTACACCGTAATCAGGTTATCAGAATAACGCGCCGAATGAAAACTCCACACGCTTGGAAGGCGTCGACGGTCGTCGAGGGCGCGGTGCAGGGGTGGGGCCCGGCCGAGGGCCAGGCGTCGCGAGGGGCCCGCCTGGAGACGGACTCGGCATCGCTCTCTCTCTCTCTCTCTCTCTCTCTCTCTCTCTCTCTCTCTCTCTCTCTCTCTCTCTCTCTCTCTCTCTCTCTCTCTCTCGCACTCAGGGGGGCGTCCCGCACAGGTGCGAGAGAGACAGAGCGACGGCCTGCTGCTCCTTCCCCTTCATTTAGCAGTGGGGCGCCGATGAGGTGACTGGGTGGAGGGCCGCGAGGGCCGAGTCACTCCGTCTCCCTCGCACCGCAACGCGTTGCAGCGGGGCGCCCGCGAGTGCGACAGAGACAGAGCGACGAAACGACTCTTGGAAATCAGTCCGCCCGCAGAGGGCCAAGGGGTCGGAGGCGAGGGGTCGGAGGGCCGAGGGGCCGTGAGTAACGCCTGGGGATTAATCTGGATTAAAAATGGGCCGAAGCTAAGCCGAGCGTCTTGCCGGGGCCCTCGGTCCCCATGGTCCCTACGCACAGTGGGCCAGAAGACCGGTAGAGGCGGCCGAAACTCTAGACGCGTTTTTGAGCTCCAGAGTCGCCAAACAGGACTCGAACGGAACGTGTGACCGCACCAATGGACTCCTCGTCCGGAGAGCAATCCATTGGTGGGGTCACACGTTCGGTCCGAGTCCCATGTACCGACTCTGGAGCTCAAAACGCGTCCGGGAGTTTGACCGCCTCCACCGGTCATCTGGCCCACTGTGCTACGGCCCCTTGCGGGACGGTGACCGAGTACGAGGAGGGGGCAGTGCGGGGAGCCGAGGTTGGGGGAAGACGGACGCAGAGGAGGAAGCGGAGATTTTAAAAAAGGGCGCCAAATAGGGGCTGCATTCAGAGTTTCCGGAGGCCAGATGGGGCCTCCCGTTGGGCCTCCGGACCCGATTCATTGAGTTGCTGGGGAAGCAGTGGGGGCCTTGCAGTGTAGCGGAGCAGGCGAAGCAGGGGGCAGGGGAGTGATTAGGGCACGCCGGGGTTGAATAGACGCAGTACGGAAAATTGGACGCCGGGCCGCGCGTGGTGTTCGTCCGCCCGCCCGAGAGAGCTGCTCGCCTGTACGCCCCGCCCCGCCCCGCCCCGCCCCGCCCCGCCCCGCTCGCAACGCGGAGCCCCGAAGCCTGATGACCGGAAACGGAGGGCAAGAAAGTGCGGTGCGGGATTCTGAGGAACTCGTGGGGCTATGATCAGGGAAGACGGGGCGGGGCGGGGCGGGGCGGGGCGGGGCGGGGCGGGGCGGGGCGGGACGGGCAGGCGCGCGAGAGAAAGAGAAAAGGAGTTAGCAAGTGCCAGTGTGCGTTAGGGCCAGTTCGCAGTTCGGCAGGAAGGGGGCGGTGCCCCTTCTCGTGTTCGCAGCTCCACGGCAAAATGGAACTCGCCCCGACTGCTGGAGAAACGGAGGCTGGCGCTGGAGCGCGCTGGAAGGACGGTACACCGGGAGATTCGGTCGCAGTTGTAAATGCAACGTCGGAAATCATTTCTAGGGTGTTTATTTGCTCATGGCATTAATTCACATTAGTTGAACTCGGACGACTTCAAATCCCTGCTTTGATGGCGTCCTTGATGCAGTTCACAGCAGTCGTGCTCTGTTTGTCAGAGATGATGTCGCTGAAGATGCTGAGGCAGGTCTTCAGATTTCGGGGAACGTCGTCCAGAGAGCACGCGGGTTTTTCCGCCGCCAGGGTGGTGACTTGCCAGCCACACAGCTTCTTGGTCTCGGGGAATACGAAGGACGGCAAATCGCTGCAGCAGGTCTGGACCTTGCCGTCAAGCCAGTCGAGGACCTGTTGGCTGCAGGGCAACCGGACTTGCTCCGCCACTGGACTCGCCGAGACAGTGGACAACTGCGAAGCAAATAGATTGTCAGGGGAGCAAAGACTGGTGTCGTAAGGTCCCAGTAACTTACGTCTTGGAAAACCTCAAGGGGAAATCACTGAATTTCAGTGTCCAAATCCAATGAATTTCAGTCGAATTTCGATCAATGTCAGGCAAAAACTGCTGAATTTTGAGAAGAAATGCGATGAATTTTAAAATTTTGATGAATTTCAATGAATTTTAGTGAATTTTACTTGTTTGATGAATTTTGGTGTACGAATTTGGCTGGAGTTATTTCCCCTTGGAAAACCTCTAGGGACGACTTGGTCCGATGTCTGAGAACCGCTTCCAAAACAAAGACTTGGAGTGACTTACGAGGCAGGCGGCAGCGGCCAGCGCGAGCACAGCGCACTTGAAAGCCATGGCTGGTGGACCCTGTCGCGGAGGAGCAGCTTGGGTGTGACTGTTGACCAGGAGCTCGGTGGTGGGCCTTTTTAAGGGCCACCACTGAGTACCCCAGGTCGTCTGCACTGAGTGTCACGGACAGCGTCATTCGATCTTGAGTGCGTTGATAATGCAGGCTCTCGAGATACTGGCTGAATCAGTCGGAACAGGCTTTACCCCAATATTGATTTCTTAGCTAACACTTCAAATTTTGCTTCCTTCAAATTTAAAATCTTGCTTTTCATTTCGTCCCTTTAGTCGACCCAGGCAAAGATCTCGCTTCTTGCGACCAGTAAAACTGCCCCCTCCACCACGAAAGTCCTCCCGCAACAGCCCCCGCGCTTCCCCCGGCCCTGTGGAAGGGGCATTTGTAACGGTCGGTAAGAAGCGACACCTTTGGCTGGGTCGACCAAATAAGGTCCTTATCCACCGGGACCAAAGTTTGCTCTTTTATTTGAACGAAACAACTGTGAGTCACTGGCAAGACAAGATCCCGAGAGACACCCACTTAACTTGAATTGTGTACTTGAGATGTCTTCACATGAAAACTCAAGAAATGATGTCACCGGCCGCGCCTGCATCTCTTCACGAGAGATATGATAATCAGCAAGACAACTCTTTGCAGATCTCCCTTGAAAAGGCCCCTCCAGGGCCTCAGTCACAGCCGACCTGCTGCTCAAAGTCCATCCCCACCAGCCACGGCTGCCAAGAATACCGTTGTGTTGAGTCTTGCCGCGCGTCCTGAAGTCCGAACTGCGACAGTAAATTCTCCGCGGCGACTCCGCCGGCACCGCCGGCGACTCCGCCGGCACCGCCGCCACCACAATGGGCGCGCCTACACTGCTGTAATTGTCGGTGAAGTTGGCCGCGCCTCGTGCATTATTTAGGTTAATTACACGCACGGCTCGCTTCACAACGCTGTGCCGCACGGCCATGCTGCGGGCGCACAGTGGGCCAGAAGACCGGTGGAGGCGGCCAAAACTCGAAACGCGTTCCAGAGTTGCTAAACAGGACTCGAACCGAACGTGTGACCCCACCAATGGGTTCCTCGTGTGGGGAGCTATTCATTGGTGGGGTCACATGTTCGGTTCGAGCCCCATTTAGCGACTCTGATTCTCAAAACACGTCTGGAATTTTGGCCGCCTCCACCGGTCTTCCGGCCCACTGCGGGGCGGGCTGCATCGCGTCACTGCCCCGCCCCGCCCTCCCCACCCCGCCCCGACCACCAGGCGGCGCCGCTGCCGGCCTCACCGGCAAAAAGCCCAAATCTGTAAATGGAGTGCTAATGCAGGCAAGACACTATGCTAATACTTTTGGCGTGGCCATGCAAAGTCTCGTCTCTTTCTTTGGTGATTAAGGGTGCCGCGGTTGGCTTCGGGGAAAAGAGGGGGGAGGACCTCGGTGGTGGAGCTGGCGCCGCCTACACTCTTAAAAGGAACTATTACATGTTTTTACGAAGTATTTTAAGCAGCATATAAGGTAGCAAGGGAAAGTGCAAAGTTAATAACGTAGTGATTCTTCAAATAACAAGGTAGTGCTCAAAATGCTTCAAAATATTTTGTTCAGTGAGGCTGTGGGATGTCCCAGGAAGACCGTAAAGAAACATTCTCTATATGCTAGTGTCCAGGTAGCTGCAGGCCGCCTCCAGCCCGTGGTGCCCCTGGTTCGACTCCCGTCGCCGCTCCACTTTTGGCGGCGGTGCTGACGGTGCTGACGGTGCCCCTCCAGTGCCGTGTCGCGGCGCGCACAGTGTGCAGGCGGGACCGGCCCATTCATAATGAACCCCCTGGCTCCTTTATAACGCGAGGGGAGGGGGAAGGGGCGCCGCCTCACGGTGGTGTTGCCCCCAAACGTCTTTCCTTGCATCCCCGCCCCACGGATCTGTGCACTTCAACGGGGCCCTCGGTGTCGTCTTGGCGCGCCCTCTTCCAGAAAATAAAAATAAAGGGACGAGCACCCCTCGGCGAGTCGTGCCCTGACGAGCCGGGCCGGCCGCGCTGCAGGCAAGGCAGGCCGAAGCCGCGCGCCCAATCACAGGCAAGCCAAGCAAGCAGCGGTACCCTGCAGGGCCCCGGCGCGCAAACTATTTGACTCGGAATTTGCAGTAATGCGTCAGTTCTTTGACGGTCGAATAATGCATGAAGCCGCAAGCCGAAATTCATACATATTTCGTTTGAATATGTACCCCGGGCCGGGCCGGGCCTCACTCCCTCTCTCCGCACAGAACCCTTGACGGCCGAGGCAACAGCCAGGCCATGCCGCCGTGCCTTGGCAGTGCCTTGGCCGCGCCGCCACACACAACTCATTCCACCGCGCCGCCGTACGCTGCCCCCTCCCCACAAACCGCCGAAGCAGGCGAGGCAGGCGAGGCAGGCAGCAACAACTACACATGGAGCCCCCTCCCCCTCCGCCACGCACACCACAAGCCACTTCTTGAAGATGGATGCCCGTGCATCTAATGATTTGGATTGGACCTAAAGCGCCACCGGGGTAGGAACACCCTTTGCGTGGAACAGTAGCACACACACTCGAGATTACCTTGTCGGAACGAACGATGCTTCGAGACACGGAGTGCCACGACACTGCGAGACCTAACGAAGGGGAAATGGGATGACAACGCTCGGTTCAATACTTTACTTTAAGCACCACGCGCAAAAAAAAATTAAAAAATCGATGCGTTTGCCTAAAAGGATTTGCCTGGGTTCTAATGGCCGCCATTGCCGTTCCTCCCGCTCTTTTGTTTCGGCGCGCGATTCGAGATTCACGGCGCACGCGTCGCGTTGCGTCGCGAGGAGCCCCCAAAAGGCGCCAGCGTTTAGAGGCACCAAAAAGGGGGATCCGCGCGCGGAGGGTGAAAAGAAAGAACAAGTCATAGGGAGCAATGAGGCGAAGTCGGTGTCGCTTCCGCACTAATTAGATGACTTCGTGGTGATTACGCAGAGAAAGGGTGACGGGAGTTATGGACGGGGGAGCACAGTGGGCCAGAAGACCGGTGGAGGCGGCCAAAAACCGGACGCTTTCTTAGCCCCAGAAACGCCAAACAGGGCTCGAACCGAACGTGTGACCCCACCAATGGATTGCTCTTCGAACGAGGAATCCAATCCATCGGTGGGGTCACACGCTCCGTTCGAGTCCTGTTCAGCGACGAGCTAATGCGTCCAGAGTTTTAGCCGCCTCCACCGGTCTTCTGGCCCACTGTGGGGCGGTGGCTGTCTCGAGCAAGAATCGCTGCGGCGAAAAGAACCAACGAGCCTGGCGCTGCATTTATCGCTGCGTACACTGTACACGGCCCGGCCGACATAAATTAGTGCATTAGGCACATGGCTTTACCCGCGCAGCACCGCGCAGCTGCACCAAGACCAAGATGGAGCTCAACTTACTATAGGTGTGTGTGTGTGTGTGAGAGAGAGAGAGAGAGAGAGAGAGAGAGAGAGAGAGAGAGAGAGAGAGAGAGAGAGAGAGAGAGAGAGAGAGAGAAAGAGAGAGTGTGTGCGTGAGCGCGACTGTGTGTGCGTACTGGCCCGGAGCTCCCCATGCGTATCGTGCAGTGTGCTAGCTTCCGTTTGTTTGCCACCCCAGAGAAATGTTTCTGTAACCTCGCGGTCGTGTTTTCGTTCAGGACTTGTTGTTCGTTTCGCTGCTGGTTTAAAAATGTATTCGATTTCTGTTTCAGGCAACGTGGGACACTGTACCAACGATGGTTCACCGTTCCTGGACTTCTGACGATGAGCCGTTGCCAATCTAATCGGCGAGCAAAGAGTGTTGTTTTTCTGCCCGAATTTCAAGTGCGCGCACTCAACGCGCTGTCGCTGTCTCCCTCGCACTCATAGAGCGTCCCGCAGGGCGGTGCGGAGCGCTGTTCGGAATCAGACTACAGTGGGGCGGCAGGTGCCCCCCCCCCCCCTCCTCCAGTTCCAGCCCCCGCGGGCGAATCCTCCAGTGGGGTTCCTCCGGCAGAGACTGCGGGAGTCTCGGCGCGCGGTCTGCGGGCATGCCTGGGCACAGGCGATACACATGCAGCGCTAGCTAGCTCTGGAGGGCTTTGGGAACTCGCCCGTCCAATCCAGTCAATGGCGCAATTAAGTTGCCAAATGAGCCGGCTGGATCTTGTTTCACGGTAATGGGGGCGAGGCAGGCAGGCAGGCAGGCAGGCAGCCAGCCAGGCTGGGCACAAGTCGGGTGATGGGCGGCCTCACCTCGGCCAGGCAGGCAGGCAGGCAGGCAGGCAGGCAGCTCTCAGAGATCGCCAAGTTGCCGCTCCCTGGCATCCTGCCGCATCCTGCCGCATCCTGCCTCTCCCGGCGCGAAATACTGCGACTTGTCAGGACTTCTTCAGCGCTGCAACTTGCCCTGCAACTTGGCAGCCCTTTTGTTTTTGCTGCCGCTGTTTTCCTCCTTTTTTTCTAGTGGCGGGGAAGCGAGGCGCGAAACGGGGCGCCAGACGAAACGGCTTCTGTCGGTGCTAATGCGGCCGCGTAGCCGCGCAGCCGCGTCCAGTTTGGCGCGCATTTACAGTGTGGCAGCGCCGGGCAGCGCCGGGCAGCGCCGGGCAGCGCCAGGCACAGCAGCAGCATTCACCTGTGTTTATGGAAATGCGCGGCCGGCGCGCTGGCAGAGAGGCGCAGCCCTCCGCGGGGCGGGGCGGGGCGAGGTGGGGCGGGGCGGGGCGGGGCGGGGCGGGGCGGGGCGGGGCCGGGGCGGTGGGGGTGAGCCACATCACGGAGGTCTCCAAAGACTTTTCCGTGATGAGTTTTGTTGAGGTTCCACGGCCGTGTTTGCCTTGTCAATACGCGCAGGCAGTCCCCGTACCGTGCCGTGCCATGCCGTGCCGCGCCGTGCCGTGCTTGCTTAGCGCCGACTCTGATTTCACGGGGGTACACGCCCAAATCACATGCAGCAGGGGACAGGGCGGGGCAGGCAGGGCAGGGCCACCCCCAAAAATCACACGGGTAGTTTGTGGCTGTTTGCGTTGCCCGGGGTGGCCGCGGAAAGCCGTTGTCGTCGCGCGCAAATAAATAAGACTGGAGCAAAAACGGCGGTGTGTACACTGTACACAGGGATTGGCGTGTCGGCCGGGGCGGGGCGGGTCGGGCCAAGCCGATTCCTCTTGTCAAAACACACCACTTGGCGGGGCGCTGGATTCGGATTCGGAGCCGGACTTTGCGATTCCGATGTTTTCGTCGGGGGAGGGGGGGGGGGTAGGAACGCTGCGCGGATCACCGCGGCCGGCCTGTGTCCGAGCAGAGAGGCCAGCCACGGCGGCTGGTCTAGCCCTTAATGGTATTGGTAATGGCAGGGAGCGCCTGGCGCGTAGGCCGTCCCGGACGCAGCACTGTCGGCGGGACGGCCTACCTCGCACGGGGCCCCGCGACCACTGACGAGAGAAGAGAAGGCTGGAAACAAAACGTCTGCTGGATTTGAGTGTGTTTATTTATTGACAAAACAGCGCAAACAACCTCAACTTTTTTTGTTTCACGAAAAAATTCCGCGGGTGTGTTATTTGGCCCTTCCCGCTGCAAGGCATACTGCAGGGTGGTGTTTTAAGGTTACAGCATCGACACTCTGTCAGGGCGTCCTGTCGTGCCCTGTCTGCGCCGCGTGCCCTCGCGCCGCGTTTCACGACCTTTTGCCTTCCTCTCGTCTTTCCCGCACAAAATTACGAAATTAGAGGGTGGCGACGCGTGGCGGCGGCCCGCCGAAGCGCGAAGCACGAAGCTCGAAGCTCGAAGCACGCGGTGACTCGACGCGTCGCCAGCTATTTTTCCCGCGCAAAAAAAGCGCCGCCAGAGGGCGTTGTACCCACACAGCGTTGTCACACGGCGCCAGGTTTACTGCTTACAATATGCTGTTTTTTTTCCTCCTCTTCTCCTTCTTCTTTTGGTCGTTTTCGTTTTTGTTTTACCGCGGCAGTATAACCCCGGTGGGTGTCTCGCCGACGCCCTCGCCGACGCCCTCGCCAGAGATTGGACGCCCGGACGGCCAGCCTTCCTCGCGCCGCGACGCCGCGACGCCGCGACGCGCAAGATGTTAATTTTTCCGAAGCAACGGTCAGTAAAAAAGACAAATAAAGAGGAAGCCAGAGCGGGGCGCACTGTCTCTCACTGGATGCGCTTTTGTTCCCTCATTTCCGTTTCACGCGCCACTACTCGTTTTACTGTGAGTTCTGCTCGGACCCACGGATTCCGGCCGGAGTGGTGTCGTTATCTCTCGCACTCGTGGAGCGTGGCGTAGGGATGCGAGAGAGACGACAACTGTTCGGCGAAGCCCCCATACACACTGCGGCGACAACGCGACACGTCTGTCAGCGCGCGTCGGAATTTAAAGGCACGGAAACACGACGCGGCGGAGGATTCAATGATCCAATGCAGCGGAGCGATGCCGAGAGTCGTTTTCGTCGCTCTGTCTCTCTCGCACTCATGAGGCGTCCCGCGTGGGTGCGAGAAAGCCAGAGCGACGAAAACGACTCTCGGAATCAGTCTACAGCAGCAGGAAACAATAATAAAGGTTTGCTGCGGCGCTGCGGCGGCCACGGCGCGGGCCTCCTTGGCGGGGAGGGGAGGGGGAGGGGGGGGGGAGGGGGAGGGGGAGGGGGGGGGGGGGGGAGGGGAGGGGAGGGGGAGGGGAGGGGGAGGGGAGGGGGAGGCGTGGCCGTGCGCGGCGTACAAACGGCTTATTGGCGGCCGGGAAAGCGGGGAAGAAAAGCGGGGAAAAGAGGAACAAATAATGGGGAAAATAAACAGTGGCGTTGTTGCCGTGCGCGGCGGGGCGGGGCGGGTGGCTCCGGTCGCTGTGCCCGGCGGCGGGCGAGGCGGCGGGGTGACCGGACCGGACCGGCTAAGCCGCGCGCCACACCGAACGCGCCCCGTGTTCCGCAGTGTGTTGCCGTGCGTTGCCGCCGGTCTGGCCGCGTAAACACGAGGCTCGTTTCAGTCCGGCCGGCCGTCCGTTTTCCCGATTCTTTTGCTCTATTTTCACGCGCGGCCCGAACGCGATCGTGCGTCTTTTCTTTTTGCCCGAAAATCTCCTCTCGCTCGCGCTCTGGTGGCCGCTGCAGCGGATTTTGGCGTTGGCTGGGGTGGTGGTGGGGTGGCGTCGGACAGGGTGTAAAAATTCCGCGCGGGCCCACATCGCTCAAGTCTGTCAGACTGTGTCTTGTCAGAGGCTCCGCTCCCCCACCCGCACTGCAGCGGATGCGCGCGTCAGGCCTCGCAGCGTGTGACGTTAAAAAATTCCGCGCACAAATTTTGACGCTTTCGCCGCCCTGCACGCCACGGCCGGGCCGCCAGGCTACTCACCCCTCCCCTGCACTGTGAGCGAGCGCCTCAGCGTGCGTGTGTGTGAGAGAGAGGGACGCCCCGGGACGCCCCCAGCACGTCGTACAAGAAACGGATATCCCCCGGGGTAGCTCTTTTTAATCTACCGCACCGGAACTTATGATAGATTGTAGTGTATGGGGAGGGCTATATGAGTCGAGGCCGCCCGCCCCGCCCACTTCATACAGGATGGCCCGCGTGGGGCCACTAGCCACCCCGCGCCACGCCACTAGCAGCGAGGCGGCGAGGGCCGACTCTGGGAGTCGCTCCGTCTCTCTCGCACCCATGGGGCGTCCCGTGCAGGTGCGAGAGAGACGGAGCGTGGCCAGCGCCCCTGCCGGCGGAGCGTGAAGGCGGCCTTATTGTCCTGCCGAAAGAGTGCTGCGTGCTGCAGCCATCTTCTGTCTCTCTGGCACTCGTGGGGCGTCCCCGAGGCGTGCGAGAGAGACGGCGTGAGTCTTCCCACGGCCCCACGGCCTCGAGGTGTAGCGGTGTAGCGGGCACTGCCTGGCACTGCACTGCCGAGGCATCGGTGCGGAAGGGAATTTATGGAGGGCACGTGAGCGGCGGAGACGGAGAGATGATCCGAGAGCCACTCAGGGTGGCGCGTGCTGTCCGTCTGTCCGTCTGTCCGTCTGTCTGTCTGTCCGTCTGTCCGTCTGTCCGTCTGTTCGTCTGTCCGTCTGTCCTAAAAAGATGTTAGGACAAAAAGGATGCGTGTATGGTGAAAAACTGATGACAAAAACTGCGGAGCATGGTCCGCCCTCTAAGACGGCTGGCCACGCGCGGCCACGTCACCGGAACCGCGATAAAAATGAAGTGCCATCAGTGAAGGGCCGTCGAGGCACAACGAAGTGTGATTGGGAAACACTTCACCGCGTCCAATAGGACTCGCCACTTCACTTTTATCGTGCACTCAAAACAGTCTGCAGTCCACGAGGAGCCTATTTTTATTAGTGTATTACGCCATCGCCGCAGCAATGTAAAATTGTAGAAGAGTACCTACTTACTTCGCGACGCACAATACATTTCCTCTTGCCACTTCACTAGAGGGGGGACAGCTCAGCTTCCCACTTTCATTGTACAAAACATTCCACATTCAGGTGGCAAAAAACGCCTGTAAGTAGGCAACATGTGTGGCACAAAAACTCCAGAAATCTGGCACATTCTTGCACATTCACACAATCATTGTACACTAAATTTTACAGTGGGTCACCCCTCGACTTCACTACATTCCACGTCCAAGAATGTTCACTACTCGCTGACTCAAACCAGAACGTTGTTTTGTTCGCGTAGAAGGCGAACGCAACGAGCCCAGTGGTGCAGCACGGCACACAGTCACATCGAACTCATCTCCTAACTAGGGGGGGCGGGGGGGGCGGGGCGGGGCGGGGCGGGGGGCGGGGCGGGGGGGGGCGGGGGGCGGGCGGGGCGGGGCGGGGCGAGGCGGTCCCAGTCCAATGCGACGAGTCCAACTTGGATCACTTCGGTCTGTTTGTCTTGGGGAATTTCTTCAAGCGCACCGCCGCCACCGCGCGCCCCGGACTTGTTCGTCGGTCCGGCCGGACCTGCGGACCGCTGCCGACGGGACCGACAGGACCGACGGGACGCCGAGGCAAAGATAAGAGTTGTGTAGACAGAACGTGACACGCAGACCCTCGGAGTTCTCGGCGTTCTCCGCGTCCTCGGCGTCAGCGACACGGGACCGGCTGATTGGGGGCAGTGAGCCCCCTGTTTTTCCCGAGAGAGAGAGAGAGAGAGAGAGAGAGAGAGAGAGAGAGAGAGGGAGAGGGAGGAGAGAGAGGAGGAGAGAGAGGGAGAGAGAGAGAGAGAGGAGGAGAGAGAGAGAGAGAGAGAGAGAGAGAAAAGAGAGAAAGAGAAAGAGAAGGGGGGGATCCCGCACTAGTGTCCATTCATCGCCGGGCCACACAACATTTCCAAAGCAGGGGCTGCCTTTCGTCCTCTGTCGTTTTCGTTCATATATTTTTTGGCGACTTGTTTAAAACAGCCGCGCCTGAAACGCCCAATCAAAAGTGAGGCGTGCGGAGGAAATTTTAAATGTGACCGCACTGTGCACACACTGTGCAGCCCCTCGCTGCTGGGGGACGGGGTGGCGCACAAGCGTGGCCAAATTGAAAATTGTTGACGGCGTGCCGTAAAACTGCTTGACACCACATCAAAGATGGAGTCCCGCGGCACTGCGTGGCGCTGCGGCACTGTGGGGGGAGTGGGGAAAAGCGACAGCGAGACAAAGCCAAAGTTAATTGCTTCCCGTGTGCTTTTAATAAATTCCTACGCGCATCGGCGGCGGGGCGCGGGGTGGACAGGGCAGGGCGGGGTGCGGCGCGGCGGGCGGCCCCCGCGGGACTAGGACCAGCCCCGCCTCGCGCAGCGCCGCGCAGCGCCGCGCAGCGCGCAGCACATCCCGGACGCGAGCGGAATGCTGATGTGCAAGTCAAGTCGCGGAGGTGGTCACCTCGGCAATCCGGCATCCCCTTGGTGCCGCGTCACCCCGCCCCGCCCCGCCCCGCCCCGCCCCGCCCCGCCCCTCCCCGCCACGCCACGCCTCGGCATCGCGAAGAGCATGGCAATGGCTGCCGCCAAAACGCGGCACCTCGATCAAGTTACTTCTGCCCAAGTCGTGTGATGCGACCTTTCTCAACCGGTGACGCCGTGCTGGGCCAGAAGACCGGTGGAGGCGGCCAAAACTCTCCGAACGAGCAATCCATTGGTGGGGTCACACGTTCTGTTCGAGTCCTGTTGAGCGATTCGGGAGCGCAAAACGCGTGCAGAGTTCTGACCGCCTCCACCGGTCTTCTGGCCCACTGTGCGCGCTCCTCCCGGAGGACAGGCGACGCGCTGCTGCTACGCGTAGCAGCGCGCTGCTGCGCTGGCGTCGGCTGCGTCTGACGCCGAGGGGCACGCCGGCACGGCGGCATTGTAATTGGGTTCGAGGCGGCCCAGCCACGGCCTCGCCAGGCAGCCATCTCTCTCGCCTCGCCTCGCCGATGCCGACCTCTTTGATCCCTCGACGGCCCCACGGCCTGGGCCGCGAGGGAGGGAGGGTGGAAAATGCATTCCGAAGTTGGACGGATCCGATCAGGAGGGAAGTGCAGTGCCAAGGAAACGAGGAGCCTCCGCGAGCCTCCGCCATCCGTTCGGGGGAAAAATTAAAAGCGTCGCGACGCCTCGGCGACGCCGTCCGTCAGGGTGCAGTGGCGGAGCGGCAGCGCTGCACTCGACTGGTTCCGAGAGTCGTTCTCGTCGCTCTGTCTCTCTCGCGCTCATGCGGCGTCCCGTGTAGGTGCGAGAGAGGCGGAGCGTCGAAAACGACTCTCGGAATCAGTCTGCTGGCGGCAGAGCAGCGGGCCCTACGCTGCCACGCTGTCGCCGTGAGTCATTCGGGCGACTTCACCGCAAGGGGTAGCGCCGCGGGGCACGCCACGCCGCGGCCTCCGGGACCCAAGACGCCGCGCGGGTCGCGGTCCGAATACCAATGACTTGACGCCTCGCTCCTTTGCTTGCTTCTGGACCGCTGGAAAGGCTCTATCCATCTTGCCGCCTGGCCCCTGTCCGCCCGCGGGGCTTGCTTCGATCTGGCTCGACACTGTGTAAGTAGCAGGAAGACTGCTGACAGTGTGTACCAAGAGCAAGGAGTCAAAGTTCGACTGAAATTTGCTCCACAGGACTAAGAAAGTCAACAAAACTTTAGTTGAAACAGCTCCATTTTTCTGAAACTGCGACTGCACCACTACGTGCTATGAAAGCGGAGTCAACTATCGCACCCTTGGTCGCGAACTCACAGTGTAGCGCGGCCGAGCGCCTCTCTCTCCGTCTTGCTGACTCCTCTCGCCAAATTTCAGCTCGCGCACCCCTTTTTTCCGCCCGCATATTATTCGCTGTCTGGCTGGTGGGCTGGCGGCCCTGGCGGGGCGGCCGGGCCTGCGGGGATGACAAATTGATATGAAATATGGTTCATTCCCCGCGCGGCTGGCGCGGCCTGGCGCTCTGCCTCCGTCGCGGTAACGTACGTAGTCACGCGCCGCGCGCCTCAGTCAGTGTTCCTCGCGCCCTCCTCTCCTCCTCGCAGACTGATTCAGAGCGTCCTTTTCGTCGCCCCGTCTCTCTCGCACCCGAACGGGACGCCCCGTGACCGCGAGCGACGAAAACGGCGACGGCGGCGACGGCGCGCCGCCGCAGCGGCATTCAAATCGTTGTTTGGTTCGCGGCGCACCGCGTTTTAATCCGGCTAGCGGTGATTTTCTGCCACGGCCAGACGCGATCCTTTACCCATGAATTGCCTGCAGCATGACGGCGGCAGGGTCGCGCGCCGCCCGCCTGTCCCCAGCCTGTCGCTCCGTCTCTCTCGCACCCGTACGGAGAGCCCCGCGAGTGCGAGAGACAGAGCGACGAAACTCTTCTGAATCGCTTGGCAGTGAGAGTGCGCTGTCCATCCGCGCTAATTAACATATCCGTGGCGATACATGCCACACACACACACACACACACACACACACACCTACGGCCGAATGCATTGGGATGTAAGGGAGGTGGGGGTGCCATGAGGCTGCTGCCGACACTTGCGCACCCTGTCACAACTGGCTGGCGTCGTCGTCGTCCTTCCCCCTCCCCCTTCCCCACCCCCTCGCCGACAGCACCAAATAATATGTATGATAATGAAATGTTGGCGGCCAATCCGATGCCATCCGAATGAGAGGTTGGCTACACTGTCGGGGGTGGCGTGGTGCACGTGTTGGCCGGCCGGACTCGCTCCCCCTCCCCTCCCTCCCCCCTCCCCTCCCTCCCCTCCCTCCCCTCCCTCCCCTCCCTCCCCTCCCCTCCCCTCCCCTCCCCCCCTCCCCTCCCCGCTGATCCCCTCAAGCTGGCGCTTCTTTCTTTCCATAATCGCGCCCTTCGCGCGGCACTCCCGTCAGCCGATAATAAGCATTACAGGAAAAAGCGCAATCCGACGCCAATCGGTAAATTGGATGAGGTTGGCGGTCGGCGGGGGCGAGGCGGGGCGGTGGATTACCCCGCCAACACCTTCCAAAAGCCTCTTTTCTTTTCTTTTCTTCTTTGCGCGCGCTGTTCTTGCGAAGCCGAATCGCTCCCCGTGATCTGTAAATCAAATCCCCGCCGGGCTCCAAATCGACAGCTTCTCCAAGAGGCGCCGCCCCGTTGGTGGAATCGGCCGTGCTCGCTCCAAAATGCAGCCGCGGTTCGGTGCGAAAGGGAGGCGGCACGCCGGCCGGGCGCGGCGGGTACGGAATCGAGTTTACGTTCCCATCTCGTTGAACGACGACACTCCGAACAGCGATTTCTCGGAATCCGCAATCCACCGGTTCCTCCGATCGGCAAGCTCAGGCCGTCGCCGCTCGGCGGGCGCCGCGGCGGTCCTCGCCGCCGCACGCGCGGAAAATCGGAGAATCGCAGGCCGCGCACTCGGAACGCCACGCATGCGTCTTGCTTTGAGTGGAAACGAACCGGGGTCGGGTTCGATTCCAAGGGTGACTTCACTGAACTCCCACTTTCATCATTTAGAGGCATATCACTTTCGAATAGTTTTGGGAATCGCCGGGGGTTCACTGCTCTGCTCTTTTTTTGCGAGCGGTTATCGTGAAACCGAATGGTAAAACGTTTAAGCGGCCAAGCCACCCCGAAAAGTGTACTACCCAACGCGGAGGCGGGGTGGCGGCGACGTCTGCACGCATTCATGGCGACGCGGACCATCAATCAGCACGGACGCCCTCTGGCGGCGTGACTCCTCGGCTCCGCGGCGTTCGGTGCAGCTATCTGCCTTCGAGGTGGCTCTTTTTGGGGTGCACCGTAAATCCATTTCGGGCGCCTTTTTAAACCAAGCGCCTCAAGCACGGTTTGATTCTTCTCATTATTATTTTCGTTTGTTGAAATGAACCCGGTCGCCACACTGCCACCGTCCATTCTCCTGCTGCTGCACGCCCCGACTCGCAATGTTGCTTCCTCCGCGCGTGCCGACTGTGACGGTAACACAGTGTGTCGCGGCGCGGTCACAATGCACCTTGATTCTCGGCCAGTTTGCTCGCAGCCCGCGTCCACCACCGCATTGTCCGCCGGCCCCTGCAGCCGTGGGCGGCCTTCACACTGTAGTAACGCCAAATAAGTTTATTTCAGAAAACTTTGAACTGGGGAGGGGATTGGGAAAAAAAGGAGCATTGGGAAGAAATCGGAGGCGGCGGCAAACTCGACCATTCTAGTTCGGCCAGATGAAGAATGCGACTGGTAGAAAAAAAAGAATACACAGACAAATTCTCTTCTTTCCTGGTCGATTAGTTATTGTTGCCACCATGACAGAGATTCCAGCCTCACTCCAGCCCCACCGGCCCAAGAAATTGCACCCCGCGACAAAAACAGTCAAGATGGCGCCAACAACAAAAAATAAACGGGACGGGCCAAAAAATGCTGAATGAAGTAGACATTCTTCTTCGGCGTCCTTCCCCTGAAAGGCGACCACCCACGCCATCTATCTTTCTTTCTTCTTTCACTATCCTCAGCTCTATCCACCTTGGCGCTTTGTCTATCCCCCTCCCGCGCCCCGCCCTTCAATGAACCAAGTTCCCTCGACAACAGATTCGCAGTCATTAAGAGCAGCTCCAGACAAAAAAAAACACTTGGCCGGGGACCCCCTCAGATCTGGCTCCCTCCCGGTTTTTTTGGTTCCTCTAGTGAATACGAATTGCCGAAACACAAATTGGGCCGGATCCAACACCGATTGGCTTTTTGGTAGAGGTCAAAAACCCCTAAAAATGGCTGTTTTTGAGGGTTTGGGGCTTTTTGGGATCCCGGAACCTGCTGGCCAAAAAATCTACCAAAGTGTCGTTTCCGAAAGAAAAAAGTGCGATCTTTCGAATGCCGGGTCGCGCGAGGCTCTACGACGTCGGGTTTGGACGCTACGGGCTCTCAAAGTTGCTGAATTTCACTATTTTTACTGAAGATTTGAGCGTATCAGGGCCTTTGGAAGCAGACCATCGGGGATTTCGCTCCTCTTTGGCTTAAATGGTGCCTACCCATAGGTAAACACCCCCACAAAATTTCAGCCATCTCAGGCAATTATTACAGGAACTGTGAGCAATTGAAGTTTTGGGTCATTTTACCACTAAACTTAGGTGGTTTTGGGTCCAGAAAAAATATTTTTTTCAACTATCTCTATTTGATCAGCACCTCTTGAAACGTATTTTTAACATGGTGCCTCAAAACATTTTTTTTTGAGAATAAAGTCCCAATAACTAAACTAGGTTTCTCAACTTTATTCTCAAAAAAAAATGTTTTGAGGCACCATGTTAAAAATACGTTTCAAGAGGTGCTGATCAAATAGAGATAGTTGAAAAAAATATTTTTTCTGGACCCAAAACCACCTAAGTTTAGTGGTAAAATGACCCAAAACTTCAATTGCTCACAGTTCCTGTAATAATTGCCTGAGATGGCTGAAATTTTGTGGGGGTGTTTACCTATGGGTAGGCACCATTTAAGCCAAAGAGGAGCGAAATCCCCGATGGTCTGCTTCCAAAGGCCCTGATACGCTCAAATCTTCAGTAAAAATAGTGAAATTCAGCAACTTTGAGAGCCCGTAGCGTCCAAACCCGACGTCGTAGAGCCTCGCGCGACCCGGCATTCGAAAGATCGCACTTTTTTCTTTCGGAAACGACACTTTGGTAGATTTTTTGGCCAGCAGGTTCCGGGATCCCAAAAAGCCCCAAACCCTCAAAAACAGCCATTTTTAGGGGTTTTTGACCTCTACCAAAAAGCCAATCGGTGTTGGATCCGGCCCAATTTGTGTTTCGGCAATTCGTATTCACTAGAGGAACCAAAAAAACCGGGAGGGAGCCAGATCTGAGGGGGTCCCCGGCCAAGTGTTTTTTTTTTGTCTGGAGCTGCTCTAAGAGGGTTGCTCTAAGTTCTCCCCCACGGGTGGCCGGGGTGCCAACTTGCTGATACTACCGCATTCCGGCAGGGCGGGACCGAGTTCAATTTGATGCGACAAAAAGCGGCCCTTCAGGGCGGGGAGGAGTGACGATACAAGCATGACCGTGTAGAGCATCTGCTTTTTTTTTAATGTGGAAAGTCTGAAGCGCAATGCATTAGAGTTAGAGCTCGGGTCCAGTAAACTGAGCCAACCTGTCCCCGCCCCGCCCCGCCCCGCCCCGCTCCACTGCACTGCAGTGTGACTTGGACCTCCGGAGATTAGAGGCAGCGAGTGCCCCACTGTATACGGGGGCGTGTCGGGGCGTCACTCCCTCGCCCCCTCCGTCCCCGGCGAAGCGTTGTAGCGCCAGATGGCGGAGAGGCGGCACGGCGGCACGGCGCAGGCTGTTCGGTGAGTCAGCGACGCGGGATTAGCGCAACAGCCGGCGCTGCGTCTCGTCTCCTCTCCGCGCCGCGCGTCTC
Source organism: Thrips palmi (assembly GCF_012932325.1). NCBI lineage: Eukaryota > Metazoa > Arthropoda > Insecta > Thysanoptera > Thripidae > Thrips > Thrips palmi. Next base: position 6,560,859 of record NW_023144626.1, on the reverse strand, counting down.
CGTCGTCTCCGTCGTCTCCGCCGTCACCTCTGGAGCCAAGGTGCCGGCCGCGCCGCCGCGCCGCCGCGCCGCGTGTGAGTTACCAGCAGACAGATTCCGGAGAACCATTCCGTCACCGCTCTGTCCCTGTCGCACTCACGGGGCGTTCCGTCGGGGTGCGAGGGAGACAGAGCGACGAAGTACCGACTGTTCGCATGCGGGGCAGCCCGAAAGAACGAGTCCGAAATGGTTGCGGCGTCGCTTCATTTTCCCTCTGTTAAATCGGCGGCGGTTTGATGAGCGGTGTGGCGGTGTGGCGGTGTGGCGGTCTGGCGATGGAGCGCCGTGATAGGCGGCAGCCCGCGCGGCCGGCGAGCTCGGCGGCACAGGCTGGCAGGCCGGCTAGGGCACCGCGCGCAGGACGGGCCTGTCGGCGAGCTCGTGCGTCGTGAGCAGGCCGCTGGGCATGTCCTCCACCCCGGCGCGCAGCTTCTGGAACGGCGCGGTCTGCGCCCGACAGAGAGAGAGAGAGTGACAAAGGGGAGACATCAAAGCGACACGCGCGCGCCGTCCGCCGCCGCCACGGACTCACGTTCGTGCAGCAGATGCCGATGGGCGACGGGTACACGATCCACACCACGTTCAGGTTGTCCTCGCGGCCCACCAGCGTGCCGGGGTACGTGACGTAGCCGAAGGGCGCGGCCGCCTCGGCGCAGCACAGCATGGCGTTGTGCTCGAGCGGCGTGCACGAGAAGGGGACCTCGATCTTGGCCAGGTCGCGCGCCAGCCGCGCGAGGAAGGGGTTCTCGATGTTCGTCAGCTGGAAGGAGAACGGTCAAATCCCGCCACTTTGTGACTGAGAGTCGCTTTCGTCGCTCTGTCTCTCTCGCGCCCAAAAGGGGCGCGCCGTGAGTGGGAGAGAGACAGAGGGCCACTCACGTGCAGCATGAAGGCGACGGCGCACAGCCCGCCCTGGTGCTTGAGGGCCTCGCTCTTGTTGCCGTGGATGGCGCGGTAGTGCAGCATGTGCACCTCCATGCAGAACCGCTGGCCGCCCACCTTGTGCACGCTGCCCAGGCAGTCGGGCGAGGAGCCCGAGCTCCAGTGGAAGTGCATCGAGTCGAAGATGTACTCGTCGTGCAGCGGGCCGCCGTACAGCGTGGGGGTCAGCTCGGGGTTGATCAGGCGCACCTCCACTGTGGGGCCGTTGTTTTTGTGCATTTTATGATTTTGAAAATTTAAAAAACTTAATTTGCGCGAGCTGACAACACCCTCACCGGTTTCACCCGTGTTGGCTATCTTGGTCAGGGCCTCGGCCGTGAAGTGGCCGTCGAAGACGAGGGGGTTGAGCTTCACGTCGGCCAGGGCCTGCAGGTTGACGTCGATGGGCGACAGCAGAGGAATGTCCGAGTTCTCGGACTGGAACTCGTCGAAGGGCCAGCCCACCCCCGATATCTCGGCGTCTGCAAGAGGGCGTTTTAACTCTTTGCAGCCAACAGGCGTGGGTTCAAATACAGATAGCTTTTCTTACCTGCGGGTCGGGCGTCCCTCTTGCGCTGGGCCGCACTGATCGCGATGTCGTTCCACTCGTCCTCCTGCAGGCCCATGTACTTGATGGCCTCCTCCTCGACGGCTTGCCTCGCGGCCTCCTGCTGCTTCCAAATCCCCTTCTCCTCCTCGTAGATCTGCAACAAGGACACGTTGACCATGGCGCTGCGCGGCGGTGTGTGGCGGTCGAGACGGGCGGCCCTGCGGCTCACCTTAAGCGCCTTGCCGTGGCAGGGCGTGGTGGGCTTGATCCTGGTCAGCGACGTCTTGGAGTGCAGCACGGCCGGCGACACGGCGATGCTGTTGAAGAACACGGGCTCGGGTTCGCGGGAGCGCTGCTCCTCCAGCTCTGGCTGGAAGTACTGGAACTTGTAGGGCGGTGGCGGCGGCTCCAGTTGCAGGCCGCCAGGCAGTCCAGCGTTCAGGGCTGCCACCGCGGCTTCCACCGCTGCACCGTCAACTTGCTGTCCTTCTCCTTCTCCGGGACCCGCGCCCGGCCCGGCGCCCTGGTCACCCTGCTGCCCGGTGGGGCCCGCCACGCCGCCGGCACCAGCCATCCCCTCGCCTACGGCCACCCCTTCGCCGCCGGCCACCCCTTCGCCGCCGGCCACCCCTTCGCCGCTGGCCACCCCTTCGCCGCCGGCCGGCCCCGCGCCGTCCACGCCGGCGGGGACGCCCGCCTGGTCACCATCCTGGCCGGCGGTGCCCGCCACGGTGCCTGCGTGGGCCGCTTCCTCCCCGGTGAGCGCGGCTGCTCCCAGCTCCTGTTCCACGGCCTCCTCCTCGGCGTCCGCCCAGGCCTCGGACTTCTTGGACATCTTGGAGGACTTGGAGCCCTTCTCGCTGATGCATTCGCCACCGTCCGCGCTACCCTTGACGCTGCCCCTGCTGCCCTTGCTGCCCTTGACGCTGCCCTTGCTGGCCTTGGCGGCGGCCGCGCTGGCACCGGGCTGGCCCTCGGCGCCCGGCTGTTCTTCGCCGCCCTGGCCGCCCATGCCCTCTGGGTCTTCTTGATCCTCTTGTTTCACGTCGGGTTCCCCGGTTGCGTCCGCCCAGCCGCGCTCTCCATCCTCGCCGTCTTCGCCGCCACCCGCAGCGCCTCCGAACTCACCGCCTTGGCCTCCAAAGCCGCCGCCGCCGCCGGCCTCCTGCGCGCCGCCCCCGCCGCCGTAGTCGTCGCCACCGCGTTCGCCGCCCTGGCCGCCTCCACCGCCGTACTCGCCGCCCTGGCCGCCGCCTCCGTCCTGCGCACCTCCTTCAGCGTCGCCCACAGCCCCCCCGGCGTAGGCCCCGCCTGCAGGGCCGCCCGTGGGAGTGGCTTGGGGCAGCCCCGTCCCGGACACGATCACTTGCGGGATGGCGGCGCCGGGGGCCGTCTGAGCGACGACGTTGCCCGAGGCGGTTCTCTGAGGCATGAGGCTTCTTGACCCCGTGGCGATGGCGTCCCGGGAACGCGGTCTGTGGGGCACCATCGTTCCGGAGGCCGTCTTAGTGACCGCGGTGCCGGAGGGTGTCTTGTAGACGGCGGGGCCGGAGGCCGTCTTTGTGAAGGCTGTGCCGGAGGGCGTCTTGTAGACGGCGGTGCCAGACTCCGTCTTGGCGAAGGCGGTGCCGGAGGGCGTCTTGTAGACGACGGTGCCCGAGGCCGTCTTGGTGGCAGCTGTCCCCGAGCTGGATTTTTTGATGGCGTGGCCTGATGGCGTTGTTTGAGGGATTGACACTCCTGGGCCCTGGGCCGCGGCCGCTCCAAAAGTGGGCACTTGGGCTACGACGTTACCGGATGGAGTGTAGGTGGCAGGCGCCGCGGTACCTTGTGCGAGGGCGGAGGGGGTGCTTTGAGGAGCTGGTTCTTCAGACTCGTACTGACCGACTGGAGCACCGTAAGGAGTGACGTAGTCGGCTGGGGGACCGGAAGGGGTGACTTGGGCCACTGGAGCGCCAGAAGGTGAGAACTGGGCGACTGGAGCACCAGATGGAGTGAACTGGGCGACTGGAGCACCAGATGGAGTGAACTGGGCGACTGGCGCGCCAGAAGGTGTGAACTGGGCGACTGGTGCGCCTGAAGGTGTGAACTGGGTGACTGGAGCGCCAGAGGGTGTGAACTGGGCGACTGGTGCGCCTGAAGGTGTGAACTGGGCGACTGGAGCACCAGAGGGTATGAACTGTGTGACTGGAGCACCAGGGGCAGTTGTTTGGGACGCCGGGACACCTGATGCAGTAACTTGGATGGCTGGGACACCTGAAGAAGTTTCTTGGCCAACTGGGACACCCGGTGCAGTAGTGACTTGGGCGACTGGAACCCCCGACGCAGTTACTTGGCCCGGCGGGCCGTCGGTGGCAGTTCCTTGCGCGACCGGCGAACCGGAAGCAGTTACTTGGGCAGCTTGGGCTGGCTGGGTCCCAGAAGCAGTTACTGCTTCACCGCCGGTGGCAGCGAAGGTGGTGACGGAGCCCGGCCGCTGTGGCGTCAGAATGAGCGTCTTGGGTGAATCCGAGGCGCCGGGATCCGCCTCGCCGGCTGCAGCCGTGTCAGTTGCAGCCGGCTGGCCGCCCATTGCAGCGTCTTGGGCCCCGGGTGGTGCGGTCTGGTCGACGGGGCTGCCGGAGGGCGTGCCGCCGCTCCAGGTGGCCATGAACTGGGTGGGGTCGGCCCCGGGTCCTGCCCCGGGTCCAGCCCCGGGTCCAGCCCCGGGCCCAGCCCCGGGCCCAGCTTGCGGCTGCGAGATCTTCGTGCCCGAGGCTGTGACGATGGTGGGTCCCGGGGCACCGGCCAGCTCCCCGACGACGGCGTCCCCGCCGGCTGCCCCGCCCGGCGCGTCCAGGGGCGTGTCCACCTGCACGCGGATGGCGCTGATGGCCTCGGCGCCGCTGGGCCCCTCCGAGACGTGGTCCAGGGCGAGGCCGTACACGTCCAGGCCGGGCTGCGACAGCGCGGGCTGCGACAGCGCGGGCTCCTCGGCGTCCTCCAGGCAGATGGACGACGCGTGGCTGGCCTTGCACTCCAGCGGGGCGCTCTCCGCGGCCAGCTCGCCGGACTCGACGTGGTCCAGTGACATGACGTCCTGGTGGGAGCTCTCCTGCAGCACCGTGCCTTCGAGGGACTTGTAGCCGTCGTCGCCCGGCCCGTCGGGGCCATCCCTCCTGTCGTCCGGGCCGCCAGCCGGGCCTTCCCCGGACGGCCGTTTGCTGTCCGAGGTCGGCGATTTGGCCTTGGCGGAGGCCTGCTCGCCCGAGGCGCGCGCGCTGTCCTCCCCCGAGGCCCTGCGACTGCCGCCCGGGTCCGCGGGCAGCGCGGAGGGCCTCTTGGAGCCCGCCAGCGCGTGGCCCGGGTACAGTGCAAGCAGCGTGCTCTCCAGCTTGGAGGACGGGTTCACGTGGAACAGGGTGTTCATGGTGCGCGGGTGCGTCTCGCGGAAGTTCTTCACCATGTACTGGCCGCTCACGTCGCGGATCTGGCGGAACTGAGCGAGCTGCGAAGGAAGGAAAGTTAGAGAGCGGGAGCGGAGAGGAAGAGGACTTTACACGAAGAAACCGGGCGAGCAATGCGGCGCGAATCTCACCTGCGCCGAGCTGATGCCCAAGGGCGTGCGGCAGGCCAGCCACAGGATCCGGTGCTTGCAGGTGGCGGAGGACACGGCGCCCCAGTACAGGAAGTAGTCCTTCTGGAAGGGCACGATCACCTTCTCGATCCCCATGGGCTCGATGGTGGTGGAGGTCTGGGGCAGCGTCACCATGGGCAGGGCCTCCACGATGGGCGTCAGGTCCGAGTTGTCTTCATCTTGCAGCTACCAACAAAAACAATAGACAGCCACGTGTAATACTTGCGTGACGCGTTAGTGAATTCCCCACAGCCTCCGTCAGGCGCACCTGGAACAGGTAGATGAGGATGGCCACGCCGTCGTTCTCCTTGAGGGCGAGCTCCTGGGTGCGGTACACGCGGTTGATGTGCACCACGTGCAGCTCCATGGGCAGCCTGTCGTGGCATCGTGTCACTTGGTGTCCTGAATCGCAAAGCCTCGCGTTCACGGCGAGGACTTACTTGACGCCATCCACGCTGTGCTCCGAGCCGGTGTCGTCGCCCGGCCCCCAGTGGAAGTGCATCTGGGCGAACACGTACTGCCCCTTGAACGGGCCATCGCGGAGGTAGGACCGGTTGCTCTCCCACTTGCCGCCCACGTTCACTAAAACAACAACAAAAATTTAAAACAACTGTTTTTCTTTTTGTAAGAGCGGTTTCAGTTGGTTTCGCACCGGTGTGCCCCGTGTTGGTGATGACGAGCTTGGCGGGCGGCACACTGTAGTTCTTCCAGGTGAGCTGCGGCAGGTCCAGCGCCTTGGTGCCGGCCAGGGCGATGTCAGTGGGGGCCTCGACGACGCCCTCCTTGTCGGCGAGCCCGTGCACCAGCTGCAGCCCCGACGGCTCTGGCGGCGCCTCTTCCTGCTTGGCCGGCCCGGACGAACTGCGGTCGGACATCGGGCATGGACCCCTGGGGGGGCGGGGCGGCCGGCAGGGCGGCAGGCGGGGGCCTCGTCAGGTCCACTGCCAAGCAAACAGTTGATGCCCGTCGTCCGTCTTTATCAAACACTTCGAGTTTTTGTCTTTCCCACTGACCTTCATAGTTTGTGTTTTGTGTGGATACGCCCCCGCTCTCTGCAACCAACAAGTTTAGCATGTGACGTCATGCGGCGAGTGGGGCGAATAGTTGCACACGCGGGGAGGGGGGGGGGGTCGCTGCCTTGGGGACTCGGAGGGGGAGGGGGCATCGCCTGTTCTTAGCCAACCTTGCGGCTTGCCGAGGGGTGCTAGTACAACCCTCTGAGGAGCCGGGCTGCTCCGGGATGGATTCAGGCCACAGCCGCTTGTAAAGGACTTTGGGGGCTGCAGGGTTGGCTTGGAGGGAGGCAGTTAACCGCATCAACAGGGAAAATCCATATTCGTACAAAGCCCCTTAACGCGGCGCCTGCAGTGAATCCACCTCGGCGCCACTCTACGCCACTCCGCGCGCGGGCGCTGCGGGGGCTGCGGGGGCTGCAGGGGCTCCTTGGGGAGGTTTTGCGCGAAAAAGCCCGACGCAGTAAAAGCGAATTGAACGGACGGAACGGAGGGGACGGAGGGGACGGCGGCGCGGCAACAGGCCGCTGGGGTGCGTTCTAGTCTAAGATGATGGAAAGTTACGTCCCCGTGCGCCTCACGGCCGCGCCGTGCCGCGCCTTGCCGCCACGCAGCGCCTAATGGTCCTGGAAACCTAACAGCCTACTCGGCTCCGCTCGGCTCAGACAGCCTCGCCGTCGACCCTCGGCAACGATGTCCATTCTTGGTGGGAATCGGCGTCACGGTGATGACGCGGTAGATGTGCAGATAGGCGAGGCCGGGGCGTCGTCGTCGCCGCGCTGGGTGACGCCGAGGCGACGCCGAGGCGACGCCGTGGTGGCCCTGCCTGTTTACCTGGGCGATGCTATCTAAATATCAGCCTGGATGGCGACGGTGCCCCGGCCAGGACGGCCGCTCCGGGGCGGGCCTCGGGGCGGGCACCTGTGCACTACAAGAAGGTGTCGCCGCGCTACAAGGCCCTTGATCCCCGTCCCGAGCGCACGCTCAGCACGCTGCACGGCGGCCGTGTCGGCGGGAGCGTGCCGCCGAAGCCGCCGCCGAGATAAGGGCCAGCATGTAGGCGCGGCGGAGCAGCGCGTCTTTCTTTTCGAGTGCCACGGGCCAAAGGGCGGCCCGCTGCCGCTCCCGCCGATGCCTGGTCGTGTTTGTTGCTGTGGCTGATGAGTCGCTCGCCAGCTCGCCTCCCCCTGGCGGGGCGCCCCGGCCGCAAGATGGCGGCCACGCCGTTCGCTGCTCCGTGTGCCCGCCGCCCCCGCCGCCCCCGCCACACTCACAGACACACAGTACCTCATCCCGGCAGCTCGTTTTCGCACCGTTCGGCACACCTGTTATCGGCGCTGCTGCCGCCGAGCATCTGCGGGCCGCGTTGGTGGGGTGGTGGGGGCGGCGGGGGCGGCGGGGGCGGCGGGGGCGGCGCCGTACTGGGAATTTCGCGTTACAGGGGAGCCGAAAGGCCGAAAGGGGAGGCGCGCCACCGCCTTCTGCGGCCTCTGCGGCCTGGGGCCCTGGCCAGCGCCCTCCCGAGGGGCCATTGTTGCCAATGTAAGTGGCCGGGTCCGCCGCGGGTCCCGGTGGCCGCCACCGCACCACCGCGTCGGGGCGTAAAACAGCGCGCCAGCCGGCGTTAGCCGACGTCCAGCAGTCCAGGGTCGTTATTGGAGGACGCCGATTTAGTGGTCATAACGGCGCGCTAAATGAAAACCGGAAACGACAGCAGTGTCGTCCCGGCGGTCATCGCGGAGGTGCAAGAGGCGCCTTCATAAGGCGGGCGAGAGCGAGGGTCGTCCAAAAGGCGCGGGGCGGCACTGGAAGTGGCCGCGGCGCGCGTGGCCGCGGCGCGCGTGTACAGTGTGCGCATCGCTCGCGTCGCGCGTGTCGACAATGTCGTTGAAACTTGGCATATTCTCGTCGGGCCGACGCGGCGGCGCGGCGCGCACGGACAAGCTGTTCGTGTCTCGCGTCGGGGATGAGGCCTTGGGGAAGGGAAACAGGGTGCTAAGAAATTGGTTTGGCTCCGCGCCGTGGCGGGGCGGGGCGCGGCGAGGTGGCGGCAAAAAGTGCGTACAAGCCAAGTCCGTCTGTTCCTTCGCTCCCCCTTCAAAGGGAGGGAAAGTTGGCCATATAAGCATATTATATTTTCTAAAAGGATGCATATAGGAAGGAAATAAAAATTCAGTGCAGGGACTAGCTCGGGGTGGGCCCGCGTGCGTGCACGTGGGGTGCAGGGCGGAGGGTAGGAGAGGGGAGGGGAGGAGGGGAGGGGAGGGGAGGGGAGGGGAGGGGAGGGGAGGGGAGAGGAGAGGAGAGGAGAGGAGAGGAGAGGAGAGGAGAGGAGGGGAGGGGAGGGGAGAGGAGAGGGGAGGAGACGGCTCGCGGGGGCGTGATTCGTGTGCGTTTGACGTGAAGAGCGCCAAAAATTCAGGTATTTATGAATAAGTGCGGTCGGCGTGGCGCGTCGAACCGAAAACAGCTGTCAAACTTGACGGCGACGAGTGCCGCGGTCGGTGTGTGTGTGTGCGTGTGTGTGTGCGTGTGTGTGAGCGCGCTCGAAGGCCGCGGAGGTGGGAAGAGGGCGGCGGCCGGAGGACGAGCCAAGGGCGATGTGGTGTTTTTTCGAGGCCCTTCGGCGCGGACCGTTGAGGGGAAGCAGACGAATTGGAATCGGAAGCACCGTTGTGAACACACACACACACGCGCACAGTCAGTCGGAAAGCGAACGGGGGCGTTAGCACACCACCACCACAATCGTCGCGATCAGGGGGAGGTAGATAATAGAAATTTAACGAACAAGGGGGAGAAGAAGACTCGGGGAGGCAGAGGATGTTAGAGAGAGAGAGAGAGAGAGAGAGAGAGAGAGAGAGGAGAGAGAGAGAGAGAGAGAGAGAGAGAGAGCAGCTCAGTGCAGTGCCCCCGGGTCGTTGCAGCCCCGTGCCCCCTGGGGCCTTCCCGGCCTTCCTATCGCACTGCTTCACTGCTTCACCTCGTCGGCGCACCATGGGAGCACGGAGCACGCGCGCCTCCCTGCTCCACACCGCGGCACCACCCGGCACCGCCCCACAAGACCCTCCGCTGCTCTGCCGGCTCTGCCGCACAGCGCTGAATTGTGACAGCCGCATCTTTACGAGCGTCCGAAATTGAACAATGCATCCAATTGCGCCTTGCGGGCCTTGCGGGCCTTGCGGCTACCGTAGCGCCAGACAGCGCGTGCGGGCCGTGCGGCGCGGAGTGAGAGGGACTGCGGAGCGGGTAGGGAGAGGGGGCGTCGGTGGAACCCTCGGCTGAACCGTGGCTGAACCTGAACCGCCGGCCGAACTTGGCGCAAACTAATTAAGGCGCGAGGACCAAGTCGATACATTCGAGTTAGGGGCGCGTCCGCCGCGCCGCCGCGCCGCCACGTCGTCTTGGAGCCGTCATAAACAACGGGGGTGAAGTGCGGCTCACTCACTCTGTGTGTGTGTGTGTGTGTGTGTGTGTGTGTGTGTGTGTGTGTGTGTGTGTGTGTGTGTGCGTGTGCGTGAGCGTGCCCTCCGCCACGGCTCGCATATATTGCGTTTTCACCATCTCCGTGCCTTACCTATACCATACTAAATCAGCCCGACCTGCCTCGCGGCCCGCCCCGCCGCGCCCCGCCCCGACTCGGTGCTCCTGGGCTGGGCTGCTGGGTTTCGTGCCCCGGTGTAACGGTGTGCTGTACGGTGTACTGTACGGTGTACGAACTGCAGGCAGGCGAAGCGGCCCGCCGCGGCCCGCCGCTCCCTGCTCCCTCTGCATTGGACTCCATTTTTCATTTCCCGTTCTCCGAAAATATTCATCCCTGCATCTTGTTTATCTCTCCCGCATTACTGTGCACTGTGCCACGCGGCGCTACACTGTACCACACTGCACGCCGCGGCCACCGCGAAACGCGCCACCGTCTTTTCCCTTCATGGCCAACTAATCTTCATTCATTCATTTGTGGCTTCTTTTTCTGGCCTCGTTTATTTTGCTTTATTTTTTCAGCGCGTCAAACAACAATATGAAAAATACGCGCGTGCGTCGGTCGCATTGTGGGTGCGCCGTCGTTCCACTATTTTTCCTCTTTCTCTCTCTCTTTCTCTCTCTCTCTCTCTCTCTCTCTCTCTCTCTCTCTCAAGCTCTCTCCCTCTCTCTCTCTGCCTTCTTCGAGAAGGTGGCGGCGTCCTTAACTTTCTCGGTGTGAGTGACAGTGCCAATTAGGGTCGTGACATGACGTGACGCACGCGCGTGACGGGGCGGCACGCTTCGGCACGCGCCGGTCTCGCGGGGGCCGTGCCATTGGCCGTGCCTGCACCGCTATTGCATCCCCAGTGTAGGCACAGTACGACCCGCTCATAGGCCTTTCCCCGGCCCTGCCTGCCGAGCGATTTCCAAGAGACTCGTGTCGTCGCTCTGTCTCTCTCGCACCCCCCGACAGGCGTCCCATGAGAGAGAGAGAGAGAGAGAGAGAGAGAGAGAGAGAGAGAAGAGGGGGGAGGGGCGACTCTTCAGAATCAGCCCGCAGGCCTTATTTACATGGACATGTGTGGACCGCACAAACCCGATGCTTTGCATACCGCCCCATCTAAGGACAAGACGAGCGTTTTTGTACACACACACACACACACACACACAGCAGCAGAACGCACGAGGCAGAAGCACACGCGGAATACGCGAATCGGGTGGTCGTCGTTTAGGCGAATCCCAATTTTTATTTTCATTTTTCTGCATTTTCATTTGGGGGTTTGCATTATGCATTGTTCATGGCTGACGGCGCGGCGAGGGGAGGGGGAGGGGAGGGGGAGGGGAGGGGGCGTCCATTCTGTGTATGCTGCGGGGGAGGGGGAAGGGGCGGATGTGGGAGAGTGAAAAGGGAGTGATCGGCGTGTCACCCGTCATTGTCTGCACTGTAATGCGCATACGATTTCAGGTACACACACACACACACACACACACACACCTACACACACCTACACACATAAGCACTTACACGGATCGTGCGCGGTGCCTGCACAGAATCACTACAAACGAGGGGACAACAAAAAATAACTAAGTCCTGCCTAGATTGTTTATTTACTACTGGTCTTTTTTTGAAGAGGCAGTTTGGTGTCCCGTTACCACGTTTTCCCCATTTTCGGTGTGGATTCCGGATTGCCTCCGTCACTTCTGAGCCGCTTTTTCCCGGTCCCCCTTTTTCCTTCGCTCCACTTGCTTCGCTTGCTCTCCCGACTCTGTCGTTTCCAATTTCCAAAAGTCGGAAACAATATAATTGCAAACCGCGGCACGGCCGCCTCTCTCTTTTTCTCTCCCTCTTTCTCCTCTTTTCTCTCTCTCTCTGTCTCTCTCGTCCGATTCCCCCGGCCGAAATCACAATCGAAGTGGTCATTGCGCAAATGGAGGCGGGGAGTGCTTTCTTGTGTTTTGTTTAAGTATTCGCGAGGAGCTGGTATTCGTCGGATGGCTGCAGCGTTGACTCGGCTTCGACCTCGGCGTGTCCATTGGTCGCCTCTCGCTCCGGGTCCAGTTTACAGACGGCGCTGTCGAGAGTTCTCGCGGTGAAGGGCTGTCGGCGGGGTCAAGTGGTGAATGGTGAGCCGCGGCGAAACTGGTGAAACAGAGGAGAGCATTTTTGCAGCTCGTTTGTCGGCGTTCGGCGCGTCGCACTCGGCGTGGCGTTCTATAGTGTTCGGCGCGACGTGCATTTGACGTGAACGGCCGGCGGCCCGGCGGCCCTCCCCGGGGGCGGTGCCGCGGTGCCGCGAGCGGTGCAGCGGCGCGGACCACAAAAGAATTCCGCACACGCTCATCCACCCCGCCACGCAGGCCCCGCCGCGTGGGGAGGCCCACTTGCACCACAAAGGGACAGCGGCTATTAGACGCGCCATCGAACCAGCGTAGAGCCGCGGGGCGGGGCGGGGCGGGGCGGGGCGGGGCCGCGGGGGTGGTTCAGTTACGTTGTCATCACGATGTCATCTCGCGCGCAAAGGGGCGCTGCACAACAGGAATGCTCAGACCGACAAGCAAAAAATAAAATAAAAAATAATAATGGAAATTTTTTTTTGCAGTGTATTTGGCGAGCAAAGCCCGCGTGTGCGCCGAGGCGCGTCGCCAAGGTCCCTGCTGCCGAGCCCACCACCATCAACAACAGTAACAAAAACAACAACACCGCCACCACCGCAGCAGCACCCAGAACATGAACACTCAGCGAAAACGGAAACATTTTGATTAAATCGACGCGTGGAAGTGGACAGGCGGACAGCGGGTGGCCAGGATGGCCTTGTGTGGACACTGTGTCCGGAAGCTCTGTCGAACGTCCCAGCCCTCCCGCAGTCCGGGCCTCCGACTGCAGACTCCGGGCTCCGAGATGCAGGCGTCGAATCCCTCGCGCTAATCCAGTTTGGCCTGACCAGACGCAGCCAGACCTGCCCAGCCCGGCCCTGCCAGACCCCGAGTGGCTGGTGCGCCGTCCCCGCCGCGTTCCCGTCCGTCCAGGCATGGTCCAGGGCACGTCCCGTCGGGGCGGCAGGCGAGGAATCCGCTTTCTGCGTCCGCCATCCCCGCCGCCCCCATCCACCCCTCAAGGCCGGCGAGGCCGGCGGGGCTGGCCACTTTATCGCTTGCTAACTGAATTATTGTTGTGGGTTCTGCATCAAGTGGTAATGGGGGCCCTTGCATAACAGGACGGCGTCGGCCAAGCCAGCCGAGCCCCGGCCAAGCCCCGGGCCAGTCCAGACACCCTCGCCCTGTCGGCCTCGGCCGGCCTCGGCCTCGCTTCTGGACAAAGAGTTTATAAGCAGCCCATCTCGGCCACAAAGGGCTGGGCGAGGCCGAGGCAGAGGTCGCGCGGCGCCGGGGCCCTGCGGCCAGCATGGCCTCCTCCAGACAATGGCTCCGCCAAAAGCGGGGAAAAGTGACCACGCGAAACGCTCTCAAGGCGGGACAGTGCTACGTGCTCGCCAAGGCCGATTGATATTCCGAACCCTGTCTCTCTCGCTCTGCTCGGCGCGGCCGCTCCGTGGCGCCTGAGCGCGACAGAGACAGGGCGACGAAGGCGGCAGAGTGGTGCTCCGGCGTGGCGGTCGGGGTATCAGCTTGCAGGGGAACTTGTCCTCCCCGAGCGAGGCGCCGGCCGTGGAGTTGGTACTGAGGGGTGGACGGGCCGGGCGGCAGGCGGATTCCGCACAGCGCTCTGTGTCTCTCTCGCACCCTTACGGCACACCCCATGAGTGCGAGAGAGACAGACCTCCCTCTCGGCTGGGGATGCAGAGGGTACGGAGTAGTGGCCGGGCGGAGAAAGCTCCCCAGAATTTGCATATCGTTACCAAACGCCACGGTGGCGGCGTGGCCGAGGGCGGTGCGCCCCGACGGCCCGAGCCGCTGGGCCGCCCCATCCGGCAGACCTGTCTCTTTTCCTCTTTTGCCCGCTGCCGGGTCCTCAAAAACTGCTCGGCCAAAACGTCGCAAAGTCAAACATTTTCAGATATCATTTCACTGTCTCGGGGTTCATTCGTAAAGTGCTGCCACATCGGAGCAAAACACGGTTGCGGTTGGCGTAGGGTGTGTTTCCGAATCACGGTGCAGGCATCGCCGTCTCCTGCTGTGGGCGAGTGTGTGTGTGTGTGTGTGTGTGTGTGTGTGTGTGTGTGTGTGTGTGTGTGAGTGAGTGAGTGAGAGAGAGGGCGAGTGAGTGGTGTGTGTGTGTGCCTGTCTGTGTGTGGTCTTTGCCGTTCCCTCCCCTGCTGCGCAGCCTTAATTTCACGCTCCAAATCCACTGAAAAGACAAATACAACAATGACAGTTAGTCGCTGGCGAAAATTGTATGAATTAATGACGTCGACCTCCACTCTCGTGTGTGTGTGTGTGTGTGCGTGCGTGTGTGTGTGCGTCACGCGGAGTCGGGAGAGAAGGGGGAGGAGTAGGGTTGAGGGAGAGCGAGCCACACCGGTCCGCTGAGTCAGAAGAGAGGAGGCATGGAGTAGAAAGCAAAGAGCAACAGGATTCGAACTGACGTGGAGAGGCGGTGGGGGGGGGGGGGGGGTAGCGCGGGGGCTAACGCGAGGAGAGAGAGAGACTTGAGAAACTCGCGGCCAGTGGCGTAGCGTACCACCGAACTTCTTTGACTCACTCACTCCGCACTCCGTCGGCCGAGGCGGCACTGAAATGCACTCCCCGTGTAGCAAGAACAGCGTTGCCCGGCGTTGCCCCTTCCCCGAGCCAAGTCTTTTTAAACAGCATTCCATTTTTCTCGCTTTATCTTTGCAATTTGGTCGCGCCGTTTGGGCGTCTCTCTTTCCTTCTCTCCCCCTCTCCCTCGCTCTTCCCTTATCTGACTGACGGCGGGGCACTGCCAGCCAGAAAGGGGTGCTGCGCCGAGCCACGCCGAGCCCAGGGCATCCCAGCGCAGCCAAAGCCGCCCGAATTTAATAGTTCCGCCGTGACAAAATCACCAAATGAAGCGTAATTATTGTTTCCGCTCAGAAAAAGGGAGAGAGAGAGTGAGAGAGAGTGAGAGAGAGTGAGAGAGAGAAAGAGAGAGAGAGAGAGCGGGAGGGCCGATGCGGAGGGAGGGCCCTGCAAAGCTAAGTGCGTTCCACTACACGGAGAGGAGGGGACTGACTGGGGAAGCACTCGGCTCGGCTGAATAAGCGCGGTCCAGCAACTTCCCTCCCTCCCCTCCCCCCCTCCCTTTCCCCTCCCCTGCCCTGCGCGCTCATAACGATATGCTAATCTTGATTAAGGCTTGTGATAATTCCCTCCGCGATTGTTCCATCTTTATTTGATTGCGAGCCGCTGCGTGCGACTGAGTGAGCAAAAGAGTGGGTGGTGGGGCGAGCAGAACGCTGACCCGTCTGTCTGTCTGTCTGTCTGTCTGTCTGCTTGTCTGAGTGTGTCTGTGTGCGTTTGAAAAATGCCAGTCCCTATCGCGCTTCCAGTGCTGCACCTCGTGAGATGCGCGACTCATATAATTATAACTGCCTCTAAAAATTAAAACGAGTCGCGATGGAAATGGAGACGCCCGGCGCGCTGCACCGCCCTTCGAGACACTGTCAGGGAAAAAAAGGAGAAAAAGAAAAAAAAGGGGAAAATGAGAAGGACCGCGCGCAAAAATTAGCTTATAAATTAGCGGGACGCCGAGATAACGAAGCGTAAGAAACGACTGCATTTTCATTTTCTTCCAACCGAATCTACACGAATTTCATCTGGATGTCCTGCAAGGATTACACCCCGTCCGAGCTAATTGAGCTTCTTTTCCTGATAAATTTTGCGTATTTCACTGTTTTCTTTTTTTTTTTTCAAAAAATCTGCCGTATTGCTACAGTTTTGCTTCGTTGTTTTGTTGTTGTTGTTTTTTCTCAAGATTTGGAAGGCTGCAGCTTGGGCTTACAGTGAAGAGCGCAATTGCGTTGCAAACAGGGAAAGGCAGAAACCCATTGTTTATGAAGCAGATTCTACAAGGGTGGATTGTTCCCGCCGGGGGTAGCTGAGGGAGCCCGGGACGCCGTCAGGGAGGCAGGACGACTCGCCGTTCTCCATTCAAGGTGCAAACGGAACGACGGGGGCGGGGCGGGGCGGGGCGCGGCGAGGGCCTCGGTGATGGCGAGGAGGTATGCTGCAGCAACAGCCTTTACGACTAACTCGCTTGCCTGTATTAATGTGTTGCAGGTTCGGAGTGGGGCGGGAAGGGCGCAGAGAGGCGCCAAGGCGTCCTGGAGACCCGCCGGGCCCTGGGCTCCACCGGGGCTCGGCATAACTTGGAGACAATCATGGAGCTGGAGACCCTCTCTGGAGAGACAGAGACAGACAGTCACGGACGAACGTGACGTGGGCGCGGCGGCGGCGCCGCCCGGGCGAGGCGCCTGCGAGGTAGGCACTCGCAACAAAGCCCTGGTCGGCGGGGTGCCTACCCTCGACTTCGCAGGCGCCAAGCGTGAGCGGACTCCTAGCACACGTCCCGCCCAGCCCTCACGTGGCCTACACTGCTGTCTTGAGTTTGTTTAACCCGCCCCAGCGCATGAGTTCTCCATTGCACTTTTTTGTGACGGCCTGGGGGCACGCTGGGGCACGCTGGGACACGCTGGGACACGCTGGGGCCCCGAAAGCGCCCAGCCGGAGCGCGCCTTGCGCGCCAGAGGGGCCGACGCCGACGCCTCGCAGTGGGGTAGAGGAGCTGGAGGGGTGTTGTGGTCGGCAAGGGGTTGACAATGCAGTCGAAAATCCAAGGGACAAGTACCAGGGAGGCCGAGGCCTCACCCTGCTGGCCGCTGGCCCCGAGGCCCGCCAGGGGAGCGACGCCGCGCCGCGCCGCGCCACGCCCGGACAAAGCGCGCCTCGCCGCCTCGTCACACACAGAGCCCGGCCCGTGGTCCTTTGTGCCGGGCCGCCCGGGCCGCCGGGGCCACCGTGTCACCGCGACCGATGAATGACCAATCACTGCGGGGCGGCTCGAGGCGGCTCAGCACACTTTTTTGGCCGTGTTCTGCGCGAGCGCCGTGGAGAGGGCTCGTGGCGCCCCTCTGCCTCTGCCGCCGCGCCGCCGCGCCGCCGCCTGGTATTGCCTGGTATTGTCTCGGATTTCCGCGGATCTCATTGGATGGGAAACGACTGTTGGGTTGGAAGTGGCCTCCAGGAGGGCCTCCACCAGAAAGAAAGAAAGATGGAAAAGCTGAGCGCAGCACGCGCGCCACTCGCTGCCGAACCCGTAGGGAATCCGCAGTAATGTGACACGTGAATCGAGTCGCCTGTTCGTTTGAATATCGCCTCACAGTCGTTCGAGACCTGATGCACGCTCAATGCGGCGCAGCATTCAGGCCAACTTCACTTTAGACTGTGCAGTGCAAGAGTCAAGTCCGGGTTCCCAGCGTCTGCAGTCTGTACCTGCACTCTGTACCAGCATTCTGACCGGCCATTTCTCCAGTTCTGGATACGTTCCACACTCCCCGCTCCGCGTCGGCGCTGCAAGACCGACCGCTCCTCCGCGCGGCCCAAGTTATGCTCCACGCCCCTACACTATAGTATACTGCATTACTGCCTCACTGCCGCGACCGCCCCGGGCGGCCTGGGGGGGCCCAGTGGGGCCGCTCGCGAAAAGAAGCGCCTCGTCTAAACTCGAAGGCAGCAAGGCAGCACAAAGGAATTCCCTCACTTTGTCCGATTCTCGCGGCACGGCACGGCGCGGCACGGCGCGGCGCGGCACGGCACGGCGCCCATCTTGCTCAAATTAAAAAGTGGCGCTGTCCGCTAAAGCCGAGTAAGGAGTGGCGGCGTCGCGCCGGGCGATTAAAATTCCCGGCTCCAGAAATGCGATGAGGAGTGTTTCGCGTGAGCCAAGTTGCTCGGAAAAACAAAGTTGACTCGAGTGACGGGGCGGGGCGGCGGGGCGGCGGGGCGGGCCTTCATCGAGGAGCGGGGGAACGGCGGCTTCGGAACGCGCGCCGCAGTGGCGACGCACTCGCAGAACTCACCTTCGCTCCTTCCTGGGTGCCCGTCTCTCTCGCACTCGCGGGGCGCTCCGTGCGGGTGCGAGAGAGGCAGAGCGCTCGGGCGGCCTTCCGGGCCCTTCCTTCCACTCGACTTAACCTTGGCAGAAATGTGGCGGCCGTCCCGGACTTCAATACGTCCCATCGCCCCGACGCATCGCGTCGCCTCGCGTCGCCCCCCGAGGAGAAATGTGTAGTTTTTACTGCCGCCGCCCCGCCCCGCCCCGCCGTGCCATTGATTCCGACAAGGGAAGGGCTCTCCTTCGCGACGGAATCCCACTTTTGTTTGGAAGAGCCAAAGAAGCGTGTGGTGCGGCGTCTCCGGACCGCCGCGGGGGAACGGGCACGTCACCCCACTGGTGACAGAAGGACACCCACGACCCATGGTCGCAAAAAAAAAAAGTTGGTACTCCGGATGGTGGCGCGAGTGGTGACCACGAACGTCAACACGAACGCGAACCTTTGATGGTCTTTAGTGCACGGCTTCGATGAAAAACTTTAGGGACGAGGGTGAACGGGGAGAGGCGAGTTGAATGATACGCCTCCCACCCCTTCACCGCCTGTCCCTTCAGTAAGCCTGGAGTTCCAGGCAGCACTTCGTCTCGCAGAGATGCCCCAAGTAGCAGACGGCGTTGCAGCGTGCTGTGGCGACGGCGCAGGGGTCCCTCAGCGATGTGGCCCCTGGGCGCCCCTGGGCTTGGGGACCGTCTCGGGGGGCCGCTGGACGTGGGGCCCCAGGGCTGCCGGCCCGCGGCGTCGTGTAGAGGTCGCCAGACCCGGGCCTGGCCCGAGCCTTGCCAGAAATGGGCTTCTTTGAAGTGGGGGATTGTCTGGAAGGCGGTGCCAAGGCGGTGCCAAGGCGGTGCGGTGAGCGAAGCCGTGTGCCCGTAGAGGAGGCCCTGGGGCAGCACCGCTCGGGGCAGCACGGCGTGGGCTGGGGCCTCTTCTCTGCGGGGAGGCGCGCCGCAGGCACGCCGCACGGGGCCGGGGAAGGCGAGGCTGAGCGACGTGGGCGATGGAGGCCAAAGTGGGTCCAAAGGCGGAGAAGAAAGCACTCACACACACGCACACAGTTCCTCTTTATCGCCTGCACCTTGGATCCTCCGGATTTCGCTCATGATCCTGACGAAACGAGAGCTTTGAACAAGAGGGGAGTGGGGTTGAACCTCTGCAGAGGGCGGGCCCGGGCGGCGTGCCTCGGCGACGAGCCGAGTGTTTGGAGACGGCTGCGTCGAGGTGGCTTTGTCCGCCCGCCTCCTACCTCCACCACGCCACGGCCTCGACCACGGCCTCGGCCACGGCCACGGCCTCGGCCACGGCAGGTCCGCCACATGACGCTCCAGGGCCCGGAGGCCCGGAGGCCCGCGGGGTACACTGGCTGAGTCGACACAATGGCATTCGAGTATCCTGTTTGCACCACGACGCGATGTGCGGGCGTGTCTGTGTGTGCACACGTCTGTATCTGTCTCGCTCTGCTCTTGGACCGGTGCGAGCGCGCGTGGCGCAGCAGAGTCAGTACACAAACTACTCGCTTAACTTGCCTGCCGACGGTCTCAGATAGCGGTATCCCGATGAGGGAACTCTCAGCGCCGTCGCCTCGGGCGAGGTAAACAGCGTGGGGGACGCCTCACGGCCTCACGCTGGAGCTGGAGATGTCTCACGCTGGAGCGCGGCCGTGTATCAGCGCAGCGCGTAAGGACGGGGCACTGGAAGAAAAGACCAAAAACAAAACAAAAAAAAGAAGAAAGTTTGCAAATAAAATGGATGGGACACCCGGGGTGAAGCGATGAGGCAAAAAAGCGGGCGGCTTCATTCCGGAGTCCGTGATGCACCGAGACGCGGCGTTGTTTAGCCCTGATTGGCCACGCCGTGCCGTGCCGTGCCGTGCGGGCCCACGCCGTAAAGAACGTCTTGACGCTGCCGCGGAGCGCGGCGAGCGCGGCGGCCAGGCCCCGGTATAAATCTGGGGATTATGGGAAGACGTTCATCGCAGAATTATAGGGTCGACGAGAAAAAGGCGACGTATAAATACACACACACGCGCGCACACACAGAGGCAGCGCGGGAAGCAGCAAAAGTGGCGGTGGTGGTCGTGTAACTGGGGCGGAGGGTTGCAATTGAATCGAAATGGGGATGAGGGGCTTTCTGGATCCACCCGCCCTCCTCCGGCCGGCTGCCCCGGCTGCCCCGGCACACCCGAAGGCCGAAGGGGACTGCATTCCTAAACGCCGTGGTCGCGTCGTGCCGTTAGTCCGTTTTTCCGTTTTTTTCCCGCGCCAGCCTCGCCTTGCCTTGCCCTGGGCTTTGCCGCTTGCCGCCGCCAGGGTTAGGCGGATTACAGCGCTCGTCCATTTGCGGGCCCGGAGCAGGAGGTCGCCGGTTCGACTCCCCGCGCCGCCGCCGTCACAGCGCACAGCGCGGCGCAGCCGCATCGGGACTGCAGTTGCGCCGAATTATAATACCGCGAATGCAGCAGCGAGATAAGGAACGACGCGTGCACGGCGGGGCGGCGCGGGGCGGGGCGGGCCGCCAGTGAATGTATCACGAGAGCGCCTGCGACGCCCTCTACGTGGCGGTGGGATAATTACCGTCTAGCCCGCGTGGGAGTAGTAGTAGTTGTAGTTGTTGTTGTTGTTTGTTGTTGTTGTTTGTTGTTGCTGTTTTTGTTGTGAGACGCCAGCCCGCCCCTCTCCGGGCTAATATCACACCCTGTGTTCGCCCTGCAAAAATGAAGCAGCAGGCCAGGCCGCCCTGTGCTGCCCTGTGCTGCGGGCCGGGGAAGGTGAGGCCCTCGTCGCTCTCCAGGGGATGGTTTTGTTTTCGTTAATTGTGGGCGCGAGGCGGTGCGAGGCGGTGGGGGGAAAGGGGGGGGCGAGGTGGGGTTAAGGGCGGCCGGGCCGCTTTGTGCATAAACCCGCCTAATGATTGCCTCCATAAGAGGTCCGGCCAGTGTTCGGCCCAGGGGGCCTGCCCGGCCCGCCCAGCCCGCCCAGCCTCCAGCCCTCCGAAGCGCCAAAGCACCAAAGGCCCCCACGCACCCGCCGTGTCGCGCGCCACGCCACGCCACGCTACGCCGCGGCCGACACACAGGTTTTTGTGTTTTCGTTTTTGGCTCCCTACCCGCATGCGTCCGCGTCATCTCGCGTCGTGTGCATGGGCTGCACGGCCACAATGCAAAATACTTGACGACCCACGCGCTCCACGCGCCACAGAACAAGCACCAGCCGAAAAAAGAAAGTGTTTTCTCCTTTTTCTTCTTCCCTTTCTCTGTCGCTCTCTTATCCCAAAGCGGTGCACCCTGTGGTAACGGCAGCCGTCGCGATGCCCCCCCCCCTCATCCGTGATTTCACCCCCGCCGACATCAAAGGCCGTCGCGATGATGCCGCTAAGACTCTCTCAAGGCGCGGCTGCGTTCCGAAGGCTCGTTTTCGCCGCCCCGTCTCTGTCGCGCTCGCCGGCCGTGCCGTGGAGGTGCGGGAGAGGCGGAGTGACGGAAGGACGCTGCTTGGCCGGGCGGGTCGGCATAGCGGCATCGAGCACGGGTTTATCATTGGCGACTTGCGTGGCAATTTCGCGTGTCCTCGATCCTTGTTCCCCCAGGGCCTTTTTTCTGCCGCTCGTCTCCGCCAAGTGGATCGGGCCAACCTAAAAAAGAAGGAGGAGGGAAAAAAAGGAGCTCATACATGAAACAAGTGTGTGTGGCGCTTGTAGATCACAAAAGCTTTTTTTTTCTTTTTCAATTTCTTCAGGATTTTTTGGTTTTGATTTTACAGTGGGCTTCCCGCAAGAGACCGAGTGCCCCCTTCTGCTGACGGCGTCCTCGACGAACCGCACTCTCACCTGGCAGACGGCGTCGAGGACGGCGGCGAGGACGCGGCGTGGCAGCTGCAGGTGACACCAATACGGAGAAGGCGCGCTCCGCTGTCATTCCCTCGTCTCAGCAATAAGCAATAGGACGTCTCCAGGCGTCTGATTTCGAAGGACCGTTTCGTCGCTCTGTCTCTCTCGCACCGATGCGGGACGCCCCGTGAGTGCGAGAGAGACAGAGCGACGAAACGGTCCTTGCGAATCAGGCGGCAGGCGACCGCCGGGCAGCGCGGCGCAGCGCGGCGCAGTCCGGGAAAGGTAGAACACGCAACTTTGCTCACCGCAAAACTTTGACCGCAGCATAACAAAATCGCACTGCTCGATTAATCCTAAATTTTCCAAGCTTGAAAATTTGAAGTCTGATCAAAACGTCCGGAGGTCCCTCCTTTCTCTGTTCGATGCACAAAATTTCAAAAGGGGTATACAAAATTGCATTTTAACGTTTGGTGTGCGCAGTTAATGCGAGCAGCGGAGTGTAGTTCGAAAATAATTAAAGTTTGCTGGGCGCTGTGCGTATGTGTGCGTGCTTGTGTGTAGTAGTGTGTAAATGTGTGGGCGCGTGTCGTGGGAATTCCGACTGCAATCAGAGCGCCCGCCGTGCGTGCTGCGGGGCGGGGCGGGGCGGGGCGGGGCGGGGCGGGGCGGGGCGCACGCCCCTCAAGGCCTGTAAACGTTATACGTTATCGGGCCGACTCACAGGGCAAAGGGCAGACGAGAGGGCGGTGCCACGCCACGCCACGCCACACCGCGCCGCGCCAGGCTCCAGAGGCGTTACAGGCAAACTTAGTGCCGAGGCTTCGCCGGTCTCATTTTGCGGCCTTTACGATCGAACTTAACGGCCGCTATATGGCCGTGTGGGCACACTGTGGGCAGGGCAGGGGGCGGAGAGACCTGCACAGTGCACACACCCTCATGCATCAACGGCGAGGGACGGAGAGAGAGAGAGAGAGAGAGAGAGACGCGGCGAAAGCGGATATTGTTTCCTAATATTAGGTGCTCTCCGGAGCGGCTTGGCTGTGGGGTGTGGGGATGAGGCGTTTTTTATCGGCCATGAACAAGGGCGCGTAAAGGAGAGGAGGAGTCCGCCGGCCGCCCGATCGCCTCGCCTTGCCTCGCCTGGCCGCTCGGCTCCACTTGGCTTCGCTGCAGCAGGCCGATTCCGAAGACTGCTTCCGTCGCTCTGTCTCTCTCGCACTCATGGGGCGTCCCGTGTAGGTGCGAGAGAGACAGAGCGACGATCGGTACCGGCCGTGGCGGCGCCCCGAGACGCCACGAGGCTGCACTACGAGGCCATGAGGCCGGGAGAGCGACTGGCCGTAAGTCGAAGCAGCCGAACCGAACCGAACCGAACCGAACCGAACCGAACGCCCAGGGCCGCGAGACGCCGCGGCCAATCCTCGGCGCAGCGCGGCGCAGCGAGCGAGGTGAGGAGAAGATTGGCCTGGACCCCACTTTGTACGACCCAGCCGCCCCACTGGAAATGGTGATAAAAAATTTCCCCGGCAACGAGATTGGTGCGTGCGGGCTATCTCGGGACCTACTCCAATTTTGGCCCGGGCACCTCTCGGCGATGCAGGTCAAATGAGGCCAAAATTTGTCCTGCTTTGCTGATGTGCGCGCGATGGACGCCCCATCCGTTCGCTGAGGTTCGCTGTTCACTGTCGGCGGGGTCATCACGGCAATCTCGCCTGGCCCGTTTGCCCAACAACGACGGCGTTAACCTGGATCCGCGCCTCGGCCCGCGAGTGTTTGCCCGAGGCTCCGCGCTCCGCCTCCACCGCTGTGTACAGATTCGCGGGAAAAAGCACCGGCGTGGCCGGGCAAGAGTGAGACTGCGCGGGTGCGAGGCAGTGCGAGGGAGGCGGAAAATCCGCTTTTTGCGGTGCGAGTTGGTCCGAGGTTCTACGTACGTCAGTACGTCGCTGCCGGAAGTGCCGGAAGCCACTGCCCCCGCGGGGCACCCGCTCCGTCGACGGCGGCCAGCACACTGCGCGCCAATGGCGCCACCACGGGCTGCTGCTGCTGGACCTGCAGGCCGTCGCGGAGGACGCCGGACCGCCGGACAAGTGGCGCCCGATGAGGCGTCAGTGGGCGTCAGCGAGCGACTCGGACAGTCCCACAAAAAGCGTCCCAACACAACACAGAGAAAAGAAAAACAGCATGCTTTTGCTCGTGGGTTGCCCACCTGCACGGTTGTCCGTGTTGTTGTTCGCGTCTGACCAGCAGCAGCACTGTTGCCATTTGGGCAACTTACAGAGTGTTCGCGCGGCCGCTGGGAAGGGCCGGGCAAACTAACAAGCTGTGTCAGACAGAGCGGTGCCGCTCCTTCGGTGGCCGCCCCGCCCGGCCCGGCCCCGCCCCTCCACCGAATTAATTGCATCTCTACTATTCCCACGTGGCAGGCCAGAAGACCGATTCCGTCGTCGTCGCCCCGTCTCCCTCGCACCGCTGCGGCTCGCTGGGGCACGGCCCACGTGTGCGAGAGAGACGGTTGCGTCTCCACCCCCCGGCAATGCCGGCAATGAGGCGACACCCTTCATTAGGCGAAGCGGCGAATCGCCTTTTTCGCGTCTTCGAGATTCGAGAGGCTCCCCGGAGTTCCCGCCATATTTCATCGTCGCGAGAACGTGCTTCGCTTCGCGCTGTTCGCGCGCTTCCAACAGCCAAGTTGGGATGGCGGGGCGGGGCGGGGCGGGGCGGCCGTCGGGCACACGGGGGAGTCCAACTTAGTTGCTTGCGGTTGTCGGGGAGAGGCTCGGCGTGCTCGGCGTGCTCGGAGTCAGCCGTCCCGGCGGCCAATCGCAGCGCGCGGCGCGGCGGCGACGCCGGCAGTCATTCATTGAAACGTCAGCGCTGGATGACGCCACATTGCTCAGCCCGACCGCCACTCTGTCTGCTGCCTCTCTCCAGCCGCCCCGGCCGCGCCCCGGCGTGTCGTGTTCCCGACGCAACGCGCCTTAACACCGACCAGCGCGGCCTCGCCCTGCAGGGCAATCATCATTTCGGGCCGGGCCCACTGTGGGGCGGCGGCGCGCGCAGAAGGCCGTTGCGACGCGTTTTTGCAGTGTCAAGCTCCAGTGCATTCCTCAGCTGGGTCTTCTAGGGTCGCGAGGTCGTGACACTGCCAATGGAGTGCCCATTCGAACAAGGGATCATGCCACCAGTGCACCAACAAAATGGTACCAATCAGAATCACGAACGGCGTAAAAGTCCCGGCTGCGTCGATGTTTCTTTGCCTCTTCCAGGGCCTCGCCGTTCGGAGTTGAGACTTGGGGAGGTGGTTGCTGAGCTGCGCCAGGCCCGCAGGCCGCAGGGTAGGCAACCTGTTTCCCCCGGCAGTATCTCGGAGCTGATCTCGGCGCGCAGTGCGGGGCTGGCGGGGCTGGCGGGGCTGAGGGTGGCATCGGGAGGTGAGGCAGACGGGCAGGCACTGTGGCAGGCAGGCCCCAAAAGCCTGTCAGGGGGTATCGCCGGAGAAATAAATGCATCAGCACGCGAGCCCAGTCGGCATGCCCGGCCGGGCCCAGGGCCGGGCCCCACCCTGACGTTGAAATATCGAGCAAAAATTGCACGCACGTTCCACTTGCGGGGAGGGGGAGGGGGGGAGATTCCTAATCTACAATGATGCGGCTGTGCGGAGGAGAATCCGAACTAAGAATTGCCCGGGGAGCAGTGAGCCCTCCTTACTCCTTATCGGCGGCGGAGGGGCGTGGAGGGAATCTACCATTTTTGACTTTGCAGAGAAAAGGCGGGGAAAGTGGAAGGGGGTGTGAAAGAACGGAAGAAAAATAGCGGTGGCGGCGCGTGGGTGTCGCGCCGCCGCGCCGCAGTGTTTGATGGATGCCCGTCCCATTCAAACTGTGGAGTCAGAGTCAGGCGGCGCTCTGCCTTCAGCCAGGCAGCCAGCCAGCCAGCCAGCCAGCCAGCCAGCCCGAAGCCAGCCAGTCAGCCAGAAACAAGCAGCAACACGACGCTCGCGCGGACGGAAGAACGCCGAAGCGCGCCCGGCGTCACCTCGCTCCGCACCCCTGCGCGCCCTCGACTCGCCCTCGCTGCCCTGCCCGCCCTGCTTGCCCTGCGTGAGCCCTTGAGCAAACGAACACGGCTAATCAGCAGCATTGTCGGCCATCAACTGGGGCTGTTGACGTGTCGGCCCGGCCCCGCCCCGCCCCGCAGCGGGAAAGGGCCAGTGCGGGCGGATGGCGCGGGGCGCGCCGGGAAGCGGGGCGGGGCGCGGCGCCGGCACGGATTCAAAGTGGAAAGGTGGAGAGCCTGTTGTACAGCCCACCAAGCACACTGGAGTTCCTTGCAAGAATGGGCGGGCGGGGCGGGCGGGCGGTCGCGGTCAAAGAAGTCGGTTCCCAACCCCCTTTCCACCTCTTGTCGGGCTACTGTTACCTCGCGGGTCCGTCCGTCTGTCTGTCTTCCTCCGCAGTCCTTGGCGGCTCTCCCAGGCTCTCCCAGGCTCTTCCAGCGCCCACTTCCAGTCCCTTCAGCGGACAGAGTACAGAGTAGCTCCTCGGGTCGCGGCGACGGAACGGGCCAGCACGAGGAGGGCGAGGAGCTCGGCGAGGAGGTGGCCACAGCAAACCAGCAGCCGATCCGGGGAAGGACCACGATCGTGATGCTCGCACACGCACGAAAAATAATTATCAGCTAGACTAGTTTGTGTGTTTATGTGCGTTTCCTCCTTTTTTCCAACAGATTTTCCATTTGGGAGATGACTTGCTTCTACACCGAAAACTTAGTTAAGGGAGTTGGGGCTGGGAGGATCCGCCGTCGTTTGTTTTCAGTTTCTTCTAATGTATTCAACTTTCCGCTCTTTGGCGGGCCTTGAGGTTTGTTACGCCGCAAAGGCTTCCTCGCAGGTATCGGTGCGCCTCGCGGCCCCGCAGAATGAGCGCCAGTTCCCTTTGGTGCCATTTCATATCCGTATGCCGCCCGGCCCGCCCGGTCCGCCCAGTCAGCAGCGCGCTGCAGCGGTCGGGGCGGCGCCGCCCTCCAGGCCGCCCTCCAGGCCGCCCTCCAGGCCCTCTGCAAGGCAAAGACTTTCGTCTTGTCTCGAGAACAATGCAAGTCAATTGCACCGTGACGAGACCCGGCCGAAGGCTGCCGTCTTCTTCGTGGCGCAGCGCGCAGCGGCTTGCATATTTTAGTTTACAAAATAACCCGATC
This sequence comes from Thrips palmi, assembly GCF_012932325.1. Taxonomy (NCBI): domain Eukaryota; kingdom Metazoa; phylum Arthropoda; class Insecta; order Thysanoptera; family Thripidae; genus Thrips; species Thrips palmi. The sequence continues at coordinate 6,534,207 of NW_023144626.1, read as the reverse complement.
CAACCAAACCTAACCTCACCTAGCCTCACCTAACCAAACCACAAGTCAAAAGCGAAACGGAACTGGCTTTTCAAACTGTGCACGACACGGTAGCTAGCCGAAAACGGAACACGAAACCAGCGGGATTGTTCCGTACTCGACGCGGCAATCGCCCTGCCCTGGCGGCGCGAGCGGCGTGCGCGGCGTGCGTGGTTACACACAGCAGGAATCATGCGGGGGAAGCGGTGAAAATGATGAGAGACAAATTGTCGCAGCGAACCAGCAGCCTCTGTATGTGTGTATGTGCGTGATAACGTGTGTGTGTGTGTGTGTGTGTGTGTGTGTGTGTGTGTGTGTGTGTGTGTGTGTGTGTGTGTGTGTGTGTGTGCGAGCGCCCCGCTCAAACCACCTAAACAATTCCGCGTTAAGCCCGTGGGAATATGCGAGGGGCGGGCGCATTTTGAGTTTTATGCAAAGCGGCTTACCGCGCCGTTTCCTTCGTTGGCCGTGTCGGGCGGTGCGACGCTGCGGCGAGGCGCGCACTGCATTTGGTGGTGCAGCCTGGATTTCACTTAGGGAGTGGGGCGGGAGGGCGTTTTTAAACAACGAATTATTTGCGTTTTAAAAAGTGAGCTCGGCCATGACACCCTTTATCGCCTCATTTAATCCAAAGTTATGAGAGGAATGGAAAACTTGAGAAGCGAGCGGCAGCTTGGTGTGCTTGGTGGCGCTGGTGGCGCTGGTGGCGCTGCAGCGCGTTGGGCGTGCAGCTGCACCCCGAGCTCCTCTTCGAGCTCCTCTTCGAGCTCCTCTTCGAGCTCCTCTTCGAGCTCCTCTTCGAGCTCCTCTTCGAGCTCCTCTTCGAGCTCCTCTTCGAGTCCCGCCCCGCGCCCGCTCCCCGCGCCCGCTCCCCGCGCCTCGTTCCCGCCGATGAGTTTCGCCTTGGAATCTGGACCGGGCCGAGCGGAGGGCCGAACGAAGGGCCGAGCGTTGCCGCTGTTCGCTGTTCCCGCTTCGTCATCAAAGACAGGCTCGTAAATTAGGCCAATTAATTTAGGGGATCTCTCAACGCGGCGCGGCGTTGCGCGGCGTGGGCTGCATGGGCTGTGCCACTGGCGCCACTGGCCGCGCCGTGGCCGGGGTTCGAGGTTCGGGCCTGCCATTCACTCCTTCCTTCATTTACTTATTTTATTTACATTTTTTTTTTACTTTCCTTCGAGCGTATGAAGTCCGAGTTCAAAGGCGGGCGCGGCCAACAAAGTTGTTTCTTCCGGGGGATTGACTTGGTAATAATCTTTGGTTTCCAGCCCAGAGCAGAGGCTCGGCGGTTGCGCCCAGCTTGCTGCCCCTCGTCTTGGTCTTGGTGGCGGTCGGGCCGGGGGACTTTGGGGGCAGTCCGCAGCCGCCAGGCCCTCGCCCTTATCAGGCTCGTGTTGGGACAGCTCGGCACTTTGTCGGCCCGGACATTAACATACGTTTTGCGGTATCTCGGCGAGGCTGTGAGGCCTCGGGCCCGCTCGGGCCGCTCGGGGCAGTGTGGCCAAACTGTCTGGCACACTCGCCGGGCTGGGCTGGCCGCAGCGCGGCTGCAAGAAATCAAAGAAGTTGGGTATTCGAACCCGTGCCGCCGGGGCGTGGGGTAGCAGCCAGCCACACGAGTGAACCTGTCGACTGATTCCGAGGGCCGCCTTCGTCGCTTTGTCTCTCTCGCACCTAAACGGGACGCCCCACGAGTGCGAGAGAGACAGAGCGATGAAGGCGGCCCTCGGAATCAGTCGACAGGGGGGCCTGCGCGGCGGAGTGCGGTGTGATGGTCGGGATGATGCCGGCCGAGGCACTGAACTGAGGGCTTGGCGGTGGAAGTTCTGAAGGGTCCCGGGGGTCCTGCGGCGCCCCCGCCATCCCGTGTGGGGCAGGCCGCTGGACGCAGGCCCAGCCAGTCCAGGCCTCATTATCCCATTAGCAAAGCAAAGCCCGTCCCCACGGCCGCACGGCCGCCCGCAAGGCGCCACGGCCCCTGGTGGCCAGCCTGGCCGTGGCCTGGCCGTGGCCTGGCCGTGGCCTGGCCGTGGCCTGGCCGTGGCCATGATGCTCAGGTCGGTGGTGCTGGCCGGCTGCGGCCGCAGCAGCGCGTCCCCGCGGACAAGAAGCTCTCCAGGAGCCTGCAGGGGGAGGGGGCGTTGCCCAGGCAGCTTCCGTGGCCATGCATATGCTAGCCGAAAGCCGTCTGGAACCATTTCCTGCTCGCGTGGGTGGCGCGGTGCGGCGCGGTGCGGCGCGGTGCGGCGTGTCGGGGAGGCGAAACTCATCCTCCAGCAATCCCCCCAGCCTTCCACTTTACCTCTGGCTCCACTCCGGTGGCCTCCGGGGGGATCATGTAGCTAATCCAGTGGCGTAGCAGCAAAGAACGCGAGCCGTAATGCACACGGCCCTCTGGCGAGCGTTTTGCATTTCACCTGACCTGACCTCGCCTCGGAAACTCAACCCGGGGCTCGGGGGCTCTGAAACGATTCGGACAATAGTCCAGCCTGCCCGGCGTCCTCGGCCAGCTCGCCGCACCGCGAGAAGACTTTCTCCCCGACCGTCGCCGTGCTCGGCGGCAAAGTCTGCGCGTCGTCGTAACGGGGACGACTCGAGCATTCGGCCATGATTACTATATGAGGACGAAGCGCGACGTAGCACGACGTAGCCAGCGGCAGCGAGGGAGGGGCCGCCACCACCTCACGCTCGCCCCTGTCGCCCCGCAGTTCGATTCCAAGAAAATTGTTTGAGATTCGCGCCGAGAGGGCGAGGCACGGTGAGGGGCTGGGTGTTGCCGCGACAGAGCAGGGCGGGGCGGGGCGGGGCGCGGCGGCGGGGCGAGGTGCGGCGGGGCGGGCACCGCGATAGTGATCTCCGCCTCCCTTCATCTCGCCAGCTCCGCGCTGCTCCGTGATGTGGGTCAACGAGGACAAGACGTCAAGTACACCTGCCCGACCTGCACTTAGTGGGCCTCTGCCGAAAAGGCCGGGCCCCGCTGGCCCCGCCCACCCTCTCCCCACCAGCCTCGGCCCGTTCTGGGTCACGGAAACACTCGGACGAGAGAGGAGGTACCCAAACGAACGCCAGCCGCAGGAGGGGCACAGCGCGGCGGTGCAGTGCGGCGCTGTGCTCCAAGCGCCGTGCTGGGTAGGCAACCCAGGCCCCGTAGCGCAGGGATGCCGACGGGTTGCCTGCTCGCCAGGCTGACCGCGCGGCCGAGGTAGACCTTAAGGGTGGCCTCTAGGTTGTCCCTCTGGGCTGGGTTAGGTTAGGCTGGCTCTAGGCTGGCCCTCCAGGCTGGCCCCGTTCCGGCGTTCCGTTCCGAGGCGGTTTAGACCGCCACATTATCTCGGCGGAGCGGTGGCGCTACAAGTGCTGCCAACACAACGGCGAGGCAAAGGCTCCGGGAGGAGATTGCCATCAGTCATTTGCTGCTCAAAGGTTGGCAGTGAATGCCCTGGGCCGGGGCACCCCAAGGGCGTGCCGTGGTGACACACTGCCGACACCGCCCCGCCCCTCCCCGCCCCGCGAGGTTGGCCCGGCCAGGCGACAGCGCGACACCCAGGCCTGCCAGCCCACGCCCTGGGGGGAGGGGAGGGGAGGGGGCGGTATCCCGGTCAAGAGGCGAGTGCAGCTTATCCAGCTAAGGGTCCCCGCGTGCTGCAGCGTGCTGCGCGCCTCTGCTGCTGCTGCTGCGCGGCCCTGCGGCCCTGCAGCACGACACCCTCAGCGTTTCGTCAAAACACAGGTTTTGGCCGGGTGGAGCGTCGAGCCACGTCGCCCCGCCATCTGCAGATGGAGTTTGCTGCAGCCCAGCCGAGCCCAGCAGGTCCACTCTGTCCAACACACCTGTTGCCACAGATGGCTGTCCGCGACCATGGCTGGGATGCAGGACTTGGAGATCGGACCGCGGGGCGCTGCGCCGTCCGCCTCGTCTCGGGTTTTGACGAACCGCCGTCCTCGGCCGCGCCGCCGCCGCCGCGCCGTGTTGTTTCAGAGCAAGGGAAGTTTGCGTAACGGAAAATCATCCGCGACAAACAAAGGAGCAACAAAGTGTTCGCAGAGGGAAGTTTGAGGCGGGGGGAGGGAAAAGAGGGGGCGGGGGGCAGTCGAACCAGAACGAGTGATGGCGGGGTGGGGGCGGAATCATCATTAGAATCCGGTGGAGGAGGGAGTTTCAAAGTGGCGCTTAAGTTTTGAAACGAAAGCACATCAAGTCTCATTAACTCGACGAGTTTTATTCCCACCGGCAGGAGCAGGGAGAACCGAGCCGCTGTCCCTTCGGACCGCTTGGGACGCCGCGCCGCCCGTTCAGGTTCAGACATTACAGTGGCGGGTCGGGGCGCTAGTGTTAGCAAAGTTGTGCGAACGAGTGAGGTGAACGACGAACCCGTGTCTTGCCTCCAACCAATCAACCCTTGACGGGCGTGCATCATCTGATGCGCTCATTTCACTTCTTGACCGCCTCCTCCTCTTCGCCCCATCTCAAAACCTCTACACGTCTTCCCAAGGAGGATCCAGAACTGAGGCCGGAGCGAAGATAAAAGTTAATAATTCGCAAAGGGAAACAAAAGGCGTGGATTCATTCAGCGGCGCCATGACCTGAGGCTAAGCTCCCTCTACTGTTGATGAACAAGAGTCTTTGAAGTGTATTGAAGCGATAAGGAGGCAAAACGAGTACAACCAAGCTGATTGTCTTCCTTTATTGCAGAGCACTCACACATTGGACCATTGTAAAAAAAATGGTTACGCTGATACAAAACTTTAATATAAATATTGCAATAAACGTTTTATACTCAACAAAAAAACATCAGCATCAGAATAATAGTATAAATGTCACTTTACAGAATTTATACCAATGCTTATCGAAACTTGTTACAAGTAATTTAAACTACGTAATGTACATCCGAGTTCACTACAACAAATGATCTTACGACTAAGGTGGGGAGTTTGCACTGTCAAAAGGGTATGTTCCACAACTTCCGGCTCACATCTTTGCAAATAATTTTGACGTGTATTATCGTATTTGTTGTTGCAGAGACCAAACCACATAGGGCATAAGACTAATTCCAGTACAGTAGAACAAAATATGGTACAATTTTGTTTCTTTGAAGACTCAATTAGAATGGTAGGTAAATCACAGATCAATGTGTCATCAAATTGAGAGATTACTTAAAATTTCATCTTTCAGATAAATTGCCAAAATCAAAGTATTAGATTGGCTTGTGGAAAGTTACTAGTTAAAAATATACTATGTATGTACACCAGTTCCACACATGTCATTCCTACAAGGTGCACCAAGAGGATATGGATAGAATTAATGACAGATGTACATATTCAAATGTTAACAAATCATGTGCACAAACAACACAATTGAGCATTCAGTATTATATGTACAAGAAAAGTCACCTCCAGTAACTGACATGATTTGGCTACCGGGTAGTCCTGTGTATTGCTTCAAAGCATCTGAAAGACATATATTGCAAAACTTAGGCATAAAGCTGAAAGCCAGTTGAATATAGGAGAATAAAGTCAACTTAAAATATACTTAACACTAAAAATTATATAAATAACAAAAGAGAAACTTAATTTTTTTCTAGAATAATGGGATAAAGTGTTTATTTACTTTTTTTTAATTTTAACAAATCACTGAAAAAGAAACATTAACATAACAGTGTAAGTAAAGGTGTTACAAGCATGATCAGGTGGAAGAAATGCTGAGCCTTAATCTACTTATTTCTCCAAATCTGAAGTGCTATGACCCATTGCAGTATTAAGGGTCACACAAAAGGGTCACACAAATTGACCACATGCAAAGTAAGTGAGAAATGAGGCACAGACGGGAGCAGAGAGATCTCAACACAATACCTCTCAAACTGGTCGTATGTACACCAACAGCAGAGCCACATGCTCCTCCTAGTCTAAAGTTTCAAATTTGTATAAAAACTCAAATTTTAAAAATGCTTCCCATTACAAAAGTAGTTGCAGTCAGTTGCGAAAAAAGTACTCTGCATACCCAGTAATACCTAAATATAATAATACCCTTACCTCATTTGAACACAAAATTTGGCGGAAGGTGTGCCAGCTTGATGGAAGAGCCTCAAAGCAACTGAGTAACTTGTTCCCACCCAACCCCTCCTAGATTATTGCCAGAGAAGTCATGATGAAAATAGTCAGAATAATAATTATTACAAAAAAGCTCCAATATCACTTTCTTTTCATCAATCAGACATAAAATCTGAAACTTCTAACCGGCAAGTGATTCTTAACAGTACCTTACTTTTAATAATCTAAATCACTTTAGTACCCCTTGAATAACATTAACACTTACAAACAATAATGGGGGAAATGGCCATTGAATATAAAGAGAAGCAATCAAACTGTTACATAATGGAAACTTCAGGACACAAATTTAAGATGGCTTGAAACAAAAATAGAAGCGCAGAAGTTATTTCCCATTTTCTTCTTTATGAGTAGCCTTGGAGATAAATTTTGAGGACAATTTTACAAACTACACAATTTCTTGGTAAACTAAAATCATAGTACCAATGCTCTTATAGATGTACTTGAATCCAAAGGATGAAAAAATATCTTGATCTCTTATGAAAGATCTGGAAAAAAATAAAATAAAGCATGTCATATCATTGTTATGATGAAAGAGACATTTAAAATAATATATGTTGAATGTGAATGGTAAACATAAAAAAAAAACACTTACAGCTTGGAGCAGTGTTTGCCTGAAATTGCTTCTGAAGTTGGTCATTTGTGAACTTCACAAAGGCTTCATACTGTTCTGAGAGCTTGTAGTTCAAAGCCCTGTCATACTCCTCTCGAATTTGCACTTCACGCTCATGAAGCATTCGCTCACAAATAATTCCAACCTAAACAAATAATTGGGACAAAGAACATAGCATATAAGAACAAGCACACAAAAAATGTCAGTCAAGGATTGCACAACAGAACCCAGCAAAATTACTACTTATGCTGGACATAATGATCTACTTCAACAATACATAAAACATATGAGAAAGAAAAATGGGTCAGGGCCCATAAGTCTTAACTAACCTGTCTGAATGTGAACAAGGGCTTATCCATGGTGCTAGGAGACAGCAAAGAGGATGTAGAGGACAGAGATTCCAAAGCTTCGGCGGATCCATCAGTATCGTGTGAGTGCCCATTCAGCTGGCGTCGGCGCTGCAACCGCTGTACCTCTTCTCTAATAGTCGCTGCCATCATTTCTAGAGAATCAGAAGAATCCAAACCATGATGGATGAGAAAAAGGTGATAAATTAATGACAGCTTGGCAAAAAGTCATTTTGTGCAGGTTCTCTTTTTCAAAACATTCAACCGTTTTCATTGACAACAGAATTGACATTTCCAAAATTTGAAAAAAGACCGTATGAGTAACAGAAAATTCATGATTAATTTTTTTTAAAAAATTGATTAGATAAATTTGTATCTCTACAGGCACAACAAAGAGTGCCAGACAATGAACCATACAATTGAGTCGTAAAAAAAAACAAGTCAACTTCTTAATGAGTTAAATATAATATTTTTTATTATTATCAGGCTGATAAGAGGATCGAGTAAATGACAGGAGAAATCAAGAAGACTTCAACAGTGACCCTTATTTGGCCATGAAATGCAACCTTTGAGTGGTTGGGTGGTGGTTGGCTGGCCTAAACAGCCAGGGCCCTAGGCCAGCTGATCCAAGCCAAGCCAGCCCTATGAACAAGGTATACCGCCGGCATGACATAACGTCCACCACGGTCATGAACCACAGATTCATTGCGAATAGGACAGTGTCATTTGCCCTCAGAATGTTTGTCGTACAGCGATGTAGCAACAGCAAGAGGGTGAAATGGCTGCCAAATGACGTAGGAGTCTCATAGCCTACCTGGAGTTAGCTTGGGGCAAACTTCTGAAAATGCAGACGGTGGCGTCATGGGTTCACTTTTGGGAGAAGAACTCGGCGAAACGCACATAGGTTGACATCTTTGACGTTTCGACGGCCTCCCATGGCTATGCACAGGATCAAATTCAAGTGACCGTTTTAACGTCGCGCAAGCCATCTTACAGCCCGATCCGTAACGGTCTTAGGCCACACAAAAGTTTGCACTGCAGAAAAGACGGGGGTGCTTGCAAATCAGCACCAGTCACACTTGAATTAGATGTTAGTAAAATTTCACAACTTTTCCCAGAACAGCTTCAACACAACAACGATGTTTCTGGATATTTTGTGAGCTGCTGAGCTACAACAATAATAACCAAAATGGCTGCCAGCTGCCCTCTCGAAGAACTAGAAGCAGGTTAGGCTCGCGGCTTCTTCAAACTGTCCTAAATTTTATCATACCAAAATCAAAATAAGTACTGCAAAGTTTCTGAGATCAAATTTTGACAATATTTCTACCTTAATTTTATAGATTTGTGATATGGTGTGCTCTTGAAAGGTAGGAAAATGAGATATTGGAGCGTGAAAATCTCCATCAGGTTGGTAACATTGTGCTACGCCGTTCCCTTCCTGTGAAATCGGATTCAGTCGTTTGAACGCTTTGAGTGTTCAATGCGTTCAGATCCTCGTGGGGAGTTGAAGACATTGAAAAGTATCGAAACAGCAACGCAGTCGCAGAATCAAACAATGCTGAACTCATTGCACTCGTTATCGTTCCACGTCGTTCACAACCATATCTTTTCGAAAATAAAGCCGCGAAAAAGCACTTCCGTGCGTGCCAGTGGCCATTTGCGTCCCTCTCTCTCACACTCACATACGCATGTATATATCTGTCTTTCTTGCTTGCTTTTGCTTTCCCCTCCCTCCCTTCCCCGCACTCACTAGATGTCTTGGGAAAAGAAAGAAAGAGAAAGAGAAAGGGGCTTCCGAAAGGATCAAAGAGGAAGAGTGGAGAACTCAAAGTTTAATTTTCACACAATGGGACAATAATGAAGATGAAAACTTTAAATGTTAAGTGACGACATAAAGTGTCGTTTTTTTTCCAAATCGGCTTGTGCTTCGAACTTTAACTCCGAGGCCCAGCTGTCAACAAAATTAACGTGCATTCGTTTGATCGGTTTAGGCTTGCGTATTTGTTCAAAGTGCTTCAAACAGTCAACATAGTTGTGGTGACCGAATGAACGGGGAATACTCGCGCGTCGGTTTCGCGGTTTCGCCTGGTAATGGAGGAGGTTATCTACAAATAAAGTAGACAAAATAACCTCCCCTCAACGAAAATGCCGTCTTATTCGTCCTAACATCGCTTCCTCAAAATCAAACCAACAAGGTAAATATAAACTTTTATTATCTTGCTCTGGTTTCTCGTCTCTAGGCGGTTAGCCGCTCGTATGCCGAATCTCAGGAAGGAACTCTTCAGCTATGTCCAGCTGCTGTTTCGTTTCTAGCGCAGCCTTGATTGTTGTCATTGGTAAACAGACTTCATACATTCTAAGCTCTTAAGAGATTACTTTCATTGTTGTCAGTGCGCTCTGATTTGTAACTCAGATGTTATCTATCCTCATGAATATCATCAAACTGTAACAGTTTCATTCATTACATGACTGACAATTAATGATTGCCTAAATGTTCACACTTCCTCGGCAGTCCTGTATATGTGATTAAGGCTTATAAAACTTTGTATTTTTTCAGGTTCACAAGATGTACCGCAAAACAGGTTCTGACAATTATACATCAGCTGAAAACAAGTATGGGTACAAGTCTGCTTCTCTCAGAATGTCAGAGAGAAAACAAGACCATGGGTTTTCATCTGACCACAGCTCAGCAAACAAGCAGCTTGACCGTGGACGGGATAGTTTTGGTGACAGGGACCGGGATCGTTACAGTGATCGTTACAGTGACGATCGAGGGCGGGAAAGAGATGTCTACATCAGAAGTAGAACATTTCAAAATGTAAGTTGTTACCTTGCTGTGCTACCTAACAACTAAAAGTTTAAAAGTTTTCTGGACTGAAAATATATCCATTTTACTTTTCTTTATAATTGTAGAGCAATTGGAGACAACCAAATGCTTGGGAGGTCAATAAGCCACCGACCCAATTTGAAAGCAACCAACAACTAAGGAAAGAACCAGTCAATAGTTTTATGCCTCATTTTTGCGTGAAGAAGGATTTAAACTACACTCCAACTCTTCAAGGTATTTTCCCTAAGCAATCGTACACATACTGTGCAAAGAAGTAGCAATAGAGTTGTTAGAATTTATGACATTGTGCATGCATGACATTGTTGCAGCCGTTGACAACTTAACTCCTAAATTTGGATCCATGGAGATAAGCCGTGACACTGTTACAGCAGCAAGTGTCAGTCATCAGTCAGGAAGAAGCCACTGTGGTAATAGTTTTTATTTCAGAGTATTTTTTTATTGTATCAATTTAGTTAATCAAAAACATACTTCAAGTTAATGTTGTTGTATCTTTTCAGGTGCCTCAAGTTCAAGGCCAAGTCAAAACAATGGTCTCAACTCTTGGAGGAAAGAATGTAATTTTAAATATTTTTTTTTTTTTTTGTCTTTTTTTTTTTTAATTGACTTTTAGAATAGATTCCATTAATTTACTGATTGAGCTTGTTTATTGCAGGTGCAAATTACAGCAAAGACCAAGGGCACTCCAGCATGAGTGGATCTAAACGCAAAGTTGATCCAGGAGTAGAGTCCACAGGTTAGTTGTATGTCGGAAACTGTGAAACTATTCCTTTCCTGTATCTCCTCAAAAAATGAAACAAGATTCAGCCTAAGTGAATGAATTGATAAATTTTACAAAATTGCAGGGCCAGGAAGGAAATCTTTGATGGCTATGCTAGGCTCCAAGCGAAGCCTTTACGAAGCAATGAACGAATTAGATGGCAAAACCATGAAGGTGCAAGTTGAAGACTTCAGAAGGCAAGAGCAGGCATGTGAACATTTGAAACAAGAAATGTCAGCATTATATCCTGACTGTTGTGTGACACCTTATGCAACACGTCTGTTAGGGATGGCACATCCCAATACTGCCATTTACATGTTTTTTGACCCAGATGGTTTGTAATCTGCCTTTACAAAACTGTATTGTGCTTTATTTAAATCAATAAATTAAATTTTGTCATTTATTTCATTTTACAGGTTGCAGTTATTTCCAAGCAACTCATGAAAACAAAGATGTTCAAACAAAAACCCGAAAAATTGTTTATGAAACACTGAAGAATTGTGGGCACTGTGAAAATGTTCAAGACTGGGATGTGCAGGAACTTGTCACATTTATGCACAGTGAAACTCGTATGAATTCCGTTGTGTCGTTTGCTAATGGATTCAAAGACCAAAACACCTTGCTGTTTAAGTATGCATTTCAACATAAAACGTTTTTATTATCTATCTATCCATGCCGATAAAATTTTTCTTGTGTTTTACTATAAAATTAAAATTGTCCTTTCCAGGTCATATTTGAAAATTGATAAGCGACTGAGGCTGCTCATGCTGTTGGTGACTGATATGGTTTATCGTTATCAGGACTTCAGTAAGCAGTTTACATCACATGTCTTAAATATCATGGTAATAATGTTCTTGCAAAGAACCTCTGAACCAGTTCTGCCTACACTTGAAGAACTTCGTTCTTCACTTCCATATGAGAACATTTTTATCGGAGGTAAATTTGAATAACATTGAAGTCTTGTTATGTTAGTGCAGTGTTGGGTGAAGTGTAAGTAAAACATTCTTTCTGTTTTTCTTTTTTCCCTTGACAGGCTTCAATTGTGGTTTTCCAAAAGATTTCACCTTCCCTAGTTCAAACCACTCATCAGTGGAAAATCTTCTAAAAGAATTTTGTGCCTTCTATTATCACTTTGACTTTGAAGAAGAGATCATTTCACTTCTTGGTCCCAAACTAAAACGTGCCATGTTCTCTCCTCCTTATGAAATATCCATCCCTACTGTTGAGCCTCTGAACTCATACTTGCTTTCTTTGAAAAGAGGAGACAAAATACCAAAGATAAATTGCCTGAATCCTGTAATTGTACAAGAACCTTTTGAACTGAGCAGCAACGCAGCTGAAAGTATGTATTCTCTAAAGCGAAATCTATTAAACCTTGACAACGTTCTTTTCGTCCTGTACATTAATTCTTCTTTTTGTTTGTTTTACAGAAGTTGAGTGTGCGGTATTGGCAGTTTTTAGAATGATGTGCCAAGATGCATGCGATATCTTATCAACATGGTGTTGATATTTTTTATTAATTGACATGGGCAAATCTGGTTTTGCATGTTTTGATACATGTGTTTTGTTTTGTTTTCTGTTAACATATGTTATGATTTCAACATACCCATAATGATTTTAACTTGAGAACTTTACATTTTAACCTTGGAAGCTTTTGATGTATTGTATTTACCCAAGTGTTACACCATAGGCTTTTACATAGTATAACCATGAATTATTACTGATTGATTTACATATTTATGTATCCCTGTAATTACTGCTAATGAATTTCAACTGTACCATGTACCCATGATTATTTTCCTTTTTTGAAAATATTTTTGTGTCTTGCCCTGTTGCTGCTGGTTTGATGAACTAGCCCATGGACTGGAGATTATTCTGTCTTCAAAAACTGACTGTTAGGTTGTTTTATTTTTCCTTGTTGTGATTTTTTTTTGTGTCATGTATTTTTAAACCTTTCCGTTAATGTAAGGACTTTTTCTCCATGTTAATTGATAATTGTCAGATGTTTTCTTTTCATTCTCTCAAGTGTTTTCCTTGAGTTTTCAGGTTGTGTCATTTTAATTTGTACTTAAGTTAGATTCCCTTTTTCTTGTTATGATTCTATGCAGCTTTTGTTTTAAAAGAAATTTTAAACATTATGAGAATGATGTCCGTTGAATGAAGATTCTTCCACAGGCAGCTGTCCTCAAAACCCCCTATAGATCTTACAGACATTGTATTTTAACCATGTTGTGATGTTATAACCACCATGTACCCATGTTATGCATTTTATGGAACTATATGGTTGAATCTTGATTTTGTTTTATTTGCAAAACAAAATGGAGAGCTTGTACATTCTGTCATGTCATTACTGTACTTGCTGGCTAACCTATTGCCCTTATTTTGGTAGTGCATTATTACCAACAGTATTTCCCTTGTCAGACAGGAGGGTTCCATATTTGTTGATATCGTCCTCTCTTTGCTTCAGTTATGAGAGAATCAGGAGCAACTTTGCAATCCCTGTTTTCAGTGTTACTGAAAATGCTGTACAGAAAGCCAGGTGCTTTGCTTGACCCTCCTTTTTTGGTCAACATGGCAATTTATCACATTTGGTGGTAAAGCAGTCTTTTGTAAGTGATTCTTATGTACATAGTACTGTATTTGTACTACCAAGTTATATTTATTAACTTAGTCTCAGTTAGTATGACTGCCAAGTTTCTCTCATATCTGAGGCATAGGCAAGGCCTATATTTTTTAAACTTAGTGATAATAGTAGAAGACTGTTTGTAGTATGGCTATGCTCATAAAATGTACTGTTCTATTTTTCCTCCCAGGTCATTTTTATTTCCTATGACACGGGACTTTTATCAGATGGGATGATCTTGTTATATGATATGACTTGAATTACATTTAGCAACTTAGAATATTTTACTTTATTCCAGAATCCTTAATGCTCACAATCAGCCATAATTTAGTTTTGAAAAACAAAGAAAGTTATTTGAAAGGGTCCCATTGAAACGCAACATTCTGAGTTTTTCAAAACTAAAATCTCAGACTGCCTTCGTTATTTAACTCCAATAAGGTCTGAAATCCCTGTTCTTGCTTGGGGAAAGATTCGCAAATTTGTTCTCATGTTGCATTACTTTGAAAAGCCTTCCTGGTCTACGCCGCTGCAGAGATGATGCTCTTGATTCCAGCTGCTAGGCTGTCCTTGTTCACAGGGCACTTGTAGTAGACCTTGGAGCAGTTGCCGCCCTTCCTGCCGGTGTCGACCGCCTGCTTGAAGCTCGAGCCCTCCAGCATGTAGCCGACCAGAGAGTTCCTGACGACGGAGAGTGCCACATTCAGAGACCGGCGCTGCCAAGGCGAGCGTGAGAGTGCCAAACCGAACCGACATCCACTTACTTGGCCGCGGTGTCGACCAAGGACTCCACCCCGCTAGCCTCCCCCGTGGCGGAGCGCGTCGCCGACGACTGCACGTAGGTGCACACGGCGCGCTGCAGGCACGCCGTCGAGTCGATGTTCTGCTCGGCCAGCGCCGTGTCCACGCGGCTCAGGATGTGGCTGAAGCTGGCCATGACGCCGTCGCCGTCCACCTCGCCTGCAACATGAGAGCGCGGCCCGAGAGCACCGTGACCACCGTGACCATGGGGACCATGGGGATCTTGATCGTGGCCGAAGGCCGAGCCGAAGGCCTCTGCGAACAGAACAGATAGCGTAGCGCCGTCGTCCAGTGAGCCTAGAGAGGGGGGTCGCGGTCACTCACTTCGCTTGTAGCCGTCGTGGGGGTGCGCGGCCAGGCCGTGGAGGAGCTTGGGCAGCACGAGCGAGGCGCCGAGGCCGATGAGGGCGCCGAGGAGCACCCCGCCGAGGTCCAGGCGCAGCGCGCCGTACGGGCCGGCCGCGGTGCCGTAGGTAGGGTCCTGAACCTCGAGAGAGACGGGAACACGGGTAAGGCCGCGGTAAGTAACAAAAGTGACCGCTACGGGTATTCGAACCAGCGGGTCTCACCTGCACGCCGTTGGCGCTGTAGCCGACGAAGCCGAACCGGGGCTCCTTGCCCTCGGTGCCGGCAGCGTCCTGGTCCGCGGACCGACCCGCGGGGCCCGCAGCATTGGGGGCGGGCGTCGCGGGGGAAGCGTCGCTGGCGGCGGGAACCTGGTCTGCGGACTCCATGGCCAGCTGGTCACCCGACTGTTGGTAGTAGCTCACGGGGCTGGGCAGGAAACCGCTGCAATCATGTTGCATTACTGAGCGCCAACAAGCGCCAACGCGCCGCGTGGCAGGCACTCGGCCCCGGACTCACCCCGACTCGTACTTCTTGGGCACGGCGAGGGCGGCTGGCAGGACGACGGCCACAACCAGCGCGCACAGCACGGGGCAGCAACGGAGCGGCGACATCCTGGGAAGAGGTCACTGTGCGTCAGCACCACACACTTGCACTGCTGGGCGCCGAGGGCGGTGAGGTAATCCAATGGGCTGCTGCACCACCGCCACCACCACGACTTACTTGGCGGGGACGTGGCGTGGGCTTGTTGTTACTTAGCACACGGCACGGGCACTCACTGCGGTCTGCGCCGCCTGGACCTCGCTATATAGTGTAGCGGACGCGGCAGGCCGCGGGGGCTTGCGCGGGGGCGTCGGGAGGGGCGAGTGTCGTCACGCGTGCCGACAGCCCCGCCGCGCCATGGTGTCGTGCGTCGCACGCGTCGCGCGGCGCGCACGGCAGCCCCAGTATTGTCGCATTGTTTGGTGCGGCACTTTGTTGAGGCTTTCCTAGCGCGGAGATGACATCACGCCCCGCTGTGCCCCGCGGCTCCCCGCCCCTTCCCCGAGGGGGGCGTTTTCTCCAGCAGTGGCGTAAGTTCTCGCACACCCTCCGCCTTCCTCGACGCACTGCCGTGCACTGCCGCCGAGGCTGCTGTCCGCGAGTGTCACGCCTGTTTGACGGCGGCGTCCTGGCCGAGTCCTGCCCCAGCCTCCGCCGTCGGGCCGCCGCCATGCCGCCGCCGTCCAGGACTCCAGGACCGAGCAGGCGCGTGACGAAACCGGAAGCATGTCGTCGCCGTTAGCGCAGCACGCCGACAAGACGCGACGGACGGGGAGCTGGCCGAGTCGGCCGGAAGGGCAGAACGACGAGAACGCAAAGAGGTGATTGACAGGAGGTGCCTGGACCGCCAAGTTCCATCAATGTTGACTTGGCTCCCTGAGGACGACCTGCAGGTACACTGTACCTACAGTGGTGCACTCGGCTGGGGAGGACGACCTGCAGGTACACTCCACTTACAGTGGTGCACTCGGCTGCGGCTGCAGAGAGAGTGCTGCGCAGAGCGGCGTGGCGACGTGGTAGGGACAAGTAGTCCGCGCAAAGACAATTAGCTGGAGACCAGCACAGGCTGGTTCTGAACAGCGCTCCCGTCGCCTTGTCTCTCTCGCACTCGTGGGGCGCCCCGTTGGGGTGCGAGAGAGACAAGGCGGAGAGGCTCTCTTCGGAATGAGACAGGTGCATGATTTGCTTGCTGGGGTTGAAAGGAACCCCGCCGCCATGCACGGAGGCAGCGAGAGGGAGAGAGCGAGCCCCTCGTTCTGCTTGGGTAGACACGCCAGTCGAGCGCGCCAGTGTGGCGGTTGGCCTACCCTCGCATTCACAGGCGCTTCGGCGGCGGCCGCTCGCGCCTCGCGCCGCGTTTCACACACCCGCAGCGCGTTTGCGAGTCACGAGCGGAAGCCAGCGGTTCAAAGGGCCGGGCCATTTTGAAAGACCGTTTCGCCGCTCTGCCTCTGTCTTACTCATCGGACGCCCCGTGGGAGTCCAAGAGAGACGGCGACGAAAATAAACGACTCTCGGAGTCGGTCCTCCAGGCGACGCCCGAGCGACGCCCGAGCGACGCCAGGCCGGAAGAAAGGGACAGTGACGCGGAGAGTGCGAGGACTTGAACGCGCGGGAGCGGGAAGGTAACCCGGAAACGCGGAAACTCGGAGCGAAAGCCCAGCGGGCCGGAAACGCATGGCGTGTGTCTGCGCAGCGCGCGCAGCGTGGCGGGGCGGGCAAGGGGTGGGGTGGTAGGCTGAGGCGTCGAAGGCAGCCCAATTCCCTCCTTTCGGCGAGGGCCGAGGACTGTCGTCGCCTGGCCGGCCTGTCGCGGCCCGCGGGTGGGATGGAGACGGATGGGAGCGGTGGGGTGGGCGGCGGCGCGGCGGCGCGGCGGACGTGTCGCCGTGTCGCGGGGATTCTCGCCTTGGCTCGCCCAGTCGAGTTCTGCCCAGCGCAGGTCGCGGATTGCCCTCCCACGAGTTCCGCCCACAGCGCCAAGGTGAGTGAGTGCGAGTGCCACACGCATCGCTTTGTCTCTCTCGCACTCGGCGGGCGTACCGTCGGGGTGCGAGAGAGACACAGCGACGAAACGCTGACATCGACGCGTGCTGTTGCAGATGAAGATCGTCGCGATGGGGCTTCCCTCGGGGCTGCCGCTTCTCTGCCTGGGCGCAACTCTGCTGTTGGGAGTGAGCCGGGTCGGCGCCGGGTAAGGCAATGCTACGCTGCTACGCTTCGGTGGAATTGTTGGCGTGCCCGTCCCTCTAAGTGCAGCCCCTCTAAGTGGTGCCCTTGTCCCGCAGGAACGTCGGCTTGTCCCTCCGGACAGAGCCCCTGCCGTCGAAGCCCAGGGCGGAGAGAAGGCTCAGCCTGGACGCGGCGTCGGGGAAGCCCGGCCGCCCCAGGCTCATCTCCTTCAGCACCGATAGCAGTCAGATAGGGGTGAGCTAAGCAGACTGCCTTAGACTTCAAAGAGACTTCAGAGGCGGCGTTTGAACCCAGGGCCCTGCTTGCAGGTGGAGTTGGGGTTCACAGTGCCGCTGCTGAAGGTGCCGCTGCAGGGCGCGCGGACGGGCTCGGCGGGCGCGGCCGGCCCTGGGATGGCCGGGCCAGTGTTCAAGGAGCCCATCGACGTCAACGTGGGCGCGCTCTTCGTGGCGGGCTCCATGCTGCTCACCGTCATGGGCATCGTGCCCGCCGTCTACCACGCCCTCGCCAAGCCCAAGCCGGCCCACACGCTGCACGCCCGCTGTGAGTAGTCGGGGTGTTGTATTGGAGTAGCGGCTGGGCTCGAGGACTCTAGCGCCGGCGCCAGCATCCGCAGCGCATCCTGCAACCGTGTCACGGGGACTGCGTTCCGTGCGGCGTGCGGTGTTGGCAGGTGACGCGGACGTTGGCCGCGGTGCTGCAGGCCGGAAGGATGACTCTGGGCGGCCTGCTTGGTGCTTCGCCAAGGAGCCAGTCGCTATTTCGCCCTTGCTTGACCTTGACCCACAGCCGCATCGGAGACGGCCCCCGAGGGGCTGCTGCAAGAGGCGACCCACCTGCTGGAGGCGGCGGAGGCGGCGCTGGCTCGACGGGGGGTGGACGCATGGAGCTGCGGCGGCCGGGCGCTGTGCACCGCGCTGGCGGGGGCGGCGGAGAGGGTCCGCCGGGGCGGCGGCGGCGCGGCCTCCATGGACCTGGTGCTGCACGGTCTCGCCAAGTAAGTGTAGAGTGTCACAAATCTCGATGCCAAAGAGAAGATATATCAAAAGACTTTTTTTTGTTGTAGGAGTCCCATGGTCTTGGAATGGGTATCTGGCACCAAACTGCAAGACGCCGCGTCGGGCGAGGAAGACTCCGACCACTGCATGCGCAGGTTTTCGCGCTGCGCCGTGCCAAAGGAATTCACCTCCCTCCTGGACCTGGGCAGAGCCTCGGCCTCGGCCTCGACGGGCACGAACGGCAACGGCTCAGAAGCGTCCTCCGAGAACAACGTGCTGTCGTGACGCCAACGCCACCCCTAGAGTGGACGACTGCTATTCTGTGATAATGGGTAACTTTTAAGAGGGGAACTTTTGAAAGAAAGAACTGGAACTTAGTTTAAGGAAAAATTTAAAACAAGAAAAAAGATTTTATTAAGACTGCTGAGAAGTAGAACAGTGAAGTTATTTACACACTAAAAACCAATGACAATTTGGACACAAAAATGTATTTTACAAACAGCAAATAAAAATGTCATAAAATAGGGAGAATTTGGACCTTACATTATATAAAAAATAATATGTACAAAAATATGTACCTCTTCAAATAAAACTCAAATAAAACATAAGGGCTGTGGTTTTAAAAGAACTACATGCACTTTGTGCACATGAAAATAAAAAAATAAGCAAATACATATCAACATATCATATATAGTTTACAAAATCAAAGCGGTTCCTGTTTAATCTCTTGCTTAATATGCATATTGGTTTTGGAGGGTGGGCCAGTCATATACATTCCTTCAAACATGCGGCCCATGTTGACCACAGAATAGGCGCTGTGCTTCAGGAAGTGCTCAGCATGATCCTTCAGCTTATAATAAGCTGTGTCTGTTTCCACTGATATTTTGAGATGCTCTGGAATCACAAATAGAAAGAATAAAACAGATGAAATAAGACGCAAGGATGAATGAAAAGAGCAAATATAGGTTACAGCAACACAAACTCTTGTCATTGGTGGGTATTTTTGACAAGTCAAAGATGTGCTGAAAGTAGCTCAACTGATTATACAGTTCAGTGTCTGTGTACTGCAAAAGAAAATGCACATAAATGAGTTGCTAAAATCATATTTAATTCAGGACATTTTGCATTTGACTTCACTTTCAACTAGAGTGCATACCTCTTTGAACATCACCCCTTTCTCACACAAATTGCAAATAGGGTAGTTGCTTTGAAACCGAAGAGGGAGACGTCTTGTTCTTTGAGTACATGCAGGATCCTCACAGATCAGCCAACACTGTAAATAAAATAACATTAGGCCAAATTACAAGTAAAAATGATATGTTGCTTGAGTAATGAAAATAAAAATAAGCCTTACAGCATAATAGCGTTGAATATAAGCCCGCATTGCTAGTGTGAGAGCATTTTGAATGGGTGCCAAATGCTGCATGGGTGATTGATCACATTCTGCATTGGTACATTTTTCTAAGACAAGTTGATATTCACCAAGCTCCTGAAATTTTATTTCGTTATTAGACAGAAAAAGGTACACATATTTAACCACTCTTCCAGACTGGAAGCTTAAGTGAAGTAAAATTTATATACTTACTGTTTTGCGGTAAGGTGAATCAATAACAATTTCCTTATTGCATTTAGTGCAAGAGAACTTAAACTTCTCACAATCCCGGAAACGCTCCCGAGCATCTAGAATAGCCCTCTCTCCAAACATTGCATCCTCGTTTTCTTCTGCCCTTTGTAACTGGCGTCTATATGAAGTTGGATCAAGACCCAGACATTCTGCAATGCGAGCAGCATCTGTACCGTCTATAGGGTCACACAGCCTTGACACAACAGGATGGATTTGTTGTGATAAATAGTACTTAATATCCACTTTCAGGTTGCTGCTGCCCTTTAGTTCATCAATGTGGTAGGCACGTTGAATTGCGCTCAAATTGGAGCCATCCTAAAAATCAAGTAATTTTTTTGTTATTATTAATTGTTTGAGCTTGCAGTTATTAATTTAAATGGTGACTGTCAGTGAAAGACTTACCTCACAAATCACGTATGAGACAGTATCTCCCTGTTTAATACGCTTGCCCCCTCGAGAATTCAAGCGCATTGCTACCAACACATGAGGCTGATGCTTGCAGTCGACATAGTCAACAGGGTCTTTGGTGAGCTGTTTGGTAATAGCAAGGAGTTGAATGGGAACTTTCCCCTCTTCGAGGTCTTCACGTAATCGAACAAGGTGAGCATGTATTGCTTCTATTCTGTCATCAGGAGGCATATCGGACAATATTTGAGACAGAATAAACCTAAGAGGAGGAAGGAAAGGCAAAAATATAATTTATCTGTGAAACAAGGGACTTTAAAATTAAAGTAAACCAAATCAGACTCTTCAGCTACACTAGTTACGTACTTTCCTGCTTCTGCTGAAATTTGAGACCAATCACGTCGGACAATATCCAAACCTTTGAGCTCTTGGGAGGTCACAAAATCACCATTTGGTAACTGGCTAATGGTCACAGCAGCATATTTTTTCTTCTTGAGCAAGAGCATATACTTGAATACACCATCAACATCAAGTTCAACTTGCCGATAGAGTTTGTTGACCTCAGCTTTAATCTGCAACAAATTGGGCGAGGATCAGGCTTGATTGAAGAATCTAATGGCAATTTTAATACAGAACTAAAACACTTAAGTAAATAGGAACAGAAAATGTGGCACTAACCTTGTGACCAATTTTGAAAACTTCTGAATAATCCAGACAGTTAGTATTGATCATAATAGAATCAGTATCTCCATATATCACATCATAGTTCAGTTTCTGGACAAGGTCTCTTGTATTGATTAAAATTTCCCGGCCCTTGGCTAGTAATATTAAAAAAAGTTCACAAAAATGTGTTGATGTATATAGTTGATGAGGTTCAATCAAAAGTTACATTAAAATGCTCACCAGTAACTAATGCAGCAAGCGGTTTGGCATAGAACCTTGAGAAAGAAAATCCCAAGCACCCATACATACTGTTGGCAGTTAATTTCAGAGCAGTTTGACGAATATTATACTGCAACATCAAAAGACCATACTTAACACTACAAAAACTCACTCAGGATTGATTCTTTTACCAAGTTAAATAAGACCTTACCTGCATTCGTAGTTCATGAGATAGGTCTGGGTTTTTCATGAGTTTTTTAACTTCTCTTCTGCTTTCAACAAGTTTCCTGATTTCAGTAGGCAGAATTCCTGGTTCAAGATTGGACTGAGGAAGATCTGGCTCAACATCATCCTTGAAGGTAAAATAGATTGAATGTGAGTCAACAGTGATACTATTTTCTGGTAAGCTAAAATTAACTATGATAAATTGATAACTTACATCAAGCTTCTGTGCAACATTTACTGTAGTAAAGCATATATTGTACTCTTGGATAATTGATGGATACAGAGAATTGAAGTCCATTAATAAAATGAGTTTGTCATAGAATCCTTTCTTGGGGTCCAACACCAAGCCTCCAGAATAAGCTGGCTTCCTTCTACTGGAGGTACCTTGCTTTTTAGTGCGGTTCCCTCCTTCAGCACCAGTTTCATCCAAATCTTCAATGTCTGCTTCCTGGACTTGCTGATAAAGACAAAATAATGTCTACATTAATATCGCTGGATTGAATTTGTTCCATTATTAAAAACACAAATTAACAATATGACAACAGATGTCTACCTTGCCAGTTTTCTTGTACTCCTTATCTGGAACTATATATTCTTTTTCAGTAAATGCATGTAAAAGGAGATATTCATTGCGTTCTGACCTTCCACCCATAAGAGTCCGTGACAAAAGATTTCCTAGGATAAAAGATAAAGTTTTATACTTGCTGCAAGTTAAAAGGGAGAAAAATCTATTAAATTGTAACTACTGTTGAGATCCTTACCAGCAATATTGGTGATCTGCATTGCCAGTGGCAAAACATTAAGCTCACACATGAGGCGAATAGTGTACACAGCATCTTGCATAGTTCGAGTGATGAGAGTGTACATGTCTCGTGAGTTTCTACAACAAAAACAAAACAATAAGTAAAATGGGGAACACTCCTACTATGATGCATAATTTAAAAAGTTACAACCAAAGTTTGAAAGCAAGACTTAATTTGGTGACTTACATAAAATATTTACGAATCTCATCAGCTGGAACATCTTGGCGTTCATCTTCTTTCAATTTTAATACCTAATATAGTGTGAGGAAAGAAAAAATATATTAATGCATGACTTAATTCAGGAGTAGAATTATGAATGAAGTATTAAATGACTCACAGTCTCACACAAAGCACTAAGATCATAGCTTCGGCATCTGATTAACTCTTTGGCAGAAATTTTAACATCACACACAAGTCTTCCACACACTGGATTCCTTTCTAGCTGTATCCGACCCTAAGAGAGGAAAAATATAAAACGTATTTTTATTGTTGCACTTTTAAAGTGAATTGGCAGGAACTGAGAAATTGAGAAATGTAATGAATACCTTCATTTGTGGTGGATTGGCCCTTTTCAGGCGCCCCATTCTTGACCAATTGGGCACTTTGTTCACAAATATACGGTGCATGAGTACTTCCAAGTCAAAGCCAGAAATATCATGGCCCACCAATAGGTCAGGATCCAGCTTGAACAGTTTTGCAAGGAAAAATCCAAGCAAAGCTCTTTCAGTATCAACCTTCTCTGTCTTGGTACCTGAGAAGCGTGTAGCAGCTTCCCTGTGATCAAGGGGCCATGGCATGTCACAAGGCTTAGTAAAAGCTGTGAACAAAAATTCCAAACTGGAGCAAGAAACAACAAAATAGAAATAACAAACACATTAAGGTAGTGATCAATTTTTATACCACAAAAATGTTGTTGAAAGGGAGGATTTGGTGCTGGACGGTCCAAATGGAACTGGTGGTGGACAAGACACCCAAGCATAACAATCTCACTTTGATGGGTTTTTGGATTAACTACAGTTCTCATGTTGAGTGAGGCCACCACTATAGGTGGTGGTGGTATAGGCTTGCCTGAGTAGATTGTGACATGTTCAGGTTTTGAGAGACTGGCTTCAATCTTGCACCAGCTCACTGAGTTCTTCACAGGCTCGGGGGCATGTAGATCCAACCAACATGGGCCTTTAATGCGCCGTTCAATTAAAAGTAACTCAAGGCTGTTTGTGTTGGTGCCAAAGATCCGACTGAAAGTAGAACCTTCCAAATTGCTTGGCAATGCACCACATGACGCAGGATACTTCACCTCTAAGTATTCAGATGATAGAGGCACATCTGGCAGATTAAAGGCATAATTTTTTGTCACTTTCTTTGACTTAAACTGGGTTATCTTGAATTTCTTAGCAACATTGTTATTAAATTCATTGTACACATCCATGAGAGAGACAGATTTGCCCGTTGCAGCTTTGGTAGTTAAATCCACTTGCTCTTCGCGTGGCAAAATGTAGATCCTCCTCTCAATATTTTTGACACACACACAGCAGCTGACATGGGATTTGGCCGATTCAATCCAGACTTTACCAAACAAGTACACAGTTCCAGGCTGCCGGAAAGGATCTTCATAGGCATCCAACCAAAAGAGGCGAAGAACTTGTTCACCTTTCTCGTTCGTTACAAGAGGCAATTTAGATAGATCTAAATTAACATCCACAGGTACAGCAGAATTCTCAGTATCTGCTTGCATGGCTGCCCAAATCAATTGTTCTTCTGTAAACCCAGATTCACTTTTAGAATCTAACTCGGACGGCCCCTGTTTTAAATTATCAGTAAGATTTGGCTCTTCCTTAATTTTGGCTTTTAAGTCAACCTTTTCATGTGAAGAAGAACTAACAAATGAAACAGCTTTGTTGATATCCTGTGAGTCAAAATCTTCAATGTCCCAGTTGACATCATTAGCAGCTGAAATGGCATTGCACTCAGGAATATCAGTAGGAAAGCCATCGTTGGAATCAAAATCATCAATGCGTTGAGATTCTGCAACCACTTCCATCTTCTCAGGACTCATGGGTTCACTTTTAACAACCACGATTTCTTCTTGTTTAACGATCGGCTTTATCACCACTGGAGGTTTGGCAACTTCTGGTTTAGGCTTTGGAGGTGGAGGTTCTGCTTTTGGAATCTTGACACTCTTCTTAAAAGATTTCAAATAGTCACTTGCTGATACTTCCACAATACCACTTGAGGATGATGTGTTCAAGTTTCCATCACAGTTAAGTTCAGACATGATGTCCCCCAGGACATCATCATCTTCTAATTTAACGTTGGATTCCTTTTTCTTCACAGGCATGTTCATGAGCATATTACGAATGCTGGAAGATCCCTTGTTCTCATTGTGTTCAGATGACTTCCCTTTCTTTGAAGATGCAGATTTGCTCTTTGAAGTTTTAGATATTGATTCCTCATCCAAATCATCATCAAAGATGTCTCTGCCATCTTCAACATAGCCACTTCCATCTGAAATTTAGAACGAAAGCATTTAGGAGAAGTCAAAGCCAAATTTTGCAAAAAATACTAAACCATAGACCTACCATCATCAACGATCCAATCATCTGCACGCTCTAGCACTTTCCTGCCGTACTCTTTTTCATCGACTTCTTCATAAACTCGGTCCACATCTGACACTTCATACTTGTTCTTGCTGCCTTTCAATTCTTTCAGTCTTTGAAGAGCTGCAAACTTCCCATGCTTATCTAACTTCTGGCGTTTCTGCCTGCCTGATGCTAGAACAAACGCAAACAGGAGAAAGACATTTGACAATGGCAATCACACAGGGGGGAATCTGAAGAGACATAGACAATTGTTAAAAATTGTTGAGAAATTAGTGAAGGAAGGGGCAGCTTCTAGATTTGAACCTGGGACTGAACATGGGTACACTGCACTTATAACCTAAAGACATTGCAGTGATAGATTTTTACCAAGTAAATCCATTCCAATTTACGATTGACAGTCACGCATTGATGATAAATTAACTATGTTAACTAAGTTAATTATGCATTCAAATTAAAGGTGAAACAATAAAAAGCAAGATCGGCGTTTACACATGAGATAAATCATTTGATAAAATCACTGAACTTACCGATTGAATCACTCATTGTGGAAACACAGGTGATTTCTTGGGTCAAGTGCGTAAAAGAGAAGCAGATAGGTAACTACACATAATAAATGCTAAAAACGGACATCATAATCAAAATGAAAACAATGGGACAAGCAACAGCTCGGACGAGTCGAGTCAGATGTTTTTGGCGGCAAAATTCAGCGCGGAAGAGTACCTACAGGAGAGGCGGGACTCTCCCCACTACTCCCCCCTTGACTCGGATTCGCTGGCAAAACAAAATGCGCCAGAAGCTCCACGTAAGAGCGACAGATTATAAAGAGTTCCTCTCAAGAATTTTAAAATTATACTCAAGCTTCTTTGCCGAAAGGATTCGCACTTCTACCCTTTTACTAGCAGAAATGTTCGCAGCCAACCAGCCAATCACGTCCCAGATATGGCATCCCTGGTACGAAGTCGCCGTCTCAGTTCGTCATCTCTAGCCGCTCAGCTGGCGCTGGCAAGGGCGCCAGGGGCGCCCGCGCGGTTTACGATTCAGTATGACTCGGTATCGGAACCGGGTTGAACATGCCGTGTGGTGACATTCCCTGACTACTAGATTTTCGTGTCCTTACTACAAATGTAATAACTGCTACGTTACTCGCACCCTTTTTCTGAGAGCGCGGCTGAATACTGGCACTGTCACTCATCAAAGCCACTGACAAACTGACATATTGCTGAACCATGGATGAAGGAAATAAGAACGAGTAAGTATTTTTCGTTGATATTCTACTAAATTCAAGTTTTCAACCCCTGTTATGACCGCGAACGCCTTGCCATAGATGCCTGCGAATGGCCTTCGAAAACATAACCTAGCTGTAATCCCCTGTGCACTTGTCATGTTTTGAACCGACATCCTGTAAGGTGGCCGCCTTCCCCATTGATTCATGTTGGACGGTCAGCATCTGCGAGTGTACCAATTACGAAAGTGTCCGTGTCTTTTCTTGAGCGCCATGCGGCACGCGTATGGCCCCCCTTATCGAGTATTATCGATGGCCTGTTGCTAACATGTGTGTGTGAGTGTGAGACGATCCCCATGGCCAGTCCTTCGAGAGGGTCCAGCAATTAAACGAAAGCATGACGAGGTCTTCCCCTGGGTGGACGATGAAGTCGTTGTTTGGGCTCAGCGTTTAACGATCAGTGCGTGACCGCCCCGCCCCATGGGACCCACGAGAGATTGGGTCTGCTGTGGCCCTGGCCGTGGCTGGCGCCTGGCTAGGCCCGGCGGTTTGACCGCCACCGCCGCTCCGCTCCGCTCCGCTCGTGTCGTCCTGCAATTCGTTTTCGCTCTCGCCGGCCTCCACGGGTCCGCGGCGCCACGCGGCGCCACTCCGCGCCGATAGCGCCGATGTGTACCTTTGCCGTGGAGGCGCCAGGACCGCGGCCGCGGGGGTCCGGCTGCTGCGCGGCGCGTCTGCTGTGGGAATTCCCGGCGTGGAAGGAGGAGGAGGGAGGGGGAAGGAAAATATTAGCACGTCGGTGATTGGCGGCGCACGCACCGCACGTCCACCTCGGCGGCCTGTGTGCCTACGGTGTGGTGGGTGGCCTTCCCTTTTCAATGTCGCCCTTGTCTCCTAGTCTCAACGAGGGGAATTAGGCAGTACTCGAGTCAGGGGGCCGTGGCCGCGGGCCGCAGCGTGGCGTGGCGTGCTTTAGTCGAGTGGAGGAACCGAAACTGAAAAGCCGTTCCTAGATCATGATTGGCACATTTTGCTGTGACAGCCGCAGCTCGTGGCTTGGCGTGGCGTGGCGGAGGGCAGCTGCAGACATTCCGAGAGTGGGTTCGTCGCTGTGTCTCCCTCGCACTCGTGCGGCGTCCCGTATAGGTGCGAGAGAGACGGCGACGAAAACTCGTCTCAGAATCAGTCTGGCGGTCAGCGAGTGCCCGCTCAGATGACGCTGTGCTCGCGATTCGCGATCCCACAGTGTGCTTGACGAGCTAGACGGGCCTCGGCGGGCTGTCGACAGCCCGACGGGCCCTCGTGACATCACGCGGATGCAACGTCACTGCACACAGTGCAGTGCTGCGGTGCTGACTCGGGGTGTCGCGAACGGCCACACCACCCCACACCACCTACCTGGTGCCTTTGCCTTTTACCAGACAGCCGGAAGCACGAGGCACGCAATCCCCCCCCCCCCCCGCTTTTTCCGCGTAGCCATATCGTTTTATCGCGCCAGGATCGCTGATTAGTGCAAGTAAAGCCCTGCGATACGGCCAGCCTATCCCAGCCTAGCCAGCAGCGGCCGGCAAGTGACCCCCACACTGTAATTCGGGGGTTCTGGGTGGAGCGCCTTGAGGCGTGAAGCTGCACGGTCGCGCCACCGCCACACCACCCTCCGGGATGAGTCATGGACTCGACCAGGAACTTTGCGGTGGCGAAGCGGCGAAGCGGCGAAGCGCGTCCAGTGCAGCCAGACGGCCAGGCCGCCTTCCTCCTTCAGGCACAATGACACTGGATGGACACAATGCAATCCCGCCCCGCGACCCGCTCTATCAGCGCGCAGCGCGCAGTGGTATCAGAATGGGGGCAACTTGGTACGCGGTACGTCAGAGTCCTCCTGCACGGTAGCGCGCCCCCCTGCCTCCTAGCCTGTCAGGCGTCGGCAGCGTCAGCAAGGGCACGTACGTCAGGCCGCTGGGGAAATTCCCCCGCCCATCCTGGTCATGGGAGTCCTAAGTCGTCGCCTACTCGGCACCCGGCAGTGGCGGATCCAGAGACCAGAGGCGGTTGGGGGTAGGGGCAAAGTAGCACCTTTTGCCTCCTCACGAGGGCAACGTATGGCTTTCTGACTACTTTCCAGGCGGCTATCTGGGGGGGGGGGGGGACGACCACCGCACCCCGATGCGTCTCTGACCGGCCCTCCCTGTGTCCTCCAGGTGCCCGCTGGAGTCCGAGGCCCTCGTCGGCGACGGCCTGTCGACGCCGGCCGCCATCGTGCGGAACAGCGTCCACAACGGGGGCAGGGCCAAGCCGAGTCGCAGGAGTGATTTCGACCAGCTGTATTTGTACAGCAAGCCCAAAAAGCCAGGTGATGTCACCCGCCACATGCAATTTTATGACAATATTTAGGCCAATTTTAGCCAATTTTGGTTTTTCAAGGGTTTTTAATTATTGTTAGTTATTGAGTTCGCTCCTTATTGTTGCTCAGGTTTTTTTGAGCGCGTGTCCCGCACATCGAAAGGCTGCGACTTCCGCGGGGGAGCTGTGTCCCTTTTCCCCATACTGGACTGGCTTTACAACTACAAATGGAAGAGTGATACTATCTATGATTTGATTTCGGGAACTACGGTTTCAATCATGCACATACCTCATGGTAAGAAAAATATTGGGGTGAAAACGATTGCATGGTGAATGCATTGAAGTGATTTTTAATGCTCTGAATCAGTCATCTTGTAATTTTGAAAGTAATAAGGATTTGAATTTTAGGAATTGCCTATGCCATGCTAGCAGGAGTGCCTCCAGTTGTTGGAATCTATATGGCCTTTTTTCCTGTGTTCATTTACACACTAATGGGAACATCAAGACATTTATCGATTGGTTGGTGATAAATTAAAATTACTAGTGTCTTTCTTCTCATAATGATTAAATATTTCCTATAATGCAAAGCTTACTGAACATTCCAGGCACCTTTTCCGTCGTTTGCATGATGACTAGCAAAGCTGTATTAATGTACTCCGATACTGAAAGTCTAGGAATTGGGTCAAATTCTTCAGCAGTCGTGCTGGACACTGGGGAAAATCACACCAGTTTAACTCCAACTCAAGTTGCAGCTGCAGTTTGCTTTGTTGTTGGATTTTGGCAGGTATTTCGTAAAACATGAATCTATGAATTTTATTCCAATGTTTTACACATATTTTTAAAGAAAGGAACATTTTTTACATTATGTTTAAGGTGGTGATGGGGATATTCAAAATGGGAGTGCTGAGTGTTCTTTTATCAGAAACTCTGGTTAGTGGTTTCACTACTGGTGCTGCAGTTCATGTCATCACATCACAAATAAGCAAATTTTTTGGGTTAAAACTTCCTCGTCGAACAGGGCCCTTGAAAATACTTTTCGTAAGTAGTCTTTTAAACACACATTTGAAAGAAAAAATGAAAAAAATGTAAAATTAATTTTATTTTTTCTCTTTTTGGTCTTAAGGTTTATTATGATCTTTTTGCCCATATTCTGGAAGCTAATCTAGCAGCTGTTGGCATATCTGTTGTTACTATTATTATTCTGTGCATATGGAATGAGCTGTTAAAGGTACAAAAGTTTTGAAGGAAAAGAGGTGGTACTATTATTTTTTTTGCATTATGTATACCTATTTACTTTTTGCAGCCTCGTGTGGAAAAGAAGCTGCCTGTTCCAATACCGATTGAGCTATTTGCCATCATTATTGGAACACTAGTTTCATATTTGGCAGATTTTGAACATGTATATAAAGTCAAAACAATAGGTCATGTTTCAACTGGGTAAGATTCTGGGATTTATTTTAAATTTTGGTGTTGTTATCTGCTGTTTCTTTACGTTATTTTCTGCTTACAGATTACCATTACCTGAGCTTCCTCCTCTTTGGCTGTTTCCAAACCTCCTTGTTGATGGCTTGGTCATTTGCCTTGTGGCTTTTTCGATCAATATGTCCATGGCCAAAATTCTTGCAAGAAAAGCTGGAAATTACAGTGTTTCTGCAAACCAGGAACTTTTAGCTGGGGTGTGTATCATGGAAGTTTTTCACGCAAGAGCTACTTATCACAATTTACAATTATGTTAATTTGTCTTTTTAATTTTGTAAAGGGATGTGCCAACTTGTTTGGATCTATGTTTGGCTGTGTACCAACGGCTGCATCACTATCTCGTAGCATGATCCAACTGAAAGTGGGAGGAAAAACACAATTAGCAAGTTTCTTCTCATGCCTTATTCTTCTTTTTGTCCTACTCTTTGTAGGCCCTCTTTTCCAACCTTTACCAAATGTGAGTGTAAACTTAGTTTGCTGGTCAACATTTTTATGATGCATTACGTGGTTGTGTTACCAATAATGAGACTTCTTTTTCCAGTGTGTTTTGGCCTCTATTGTCGTTGTAGCATTAAAGGGAATGATGATGCAGGTAAAAGACCTGTTTCATGCCTGGAGGCACTCTCATGCAGATGCTCTAGTTTGGTTGGGATCATTCCTTGGAGTTGTTCTTTTGGACATTGACTATGGGCTGGGTCTTGGAGTTTCATTTTCACTTTTAACTTTGGTCATCAGAGGACAGAAACCTATCTTGCGAGTTTTAGGCAATGTACCAGGAACACAAATCTATTTGGATGTCAAATGTTACCATTCAGTAAGTTAATTCTGTACCTTACCTACTCACATTTTATGGTAATTTGGCAAACATCTTGTCTTATGCACGATCTCCCCTCAGGCTGTTGAAATACCTGGAATACGTATCGTTCAAATAGCTGGAGGACTCAATTTTGCAAACAATGATTACTTTCAACACAAAATTTTAAGTCTAATTGAGAAAAAAGCATCTTATGACAAACAAAATGCATCTTCTCCTGTTCAAACAATTATATCCCCAAACACTCAATCTAAGGTACTGTACTTCTTCCCATAGCTTTTATTTTAATTATACTATGTATCACGTGTCTGTTTCAAATTTTATTTTTGTTATATCTCGCAGCCTTTATGTTTGATCTTGGATATGGTATCAGTATCCTTTGTGGATCCATCAGCAGTTAAGGCACTTCTGTCTTTACATAAAGATGTGAAGAATCAAGGACGTATTTTATGTCTTTCCAATTGTTCTTGTAAGTGATTAATTCTGTACTAAGCTTTTTACTTGATTTCTCTTTCTTAAATTTGTTATCTTCTGTTTCAGGGAATGTATTCGAGAGTTTGAACAAGTGTGGATTTTTCGAAGACTTTTCAGACTCCTACCTATTTTCTTCAGTTCACGATGCAGTCAGTTTTATTTCTCGTCAGTCAGTGGCACTTTGATGGTGTTTTCTATTACTTGATATGTTTCATATTGTGATCTGACCCAAATTTGTTTTTATAAGCTGTGATGATAGTTGGTGACACATTCATTGTGTTAAATTATTTTTTATTTGTTTTCACATTGTGCAGGAATGAATTTAAATTTATCTATTTTGATTTTTATTTCATGTTATTAATTAACAAGTTTATGTGTACTTTACTTTGTGATGTAAGACAGTGACAATCCAGTCAAGTGTCCAATGAATAGAGAGGCCCCTATCACTTAGGCAGCTAGTCTCTCTTCTTGCTTGATATTTTTGGATACTTTTAAAATTGAGAAGTGGAAGCAACTGTGTTCCTCTAAAAACTTTGGTGATTGGTTAGAAGTTAACTAAGATGAGGCTGTATTTTCAAAAGAGCTATAAAGACATGGTAGTGTACTTTATTTTTAAGGCAAGATGGCTATTTTTCATTACTTATGTCAAAGTCAATTTTGATGACTTTAACAAGTTTTACAGCATGCTACTTATAATTTTGGATGAAGAGTGTTTCATGACAGAAGGGTAATGCCTTTTGAATGTTACTTTACACTTTTGCCTCAGGCACATTCAAAGGGTTTACTTTGTTAGCCAGTATTAGTGCTACTTCAGTACTTAAGTAATGTAAGGACCAATTCTGTGATCCCATAGTGCAGATAGGTAATTGGACACTGACAACATGAGCTCAGTGTAAGGCTGTGGGTTTAGAGAAACCAAAGTATTGTTCAATTTGTATGTCAGCATTCTGAATAAACATTTAAGTGTCCCGCTCTTTTCATTTTCATCATTCTACCTCAATGCTAACATTTTTTTAAATTTTTTTTAAGAAGAGGATAAATGAAAAGTCCAAGTATATGTAAAGACAAAACTATAGTACTTTACTTCTATGTATCACAGTAACCAATTAGAAACCAACATTTTTTTGAGTGGTATACAAGGAGGAGAATACACTCAGGAGGCTCTAATCAGAAACTTATCAATTAGTAAATTATTACATTAGATTTGCAAATCATACAATTATTTGAAAAATAGAAGGTGACAGAAAATTGCAATTAGGGACTTCTACAAAGCATTAGCTGTTCAGAAAATTGTAGCTGTACCCAATATTTTTTTAATGGTCAAAACAGCAACAGTCTGCTTACTGGCACCTCTGAAAGCATACATACAAGAGAGTGAAGCTAGCATGGTGGCACATGCTCACCACTACTGTCGATAAGTTCCATTTTTCAGCAGATAAACAGCATTTTCCAAGTTGGACAATGCTGTTGGTATGTCGTCAAAAGTCAATGCCCCAATTGCAAATTTACACCATTTTGATGCCTTTTCTTTTTGCTCTGCAGTAAGTACAATTTCACCTGAAGAAAGAGAATGATATTTTTAAAGTGAGTTTCATGTTCAAAACTTGGCTTTGTAAAATCCATTCTTAAATAATGCCTGTATGAAAAAATGTAGAAGTAGTTTAGTTTCCAGTTCTGCATACCTGATGAATTGGGTTGCCAGGATGAGTCACCTGGTGGCATGGACGGATTCGAGGGCTGTGCTGGCTGCACTACAGGTTGAGGTGCCGGGGTTGATGGTAAATTGAAACCAAAATCAGGGGAGGGCAGAATTGGTTGTGATGGAACATTTGGTGGTTCATTGGGAAATCTTGGAGGAACTTGCGGTAGACCTAATTGTGGTGAACAGACATGACACACATTAATGTTTTGGCTGGCATCATCAATGATCATCCTAATCTCAATTGATTATTTACCAAAATCATCTGTAGCATTACTGGATCCAGGACTAGTAGGCTGAGGAATTGAAGGCAAATTGTTAGATGCCCCATCCTGCATGTTTGGGTTCACTGGGCCGGCTGCAGCATCACTGCCAAAACCCTCCTCATCTTCTTCTGACTTCATGGGACCCGGCACAGGAGTTTCCCCATTTTTCAAACAGTTGTGTATGTACGCAGCCTTCCACTTTGCATATTTACGGTTTTGTTGAATTTCTTCCGACAATTCTCCAAAGGTGGTCAACACATCAAACAACATCCCCGATGTATAAAATGCCTTGACTACATTCCTAAAGAAAAATGATAATGCACAAGGTGTTCAAAAATAAAGTAGCTTAAATCCAGACCAAATTTCATAGTTACTTAAAGGACTTACTTTCCAAAGTTTGCAGCTCTATCTTGACTATCTGCCCAAACAAAGAGTTTCAATGCATAATTTTCAATGTGGGCTTGAGCAGCGACTTCGTTAGTGATCGCTTCATTCTCTTTCAGCTCCTTTTTCATTGCTTCTAAACCATCCATCATTTTGACAAGAAAGCCTTTGCTTTCATCTGACTTTCGGTCAATTGTCAAAGCAGTCTGCAAGGCGTACAGCTGACCTGTAGAAAATTACCCATATAATTAGTGATAGGTTCTGCAGGAGGGGAGGCAATGGTGGTGAATCATACTTGTGGAGCAGAGAAAAAATTCAAATGAAACAATGCAATGACATTATACGCGAATAAAACTGTGAGAATAATGTTATTCACGGTCAATGTGAGTCAGCAAGCCTCGCAGTTTTATCCTTTCCTTTCGCAGTGAGAAATTTGAGTCATAACCATTGAACAGTATTATGCACTTACTCCAATAGGAAACGACTGGATCTCGCGAGGCATGTTCCTGGGCGATTTTGAGGTAATGTTGTATCGCCTTTAAAGTCGGAGGACAAGCTGGAATATCAGCCATTCTTAACAAAAATTTGAGGTAAAACTAAATATAAAATATATTTCAGCACAGCAGAGAACAAACAAACAAACTGCGAATAATCACGACCCCACCCCTCCCCTCGCCCCCCTCCCCAGCGCCGAGAAGTGCTCTAGCCAATCCTATTGCTATTGCCATTGCTATCCCTAGAGACCCTCCCGTCCCGTAGCGGACCTTGTTGCGAGGCTAAGCCGCAAATGTATGGGAAATTCCATCCACGATCCCAGTTACTACTCCAGTTACAAACGGTTGGTGAAGTAGGTGAAGTTGGTGGTGTACACCATGGAGCTACGTTTGTATATCGTCCTTATTTTATCATTGTTACTTGGAGACCAGCATGTAAATTTTCGACTTACAGCAGAACCCGTAATTTGTTTTAGAAGGGCGCCACCCAGGTGCCACATGCGGACGGTGGCCTACCTTGCCCCTGTCGCCTTCCCTATTTCCATGCCATTTTTAAAATAACAGGCATTTTACAGGATTTTTAAATTTTAAGACGCTACCTTATTTTAATTTTTACTATCTTGAAATTAAAAAGAATGAGAGAGAAATCTGCAGCTTGTTTAATACATTTTTTACTTCATCTAACATAAAACGTATGTGTACACAATACAAATCACCAAAAAACTTATGATAGTTTACATCACAAAAAATCACAGATAAATGAAGTCAAAAATAAAAGCAGTCCCAGTACACTTGATATGATAAGAAACTATTTTGAGATAATAACACAGCACATATGGGGAGGGGACAGCAAAGAAATGACAAAAATGAAAGACACAGGTTTGTCATGGAATTTTCTTGGCTGGAAAGAACTGAATCACAAGAGGCGCCTCTGGAGCTTTTTCAAGTTTGGCTTTTGATTCTGTAAAGAGAAAACAACAATGAAAAATGTTGACCAAAGAATCATTTTGACTTTACATACCAAATTCTCACCTGAGGTTTTGGCTTGAGCATGGAAAGATCTACAACAGGCATTAAAGCAGGGCGACCATGGGCACATTGAAATGGAAGGTTACAAAGGGAAAGGTTGTGTAGGAATGCTTGGCAGTCCGCAACAGTGAGTGGATGACCAAATTTGACAGCACCTTAAACAGGAACACATAGGAGAACCCGTCAGACTATTTATTTCGCACCAACTACTTGTCTACCAAAGAAAAGGAGCAGTTACCTCGACAAGCTTCCGAACTGATGACGTTCTGAATTATGGTTGGATGATCTGTTCCAACGCCTCTTGTGTTGAGAAGCGAATCCACCTGTTCCCTGATAAGACTTTCCAAGTGCTGTCGTAGTACTGACACTCCTCTTCCGTGAACCTAGTATAAACATTTTACTTATGTAGAGGCACTCAAAACCAGGATTCCGACATCTACAGTTGTGCAAAAGCAAGATATCACTATGAATTTCAGTGTACAAATCCAATGAATTTCAGTCGAATTTTGAAGAATTTCAGTTGTAATTCGATTAATTTCGGTCAAATTTCGATAAATTTTAATAAATTTTAGTGAATTTTTCATGTTTATGATGAATTTTGAGGTACAAATTTTACTACAAATTTATTTCCCCTAGTGCAAAAGAGTACACAAACCTCTCTGTTTTCTCGCAGAAGAAGACATGTGGGCACTCGTAAAACACTGATTGTGGTGGAATCAACGACACTGAAATGAAATCCAAGATTTTCCATTTTTCCTTGGTAACTTTCAAGAATACGGACTTCAATAGAACTCAGTTGCATAGGTAAAGCTGGATCAACAGGAGCTGATTTCCATTTGGCTTCTCCATCATGTTGTTTGTAATCTATGAAAACAGAATGATGGAAAGGAAAGATGATTTATAAATGTAATTCCATACATTTAAATTTCAAACATACTGTACCCTCAGTTAAGTTTTCAACTCTAATGCGTTCATGAACTGCATGCTGATCAAATAGAACAATGACATCTTTGTTAATATTTATAGTCACCACTGTAACTATAAATTTATTGTCGAGTTGTCCCAAAACCTACAAGAGCAGAACATATTTAAGAATAATTGGAATTAAAGATCACCCTAGTACCCTAGTTGTGCAAACCCTAATTCTTACTCTCAAATTATTGAATAAGTCCTTAGAAAAACTGTAAGGAAACATAACATTGTAAATTTTAATGTCTGATTGAGACAGCTCTTGGTTTGTAGCATTTGAGACTTGGCTTTCAGCCTGTATTTTTGTAGAAAATGTATCAGCTGCAGAGAGTAACTGATCTACAAGGGGCCAGAAATCAGTTTTTTTGCCTGGAAAGTTGAAGAAGTGAAATAAGTCAAAAAGATTAACTGAACTTTTTTCAAAATGACACCATGCACACGAAAAATTTCCCATTTACGTACCACCTTTATTGCCATCATCACTGCTCCATTTAACAACAGAAAGATCATCCTCCATTCTAAATGGTGTAATACTGGGACTTTTGCTTGGCTCATTGGTAACTTTGTCATACAAAATAGGAGACATTCCTTTTGGAAGAAATGAATACCTGCAAGAAAAGATACAATTACAGTCTCACTTTAAATGCATAACCAGGAAAAGTGGTAAACCAAATATTACCTATCACCAATTTTAAAAGCACCCTGCCTCTCTTCTTCTGGCTTCTGGTAGGTGGTTAAACCACTTTTTTGATGTAAGTAAAATGATTTTCCATTATGATCTAACTGCTCAATCCACTGTTGTTGGTCATTTGAAGATGCTGTGGATGGGCTGTCTTGAGGTACACCAGAGGGTTGGACCTCCATAATATTGGGCTATAAAAAATAAAATAGTTCAGTAAGTTTGCGATAAAAATGGAATGTGGATGGCACACATTTTTAGAATAAACTACCTGGTAATTCTTGGTTTCTGTGCAGTCATCCTGAGAGGGATGTTGGCTTGGTATTGGTTCTAGACACTTTGAGACTTCATCCACTTCTTTATCAAGAAAATTAATGTGGTTGTGTTCTGTTGAGACTGTTTCTTTTGAACCCTCAGCTGCTTCAAAATTCTTTTTGTAAATATCAGGAATAGAGGATGTGACCTTGCTAGTTTCTTGCTTACTTGTGTCTGTGTGAATAAAATTGTTATCAACAAGTTTCAACATCTCCTCATCTTGATTCATATCTTGGGAGTCAGAAGACTTTTCTGTAAACTGGCTTTCAGAACAAGAACAAAATTTCTTGACTAGGAGCTCATCTTCCTTTGCAAGTTTCCGTTTCAAAAGGCTTGGACTAATAGGGTCACTTTGAACTAGATTCTCTACACTCCTCGAAGATTCCTGTGACGAACAAGGAGAACTATCATAATCCACTATCTTTTTTGGCAGTGTTTGCTGCTCACGGTCTGCGTCAGTAGATTGGAATATATCTAAACTAAATGGAACAGCATCACAGAGTCTTGTGCTAGAATGTCCAATACTATCATCAGGGAGTGACATTTCGGAGTATACTGAATTTTTTCCAAGTGATGACTCTCTAATACCAACAGACATATCTCCACATCTAAATTTGGATACTTCAGCCACTTGAGACATAAACGATTCATTACTGCTCTCAGTAAAAATATCCACATGTTCCTGGTTACCTTTGACACAAGTGCTATGCAGTGTCTCATACTTGTTCTCTTCACTTCCTGATGGTTTAAGCACATTTTTATTGCCTTTGATAACATCATCAGCACGCCTTTTACTGCATGAAGTTATAACTGGAGCACAGAAATTAGTTGAAATTAGAGTATTTCGGTCTTCTGATCTACAGCTTGATGCGGCAGCAGAACTTGCTGCATTGGCAATAAGGGAAGTGCCCTTCTCTGAATTTTGTATAGAATCCACACTACTTGGAGTAAAGGTATTTTGGACATCTCTTGATTCTTTCAAGTTATTCACAGGTGATTTTGCAAAAGCAACTTGATGTGTCTTATTTAACTTCCCTTGATTATTGTCAGTTGTGAACATAGGTTGATGAGTAGTGTCTCTTGCATGATGAGTTGGCAATTTAGTCTTCAGCAGTATTGGTTTTTCACAGGTAGCATTGAAAGAAAACTTGTTCAACTTACTTAGGAGCTTTTTTCTCCGGATTTCTTTGATATTTGCAAGAGCGTTCACAGGGCTAACTGCAGCTTCCCCCAAATCTCTTGAGTTCTTTTCTTGTAGTCTGAGAGGGTTGTCTATGGTGCTAGAGTTTTCTTGGAAGTATATGGGTTCTGGTATGAAACTTTTCGTAGGTTTAGTTACAACTGGGGCTTCAGGTCGTTTGAATAAGAAATGCAGTGACTCTACAGAGTGGCGCGATCTCTCAGAGCAATCAGTTTCCGTCCAGCCTGAAGGCTGCTTTGGTTTCTCTTTCAGAATTGGGCCACGTGCCAAAGGAACATAGGGCTTCTCTGTAAGAACAGAGCCTGGATCTGATGTAGAGAAAATGGTGCGCTTTACATCTGTAGCACGGGAGAAAGTCTCAGACGAACAAGTTGAAGGAAAACATTCAGTTGATGGTACAGGTGATAAATTAACTGGGCATCGATTGGCAGGTAGGCTATGAATAGCTCTAGGTAAATTTTTGGTGCTAATGGAGTCATCAGATGTTTCAGACACGTCACCGCCAATGGCAACTTCTCTTGCCAGAAGATTTATCTCATCAATCACAGATTTTATTTTGCGAGGCGGCTCACTATCCAAGCCATTACTTGCAGAAGGCTGATTAGCTTCCCTTTCAATAAACTTTCTCAGGAGGTTCTCGAAACAACTGAGCAAAGAATCCCAGTTACAAAATTCAACAAGAGTCTTCTTGGGGTCAAGTGTTATGTCATATTCAGACAAAGGACATGTTATATTAAGCACAAAAACTGCATGTTTGTCTCTTTTGGGAGGAGAAAAGGCTAGAAACACGTTGTGATTCATTTCCTTAGATATAGGAGCATAAGGAACATTGTTTGATTTTAGAATTGCACTTCTGGACAAGAGGGAGTTGACAAGCTTGTGTATTTTGGTCTTTAGGAGAAGACGCTTGTTGATGTAAATAAACTGGAAATTTTTCAATGGGTTGGCCTCATTTGATATATACCCTTCCACTTTGAAAGGCCCCATGGATTCTTTCACAGCAACAAGATTACCAGCTATACTGTCACCAAATAAAGTTCCAAATGCCGATTGGGTATCTTCAGTTCTTTGCGTCTGCAACATTACCTCTCCATTTTCATCATTTCTGAGAGAAAATGAAATCTGAAATGTTTTAGGGACATGATCAGCAATCAAGCACAGCTCAGAGCAAAACAGAATGTCAAAAGATAAGAGGAAACTCACAGAAGGATTTATCAAAGCAATTGATTCAATGTGGGACTTTATTTCCTCCAAATCCAGAGCTGGCTTGATTCGAGCTCTTCGCACAGGTCTATTGAATAAGAAGTCAGCAACCGTAATAGTTGTACCACAGGATGCTCTAGGCTGTCGTGATTTGCTAACGTTGAGTGCTGTTCCTCGTGTGAACACTTTGCAGAAAGTTTCATCAGAGCCTTGATAACGGGATGCAATGGTCATTGTACCGCACACCTCTGATATACTGGACAAAGCTTCACCACGAAATCCAAAATGGCTAAGATTACTTTGCAGGTCTTGGAGTGAACGACATTTACTAGTCATATACCTGGTGAGAAAATTACGAAGAACTTAGAGATTCCATTATTTTCATCAAACCTTATGGACTCCCACTTTTCTTTAAGACTAACATACCTGGAACCAACAAGACTTAAATCAGTTGATGATAGTCCACATCCATTGTCAACCACTTGTATTTTATAATTTTTGAGATCCACTCTGACAGCAATGGAGGAGGCACGAGCATCAATGGAGTTGAGGACCTAGAAATAAAACGGCATTTCAAAAGCTTTCTTAAGGCTTGATCTTAAGATAGCAAACAACATCCAACCTCAAACACATACCAATTCCGTGACGCACTGAGCAGTGGTTGTGACTGTCACGTCCGTTCTGAGGGAGGAAACTACTGCGGACGGCAGCCTTTTGATACCCATGGCATTGCAAGCAATGATCTCCCGTCAAATAAACCAAATCAGAGCGGTTGTTGTTAAGCTGCAGACAACTACAGACAACTTCAAACAGTTTCCAACGCACGTCACATTTTTCATAGAGAGCCGCTTTGAAAAAAAGCCCGCCTTCCGCCTTCAGGCTTCCGCCGGTTCCGCCGCGCCCACTCCGGTCTCCGCAAAATGAGAAGCAGGCGCCGTGAGATGTGTTGACATCGCTTGGTTGACCGAGCGAAAGCGCCTTCCCCCCTCACCCACACACACACACACAGCTGACGTGACGTCGTCGGGTCGTGACGTCACGGCAGCCCCCTCCCCGTTTTATTGGTCGACTCTGTGTCTGTGTGGTGACGATAAGACGAGCCCACAGTCGCTGTACGGCAGCCTACGGCAGCCTAGCAGCGCGGCGTGGCACGACGCCTTGGCGCTGGCTCGAGTCTGTGCGCGTCCCGGCCCCCGCAGCCTTCGCAGCCTCCGCAGCCATCGCCATGGTGCCCGTGCCCGTCATGTCCTCGAGCGTGCTCTCGCTGTGCCGCTGCGTGCCGGCCGTGCCCACCGCGCCCCGCCCCGCCTGGGCGTCCTGCAGCAGACTGTACCACTGCCGGGCGGGAGTGCACGGCTACAGGCCGCGACCCCACCAGCCGTTTCAACGTAAGTCGACCGCAATCAAACGTGTAACCCCGCCGTGGATCTCTGGAAATTCTCCGGGGAAGTACCACGGCCGGTCAGACTGTCGAATGCCGTCGTGCGGTGGTGGTAGTCTGGAAGCTGGTGTCGTGGTTTCGGCTGTCTGGCCGGTCGGGGGACCCGAGATGAAAGGGGGAGGGGGGCCTTGATCTGATTGCCGGCGGTCAAGCCCGGCCGGGCCATTGAAGCACAACACTCTGGCCTAGAGACGAGAGAGAGAGAAAGAGAGAGAGACAACCGCTTTACTTGTGTTGCAGTGGACGGGAAGAAAGTGGAGGCCCGCATCAAGCAGAGCAACTTCTACCGGCTGGTGGAGGCCTTCCGCGCGCACGGACACAAGGCCGCCGCCACCAACCCGTACCGCCTTGCCGCCCCTCCGTGAGTGCAGCACTACGACACTGCAAGGAGCTCGACCACGAGTGCCAGTGACTTGGGAGTAACTCCAGTTTGTTGACGCGCAGGGCTGTCCCGGAACTGGAGCCCGCTCGGTATGGCCTCCGCCCCGATGACGCCGTCCTCGCTGACGGCATCCTGGACGCGCCGTGCTCCAGCGTGGGCCAGGCCGTGGCCTTCCTGCAGGAGGCGTACTGCGGCGCCATATCCACAGACACCTCATACCTCGAGGTGCGTGACTGCAGCCAAATCATTTCACAATTTTTACCAGTTTTCGTTTATTTAGTGACTGATCTTCTTTCAGGACGAAGAGCGAGAGTGGCTGGCGTCGCGCCTGGAGCACCTCATCTCGGAGAAGGTGGCCGACGAGCAGGCGCGCGCCGTGTCCGAGGCCATGCTGCGCTCGCAGGCCTTCGACAACTTCCTCGCCACCAAGTTCGTCACCTTCAAGCGCTACGGCTGCGAGGGTGCCGAGGCCATGATGGCCTTCTTCCTGCAGCTCCTCGACTCGGCCGCCGAAGGTAAAGAACGACGTCCGTCAAGGTTTTGAGTGTCAGGCGAAGCAGGCAAAGCAGGCGACTCCATCTCTCTCTCTTTCTCCAGGTGGCCTGCAGCAGCTCGTGGTGGGCATGCCGCACCGAGGCCGGCTTAACCTGCTGACGGGGCCGCTGCTCATGGACCCCCGCATCCTCTTCCGGAAGCTCAAGGGACTCAGTGAGTTCCCCGACTCCGCCAAGGCCACGGGGGACGTCACTAGCCATCTCAGTAGGTTGCTTGATCAACGTGGTACCGAGCGCCCCCTCTTTTCACTGCCACTAACGCCTCTCCCCCAGTCAGCTCGGTGGACCTGCCGGTGAAGGGCGGCGCCTCCATGCACGTCACCGTCCTCTACAACCCCTCGCACCTCGAGGTGAGTGAGTGGGACGACAGTCGGGCGCCCGCGGAGTCGAGGATAGGCAGACCCGGCCGACAGGAGCGCCCGCGCGTGGCCTACTCGCATTACCATTACCATTAAGGGCCAGCTCATCCGTCGTGCTTTGCCGCTTTGCGTCCGTGTCCAGGCCGTGAACCCCGTCTCCATGGGCAAGACGCGCGCCCGGCAGCAGTCCCTCGGCGACGGACACTACGCGTTGGCGGAGGTGCGGCGCTGGGGCGACAAAGTGCTCAATCTACAGGTGAGTCCGCGGGGCCGCGGGCGCGGGTTGGAATACCCAGGCCGCTCGCGCTTCTCTGACGGCCGCGGGTTGTTCCTCGTTTCCAGATCCACGGAGACGCCGCGCTCCCCGGCCAGGGCATCAACCAGGAGACGCTGGCCCTGAGCCGCCTGCCGCACTTCGAGGTTGGCGGCTCGGTGCACCTGGTGGTCAACAACCAGGTCGGCTTCACCACGCCCAGCGAGCGCGGCAGTTCCTCCCGCTACGGCACGGACCTGGCCAAGGCGGTCGGCGCCCCGGTGCTTCACGTCAGCGGGCTGCACCCCGAGATGGTCGTCAAGGCCGCGCGCATCGCCGTGGAGTACCAGCGCCACTTCCGCAAGTGAGTCTACTCGCCATCCAGCCAGCTTTCTCCGTAGCCCTTTACAGGGGACCTGTAATTTCCCTTTGTTTGGCGCAGGGACATTTTTGTCAACATGAACTGCTTCCGTCGCTGGGGCCACAACGAGGTGGACGACCCCACGTTCACGAACCCCATGCTGTACCAGAAGATCCACGCCGGCAGGTAGGTGAGTGGCTGCTGCGCCGGGACCCCGCTACTGGTCCGGCTGCGGCGGTGTGTCAGTGTCTCCCCATTGCAGGAGCGTCCCGGACACGTACGCCGCGGAGCTCGAGCAGAGAGGCGTGCTGCAGCGCGAGGAGGCGGAGAAGACCGTCTCGGCGCACACGGCGTGGCTCAACGACCAGCTGCGCGGCGTCGAGGACTTCGTGCCCAAAGTGAGAGCCAGCCTTGCGGCCTTCACCGCCATGTCCTCCGCGTCCACGTCGCTGAGCGTCGCCGCGTTGCTCTGTTGCAGCCCTCCTACTTCCAGAGGCAGTGGACGTCGCTGCGGCAGCCCGAGGCCGCCGTCACCGCGTGGGACACGGGCGTGGACGTGCAGCTGCTGCGCCACATCGCCAACAAGTCCGTCGCCTACCCGGAGGGCTTCGTGAGTGCCACATGGGCTCGCACATGGGTGTGGGAGTCGTAAGCTCCAGCGAGGATTCTCTCCTCTTTACGCACATCTGCTTCCAGAACGTGCACCCCCACCTGCAGAAGACCCACGTGGCCGCCAGGCTGCGGCGCGCGGAGGACGGCACCGCCATCGACTGGTCCACCGCAGAGGCCATGGCCTTCGGCTCGCTCCTCGCTCAGGGTAAATGGCGGAAGGGAGGAAGAGGAAGGCCCCTTGCGGCAGGCCAGCCCGGCCAACCCGCCGCACGCGGGCGTTGCGGTGTTGCCTACCCGAGACTTGGCAGGCGCCCGGCCGGCCAGGAAGGCCAGGAAGGCCAGGAGACCGACGACACAGTGACCGAGTCCTTCTGTCGCCAGGCTTCGACGTGAGGCTCAGCGGGCAGGACGTTGGCCGCGCCACCTTCTCGCACAGGCACGCCATGCTCGTCGACCAGGCCACCAACGACATCTACATCCCCCTGAACGCGCTGCAGGAGGACCAGAAGGCCTTCCTTGAGGTGGTCAACAGCCCCCTGTCCGAGGAGGCCGTCCTGGGCTTCGAGTACGGCGTCAGCATCGAGAGCCCCAAGCGGCTCGTCATCTGGGAGGCGCAATTCGGGGACTTCTTCAACGGCGCACAGATCATCATCGACACCTTCGTCACCAGCGGGGAGAGTGAGTAGCGCCGAGTCTGCTTTGTCCAAACGCCTGCCGTGCAGCGCGTCAGTAGCTGTCTTGCTGCGCAGCCAAGTGGATGCAGTGCTCGGGCCTGACGA
Source organism: Thrips palmi (assembly GCF_012932325.1). Taxonomy (NCBI): domain Eukaryota; kingdom Metazoa; phylum Arthropoda; class Insecta; order Thysanoptera; family Thripidae; genus Thrips; species Thrips palmi. Next base: position 6,490,171 of record NW_023144626.1, on the reverse strand, counting down.
TGCTGCTGCCGCACGGCTACGACGGCATGGGGCCGGAGCACAGCTCATGTCGCCTCGAGCGCTTCCTCCAGATGACGGACTCCAGCGAGACCAAGCCGGACGGCGAGGACGTCAACTTCCAGGTGGCCAACCCCACCACGAGCGCGCAGTACTTCCACTTGCTCCGGCGCCAGGTGAGAATAGCGACGAGGCAAGGTGTCGCTTGCCCTGTTGTTCGAGTGCTTGAATGTGGACGCGTTTCTCTGGCAGATGCTGAGGGGATGGAGGAAGCCGCTGGTCGTCGTGGCCCCCAAAATAATGATCCGCATGTCCGAAGCGGCCTCTAGCCTCGTCGACATGGGGCCTTCCACAACGTTCAAGCAGGTCATCGGTGAGTAGCCGAGAGCACAGCGATACCGACCCCAGTCCTGAGGATCTGGGTTCGAATCCCGTCGTTACTTTCCGTTTTCGGAAGTCTCTTCCAGTGCGACCTTAGCGGGTATTTCGGTGTTGTTGTGTAGGTGATGTCGAGGTTGACGCGCTGGCGGTGGAGAGGGTGGTACTGGTTTCGGGCAAGCACTACCACGCCCTGGCCGCCAAGCGGCTCGAGCTGGGCCGCAAGGACGTGGCCCTGGTCCGCGTCGAGGAGCTCTGTCCCTTCCCCGTGCACCACCTGCAGCAGGAGCTGGCCCGGTACAAGAAGGCAAAGCGTGAGTACTACTGCCCTTACCTCTCATACCCCCGATTGCCACCATTTCCAAATACGTCGGCAATTTTCCATTTCTTTCGTTTTAAGACTTTATATGGAGCCAAGAAGAGCCGCGTAATATGGGCGCTTGGACCTTCGTCAAGCCTCGAATGGAGAACATGCTGGGACGAAAGGTAGGAGCCATTCCCATGCCAAGCATGATGCGTATTGCCACATTCGAGCCTCACATTGCTATCTTTCTCCATTTTGCCGGTTAGATTTTCTACACGGGAAGAAAGGCAATGGCGACGCCTGCGGTCGGAGTTGGTCTCGTTCATCAACAAGAGGCAAGAACAGTTATTGAAGAGCCATTCACAATCAGTCTGTGAGAAATGTGCATGATGTGTGAAGCTGAATTAGGTCAACAAAGTTCAAAAGAATACATTATTTAGTCAGAGCATTTCCATACGATACATCAGTTTATTTTTTTTACTTTTATGCAAGCACATTATCATACACAACATGAAGGTTCAATTTTGTCTCGAAGTATGTTACTTGCTAAACCTAACAATAATGTAAAACTTGAAATGTGGCAGTTTCCCACTGTAAAAGGACCATGATATACTTCTTTTGAAAGGAGTCTGAACTGACCCAAAAGATAGTCCAACATAAATAAATCCAACTGAAATTGGTACAATGTGCTTGAAGAATCGAGACTCCATAGATAACTGATCACTGTACATTTACTACACGTCACACTGATACTTGCCACTAAACAGTAGATTTATTAATAAAACTATTAAGGTATCCGCAATACTTGCACATTAACATGGTGGGGATGAAGCTATCAGGATGCTATATTCACAATAACAATCATATGTATATGAACTTATGACGTCAAACTTAAAATCCCGAACATAACTTTAAATTCACACCCCAATAAATTATCTTTCTCAATGATTAATCTACAGGTCAGAAGCAAAACAGTAAATAAAACATGAAAGTTATCAACATATTGGCAAGAAAAGTTTAAGATTTAAAAAGAAAAAAAAAAATTAAAAAAAGGGAAACAAAGCATGAAAGTCAACACCACAGCATGTGATATTGAGCGTTCCAGAGGTCAACCACTGAGCACTAAAGTACTATACCACTTGACTTGGCTTTCTACAACAGCACTATGGCACACAACACTGGATACTTTATGAGTTGATTTTAAACCATCGATAAAATAATTATCAATTCTTCCCATGGAATATGATACTCTCTGTCAACTGTTGCAAAACTTCAGGACTAACTCCCAGGAGCATACCTTAACACAGCAAACAGAAAAGAAAATGGAAAGTTGGGTCTTGCCGGCCTGTCCAATATCACAATCATTATCAAATAAAGAGTGGAGTTACATCAGTAACTATTCTCACAGTTGCTCAGAACAAAGTTGGCACACAAAATGCCTTTGCAATGCAGTTTTCTAACAGAAAACCATGTCTGAAATCTCATCAAATGAGAAAGATGGACAATTGATTTTCTTATAGTTGTTTTAAAATAGATCCAAAACAAATTAATAACCCAGTTTGACAGCTTTGACACATTTTGACAATGGAGGACCAAAACCAGTGTTCTTGGCTTTAAAGTTAAAAAATTATAAAATTTGCTAGAATTTGATTAATGATAAGTTTTGCAGTCATTAAAATTGATAAACGTTTCATGCAAGTCAAAAACGTTTAATGGAGCACAAACAGCACATGTTAATTTAACCTTCAGACAAAACAAGCAAAATATCTCTGTCCTATGTAAAACTTAGCAGAGACAAAGTGCTTTTGTTTACAAAAGAGGGTGCACAATTTACAAATTAAAAGCAATATTTATGAAATCCATTGGAGTATGAGTCTTAATTCTCTTCCAAATGCCCTTGAACAATGCCTGCAGGCATGCATTACAGTATAGAGGAACTTTATCCTGCAGTGCTTGCCTGCAAGCAAAATAGATCCATTGTCAACCCCTCAATAATTACTTTGAAAATACAAAATGTTTTATGTACAAAACAGCAAGTTATTGCAAATACTACGACACGGAAACACATGCCCACGGGCTACTTGGCTCAGCTCGACCCTCCAATGCACCTAACACATGGTTTCCAAGACTGGAACTGGTAACATAGTTTCAAAAGACTTGAAGCTTAACAGCAAGACCTCAGAGATACAAACATGAAAACTTCCGACCAACATAGCTCTGGGCAAAATAGAGTGGAAATAACAGAGGAAAGGGAAGAAGCTCGTTCCACACACAACTTTATCACATATGTATAACCCCAGAAAGCCAAAAAAATTTATTGCTTTCATTCTAATTAACAAAAAAAAAATGCATTATCTTGAAGAATGAAGATATGCAAATATCACGACCTTTTGAGATAACCGAAACATCCACCTATTTAGTTTAAGTTCATTTCACCTTCCACAGGAAAACATTTCTGCAGTTCTAGAGTGCCAAACAAATGAAGGTAAATTTACAAAATGCATTTCAGTTGTAGCAACAAAACTTGCAGCATTGCTAGGTCATTGGTGGGTACGCCATTATGCTTCATGCTTGGGATGGACAATTTCATAATTCATTACACAGTACAAATTAAATGAAACTTTTAAATAATTATTAACACTTACACAAATGATATAAATCTATATTATGTATATGTACAAAACAGAACATATTAATGTTTCTGTACCTGAAGATAAACATTTTTAATCAAACCAAAATAAAATTCATTCAAATGAAATGAAAAAGAAAGAAAAAGACAAAACAGAAAAACAGTAGAAGTATTTTAAGAAAACTATTTTTTTTTTTTTTTTTAAAGATCACTCTTAACTAATATATGTACACTTATACAAAAGAGATTCTTGAGAGGTCAAGTTCATCTCTGGGTCATACATTTAAACTTCACAAAATAGGCCAGACATCTATTCAGTCCACCCATCCACACATGTATGTATAAGCCTGTTGAAATTATGTACACAAACACATGCACACACACACTCACTCTTTGAACACAGATTCTTCACACAAGACCAACAAGTAGGGTAATTTCAACCAAAAAAAAATCAAGCCTCCACAAACCACTCTATTAAATGTCTCCATTAACCCTTGGTCTACATGGCATAACTACCTGAAAAGCCTGCCATGCCAAATAGTAAAGAATGTATGCTACTCATCCATGGCAGTAGGCACAAAGGCACTTTGTCAACTTGATAACACAGGCTGAAAATTATCTTGATAGTTTCAGTCACAGACTTTGTACCTCACTCTTATCGCAAGTGGTTTACTGTTATGAGAAATGACGATGTGTGTATCTTATCACATTTATACCTCAATTTATTTGAGAGTAAAAAAGAATGTTGAATCACTGGATAAAACTGAGACATAACACATCAGTACTACAGATCCACAAGGATTAGTTTAATGGAGCATGGAGTGGAAGAAACTTTTCTTCTCTCCCAGGTGATGGCTGTCACATTACATAATTAAGAGCCTGGGCAAGAAGCCTTATTTTGAGGCAACATCATAACATCATGTAATATGCACTTTACAGATAACCTTCACTTATCAATATTTTCTCAGTCACTCACACATATACAAATAAAACATTACAAACTAAAGTGAAAACATGATAATCTTCAATGCAGAAAATTCATATGCAACATCAGAGAGAATGCAAGAGTTAACAAAACAATATAAACAAAAGACATACTATAAAAACAAGGTATCACAGCACTGAATGGAGGATTAAAAATAAATGTAGCTTAATCTCTGATGTAAGATTTTAACAGACGTCTTGCGTCATAGGAGAGCTACAGGCAAGTTAGTCAGTTTGTGTCCCCCTCTCCAAACAAAACTTTACAAAACAGAAAAAAACCAAGATTGCAAAATTGGAGCTACTATCTAAGCAACAAACTGAAAGACAGATGAGCCACTCTACATCTTTTTCAGAAATAGTTCACAATTCAATTCCCAAAATGACAGCCATCACCTGCATACAAATTCCTCATCACAGCATGAGGTTAACTGCTCATGCCCTTCAGTGTGGAGGCTTTAAAACACTTCTCAGTTCACCATGAGTGTGTGAGATCCTACAGGAGCAGCTGAGTCATATAATGTGTCAGTGTCTTGTGTGGGCTCTCCTTGAAGTTGACACTGATTGTTTAATGTGCCCGCACCACAGTCACAGAAAAATCTATGGACAGAAATTCAAAGAATTAGTTTCCAATGAAGGATGTGAGTAGGGTACATCTCACTACAAATCAAGGCGTTTCATAGTCACCTGTCATGACGAATGAATTCAACTGTATGACCTGCATGGCACACCTTAATGCAGTTAACACAAATAGCATTTCTATCTGTTGTATTGCATGTCTGACAGCGATAGAAGTCATGCATAGGAAATGACGTATAGCTGGAAATTTTGTAGAGGCACTGGCCATCAGTCACAGCTTTCTCAATGGCATCCTGATTACTGAATATTCTGTTTTCTGTACAAAAGAAAAAAAAATCATCGGTTCAAGTTTAACAAAATAATACTTTGAAGCTGACCATCTGGATACAAAATTCATGAAAACTTCAGAAAAGGCAACACTAACCTTTTAATAGAGGGTGAACCCCACTAGCTAAACACAGGCCCCCAAAGCGATTGTTGAAAATCTCATTATACTCTAGAGTAGCAGTAGCAGTGTTTGTGATTTCAACACCAGCTGCCTGCCCGTCAAAGATCCTATTCCGCCTTAGTATCGGATGAGAACCAGTGGAAATTAGAACACCCGCTTGAGCATTGCGGAAGATATCATTGCTCTCCAAAATTCCTGTTGGAAAAAAAGTAGTATGTCAAAATGAAGCAAGCAATGAAGCAATTAGAGCCCTGCAAGACTCAACAAAAATTACTCACCTTTCCCACCACTGAACACACAAATGCCTCCGTCTCTTCCATCAAAAATTTTGTTCAGCTTTAAGGTTGGGTTTGATTCTGTTTTGATCCAAACTCCAGCCATCGCATTGTCAAAAATCTCATTTTGTTCCAAAAGGCCAAGACCACCATTATATACAAGAACTCCACCATTCTGACCACCCCAAATTTTGTTACCCCTGATTATTGGGTTGCTACCGGTTCTGAAATACAATAAAGATGTTTAGTAACTTATAAAAAAGAAAAAGGCAAGGACACTAATATCAAATTTAAGCAATTATTTACCTGATTTGGACCCCAGAGTACATATGGTTAAAAATTTCATTGTCCTCTAGTCTGCCATGGCCATTATCATAGAAGTAAACACCCACTTGTTTTCCAGAGTGGATTCGATTGCGCCTCAGAATAGGAGTGCTACCAGTTGTAATCCAGACACCCGCCAAAGAGTTTGAATGAACTTCATTCTCTTCTACCAAACCTCTTCCCTTCTCATGCACATAAATACCACCATGCTGACCATCATGGATGACATTGTGTCTAACTATAGGGTCACTTGATGTCCTAATCTGGATACCAGCAAGGGCATTACCTAAAAAATAAACAATCATTTAAAAAAAAATATTTAATAAGGCAAAGAATGTTGGTAGCACACACACATTCACTTTCTACCAGTAATTCATTATTATTTCAAAAGCTCACCATGGATATCATTGTGTTCTATAAGGCCTCTTCCTTCACCAAAGATATAAACACCACCTTGCTGGCCATCATAAATTTCATTGCGCCGGATCGTGGGATTACTATTAGACGTGATCCATACTCCCGCAAAGTTATTAGAGTGAATTTTATTATCCAAAAACTGACCCAGGCCATTTTCATGGACATAAATTCCTCCAGTTTGACCGTGATGAATTTCACAATTTACTACTGTTGGATTTGCACCAGCCTTAACTTCAAAGCCAGCAATACGGTTGTTGTGGATGTCACAAGATTCAAAATAACCCTGTAACAGATAAAAATTGAATTAAAATTTGAATTTACTTATTAAAACAGCCTTGGAGCATAAGAACAGGCTTATCTGGAAATTTTAAATAAGAAGTACTTACCATGCCATTGTCAAAAGTGAAAACTCCTACATCTCGGCCATGATGGATATGGTTTCTTCTCATGATGGGACTGGCACAGTTCTTTACCCAGATACCAGCCAGGGCATTCCGACTGATCTCATTATCTTCATATAAACCCTGTGCGTAGTCTGTGACGTACAGTCCCACATTCTCACAATCACTAATGTCACAATGCCTGATTGTTGGATTGGCACCCAGTCCACTCACACAGACAGTGGACCCAACTGCAGAGGCATTAAGATAATGTCAGAAACAACAAAAATTTAGAACAGCACAACATACGAAAGGGAAAGGCACTCACCAACAGAACTACTTCTGATGATACAATGATCAACTGTGGGGCTACAGTTTTCACCAATCTCAAGCGCATAATGCTTATGATGGGGTGTTGTTGAGCCCACATCTGGAGAGAACTTGAGCGTAACATGGCCGAGGTAAGCTTGTTTGGCACCCTCAACAAACATGATAGTCGACTCTGATTCTCGGTCCAATATCACAGACTCCGCAACATTTCCTGGAGCAGCACCTACGTAAAACCAATATGAGTAAGTTCCGGTCTGCATTTGACAGGAGATAAATAAATGGATAACTTTGAACTTACCAATGAGTGAAACATCACAATCTATGACAAGAAATTCACCAGTATAAGTGCCAGAGTGAATGAAGACAAGAGGCCCATCTCCATTTTCTGTTGTAAGTTGTGAGTTTTTCTCATCTGCATAATCGAGTGCAGCTTGAATGGTGTTGAAGAAAGGTACTTTTCTACCATCAAATTTAAGGTCTTGATAGCCCTGGCGTACATGAACACCACGGTACAACTGCTGGAAGCTCACTTTCCATGGGTTAGCATGTTCACAGTCAGACACATTTTCAAATTCAAAGCGACAAACTTCTGTGTTGAAAAGTGGAACATCATATTCATACAATGACTGGTACAACTTCTTCCTGCAAAACGAGTAGAGAAACCAATTAGTGCTATGGGAAACAACAATAGCACCACATGTAAAATATAGGTTGCATGCAAGACGTACCATAGTTCCACATCATTTGCAATGCTTCGGAAACGTCTACAAACTTGACTCACACGACAGAGGTCTTTTTCCATCAAATAACTAAATACTAATAAAATCACTTCATCAGGTAGATCATGAAGAAGATACTGAGCAGCCACTGTATTGGTTTGAGCTGCAAACAAGAAAACCAATCAATATGAATGAAAAGATCAAAGACAAAAAAAGAGATAAGTAAAATGCACAATAGTCTGACAAACTTACATTCTCTTTCAACACTGCTTACTGACTGGGTTCGTCTTGGTCGTTTCCGGGCTGACACCAAAGGTGCATTATCAAAACTACAGAACACTGTGGGTGAGGTAGAGTTGTTGCTGCTTGTACTGCACGCCATGTTATGGAGGCTAGTGCAGCTGACAGTACTGGTGCTTGAGCTTGTGCTGGGCCCACCATCATTATGAGGAGGGGACTTTCGGCGCAAGTCATATGGCGGGTGGTGAATCAGGTTGGGTCCCGGTCCTGGGATACTTGCTCCTGATGTGGTGACTGGGGGGTCTGGCGTCCCAGATGAAGAAGAGCTGCCGCCACTCACAAGGACAACAGCTCCAGAGCCAGCTGCAGCAGCGGCTGTTGTTGCTGCAGCTGCTGCTGCACCTGCAGGGCTTCCCGCAGGGCCTAAAGAGATAAAAATGAAGGTTTAAAAATAAGGATGTAACAGATAGCACTTCCCCATAATAAATTGGATTAGTAAATACAGCAAATCAAACATATTTCCCATTGATTCGTCTTATGAATGCTTTCATGAAAGTAACTTCAATGGTAAGTAAAATGGTAGTGTTGTATTGTGTGGGCCTCAACAGAAGCGCCCCCACTTATTAACGAAACAAGTAAAAACAGAAGAATATGATTTAATGATCACCTCCCATAAAGAAAAAACTGTAAGAGCACAGGGGAAAAGAGTTACAAACACCACAAAAGTGGCGAAATCCCATCCACGGGTGATATGTTTGGAATCAATCAGAAGGCAGCCCGTCCGTAGGCTTTGTTTATATGTCAGGAGTTGCCACAGAGGGTACCTTCTATCCGGTTCGGCAGTAAAGGGGCTCTGGCCAGGCGTTGCTATGATAAGGACCAGCGCGCCACAAAATTGAGTTGCGTCGGAAAACGGCTCAATACAATCGCACCAGGCGTTCGATCAAGGCAGCTGCCAACAATGTACGCTTCGCTGCGAAACCTTGACCGACGTCCATTAGGCTTCCCAATATAACCTGACTGTTATGGGTAAAAATAAATTCGACTCGCGGCGGCCACAAAAGGGCCGCACAGGAGCTTCGATTCGTGCACGTCTCCTCAGGGATTTAACAAGAATTGCGCAGCAGTCCAAACAAAGTAATCTGGAGCGTAAGACTGGAATTTGTAGTGTACAATCGTATCGGGGAAGGGGTCTGGCCGTCGGGCCGAGCCATTGAAAAAGGCCTTACCTGCGTTTGCACGGGGCGGGACGGGTACTCTGTTGACTCCTTTCCGTCGGGAACGCCTAACGTAAGGGCGCGAAGGTGTGCAGGACGCGCTGGGCATTTTGAAACTGAACAAATTGACAACACAAGTAAGACTTAAACAAAGAGGGTACGTCCGTGGATACTGGCGGCCATTTTCTCCTACTGAAGACGGAAGCAATGAGAGCACGAATCAGAAATTTTCATTGCGTCACGTGACTGTGCCATGTCAACATGGAGGCTGGCGAGCCGATATTCCCAACATGTTGTACGTCAATTGCCGCCTGCTTATTTCTATCAGTCGCTTACGTTGCGAGCTTGTATATATGGGGCACAAGAGAAAGCAGGTAACTATAGTCGAAATTCTTCTTCTTATCGCCCCAGAGTAGAATATTCGGACGAATTTAACAGTCAGCTGTGCCTTGGACTTCTGCTACTACCAACCTCTCAAAAATATTTACTTTACTCTACACAACACAAATTTTGAACTACCTTTAATGTTGTTTCATTTGACAGGGATGACCCTGCTATGATAGTGAAAAGATTTTACAGTGTGTTTGTGATGATGTTCTGGTCGCCTCTGCTAGTCTATATATGCTTGGATAGAGAAGTCCTGCTCAAGGTATCTAGAAATTTAATTTTGATTCTTAGAAATTTATCTATGCTTTCAATGTACCAGTATCAGCTTGGATTTCCTTTGTTTTTTTCTCTAGACCTCATTATATCATCTTCTTGGATTTAAACTGGAAGGCCTTGTTCAAGCCCTTACTATTCCTTTGGGGCTTACCATGGTTTTATTCCTTGGATCTCTTTCAATGCAAGGGTTGACAGGATTATGGCATCTTTATACAGGTATACAGTTATTGACTTTCCATTCCTTTTTTAAGGGATGAACTGGAAAATATCTACGTTATCTGTATTTTCACCCCTTCAAAGATGATGTGCGCTTAAACAATTTGAATTTTCTTACAGAGCCTATGTACTGGGTTTGGAATATGAAAGATATTCACTTTTTACGGAGTCATGTTGTTGCTCCTATAGCTGAGGAATTTGTATTTCGAGCATGTATGCTACCTCTCTTGCTTCAATGTTTTCAACCTCTAACTGCAATTTTTATTGCACCCCTGTTTTTTGGTGTTGGTCAGTATTCCTCAGAGAGCTTTTCATGTTTGAGTTCTTGGAGACAAAGTTTCATCAATTTTTTCATATTTTTCAGCTCATCTCCATCATATGTATGACAGAGTCATGCATGCCCAGCTGCCCTTTAAACATGCATTAGCAATTTCCTGTGAGTGTATTTAATTTTTGAAGAGAGCACACTTTATTATTCATGAAGAGTTCTTGAATTACTTGAATAACTTGTTCTTTCTTTGCCTATCAGGTTTCCAAATGACCTATACAACAATCTTTGGAGCCTATTCTGCATTTTTGTTTGTGCGGACAGGCCACTTGGCTGCCCCATGCGTAGTCCATGCATTCTGCAACCATATGGGATTTCCTGATTTCTCAGAAGTTTTTACTTATAAGAATCCCCACAAGTTCATTGTTGCCTCATTATTCTTGGTGGGACTTGTTGCCTGGTGTTTCCTTCTAGCACCATTAACAAAGCCATCTTTGTATTACAACAATTTATTTTGGAAAGAGTAACTGGTGTAATGACTGATTGTTTTATTGCTGTTAATTTATAGTCATATTTATTTAGATAATTTTTGAACAGTTACTTGCATAGAAGTAACACTTCTCTAATTTTTTCTTCTCTTCTTCAAGTGGGTAATTATATGTAGTGATACTTCTGTGCCATTAATCTAGGCTGTGATTAGCCATACGTGTCTGAGAGTCACTCCCCCACCTTTTTTCTTTTTACCAGTATTGTGGTTGATGCTAATTAACATCTATATTATTTTTAATTGTTGTGTTCTCTATCATAATTGACAAATGCACTTAAAAGTGATAAATTGAAATGTAAGTTATCAAAGATGAAACTCTATACTCTCTTGGTTTTGTGGACCATTTCAAATCTTGTACTTATAATTGCATATACTGAACTCTCTGTTTTCTAGTCATTCTTATTACTTTAATTGCTGTGAAGAGGACAGATAAGTTCAAAATTTTGTGTCATCAGATATTAGAAAAGAACAATTAGTGCTACAACTGACCACATTTTAAGATATTAATCTGGTGTTGATGTTAATCTGCACAAGGCATTCCAGCACTTGATGAAAATACTTTTCAAGGGTACTGCCCTAGACTCTAAAAAGTAAACCAATAATATTCTTCAAACACTAATTGGTGCGCTTGTAGCTTCTCAAAAGCACAAGAAAAAGAAAGAGGACAAATCCTTTGTACTTGCCCTTCCCTCTTCTCATATCATAAGGTTTTGCACCTGTTGGTTCTAGCATTCTAGCTTTTATAATAGATGAAAATTATAATTATGCATGTACATCTTCCAATTAATGTAGGATAGTGGTACCTCTGCAGATTGTCTTCTAAATGTTGGTAGTTAGGGTTGATCGAAATCACCTCATTGTAAGATAAACATTTATTTAATTTATATTTGTTGACTCTAACTTTTTTAGAGTATAACTCACATCTAATTTGTATCAGAAGGAACTAATACAAAATATAGAAATTTAAAGCTGAATTGTATAAGGAAGTGTGTATTGCCTCTACTTGACTTTGATGAATTTGAACTCCAGATCATACACTCTGACAGACTCCTTGAGTTTCTCATCATAGTCAATCCATTCTCCGTCAGTAAGGTCAACATCTTCAAACTTTTGTCCTCCTTCATCTGACTGAGCAATCCACCCCTCTCTGGGTGAAAATGCAACCGGTTCCATTCCACGACAATCAAATTCCACGATTGTTTGAAATAGTCCCTCCTTTTCTTTCAGATATGGGCGAATAGATTTGTCAAGTATGTCCAATTGGTTGTCCTTTCCACAAAATTTGCACTTCAAGGCAAAGTTGCAGCTACCTCGACCAGTCTTGAGTTCCACAGAGTCGTCTAAAGAAATGTCATGCCACTTCTCCGACTCTTCATTACAGCCAGTACACTTTATCTTGACAAAATACCGGAATTCAGGTTGGGGAGCGTGAATCGTGTTAATAAACTCCAATTGAGCCTTCATTTGTAGAGCAATTTTCCCCATGCTGGCCGCAGCTGTCCGTTCTGAAAGAGAGGAAGCAGAAGCTACAAAACCAAAATAAACACTACATAACCTCACAATCATTTCCTCTGGCATTACCGCGTTAGTATTCTTACGGAGCTCCTTAGATTCCTTGAGCCGTAAAACAGATAAATTTACAGGAAGCCTTGGGTGCATACAATGTTGTCAAAACCAATCGTCAAAACTATATAGAAAGGAACAGAAAGGAAGATACAGAACAACACCAACGTGAATATGAATGTGAAAGCGGCAGAAAATACAAAATTCCGTTTTTCTGCTTTTTGTGAACCGAAAAGGGCTAGCAAAATATTTTTAACCATTTAATTATTTTTTAAAATTATCTGAAAATGAAACTTAGAATTTAAACCACAAAATAAAAGAAAAAGCATTAGCTGGTCAGAGTGGTCAGAAACCGGGCTTGGCTCCCCCTTCCCTCCCTTTCCCCTTTCCTCCTCGCTATGTTTTGAAACCACGGCACGGCGTAATCACAACGCGTTGGTTATTCAATTTCTGTTGTTTCTGAAGAAACTGAATTATTGCGAATGCTCTGATAAGTTCTGTTGAAATTCACCATGGAGAAAGCCAATGCTAAGGCGAAATCGGCTGCACCCACTGTGGATCAAATAAATTCCGACCGCATCACTGAGGTAAGACACCGGTTTGAATGTAATACATAACCTTAATCATTTAACAGCATATTAAACTTTTCTACTACAGTGCACCATTTATCGCATTGTATTAGCATTTACTTGACCAAACCTTTTTCTTCACTTCGCACGGTATCATTCTTTGAAGCCCATGTGTCGCATAGTACTGGTGCCAAAGGGGTTTAGACTTCTGCTGCACGTAAAGTTTATCTTTATATTTTTTGCCTGCAGCTTTCTAACAAGTATTGGGCTCCTTACACCGAGTCCAGTCATTTGCCTTTTGATCCAACTGTTGTTCAGGACATATATGTGAAAGAAATCTATGGATCCAAGTATGTATCTATCATACTTTCTGCAGCTATGCGTGTAACTTTTGCTGTTTTATAAGACTCATATTGTCTCTTTCATATTTTTAGTTTTTCTGTGCGGAGAACAATGATGCTTGAATTTAGCCAGTGCCTTGAAAATTTTCTCTGGCCCAACTATGTCACTGATGAATCATCTCAAGCCCACATGATGTCCATAGTTATTTTATTGAATGAAAAGTTTCGAGAACGGGTGCCAGTCTGGGAGGTAAATGATCAAATATGACATCTTGGTTTCAATGCCTTTTTCTTCTGTTACTTAAGGTTGCAATTATTGTGTGTGTTTGCAGGCATTCAAGAAAAGACCAGAGCACTTTCCTGGCTTCTTCCAACAGGTTTTGGAGTGTTGTCTGAAAGATACCTCTGCTTGTTCACTGAAAGAACAAACTGCTTTACTTGTATTCCTGAACCATTGTTTCAACAGTATGGAGGTGGATCTTATTCGTGAGCAAGTCAAGAGGCTTGTGTCATTATCTATGTGGGTGTCTCTACAGCAGGTAGGTTTCCCATGTTCACATATCGTGAATCTAATGTAATCTAACTACCTCCTCTTGCTTGGTTTGAAAGGAGAATTAATGAAAAAATTCATTTGTAGGGTCGACGGGAGCAGGAGTTAAAATTAGTTCCCAAGTGGAAAAAGTTCTGGAAAGTATTACAAAAAAAAGATTCCCCTGAACTTCGTGAAAAACTGGAGTGGGAGCGCAAATTCTTGCATAGACTTATGCTGAAGTTCCTTGACGTACTTGAGAAAATACCACCAGAAGATGAAGGTGAGCACTTCAGCTGATCCACGTTTTAAAGCATTCTTAATTAATGTCAGATGTTAATCATTGTGTTCATTTTATAGGTTCCGTGTCTTCAGATGTTTTAAGGTACTGTGAGCGGTTCCTGGAGTTTGTAATTGATTTGGAGGCTCTCCTTCCCACACGCCGGTTTTTCAACACCGTTATGGATGATTGCCACCTTGTAGTCCGATGTCAACTTTCAAATCTTGCCAACCGTGCTGATGGCAACCTCTTCATGCAGGTAAGCTGACTGCCCTTTATTTCATTCTTTAAGCTGGGGATGTTTTTAATTATTGTGTTGAAGGCGAGCTTGTCACAAGCTGTTTGACTGGGCAGTTCCATAAAAAAAACCAACACATGCCATATTATTTTTTTCATTTTTTTTTATTCCAAAATATGTCATGGTTAACAAAATTAAAACTAAAATTTTCAACAACATTTACTTGTAACATAAATTACAGTTCTTATTATTACTACTAAATGCAATTGTCATGTCGTTCAGTCAGTCAAAGGCAAAAGTTAGTTAAAATTGTCAAGGGTGTCAATGTAGTGCATTTCCTCTCCCCATTCGCATGTTTCAGGGGTGGGTTCACCTGGGCGGCAACAAGTACAGATACAATTGTCATAACAGCATGTTTTACGGAGATGAAATGTCACTCTTTTTTGACTTAACACACAAATATACAGAAAGAGTAAAGCTTGAAGTATATTAGTAGTAATATTAATGTAGCACAAAATCCGTGATTGAATCCATGTTAGCATGAAGAAGAGCCAGGCGATTGTCATTATTACAAACACCTTCACAAACATCTGAAAACTGGAGGTAGAAAGCACAGGGAAAATTAGTTGTGACAGCTCAGAAATTAAGTATTTCAGCTGTTCTTGGTTCCAACAACCATAAGCTAGCAACCAACCTGTATTTGAGTTTGCTGTGGATTCTTCCAAATGAGGATATCCTGCTTATAGTGTGTGCTGTGCTTCTCCAAAAGTAAATGTTGATTATGACTAGAACTGCGACAGGAACGAAGAATACAGCGATGCCCATCCATCCTGATTGACAATTGCATAAATAAGTTAGTTCGTTCGTAGTAAAATGTCATAATTATTTTTACCATTAGTCAGTTGAAGGGCTTCCTAGTATTGAAGTACTTACCCACATTCCTTTGATTGGCAGAGCACATTTTTTGATCGTGTGCCATTTCAGGCCCTCCATCCTTGGCCTCTTTACTATTAGTTTCAAAAAGAAAGTGTGCAAATAGTGCTATCACTCCCAAGGTTGCAGTGCAACCCCAAACATAGCAAGAATAGTAACAATATTTACGACCGTCAGTACTCCGCAAAAAAACATTACTTGATCTGTGAAAAAAAAGGAAAAGAGAATCAGGAAATTAATGTTCTGCTTTTGTTATGAAGGATTGTCGCATTGAGTTAGGGGTTTGTTCAGTCCTTACTTAAAGTGGCGGTGGACATAATACCCTAAACTGTTGATCCAGAAGAATGCAGCCATCAATGCTGTATAGAGCACCACATCTTGAGAAGGAGATAAAAAAAAAGTTTTGTAAACTTTGGAGAGCAAGCCTAATTACATTTGGATGATGGAAACTTACCAGCAACCAGAAAACTGACATGGCTGCTAAATTCAGTAAATGTGCGCACAAGATCTGCTGTCTGTGCGACAATTAGGCAGATACTTATTGTTGTAATAATATTTCCTACCAGGTCACGCAACTGTGGTAGAACAAAGTACACAATTGCAATTGCCAGGTAGCAGATAATGCTCAGCACATGGCACAGGGGATCCACTATCCTAGCTATTAAGATATCTGTATTGCTCCAATCTGTGGATGCCTTTGGTGTACAAACTTGTGAAAAAATAGATTCTCTCTCATCCTCCAAAACAGCCTGAAATCATAAGTGAATTAAATGTTAGCATGCTGTATTTTTTCCATTTCCTATCTTATATTGATGGGAGTTTAACTTACTTTATCAAGACAGTATTCTCCTGGCATGTAATCATAAAACCTAGGTTCCTCAGGGTGTGCATTGTGCTCAAGTATTTGAAGATATTTACTACTGCCATATTTGCTTCCTGATTCCTGAATAATAATAATGAAAATAATTACAATAGTTATAGGAAAAAAATTGATTCAAAACAAATTTGACAAGTACTGTAGTCTTACAAATGACTCTTTGTCCCTGGCATAATGGCGCAGTATTCCGTTGGGTAAGAGTACTAGTCTGTCTGTAGATCCAGCATAGGAATAAATTGACCATAACTGGCGGTGCCGTGGACACACTGGCGGTCCAATTGTCAGCCTGTGAAAGAGAGAATTCACAACGATGAATATGTGAGTGCCTCTACATGGTTTATTTAAGCGAAGTAAGATGATGCCCCTGTAAATATGACTCACTTGTAGTATGGTTGCGTTGGTGGTATCTGCCCATCCTCTGTCATGAACTTCGGCTTCCACTTATTCAGCCCTGTTACATTGACATGCTCACAATACCCTGACTGGGTGATGACCTCCTCTTCGAGGCAACATTTCGGTATCAGCAGTGCAGGTCTCTCGCTGATCTCCAAGTCGTTCATTGCAGTGCCTGCCACTGCGACGACGAGACAGGCCAGCACTAATATCATTGCACAGTCAGTCATTGTGACGAGTGGAGCCTCAGACGCTTAGCGTTCTGAGAAAACGGGCACTGCAGCTGCGAGTCTGTCAGTGTCTTGAGTGTCTGCACTGGTTGCACTAACTTTCACTGCCATCAGTCTAGTCGCGTTGCCGTGCAGACCGCCTGCTGAGCGCTCGCACCCCGGCACTGTCACTGTCACCGTGCAGCCGCGGCCCGCCACTCGGTTCACATGGCCAGGGCTCCACGCCTCGGCCGAGCTCTTGAACGGTTTGAACGTGAACCGCCTCGTCCTGGCGGGATCGCCCTGGGTCTGGAGGGGCGCCAGGGGCGGTGAGCTGACGAGGAGGCGGCCGGGCCGGGCGGTTCAGGAGGGGCAATGCCGGTGGGCTCGCCTGGGATAAATCGGTGTGGCTGCAGCATGCAGCTCTGAAGATGCGTGTTCGTTTAGACAACCGTTTGTCTAAACTGCGGCGCGCCTGCTGCGCGCACTGCGCGATCCTTTGCTCGAACTCGCGTTGTTTAGACTGCCGACTGCCTGCCTGCCTGGCTGCCTGCCTGGCGGAGAGCGCCGCGCCTGCCTGCAGACCCTGCACGCCAGTTCC
Organism: Thrips palmi; assembly: GCF_012932325.1. Classification (NCBI taxonomy): domain Eukaryota; kingdom Metazoa; phylum Arthropoda; class Insecta; order Thysanoptera; family Thripidae; genus Thrips; species Thrips palmi. Next base: position 6,472,726 of record NW_023144626.1, on the reverse strand, counting down.
CGTTCCTTCCTCCCTCCTCATTTTCATCTCTCTCTGTCTTTCGCGCGCGCGCCTCGCTGCTTCCCTCTCTGTCGCGCCCTCCCCCTCCTCCAGTTCTGGAATGAGTTTGTATGCGTCAGCAGCACACGCTGTCTCGTCCGTGCTCTCTGTCTCTGTCGCCCGGCCGACGGTTGCCGCAGGTTGCGTGCGCCAGAGAGGGACGGACGGCGCGCCGGTCCGTGGTGAGCCGGTCGCGGTAGATCGCGGGGACCCCGCCCGTCCCCGTCCCCGTCCCCGTCCCCGCCCGTCCTCTCCCCTCGCCGGCGTCTCCGGGTTATAGTCGGTTCCCTGCGTAATTGCTCTTTTTATTCGGGGAAGGCGGCTCGTCTGGTCCTCTGCCACCGCGGCGGGAAGGAGACGGGACGGCGGCCTGCTCGACGCGCCGTGGAGTCCGTCCCGTCCCGTCGCGGGCCGCGTCGGCGTCCGTGGCCGCAGCCTTGGGTGTTCCCCGCGCAGGGCCTGCGGGCAAGGTAACAGCGATCGGACTGTACCGACGGGCAGGGAAGGAGGGGAAGCCATCCAGGTGAGGCTGGGGCGCTTGGGCCTGGCGGAGGCTCGCGTGTGCTAGGGCGGGGTCCCTCATGGCGTGCCCCGTGGGCCCCGTACCTCATGGCCTCCCGGCCGCGACGCCGCGACGCTGGACGCGCTGTACTCGCGGACGGCAATACCCCGCGCCGCCGGATGAGTAGACATACCCCGCGCTGGCGCCGCCGGCTGCCACTCATCGCCAGCCTGCCATGGGAACACGGGAACGCGGCGTTGTCGCGCAGCCAACCCGCATGCCCGTTTTGTCGGGGAAGGGGCAGAAATTCTAGATGCGAAGGTCATGGAAGTCTTTATTGGAGAATCACTGTTGGCGTTGGCTTGTCAACGCCGCACCGTTCCTGTGCTCACGGCCGGCCGCGTACGCGAATGATGCCCGCTGGGCCAGCAGTACAAAATGGGGAAAAGTCACTTGGGCGTGGGTACGGCTTTCGCCAGTCCGTCTTCAGCCCTTAGCACATCGTTGTTCTGCTCACTGAACACATTGTCTTTGGCCTAGCTCGCGGCCTTGGTGGCGGCGGGCGCAGCGGGCGTGGCGTGCCCGTTGGAGCCGTTGGACGCGGACAGGTCCTTGAGCTCGTGGTGCCTCCTGGACGCGTCCTCGGCCTCCTCGTCGTCCTCGGTGTCGGTGGCCGTGTCCGGGCAGTCGCGCATGTGGCTCGGGTAGGCCCAGCGCTCCGGCGGGCTGATGCCGAAGGGCTGCAGGCGGTGCAGCGCGCGCCACACGCGGCGCCGCACCACCACGAGCACGAGCAGGATGACGACGCCCTGCAGCGCGTTGAACGAGTCCGTCAGGTACCTGCAACAAAGACATTGGCGGTCAGCCCCGCCGTGCCCCGCGGTCTGGGAGACTTGGACGCGCGGAGGGGGTGCAATGACCCAGAGGGAATGACCCGGCGGGCCGCTGTGGCCTCGGCTGTGGCCGCTGGCGCTCACCAGGCGTAGTGCCCCGGCAGGTCGGCGGCGGACGAGATGAGCTCGAAGATCCAGCTGATGCCCATGATGAGGAACAGCTTGAGGGAGAGCAGGCAGCGGCGGCGCAGCAGCTTGCGCCGGCACGTGTTGCTGTCGCCGTACTGCTGCCACAGGCGCGCCGTCGTCCACACGAAGTAGACGACGTTGAGGCCCAGCAGCACGGCCAGCGGCCAGTAGAACCACAGCCAGGTGGCGCGGTCGTCTGCAAAACGCGAAAAAGGGGCGTTGGTCCTTCGTCGACGGAGAGGGGGAGACAGAGAAGCTGCTCGTGCCGCCCTCGTCGCTCACCACGAAACCAGCACTTGCTGGCACCGAAGCCGGGCCGTATTTGGTCGGCCTGCCCCTCGGGCAGCAGGTGCGCCGTGAGCAGAAGCAGCAGGAGGATCAGGGGCGCGCCCAGGCTCACCCCGCAGTACCACGCAAACAGCGTGCGCTCGCGGAAGCGAATGTGCTCCAGCCTGCGGCAGACAAGGTCAAGGTCGCCGAGTTAATCTACGAGCGCCCCTGCCAGCGCTGGCGTAGGCAGCCCGACGGACCGCGGCGTCTGCAGATAAGCGGGCGACTTACACGACGGACCGCCACACGTTGAACGACGTGATGTTGAGCCAGAAGAAGGCGCTGAGCAGCCAGTAGTAGGCGAGGAAGGCTGGAACAAGCGAGGCGACGTTGGCGGCGTCAGTGCGGTCACGACGTGGTCACGACCAGCACGACAGCAGGCGGATTCCGCACAGTGCTCTCTTCGGACTGTCTCTCTCGCACTCTTACGGGACACCCCATGAGTGCGAGAGAGAGACCTCCCACTCGGAATCCGCCTGCAGGCTGTCTGTGGGCTCCCGCGTCGTCGCCACTAGAGTCCTCTACCTACCCATGATGGTGCAGAGCGGCTCCTCCATGTTGATGGCCTGCAGGAAGGCCAGCATGAAGAGGCCCAGCGCCAGGCTGGCCACGGCGCCCATGTGGCAGCGGCCCTGCAGGTCGCGCAGGTCGGGCAGCAGGACGTGGGCCAGCAGCGTGAGCGCCAGGCAGGCCACGGACAGCCAGGACAGCGCGGACGCCACGTCGAACCACCACGACGGCCGCGGGTCGTCCTGCTGCTCGCCCGGCTCGTGGAAGCAGACCAGCGCCTCCACGGAGCCGTCCGCCGCCTTCAGCACGCAGAACCTGCCAACCCCAAATGGCACTCTGATTTTGCGAAAAAAAACAGGGAAGGGGGTTCGACTGAGTAGGCGTTATGCGACGTACTCTCGCGTGGTCTCGTTCCAGTAGACGAGGGTCTTGCCGTCGGCGCTCAGCTCGAAGGCGTCGTCCTCCTCCACGGCGGGGTTGAGCCGGAACAGGACGCAGTCCAGCGGCAGCTGAGACCCGTCCGAGCACTTCCGGTGGGTCACGGTGGCCTCGGGGCTGCTGCAGCACTGTCTGGCGCGGTCGGCGTGCGCGATGGCGGCGGGCGCCCTGGTGTGCTCGGGGACCGCGGGGGGTGCTGACGACGCCCCTCCCGCGGCGAGGGCCAGGATGACCACGGCCGCGGCGATCCGGGCCGGCGACCACCGGCCTGCACCTGGGACAGACAGACATGGCGGTGAATTTGGCACAGGGATTGGTTTGACGGCGTGCACGCTATGCGTGCGTACCCCCAGGAGGAGGCACTGCCCCGATAAAGAACCACATGGCTGCTGGTCCATATGGGCAGTCGGGCGCATGGCATTCGCCGCGGCAGATTACACCGCAGCACTTGCGCTTCCTCGAACAGAGCGAGGCGCGTGGAGATGGACTGCCGAGACGTAGGCCCTGTCTATATTTATTGTGCCGGGGAGTTTTCCGAATGACTGCGATAAGACGACGGGAGGGTGACGCGGAGTGCGGCGGGTCTCCCTCCAGTGAGGCACGCAGTGTGATAGGCCGTGGTTTGTTCAATTAGACGGCACCCGTGCGTCGCGCCGCCGCGTCGCGTCGTATACCCGGCGCCGCGGCACCGCCACAGCGTGATAAACATAATCCCGATATCCTTGGAGCGCGGTGCCAGCCGGCCACTTCCACCGGGCAGCGCGCGCCTTGCCAAACCAATACTGGACATTTGTCATGTTTTCTTGTTTTGGGTTCCAACCGCAGGGCTGCTGGCATTCCCCCTGCCACCGTCTTGCCCTTTTCGCATTTGCATAGTCGGGGATGCAGCGCGCCAGGCTTCCAGTGGACACACTGTATGGCTGTGATCGAAATTGCGCTTCGCGACACGCGCGGCGCCGCCGCCCTGCCGCCACCTCGACCGGTTGTTTCTGCCAAACCTCCGCCATGTCGAGCACACTGTCGAGCGCCACGTCGAGGCCGTGGAATGCGCGAATGCGCCGCTGCGTCGCTGCCGGAGCTGCAGAGACCTCTCACTGCTGGCGGCCTGGCGGGGCTGGCGGCGAACGGTCGCTCTGTCTCTCGCGCACCCCGACGGGCCGACCGACGGGCCGACCGACGGGCCGACGGGAAGCCCCATGAGTGCGAGAGAGGCAGGGCGACGCCTCCACCACAATGCGGATGCTAATGACGGGGCTCTTGTATCGGCGCCGGCACTGCATCACTGTAAGCCTGCCGAGGCGTCGAGGTGTTGTCAGTCGGCACACGTCGGGCGTGAGACAAATCGGCCGCTGGAATAGCGGCACTGCGCTCGGTTTTGCGCAACGCGCGGTGGTGCCCCTTGGTGCCCCCTTGGCGGTTTGCACAACCTGGTCGCGTCCCGCGGCACCATGGCGGCACGATAACGGAGGAACAGCGACCGGGGAAGTTAGGGCGAGGGGCTGTCTAGTACGTAGCGATAGTGATTGGAGGAGGTCCTCGAGCCCCAATCTCACTTCTAACTCCAAAGCGAGAACCTGCTCTCGTCGCACGCCAGGCCGCGCCGCGCCGGCCAGAGGCCAGTCCGCCAGTCCTCGGCGGCTGCATGGCACCTATAAGCCGTGTGGCAACTCGAAAGTTGGAAAAACAATATTACTGAGAAAAGCACGGTCATGTTGTGATGACGTCATGCTGTTTATCATGTTGAGCTCCTGTCATGTGTGTCACGGGTGTGGGAGAGGGTAGTACCTGATTTAGTGGCCTTTCACTGTCCTTCCCTACGTTTCACTGCGTAATGAAGCAGTGTGGCTACTGATGTCAAAATGATGTCTGATCCCGTTTAGAGCTGCGCGCCAAGGGTCCTGAGTGACGTGCCGGTTTCTGCGTTGCGACTGAAATCGACATGTGACTGCACCGCGTTCTCAGTAAACACCTTAGCAACCGTCGATGCAATGAATTTAAATGCCTCCACTGTCTGTACATGTCTAGACGTACCTGCGCGGCTGTGTCCCGCCATGGTGGAAGGGTTGCTCCGGGCGGGCTGGTGCTCGGTTCTAGGGCTGCTGGTGTCGCGGTGCTGCGCGGTGCTGCGCGGCGCGTCCCTCTGTCCGCTGTCACTCGCTCCGCGGCGTCCTCTGCGGCGACGCCGTCGACGCGTACGCCATGCCGCGGCCACAACAACAACACACTATGCCGCCACAACACACTCATCCGTTCGGGGAAGGACGTCCGGACAACAACACGGCGACGCCGGCGACGCGCCCCTCATCCTGGGCCGCACCTGGCCGCACCTCGCACCCGCCAAATCGGACAGGTGGCGCTGTGGCGCTACAGATATCGAGATATTGCGCGGCGCGATTTCGTTCCCGGAAGTCGCGGAATAGGCAGACGGCGGGGCTGCGCGGGGGCAGAGCGGAGCGGGGGCGTCTTCCCTTGCAGTTCGAGCACCGCGTCAAACTCGCCACTGAGCGGCTGGCTGGCGGGGCCAGCGGCTGGGCGAGGTCGCCCCCCGTTATCGGCGTGCCCGGTGTGCAGCCGACGAGAGCGATAAGACGATGAGTCCTTCGGGCCTGCGGCCTGGCCTGCCAGTCCTGCCGGTCCTGCCGGGCCGGGTCCAGCACGCCGGGGCGAGACGCCGAGCAGGACGCGTTGTGGGACCGCGGCGACGGTGGCGGCGACGTTCGCGGCGTGCGAGCGGGCGGATGGGACTGGCGCGCTGTCTGCGCTGGCGCAGGGTCTCGCCGTGACGTGCCGAGGCAAACTCGCCACACTACCACAACCTCAACCTCCATCGGCGTGGTGGGGCGCCGGGGCACCCGGGTCAGGGCAGGCGGTTTTGGAGCGGGCGGGCAGGCACGCGTGGACTAGCGGGGACGGGCCGGCCTGGCCGGCGGGCACGCGACTGGCTGAGCCAGTTTCCTGGCCACTCTCCGCCTGCGCGCAGGCCGACTAGACTTGGGCTCGGTCATGGTCATGGACTGGCTCAGCTCCGAGGAAGGCAAGGCGGGCAAGGCGCTCTGCATGTTGCTGGGAGGCCTCCGCATCTGGGCAACCCGCAACGCCAACCTAAGATGAACATGAAAGGCTAGACCAGGAATGTAGCGCCTATGAATGCAAAAGAGCGCGTGGGGTACACTCAACTCGTGTTGGTTCCACTATACTTGAGGAGAATACATCGCTGATTGCCCTTTCGAAGTACTGCACATGAGACGTCAGAGGTGTCTGGAGGTGTGGCCGCCTCGCCCGGGTTGCCACAACGCACCACGTGCCCGTCGTGCAGCCCGTCGTGCAGCCCGCGGCAGCCCTGCGCCCACTGGCGCTGCGGTACTGATGCGATGGCCGTCTTGACGACGCGGGTCAGGTCGTTCTGATTGTGGGATGAAGTTTTTATGTGAGGCTGCCTGCCTCTCGCGGTACTGTCGCGTTGTCACGTCGTCAGGCCGGTTGGCTGCGGGGAAGTCCCACTCTGGGACTGGTTTCTGGGACTGGGACTCACTGGAAACGGGATCCAGACCGGGGCGGGGACTGGCTTCTTGGCGCCGCAGCGAAGCAGCGTGGATCGTGACATTGATGGAACCGTCAATTAACGCTTGCATTTTCTTTCTTTTTTTCCCCAGCTTCTGGAGATGCTGAAGTTTTATGCCCGTTTCGAGATCAACGATGAGACGGGTGATCCGTTGACAGACCACGACATGACGCAGGTTCACTACTCCAAAATTACATCACTCCAAGTAGGTTGATGCGAACTTTTTATTCCAGTGTGTATGTATTTTGGATTGAATTGCATTAATTTGAATTGTTTTCCACAGAAAGCCGCCTTTGCCAAGTTCCCTGATTTACGCATGTTTGCCCTCACCAATGTTGCCAGTGTAGACACGCGAGAAAGTCTTCTGGAACATTTTGGATCACTCAAGTGAGTTCTGTAAATTTCCTTAGGATCGCATGGATTTTCCCTGTTTTGGACCTTCATATTACTTAATTTTAAAAAAATTCTATTTAGGACTGAGAAGCTGCAAGCAATTGCAACTTACTTGAATCTTGTGCCTCCTGCTGAAAGACAGCACATTGAGGATTGGGTCCGAAGAGATCATGAGTTTCTGTTAGAATTGCTGGTATGTTAAATTTCAGATCATCTTCAATTTTTGTTTTGTGTTATTATTGGGTAATTTTAATATGTGTGTTTGCTGCAGGTTTCCCGGCATGAGAGAAGGGCTTCTCAACTGGAGCTATTGAATGAAATGCCTCTTTACCCCACTGAGGAAATAATATGGAATGAAAATATTGTTCCTACTGAGTATTTCAGTGGTGAGGGCTGCCTTGCATTGCCGAAATTGAACCTTCAATTCCTCACGCTCCATGATTACCTCCTCAGAAATTTCAATTTGTTCCGTTTGGAATCAACCTGTACGTAGTCAAACAAGAAAATTTTTAATGGATTTTATTGCTATGTTCTGACTAGAAAATTGTTCCTTGTTATTTTGTCAGATGAAATTCGGCAAGACATTGAAGATGCTGTTAGCAGACTGAGTCCATGGAAAGCAGAGGATGACAGTGTTTATTTTGGAGGATGGGCAAGAATGGCTCAGCCCATAGTAAATTTTGCTGTAGTTGAAGTAGCTAAACCTAATATTGGTGAAAATCATCCGTCAAGAGTGCGAGCAGATGTTACAGTCAATCTCAATGTTAGGAGGGAAATTAAAAATGAATGGGAAAACCTGCGGAAACACGATGTGTGTTTCCTCATCACTGTGCGCCCTTCAGTACCGATTGGTAGGTTGGCCGTGTTTTAGTGCAATGATTCCTTTGGAGTAAACATCAAACTTTGTAAAAAAAATATCTTATCTTCTTTACAGGCACACGCTACAACTATCGGGAACCCTTTTTGCCTCAAGTGGGCCTGGTCTATGTTAGAGGCTGTGAAATGGAAGGTATGCTGGACTCCAATGGGCGTGTTGTGGAGGATGGCCCAGAACCGAAACCTGTTCTTCCTGGAGACTCACGTACTTTCAGAGTGTGGTTGGACTGCAATCAGTATCGTAATGACATGGACAATATTGCTCAGAATGGTGGCGAGGTGAGTTGAAGTCTCAGTCACAATAGAGGTCTAAGCTGGCGGTGTTTATTTTAATTCATGTTCTGGAGTTTAATTATAACTTTAATTGTAGGATGTGTATGAAACCTTCAACATTCTCATGAGAAGAAAACCAAAAGAAAATAATTTCAAAGCAGTCCTGGAAACTATTCGAAATCTTATGAACACTGAATGTGTGGTTCCAGACTGGTTGCATGATATCATTTTAGGATATGGTGACCCAAGTGCAGCTCATTATTCAAGGTAATTTCTTGGTTCTCTGTCATTTTTTTTCAAAATTTGCCATTTATATAGTTCTTTATTTAAACTTTGTTATTTATTTTTTTCCTCAGAATGCCCAATGAGATTGCTAAGCTAGACTGGAATGACACATTCCTAGATTTGGATCATCTTCGGGACAGTTTTCCCAACCATGAGGTGAAAGTTAGAACTAATGACCCGACTAAGTTGGTGCCTCCATTCATGTAAGTATTGTTGGATTGTTTTTATCTACCTAGATATCAATGAAGTGTCATGTTTTTAACTTCACTACAATTTTCAGACTTACATTTGAAGAAGTAATTGAGAAACAAAATGCGAGACATGAAGACAGAGAGCCAGACCTAGACAAGAAACAGGTGATAGTTGTGGAGCCTCATGTAATTCCCAGCCGAGGCCCTTATCTGTATAATGAGCCCAAAAGGTTTGTACATCAATTTAGAGTTTGTTCAGCTACAACTCAGCGAATACAGTAACAAGACTTAATTGATGATGTTTCTTTTTCCCCACTCTTCTAGAAATTCTATCAGATTCACTCCAACACAAGTTGAGGCTATCCGCGCTGGCATGCAGCCTGGATTGACCCTTGTTGTAGGTCCTCCTGGAACAGGTAAACTATATTCCAATTTGAGGGAAGGGGCTCATACATTTTCTCTTGACACATGTACTTACAATTTTTTTCCCTCCAGGCAAAACTGATGTGGCTGTTCAAATTATTTCAAATATTTACCACAATTGCCCTTCTCAGCGCACTCTCATTGTTACACATTCTAACCAAGCCCTCAATCAGTTGTTTGAAAAAATTATGGCATTGGATGTTGATGAAAGACATCTTCTTCGTCTTGGTCATGGAGAAGAAGCTCTGGAGACAGAGAAAGACTTCAGCAGGTTTGTTGTTTTTCCTATATCATTCTTGTTTTTTTTTTGAATTCCCAATGCAGTGCTTCACTCTGTATGTTCCAGATATGGTCGAGTAAACTATGTCCTTGCTAAACGCTTAGAGCTCCTGCAAGATGTCCAACGTCTTCAAGATTCTTTAGGAGTTACGGGAGATCAAGCTTATACATGTGAGACTGCTGGTCACTTTTTCTTATATCAAGTTCTTGCCAGATGGGAACGGTTTCTAGCTAGTGTGAAGCGAGTTGGCAAGAAGGTAAGTCGTAGCTTATTGTTCAAGTTTGTAACTGTCATCCAGAATCCAGAGCATTTTTTCTGAGTACTTATTTTTTATTGAACTTGTAGGCTGTTCCTCTCAACCTAGTCAGTGATGAGTTTCCATTCCACAAATTCTTTGATGATGCTCCAAAGCCTCTCTTCAAAAAACGTAGCTATGAGGAAGATATGGAAATAGCAGATGGATGTTTCAGGTATTTATTTCTTAATTTTATGTGCTTTTCTTTAAAAATTATTTTTGATATTTTAAACATAAAACTGACATTTTGAATGTACTTTTTTAAAATTAGGTATATTGAAAAGATCTTCACTCAATTGGAAGAATTTAGAGCATTTGAGTTACTGAGAAGTGGCTTGGATAGGTCCAAGTATCTTCTGGTGAGAGAAGCAAGAATTATTGCTATGACTTGTACTCATGCTGCTTTGAAACGTAGTGAACTCGTAAACTTAGGTAAATATTTATTTTTCTTGTCTTGTCCTCATTGTCTTTCCTTGTTTGTAATTTGTACAGACTTTAATTTTTTTTACCATTTATTTTTCCCGATAGGTTTTAAATATGACAACATTTTGATGGAAGAATCAGCACAAATTTTAGAAATTGAAACTTTCATACCCCTACTTTTACAAACACCTCAAGATGGCTTCTCTCGCTTAAAGAGGTGGATCATGATAGGAGATCACCACCAGCTCCCACCTGTGATCAAGAATATGGCATTCCAGAAATTTTCAAATATGGAACAGTCACTGTTCACTAGAATTGTGAGATTGGGTATACCTACAGTTGACCTGGATGAGCAAGGCCGTGCCAGACCAAGGTGTGCAAGATAAAATTTTAATTTGACTTAATTCTGTTTCCTGTAACATTTGTGTATGTACCTTTCAAACCTAACTCTTTAAATTTTTTATTCCAGTATTTGCAATTTGTATAACTGGCGATACAAGAAGCTGGGCAATTTACGTCATGTGCAGACATGGCCAGAATATTGTGTTGCCAACGCTGGCTTCCACCATGATTTCCAGTTAATAAATGTGGAAGACTTCAATGGAGTGGGTGAATCAGAACCCAGTCCCAACTTTTACCAAGTAAAGTTTTAGTTTCTTTAAGTGTTGTGTATCTGATGAGTTTTCCATTTTAGCATTTTAACTGATTGTACTTGCTTTAACAGAATCTGGCAGAAGCTGAGTACTGTGTGGCAGTCTTCATGTACATGCGACTCATTGGATATCCTGCTGAGAAAATTTCAATTCTCACAACGTACAATGGTCAAAAACACTTGATACGTGATGTTGTCAATATTCGCTGTGCCAAGAACCCCTTGATAGGATTGCCTCACAAGGTGTGTAAATACTTTCTTACCTTAAAAATTAAATTATACTTTATTTTTCATAAAAACTAACTGTTTGTGCTCTTGATCATGCTTAGATCACCACTGTGGATAAATACCAGGGTCAACAGAATGACTACATCCTTCTGTCCCTTGTGAGGACCAAAACTGTGGGTCACTTGCGAGACGTCCGCCGATTAGTGGTGGCCATGTCTCGTGCCCGCTTGGGACTGTATGTGTTTGCTAGAGTGTCCTTGTTCAAAAACTGTTTTGAACTGACACCAGCTTTCCATCAGGTAGGCTTAAACATATCTTGTCAAATCATTGTAATTTGTTCTGTGGTGTATTAATTATTATTAATTAATATTCCTGCTATTTAGCTTATGGAACGTCCCTTGAATCTTCACCTTGCTGTTGATGAGACCTACCCATGCACTCGGCCAGTCGATCAGGCCCCAGCTAATCCCCCCATGGAGGTTCAAGATATGCCTCAAATGGCGCAGTTTGTATATGACTACTACATTGAGAAGGTTCAAGCAATGAAGAATGCATTTTACGTAAGTTAAAAATGGCTAATTTTTAAAATCAAGTATGACATTATCAACTATTTTCTTTAACATTTTATTTCATTTTAGGATGCTCAAAAAGTTTGGGAGAAGCCTGGGACAGTTTCATCAAGTGTCCCTGATAGGAATGTTTCTGAACATCCTGGCGGTGATAGGGACACTGATGATGAAGATGAGGGTGAGCAGGAGCAGGGTGCATCAAAGAAAAAGGAAGTAATTCCAATTCAAGAAGAAGCAATTGAAGACCAACAGGTCGATGGAGCTATAGCCCCAGAGGTCATGGAGACTGAGGAGGCGGGAGCACAAATGGAGGCTGAAAATGGAAATAGCAGTGAGCAGGCAGAGTCACAAATGGAAGCTGAAGATGACGATAGCAATGAATAACGAGATGTAATACCATTGTACTAAATTTTGACCGCTATGTATTTTTATCAAATCATTTTTTAATTTTCTTTTTTCATAAGTGACATGAAATACCATCAACCCATTGCAATTCTGTTATAACATGTACAGCTTATCTTATGTACTGTGTCAGTACATTCCATTGTATATAGTTTGTAAATAAATCATGCTAGTTTTGTGGCAATGTAAGTCATAGTTTCTTTTGATTATCGATCCTTCTCATTCGATCCACTTTATTTAAAATCATGTACACATTGATGTACTGCGTGCATCATAGGCCACTATCCCACTCTCACTTGGAAAGGCCAACTGAATTTCGACTCCAGTTCCAAGTGAGCGTCTGAGCGGTTCGCTCTCGCCGCAGGTGTGAGACAGGCGCAAGTCGCAGCCCGACTCCGATTGCGAGCAGGGTGCTGCTATCGCGGTGCCGCAGTGCTGGGCCGCCGAGCCGAGCCGTGGCGCCGTGGCCGCGGCGCACGCGGCACGCACTAGGCTCACAATGGGCCCCGGCACACCGGTCCGCGGCCCGACTCGCAGTCCCAGCCCCGCCGAAGCAGGCCGCCACCATGAAGTGGACCCTGGTCGCCCTCTGCGTCTGCGCGTGCCTGGGCTTCCTCTGCGTACGTTGACTTTGTCTTTGTCGTTGACTGTCGTCCCGCGTCCATACTGGGTTGGGTGGGCACGAGTGGCACGGGCTGTGGCGCGTGGGGAAGGCAGCAGCCAGCACGCCCTCCCCGGAACCCGACGTGTTGATCCGAGACCAGCCCTTCTCTCGTTGCCCTGCAGGTGCTGGCGTCGGCGCAGACTCCGGCGACGCAGGATGTGCGCCTGGAGTGCTCCGAGGCCGGCACGCCCCCGCTCCTCAAGTCCATGGCGGCGCGCAACGCCATCGTGGACGTCATCAACAAACTGTTCCGGTGCATGGAGAAGACCGCGGCCAGCATGTACAGAGTCGTCATGTCCATCGTCCGCGACGTGACGGGCTGCGTGGCCAAGTTCCCCACCGACTTCTTCAAGTGCCTCGCCAAGCTAAACGTGCCGCAGAAAATATCGGACATCATCAACGCGCTCATGGAGACCGTCAACTGTGTGTCGTAGGAGTGTTTCGGCAGTGCGCGAGCGCGAGGCGACGCCGCCTAACCGAGTGCTATTCTACTACCCTCAGCCCGGCGGGGGGCTGGATACTGGACACTGGGACACCGCCAGCGCCTCCCACTCGGCCCTTGAATAAATTGCCTGTTTTATTCCAGACGAATCATCTGAGAATCAAGCTGAGCTTATTGCGTAAACCAGGAAGGGGGTCTAAGTTTTCTGCGCGCAGAAAACCGCGGGTTGTGCTCGTGAGCGCAGACTGGCAAATTGAAGCCTCTGGAAAGTTGTAAGTTTCAATAAATATCTGTCGTTGTTTTGTGATAAGCTGCCCCGAGTCCAATACGCTTTATGCCACTGAGAGTGAGACCCTCGGACGCGAACCCTTTTCAGTGGCATTCCCTGCCCACTCACGGCAGCGAGTGTAGCACTCCGAAGCTTTGCCCGCTTTCGCTCTGTAGCCTCATTGTAGCAATTTTGGACTTCATTTTTCACCTATCTCGAGGCGTTTAAATGTGAAATGGTGGTTTCGGCAGCCACCCATCGTGTGCCCTCGAGCGCCTGTGAGGTAGGCCAGCATCCCGCACCGCTACACCGGCGCGCCGCGGCGTGGAGACGGCGGCCTACCTTACCCCTGTGAAGTGAAGACGGCAGGGGCAAGGTAGGCCTCCGTCTCCACGCCGGCAGAAGAAATGCTCAGAAATGGGTTGAGGAAATGATTTCGGAGGGGTGGGAAATGCTCTCGGGCAGTTGGGACTCAAGACTCAAGCCCAGTGGGTCCAGCGGAGCGACCGCCCGCGAATGATGGAAGTAGGCAACCCGGCCGGCGTGGAGGGCGGAGGCGCCGCGTCCTGGCCCAGCCAACCAGCGTCGTGGCCGCGGACGCCGCGAACGGCCGCCAGGCCCTGCATTCGCGGAGGGCGGGAAGGGCAGGGCGGGCCGAGGATCGGGGCGTCGAGGCGTCTGCGCGGAGGAGGCGGAGCCTGGCGGCGAGAGGCGGGGCCAGGGCTGCCAGGGCTGCCAGGGCAGGGCCGGGCGGGAGTGCGGCCGGCGCCCCCTCCGCCACGCCGCGCCGCACTCGCCGCGACGCCTCCCGCTCCACCACTCCATTCCTATTCCATGGCATTCGTCCTGCGGCCGCCGCCTCGCCGCGTCGCCGCCACCGCCGCGCGCCCTGTCGCACGCCTCGCCCTCGCGGCCCTCGCCCTCGCGGCCCTCGCCCCGCCGGACGCGCCGAAGCGCCCCGCCCGACTCGCCGGCCCGGCAGCACGTCGCCGCGCTCGTGCAGCTCGTGCTCACAGTGCAGTGGCAGCCGGTGGCAGCGTGACGCGCGGACGTGACACGTCCCTTCCAGTGTGGCCGCCGCGTCGTCGCGTCACCGGCGTGCTTCCGCGCTCGTGACGTCATCGTGACAGTTTAGTGTTGTGGATCTGTGACAGTGACAGTGCCATGGACTCTGTGTGAACACGTCAACAGGACACCTCCATGTACTTCTGCAACAGCATGGTGTCCCAACTCCGAAATTCGCCGGTAAGTTCGATGTGTTGCGCTACGCGGCCGTCCACTTCACCACGTAACGCCGGTTCATAGCTCCGTCCTTGTTGCTCTCGATGTGCCGACGATGAGTGCGAGAGAGAGAGATAGAAGCGCCCTGCGGGCGCCCTGCTTGCAACGTTACTAGCGGATCGGAAGAGAACGGAAGTGAGCCGGCCGCGCTGTGTCGAACCGCGCCCTCCTGCATGTATGATGTCCAAAAGAAGCAGCAGATTTGATGATAATTAGAATTGATTGGAAACATTGTGGGAGATGACTGTTGTTGCGGCAACGCGTGTAACTCTTTGGTTGAGGCTGGAGGCCTTATCATGGGGTCTTCGCCTCATTTGGATGGCCGCTGTGCTTCGCCCTTCGCCGCTGTGCTACGCCTCTACGCCTCGGACTATCGCGCAGTCATGATCTCGGTCTTATCACGTTTCATTATTTTGGGGCACACGCCTCACGACACACGCGCCTGTGTAACCATTGCTTTTGCGGTTCGCAAACTGCGTTCCTGCGTCATTTTTACCAAGTTGATCTCTTGGAGGTCAAAAATTGTTGAACGGAAAGTATAATTGAAAACTTTTTGGCCCATCCGAACACAAGAGAAAAAGATTCTAAAAAATTGCTGTGTAGAAAGAAAATTAGCACCTTGTACTGATTTACATTCCGTAGTCGTCCGCGCCAAACTTCAATAACTTACAATGGTGTTAAATTTCGTAACTCCGGTAGCAAACTTCTTAGCTGGTGATAATTCTGAACTTGAAATTTAAGGGCGCTGGCACGGGCCGTTTTGAATCACCGAAAGTTAGTGCAGCCATGGCTGTTTGTTTGTTTTCCACAGGAGGTTGACTGCAGCCCCGTGTGTGCGGCCGTGGGGGCCGTGGGGGCCGTGGGGGCCGTCATCAAGCAGGAGCCCCCTTATGGTGTGGGTGAGTAGCGACCCGCTTGTCACAACCTTGTAAACACAGACGCCGGCCGGTCCCAGAAACACGTGTCGCTGTGCCCGCTGTGCCGTTGGCCTTTGCATGAAAGCGAAAGGCCAGAGCGTTACGTAGGATTCGGCCTGCTGGGGCCCTTTGGCCATGGACAACCCCTTCGTTGTCAATTTGGCGAGAGGCGAGTAAATAGTCGGCCTTCCATCAAAATTTGTCGTCAAACGCCCGTTTCACTTTGAATACTTTCAGACAGTTTGTTTTCGTCATCAAACCTCCGAGCTTCTTGACGATTTTCTCGGTGTAGTTGGGACTTTAGCGGTGAGGGTTTGGCGGGAGGGGCGGGGGCGGGAGAGGCGTCTAGGCGGAGAGGGACGAGCCCCTTGGGGCCCAACAACGCGTCACGCGCCAGCGGAAATTTCGTGTATCTTTTCGAGAAATAAATAAATAAATTCGGGGCCCGCGTGTGTTCCGCTCGGTCTCGGCTAATCCCAGGACGTCGGCCGCGTCGCAGCGTCCTGCCGAGCGGCGGCCACGCCAGCCGCGGACGCGGAGCAGCGACGAGACGAGGCCTCGCGAGGACGACGGCGCGACCCGCGGCCCCGTTTCCTCCAACCACTCCAACCCCGCAGACGTGATTCGTAAACGTACCTGCAGGCCAAGTTACCGACATTTTTCACCTGTGATGCTCTTTCGTGTGATTTTTGGTCCTCTCTGTGGATTCAATTTTGCACTTTTGTAATGCCTTCGGATTGCCTATGCGGTATGAGAGTGAGAGAGACAGCGCGAAGATGGACCTGCGCGCCTGCGGGTGGCTGAGGGCGAGATCAGCTAGGTGGTGGTGGTGGTGGTGATGGTGGCAGCGGTCGCGCCCCCTGCAGCCCATTTGAACCACTCTCCGGCACGGCGGCGGCCGGGCGGCCGGGCCGGGCCGGACCGGGGCGCCACTTAGGCAGAGCGAAGGGTTTCACACTGATTTTTATGTCCGCTCGGAAGGGAGGGGGGAGGGGGAGGGCAGGCTTGGCGCTGCGTGCGTCGCGCGCTCTCATTTTATTTCCTTTTCTTTCTTCTTTTCGTTCCTGGAAACAACATCGCTACCAGAGAAAAACGTAATATAAGGCGACTGACTGGCGGGGCGGAGCGGCGGGCTGCGGCCTGCGGTGGCGGGCTGCAGCGCGCACTCCGATGGAGTCCGACGGACGAGTAGGGGACTAATAGGTCGGCGGTGACTTGTTTATTGGTGGTCCGCAACAAGAACAACACACGGCCGCTTTGTGAAACGAAATCCATAAAGAAGCTATGAGGCGCTAGCCCCGCCGCCGAGTCCGCCAAGTCCACGCCGTCCGCCGGCCGGGGGGCCACCGCGGCCGGCACGGGGCCAAGATGCACTCGACTGGCGTTCAGCATTCTGCTGGGTTGCCCTGCAAAGCCGACCGGACGATTCTGAAAGGTGGTTCCGCTCTGTCTCTCTCGCACCCCAGGGCGACGGAGCGCTGTTTTGAACGGGCCTGCAGGCCGAGTCTAGAGCGTGCGTTCGAAAGGGGGCGTCACGGCGGCGACCCCGTCGCCTGTCGCGCGACGCTGTCCTAGTCCGCGTGGTCTGGCCAGGTCCACGACGAGGTCCTCGACGAGGTCCTCGACCGCCACCGCCTGCCTCATGCACTCGGATTGTCGCCTGGCGCTCTGCCGCCCTGGCGGGGCTCTGGCTGCCCCCGGTGTGGCCTAGAGCGGGTATTTTAAAAACACACGCCGCCACAGTAATCCTCCTCGTTTGTCTGCTCGGCCCACTCGACTTTGTACGCGGCCAGCCTCGCGAAGACAAGAGGCCCAGGGCTAGCGCGGCATCCTTCAACACGTCTTTCAGCGCCCCCGCGGCCGCGACCGATGAAAATCGCGAGCGACGAGATGGCAATGTTTGTTTGGTTGTCCGTCTGCTGGATCGGATTCGACACTCCATAAACACATACAGGGTGCTTCTGGCCAGCGTGTTGCCTACGCTCGACTCGGCGGGCGCACCGGTGGCGCCATGGTGGCGCGCAGCGCGTACCTCCCCGCGAGGGACAGGCTTGCCCGCCACACACTTATAGCACTCCTTTCTAGTTTCTAGTGCGGCTTCCAGCGCGGCCAATCCAAATCTGCCAGCGGTCCCCGCCGTGCCCGCCATGCCCCCCAGCGTCTGAACGTGCTCAATGGCCGGTCGGCCTGTCGCCCTGCTGGCCGCGCGGCTCGCAGAGCACGGTGCAGCACGGTGCAGCGCGGCGCCACACTCGAGTGCGGCCGGAAAGCAGTTCCTGATCTCTAAAGCCTCCACTAGCGATCTAGGACTAACGGCACTTCGACGCGTACCTCGCGGCGTGCCTCCGGGTCCGCCGTGGTCCAGGCCGTGCCCTGCCCGGCGTGTCCCCGCCGCGCCTGCCGCGCCCCTCGCCGGGAGCCGTCTGCGCGCCAGTCCCGGCCAGTCCGCCAGTCCATAAAAATAAAGCAAGTGCGCAGAGTCCTTTGTCGTTTTGTCCGTTTCGTCCAAACGTGCGTCAGCACAGCGGTCGCTGGTTAGTGAGGCTGGCTCCATGGTGCCGCGCCCCTCCGCCCCACCCGCCGCCGGCCGAGGGAAGGCCCTACTTGTTGCTGCCGTGCTACTCGCCGGGGCACTGCAGGGCTAAGCGTACTTTCGTCGCTCCGTCTCTCTCGCACCCCCACGCGACGCCCCATGAGTGCGAGAGAGACCGACCGAGGAGAGCGCTGTTCGTTTTGCGCGCTGCTGACTCGGAATACGCGGCGCTGCTTTCGGCTGCTCGCTGCTTCGCTTCCGGTCCGTCGGCCCGTCGGCCGTCGGCGTGGCCGAGCGTGATTTACAGGCGTGCAACACAGGACACAGTGTAGTGTCGCCAACTGTTTGGCGTCCGGCGAGTCCCACTGCAATAATGCGCGAATGCGCCTTCCCCCGAACGGGCTCCGCAAATACGACGACGGCGGCGTCACGCGGCCGGCAGGGCCTGCGGGCGTCATTCCGAGCGGGAGGTCTCTCTCTCTCACACTCAAGGGTCTTCCCTCAAGGGTGCGAGGCGGCAGCATCCTGACGGTGGTGTGGTGGACACGTCTGGGTCAGGCCTGGGTCCGGTGAGAGTTGCTAGAATTCGAATCTGCGCCTGATTGTTGCTGGAGGCGCCGAGGCGCCCCGGAGGCTGGAGGCCGCGCCTCTCCTTCCTCTGCGTGGTGGTGGCACTCCTGCCCCGCTGCCCCCTTACAGTGGACCCAGCGGACCCACTGGGTGGCGGTGGCGCAGCCCAGTCAGCAGCACCATAAACTTTGCACAAAACACTGCCTTATATATTTTCCGCGCCCACAAGCAATGCATCTTGCTATATGTGTGCTGGCTGCTGCGAACGCCGCCCCCCTCGGCTGTTGTGTGAAACTGTGCTGCGCCTTCAGAGAAACGCACTAGTGTAGCGACTCTGGTGCAAGGCGGGGCAGAGGCGGGGCCGGGCCAGGGGAAGGTGGTCGGTGGTTCGATTCAGAGCTCGTGCGGGCTGACGCAGCCACGCAGCCGCAGCCGCCACACGCGGCGCGTAGCGGGGTGGTTCAATTACCAGAGTCCCGTCCGCGCTCAGCGTTCCGGCTATGTCTGGCCAGCAGCGACTCGCAGTGCACCAGGAAGCCAAGCCCATCGCCACCCTCGTCGTCGTGAGCCCCGTCGCCGTCGAGAAGCAGGCCGTGGACACGCCGCAACGCGTCCATTTGGCCTAGTCCACTTCTTGGCGTTGACGGCGCCACTAGAGTCGGAGCATTGTTCGTGTTATCACTCACTGGACGGACGGACTGGCGGGACGGGACGGGACGGGCCTAGACGTGAGAGGCGCCGCATGCCGGCGCGTTGACTAACCTCGTTCGCGGCCGGTGCTTCTGTCTCTCTTGCACTCACGGGGCGTTTCTTCGGTGCGAGAGAGACAGAGCGACGGAGGCCGTGGATGTTCTCGGCGGGGACGGCCCCGGATCTCTGCGGCTATACGCGCTACGCCCGGCTGCTGATCGTGCAGGTGGTCCAGATGTCCGTCTCGCCGCGTCACCACTCATGCCGTAGCCCTGACCTGTGCGGGGCGCCGCACATGGCCGCTGCACACGCGTGGCTCGGCCGCGAGCTGCAGACGCTTGCACAGGCCGCCGGGCTGGGCGCGGCGCGGCGGCCCGAGCGGCATCAGCACTCTGGCAGCTCGGGTGTCCGAATTAGGGTCGGAACCGAACCGGCCTCTCCGCAGCGCCGCCGTGCGCCGCCGCCCCTGCAGCTGATACCGACGCGGTGCCTCGTCGCTCCGTCTCTGTCGCACTCAAGGGGCGTCCCGTAGGGGTGCGCGAGGGAGACAGCGAGGAGGCACCGATTTGGGCTCAGCGCTGCCGCCCCAAACGCGAGGAGCTCGTGCGTACCCGGCACCGCAGGGCTGACGGCCAGCCCCCGGCCTGGCCGTGCTTCCCTCTCGCACTCACGGGTCGGCCCGAGGGTGTGCGAGAGAGACGCTGTCCGGAATGAGCCAGCAGCAGGCGCACAGTGGGCCAGAAGACCGACGCAGGCGGCCAAAACTCTAGACGCGTTTTGAGCTCCAGAGTCGCTAAATGGGACTCAAACCGAACGTGTGACCCCACCAAGGGATTGCTCTCCGAACGAGGAATCTATTGGAGGGGTCGCACTCTCGGTTCGAGTCCTGCTTAGCGACTCTGGAGGTCGGAACGCTTCCAGAGTTTTGGCCGCCTCCACCGTCTTCTGGCCCACCGTGAGGCGCCACCCCTGCGGGCCCCACGAGCCCCACGTGGCGGCAAGGCGAAACTGCCGATGCCGCTGGAATCTCCCGACCGTGAATCGGGGATCGCATCCGAGGCCACACCCTCGCGACTTGCGACTCGCGGCGCCACCTGCCGGCGTACTCGCGAGCCTCCGCGCCCTCCCCGCGGCCGGGGTGGGGGAGGGGAGGGCGGTTGGCGTCTGCTAGCATGCGCGCTCGGTGTTGTGACATCGCTAGCCCGCCTGTTTGGACTTGCGAACTGCATGTTTGATTCAACAACAATAATCATTATGTAGGTCAGTGTGCTGTACGCGGCGGCGTGCCGCGCGGTGCCCAGCGGGTGGAAACTACTTTTCCGAAACGGGCGTGCAGACGTTTTGTTATCCGTTAACGTCGGCCGAACCAAGCGAGCTAGGTAAAATCTGCTTACATTTTCGGAATCAGCACAAAATTTGACAGGGAATAGGGTACTTTCTAGATGGCGAAACCAAACTTGATCATGGTTATTTTGAAGCCTAAGACGACTGTGTTGCGAAATATGGCCCTGATCCCATGTCGCACGTCGCGGTTTGCTCAAAATGACGATTTGGAAACGTTAATGTGGGCGAACGGAGCGTCGTATCAAATCCAAAAAGTGAATCTCAGACATACCACGGTATAGGCTATATGCGTTCTTTTGAATTCAGAATTCATCCTGGAAGCTGTCGCGGAATTCAGTCGTTACGTTTAAGCAAACATTCGGGCAAGTTTGACCGCTATTATCGGGGATCGTGTCATAAGAAGGAGGCCTACCTACCCATCTATATAGCCTACATTGGCAAATGCTTTTGAGGTCAATCTGCCGTGAATTGTGATACGACACCCCGAGTTCACATTAACGTTTTCAAGATGGAAATGTTACCGGCGACATGGGATTTGGCCTTTTTGAAACTTTGGTTTTTAGGCTTCAAAGGCCATGAAATTTGGTTTCGCCATCTAGAAGTACCCTATCCCTGTCAAATTTGCGCTGATTCCGAAAATGTAAGCAGATTTTACCTAGCTCGCTTGGTTCAGCCGATGTTAACGGATAACAAAACGTCTGCACGCCCGTTTCGGAAAAGTAGTTTCCACCCGCTGGCGGTGCCGCGTCGTCGCGGTGCTGCCGTGCGCCGGGGACTGGTCGGACTGCCTGGGCTGGGGAGCCATCCACCACCGCGCCGCTGCTGGCGGCTGTTTGGTGTTGTCTCTAGCCGGGAAAAACGTTTCGGCGTGTTGCGGGAAACAGCGCGGACAAACCGCGGCCAAGCAGTGACACCGGGACACGCCACCTGTTAAGCGGGGGTGGGGGGTTGGGCCCACTGCACTGGCAGCGTCCCGGTCGTTCCACCACACTTGACGATCCCCCCGACGGCCGCGGTAAATCACTCTCCGGCAGTCGTAAATGGAGCGGCCCGTCGCGAAGTAACTGGCAAAACGGTCAACGGCATGCCTGCGGCCACTGCGTGCTCGGCCCTTTATTTGGCCGGCCCACCGGGCCAACCGCACGCTCGACACTTTTACCTTTTCTCCCCTAATCTGCGGAGCCAAGAAAGGGCAATGATTTCATTTATTGTTCGGAAAAATATTTTTGTGTGTTGATGGTTTATTTTTGTGTCCCGAATTTCCAACGCGCAGTCTGGGCAGTGGGTTTCTGCAAGCGGCGCGCCACGCCTCGCCTCGCGTCTCGCATTACGCTGGCCGGCGGCTAGACTGCTGGACGCCCATCGGGCGGCCGACTCCTGTCCCACCCGCACCACTGTCATCGCAGTCCCACTCGCACCGATATGGGGAATAACTCGCTGAGTGCGAGAGAGACAAACCGAAGTTCGGCATCGCTTTGCCGTCCGATCGGCCCACCCCGCTCGCGTCTAAGAATCCGACCAGCTAGCAAAATACGAGGAGCGCCATAGGGCCCCAAATCCCCTCTCCGCCTCGCTGGGACGCGACGCCTTCGACGCCCCCGGTTTCCAGCGAAGTCGAGTCGACCGGCACCGTCACTCGCTGAAAACAATGCCGCCCTCCCCTTCCCTCCACTTTTGGTCCGGCACGTCCGCGCGTCCGGCACTGGCCAGACGCCGCCGGGGCGGGCCGCCTGCGGACTGCGGGCTGTGGCGTTGGCAGGCCGCGCGGTTCGGCTCGGCGTTTGAAATCGGAGACGGATTTCGAGCGCCGAGAACGCGGAGCGAGGCGCGGTGGCGGGGCGGACTCGGTTCGCAAGTGTCACGTCACGCCAATGCCGCCAATGCCGAGGTGGCGCGGCGGGCTGGCGGGCGGTGCGTGGCGAGGTGGAGGCCGGTACGGCCCCTACGCCCCGCTCGCCCACGGCCGCTGCTGGCCGCTGCCTCCACGGCGGCGCGGCGCTGCTACGCGCTGCTGGTGCGGCGCCAGTCCGGTGGGGGTCGGGGCTCTAGTCGGGGCCATGGAGGGTGCGCGTCGCCACACCTCGGCTCGAGAGCGCTGCTAGGAGTTCCAGCGCCGCGGAGCGTGTCTTGTCGGCGCGAGTCTCGTTGACGTCGGCGCGCGTGCACCTGGCGGTCCGGTCCACACTTCCGCCCCTTTGGATTACACCCGGCGCGTCCGTCATGGAGCTGGACTCGTGGCTGGCGACGGCGTCCATCCCAGGTGAGAGGCACGCGCGGAGAAATAGGGTGCGAGTTGTCAGCGAGAAGTCGGGCGCCGTCCGCCACGTAGCAAGAAAATTGGTTGTTCCTCAGAGTGCGGAGACACGTTTTTCCTACTTTTGCATTTGCACGTGGGTTTCGCGTACTTAATTATCTATCCGATGTGCCGCAGCATGTGTGACCTACAATCGCCGGCCTCGGAATTTGGGCAACAGCAGATCGCGCGCGCCAACTGTGCCGCCCAGTGGCGAGCGGCGAGCACTTGGCGGGGCTGCTGACTCCGCATTCGCGGTATCGTACCGTTGTACGCGGCCGGCGTCATTGCAGGTTGCAGAGTCATCCCAAGCAAAAACGGTTGGTGGCCTGGCTCGAGATTCCGTATCAGCAACATTACTTCTGCCGACCGGTTCATAAAGCACAGTTTTGTTTTGCTGAAACATCAAAGGGAGGCTGGCCCCTTCGGCACTCCTGGGCGGTCGCGTCGTCGCGTCGAGGCGGGCTTCGCCGGCTTTTCGCTTACCAGCGTGTCAGCTACTAAAGCCCCCTTCAGCTGACGCGGCCGCAGCGCCTGCTTCAGCCTGTTGCTCCATCTCGCTGGTCCTTGGTCCTTTGGCCGTTTGGTGATTTCCACCCCACCCCTCTCCCCTCGGCCGCGCCGCGCCATGGCCACGCCATCGCCTTGGCCGTGCCACCCACGGCGGCACATCAACAACTTCCGGGGGTTCGGTTTCCACCCATTACGCACGCCCGGCGTCCCGGCGGCGGCCCGCCCGAGTCCGCGAGTCCGAGGTCGTGCCGAAGCCTGACCGGGTAACCAGCTTTCAGAACGGATTCATCGACTCTCAAAATCGGGGAGGGGAGCCGAGCCGAGCTGCGGGGCCTCACTTCAGGATGAGCGCGTTCCTTTTTGTAGGCGATTCATTTCGAAAATTTGTACTTATGGGTTGACTGAAAAGTTATGGCCGAGTGGGCGTCGTGGTTGTCAATCAACGCGGCGAGTGGCTTGTGACCCTGTGCCAGTGCGGGTGGCCTGGCGTAAACAAATAAACGCGACAGCGAACTAACCGTTTTGTTTGACCGCTCCAGGCTTCCCGCAACACGTGACGGACCCCTTCCCGCACGGCCTCCACCACCCGATGGCCGTGTCCGTGCCGCCCGCGCTGTCGCTGTCCACCATGGCGTACTCGCTGGCGTCCATCAAGACCGAGCACCCTGAAGACGGCCTCCCCGCGCATGCCGAGGACGTGGACTGCTGCAAGGCCGAGGACGTCGCCGTGGACGTGGCCGTGGACGCGGTGGACGACGGCCCCGGCACCGCCACGGCCATGGCCACGGCCTCCACCCCGGGGCCGAGCCAGCCGAGCGCGGCGCAGCAGCACCCCTACGTCTCCACGCTGCTGCGGTCGCCGCCGTCGCCCTACTCGGACACCCTGGGCGTCAAGGACATCGTGACGAGGTACGGCGGCGGCGCCGATTTCAACCTACCCTCTTTTTGCAACGCGTGAAATACAACTTTTTCGTAACAGTCGACAGGTGGCGCCAGCATCGCCGACGTCGTCCACTGGCGCGCTCCCTCAGCTGCCCACCTCCACCAGCCAGCCGCCGCGGCCCGCTTCGCCGTCGACCACGGCGGCGGCCTCCGGGACGGCCACGACGACGAGCTCTGGAGGGCGGTCGTCGCCGAGCTCGTCCAGCTCGGATCCCAACAACAAGCCGCCCTACTCGTACGTCGCCATGATCGCTATGGCCATCCAGAAGTCGAGCCAGAAGCGCGCCACGCTGTCTGAGATCTACAGCTACATCACCGAGACCTTCCCCTACTACGAGAAGAACAAGAAGGCGTGGCAGAACTCCATCCGCCACAACCTCTCGCTCAACGAGTGCTTCGTGAAGGTGGCCCGGGAGGGCGGCGGCGAGCGCAAAGGGAACTACTGGACGCTAGGTAAGTTTCCCTACAAAAACTAGTCTCTCCTTTTCCGCAGCAATGCACGCGCGGAGTTTGAATGTGGCGCGCTGCCGCGCGGTGCGTGAGTCACGGAGTCACGGGGCGGATGTTGTGCCCGATCGGCCGGCGGCCGAGGCAACGTCAACAGCGCCACGACAATGCACACCTTTTGCACACTGTTCGCGACATGCAGATCTCCGCGCCCTGCGCCGCGGAACAGTGAACCACTGTGAACGCCGTGATGGCCGCCCCTCCCCACCCGCCAGCCGCTGCCTGCCGCCCAGACTGCTCAGGTGCGGCGCCGCGCGCGCGAGCGCCGTACAGGTGGGCCTGGGCAACCCGGTGGGCAGCGCCGTCTGGCGGGTCAGTGCGGCCTCTGGCGCGCAGGCGCGCAGCGATGCGCCGACTAATGGTGGTGTCCACTGGCCGGGGAGTTCCCTTCGGCTTTTCTGATTGAATCCGAATCATCTAGTGTTTTTGGATTATGGTCGCGCTAGTCGTGGCGGCTGTACTAACCCACTTGACTCCACGACTCCACGGCGGGCGGAGCCCAGGCGGAGCCCAGGCGGAGCCCAGGCGGAGCCCAGGCGGGCGGGGCCGAGGCGGAGCACGTCCACGTCTATGACTCCGCTCCGCTACGCTCCGCCCGTCGCAACAATGTCGGGCCGGCGTGTCGAAGTGCGGCAGTGCCGGGCAGTGCGGCAGCGCGACCAGCAGCGGGCTGATTCCGAGCGGTGCTTCGCTGTCTCTCTCGCACTCGCGGGTCGTCCAGGAGGGGTGCGAGAGAGAAAGCTGTTCGGAGTGAGCGTGCAGCGGTCCACTAGCGCGCTGACAAATTACAGCGTGCGTGTGCGTGTTGACTTGTTTGTTTGCGCGTCGTAAACACACGCGCCTGCCTGCCCTACCCCAAGGTGTAAAAGCGCGCTGCGACTCGTGCGTGTCGGCGCCGTGACTGCCGTGACGGGGCCGTGACGGGGCCGTGACGGGGCCGTGACGGGGCGTAACGCCCTGCGGGGGTCATGCACGGACGAAAGGGCTACTGGCGGCTGGTCTCGGCGCCCTGCCTGCCCTGCCTTGCTGCTTTGGAGGCGCGATTATAGTTTGATGCCCGTCTGTCCAAAAGGGGCATGCAGTATCAGTTTTCTTCGAGGCAGAGCGCGCGGGCTACGGATGCGGTTTCAACGATAAATGGAAGTCATTTTTCATATTCGCGATGTGCGTCGGACAATCGCAGCACCCACGCGTGCGCGGAAGGGTAGTAGGTGGGGCGATCTGTCACGGCGAAGAGACGCACGGTTCGGCTCGGCTCGGCGCCACATTCCGGGCCAGACTGGCCAGACTACTGGGCACCCCATTCGCCATTCGCACGGCCAGTCGAAGGAGCGATCATGAATTAGCATGTCAACCCATTCATCAAGGCGAGTCGCCCTGCCTGGCCCGGCCCTTCGAGTTATGACTGGCGCGTTTAGGCCCGGCCTCTGTCCCTCTCCCACTTCCTGGGCGGATCCCGTAGGGGTGCGAGAGAGACGGAGCGACGGAGCACTGTTCCGAATCAGCCTGCTGGCACGCTGCCGCCGGCCAAGAAACACTTTGGCTCTGATTTAAACGTGACGCCTCGGCGCGCGAGAGACAGCGATGAGTACGCCTCTGTTGGTGTTCCAGACCCGCAGTACGAGAACATGTTCGAAAACGGCAACTACCGGCGGCGGCGGCGCATGAAGCGGCCCTACCGGCCCGCCAACCACTACGGCAAGGGGCTGTTCGGGGACTCGGCCTACCACGTCCACCACGGCCTGGGCGTGGCCGGCGTGCACCACCAGCTGTCCATGGCGGGCAGCCTGCCGCACGCGCGCAACATCTTCCCGCCGCCGTCCTACCAGGCGTCCTACACCCGGTACGAGCCCAGGTGAGTCTTCGAGCCCCCCCGGGGCCCCCCCGGGCAGTCTGACGGCCTGCTCGGACCTCTGCGACTTGTTAGTGACGTCCTGCCCCTCGGCGCCCTCGGCCTTGCAGTGTGGCGGTTTGCAGCTCGGCGTGGGGGCTGCCCGTCCAGTCGCCGCCGCTCGCGTACTCCGCGTGCCAGGGCAGCAAGGTGCTCTCCCCGCACTCCTACTCGCAGGTTCCGTCCCAGGTACGAACAATTCGTTCACCCTCGAAAACGCATCCACAGTTGCAGTTTCTTATCTCACCTGTTTTTCCGCCCCAGCTGCAGAGCCAGCTGCAGCCGATGCAGAGCATGCAGATCTCGTCCATGAACTGCTACAACCAACTCGGTTCCAGTCTAGGTACGTACAGCAGACACTGCGTTGTGAGCTCGACGGGAGCCGGCTGGTGCTGACCATGTCGCGTTGCAGGGCCGACCGGACCCAGCAACATGTCCAGCTTCACGGCCAGCTTCCCCGCCAGGAAGTACGACGCCCCCGCCGACGCCATGCCGCGCTACCCCTACTGGCCGGCCACGGACGGTGAGCCCCCTTCCTTTCTCCTCCCTCTCCAGCGCCCAGTGCACTGCAGTGTCCCTATGTCTCCGAGACTCAACCCCCTCGTGGCTTGTTGCAGTCGTCAAGGACGAGCCCAACTCGGCGTTCTCGGGGATGGACTTCCGGCCCAAGTGCTTCATGTAGGAGAGCGCGCCCACCGCGCCCACCGCGCGACAGCGTCCCAGGGACCGACCAGGCCCCCTCACCATAAGACTGAACCGGTCAGAGCGCCCCGCCGCGTTGCGCAGCGTAGCGCCCATACGGTCCATCGCGAGCCCTCTCTGGAGTCCCTCCAGTGCAGCAGCGCCGCGGCACTCATCATCGCAGGGCCCCCGATTGTAGCCTCGCGCAGGGCCGCAGGGTAGCGCCACGACCGACCGCCGGTGCCACGAATATGTAAGCCTCTTTGTGTGATATGTACCCGACGACAGCGAAACATGTTTCATTTTTTCCCTGTCGCCTTTCTTCGTAGTAAATGTCTGACGCGTGTGTTTGTGTGAGTGTGTGTGCGTGAGAGATGATGCGTGCGTGTGGTTTTAGTGAGAAGTGTTTCATTTTTTATTTTTTGAAGAGGGAGTGAATGTTGTGTGTCCGAGAAGTGATGTTAATGTAATTAAAACCAAAGCTATGTTAGCGACCCTTTTCTCTTCCAACTATTCATTTCGTGGAGGTATTATATTTCAATGATTTACTTTTGTAAATTTTGTAGAAGCATAACATTGTGTAAATTTTCGTAAGCAAAATTTTGACTTTTACCGTTTGTTAACAATTTTTGGGTAATTTGTTCAATTGGGTGAATTTTGCTGTTTTGCCAGTTTTGGTGTTTCTTTTTTCATTTTATTTCTCCATTTTACTGTATGCATAATTAGCTTGAACGACCAGCAACCAGTATTATTGTCCTGCAATCATACTCACCATACATGTTGTATTTATTATTCCTTTTTAAAAATGTGATGTAAATCCCAGAAAATCTCAGGTGAAAAAAATATTAATAAACGTTCACTAAACTTGTAAACGAGCTGTTCAATTTGTTTTCGAAACAAACCAACGAGTAACAAAACCAATGCGGTCAAGTTGCTGCACTTCGACCCGGTAGTGTCACGACTTTCTTCGAACCGAGTCGAACGTGTCGCTCCCGACTAGAGTGGCAAGGAACTGACAAGGGGGACACGTTCGTGGACGCGTCACCAGCACTCCGCCCGCCCCGCATCGCCCCGCCCCGCCACGCCCCGCCACGCCCCGCCACGCCACGCCCGGCCCCGCCACAGGACGATACGCCCGACCGGACGCGAGGAGCTGAGCCGAGACTCGCAACAGTTTAAAAGCAAACCCGAGTAGCATAGACCACCCCCGCCCTCGCCCTCGCCCCCGACGTGGGCCTCACCCCCACCCCACCCTCGCTACATCTCCGCCATCTCCGCTGACACGGCATTTTAAATACACCAGAACGTCAACAAATTACGGGGTGATTTAAAAAGCCGTCTGTCTGTCGCCCCAGCGGCGCGTAGCCCCTCGCAGCCCCTCGCTGCCTCGGCCGCAGCGCCACACCTGCCGGGCAATAAGTTAGCCGTAAAGTGGAAGGCGTGGATAGGCCTATTTTTAAGTCGACTGTGGGCCCAGGCGGCACGCGCGCCGCCCCCCGCCCCCTGGGCACCCCCTCCCCTCAGACTCACTTTCGGTGTCTTTGCGCCCCCTGCTCCGCGCCGCCGTAATGTGCGAGCCTACTTAAGGACAAATAAATAAACAAATAAACGCCCAGATAAATAAACTTTTGGTTATGGACCTCGCGGCGTTTGCTTTGGGTAGTGGCCGTGACAGGTTTTCATGCACCACGTCTGCGCGTTACGTCCGCGCCGAGACGCGATCTACCCAGTGGTCACCCAGGCCGGCCAAGCGAACGGGGTTGGAAAACCGCCGACTTGCCGCTTGAGCTGAGAGTGACTTACTGGTGACGGGCAGTGGACTGTGGTGGACGCCCTTCATCCCTGTCTGCCAGGCGCCATATTTCAGGTACCTAACAGGAATGCCCCCTCCTCCCCTCCCCCTTTTCTTTCCCGGTGGAAGAGGCCGCTATGATCGAGCTCAACATGCGTACGATGACACGGAGAGTGGTCCCTTGAGGGAAGTGCGGAAGCCGGCGGCATTCCAAGCAACAACGGCTTCCCGCCGAACAGCAAACAATAGTTTTCGGGCACGATGCTCGTACACTCTCAAAAGAATTGAGGCAACTGAACTGCAACTTTTGACTGAAACGTGTAAAAATAAGTCTAAAAATTAGTCATAAAAAATTCTACAAAGAAAATCACATCACAATTTGAGCTGGGCTAAATTAACTTTTCTGAGAGTGTATGAGGTATGGTTGTGAAATGCGCTTTCACTGTCACCGTATAAGGTACGTGCAGGTATTTTAGAGACCCTCATATCATCATATCTCTGATTAAAAATCGCCAGTCCCCGAAAGGGACCCGTTGGGAACCGCCCATATTTCAAACGTGCAGGCACTCTCTCCTCCCCCCTCCCCCTTTCTGAATTCTGGCGACTTTAATAGACGGTCCCGAGGGCTCGACTCGAGGGGGTGGGCACGGGAGGGGTTTATATCCTTTGGCCGTGGCGCCACCTCGTCGGCGTCTGCCCGACGCGTTCCCACAGCGACATCTGCGTGAGACATCCAGCCATCCTGCCATGCAGCCCAGCCCAGACGACACCACGACACCTTGCCGTGGAAGCTGCTTCCAGGACACAACTCCCCTCAGGCGAGGGTGGGGAAGGGGAGGCGCCGGCCGACCGAACTCGACAACACTATTTATTTGACGCGCCTAGGCAGGCAGCCTGTTGCTGCAAACACGCAATCATGTTGTTGAGTTGCTCATGATATGACACCGGGCCGCGACACAATACAACCAACACCGTTTGCCGGCGGCAGACCCAGGTTGGAGGAAAGAGGAAGCCAAAGTGGCGCCACTCATCGACTCTTGCAAGACCGATATCGACGAATAGATTAATGTGAAGTTTCTGTCATGTTACTAGCTTCTCACCACGTTTCAACAAACATGCCATTCAAGCCAGAAGCCAAGTGGCAGAAGTTTGACTTCCCGAGACTTCCCTTTCTGATATAGGAAGTTCTCATAGGACAATATTGACAATATTCTCATAGTGGGGACCAGTTGTATGTGTGTGTGTGAGATTGGTGGGTGTGTGGGTGTGACGTCCCTGTCATTTGTGTCAGTTGTCAAGCTCAGTTTCAACTAATTTGTAACAATGATTTACATGAAGGAATTGGAACAGGTGCGAATCTTTATTTGACTTATCTGCCCGTGTTAGTGTTTTTCTACGTTAAAAGTTTTCGAAATGATAAAAATTAGGCTGTGAATACCTAACCTCCTGGTGCTGACAATTTTGTCTGTGATTTGTGATAACTCTATGGCTTAGAGTCTTTGTTTCATTTTTAATTCAATTCTGCTGTGTGAGCAAAAGTGTTACATTTGATTCTGCTTTAAATTGTTTCACAATTTTAATTGGCCTTCATTTTGGAACATTTGTCTGCTTTGCCCTTGTTTAAACTAATTTGATGGTATTTGATTTATTTCCATCTTTAACTAATTAGTTTGAATGAAAAGATGAGCTCTGTTGGTATAGTTGTTACACACGTGTGGGCTTATTAAAGTTTCTGGTGTGTTTAGGAGCCATTTGATCCGGAAGCCTTTGTCGAAAAATTGGCAAAAAGGACCATGCAAGTTTCATTCAAAGATAGTGATAAAGATCAATTGGATCCAATCGCACTTCAGGAAACATTTCTTCAGGCTATAAAGTAAGACTATTCAAGAACCTTGACCACTTTAACCGTGAGATCCATTTGCTCTCATTTCAAGAAAATGAAAATTCATTTTTCCTCCCTACAGAGATTTACAAATGCTCCAAGAGCGACAGTACCGAAAATGTGCTCGACTAGAGCAGCAATGCCAAGAAGAAGAGCATGGGCATTGGCAAGAAGTTGCTCAGCTCCAAGACAAGAACAAGGTTCCATAGAAGAAAGTATCATTTGACTTTCTGTGTTGTAAATTTTGTTAACAATTTTCTTCTTTCAAGGCTGCTGTAGGGATGTTCCAAGAATTGGACGAAAGGATCAATTATGTAGCCACTAAGGTTATTCATCTTGGAGATCAGTTGGAGAGTGTGAACACGCCCCGTTCTAGAGCTGTTGAAGCGCAGAGGCTTATGTCACATTTTGCTGAATTCTTGTCTTCTGGGCCGATCACATTGGATGTATTATTAAATAAATCACAGGTTTGTTTCTTTTTGGCACTGGATTAAACAACTTCATTTGTCAATTCTGCTCATGTTTCCCCATTAATTTTGTAGATTGATGAGGCAGCTGACATCATTCAGAAACTTCATCTTATTGCACAAGAACTACCCTCAGATAAGTAAGGAGGTCATATATTTGTCTAGCACAAAATCTAAAATTGCAGGCAATATTATCACATGAATCCATGTTTCAGGTTTGAAGGAGCAAAGAAGAAAATAGCATCAAAGTATGACGAAATAGAGAAACTGCTCATTGAAGCTTTTGTGACTGCTCATATGCAAGAGGATACTGCTCGAATGAAAGAAATTGCTGCCATTCTGTCACACTTTAAGGGCTATACACAATGTATTGATGCATTCATTGAACAAAGTCAAATGGTAAATTCCTGCTTAAACCCTTATAATCTTATAATATTTTTTTTTGTCCTCTTCTCATTTTTTCTGTTGTGACTCTTTCTTTATACAGAGCACTCTTGAAGGAAAAAATGTTTTTAGGGATGTTATTCCTCTATGTAGAAAAAACTATGAAATCATGAAAGAAGTTTTCCTTAACCCAGAGCAAGTCATGGCAAAATTCATACTGAACATTTATCATGGCAAACTTCAGGTAATATCTCAAATGTCTGAAATGTCTTTCATGCTTTCATCAAAATTCAGCCTGTTGACAATTTTTTTCCTCTTTCAGACGCACATTGTTACTATACTATCAGACAAAAAAGATACTAACTTATATCTCGAGAATCTATATGATTTATATTCCAGGTAATGATTTACAACCTCTTTTGTTTCCTTAATCATTGACAGCTCCGATCATTAATACTACCTTGATTTTGCAGAACTGTTCAGCTCTCTAATGATTTAATGATGTTTGACATGGGTAATGATGAAATGTTTCTATCAAAGCTGACTCAGAACATTTTCCAGAAATATTTGGAGAACTACATTGGGTGTGTGGACTCTCCTTATTGACACATAAGTCCTTTGTTGCCTTTGTCTTGATTTATCATTTTCTTTCTCAGAATGGAGCTAAGAAATTTAAAGGAGTGTAGTGTTGCATCAATCCAAAAATTTTATGACAGCAAGAGCCATCACAAGCGGCAAATTCAAACTGGAGGGTAAAATATGAAGTGACCCCTTTGATACCACCTAATTAATATGATAAATAAAAACACAAATTTTTTCATGAAACTTGTCTTAGATTTCAGGATTTACGCCGAGACTTACAGGCTGTCATTGGAACACGGACCAACATAAATATTGCTCAGATAGATGACTATGGAGGAGAAACATTTTTATCAATGGAGGTGGCAAAATTATTGCTTCAAACAGGAAAGCAGGCCTTCAAACGTTGCACTGTTGTAAGTAGATTATAATTTCCAGTTGTCTATGTCACTATTCATGATATCATTTTAATCTTTTTGGTGTATTTGTTGTTTCAAAGCTTTCAAAGCAAACTGATCAGGCAGCACATGCACAACTCATATTTGATGTTCTTCTCAATCAACTTTTGGCTGAATACGTTGATTATGCTTTAGAGTTGGGTCTGCAAGCAGTGCCAATACCAGAGACTAAAGTCCAGCCCCAATTGTACTTTCTGCAAGTGGCGAGTCAGACCAATGAAATTGTTCATTATCTTGACATGGAAACATTACACAGCTTACTGCCGATTATAGTGTAAGGGATAATTTTCTTTCATGAATATAGCTAAAATATGTTCCTCTTCAAATCAACCAATTTTGTGATTTCCTGCTTTTCTCAGATCTACTCCAAAACATACTGAATGTTTGAACAAAAAGCGACAAATGTTAGAGCAGATTGAAACCAAATTAGATACAGGACTAGACAGGTATGATAATTATAAATATGAATCTAATTTTATGCAGGTTCAAACTACTGTACTCATCTTCCCATATCTTCATTTTCAGAATATTAAGTGCAATTGTTGGATGGGTCAAAATTTATCTCCAAACAGAACAGAAAAAATCAGATTTTAAACCAGAAGCTGATCTTGATACAATGGCTTCACCGGTAAGTCTCTATCATTATTTAAATAATTGCATCCTTTAATAACAGTCATATTTCTAAAATCTTATATTTGTTGTTAGGCATGTTTGGCTGTTGTCCAATATATAAGCAATACCATAAAGCGAATTAAATCATGCTTGGATGGAAAAAATGCTGAAAGTGTTCTATTGGAATTGGGTATACGTCTTCACAGAGTTATTTATGAACACCTGCAACAGTTCCAATTTAATTCTGTTGGTGCCATGATTGCTATCATGGATGTTAATGAATATCGAAAGTGTGTTAAAGATCTAAACATCCCATTGGTTAATACCTTGTTTGACACATTGCATGCTTTGTGCAATCTGTTATTAGTCAAGCCAGAAAACCTGAAGCAAGTGTGTTCTGGTGAAACTTTGGTCAGTGCAAATTTTACTTGTGGTTTGCTATGGAGTCGCTTAGACATTGGAATTTAATGCAAGTCTTCTCTGCGCATTTCTAGGCTGGTCTAGACAACTCCATTTTGGTGAACTTCATCCAGCTTCGCACAGATTACAAGACACAGAAATTGGCAGCATCACTCAAAGGACTGACAACATAAGCTGTATTCTGTTGAGTTTGAGAAATTACTTTGTTATTCTGTTAGAAATTTGAGCAATAAAATAAATGGCTGTTACTGTAGTTTGACTCCATCATTGCAAATTTAACTGCATGTTCATGGGGAAGGGTAACTGACAAATCATTGATTCAATTTTTTTTCCTATTTTTATTATTAGACAAAGTTGAAAGTTGACATCATTCAAAGACTAAAATAAAAACTTTACAATAGTGTACATATGAGCATGATTTATAAAAGGGAAAGCTTAGTTACTTAACACTAAAGGCAAAGTTGACAACAAAAAATAAATCACAATGAGAGTATGTTGACATAAAAAAAAGGAAACGTCACAACTTGGGTTTCAAGTGCAATGGCTAACTAGGATGCAAAATGAATCTTTTTCTTCTTTTTTCTTTTTAGTGTTTCTCATTTTAAGGGTCCACTAAATATATAAAAACACAGCTGAAGACAGATTAGCGCATGCGATAATGGTTAACTTCATGCATTTCACCACAATCTCCTTTAAAGTCAATTTCAATGCTGAAGTCCAGGTCACGATTGTTGCGAGCATTAGGTTTCATCGAAAAGTAACCACTAATTTCGTCGTTCTTCTTGACAGTCATGTACTCATCAAAGTAAAACACAGTCTGTTTCCAGTGAGTGTACTGCGCATCTGGTGCTGTGCTGAAGCCCATCCTCTTGTGACACTTGGTGAACTCAATGGTGAAATAAGTCACAAGTGCTTGAACATAGTCATTGCGCTTAACTTGAAGTTGAAACGGAGATTTAAAGTCCAGATCTTCCTTTTTCACTGTGTACAGATCCACCTCCTTTACCAAACAGGCATTGGAGACAACCTAAGAATGGAGAAAGAAAATCGATTATTTGACTGGCAAAGATCTTTGAAGGGAGCTTAAGATGACTAATTATATTTACCTGCTTGGGATCAACAACATCAACCAATGGCTCACTGATTGCCACTTTC
Organism: Thrips palmi; assembly: GCF_012932325.1. NCBI lineage: Eukaryota > Metazoa > Arthropoda > Insecta > Thysanoptera > Thripidae > Thrips > Thrips palmi. The sequence continues at coordinate 6,437,748 of NW_023144626.1, read as the reverse complement.
CTGATAGAGCTCATGTCAAAGCCATAGACATCATCCCACCAGTTAATCTTCTCATCCTTGTACTGCCGGTCCTCAATGGCACACACGAACAAGTTAGCTCTGTCAGGGAACATAAGGCCATCAGGCTGCAGCCACTTATCCCGGGCATACAGAACTGTATCCAACATAGATTCATAGAAAAGACAGTATCCCATCCATTCAGAAATGATAATGTCCACTTTCTGAATGCCATCAGGAAGCTCCACCTCCTCAACCTGAAAAAAAAAAAAATTAATATGCAGGTACTGACACAAGGCAAATTCAAATATTATGTATATCTGTGAATAGAGACATGACGCACCTTTCCCTTAATAATGGAAACTACGTCACTGAGTCCATTAGCTTCAACAATTTGTTTGGCATACTCAACAATATTAGAGCAATCAATACCAAAAACTTTGGCTGCTCCTGCTTTAGCCGCAAACATTGAAAGGATGCCAGTACCGCACCCAATATCAAGAACAATTTTGTCCTAAAGGAGAAAAACAAAACATTGTTTTATCTTCACTCATAACCAACCGCAAGTCACAAGATTGAACGGAATTGCATTTAAACTGTACCTTGAACAAATGCTTGTTGTGGTACATGGCATTTCTGTAAGTGAGTGTCCTAACTTCATCTTTTAACATTTCTTCATGAATACCAAAATGGGCATAAGAGTCAAAATAGTAGTCTCGAGATGTCATTTCTTCCACTTTGACATCATCCTTTTTGGTTGTTCCATTTTCTTCTTTCGTAGGAGTGTTGACCTCCGACGCAACCTCCATATTCTCTTCTAGTTTGCACCCCTGAAATTAATAATAATAATAATTTAAAAAAAGCTAGTACAAGGTCAATTTGAGAGAAAGGAAAAAAAATTATCCTATTAAAAAATTTTAGCTATGGGCGATTCATTAATTCAAAAATTTGGAATAAACTCTGCAAGAGTTAACATTAACATGTATCACGGGGGGATGGGAGGGGGGGGGGACCATGGCAGTTGCTAATGTACAGGCCATGCTGCCTGCCTGTATATAAACAAAAACGTCGTTGTCGAGCCGCACTGAGCTAGCCCTGTGAGAGGTTCCTTGAGACTACGCGCCGCATTTAATGCAGAAGCTAAGGACAACATGTCGGAATCTTCGAACTGGAGGAAAAGCGACGACAGATCAGAACAAAGAAATACAACGGCCCCGGCCAACGGACCACGCGGGATAACCTGAAAACTAGCCAAGGCCAAATACACTATTCAGCGGCCAGGCGACATTCTATAATCGTGAGGGATATGTCAAAAGAAATCGACACGAGAGTCGACAGGGAACTGAAATAAAGAAACTAAATTAACCAAATAGGGACAAAAAGCGAATGAATCACCGATAGCGGCATCCGAAAGCGGCGAAGATACCCCGCACACCGAGCCAGAACACCGGGACTGTATGCCAAAGCAGCGTCATTTACCTTCATCGCAGACTTCAAACTGTTAACGTTCGGAATGGTGGCGAGTCTACAGAGACACTAGAGGGACGAAAATTGCCTTGCCGCTTGCAGCAGTGAGCAAATAGGTGGACGACCGGAGATGAACTGCTGCGAACTCCCGCGGCGGCGACGAAACGAACGAGTTGAGTGGAGCGCGGTGCGGCAATGAAACGAAGGACAGGCAAGGGGGGTGCGGGGAATGGAACTGCGGACAGCGCGAACCCAACGGCCCCGTTGTTCGCCAATTTCTCCGGAAATTAGCCCACAAATAACGTGACCTGGTACTATGGGCGCGAGAGTGTACAGCGGGAGGTTCCTCTCCCAGAGGCGTTAAAATACAGGTCCAAAATACCCACCTCTTTCGGTTGGCCGTTGACGGTGATTTCTGCTGCCGGCATGACGACTGAGGACGCCGCCATTGTGTGGTGTGGTCACTGCCGGCAACTGCGCAGTACAAATAAAAAATCAAGACACGTTTAAAATCAATCTAAGAGTTATTACAAGATTCTTTTCTTCTCCACTTACTGCTGCAGGGGATTTCGGCACGTGTGTTTGAACCCTCGGTTATCTGAACTTCCCCTCCCTCCCTACTCACTGCAAATAACTTGGAAGTTATTTGCAGCAACAATAATCCGTTTTCGATTGATTGGTTAGATTTGACGGTCAGTTTGCAAAGTACTTCTCGAATCAGAATAAGGTGTATTTCACGGTGGTTTGATAAGCGTCTCCTTCCTTTCCATTGGAAATCTCTGGTCGAAAGAAGATTTGTCCCTATGCTAACTTGAATGTCCCTAGCCCACTCTTCCTTCTCTCTCTCTCTCTTTTCGCTTTCTCTCTCGCACACACACTCACTGAAAAACAAAAGAATTCTTTATTCAAACCGTTCAAACCTGGACCTGGACCATGGATGAAGAGGAAAGTAAATTGGGTAAGTGTCATTGAATCGATACGTTTGTATTTTGGAAATTTTCGCCGTGCTATTTAACGTAACATTAACATACATGGTAGATACGAATTGGTTACTTCTGATTCGAGGAAGGATTCGTCCGACCCAACCTAACTCCTTGGTGACCTAGACCCTATACGTTAGGCCTATTTTTGTCCATATCCTGATCCTTGGCTTTGCTTGAAGGCTTGTAACACGGAATTCTTCGCATAACTCTTTGCAAAGCCTTTGAAAATTATGTAGCGTTTCCCGATTCGCCTTCATCCTATTGGGGGTTGAACACCTCCCTAACTTTTGTAAACAAAAGCAGAAGGATGGCTGCTGCCTGCTTGTTCTCCTAATTTGTTTGCTGGCTTTAAAAATTACTTCCAAATTTACTTATTTTTTTTGTTTTGAAAATTTTATCTTTTAAATTCAGTTTTGACTTTGTTTTTTAATAGTTTGGTGGAATTTAGTTTTTTTTTCTTCAACTCTGTATACTGTGTTAATTTAGTTACTAAATCTAACTTTCTTATAATCTAAGTAGACATCATATCTCCAATTATTTTTCTCTTTTCTGAGTTGAATTTCCCATTGATAGATTTTGGCGGAGCCCCTGCCAGGATATGTCTTGTGGGGGCGACACTTGCTGAAGACCCTGCAGTCTTAAATGCTGTCCAGGTGAGTCGACGTCTAAAGAAAGTAACATTCATTGAGAAAAGCATTCTCAAATATGTACAAAGTTACAACCTATTTTTTTCTGAATTTTGCAGACACTTGGCCTTCCCGTTATTTCTGAGACGCCTCAGACATTAATAGAAGATAACATATGCACCCTTCTCATTGTAGAAGACATGGAAAACCCTATATCACCAACCCACAACCCTCTTTTGCGGTAAGTTTGCCACATACCGTGCTCCATGTAGAAACCCACTCCTCCTGGCCTGTAGCTTTAATGGAAGATGACTTTGATATTGTTTTGCAGTGTCATTGGTAGGACAGCGTTAATTGAAATTGTAGAGAAAGGAGGAAGCCTTCCTACCAACAGCAGGCCACTCTTCAACCATGCTATGGCGGGCTTAGTGGTTTGCTTCACAGGATTTCGTAAAAGAGAACATTTGGTAAGTTCATTTATACTGACATTCTATCATGGCCATTGTGTGCACGTGAGGATTGCTATTTAATAATTTGGTCCTTTAATTTTCCATTATTCTCTTAGATGAAACTGGTTCGTTTAGTGCAATATATGGGAGGCAGTATTAGAAAGGAGATGTCTGCTTCAGTGACTCATTTGATTGCTCAAGGAGTTGGAGGAAAGAAATATCAGTATGCAATCACATTTAGAGTTCCTGTAATGTCAGAGTCATGGGTATTTCAAGCGTGGGAAAGACGTAGAGAAGTAGGGTTTGGAGCAGCTTCGGCAGACTTTACCGTGAGTATGATTATGGTATTAATAATAGACCTTGCAATTGATGTCCTTTAAGACATCTCTTTTTAATAATCTTTTCTTTTTCTGTTTTACAGAGTCAACATAAACTTAAGCCTTTCCAGGGAGCCAAAATATGTTTTTTGGGTTTTCCAGAGGATGAAAAGAAGCACATGGAAGAAGTCCTTGTTGAAAATGGGGGAGAGGTTGCAGATGCTGCTGAAAGCAGTCATATTGTGAGTTGTTTTTGTTTTACTTTCTTATTTTTTCTCTAAATATGGTGGTTGGTAGTTGTTAAGCTCTTCATCTTTTACTGTTGGGTTGTAGACATAACAACTTTTGAGTCAGAGATTTTACATTATGTCCATTTAGCACTGGCCAAATTTGGTCTCTGTTTATCTTGATGAATTCAAATGAGAATTAATTGGTCTTTGGTCAGTGCCAATTAGGTAGCCTTGCTCAGATCAGTTTAGGATCTGTGAATTGGACCAAAAAAAAACATGTTGTTAAATCTTTAATATGATTCCTGCTGCCTTTCAGTTTTTTTTAATAACGAGTTTATTTGTATTTGTGCATGTTTCCTAAAGGATGAACTCAGGTGAGATAAGCGCCGGTGTCTTTCTATCTCTCGATCATTCTGGCACTCATTTACTTAACATTCCATTCTTTGTAGATGTAGTGCTCTTGTCACTCTGTTCAAAAAAAGATACTTTGCATGTCCATGAATGGCAGCATCATTGAGCATGCTTGGTGCACATTGTCAGGGATGGAGTGGGTGTGTTTACAGGTGGTGGAGAGCTACAAGGCTTACAACCTGCTCAAGGGAAAGCCAGCTCCTGTGCCCACAGCAGTTGAAAACAAACCCCAACATTCCAAGTCGCCCGACCCGTCGCGCCCCATCCCTCCTCAACGGAGGAGATCCTCCTTTCTGCACCTCCTACTTTCCCCAAATAAATATCCAGCCATCCGTGAAGAAGAAGGTCCCAGTTCACCAAGAACACCAGAGCCTAAGAGTCCCTCTTCGTCATCACTGTATGAAACGCCTAGGAACAGTGTTCTGCCCCTCAATGCTCCATTCTTTCCGAGCATAAGTGAATTACCAACCTCCACACCTATTGATGTGGTTGACCATCAAGATAGCTCTCATGATGATATGGTCACTGCTGAGGATTGGGATATGGATGATGGTCCTTGTGACCATTCTATCAAACTAATTGGGTCAGAGACCATACTGGAGCAACCAGCTCAAGCGGTGGATGATCCCATGGCCTGTGATCAAGAGGAAGCCGCTTCTGCTCCGGTACTTGCTTTTCTTCTTCAATATCTTTCTCTTTGATGTCTGTCATATGTTCACTTTCTTTGCTTCATAACATAGTTCTTGTTTCAAAAGGGAGATTTGCATGATTTTTTTTTAAATTAAAGACTATTGGAAACTTATTTATTTTCTATTGGTTTTGTGCATCTTAAATTTTTAACACAGAAAAAATTGTGCATAACCTGTCTACATGCCTTTGTTTCTTTGCCATCCATTTATTCATTCATGCATGCACTTCATTTTCCTACCAATCTGTCATTTTGACTGTTGGCCTTCTAATGGTTGATTGTTTTTAGTTCCAAATTTGTATGTTGGTGGGCCTTATTTTTGCTGTTTTTGTTTGAAAGTTGTTTATTTTACTTTCCTTGTTCTTCTGTTCTTGTTTTTTTTGGGGTTTTTTTTTGTTTGTTTTTTTAAGGTTTGTTTTGTTTTTATGTAAATGTTTAACAAAATACTGTATGTACGTATTACATTATATTTGTTTTGTTTAAATTTTGGTCTATTTCTAGGTGGTTGATGAAATTCAAGCTCCAGAAGTTCCACAAACCGCCATTGGCCATTCGCATATAGTGAAGCCAGAGTGGTTTTGGATATCAGTTCAAAATGAAGGGGCTGCAGATGAGACTGAGTACAAATTTGAAGTAAGGGTCCTCTGATCATCTGTTCTGTGAACATTCCTTTCTTTTTAAATTTCCTTTTGTAACATTTTGGCTTTCTTTTTGTTCATCAACAGAGCATTGAAAGTGTTTTGAGTCCTGCAACATCCAGGGACTCCCTAGGAACTCCAACGTCATCTCGTGTGAGGAAACGAAAACGTATTGCTGCATCAAGGCTGGTTCCTATAGAGTCCCCAAGCTTACATAAGCGCCGTTCGTCTGTTAGTGATGCGGGTCTTCTTAGTTTGAGTGGTTCGTTTTTGGATTGTTCCGCTGTGTCAGAGAAAGGAGCAACTGATGAAGTTGAGTCAGCTACATTGAAAAGTTTGAGTCCAAGGCAACAAGTATTCCATGAACTTGTACAGACTGAAACAAATTATGTTGGTATTTTACACACAATAATGACCCTAATCAAGGCACCTTTAGAAGAAATGACTGACGAAGAAGTCCCTTTATTAGACAACACAGAGCTAAAAACCATTTTTGGACATCTTCCACCGATCTACGAATTGCATTCTAAAATGTTGCAAGAACTTAGTTGGGCCAATTCTCACTGGGCTGATACAACAAGCATAGGAAACATTATCCTAAAGCATTCTCGTGATATGGTCAAAGCTTATCCTCCATTTGTAAATTTTTTTGAACAAACAAAAGAAATGTTGCACAAATGTGATCAATCAAAACCAAGGTTTCATGCATTTTTGAAAGTGTGTCAAAGTAAACCTGAATGTGGACGTCAGACCTTAGGTGAACTCTTGATTCGCCCTGTGCAAAGATTACCAAGCATTAGCCTCCTGTTGGGAGATATCCTCAAGCACACTAGCAAGAATAATCCTGATCATGCTGCTCTAGAGGAGGCACTTAAAGCCATTCGTGAAGTCATGACGCACATCAATGAAGACAAGCGGAGAATGGAAGCTTGCATGGATATGTTTTCAATTTTTAATGATATAGACAACTGTCCTCCACACCTTGTGTCATCGCACAGAGCTTTTGTCGCACGATGCAATGTTGTGGAGTTGAGTCATGAGCTCAGTGGCCGGGGAGATGCTCTTGTCTTTTTTCTCTTCTCTGACATTTTGGAGGTATGTATTGCTTTGAATGATTGTCATATTTTTGTGATTACATGTTGTGCATGATAGCTTGTTAAATGTTCCTTTTATATAATGAACAGGTATGTAAAAAGAGGTCCAAAGCAGGAGGATCTTTGAAGAGTCCAAATACTGCCACATTACGTAACACTAAACATTTCAAGCATGTACGGCTCATTCCTTTATCTGACATAAAACGTGTCTTTGATGTGCAGGATAGAGAAGGAGTTACTGAAGGCAAGTTTTATTTCCCAAACCTAGTGGATTTTATTTAATAGCAAAGTGTCTCAAGGGAATTTGTTCCTAACAAATACTTTTTAATCTTGCAGAACCTGAAAAATTGTTTGCCTTGAAGTGTCGTAGCAATCAAGAGCTTAAAGAGAAACTTTATTCCTTTGAACTTGTGGATGATGATGTTGATAAATTGAACTTCCTACAGACACTCTGCAGGCAGCTGGCTAACACAGTGTGCAAAGCTGATGCTGTAAGTGGTCATATTTGAATTTCTATGATATGTTATGGGTAGATTAGATTTCATGGTAAATCTTAATTTCCAGGCTTATTTTTTGTCACCTCTTGAATATGGAGAACTTGATATTGCATCGAATGATGCAGCTTTTGGCACATTGAGTAAAGCATTCAAGTAAGGTTCAAACCATTTTATTTAATGCCAAGTTTATTGTTATTGCCTTGTAACTGACTTAACACCGACTTGCAATAATTATTTTTTAGATTGGCATCAAGGACGCGGATGAAAATAGGGCGTACATTCAGCTTCAACAAGACTCCGAGCAAGCTGAAAAGGGCTGTGTCAACCATGATGAGTCCATTTGGAAGTACCACAAACCTTACACCCGCCTCACAGCTTGCTCAAATGCGATTGGCCTCTTGTACAAATTTAAATGTAAGAAATCATACCAACACCATCCAAAACAGGTCTGATCCTCAATATTTGAAAGAATAATTTGTCTAACATGACTTTGTTTTCAAAGGAGCTTGGGTCACCTGCTGAACCTGAAGGTTTGAAACCACCTATGTCAGTACAACCCAGACGAAAGCACAACAAAAGCTCTTCTTTGAGTATGTCATCATTTCGAAGACTATGAGTTAACTGCCAAAGTTCCCAATTTGGTTGTGTTGTATTGTATTGTATTGTAGTGCTTTATTGGGCCTTATTATTTTATTGTTGTTGCAAATGACTAATCTAAGATTTTATTCACTTCTTGCCTTCTGTTAAAATGGCTCTGTATATTCAGATCTGAAGCACAGTTTCAAACAATGTGACTGATTTAAATAAAGAGAGGTGAGTGCCCTGATGCTTTGGTTTGTGTAGTACTCGTGTTCAAGCAAAGTACCAATTTATGTTACTTCTCCAATCATCGAGATGTTGATGCTTTTTAAAGGGACTGCTTTGCATTCTTCGAAAGTTTTAAGGCACTCTTCACTCTTTTCAATTTCTATGAATTACTGCTGTATTGTTTTTAAGTTCTTCTTGTGTAAATATTACTGAGCTTTCCGTCTAGTTAGTGTTTTCTTTGTACATTATCTGCAATGTATTAACAAACAAAAAAAAAATGTTAGTAATTATGTGCTGAATACCATTGGTTTTTCCATGGTACATTTAATTGTCTCTTCAGTTTATTTGCCGCATCTGATTTTCTTATCTTTGCCATCTCTCAAAGATGTTGCATTGAGTGTGTCTGTGATAAGAGTTGTGGCTGTGAAGCTTCAGTTCCACTCATTTTGTGCAGTTCATCCTCAGTGATGGTGTCCTTGCGTCTCTCACTGATAATTTGTGCATTGGATAGATCTGACAGGAAAAGTGATCCTAATTTTTCCCTTTTACTCATTGTGAGATGAAGGGATAGTTTCTCTTCCTTGAGTTCAGTTCAGTTCATTTATTAGCCAATAAATGAATCTACTGTTCACAGAGATTATATTTATAGGTGAGATGTTAGTGTGTGTATTGTGTGATTCACAAGGCTCATTATCTGATGATTTTGGTATTTGCATTACAAATTGTCTTCAAGAGGCCAAATTTTATCAAATCTGGATGGTTAAGAATAAGAAAGTGTGTATTATGAAATGCTTCAGTGTAGTGACAATATGAACAGTTTTGTGTTATTCAAAAGCTATTTGAATCTGTTGGCCTATTGATAATTTGTCATATCTTTTGGCAGCCTTTTGTACAAAGGAGTTGTATACATGTGCTGCTAGGTTTAGACTGATAGTAATGGAACCTGGACCTTAAACATTTGGTTGTGCTATGTATCTTAACCTTGTGTGTATGAACTTTCGATGGAGGCAAGCGTAGTCTGCTTACTTCTCAGTTGTTGGTAGCTTGATGCTTGCCTCATTAATCGTTAAATATTACTGTAAGACTGGTATTGTTGGTCCAGTCCTTATTTAATTTGTTGAAATTTGGAAAACTTAAACTCTCTTGCTGTATTATGTTGATTCTCTACACCACATATTTTCTTGGATGATAACTTTTGAGCTTTTTGTTAATTGGTTTAAAATCATCAGTGCTGTTTCTGTGTTTCCCACAAATTTGTGGAAGAAAGTCTTTCACATTTTGTAGCTTTGACGCTCTTGACTAATGATTGTGTCTTTCCATGTCTATTTTAATGTTTCCTTTTGTCCACAGTTGCTTTTAAAAATTCATAAATTCTATGTGTTTTAATATTACTGTATTATTGTTTTGAGAGAAAATGTCTTTATTAAATGCTTGACCTTTATCATCTTACCCAAATAGACTTTTAATTTAGATTCTGTCATCAAGGTTTCATTCCACTGCATGGAGATTGGGCAGGGCAACAATACGGGTGTATAAATTTCTGTTGTCATTATTTGAAATCATTAGTTGGAGTTCTAATTTAGAATCACCTGAAGTTCATGTTAATAAGGAAAATAAAGCTAAAATCAAAAGTGACAATTGTTACTGGATAGTATCTAACTGTTGCAAATTACCTTTTCCGAAGTGTCCATCTGTCAATCAGTCCCAACTGTAATAAAAGCTCGGTGGTTGTATATTTTTGCATGTTATTGTATAGTGATTTATAACTATGTGTGTGTCACTCCCAAAAGCCCTATGAAAAAGTCTTTGTTTTGATATTCAAAGTTGTATTATTTATATATTAAATTATCCTAGTGAGGTATTGTTTTATTGTATTCTGGGTTGAACTGAATTGTGTTACACTTATTCAAGGGAAGATCTTCGGTACATGTGTTTTCATATCAAGCCAAGTTCGCTTGCCAAAGAATTTATATCAGTTAAAATCAAAAAGTATTTATAAATTGTATTGTTCAGTATTGGATAGGTAATTTTATTTTTGTGTACATGATAAACATATAATAATTAGTAATTAAAAATTGGGTGCTTTAAAATTCAGCTCAACTCAGACATTGTGTCACTCATTCAAATTTGTATATTTTGGTCCAACCTCTTCCTTGGGATGACATACTTATCAAATTTGTTACCAAATGTCAAATATTTATAGTAACTAATTTTCTGACTGTGTGTGCTGTGTCTGCTTTGTCGAGATCTCTTTCTTGATTTGACAAGTCTTGCCTGCTTTATCAAATTCCCCTCTCAACATGTGTAAGATAGTGGTTTAATAGGTTAATAGTAGTAAAGGTAATTATTTTCCTCCTATTTATTTTGGGGTATAAAGATTTCCCTAAACTTCTGCTATAGAACCTCAGATAAGGAATTCTTTGACTGTTCACAGTAAGACTAGATTGTAAAGGTGTGTAGAAAATTAGTTTGTACTTACTGTGGTACATAAGTCTTCTTTGAATCTACACCATTATTTGATGGCATTTGTTCTGGCCTTAGTTTAACTGTGGTAGTTTTACCCTCTGATATGCTGTTAGTTAAACCCAAACCCTTGCCCATAGAAGGTTATTACCTGTCTAGATGCGGTTTCCCCATAAGCATCACTTTCGCTTTTGCCCCTCTTTCTTTCCGAGATGTTTGTTTGTTTGTGCTCTACCAGAGCAAGGTAAAAAGAATCTGAATTTATTATGTGTAATATGTGACTGTTAAAAGTAATCCGAGAGTATTAATAAAATCCTAAGAAACTAAGACTCGAGTTTTTTTTGTGTGTTTTTTTCTTCTTCTTTCCTCGCTGGCTCACCGAGCCGGGTCCTTGGAGTCGGCGTCGTTGGCGTCGGGCAGCTGGTCGAAGAGCTCCCGTCCGCGCTCCAGAGCGGTGGCCTTCCGCTCTCGTTCCCTCTCTTTGCTTCCTGCATTTGCATTCAAGCGGCTCAGATTCGAGGCCCAGAAAGCGGACAAGCGAGGCAATAAGCCTACCCACCCTCGAGAGCAGTTTGGAGCCTCTCGAGCTGCATCACCAGCCTCCGCATCTCCCGCCCGAAGTCGTATTCCTCCGATTCCGGGTCCGGGGCGGCCTCCTCCAGGGTCTCCAGGGTGTACGAACTCGTTTCCATGTCCTTCAGCAAGGGAATATATTCAATTTAAAATTAAAAAAAGAAAGAAAGAGACAAAGAAAATACAAACACGGAGCGTCTGCGGGTGGAGAGGCTCCCTTCCCTGGCCTACCTTGCCCTTGGTGGCCCGCTGCAGAAAGGCGCCCAGCTGCTCTAGGATGGGGCGCAGTTCCTGCGAGGCCTTGACGCCCTCCGGGGAGGCCGTGGGCGAGGCCGTGGGCGAGGCTGTGCCCGCGGCCACCCGGTCCGCCTCGTACTGCAGCAGCTGCTGCTTGGCCTTCTCCTTCTCCTGGGCCACTTTGTTCTGAACAAAGGCGATTCGCAAACGCGCCTGTTAGGCAGGCAACCAAGGCAACCCTCGCGCCACTCCAGCGGCACGTCCGCACGCTTACCAAGATGTCCCTGCGGAGGGTTTCCACCTGCCGGTCCAGGGCTTCTTGCTGGGTGGTTCTCTTCCGCCAGTCGACCTGCGAGTGGAGTGGCATGGCCGTGACGAGCATGAGGCTCTACGCCAACGCCGGCCTGCTCGCCGCCACGGCCAAGGCCACGGCCAAGGCCACGGCTACCCACCTTGGACGGCACCTTGATGACGTTCTGCTGACCGCGGAAGGGCACCTTGGACGCGGCGGGGGCGGGCGCCTCGAACTCGAACTTCTTGGGCTTCCACAGCACCCGCTTGTCGAGGTCCTCCTTGATCCGGAGCTCCATCTTCTTCATCTTGTCCGTGATATGCTGCCGGAACTCCTCCTCGCCCATGGCAGCCGAGGCGACCGAGTCGGTGTTGCTGATGGTCAGGTGCTTGTCCTTGAGCTCGTTCCACAGCTCGCCGTTCTGCTTGGTGATGCACTCCCGCAGCACCAGCAGTTGGGTCACCTGCGTCGTTCATGTCACAAAAGGGCTTCCACACTGTAGGTGCCCCCTTCCGGCGCACGGGTTCGCCTACTCCACCCTCTTTGGCGGCAACTTACTATGTTCTTGGTGGCCCTCGCCTTCTTGTTGGTGTTGCCCGTCTGCAAGTCCGTCTCCACATCCAGCAGGTCCTTCTGGAATTCCTCCAACTGCCGCTTGAAGAGGAAGCGTTCCTTGTGCAGCTTCGTCTCCAGCTCCAGCTTTTCTTTGGCTATTTCCTGTGACAACCATCACCGACTTCAGCACCGATCGGTTTGCGCAAACCACGCGCGCTTTTTCTGGTTCGAGAGCCTTTTCTTTTTTACAGTGTGGGTTTGCCTGCAGTTCCTGGAGCCGCTGGAGGTCCGGATACAAATGTGCCGTGAGTTCGTCGCGCTCCTGGCGCAGCGACTGCCAGGTGCTCTCCAGCGCCCGGCCGGCCTCACTCATCTCCTCGATCTCCCTGGGGATGAGGGAGAGCTTTAAAAGGTTTCTATTTATCAGATGTTACAAACATATATACACTCTTCCTACGCTAACTTTCAAGTTCCGTCCGCGCGGAGCGCCCGGCTCATAGGCAACTCTGCTCGCTTCAGCGCTGCCGCGTGCGGCGTGTTGCCTATCGCGCGCTTCGCAGGCGCTCGCCGTAACGAGGAACGGGGCGGACGTACGTACGTGGTGAGGTGGTCCCCAAGGCGCCGCAGCTCGTCGGCCTGGTCGTCTAGCTGGTCCACCTCGCGGTACACCCTGTCACTGTACAGCCTGCCCTCCAGCCTCTCGCGGCGCTCCTTGCGGCGCTGGAGGTGCTCCAGGCTGTCGACGAACGAGTTCCTGGAGCCGTGGCGGTACAGCTCCTGGCCGCCGGCAGAGATCGCCGCGCCGCGCGGGCCGTGGCTGTGGCCGCCGTGGCCGGCATCCTGCAGCTGCTGGCGCGCGCGCTCCTGCTCGCGCGCCAGGGTGAGCTGCAGCTCGGCGTGCTCTGCGTCGGCCTGCTCGCGCAGCTTGCCGACGGCGTCCATCTCCAGGGCCTGCGCCTGCGTCTGCCGCGACAGCTCGTACTGCAGGCGCTTCACCTGCACAGCCCAAGCACGCCCCATGAGACACCGCTCGGCCTCGTCGTCGTCCTCCCCGTCGCGCTGGCCCCGGCCTCGCCTGGTGCTGCAGCAGCCCGCAGGTGCGGCGAAGCTTGTCCTCCGTGGCGCGCATGGCCACCACGCTGCGGCACGCCTTGACGAAGGGGTCCCTCTCTCTCCGCCTAAGTCAGACAGATGACTCATGGGGCGTTCCGCTTGGGTGCGAGAGAGACAGTCACGAATCGCTGTTCGGAATCACCCACTTGGCGCGCCCGAGCTCCACGCGGGCCAACAGCAGCTCGTGCTCCTGGATGAGCTCCTTGAGCTGGCCGATGGTCTCCTTGGTGATGGCGTGCGAGTCGCTTGGCGCGCTTCGCAGGGACGGCGACGACGCGTCGGCCTTGGCCACGGCGTCGTCGCCGAGGACGCTCCTCCGCGAGTGCAGCAGCGGGGCGTCCATGTCCACGTCCGCGGCGTCCGAGGCGCCGCTCGGCTCGGGTTGCAGCCGCTGCAGCCGCAAGCGACTGGCGCTGCTGGCGTCGCGCGCGTGCAGGCGCTGCAGCAGGCGCACGAGCACGGCGCCGTGCTTCTCCAGGGCGCTCTCCACGTAGGCGTGCTCCTGCTCCAGCGTGCGCGTCGCGGCGCGCACCTCGGCACGGAGCTCGTCCCAGCACCGCCTCGCCTCGCTCGCCGCGCCGCTCGCGCCACTCGCACCCGTGCCAGAGGCCTCGGCGTCCTCGATCTGAGTCTGCAGGTCGCGCAGGGACTCCAGCTTGGCCTGGCACGCTTCGTACCTGCAAGCGCCACGAGAGGCGTTGGGAGTGTTGCCTTGCCGAGAGCCCCCCTGGGACCCTTGAAGGTACTCACAGGTCCTTCCAGCGGTCAATGTCTCGGTGGAAGTTGACATGGGCCAGACCGCTGTTGGAGGCCTCTGGGTGGGGGCCTTCGCTCTGGCTGCCCCGGGTGCCCCAGACCTCGTCGTTGCCAGTCGCCTCCTCGGATCCCTGCTGGGCCTGCTACTCGTCATGAGTCGAACGTCCCTCTTTTTGTTTCAACCCGAACCATGGTGCTTCGCTTCACTCCAAGCTCTAACCCACCTCGTCATCGTCGCTGGGCCTACTGTCGTCTACGGACTCGCTTATCTCTGTATCTCTCGCGTCAAAACTCGTTTCTTTTTTCTGCATGCCTTGATTTCGAATCCCGGGAGAGCCTGCTCTCGACTGAACCAGATCCAACTAGCCAATATAAATCGTAGGGACGATACCAAGACAGACAAACACTCCCGGGGTTTGTTGCTGTGCGCAGTCTTTTGTTTTGTTTTCCCTCCCTCCATTTTCCACCCCTCCCCCTTCCTCCTCCCCCCTCCCCCTCCGTTCTGTCTGTTGCTTGATGTCCACAATGTCTTCCAATGTGGCAAATGTGTCAGAGACTTGTTTCGCTGCTTGAACGGAATAAACCACAATGAGCAGTCACAAGAAAGGGAAGAAGGCTGAAAAGCCTAACAAGCCCAGTGAAAAACACAACAATCACCTAGTGTCGGGTCTCGAAGATTACAGAGTTAAGGTGCAAGATAAAAATAAAGGGTAGGTTAACCTTAAACTTGACTCGTCGTTCTGCTTTCTTATCATGGAATTTGTCTTTTCTGAAAATTGTTTGAATGACTATGGTTGAGGATTGTGATAGTCGAGCCTCTATCTCTGATTGTCAATGGGGAAGATGAAGAGACAACTCATCATATATAGGATTCAAGCTCTCATCAGATGGTTCTCAATTCTTGAACCCATTCATATTTCGTTTTCGAATTTGACTTGTTTTTCAGCAATGTCAGCGTTCCAGATCAAGATAACTCTCCTTCACTTAAAGTGGAAATGCAAACATTGCGCCTTGCCAAAAATTTGGAGTCTCAAATGTTGGATACCTTACGGCATCTATATGGAGAGGTATGATTGGTCTTTCAACTGCAACTCAGAAGACTTTGTTTTGATTTCATGCTCTTCTTTTGTCTTTGTCGTTTGAATGTTATAGAACTTTGCCTTAAGAAATCAGTCGCACTATCGTGACAAGGGGGCCAATCTGGGGCGACATTATTGGATAGGCAGTGGAGGTCTTCGTGTTATGGGTGGAACAGACTATTCTCAAAAAAACCGCAAGAAAACATTTGCTGAACAAAATGCTTTTGCCATTGGCAAACTCAAGGGGTAAGTCCACTTCTAGTCTACACATTTACATTAAGTGATTATGGTGCAATTAATTCATTCTCTTAACCATTCCATTTCAGGTATGGTTTCCATGAATCCCACTGCATAGAAACTCTTCAAGCAACTCAAGGTGACCTGGGTGCTGCCTTAGAAATGCTGATATCACATTATTTTCACCTCCCTCTACCCTCATCTGATGCACCAAAGTCTGACATACCTGATGACATACTAGAGCAAAGGACAGATGAGAAGGCCTCCCTGGAATCAATTTATGAAAAAGCTTTTGAAGAGAGATTGCCCAATAGAGTATGGGCAGCAAAATTGGATCTACCTTACCTCCTCGAGCGCTGTAAAGTCCCACAACATGGTAAATCACAATCCAGTGATGGTCGAAACCGCCAACAAAAGGCTAACAGGAATACCCGATCTAAGGAATTATGCAACTTTATTGCTAGTGGTAAGCCATGCAAATATGGTGATAAGTGTAGGTTCTCTCATAAAGTCTCAACTTCCAAAGAGAACTCTGCTGAAACTGTTCAACCTGAAGATAATGAGTTTACATTGGAAATAAGATTTCCTCCTGGTAATTATATTGAACACACTCACCCTTTTTTTGTCATGTTTTCTTAAAACCATTTTAACTGCTTAATTTTGGATTTGTATTGTTCTATCAAATAGGTTCCAAATATCCACTAGAGTGTCCACTGCTGTGTATTAGTACACCTTTCCACTATTTCCCTCCTGCCCTATGCTTGCGAATAACCAGTAGGCTGATTACTGAAGCAAGAGATTGTGCTGAACAGGTATGCCATGCCAAGTTTATCACATTTTTTTCACATGTTTGCACTTTTCTATTATTCCATTTTACAATAGTATTTTTTATATCAGGGTTTCCCATCAATTTATACCCTAATTGACTTACTGCAAAATCAACCTAGTGAAATTTTGGACCATTTGAATAAGATTGGAGAAGCATTTCCTGATCCCAATGAACCACTTTTGGGATCAAGTGTTGAGTCTGAAGAGGAGAGTGATGATGTAGAGGAAGCCATCGAAGAATCAAAAGAAAAGGTTCAAGTTCGAAGACAGCGCAGAACCTCAGCAAATTTGATTGAACGTCAAAGGTAAACTCACTTAACACTCCCTCCCCCCTTTCCATTTTATAAGAGACAATAATTCCAGTTTTTAAATGCCTGATTTGTTTTTGTGAATTTTTCTTAAAGGCAAGATGAGCGACTTGCAAGAACCTTTCTAGACAAGAGAAAAAACGAGTTGTATGAGAAGAGTCTTAAAGACAGGCGAAATCTTCCTGCATGGCAGAAAATGCCAGAAATTCTAGAAGCAGTAAAAAATTTTCAGGTGGTTGTAATTTGTGGAGAAACTGGATGCGGTAAAAGCACACAAGTGAGTTTGAGGAGTACCTTTGTACAATGTTTTTCAATTTTCAGGTGGCTAACCAAATCCTTCGTCCACAGGTTCCCCAATTCTTGCTTGATGAGTGGCTTCTTAATTATACAATGGACCAAAGTAAAACATGTGAAATAGTTTGCACCCAACCTAGAAGGTTATCTGCTATTGGTGTTGCTGAAAGAGTTGCTGATGAGCGTGTTGAAAAAATTGGTGGTACAGTAGGATACCAAGTAAGCCTTCTTTAAAATTGATAAATTTGTTTGATCTGTACACCTGTACATAAGCTTGGTGAGGTAATCTTGGTAATTTTTCTAGATTCGTTTGGAAAGTAAGCTCTCGTCTCAGACACGCCTCCTTTTTTGTACCACTGGTATTCTCCTCCGAAGGCTTGAAAATGATCCTGAGTTGAGGTCTGTTTCTCACATAGTTGTTGATGAAGTTCATGAAAGGAGTGAAGAAAGTGATTTTCTCCTCTTTATTCTTCGAGAGCTTCTTCCAAAAAGGCCTGATCTTCGAGTTATTCTTATGAGTGCAACTATCAATGCAGACTTGTTTTCAGCTTATTTTAACAAAATTCCCACAGTGGAAATACCTGGTCAGTTCTGCACAATTATGTCACTGTCGCAGGTACCTCTAATAGTCCACAATGTCAACAGTCTAAACATTTCTTTCTTCTTGTTTGTTAAATGCAGGAAGAACTTTTCCTGTTCAGCAAGTGTTCTTGGATGAAATTATTGAAAAAACCAATTACATCCTTGAAGAGGACTCCAAATTTGCTCGAAAAATCAAAGAAAAGAAACGTAACTTTACTGACATTGATCCTAATTCTATTGAATGTGAATTGGGCACTGCAGATGTTTTGACTCAAACTGCACTGGCTCCCAAAGACAATGTGAGGGATGAGGTGCTGTCACTACCACAACTCATGGCTCGCTACAGTGGTAAGAGCTTTGTCTATCTTTAATAATGTGGGTCAGCTTTTTAGAAAGAATTGCTTGAGTTTCTTTATGGTTTTCTGGTGTTGCAGATCGTAATATGACTACTGTGAAGTCTTTGTATTTGATGGATCCTGAAAAAGTAAATTATGATCTCATTGAAACTGTTGTCACATGGATTGCTACAGGAAATCATGACTATCCAAAGAAAGGCTCCATACTAGTAAGCAAAAACTTGTTGAAAAGAATTAAATTGAATTTTGTCTTGTCTAAAGTAAAATAGCTTATGAAACTTCATTTTTATTTTTCTCTTTTGAAAGGTTTTTCTACCAGGTATAGCTGAGATTCGAGCACTGTACAATCAATTGCAGGATAATCCTGTGCTTAGCCCTCGCCATGGCAATTTTGTCCTTGTTCCTCTACACTCTTCCTTAACATCAGAGGAACAAGCTGCTGTATTCAGGTACCTCCAAGTTCCTTTACCTTCAATATTATATTCACATACTTTTGGTCAATTTCTCCTATTCATCAATATTTTTTGTCTGGCTTCTAGGAAACCCAAGGGTGGTGCAAGAAAAATCGTCCTGTCCACAAATATTGCTGAAACTTCTATCACAATTGATGACTGTGTGTTTGTTGTTGATGCAGGGAGAATGAAGGAAAAGAGGTGAGCTGTTGCAGCTTAACCATCTGACAACTTGGTTTTGGGGTTCATCACAGGGTTTTGTGATAATGTGTTTTCTGCTTCAGGTTTGACTCAAATAAGAACATGGAAAGTCTTGAACTTGCTTGGGTTTCTCGTGCAAACGCTTCGCAACGCCGTGGGCGAGCGGGTCGAGTAATGCCGGGCGTTTGTGTCCATTTGTATACAAAGTATCGTCATGACAATAATTTCTTAGCACAACCTGTTCCGGAGCTTCTCAGAATTCCATTGGAGCAGCTCATACTGAGGATGAAAGTGCTTCGGCACTTCTGTGATAGAGATAGTCATGATATATTTGGTAATCATTTTTTTCTTAGGCTGTTATTTAATGGCATTCATTTTCTTTTTCTTGTAATATATTTATTGACTGTTGAATACAAAATTTTACAGGCAACATGCTTGAATCTCCTGACAGTGAAAGCATCAATCAGGCACTTCTAAGATTGCAAAATATAGGGGCCTTAGATGACAAGCAAACTCTGACCCCCTTGGGTTGCCATCTTGCTCAGCTTCCTGTTGATGTCAGGTACTCCTTCACCTCGTTTTATTAACTGATGTGCTCTTTTTAATTTATTATTGTTGACTAACTATCAATCACCTTTCAGGATTGGAAAGTTGATGCTTTTTGGTGCAATTTTTCGCTGTCTGGATTCTGCACTTACAATAGCTGCCTGCTTGAGCTACAAATCTCCCTTCTCAGCACCATTTAATAAGAGAGATGAAGCTGATGCCAAGAAGAAAGAGTTTGCTGTTGCAAACAGTGACCAGCTTACATCACTGAAAGCTTACACTGTATGTAGATTGATTCTATTATTTTATCCTGTCCCAAGCCGTTTTTAATGTTTTTCCTAATTCTATTTCAAATAATGTGCAACAGAGTTGGCTGAAAAAGAACCAGATTAGTAAGCGCGCTGGTGATACTTTTGCTGATGAAAACTACTTGTCATGGCGCACACTTGTGACAATTGCTGACATGAAACATCAATTCTTGGAGCTATTAGCAGATATAGGCTTTGTTTCTGTGACATCCAAACGAAGGAGAAGTGGTGAAGATAGTGTTATTCAATTGAGTGGAAGTGAGGTAAAATTTGTCTGCACCCACAAGTTGTTGCTTTTGTTTGTACTATTTGACTACTCTTTTAAACCACTATACAAACTGTGCTTTTGCAGTTGAATGAACATGGAGAAAATCACAAGTTGCTTGCTGCCATACTTTGTGCAGCTCTGTATCCCAACATTGTGAAAGTTCTGACTCCGGCCAAAACCTTTGCAACTAGTGCGGTCGGCTGTGTTTCCAGACAATTCCGACCAGAGGAAATTTCATTCAAAACCAAACAAGATGGCTATGTAAGTGATTTGTGTATTATGTCGTCTTTCAATAATAAGATTTCAAATCAGTGTGATCCTATACTAGATTAATTTATCTTATATTTTCTTCAGGTTCATCTTCATCCATCATCTGTCAACCACAATTGTATCAACTTCACCAGTCCATATCTGGTGTATCAAGAGAAAGTGAAGACATCCCGTGTGTTTGTAAGGGATTGCTCCATGGTCTCCATGTTGCCTCTGGTGCTGTTCACAGGAAAAGACGTTGCAGTGGAATTGCACGGTGGCACTACAGTACTTTCTTTAGAGGAGGGCTGGATCATATTCTCTGTTGAAGCACATCAGGTAACTGTTTTGCCATGAGCTGTGAAAATTTTGGTTTGTGTCAAAATTAATCATGGCGTTTTCTGTTTTCTCCTCTAAGATTGCAGAGCTGATTTCTCACATGAGACAGGAATTAGACAAGATTTTACAAGACAAAATTGAAGATCCATCTCTCAATCTATTTACTAATTCAAAAAGCAGAAAGGTCATATCTACAATTATAACGATGATAACAGAAGGGTAGCATTGTATTTCAGATTTGTTATTATGCATGCTGCATTCTTCTCGGATATATTAATGATAGTTCCAGTTCTTAATGCACATTTTATTAATGTACAGATTTTATAAAATTATTTATGTATCGTAAGAGCATATATATTTTGTGATATTGACTAATTTTCTCACAGAAGTGTTGGATGTTACAGCTTTTAGGAATGTAATTTATTACTTTGTCTGTTACAATTTGTTATAAGCCTTCTGGTAGGGTATGAAAAAAAGAAGGAAGGGCTTTGTTAACTTTAACTTCTAGCATCAACACAGATGTTCTATTTACAATGACTTTGTTTTAGCCATTCACTCTGATATACAAGTGAAATTTCAAAACAAATCCATGTAGGAAATTACAATTTCTGTCAGATGTGATGCTTTCAGCTTGGAAACTGGAGCATTATCACCCTATTTCCTCTGTTTGTTCATGACAATTTTCTTGAATCCGCTAGGTGTTTTTGTATGTTTTGTTTTTGGTGTCACGAAAAGAAGGTACTGTGCACCTTGCATCATAGGCTAAGACTTTCAATTCGCCATGTCGGCGTGAACACTGAGGTCAACATATGGCGGAACATGGCTTTAATAAAGTGACGTTGTATAATGTTGTGTGTCTGTTTAGATTGAGATAAACCGAGTCCCAGCAGGCGAGGCAGGCGGGGCGCGTGTCCGGATCCAGCCCCTGGTGCAGCCTAGTGCAAACCCTAGTCACCCTGGCTTGCCCCGCGCCCCGCCCAGCGGCACAGCCCGAAGGCCCGAAGGTTGCCGTCGCGTGCCGTGGCGCTATGGTGGCGCGGGTGGCGCCGCCCGCAGCACCGCAGCACTGGGCTCGGCGATAGCGGCACGGCGGCATGGCCGGTTGAAACCTCCTACGCCTTGACCCGAAATCACCTTGGTAAAAGTTTTATCAGCCAAGCCTAACGTCTGGTTCCATCCGATTGGCGCGGCGCGCTCCATCGACCCGACGCGACCCGGGGCTGCGTTCGAGCGTTGGAGCGTTGGAGACCGCCACACCGCCACCCGGACTACCTGTCACGCCGTCACTCCCGCTGCCGGCTAGGCGGCTAGGCTGCCCGCTCTCGCAGTGCGACGTGAGGGAAGGACCGCGTGCCGCCAGAGTGCCACCCGAGCCCTGAGCGAGCCTCAGGTGTGTTCGTGCCGTGCGTTCGCACGCGATGGCGGTCCTGCCACGTGCTAGGCATTTCCCTTGCATGTCGTACACGGTGACGGTTCCAGAGAGGCCTCTCGGTGGCGAGCCGCCAGCTCCAGCCCAACAGTGCAAATTTACTCTGGAGCCGCCTTGAACCAGCTGAGCTGGGCCAGCCTTGGGTCAGGTCCTTTACTTGTGCCGCAGACCCTGCGTGACTGAATACATAAAGGGGCCAGACGAGCTGCGGGGAGTGGAGCCGCCGCGTCCAAATCGATGCAGGCCAGTCGTGCCTGGCCGCCAGGGCGCCGCCGGGCGCTGCTCGGTGCGACGTAGGGCTGAAGCGGGCTGAAGTCGCTGGTGCTTGGTGCGACTCGGCAGGTGCCGCGCCCCTAGCCCCGTAGCTACGCGTAGTGCCGGCCGAGCAGTGCCCCACCCCTTCCCTTGCAGGGACAGGGACGCATGCACGCCCTGCCGGCCCGCCGTCTCAGTCTCTGCCCCGCTCTGGCCCCTCGCTGCAATCGGCGCGGGAAGGGCGGTGGCGGGGCCCAGCCGGGCCCGGCGCAGCGACGGGGAAGTCCGCCTTGCCCCCGCCCCGCACGCCCACCTCTACCCTACCCGCGCCGGCCGCTAGCGCCCAGCGCCATTCCAAGTTCGATCCTCCGCTCCGTGCTTTGCCGTGCCGAGCCGTGCCGAAGCACTCCGGTGGCATTCCCGCCCCGCCGCGCCCCGCCGCGCCCCGCCGCGTTGTGTTGCGTTGCGTTGCTTGGCGGCCGCGTAGTGTTTACTGCCAGCCATAGCGGGGCGGCGTCGTCGGGGTGAAGCTCGAGGCGCGGCGCGCAGCGGAGCGTCTTCAATGCAGGACGAGCGACCGAGCCGAGCCAGGGCAGGGACACCCGGCCGATGAGATCTTGATTGGACTTCCATTGCCGGTGAGTGTTTTTATCTGCCTGTCACTTCGGCTATGGCCCGGGCAAAGTCTGGCTGTCCAGGTCGGCCTTCGCCTCGAAGAGCCGTGGGGCTCCTGTTTGAGATCCTCCCCTGTGTTATCCGGGATTGCCTACCCAGCCGTCGTCAGGGGCAACGGGGCCCAGTGGGTAGGCAGTCTGTCTCGCAGTCCTATGGACTCGGGTGGACGTAGTGACATACTCTGGACAGGACACAGTTTCTTGGGGGTGGATTGGATAGAAAGCCTAGCCATTGTTTTCTGTGGGCCGGTTCTCGAGTGGAACCAAGCGCCTTTCCACTTGTCCAGCCACGACGGGGTGGGGGTCACCCAGGTCCTGTCCTACCCCCGGGCCGGCCACTACACGCGTTGCGCGTTGCGTTACCTTATTGTACCTCGCCGTCGCTGGCCACCCTGAACTTCCGACCCACTTCTGCGGGTCGCCGTCTCGCCACGCCAGGCCGCGGTGGCGTGAGCGGTGCTCGGCGGTAGGGGCTGGGCAGGCGGGGCTAGGGGTGCCCCGCCTCGCCCCGCCTCGCCCCGCCTCGGCCCTATTTCTCGAAATTACTCCGTCGCACTTGGCAGTCGGTCCCGCCTCCCGCCCCCTGCGAAACTCGCTACATGATGTAGTGGCCACTTCAGTAGAGGAATGTCAGAGCACACTCTTGTTTTGGCAGGAGTTGGCAGCTATTTATGTAAACTGTCTCCAGCTGAGAATAACTAATTATTAATTGTGTGACCTTTGATTAAATTGTTTTCTTCGACCAGGCCTTGACATGGAGAAAAAGTCGAAGAGTGGTAAAAGTAAAACCCACCTTGCATTTTATGAACCACCTGCCTGTGTGAAGAAAACAAGCTCAGAAATTATCAGTGAAGCTAGGGCTGCAATTACACACAGTGAAGTGGCAAACACCTCCAAGTCGAGCTCAACAGTTATTCAGCCTGTGAACACAAAACGACCTTACACTCCACGGGATGGCCAGAGAACGCTATTTGGTCGGTCAAGAGGCACCAGCCAAAGACCGCCAAGCTCATTCAGGTAAGACTTCATTTCTTTCGTTTTTAAAATCTTACTACTTTGGCAACTGACTCTTTGTCTTGCAGCTTGCGCTACTTACAATGCCAAGATGGAGACTCTGGGGATGCAAGTTTTTCAAACAGCTTCCCTCCAAAAAGGACTGCACAACTCCAGCCAATGTCAACAAGCAGCCACACACACAGTGCAACTTTGGATATGGTGAAAGGTGATTTTAAAACAAATGTACATTGCTGAGTTCACCACTGTGGATGTGCATCTCGGATTTACATCCTTATTTCCTTTCTTACACAGAGCGGCATCTCACTTCAGAGTTTGGTTCCATTGGTGATTTTGGAAGCACAGGCGATGCTTCTTTCCCATTGGCGAATGCTTGGACTCGCTTGCCATCTATCAGTAAAATGGTTGATGCCCAGGAACTGCGACGTAAACGTAGACATCAATTCAGGGCATCTGCATCTCTCGACAACTGTAAGAAACTGAGAGATATATGAATCTTTATATATTTTTTTGTTCCATACCGATAATTTGTGTTTCTGACCAATTTTTTTATGTTCAGTACCAGAGGAGCTGGAAGGCACTGATAACCCATCAAAATTACATGCAAATGAGACTCCTGTTCGAAATGCTTACAGCAGTCCTAAAGAGCACTTTGAACGACTTTCAGACTGCTTGGATATTGCTGATCTACAAAGAGAAAGTAGTGCTCAGTTAAGCTCGCAGACTAGCAAAACACCAAGGAAACAGATGAAACATGATAATGGCTTAGTTAATACTATGAGCCCCTCTCCAAAGAATAACAGCTTGTCATCTAGTGAGAAACCACCAGAGCCATCAATGCTTTCTTTAGATGTAGGTAATCTTCCAAGTGAAATGTTGAGATTTCAAAATGTAGCTACTACTGGTCAAATTGCTAAGAAAGCGTCAATGAACTCATCGGAAATCGAACACAATCTGTTTGGTCCAAACATTACAACTGGAGCAAGAGACTCATACCCACTCACAGAAGTGGATGGTGGTGTCTTCGGTGAAAATCTGCATGGTGAGTCACATTCATAAGTAAAAACATTAAAAGAGAAAGAAGTTTACTGCTGCTCAAGGCAATCTTGGTCACTTTACTCAAAGAGAAATTCCTTCAGAGGGTTCTTTCACATGTTCCAGATCTTCACTTTGTGAGCCTAGACCAGTGGACGGAAATAGAAAATTGGCTTTTGAAAACAAATAATCTGATATAACCAATTGGGTTGGGCAAAAATTGGTCAGGGTTCCTTTTTTTTTTGTTTTGTTAGGAAAGAAAAATTAATGGCAAAGTGAGGGCTGGGCAGTTTCTCTTTGCTTATTTTAAGTTTAAAACTCCTTTGCCAGGTGAGTTTTGAAATTGAGTGTTTTGAACGTAGCTTGGTGTGTGTTGTTTTCAAAACCAGTGTTGTATTTGTAACTTTCATTCTATAAATATTTTTCATATCTGGGTCAGTCCTCTTAATTCTTTAACAATAGAAGTATATTTCTACCCTTGAGCTGGCAGCATACTCCTATCATCATACTGCAACATGTATTGAAAAATAAACCTTGAATATTAAAAACATATTTAATTCACAGCTAATGTGTCCAAAAAATTTGAGCCTGACAAGGAGTCTGCTATTTATGATAACTGTATCAATGAAGCAAAGCTAGCCAATGTGAATAAAGAAATGAAGTACCCAGAGGAAAATCTCATGACGTCAAAAACCCAACAGATCATCAACAAATTAACTGAGCTTGCCATTAATGGTAAGCTGATTTGCCCTCAATATAAACATTAACTTTTTTTCAGAGTTCACATGGAATTAACAGTTAAACTATTTTAATTTTTTTTTTCAACAGGAGGTGCTGATGCAGTGGTGATGCAAAACTTGGATGAACTCTATAATGCATTGAATGGATCAGTCTTTCAAAGAAAAGGAGACATAAGTTCAAAACTTAAAACCCAAGTTTTAAAGTGTGTTTATAGGTTTGTGGAGCGTTCTGAAGACAGTCTCCTGCTCAAACTAGCACGTGTCATATTTTGTGTAAGCTCCTTGTTACCATGTTCTGAAGAGAGTTCTTACCTTGATTGTTGTTTCTCTTTGGTAATTTGATTCCTTTTTTCTTTTTGTAATTTTTTGTCATGAAGTTGCCAGTTACTGGCAGTAATTTAGCAGGAGTGTGCAAATTAGTTTTCAAAGTTGCCAGGACCGACAAGAATGATTATCTATTCTTAGAGGGAAATATCCTTGGTAAGTTTAATTCTGCTCCATATCTTCAATGTCTTTCGTAACATTTGCTTTTTTCTACAATTTTCATTCCTTTTGCCTTTAGACCTCTTTATTGATGCCTTGGGCACAGCTAGCCCTCTAGAGGATGCAGAGGCTTGTGTTTATGGCTATGGTGCTCTCAAGTTTCTCACCATGAACAATCAACTATTGAGCCATATTCTTGATCTTGGTACTCTTGACCTCATGGTTCTTCACCTTAAAATCGTCAACTCAGTGGTAATTAAAAAAAAAAATAATCCTGGCAGTGAACTGAAACTTATGTATTGCACTTCATTGAACAGTTTTGTACCTGTTGTTGACAATTTATACTACTGTTCAATTAATCTCTTTATCAGCGCTCAGAGGGAGGTCGGCTACCAGAGCAAACCAGTCATGCCATATTTCAACTGACTGGTGCTCTCAGAAATATTGCTGGAGAGGAAACAACATTCCCCATGCTAGTAGCCAATGGTGCAGTTTCTCAACTGTGTCAGTCCATGGAGCTATTCAGCACTGACCTTGATCTTGTCACTAACATAGCTCGAACCTTCAGGTAATTTTTCTTAATATGAATCCTATTGTATGTACTTCAAACTGCAACTAAAGTTTCTTTTCACAGTATCATTTCTACCAATGATGATTGTTGTAAGGCCATAGCAAAATACAGAAATTGTACCAAACTTTTTGCTAAATTATTTTCTAAGTATCCTGGACGTCAAGACATTGTCGTGAGATTGGGCTATGCCCTGGGCAATCTGTTAGCCAAAAGTGATGATATACGCTTGCAGGTAATGCGCGAGATTGCACCGCCCTCATCCGTCTTAGTCCATAAATTCAAAATTAATTTGTTATTTTATGTTTTTTAAGCTCTTGGAAACTGATGGAGCCATGGATACTCTGATGGATTTGCTGCAATTGTACTTGCAAAAAGATCTTGACCTTGCAAGTCAAGACCCTCAGCACCACCCACAAAAAGAACAGAGTTTGCCACTGGAATCAGGATCAGATGGATCAATTGAGGATGTCATTGTCAAGGTAAAATGTGTACTTTTTTCTTACAGTATCTTGTGTTAAGTTAAGGGGCTTTCTAAAATGTTCAATTATTTCCTCAAATTTTTCAGATGATAAGGATAATAGCTAACATGAGTATGAATATGGAGGTGGGTGAACGTCTGACATGCACTCCTAAGGCTCTTATCAAGGATGGGGCTGATCTCAGCATTAGAAATGATTCTTGGGGTGATCATTTAAATGAAAAGGATAGTTCAGTGAGTATTTGCTATGCAACTTCAGATGATTAATATTGAGTTATTCGGCTGTATGATATTTATTTTCTCATGTTAATTTCCTTCTGTGCTTACTTATTTATAGATTGGAGACCGAGCTGTGAGCCTGCTACTGACTGTATTAAGACGGAAATCAGTAGCTGAAAGTGCTGAGCTTGTATTGTCAACACTTAGTACTTTAAACAACCTTACATTTTATCCTTGCGGTGCCGAGCAATCGGTTTTCAATGTCCACATCATGGATCTGTCTCAAGGTGAGCATTCTCCTCTATGATTTTTCAAATGACTAATGTCAATTTATAAAATGACTAATTTTCTTCCCTGTTGCAATTTTTTTCCTGTCAGCTTTATACACTCTTCTCATGAGCAGTTTAGATGAATGCCTGGTAGAGACTACTAAGGTGCTGGGGAATCTCACTAGATCTAAACCAGCACGGGATTTCCTACTGGAAACTGGAGGTTTGTGGGTTTCACTTGTAAATTATTTTGTTTGCATAAATTATTATTAAATCTCTCACCTTTTCCTTTTTCTCCAGGTCTCAATCAGCTTCTAAAATTCCTGCAAACTGATAACCATGAATTGTTGCGTTCTACAACTGGAGTTTTGGTTAATCTCATGGCTGATGCAGACAAAAGAGAAGCTTTGCAGCATACCCAAGGAATTTCTAGGTAATTACTGGGTAGTGACTTAGTTTCATGAGGTGATAGTTGATGGTATTAAATCATAATAAAATTATGACCTGTTTGACACCAGGCTTATAGCATTGCTCGTTTACCATGGCGAGAGTGACTGGCAACTGGCAAGCCTTATATGCCAGGTGTTATGGAACTTTTGTATTGACATGACAAATTTGAACTGGCTTGGTGCAGATCATACCTCTCAGCTCGTTGAAGTCTTAGTTGATTTTCTGGGTAAGTGCCTTTTTTTTTTTTAAAACTATCTAGAGAAAGGTGTATTGGTTTGTTGGATTTATATTTCCACTTTCATTCATCAGATGATGAGCGCCTCTTCGGAACTAGAGATTTTATTGCTGAAAACAATTCTAATGAAAATGCCCTGTCTGGGATATATCAGCAATGGGAAGAGTTTGCAGTAATAGCTACCAATTTACTGGAGAAAATTGAAACATACATGGATGGAATTCAGCAACATAGCTTACCTCCGGATTTATCTACAGGCCAACATAACAGCGTCATTAGCTCTTCAGCAAACCAATGGGAGGAGATCCCAGCTAATTCTGGTTCTATTGTACCAACACCGAATATAACCTGATTACTGTAGATTTTGTTTGTATGACCTAATTCTCCTGCATAAGGAACAGTACTGTCTTAGAATTCCAATTGTGTTTATTCCCCTATTCTATCGTATTCTTATAAATAAAAAATCCAATTTAAATTGTAATTTGCATTCAATTTTATTTCTACCTTTCTTACCATTGGCACGATACATTATCAATAGCCAGTTACGAAGCAACATCGATGGTTTCTCACCCAAATTCATATCGGGGGACGAAATTAACGTGAGGGCGTATTCAAAACACCCCTCTTTATCAAAAATCCCGCCCTCACCGCCTTCTGATCGCTGGTGTTTGGTGCGCTGCCACTGCCACGCAGAGGAAGGGGGAGTAGGAGGGGACAGGGGAGGGAGGGGTAGTCAACTTTGGCTCGCCGGCCGGGTAGATGTTGTGTTGACGTAAGTACATTCTGATAATCAAATATTTGCAACCATGCGTTTCATCCAGTCAAATTATCTTACATTTTTATCTCAAGAATCTTTGAAAACTCTCAGCAACAATTTTTTCACCTTTTCCTCTTTTCCTTCAGAACTATGTGTCACTTTCTAAGGTTAAGCCCATGTCTATGAACCAAATTGTTTGATTTCCTCTTGGACCCAAACCCTATTTGGTTTCCTCCGTCTATTATAATGTCAAATTTTGTGTCGTTTTGTAAAATTGGGAAGCTTGAAATCTTTTGTACTGGTACAGGGTGTCACTCTTAATGGTAAAACTGATTTGGTATGTCAATTTGTTAGAGGAATCAATGTAAATTTCAATCTATCATAGTGATATCAAAGTTGATATTTGTTTGTTAATGCTCTCACTACAAACAACTCAGACAGTGTCATAAATTTTCATATGTAACTGTTCTTGTTTTGTTCCAGACCAAAAAATTCTGACCATGGGAATCATGGGAATTCTACGTCTGAACACTCATTTGCTCCGTTTGACAAGGGACAAACAAGAGACATTTTTGACTCTAAGTATTCTGTCCTTAGCAGCAGTTCTGTGTAATTATATCGATATATTTTGATAGTTTTTGTTGAATTGTGGACTTCACTTAGTTGACTTTGATTACCCTTAATTTTCTCATTGACAGCTTTTGCGACGAGGCTCTTCTCTGTTCTACGATATGAGAGTGTTATCCACGAGTTTGATCCCTATTTCAATTACCGAACAACAAAATTCCTAACCGAAGAGGGCTTCTACAATTTCCACAATTGGTTTGATGATAGAGCATGGTACCCACTGGGTCGAATCATTGGTGGTATGTTTCATTGGCAATTTATCTCCAACTTTAACTGTAGTTGTGTTTGATCATCACACTTAAATTTCCTCTCCAGGCACAATATACCCAGGATTGATGGTCACCTCTGCAGCTCTCTTCCGACTTATGTGGCTTGTCAACATTACTATTGATATCAGAAATGTTTGTGTTTTCTTGGCTCCATTTTTCTCCAGTCTTACTACAGTTGTTACTTACTGTCTAACAAAGGAATTGTGGGTATGTATATGTCTCAATTCTGTATGAATATAACTTACAACACTTTCGAATTTTTAAACTGTCCAAACATTCCAAAATTTCAGGATTCTGGTGCTGGCTTGGTAGCTGCTGTTATGATATCAATAGTTCCAGGCTACATCTCTAGATCGGTGGCCGGCTCTTATGATAATGAAGGTATTTAAAAATACACAAATAGTTTCTCATCTTTAAATGTTTTTATATTTTCAACACATGTAATGTTTTGTAGGAATTGCCATATTTTGTATGCTGTTAACTTACTACATGTGGATCAAGGCAGTCAAAACAGGAACCATTTACTGGAGTACAATGGCTGCACTAAGCTACTTCTACATGGTTAGTAAAGGTAGTGTTAATCTTTAATTCTTCAAACATAGCAAAATTTACCCAAATCTATTTTGCAGGTATCATCTTGGGGAGGCTATGTTTTCCTTATAAATCTTATCCCACTGCATGTCTTGGTGCTCATGTTTACTGGACGGTTTTCTCATCGCATTTACTCAGCTTATAGCACTCTATACTGTGTTGGTACGCTGTTGTCAATGCAAGTGAGCTTTGTTGGTTTCCAGCCAATTCAGACATCTGAGCACATGCTGGTAAGATTAATAACATCAAAGTCAAGATAGATGACTGAGACAGATGAGGAAACTTACAATTTGTCTTGTCTTCTTTTTTCTTTTGCAGGCTTTGGGTGTTTTTGGTCTGTGCCAAATCTTCTCTGCTGTTGAATACCTTAAGAGTAAACTAAATAAGGAAGATTTTGAGGTGCTGTTCAGAGCCCTTATTTGGGCTATTGCAGGCATCACTACTGTCTTTGCGGCAGTGCTCACCATGAGTGGCAAGATTGCCCCATGGACTGGACGCTTTTACTCTCTCCTAGACCCCTCATATGCCAAAAATAATATTCCAATCATTGCTTCTGTTTCTGAGCATCAGCCCACATCCTGGAGCTCGTTTTACTTTGATCTTCAGATAATGGTCTTCCTGTTTCCTACGGGCTTGTACTTCTGCTTTTCCAAGTTAACTGATTCTAACATATTTATCATTCTGTATGGTGTTACCAGCATTTATTTCGCTGTAAGTAACTTATGTTTGTTGTGACATTGGATTTGACTAAATTGTCAAATTTGTACTCATCAACATTTTATTTGCTTTGCAGGGTGTGATGGTTCGTCTTATGTTGGTTTTGGCTCCTGTTATGTGTATTCTTTCGGGAATTGCTGTCTCTGCCATGCTCACCATCTACATGAAACAAGTGGATCCTTCTAAAGTTGCTGACAAAAAATCTAAGAAGTTTGACTCACACTTTACAATGAAGAGTGAAATAGCTACTGCTTTTGTGGGAATGATAACCTTCTTGTTAATTTCTTACACTTTCCACTGTACCTGGGTTACATCAGAAGCTTACAGCTCTCCCAGTATTGTTCTGTCAGCTCGTTCTCAAGATGGTTCTAGGGTACTTTTTGATGACTTCAGAGAAGCTTATTACTGGTTGAAAATGAACACACCTGAAGATGCTAAAATTATGTCTTGGTGGGATTACGGCTATCAAATTACTGCTATGGCCAACCGGACGATTTTAGTGGACAACAACACTTGGAATAATACACACATCTCTCGAGTGGGTCAGGCCATGGCATCTCCAGAAGACAAAGCTTATGAAATAATGAAGGAACTGGATGTTGATTATGTGCTTGTCATATTTGGAGGAGTAATAGGTTATTCTTCAGATGGTAAGTGAAATATTCTTTCTTATGGTTTAATTCATCCATTCAAAGCTGCATTTTAATTGTGTTTTTTTCAAATTCTTCTTTCCAGACATTAACAAATTCTTGTGGATGGTTCGTATTGGTGGTAGTACAGAAAGTGGTAGCCACATCAAAGAAACAGATTATTACTCATCGTCAGGGGAGTTCCGAGTTGACAAGGAAGGCTCTCCCACTTTGCTGAATTGTTTAATGTACAAAATGTGCTACTATCGGTTTGGACAACAATTCACTGAAATGGGAAGGCCTGCAGGTTGGGATAGAGTCCGTGGAGCTGAAATAGGTAATAAAGATTTTGAATTGGATGTGTTAGAAGAGGCCTACACCACGGATCATTGGTTAGTGCGCATTTACAAAGTGAAAGACTTGCCGAATAGAGGTACACGATAATATGAAAAACTGATTATTCAAGACCGCAGAAGCATCTTCCATGTATTGCAGAGTACATGAAAATCTTCATAATAACATTTCAATTTTTTCTTAATCAGCCTGTTAATCTCTTTGCACAATATTGATTATTGATTGTATTTTTGACTAGTATCTACTGATGACTTTGCATATGGGTGTAAAACATTTTGGTATGTGTTATTTGGGAAGATCTGATTTTCAGGACAAGTTTGTTGTGTAATATATTGTCCATGGGTGCCTATTACGAATTGCCTCTAGAATTTTATGTTAGTGTGATAGTGGAGCCGTGGAGCCCGTAACAGTACTTGGCTACTGCTTGTCTGTCTGGTGACAATGTCAAATTTTCTCCTTTACCCTTAAAAAATCAGAAGTACTTTATATTTGATTTTGATGAAGTCAAACTATACAGAGTGCTCTTGATATTTGTCTGCCAACTTGTATTAACTTTCATGAACTTTAGTGTTACTCTTACATGTTTCTGCACACATCGAATTTTTGAGAAATTTAACATTTCCTTATACTCATTCACCAGTACTGTAACAGTTGCTGATACTTTTTTTTGCCTTTGTAAATTAATTGCAACTTATAAAGTCATGTTACTGATCTACATTGTGCCTAGTCATGACTATGAGACTTGCCAGGAACTGTTACAAACTAGAAATTTTAAAAAAAGTCATTTAGGAACATATACAAATGTTTTCGTACATGCTGTTATTAAGATAGAAAGTTCCCCTTTGAAGAATCAAGATCAATTAAGGGGGTTTATCAATGCTTAGATAAGTGCTACAAGTGGGCTCAAACCTTAGTCTAGTTAACATGTCCACTCTGATTAAATTGTGGAAGGAGAGTATGGCTCTCCCTTTGTTGTAGGCATGTAAAGAAATGCACAAACTTCCAAATTCACACCGAAGCTGAGTTGTTATGTTTGTTTCGGTTTGTAGATGGAAGACAAAGAAAGTGTAAATATTGCATGCTGAGTAAGGTTTTATCTAGTATAGTATTTTTGTTATGGATTCTACAGCTTCCTAATGGGTTGGTCACTAGTTGCAAGGATGAATGACTGACATGTGTGTATGTGTTTCGCATTGATAAATTAGCTGCATACAGCCATGATTGTGTGTTTTTTCCCCCTCATAATTTTCCTTTAACAGTTTTCAACACAGTTGCTCACTTGTGGAATCTCTATTAACAGTTGGTTCCATATTCCTATCATCATCTATCTGTCGCATGATCATTTCAGTGGGTATTACATAACTGGGAAGGTGACTTTGAAATCAACAATGTTAATCTAAGGATCCAACAGACCAGTTTATTTTACAATTTAACAGAAAAACAGCTTTTAAAGTAATTTTTTATAAAATGAACACATTTTCCTTTCCATGATAACAACCTATTAGGGGAAGGAATGTTTTTGATGAGTTCATTAACTTAATTTATAATAGCCAACAATGATCCAATGGAGCCCCTTAGATTCTCATGAACCCATATGTAACGGTGGACGATGTTTAAAGCTAACGAATGTCAATGCAGCACCAACAAAGTTATACTGTACACTTCTATACAAGAGAATATTTATTATTGAATTTACATTGCACAACGTGAATGACACATGATACTTTAAATATCTTACACAACATTATAATAATGAATCAACATAACAGTTCCATGTAAATGGAGGGGATTAAACTACAATGTCATCTAGGAAGAAATCAGCCAGAAAGCAACACTCAACCCAAAACAAACTTGTCAAATAGATTTGAGATATATTTTCATGTATATATATATATTTAGACTAACATTAAAATTCTACATAAATGTTCAATTTCTAAATGTGAACTTTATTATTGTACTCATTTTTCTTTAAAAAAAAAAAAAGTCTTTCATAAAACAATGACAATCTCATAACTTTCATTTTATTGCAACACTAAGGATAGAAGATGGAAGATCATGTATCCAAGCCTCAACAAAACATGAAGAGCAATCTCACAGGACTACTCAAATAAAAATGGGGAAACTGCCTTTTGAACAGTTCAATGTACATATATGCAAGATTTGAAAGCAAAATGGTAAGTACGTACAAAGCATCTACGTGATAAAACATTGCTGAACAGAGCCGAACAATGGAGCAACAATGGCACACATTTCCTCCTGAGTGACTCATGGCAAGCAATATTAATACTAAAGTAAAATGAGTACAGGAATAACATCATAAGGAAAGTTTGATAACCACTTACTGAAGACGGTTGCGGATACAATCCTCCACATCTTTTTAGAAAAACAAACGTTTTGGCAAGCCAAATGTTGATAATACTGTGATGTAAAGGATATCAGAATCTTCATGAAAGTTATTTCCACAACTATAAGTACAACTTTGAAAGATCAACCTGCCACTTAGTCATCAAATGAGAAATTTGAGACCATGAAATAAGCTTAATATCGAACTGAAAAAATGTGCCAAACTTATCTTTTGGTTGTGGTGCATACATATACAACTCAAATTCCTGCCCCAACACAAGACAAATATTTAAAAGAATTGGAATGCTGATATAGATTTAATATCATGACAACTGTGCCCTTGGTCCTGCAGACTTTTAGTAGGAAATCACTACAAAATAACTCAAAAGGTAAATAAATGCAATGTGGTAAAAGCACAATAAAAATTTTAAAAAGGACAAATGCAAAAAGAATTCCAAAAAACAGGAAAAAAAAGGAGGAGACTAATTACAGGTATGGTAACTTAATGGTAAGATGAAGCTGAACATAAAAATCAACTAAATGTCTGCAGAACAGTGTACTGTCAGTGTTTCCTTATGTCTAGAACACTGGGGCACAGCACATCGACACTAAGAAAGCTTCTAGTTGAAGGGCTAGAACAGTTGGACACAAAAATAAACATTTCAATATGATATCACTTGATCATTAGGCGAGCCATGAAACACAAAGGTGATTTAGTCTTCCAAATTCCTGAAAGCCTGTTGGAGGTCCTCGTGCAGCTGTTCAAAGTCCGCCTTGATTTTCGCCTCTCCATCCTTATGAGGGTCCTGTATCAAACAATTAATTGAATGTGTGCCCTGGGTTTGAACAATAAAATGGGAAAAGCAGAAGAGTTGCAACAAACCTTGAATTTCATAGATGAAAGCTGGTACATAATTTGGCCCATTGAGTCACGAATGACGTTCCATGTGATTTTGTTCTCACTTTGGGCAGTTGATTCAACAGCATGACGTGACATGTCATAGAAGGCAATCATGTTTTTCAACATGCCGCATGTCTTGTAGAATGGACAAAACCTATCATAGGCAGAGTAGCTGGAAACGAAGCATGTCAGAGATATGAGTCAAGAGAAACAGATGATCAAACAAATTGGAAATAATTGAACACAAAGTTACCTGTTCTGCTGAAGGAAATCATCCTTCAGGAGCTTGGCAACTTCAAGGGTAATCTTGTCAGCCTCTGCAAGGGAGGCCTTACCAACAAGCTGCACAATTTCAGAAAGATCTTCTTCCTCTTGCAGGATTTCCTTTACCTTTGTACGGAGGGGAACAAACTCTGGGAAGTTCTTGTCATAGAAGTCATCAAGTGCTCGCATGTACTTGCTGTAAATCAGAAGCCATTCTAAGAAATGCAACTACCACAAAAATTATTCATTAAACTCAGGACCCAAGAATAGTTGTAAGACCCACCTGTAGGAAATAAGCCAGTTGATTGAGGGGAAGTGCTTGCGTTGGGCCAATTTCTTGTCAAGACCCCAGAACACTTGAACAATACCCAGAGTGGCAGAGGTGACAGGGTCAGAGAAGTCACCACCAGGAGGTGATACAGCACCCACAATACTAACAGAGCCTTCTCTGTCTGGGTTTCCTAAGCACTTGACGCGTCCGGCGCGCTCGTAGAAGGAGGCAAGACGAGCGCCAAGGTACGCGGGGTAACCACTGTGACATAATGACATTATTGGGTTAGGCCCTACTCTTAATACAACATGATAGATATCTACTTAATTGGCACACAATCACACCTGTCAGCGGGCATCTCAGCCAGACGACCTGAGATTTCACGAAGAGCCTCAGCCCAACGGGATGTAGAATCAGCCATCATGGATACGTTGTAACCCATGTCTCGGAAGTACTCAGACAGGGTGATACCTGTGTAGATGGAGGCTTCACGAGCAGCGACAGGCATGTTTGATGTGTTGGCAACAAGTGCAGTACGTTTCATGATAGACTCTGTTTGACCATCGATTTCAACAGAAAGCTCCGGGAAATCACGCAATACCTATGACAAACACAGTAAACAAAATTATTGAACATTCCTGAGCCTGAATAATATTTACAAAAAAAAGATCTCAGCATTAAATACATACTTCAGACATTTCATTACCACGTTCACCACAACCAACGTAAACAATGACATCAGAGTTGGAGTACTTCGACAAAGCCTGAGAGATTACAGTTTTACCGCAACCGAAAGCACCCGGAATAGCTGTGGTTCCTCCTTGTACACACCTACATTTAAGATAATGACATCATTAGACTTAAAATCATATAGAAAACTATTATAGGAATAAAATAATGAAGGTCGTAAGTACTAACGGAAACAGAGAGTCTAATACACGCTGGCCAGTCAACAGAGGGTAGTTGGCAGGAAGTTTTTCAGTGACAGGCCGGGGCTGACGCACAGGCCACACTTGCAACATGGTGAACTTGGATTTTTCTCCATCAAATTCAGTTTCCAGGATGACATCCTACACAAGAATTCAAAGAAAGATTAGATGAAATTTTATTATTATGAACAGGATAATGAGACGAATTGCTTACATCGACTGTGTAGCTTCCAGGTTCAGCAATGTAGGTGACTGTACCCTTTGCCTTCGGAGGCAGAATAATCTTGTGTTTCACCAAAGTGTTCTCGTGGACAACTCCATACAAGTCACCACCAGTCATGTGACTACCGACCTGAGAATGAATGAATAAGCAACATTAATGAAAACACTATTATGGTACAATCTCACACATGCCATCAAACACCTTACCTTGATTGATAGTGGGTTGAAGTCCCATGAAATGTCTCGGTTGAGAGCAGGCACATTGACACCCTTGGGAATGTAAATTCCTTTTGCCAGCTCACAAATGTCTTTCAAAGGACGCTGGATACCGTCAAAGATACTACCAAGAATGCCAGGTCCAAGCTCAACTGACAGAGGTTTGCCAGTTCGCAGTACAGGATCTCCAACTGTGACTCCTGAGGTTTCTTCGTACACCTGAGCACATTACAAAGAAAATAGCATACCACCATACTAGAAGAAATTTTGTGTCACAAACGACAATGTAGGAAGAATAGGAAGAATTCTAACCTGAATGGTGGCCATGTCACCCTCCAAACGAATAATTTCACCCACAAGTTCATGATAGCCTACACGAACGAGTTCGTACATGGCTGACCCGGACATCTTTTCCGCGGTAACGACTGAAAAGTGCGACAATGGACAATATGTAAATCGAACTTTAAAAAAAGTGAAAACACATTATCTAGTAAGAATAACTCACCAGGGCCAGAAACGGCGTAGACATAGCCGAATTTGGACTCCTTGTCCTCATCTCGGATTTTGGGAAGCATTTTGTGACCGTTGGATGACTGAAACTGACATAGGTAACACGTTAAACATTTATTCGGAATAAACTTTCAACTGTCAAATGTAGTAACAAAAGTACTTTAAAGACATGAAAACGGTAGAGGAACCGAGCAACAAAATGCAATATGTAAAACCCCATTGAGAGGAGGGCTGAAAAGCTGTCTGCTTCAATGCAATATAGGTCAATAAAGCAGTCAGTAACCAATTAACAAGACAAAGGCACACAAAATAAATATATGTAAAACGTATTTAGATACAAGTAAAAAGATTTAAAACCAATAATTCTGTGAAATAAGCTAGGAATGACAATAATTCAACAATTTATCGACTGGGCTATAGCCTCTCCGAGCAGAATCGGGATAGACCCCGTGTTCTTGAGATATTTCAGCTTCCAGCTTTAGATTACCTTTGAGTATAATCTACAACACTGTAGGAAATTAAAATTTAACCATTTGTCCAGAAATACACAATTTCTACTGAGGAAGGGAGCAGACACTCACCAGCAAGAGTAAAGAATCCTCCCTGTCGCGGCCGACACAAGTTACAATCACAAGACTGTCAGCTGACGCAGGGATGACCACCACTGACTGCTGCGTGTCTAACAACTAAGGTCTAGTTAAATATAATCATTACGCTGCCAGATAGACCCGCAATTTTCTTTACATTTTTATTTATACGTTTACACTCTTTTTACCATAAGCGATAATTGCGTGGAAACCTACGTGGTTTTTTATTTGGATGTGAAACTGACTCCTACCAGTCGCATGCCCCCACTTTTAGAAACTAGAGGTTTAGAAGGTGAATTGAAAAATTGTGAAATATGCACCACCCTAAATAGATGATTCTATGTGTAGAAATAAGATTATTATTTATCGAGGTGAATAATCAGGAAAGAAAAGGATGTTGACCTCCTTTCAAAATGTACGTATCGGCCTCGCGTGACTGTATACACCATTTGCCACAGGTTCTGGTTAATGTTTGGACTCGGTCAAGCTCAAATGCATTGAAAACTAACTGTCCACAGAATTGTTTCAAAACTGACACAAAATAAACAAGCTATGACGGCGAAATCAAGCACTTCCCCGCGACAAGTTTGAATCGAAGGCGGGAAAGCACAGAGTACCAATCTCTCAACTTAGAAACTTGTGGATGTAGTCATTCTGTTAATACTGATGTCATTAATATCATGGTCTTAAATATGAAAAAATCTATTTTCTAGAGCGGATTTACCTTTTCGTAGCTTTCTTTTTCGGTGTTGCTGTGTATGAAATTCGGATTAACTGTTATCAGGTTTATCCACTTCGGCTCCGGTCTCGTGCGGTCGCGTTCTAAGTGCGACGTTGTGTTCTAAGTGGAGTGTTTCTGTTCTCCAAGTGTTATAATCTGATTATCATGTCATTTGCCTACAAGTTCGTACCTAAATTTACGTAAGCATCGACTCAAGGACACGGCTAGCCTGATAAGAAGAAGAAGATGACAAGAACATAACGCATTTTGAAGGTGGCTGCGCTCGCAGTGGCCAACCAGAGACCGACTTGTCTTCTTTTTCTCTTCTCTTCCTGTGCTCGAAGTGCTAGCAGACGACATGGCCCGAGTGCCTTTACGAATACCCCCACAACAACAAACATCTGGGGAAGCGCTCCAGCAGCAAGTGAAAGCGATTCTGAAGGTCTGGGAGAATGATGTGAGAACTTTCACCTGTGTTCGCAGGCTTGGTTTTCAGCCTTGACGTGACACTTTGTCGTGTGAGGTAGGACAGGACTGCCTCAAAGCATTTCTTTACCGCCGTCCTTACAAGAGGCCAAAGGTGCCCTGTTCCAGAAGGTAATCAGGTGAGATTGAAAATGCTGAGCAGCAAAGTGAGCGGGTTTGTGGCGATGAGAGGCGCGTTGGTGGCTCGCACCTTGACAGCTCGTCCAGCCTGCCAAGCCTTGCTGCATACCGATGGGGGTCAGCGAGGTGCCGTGACCCAACATGCCCACAACACCAAGCCAGACTGGAATAAGGCTGTCTCCGAAGCTGAGAAAATTGTTGGGTACCCGACATCCTTTCTTAGTTTACGCTGGCTGCTCAGTGATGAAATTGCCAATGTCGCTTTGCACCTCCGTAAACTTGTGGGATCCAACCATCCACTGTTGAAGACAGCGAAGTATGTTTTGACTTACTTTGACAACACGTTCATTTGTGTTGTACTAAGCCTGTATTGATATGTTTGGTTTTAAATTTTTAGAGGGCTGCTATACAATGGGAAAAATAACATGCAAGCCTGGGGACTTATAGTGCTGCTGTTGTCCAAAGCTGCTGGTCATCTTAATGTCAATGAAATGGAAGAAGATAAAGCTGCAGGTGTCTTGTACAGGTATATATTCCAAGCCTCTTATTTGAAGCTCATAAATATCATGGACACCATTGTGGTAAATAACAATTAACTTTTTCACTTGTCCTTAATTTACAGTCAGCGTGCCCTGGCCGAAGTGACAGAAATGATTCGGACATCTCATTTAGTTCACAAAGGACTCGTAAACATTCATCCTGGACTGTTTCAAGAAGGAGCAGTTTTGAATGACATGACATTTGGAAATAAGATTGCTCTGCTGAGCGGAGATTATCTGCTCAGCAATTGCTGTGTTGAATTAGCTGCACTCCGCAATCAGGAGGTATATTAAATTTATAGCATTTTAGAAACTTAAAGGCGTTTCCATTCCATTCCATTCCCTAGTCATGATAGCGCCTGCATTATATCAGCATATGAGGAGTAACATTTTATTCTGTGTACAGATTACTGAGTTGATGAGTAGCGCTGTGCGGGATCTAACTGAAAGCGAATTTGTTGGCCAAAGAGACCAACAGAATAATCCCCTTCCAACAAATCCTCTGGAAGGTTCCCCTGTTGAGGAATGGACTCTTCGAAGTGAACTTTCTGGAGGAAGATTGCTGGGAAAATCTTGTGAAGGTACGCTGAGATTGGCTGGGCACAGTAAAGAGTTCTCAAAGGAAGGCTACAAGTTTGGAAAGCATCTAGCTCTTGCTTGGCAGGTCAGTGTGATGGTTTAGGAAACATTGTGCTGCATTCATTTCAAACTTAATTGTTTCCATGTTCTATTTATAGGCATGTCTTGATATGGAACCATTCATGCCATCATCGCAGCATACATCTGGAGTTGGCTTCAGTCTTGTTTCTGCCCCTGTACTCTTTCATTTAGAATATGACTCATCTTTGTACAAGCTAATTCAAGCTGGGGCTGAAAATGTTAATGATGTGGATTATGCTGAGGTATGCTGTAAAGACTATGCAGTATATTTTTTAAAAATTCTGAAATATTCAAATGAAAGCCAAACTTTTATTATTAATAAATTTAATTTTTTCTCCCCCTAGATTCAGAGTATTGTATCCAAAGGGCCTGGCCTGGCAATGACAAAGCGATTGAGGCAAGAGCATTCTCAAAAGGCAATGGAGGTCCTTGCTGCATTTGAGCAGAATGATGCACGCACTGCACTTTCAAATATAATTGTTGCCATGGGTGAGTTATGATACAAAATTCTTCCCTGATGAGTCCCTTCAGATCTTTTCATGGGTGGCACAGCTCACTTTCACTCTCTAAGCCCATCTCGCATATCAAAATATATAGTGGATTATTGATAATAGCAGCATCAAAAATATGTACCAATAGTATAATTAAAAATCAAAAACTAATACACAAAAGTATATAATTTCTTGTAGTATACTTTAAAACAATATTTCACTTACTCTAACATTATACCAAAAAGAATGGACTGCTAAATCTTATATTGTTTTTGTAATGTCATGAGAGAAGTGTGGCCCTTCTCATATAGTTTTGTCACATCTGTAGCTTTTTAGCACATCTTCCTACTTTGGGAAAATATAGCTAGAAGTGAGGTTGTTCCAGGCACACTCTGGTGACAATTTTCAAATCTTCATGGAGCTATCCCTAGTTGTAATATCTAGAAACAGTATTTTTGAGAAATATTGTTGGTAGGACTGCAAAGTTTATCTTGCAAACCATATTGCTCAAAAAAGTGTGTAATACTCTGTAAATTATTAGTAAGAATGAGGATCTAAGTGGCATAGACTGACGGTTCTCTTTTGATGTTGAAAAGTTTTGTTAGTGTTCCCCCTCAATAGTCTTTTAAAATAGTTTACTTGTGTCACCATGAATGGTAGCTGTAGACCCTAGACTACGCCAAACCATTCCCTACTTGCGCTCCACCCTCTTACAGAGCTATCAAAGGAGCTGAAAACACTGTGCGATTGATTTGATCATTAGACAAAAGTCAAGTATTGTGACTTAATTACATATAGGTGGTTCAAATTAAATGCAGTGTGTTCCACCATTATTAAACTTGATGTTGTACATGGTTGAAACTAGTGTCATCTGTTTGTTTGCTAGAGGGGGAACTTCTTGATGTATGTTCTATTACATCCTGTTTCTTTGTCAGTATTCGTTTCTGTAAAAAAATAATTTATAGATAGGTTCATAATTACTTTAGTCCTCTTTGTGTTACCACTTCGCTTAAATATGCATGATGTACATTTCCATTCAAACAAATTTTATCTGTAAGTTGATGTGTTTTGTTTGTTTTATTAAATGTGCATTGATTAGCCAGTTATATATAGCCTAAGTGCTTTAGTTCAGAGATAAATGTCCGGATGTACCATATTTATTTTTGTTTGTGTGGCCCTTTCACCAAAAAGTGGCTTTGAGGAATCCACAAAATTCTTTTTATTTTAATAAATGTCTTTGAATTGCCTTTGTATCTCTGAATAAAAGGAAGTCTGAAGTTTGGAGGTTGACATTGATTAACATTAGTTCTAAATCTGTTAATTTGTTCAGTAATTTTAAATTTGTTTCTTGTTGTATGGTATATTTTTTTAAAATGAAATTTGACAATAAATTTGTACATGTTTTTTTTATGCAGTTTAACATTGCGATTTTGCCACAATTTTGTGGCTCTCCTCATTGATTCCCGTCGTCAGATTTGTTTACTTTTTCTCTTTTTATCGTCTCTCCCCAACCGCAGCCTCCTTTATCGGCCCACCCCGATCCTCTCCGAGCTGCGATATGGGAAAGAAGCGGGCGATTACGGATGCAGAGGGGCGTAGTATTGGATCCAAGTACGTAGTTTTCTCGGGCCTTCAAGAATTCGCGCCGGGCGCCACCGTGCCGCCATGGCACTTCCCTCTCTCTTGCGACTAGTCATTCCCCGTCCTGCGACTCCGGGGTCGATGTCGGTATCGACCGGAAATGTCATTATGGCGCTATGGTCGGTCGGCCTAGTTGCTAGTTATGCCTGGCAGCTACTAGGACCTTGTCCTGCCTACGTGTCGGCCCTCAATTTGTGGCCTCCTGGAGCCCCTCCCCCCCTTTTCCCTCCCTTCCCATTGCCGATTTCTGCCCCCCCTCCCCCCCGCCCCCCGCCCCGACTGATCCACATCCACAGGCACGCGAGACAGGTCGATAAGCGCCGCGGTCAGAGGAGAGACACAGATTTGTGATGCAGGAAGAGGCGGAGACCGATGAAAAGGTGGTCCGCCCGGTTGTTCACGTCGATGATGACGAGTAGTGACGTCCCCGCGGAGCGACCACCCATTCACGCCCACGCCCCGTGCAGCGCGCTGCGCGGCGCGTGGTGTGTAGTGGCGTGGCGCCCACCCGATCCGATCACTGGCGCGGTCAGTGACAGCGCCATGACGATCAGCTGATCGCGGTGGGTCTGCTGACCGCTTGGCCGCTGGCCTCGGCGCGTCACAGGTCTCCCAGACTTTCTTTTCTCCTCCCAGTAACTTTTCACCTCAAAGATGAAGAAATCCTTGACGCGTCAACACGCCCCGCTTGCCCGGGGGCTCTGCTGCCCTGTTTCAGGAGGCACTCCGCGGTTCATTCAAGCCGGGCGCGAGGGACTCCGAGCCTGCTGGCCCGGCCCGGGCCACGGTGCAGGATGGGTTGCATACCCGCAAGGCGCTTGTGTGCACCAAGGCAGAAAGCCCCTGTCTCCGCTATTGCGCGTTTGCAAGTAGAGCCTGAAAATGGTCTCCGGAGCTGCGAGCGGCCGCGGCATGTCCAAGAGTGCGCACGCTGGCGCACGTCGGACGCGGAGCGGACACCCGACAAAGACAAAGGTGCGCTGTATACAGCCACAGCTCACCGATAAGCCCCACAAGTCATGCCAGCAGCCGCCGCCAGATTATGACCGAATTACGTAACTTGTGGAAGTATCGAAGTGTATCTCGCCGGCGTTGCGTCATTTGCAGTGAATGTGCAAAAGCGC
Organism: Thrips palmi; assembly: GCF_012932325.1. Classification (NCBI taxonomy): domain Eukaryota; kingdom Metazoa; phylum Arthropoda; class Insecta; order Thysanoptera; family Thripidae; genus Thrips; species Thrips palmi. The sequence goes on along the minus strand of NW_023144626.1, from coordinate 6,393,687 downwards.
GGCGGTGTGCCAAAGAACGAGTGAAGTCTTTTGGGTCGTTGCGCACAGGGAAGACGCCGCACCGCACACTTCCGCGAAGCTCCGCGAAGCTCCGCGAAGCGGTCGGGAAGTCCCTGCGGCGGGTACCAACTGTTGCTCACTTCTTACTCCAATATTTGACCTCCAAATTTGGACGGAGGGCGCGTTGAGGTGACGTTTTCGGCACCCGCCAAGGCCGGCCCCAGTAATCGCGGGCTCGGGCTCCTCGAGCCGGCATGAGAAAAGGGGGAGGGGAGAGGGGGGCGTGGACGTCGTCGCGGGGCTTCGCGGGGCTTCGCGGGGCACCTCGCGGCCGCGGACCGGAGTGGGCCGTTCCCCCCCCCCCCCCCCCCCCTATCCTGCGGTGACGGGGCTCTCGTTCGTCCCTCGTGCACCGATCACTTCTAAACTGCTTTGCTTCAAAGCGACCTTCCGGAGCCCCCTTCCCTTGCCTTCCTCGCTGCCCCTACCCGAACCAGAGCGAGCTGAGCTGCGAGCTCGCTAGCCCAGACCTACTTACGCAGGCATTCTACCGACTCCTAGGGACGGCGACGGAACCCGGCACTCCGCAGCAATGGCAGAAAAGTAAGAGTTCATCGTAGGTGTATGGATTTCCCGATTTTAGGAAGGGTGCGGCTTCTCGTGATTGACGCCACTGAATGCGCTGTCTGATGCCCTCACGACTATTGCGACCGGTTTATGAAGGTTATGGCGCGTAATTTTGGCTGTTAAAGAGGAAAATTTACTGTTTTGCAACATGCACTGTCATCTCATGAAATAATCATGCACTAGCCACGCATTGGCATCAGTCTTTCACATCTGCCCATTGGCCACAAAAGCTCTTATCCTTTCGTTTTCTGATATACCACAAATTTTTATATTAATTTTTAAGTAATTATCTGTCAATAAAAAAAAAACTCCCTGCGGTGAGGGTGAGCTTTGAAAACTACGCAGTAAGATGGTCTTTGTTTAGGATAATTTTGTTGTTTTGCAGTTGCAATGTCGGTTCAGGTAATTTATGGTATTGTCTTGTTCACAATATCTTCACTCGTGTTGAGCACTGGCGGTCAAGGTCAAAGGGGAGATAGTGCTTAACAGAGATCCTCATTTGGAGTTACCACTAGAGGCTTATCTACTGCATTATGAATTGTGCTATTGCAGTCTTAAATGAATAAAATCACTTATGGAAAAATGACGAATAAAAGAGGGGGGGGGGAGGATCTTCCAGCTCTCCATCTCCATCTTTCATTGCAACTGTGAAATGATGCATATTGTCTTCTTATTTTGCAGGGCAGACATTGCGTTGATTGGCCTGGCGGTCATGGGCCAGAACCTTATCCTTAACATGAATGACCATGGATTTGTTGTCTGTGCCTACAACCGTACGACTGAGAAGGTGGATCAATTCTTAGCCAATGAAGCCAAGGGAACTAAAGTTGTTGGAGCCCACAGCCTGGAGGAAATGGTGGCGAAGCTCAAGAAACCTCGCCGAGTTATGATGCTTGTCAAAGGTTTGTGTATATTTAAAGATTTTATTTTTTCACTGTCGAAATTATTTTTAATTTTTGTATTTGTTGTTGAATTTGCAGCCGGCTCTGCTGTTGATGACTTCATTGCAAAACTAGAGCCCCTTTTGGAGCCTGGTGACATTATTATTGATGGCGGCAACTCTGAATACCAAGACACCCAAAGACGCACCAAGGACCTCAAGAGCAGAGGTTTATTGTTTGTCGGTTCTGGTGTTTCTGGTGGAGAAGACGGAGCCCGCTATGGACCATCTCTCATGCCTGGTGGTAACCCTGAGGCTTGGCCCTACATCAAGGATATCTTCCAGGTAATTAGGCTTTAGCTTAATTTGTGATTAAATATTTTTTTGCAGTACGGGATTGTAAGTTTTAACATTTTCCTTCTTTCACAGTCCATTTCAGCCAAGGTTGGCAACGACCCTTGCTGTGATTGGGTTGGAGAGGATGGTGCTGGTCACTTTGTTAAGATGGTTCACAATGGTATTGAATATGGTGATATGCAGCTCATCTGTGAGGCTTACCATCTGATGAAAAGTGCTTTGGGTCTGTCACCAGATGAAATGAGCCGTGTAAGTCCTTTTTTTTTTAAACTTTAAGTTTGACATTTATGAGGACAGAAATTTTACTCTTAATATCTTTTGTGGTCTGTAGGTTTTTGAGGACTGGAACAAAGGAGAATTGGACTCTTTCCTCATTGAAATCACCAAGGATATTCTAAAATTCAAGGATAATGACGGTAATTAATTACAACTATTAAATCAGCCGAGGCAAAAGGAATAAGTTGGTTCTCATCTTTTGTCTCTTGCAGGGCTTCCTCTTGTTGAAAAGATTCGTGACTCTGCTGGTCAGAAGGGCACTGGAAAGTGGACTGCCATCTCCGCTCTGGATTATGGTCAGCCCGTTACCTTGATTGGTGAATCAGTGTTTGCTCGTTGTCTGTCCTCCCTCACTGAGGAGCGATCTCAGGCAAGCAAGGTACTCAAAGGTCCTCAGAACACTCAGTATACTGGAGATAAGAAGCAGTTTTTAGAACACATCAGACAGGTAAATAGTTTTGCTGGAGTAAGGAAATCCTTCTCTGAGGAGAAATGCTAACTGAATATTTCTTTAATCTTCAGGCACTGTACGCATCGAAAATTGTATCGTACGCTCAGGGCTTCATGCTGTTGCGTGAAGCTGCCAAGGTTCATGGCTGGAACTTGAACTACGGAGGCATCGCTCTCATGTGGCGAGGTGGTTGCATTATCCGGAGGTTGGTATTGCACTTTTTAAAATAAGAATCCAGTTGAAACATTTCACGTTAAGTAACATGTTAAATTTTTGGAACAGTGTGTTTTTGGGCAACATCAAGCTTGCATTTGAGAAGAACCCAAACCTTGTCAACCTGCTTCTGGACCCATTCTTCACTCAGGCCGTTCACAAGTGCCAGGCTTCATGGCGTACAGTAGTGGCCACAGCTGCCCAGCTTGGCATTCCAGTCCCATGCTTCAGCACTGCCTTGGCATTCTTTGATGGTTACCGTTCCGAAAGGTTGCCCGCCAACCTTATTCAGGTATGGTAATCTTGAGTTGTTACTTTTTACTCAACCTATGTTGAGACCTGAGAGTGTGTCTGACTTTTGTACCTTATATCCTGTTATTTAAACTTTCAGGCACAACGTGATTACTTTGGTGCCCATACTTACGAACTTTTGACACGTCCTGGTCAATTCATCCACACCAACTGGACTGGTCATGGAGGAAACGTTTCAGCCAGTACTTACCAAGCTTAAACATAACAGTTTTAACTTGGATACCCAAGGCTGTCATAGCTCCATCAAACTTGGAACATTCCATATCCTGTTCAAAGGTGCACCCTGTAAACTAATGTTTGGAGAATGTTTTAAACCGAGCCCCCTTTTTGTTGCTCATTTTAACAATGCATTTTTGGGTGGCTAAGAGAGACCATGTATTGGTAAGCCAATCTATGAAGTTAATCAAACTCTATGTCTCTTATTACCTGTTTTATAGTACAACATTTGGCTGTCTATGACTGAGCTTAGAACAAGAAACAGCAGTATTTATCTTTTGAAATGACAGAGTTTAGATGTCTCATGTTGTTAACTTATTTAATTAGTTTTATTGGCATTGTCACTTGCACATTCCTGTCAGGTCTGATGTCTGTGACTTACCCGAAAGCACTTAATTTTTCCATGGAGTTATTTGTCCTTGTTTCCAATATTGTATAATTTTATTGAGTTTTATACCTTGTTTTTAATGTTTTCCAACTTTAAATTATTCTTGTTATATGTGAAAATCTCTTCTGTTAAATAGGTGATATATTTTGATAACTGTTGTTTATTGAAGTGATGCAATAAAATGTCTTTAAGGTACTTGAGGATGGTTGTTTTCATACCCCAGGGAAAGAAAGAAACCACTTCACATTGCCACAGAGCTTTAAAATGGACAATAACTGAGCAGAATTCATCAAAGAAATTCTTCATGTTATGAAAACAAAACATTTTAACAAATTCCTGTTGGAACACTGTTACAAGACACAGCACTGTATTGTGTGAAAGAACAAAAGTAGAACTTCAAGTTTGGAAAAACTTGATGAAAACTATGGTGAGGAATACCTTAAAGGCTTGAGTAGATACTATCAGTTAATGAAACTAAAGCAGGGAGAAACAATGTAAGGCCAGTAATTTTGAGAGAACAAAAACACAGCTTTCTTTCCTTATGAACTACCATCAGTCAATTCTCACACAGATGAACTTAATACTAAATGTACACATTCCAGGAGATCTAGTGCCAGGACATTTTCCAAAATTAACCTTATTATTATTTTACAATACCAGTTAGAAAATAATTTACAACGAGCGCTAGTTCATTGGCACAGATCATACAACTTTCTAAAATTGCAACAAAACAAAATTACAATCTTCCTCAGAAACTTTTACCCAGGCCCTGCCCCTGACACTGTAATATTTATTAGTAAAAAGACATACATATCCCGTTATTCTGTCAAATTGGTCTGTCAAATAACAACCAGGCTACCTAAGATTCCATTTGGTAACTATATAAAAAACATTAACAAAGTTTGTAACTTCCAATGCCAATGGCAGGATGAAACCAGGTATTAAGATAATGACCAGAGGTAAAAGCCTCACACAGAAACAAAACAGACACCTAACAACTGAAATAATAATAATAATGATAATAAAAAAGCTAAACATACCATGACAAAATGGTGGTGCAGTTACTTTTCGTCAATTTGTGATCGAAGTAACGATACCTCTTGTTCAAGGGAAGCATTCTTAGCCTGCAATGCCTCTACCTCCTTTTGAAGTTGTTTGACTTTGTGCGCTAATGTTTCTGTTTGTTTGTGACCATCAGCTAGCCTTGAATTTTGGGTCCTTAGTTCCATAATATATTTAAAAGCTTTTGACAAAATCCCACCTTTACTCTGGAAGGAAAAATAACAAATGAATACAAAGGAAATAACTTTTGAACAAACAAATTTATCAAAAGAAAGACTTACCTGTCCAGGGCTCTTCGTACTTTCCGGTACACAATCAGGAACTATTTTGCTTAGTTCAACAATCCAAGTATTAATTTTATCTCTCCTCCTCCTCTCTACTTCATTATGTGTTGCTCTTCTTTTGTCATCTCTCTATAAAATAAAAATACAGTAAGTTACAAGCATGCAATCATGCTAAAATAATCTAAATAAGTAGTAGAAATAAATAACTTACCCGAACAGCCCTAGGTCCTCCCTCTAAGCCAGAACCCATTCTAGGTGCAAGAGAGCGTTGAACTTGGGAGGTTCCAAACACTTCTTGAGGTGATCCAATAACATAAAACTGGCCTAGATTGAAAAATTAAGTCATATATTTGCATCAGGGTTGTAACAAAAATCAAATGACTATCGAAAAAGCTTCAACAAACCTGTGAGAGGTGCAGTAGTAAGAACACCTTGAGAACTACTATTTGGCGAATAGGCTGGTGAAGATACGAGTTGAGGTAGTTGGTCTGAATCACCTACCTGCACAACTCGGTATGTTGTCAAAGTACCTGCATATCAGAGTAATAGTTTGATTGAAAAGAGTAGAAAGAAACAAAATTTACAAGTAATCCAAGGTGTATGGATAATTACCACCATCTCCAGATCTGAAGTACTGCACATCATCATCACCATCCAACATACTTTCGGCAAGGCCTGCAACCGCAGCTTGATCTTCTGAAGACCCAAGTGAGGCGTCATCTTCAACTATCGTCAAGCTTTGAGATGCTAACACCTGAATTTCGTCTTTGTCCATAAGAGCATCATCTACATCCCTGTCATCACTGCAAAAGAAAAATCAAATTTTAACATTTAACAATTTATTATCTTCCATGCTATGTATGATGCATTCATATACATAGGTTATGGCTCCAAAGTATGTTGGACCATTTGACAACCATAACCATCATACTAATCTGAAAGGCTAACTGACAGAGACTGAAATCTCTGCCAGGACTCAAAGATGGAAATAAAAACGCTTCTATCTTACTAGAAAGGGGTGAAAAAATAGGAAATATGTAAAGTCTTGGTATCAACATCATGTTTACAACTTAAGATGCTTCACAACAGAAAACGCAGCATTCCGCAGGAATGGCAGTGAGGAAGACTGTTGCTAAATAATTTTACAAGACCCATCCAGTAATTTTAAATGTCAACCATCTGTCGTAGCAGACAATTTCATCGGTATACCGACGTATCACACATGAAATGAAAATGTGTGACCTTCAGGTTATGAATCTCTCTCGGTCAAATAAAACTGGCGGATGCCATGAGACACTGTCAGACACCTTAGATAATTCGACTTTACCTGGTGTCCAAGTCCTGGTCGATCACATCCATGGGTGATGGAGAATGTATTTTGAATTTGCCAGGTAGCTTCAAGCAGTGATCACGGGGGCAAACAACAGGGTCATGTGAGCAGTTTGGGAGTAATGGCCGCCAATCCGCGCGCAGCTACGCGCAGCGAGCCGCGCTCAGAGCCCCAAGTAGCACGGAATCGTTGCGCCTCAGTGCAGCGTCCCCGAACCGCAGGGGGCCCTTCCAAACTCACCCTCAAGCGAAAAGCGCCTCGATAAACCTTTTTCCGCGTATTTTGGCGTCGGCGTCGCGCCATCGTTCCCTTTGAAGCAGAGAACTACTTCCCTTCCCGCGCGGTGACCTCGCGAGGTTTGGACACTCGTTAGCACATTCCGGCCGCTCGTTCGAATGAGATCAAATTTGAGCAGTAAACGATCATCACTGTGGTTCATACACTGCGACAGCCCTTAACGAAAGATTTGTTTCGAAGCACCCGCGCTGATGCACGTCTCGCCAGCCACGCGCGCTCGTTCGAAATCTGGCGCCTCCACAGCCTTCTACTTCGATTGATTGTGGTTGTTGGCGGGCGGGGGGGAGTGGCGGGGAGGGGTGTTGTTTTCGTTTTTGCTTTGCCTCCAGAACTGTTTGCTGCGCTGACGCTGACAGTTATTTAGTCTGTTGTTATTGTTTTGGCCGAAATCAGCATGATTTCGTTCTTGTCAAGCGGTAGAAGAATCTCTGCAATAAATTCAAGACATATTTGAAGCCCATTTATTCAATTTTCCCTTCGTTTGACAGAAGAACAGCACCAACATGACATCGGCTGTGTACCTGGAACACAACCTGGACAGTGCGTAAATACCCATCTCAGCTTATGCATTGCAGTTTCGTTTTTATCGAGTACTTTGTCTATTACATATACTTTTTTCACAGTCAGTCTTATTTTGTTGAAACCCTCAGGGTTTCGTATGCTTCGTCTTGCTACATGTTACTTAACCTAAGTTCTTGACAGTATTCTTATTTGGTATTAATGATAATTAATTTTACAGGCTTGGAGCATCTCCCTATAGAGCTTTTAAGAAATTTCACGCTTATGCGTGATTTAGATAGTAGAGCCAGGGAGCTCATGCAAAATATTGACCGTCAGGCAAGCGTCTACCTGTCAAATGTACGGAGCATGGGATCCGATAAACGTAAAGACCAAATGGATAAAATTCAAGAACAATTTAACAAAGCCAAAGAGTATGGAGATGATAAGGTTCAACTTGCTATTCAAACTTATGAATTGGTGAGCATGCACTAAACAACAATCTGTCTAACTGCACTTTAATTCTGAAATCTACAGCAATTAACAAATGGCATTGCTAATATTTTTCAGGTGGACAAGCACATCAGACGTCTAGATTCTGACTTGGCTCGGTTTGAAACTGAGATTCATGACAAAGCTGCAAGCAACACACGAAGTCAAGAAGAAGCTGGTTCGCAGAAGAGTAAGATTTTTGTATTCGCCTTCATTTATGATAAATTCACTAACATTTCTGTATAGCCCTTTTTTCTAACAAGGAATGAAATTAACATAATACTTTATGTGGGTGATGTGGTTTTTCATAGCTCACTGTATTTCAGGAGGAAGGAAAAAAATTAAGGACAAAGATGTCAAAAAGAAGGCAGGTGCAAGTAGTGAAGATGAAAGCAAAGCACCTCGTAAGAAAGCTAAGAAAGGTACTGTCACAGTGATAATCTCTTAAAGCTATAGTTTTTGTTTCTGTTGTTGTAAATGCTTCCTCTTTCTGTGACAGGTGGAGCAAAGGCAGCAGCTGGTGCCAAATCTGCAGCCAAAGGTGCAGGGGCAGGTTCTGCTGGTAATACTGGGGTGGACAGTGGAGCAGCTGGAATTGCTCATCCTTCTGATGTCCTCGACATGCCTGTTGACCCCAACGAACCCACATATTGCTTGTGTCACCAAGTGTCTTATGGCGAAATGATTGGCTGTGATAACCCTGATGTAAGTTCATTTTTCCATGGCAATGAACATCCAGACTTGGTGTCAATTGTGTTCAAAAATGACTAATTTTTACAATTGTGTCTTTTTTCTAGTGCCCAGTGGAATGGTTTCATTTTCCTTGTGTGGAGCTCACAACAAAGCCAAAAGGAAAATGGTTCTGCCCCAAATGTTCTGCAGACAGAAAGAAAAAATAGTTTAAGCATGCTAACTTTGATACCTGTGACATTTTATTTATTTTAAATTAAATTTGTTATATAAATTTTTTTATCTCTATAGTTTCTTTTTCATGTTTCCTAGCTGACCACACCACACTTTACATCAAATAAGTTCATTGTGCAATTTGCATTCCAATGCTAAAATCCATTGCAATTGTATAGCCATATGAATCATCTCCTATTAAGTTTTTGTAGAATATTTTTTAAATGCAATATTTTATTTTGTATTTTGCTCAATATATAAGCTATAACTCTATTGTAGGATAGTTAGCAAATATTTTGTTTTGCTGTTATTGCGCGTCATGTTTGTGCCAGTATTGAACATTGAACTGTGACCATTAAAATAATACGTATCAAACTTAATCTTTCATTTCTTTCATATTCCTGCCTGGCATGAAAGGACCACAAGTCTACAGACTGACTTACATGTAGCTCTGGGGATTGAGAGATGCATTCAGGATTCCGATTTGATGTTCAACATTTTAATTTCAATCTCATTGTCTTGATTAAGGCTTGGGGTAAACGCTGCTGGGGCGTGCACGATGCTTAGAATTTAGGGTTACGCAGACACTTGACACTTTCAGCACACAAAAAATTTCTGATCGTCTATGCTTCTGCGCCGGCGCCTCTTTTTGCCACTTCTGCTGCTTTTGCGACGGCGGCTGCCGCTTCGAGTGCGGCGGCTGCTCCGGCTTCGGCTCCGACTGCAAGACCGTGAGGCATTTCCGGCTTAAGCCGACTGGCTATCTGATCGCCATGGCATGGAGCTACGTTCGCATCACGCTGCATGATCAGGCACGCGAATGGCAGCCAGGGCGCCTGTAGGATAGGCCTCCCATCGCACACCCAAGCATCCACGTTTGCCCTTACAAGTGGGCGAAAATTCCCACGGCACATCAGTGTATCAGTGTCAAAGGGCTCAGCCTGCTTACTAGGCATTATTTCGGGCTTTGCTGGAGAAGTTGCCTAGTAGGCAGGCGGAGTTAGGCAGCCCTCTCAACGTAGGTGTGTCGTTGGAACTTTTGTACGACACGGCGTCGAGGACCTTGCACACAGCCTGTCACTTCCACACTGCAATATTGGCGACAATCGCCTCGCCGTGTCTTACCTCTTCCGCCGGGCTGCTCGCCTGGACCGGCTTCTGCTCCGAGCTCGGCTCCGGCTGCGACTGCGACCCCTGCAAACATGAACATGCCGCGAGATGTTCTAGGGCGCTCCTGCTTGAACCGGTACCGGTCTGAAGGATGTTCGCAAGTATACTCACCTGGCGCCCCTCCGGAAGCCTCTCATGGGCCGGTCGCAGCCCCGGCAGTTCCGACTGCGGCCCCAGGGCGCGGTCGTGAGGGTCTTGGACACGGAGCGGGTGATGGAGCGGATCCAGGACTCCTTCGGGAGGAAGCGGCCGCAGCGCTTGCAGCGCTTGGGGCCGCGGCGGGCGGTACTGGCCCTGCGCCCCTACATGAAGACAGAGATTGAGAATGGTGCCAAGCGCGCCGACAGTCTCTGTCTCTCTCTCGCCTTACTCGGCGCGCGGTCGCGGCGTTGGGGATGGCGGCCGGTTGTCGCTGGGTGCCGCTGCCGCCAGCCTCGGGCTGCACGGCGACCGTGGTGTCCGAGGACGACGCCGACGCCGGGGCCGAGGCCGCGGGCACGGAGCCCGCGGAGTAGCTGCAGCCGCCCGGGCCGGGGCCGCCGTCCAGCTGCAGGGGCCGCATGGGCTCTGCCCGCGTCCACATGGTCCTCAGAGCGTCCTCGTCGCCGCTCGTGCTGCCGGGGAAGGACTCCAGGCTGCGAGAAATCGAGAAATCGCAGAAAAACGCCGTAATATCAATTTTTGAATCGCCATAGTTTTGTCCGGCCAAAGACAGCACCTTTCTCGCGCCCCTGTCCCGGCCGGCGGCGCGTCGCCAAGCACTTCGCCGTCGTTGCCGCTCATGCTGGCGTCGTCCTCCGTGCCGTCCTCATCCTCGCTGTTCCCGCCGTCCTGGGTGGCCTCAGCCTCGTCCTGGACCTCAGGCCTGTGGGGCGCGCCGGGCAACGACATGCCGGGACGCAGCGCCGCTGCGCACCACCTGTCGCCGTTTACCACACATTTACGAACACGGCGAGTTCCCGGGCGTCGTCTCCCTCTCTCACTCCCTCTCTCTGGCGCGTACGTACAGGTGTGCGCTGCGAGCGCTGCAGGTGGTGGGCGGGCTGCAGGCGCTGCAGCTGCGGGGGTGGCGGCGCGCGGCGTCGCGTCGCGTCGGAAGTGGTCGGAAGCCACCCCACAGCCCCCGCAGCTCCACAGCCCGGCGGTCGCTGCGGCGACTCAACAATGGGAATCAGGTTCAAGGGGCCCATGAGCAGGGCAGCCATGGGCCAAGTCAGTCACGAGCCACGCCTGGAAGGCGGGCAACTGCAGGCAACCTAGTCGACTCATATGTCGTCCATGCCCATGCATGGGCAATGCATGAGTCGGGGAGACTGGGACTTGGAAGACTCAGGCGCCGCCGCGGCCTTGCGGTGGAGCGCGTTGGGTTGTCTGGCCTGCCGAGTAGGTGCGAGAGACACAGAGCGACGAAAGGCAGTGCGGAAAGTCAGTGCTGGCCCCAAGGCCCCAAAGAGCTTGGTTTACTCGCGCGCCAGGCTTAGCGGGCGGCTGAGCGCAGCCCCCGGGCCCTCGTCGATGGTTTGCCACGCGACCAGCACGCTGGGGCTGGGGATGCTGCTCACTACAACCACGGTTCGCGATGACACTCCGTCTTCGCCATGCATGCATGCGCGCCGCCGCCAAGGCTGAGGCACCAAGGCATGCCCCGATCGCGGCTCGGGGGCTTGGCGGCGGTGCGGCGGCGGTGCGGCGGCGGTGCCTGGGGCCAGGCAAGGCAGGCCGGCCAGGCCCTGGGGCTGCCCTGGGGCCAGCAGCAAAGCAGCACGGACATTAACTGCTTCCTGCCGCGGCCGCGTCGTCCTTAGGACCGACGGCACCCAGTCCTTTAGGCCCCCTTTCCCCTCTCCCCAATTCGCGGGGCGGGGCAGTTACTGACCTCTGCTGGTCCGTGGCCTGCCGGCCCGGCCCGGCCCGGCCCCTGCCCCGTCCTTCCGCCGTGCGACGGGCCGCGCAGCCGGCGCAGCCGGCTTGTCTGCATTTTGTTCATTTGGTTTTTTGGTGGCGCTCCGCGTTGGAAAATTTGGTTTACTAGAAACCGCGACCAGCGAGTGGCGGTGCGCGTAATCCGAAACTGGGCTGAGGCCACCCCCCTCTGGTCCTCGAAGCGCGGCGTCCGGCGCGCAGGTTGCGAACAGTGCTCCTCTCGTCGATCGCCGCCCAGTCTGTTCCACACTCGCGGGGCGTGCTCTGGGCGTGCCGTGGGCGGCCGGAGGGGTGCGAGAGAGACGGGGCGGTTCGGCGGCGGGACGATCCTCGTCGGCGAGGGGCGAGCATGCACCTCCTAATGGGACGACACATGTATCCGGCTTGCATAACTTGCTCGCTTGCCTCGTCTTCGGTCCACGCTGGCCAACCCTCGCGAATAGGACGATGCCCCGGCTGGCACGCCCCGCCTCGCCCCGCCTCGCCCCGCCTCGCCCCGCCCTGCCCCGGCCGGTCGTTCGTCGTTCTCCCCGCGTAGGGCGAAAGGCGTAGGGTCGCCGCGTAGGGTTTCTTTTTGCCAGCAGGCCCTTCCGCTGGAGCGGGTGGTGAGCAGTGTTGCCACATAAGTAGGCGAAATTGGCGAAAATTACCACGATGCACCAATTTTAAAAGGGTTGGGAACCCCAACCCACCTACCAGGCAATTCCTGGGATTTGCTCAAGAGAAGTTGCCTAGTAGGCAGACCGAGGTTCGCAACCCTTTCATCACTAATGCGTCGTGGGAATATTTGTCCAACGACGGTTAGGCACCCAGAAGAGAACGCCGAAGCGAGTTTACGAGGGAGACGCGAGTAGTAAGGGACCCCCTTTCTACTGACGCGAGCAGTAAGGGGCCCCCTTTCTACTGACGCGGGTAGTGCGGGGCACAGGGACATAATGCGGTGATGCCGCAGCCTTCTTCGTTTCGGAAGGACCCCATCCCATAAAGCAGCCACTCCCGACTGTCGCGAGGCTGTCGCGAGGCTGTCGGCGTCGCGTGCACGCCACCAAGTGCATGGCCGCATGGCCTCGCGGCAAGTCCCCGCGACTGCCCGACCCACGCCCCCACGCCCCACTCCCCCGGAACAAGATGTGAAAGAGTTCAATGAGTGAATGAGCCACCGGGCCCGGCCAGGCCCGGCCCCGCATTCGCCAAAGCTGCGCTGCGCCTCGGTCCAGTGCACTGACCCGAGCCTCGGGCCGCCCGAGCCGAGCCCGCCCACGAGGTCGTATGCCGAATTGCCGGTCGGCCCCGCCCCCCACGGCCCGCCCCACGGCCCGCCCCATGGCGCTCCAGAAAGCAGCCAAAGCAATGCCCCCGACTGGTACACGTCGTCCTCTTCGTCCACGTGCATAGCCTTGTGTGTCCGCGCCAGTCGCGCCACGATGCTACAAACCACAGACTTGGCCGCCACGCCGCTTGGCCGCGCCCAGGACAGCCCGGCAGCCCGGCCCAGGGCGGCGCGAGCCGGTGCGGGGGTGGCCGAAATGGGTCAGACGCTCATTCACATGTACTCCATACTTAATTCTCCTTGCCGTGCGGGGCGAGCGGCGGGACGACGACGACCACGTCTCGAGCGACTCGTTGCTGGCGGCGTTGGCGACACGCTCCCAGACCCCGACGGCCCGAAGCGGCCACCTGTCTAAGGGCGCGCCTGGCGTGGCCGGCGTGGCCTGGCGGCAGTCGACTAAGATGGGGGACTGACACACGCAACGCCGCAACGCACAGTCACTCTCACAGGGCGACGTGCAGGACAAGTGAGGTGGTCATCCCCGACGGATAGCCTTCAAAGGCAAAGACGGCCTACGACGTCCGGCTGGGATGGCTGCGATGGCAGCGCGCAGTGACCGCGCACGGCCGCCGCCCGATTTGACGGCCGACGGCTGGGCGGCGGGGCGCGTGCAAGGCTTGTGTCCTTTCCATATTGCATTCCTGGCTTGGCATGCACAGCATGCACAGCATCGGGCTGGCGTTCATGGCGGGGTGCAAACTGCACTGTACTACATACCGCATGCCGGTCTGCCCCGAAGCCGGCAAGCCTCTCAGAATAAACTGCTTGAATGTTGCAAGAGGAGACTCCGCAGCAGGAGGTAGGCTGCGCTGTGCGCTGTGCGCCCACCCTGACCCACAAACACAGCCCGTTACCCGTCTTCACCGCAAGGTCACCCCGACTGCACCCTTCCTGTACACGCGCCCACGACGCCAAGCCTGGCCAAGCCTCACCGAGAGGCAGGCCTCGGCGTCTTCCCGAGAGAAAGCGGACGTCCACGCGCACCGACGCTTGAAGAACCACCCCGCCAAAATCGACCAAGTGGCCGAGCATATCGACTGCGTCACTGCGTCGCTACGGGCATATTCGGCGGATTGCCGACGAACCATTGATTTCCACGCCGGTTGCGACACACTCTATCGCTTTCGAAGAGGGGCAAATAAAAGCTCATTCACCGATACCACGCGGCAATTGTATTTTTCAGAGTTTTTTCCGTGGTCCTTTCTCTGCGGAGGTTACATTCCATCCATCCCCAACATTTTGGCTCCTCGTGTGGCAGACCAACGCCAACGGTGAAGATCAAAGCGTTTCACCTTCACCCCTGGGACCAGCGGGTGACAAGCGTGGACAGGCGTCACAGCAGCGGCCGGACCCGCGTGCTGCAGAAGGCAGCGCACACGTTGCCTACCCTCAGGGGCATGTGTCGTGGTTTGCCTTGCTGACAGGCGTTTTGAGATGCGACGAAGCGGGCAGGGTTTTTGAGTCCCTGATCCAGAAGGACGGGCCGTGTAGGCCGTGCAGGAGGTAAGCGGGCCCACCTGTACAGCCCGAAGCTACCCGCGGCAAGGCACGCTCCTCCCAGGCTCCTCCATGCGCATGCTGCGCGAGCTGCGCACAGTGCGGCCAGGCTATAAGTAAAGCCCACAAGTGCGCCGCACTGCACCCGCAGTCCACACGCCACACGCCCTTTCAAGATCATGGTCGAGTGTCAACATCATATTGGACTGTTTTTCGGTGCTGCTGTTTTATGTCGTTCCAAGTTATCAAATGAGTGATTGCTTTCTGTTTGAGATACGACCTTCGACGCGGTGTGTCCGCCAAATGTCCATTATCCTAGTGACGAAACATATCTTCATGTTCTCAGCCTTAGCGCCGTCCAGCTGCATATTTCGTACTGCGGTCGCCACTCCCGATACTGAGTGCCTGCAAACTCCCAAGAGATAGGCGACCCTTGCGACACCGACGGCACCGACGCGTCTCGGGGAGGTTTTTTGGCCCACTACAGACAGCACCGCTGCGGTGCCAGTTATCGTTTTATTGTGTCTTTTTTCCAACTTTGCTGCCGGTACGCTTGTTCGTGACTGTACAGTGCGGGGGCAGTCTCGGTGCGCTGTCCGAATAGAACGAACTTTCCGCTGTAAGCCAGCCATGGCCAGCCATGGCCAGCCAATGGGATACCCGCGGACGTGTTGCAAACACGTGCAACACTTCGTGACCTATCTCTTGTTTGTGCTCCTCGCCCCGTTTAAACGTCAGGCGCCAAATCCTGTCGGATGTAGAAGGCTCCCACAAGGTTACATTTCTTCCGTACTACTAGCGGCGTTGCGCACGCCTTCTGAAAACCGCTGCTTTTAAGAAGTAACAAAAATAGATCCTAAGGTAATGGCCCGTGTAGAGGGAGCAAAGCACAAAGTGCGGATGATTGATTGCGCTAACTCTCCCTAAAAAAGGTGCCGTCCAGCTTAATTTTTGCTTCCCCCTCTTTCCCCACGGCCCTACCACCGCCCTACTTCCCAGTCCGAACGAGTTGGCAGCAAGGCCAGTAACTCCTGCACCCCCGGGCTGAATGAATACTCGTGTCATTTTAACGACGCGAAAGTAAGCGCCATCATTGTAAATGAAATCATTACATGTTATTATCCGGTTGCCCGACATGGAAGAGGAGGAGACTCGAAGCAACCTCGTGTACCTGTAATGTCGCGTAACTACCCACTGGCAGTTATATACTGGTTTTTTGGTTGTTCTTTTGTTGCGCACGGGCACGTGCCTCGGTTGTCGCCTTGAGCTCGGGGTCTGCCCTAGTGGCAAATGTGGGTGCGCTGGTGTGTGCTTTGGGTCCACAGGGCAAGATGTAAAGAAAATGACGCAGAGTAAATTATTCAAGTTGCTTATAATTAGAATAAAAGTCGACAATATCACAATGAAATTGTTACCTACGATAACATTTTGCTACTCGGAAGGAACTGGCACGCCGAGGAGTCGCCGTCATCGCACTGTCCCTGAGTCGTAACAAACGCAACTAACAATAATTTATAGACGTAATACTTTGCGATTCAGCAAAAATTAAGTATGACTTAAAGTTTTCTAAATATAATATGACTCCTCAGCTAGACTGTGAAGCGAAAACAGAAGTACAAGGAAACGCATAAGTAGCTCCTTGGACTAAAGTAATTATGTTTTGTTCTTCACATTTATATCACCGGACCTCCACTTGCCATGGGAGGACTCTCCGGTGCCTCTCACTCAGCCAATACGTAATGGACGGATTCGACTTGTTTCATTGGACGCACGAGCCACAAAGCACTGCACCACACACACCATGCACACTTTGTACTCAAAGACTTGAGGTGCACGAATCGCCTTTTCATGCATTACAAGTAGCACTTTAAAAAATAATAGAAATAATTTATTGGATGTTTATGAACTTTGTATCGCGAGTCGATTCGTACACCCCTATCAGAGATTATCGTCGTTTCTCACTGTCCTACACCTCAGACATTCAACAAAGAACAGACGAAATACATGTTTGTGACGTGTTCGCTCTCAGGCTTCGATGCGACACTCTCATGCTCTTTCTCTCTCTCTCTCGCGCGCGCGCACACACACACACACACACACACGCACTCACACACACGCACTCACACACACACACACGCACTCACACACACGCCCATCGACATGCACCAGTGAAAAATTGCTCCTTCTTCGTCCTTTTTTCGTTTGCGTGTCAAACGCACACTTTTCGTACTGTTACCCCTCCCCCACGTCTCTCAGCACACATACACATGCTTACTCACTAACTTTCTCACTCTCACACACTCACTCTCCCACTCACTCACTTAGTCGGAAACACACGTGTTTGTAAACACCCGACGCGTCCATTTTACAGAACTAATGTATGTACAAAACTCTTTACGCATCGTAATTGAGATCTTACCATTCATGTAATTTGGTAACCATTTATGTTATCTTATATAGAACCATTTTCGTCCATCCTAGTGACGTTGTTTCCAACATCACCGTCTCCACTATAATATCACCACGCTGACTGTAAAAGCTACTACTGTACAAAACATATACACCGAAACATTTTTCTTCTCCGTTCCTGCAGATTTTCAACCGTTTCCGCCGCATAAAAAGTTACCAGTGAAAAAATATATTTTTTGACATATGCATAATAGTAGAACAGCGTTAGGTGAGCGTTGCCGATGTAAATTAACTACACAGATTGACAAACAATATTTGGACGATACTCTTTGAAACGCGTCGAGAGAAATCAATCTAAGTTAGTCTGTTAATTAGCTAGCGTATTAATAACTGCTCGGTCAACACACTACGGGGACATTTCCATGTCGACTCGTTCCAGGTTAGGGACTCGAAATTGGTTCGACGGCGACTCAGAAGCAGCCGCAGCGCTCCACCACCATCCCCGGCAGCACGCCGAACACGACGTTGAGGTCGTTGTCGAAGTACAGCATGTTGATGGGGGACATCTTCCGGGGGGCACAGCACGGGCCCGTCTTGTTGTTGGCTAGGTGCATGAGGGCGGTGTGCGGGTACTTCTGCATGTACACGAACGGGCACTCTCCCGAGCAGTAGTTGGCCTCGTACTTCTTTGGGAAGATGATGAAGTCCCAGCCGAAGAGCTCGAAGTCCACGACGAGCGGGTAGCGGCAGCAGCGGGACTCCTCGGAGTTCTCGTCGCAGTCCAGACCCACGGCGCGTCGCGAACGTCGCTTCGGGCTCTCCTTCAAGTACACCTCGATGAACGGCATCTGCGGGCGTAACAGGGTACACTCGGTCAGCAAGTCGCGAAGCCAAAATATATATAAGGACGTCCGCCAGCAGCACCCTTTACCTCACCTTTAAGTTGTCGCCGTCGGCGTCGGTGTCGATGAGCGGCCTTCCGTCAGCGCTGCCAAGGCCGCCGTGGAGGTGCGCGTGCACCGAGAGCCCCAGGTTGTGGCTCGGCCGCCGGAACCAGTCCTCCACCATCTTGTTGATGTCCACCATGACCCACACGCCCTCGCCCTCGGGCCGCGCCACCTTGACGGTGGCCTCCACGTCGAACTGCACGTGCTCCCGGTTGCGCATGCGCAGCACGTTGACGACCACCTGCGGCGGCACCTCCTCCTCCACCTCTTCCTCCTCCTCCTCGACGCTGTCCTCGTCCTCCTCGGCGTCGTCGCGGTGCGGGTCGCGGTGCGGGTGGCGGTGGTGGCGGTTGTGGTAGTGCCGGTGGACGCCCGTGCCGCGGACGAACAGCCAGAGCGTGGCCTTGGCCACCTGGCTTTGCATCACCTTCGGGGAGAAGCGGAAGTGCAGCACGTCGGCGTCCTGGGCGCGGTGACGCACCTTGTTCATGTCTGCAGACAGAGAAGGAAGGCAAGAGTGAGACGGTTGCACACCGCCATTTTCGCGGCACGTTCGTCGAGTTGGCGGCAAAGCGGCAAATTTCCCTGCTCGCCCGGCCGGCTGCTGCGCGCAGCGTCCCGAGCGCCGCAGCGCCTCAGCGCCTCGCAGCCGGCGATGCTTTCCCACGAAAATTGCGGGCGGCCGTCAATGCTGTTGCTGAAACGTTGTCCCGACCGGTTGGCGTGGCCGCGTGGCGTGGCCGAGCGTGGCATGGCCGAGCGTGGCGTGACATGACGGGGGCTGCGTGGCAGCCAGTGGCAGCCAGTGGCAGCGTGGCTGCGTGTATGTAGGCCGCACCAGCCCGGACTCCAGCGTCCGGCCTCCCAGAGGGCCCAAAGACTCCACCCCATGTCCATGCCTGGACCATGGCGGGCCATGGCTGGCCATGGCTGGCCATGCCTGGGACCTGGGAGCTCGCCTGGGAGGCGGCAACGGATCCAACCGATCAGGGAAGCGAGGCAAAACGGGCCACAATGCGGCCAGGCAGTGCCTGGCGATGCCTGGTCGCGTGATTGAGAGTGATCGGTGTCGCTCTGTGGCTCCGCCGCGCTCCGCCGCGCCGGCTAGCTAGGCGACACGCCGCCGCGACGCCCTACCGGTGCGTTTAAACGATGGCTTGCTTCCAAGAATCGTTTATCCAGCGCAGAGCGGGCCGAGCGGGGCAGGGCATGGCAGGGCATGGAAGGGCAGGGCATGGCAGGGCAGGGCATGGCAGGGCAGGGCATGGCAGGGCAGGGCATGGCATGGCAGCAGGGCAAAGCCCCGCACGCCGAAGCGGTGACGGTACCTATGAACCCCAAGCAACTACGAGCCTCCGTGAAATCTGGATTACCTCCCACTTTTTCAGTTTTCGGCCAATGACTCGTTACTCACGACTGAAAAGGAACCCGTGGCGGCGCTAGCGTGGCCCGCGGTCGCCATGCAGATCGCAAAAAAAAAGAGTGACCACCGCGTGATCCCGATCTTTGGCGATGGATTCTTGGGGATCCTTTTTGAGGATGGCGCCGCGGACCGCTGTCCAACAAGATTTACGACATGAGTCCATCGACACAGGACCTTCATAAAAAGTGACCGGGCAGCAAGCAAAGCAAGCAAAGCAAGCAGGGGTACGGGCAGCCGGGACGCCAGGGGCTTGCGCCTTGGCTTGCGCCTTCGGCTTGCGCCTTGGCTTGCGCGAGGGACTGCGGCGCCTCTAGCGGCCGGGCAGCGTCGCGGGGCTCGTGCGTTTGAATCTCCGGCCACCCCCGCCTCGCGCACCCCCCAGATGGCGAACCTAGGCGAACCTAACCTGCCGCTAGTGGCGGTGCCACACTGTGACGTCAGAGCGCGTAGCCGTCCAGCGTTACTTGAAACGAGAGGCGGAGCGTGTGCATCTTGTCGAGAAGCAGCGCGACCGCCAGGCCGACAGGGCGTATAATCCCATCTCAATAACTTGCGCGTCTTCTATGAAAGCCGCGCCTCGCCGCCTCTGCCTTTTACGAGTTCGTTGCCATGAATCGGACTGTAAACGGCTGGAAGCTGCAACACGATATTATATTGCCGCGTTCCCGGAGTGGCGAAGCGGCGTTGCTTTTTAGGGGCTCTCACACGAGTGGAGCCCTTCG
This sequence comes from Thrips palmi, assembly GCF_012932325.1. Lineage (NCBI taxonomy): Eukaryota > Metazoa > Arthropoda > Insecta > Thysanoptera > Thripidae > Thrips > Thrips palmi. The sequence continues at coordinate 6,373,680 of NW_023144626.1, read as the reverse complement.
AGCCGAGTGATGCAATATGGACTTCTCGGTAAAAAGCGAATCCACACCGAGCTGCGCCGAGCTGCCCCGGGGGGAACGCAGTTAACCCATCCGCAACACAAACGAGGCGGTTCCCAAGTTTCTCAAGGCCGGCGCCAGAAATGCACTCGTGGTCCTGCCCGCCTGGCTTCGCCTGGCCGGCCGCCTAGCCGGCCACAACAACAACATGTTTTTACAGCGAAGCCACGCCCGCGCGTATAAAGCGCATTCTTTTATGGGGCGTTCGAGGACGAGGAGGACAGGGAGTGGCTTCATGGAGTGGCCCAGCGCCGCGGCGCCTCGGTCCGGTACCTCCGGCAGCACCCAATGGCGTCGCAGCGACGAGGCAGCGTCGTCTCCGACCGCCAATCCAAAGGGCCGAAGGCGAAGAAGCTCGCGGTCGTCCCGACGGCCCCGCCCAGCTACGCCGCTACGCCGCTACGCTCAGCCAGGCGTTGAACTCCATTCAAGGTTCTGGTGACACCGCCTCACCGAGTCAGCGACCAGCCCGCCGTGCCCTGGCCGTGCCCTGGCCGTGCCCTGGCCGTGCCTGCTTGCTTCTCGCCAGCCGCCCGCCGCCGTGTTTACTGTGTAGGCACACGCCTTTCGATAGATAAATGCGCGTAAAACAAGCGGCTTATCTCGGACGTCTGCGACCGCCGACCCGGACCGTCCGGACCGGCAGAGCTGGCCAGAGGCCGCGTTACCCTAGTCGACGACGCCCGGCCGGGCCGACTCGCCCACCACCGCGGGCGAGCCCTCTAAGGCTCCAGATTTGGCGCCAAAACGGAGCGCGTCGCGCCAGGCCGGCCCACCACCGCCAGGCTGGCGGGCGGCTAGGCCTCGTGCAGGGGCGGGATGCTGGCCCGTCGCGCTCGCGTGTGTGGCGGCCGCGCGCGCTGCAGCCTGCCAGGCTCTAGCCGCTCTACGCGCAGCTAGCGAGCGAGCTAGCCGAGCTAGACCGGCACCGGCGCCTCGGCCAGGCAGCCACAGGCCGCCACAGGCCGCCCCCTCCTCTCTAGCGCGAGCCAGCAGCGCGGGCCGCGGCAGCGGCCACCGCGCGCCCCGCGCGCCCAACCGCAAACCGCACCGACGCTAGCTCTCGACTTTTCCCAAACGCACCCCTAAAAAGTGGTTCGGTGCTTTGCTCTTTTTGGCGCCGCTATCTTATCGCCCCGCTAAAGTTGGCTGGTCAGGCCGGACCCGGCTCCAAGCCCGGCTCGGCCGGCCAGCGCCTTCACCTTCGACTTCCACGGCGTATTTGACGCTGTACGCCGTCCTGGCGGTTGGGCCCCATGCTGACCCACTTCTGGCCGACGCGCGGCACCCGAATCTCCTCGTAGAATCGGACCTGCAGTACGAAGACATAAGTGCGTGCGATATCGACAAGAAACATTAATCATTTTGAATGGCGCTATTCCGGGCTTATCTCTTGGCTGCCAGCTGCGAACAAGCGGCTGTGGGGGCCTCTGGCGCGCTGGCGCGCTGGCGCCTCTCAGTTGGGGTATTTCCTCGTGACATAAGTAGTGCCCGGCCGGCCGGGCCGCCGAGCGTGGCCGCGCGCGTGGCCGAGCGTGGCGCCGAGGCCACGTGCGAGGATGCGGATCGCTATCTGGCCCACACATGACACTCGTCGACGGGCGGCCGCGGACCACGCCGCGGACCAGCCATCGGCCACGGCGAGCTCGGCGTTGAACGCGATGTGGCTGGACACTCTAACGGCGCTTGGAGAGTCTCCAACTTCAGCGCGAAAAAAAAAAAATCAAGTCTCAGGTAGTTCCAAGAAGCCAAGCCGCGGACTGGAGCGCCTCGTTCACAGGGCTAAGCGTTATTGGCTTTGAGACTGATATCGACTGAGGCACCTCTACGGGCTTTTCGTAGCCGATCATTCACACACTGACTTACACTCACTTCTGGTCCTTCTAGCCTATCATGTTCTTATTCTCTAGGCACTTTAGGCACACATGGACCGACAATCGGTGTCACGCGATAAAACTCAGGTGTGGCGATGTCTCATTTCTAGGAAAGGATGGCAGGAAACTCCATAGTCACCCTCTTTCAGCTGTCAAACCGTACATTTTCGTGCGGGAACATTGTGATAAATTTGGGCCGGAATAAGGTCAAACCAAAAAAAGAGTCATCCTGGCATTCCTTGTTGCGGCTTCTTCCTTCAGGGTACTCCTGAATACAAAAGCAGCTTCTCGGAATCAGAACAGGACTAAGCCAGGCCCAGGCACAAAGGAAGATATAAAACATTTCTGCTATAAAGTGTGCAGTGGCCGGGCTGTAGATTAGCCGAGTGCATTTGGATCATCTCCGTGGGGCCGGGCGGTAGGCCGGGCCGTAGGCTTGGCGTAGGCCAGCAAACAGGTTTAATGGTCCCACACCCGCACTGCTTGCTGTGTTTGGCCCCGCCAAAGATCCGCCGGGCAATGCTGTCCAATGGGTCTCGCCCTTGCCTCGGAACAAAAGGCGGCTGGCCGCGGCAGGCAGACCTAACCTGTTTCTCGGATGGCGCTTTATTTTTGCTAACTTTGGATGGAGCTCATGGCTGCGACCACCTCTAAACAAAAGAAAAAGTCGTGTTCCTCCCTAGTTGTGGTACTCAGTGCCATCTATGTTGCCTGCACTGTGGTGCGCTGTGGCGTCAACAAGCCACTCCAAGTAGCGGCTCGCTCGCACGGCAGCGCCACGGCAGCGCCGTCATGTCGCAGTAGAACATTCCGACGCCTTTTTTTCATTTCGTTTTCTGCTGCGTCGACTCTACCGACTCCAACAAGAGGGTAATGCACCGTACAGCCCTGCAACTTCCCAGAACACTACACAGATGGCACGGCCTGGCCGCCGGAAGGTGTCGCTAGCTGCGTTGGGTTGGAGTCGCGCGGCAAACGCGGCTATCACCACGCGGCCGGGCCGCACAAATACAGACCAGGGGTTGACTCAGTCATACTGTTAGTTTCTCGCTCGCACCCGCGCCGCATCCTCGCTCGCTCCTTGTCCGACGCGCCGCCCCCTCCACCGCGTCCACGCGCCCCCTCCACCTTCTTCGCAGGCCCCGCATCACCGCACCGGCCGCCGCGCTCCGAGCTGCAAGTACTCGGGATTGTGACCAGCTCTTACCAGCAACTAAATAGGTTCCAACCCATCCTAACCTAACCTAACGGGCTCGCGACAGATCTTACTCTACTCGGGGCAGATCTTACTCTACTCGCGGCAGATCTTACTCTACTCGCGGCAGATCTTTCTCTACTCGGGGTAGATCTTACTCTACTCGCGGCAGATCTTTCTCTACTCGGGGTAGATCTTACTCTACTCGCGTCAGATCTATCTTGCGGGAACACCGCCCTAACGCGACCAAAAATAAAAACGGTGCAGGGAGTTGAACTCAAGCCGGCAGCATGCCGACCCGAGGCGGTACCACCACGCCACCGTGCCATCTGGAGGAGGAGCAGTCCAGCTGCATCCACTATCCGCTGCACTGCTCGGCGGCCGACACCCTCGACTCCAGTCCGCCCGCTCCCCCCACTCGCGCGTGGGCGCGGTGGAGGGGGCGGCGCGTCGGACAAGGAGCGAGCGAGGATGCGGCGCGGGTGCGAGCGAGAAACTAGCAGTATGACTGAGTCAACCCCTGGTCTGTATTTCTGCGGCCGGGCCGGGCCGCCCAGGGGCCGCCCAGGGGCCGCCGCGACCATCGCTGGGCTGCTGGCCCATCGCTGGGCCGCTGGGCGCTAGGCCGTGGCGACAGGCCTAAATCACGCCATTTCACCTTTGGCCTGCCTTCGGCCCGGCGCGAGGCGCGATCGATTCCGCTGCCCGCACTCGTCGCGCTGGTTCTGTCTCTCCCGCACACACGGAGTGTGCCGCCTGTGGCGCAGGGGCGCGAGAGAGACAGCAGTGCGGGCCGTGCGGGCCGTGCGGGCAGCGGAATCGTTCGACAGGAGCGGGGCAGGGGCACCTCTCGTGGAGCAGCCGGCGGTGTACGTACTTTGCTCGGATGGCACAAGGGCGCACGTGTGCGGAGCGAGAGCGAGCCGCCCTACACGTCAGCGACGTGACCGCGGTGGCCGTGGCGGTGGCGTGGCGGCCAAGGAGCCCCGGCCTGTCGCCGGCCCGGCACTGCGGCACTGCCTGGGCACTGGCGCGGCACTGGGTCGCGCCGACGCGGCCGACGCGCTGTCGTCGGCGCGCATGGCCTAGGGCAGCCCGGGACGCCTTGGTGCGGTCAGTCTGCCCAGGCCGTGGCCGTGCCCTGGCTAGACGAGAGCGATGAGGCCCCCGTCTGGCCCGCCGTCTAGTATACGTGAATAGATGGAGCGTGGGGCGGGCCAGGCCAGGCGGCCACGCCAGGCCCCCGTGGGGAGGGCAGCGGCACATCGGCCCAGCGGGCCCAGCCGGCCCAGCGGCATGGGGAAGGCAGTGGGAGGGACGGAAGTTTGCGGCAAATCGCGGTGGAAACTTTGAGGAGACACATGGCGCTTCGCGTGGCTTCGCGTGGCTTGACATGGCTTGGCTGCTTCGCAACCCGCGCAGCCCCTGTAGGACTGACTCTACGTGCCACCAGTGCACCAGAGCGGCCGCCGGCACGCGCGAGCGCGTTTTCGCCGAGGGCAAAAAATACACGCGCGCCGTCAGCGTTACTCGTACAGGAACAAAGACACGGGAAGGCATGCCGTCGTTGCCGTCGTCGTCAGGCCGGCAGGCGCCACTCTGCCACGCGCCGCGTCTCTTTTTTCCGCAACGCGTGCGCAAAAGTGCAACGCGACACTGCCGCGCCGCGGTCTGCCGCGACGGCCTGCTGCAACTTGCACGAGATGATGGCCACCCTCTTCGTCCCCACCGTCACGTGGCGCGGGCCGCGCGGCGCGTGTTGTCCGGCTTTTTCCGACACTATCGGCCCGCCGGCACCAGCGGGCCATGCCACTCGCCCCCTCATTGACTGGGTGGGCGTGGGTGGGCGTGGTGCGGTTTACCGAACTACAAACTCACTGCCCCGCGAGGTGGTCGAAGCGCAACACTGATGGTGGATAGGGCCACTACTGAACGAGTTTGGCGTGCTGGGCTGCTGGACGTGGCTTGACGTCAGTGGTTGGCCCAGGCCAGGCTCCAGCCAGACTCCAGCAGGCCTGGCGGGCGCGGCGGCGCGCGGCCCTGTTGGGCGTAGAAGCCGTTGTCGCAGCTCGAGCCCAGCGCCGTGGGCCGTGGGCCGTGGGCCGTGGGCCGTGGGCCTGGGCGTGGCCGTGGCCGTGGGCCCGTGGCCGTGGCGTCCGTGGCCGTGGGCCGTGGGCCTGGCGTGGGCGTGGGCCGGGGCCGTGGGCCGTGGGCCGTGGGCCGTGGCCGTGGCCGTGGGCCGTGGGCCGTGGGCCGTGGGCCGTGGGCCGTGGGCCGTGGCCGTGGCCGTGGGCCGTGGGCCGTGGGCCGTGGGCCGGGGCCGTGGGCCGTGGGCCGTGGGCCGTGGCCGGCCGTGGGCCGTGGGCCGTGGGCCGTGGGCCGTGGGCCGTGGGCCGTGGGCCGTGGGCCGTGGGCCGTGGGCCGTGGGCCGTGGGCCGTGGGCCGTGGGCCCCAGCGCCATGGGCATGCCCCACGCCTTGGGCCTGGGGCCGCGCAGCCGGCCAGCCAGCCGGCCGGCCAGCCGGCCCCCAAACAGGTTTCCCTCCGAAAATTCGCAAACGAGGGCACAATCGGCTTCTACCTCCGGGTCGCGAACGCGGGTCAAGAATAGGGCCAGTGCCATGCGCGCGCGTGGGTCTTGGCGCGCTTGGCGCCCCCAGCCCCGGGCTGAAATCCTCTCGAGCGTGACCCGTTTTTGAATGACCGGTCGGGACGTGGAACGCGGTTGCAGCACAGCGCTCTGGTGTGCCTTTGGCGTGCCTTTGGCGTGCCTTTGGCGTGCCTTTGGCGTGCCTTTGGCGTGCCTTTGGCGTGCCTTTGGCGTGCCTTTGGCGTGCCTTTGGCGTGCCTTTGGCGTGCCTTTGGCGTGCCTTTGGCGTGCCTTTGGCGTGCACGCACACTTGCGCACGATGCGGCGGGCGTTGTGGCAGCGCTTTCCGCGACCCAGCCGGCCCAGCCGGCCCAGCCAAGGGTCAAGGGTACGCTCTCGTTGCGAGTCTAGCCGCGTGGTGACGTGCCGTCTGGTCTGGTCGTCTGGTCTGGTCAGACTGGCGGACTGGCCCAACTGGCCGGCAGGCTAGCACAGCCTGCAGGCACACTAAGTTGCTGGCGCGCTCCAGCACCCACGTGTCTGCGGTTGTGTGGCTCTGCGCGGCGCCAAGCCCCGCCAAGCGCCAACAGGTCGCCGAGTTATTGGGGCGGGAGGTTCATTGCGACCGGTGCGTCCGTTGCTCTGCCTCTCTCGCTCACGTGGGTCCTAAGGGTGTGTGAGAGAGAGACGAAAGCACTGTTCCGATTGGAACCAGACTCCCGGCCGCGGGGCTTCCCGACGGCCGACTAGGTTCCGCGTTCATCCTCGGAACCGCGACCTTCTGAACCTGCACTTTGGCCGGGTCCCGCTGGGCCCGCCGCCCACTGTCTCCCCCCGCGTGGCGACGGCGGCACGGCCAGGCACGGCCAGGCACGGCCGACGGGGCGACTCAAATCTGATGGAAACGGGCCGAAAAGAACAAAGGGGCCGAATGGGCGAATGGACGAACGAGCAGCATGGCCAAGCATGGCCAAGCTGGCGCGGCGACGAGAGCAGCCCGGCCAGTGCGGGCGGTGCGGGTACGGCCGTGTGGCACGGCCGACGGCCGGCCGGGCCTACCACCTAGCTGGGTCCACGAAACGATGCCGGCCAGAAAACGCCGAACTGTTGCAGTGTTCCCGCGACAAAACGTTACAGGGTTCATCTCCCCCGCCCGAGGCAAACACGGCACTCTCTCTCTCTCTCTCTCTCTCTCTCTCTCTCTCTCTCTCTCTCTCTCTCTCTCTCTCTCTCACACACACTCACTCACTCCGCTTCTCTCTCCCTCACACACACAGCCTCCGACTGGTCCGCATAACGGTGTGAGTGTGGCCTTACATTGTAAAGCACAGCCAGTTTGGCCGTTTGGTCAATGACCACTGGCATGGAGCCTCGCGAGCGGCCTTCTCCTCTGATTGGCTGGAGGAGGAGGGGGGGGGGAGGAGAGTTAAAGGAACCTTAATCCCCCTTCCCCCCTCATTTTATTTCACTGCCGCCTGCTTTACTGGGCTGAAAACCACACGCGTTCGCGTCGCTCGCTCCGCTCCACGACACTGCGCGTTGCTGCGCGTTCGAGGAATGACGAGCAACACACAGCGCGCTCCCGGAGTCGGGTAAGCAAAGATAGAAGGTGTCCGGAAAGGGAAAGAAAGAAACAGGAAAGCGACACACAAGTGGGAGCAAGTATTTGACTCATGCAAACAGACTTGGGAAAACACAGGGAAAACACGACCGTTGCAACTCACGAAAACGCGTTTCTCATTGTGCCGAAAAATTCTTGGCTCGGCTCGGCTCGGCGCCGACACCGGCCCGGCAGCCAGGCCCCGTCCGAGCTCGGCTCGACTCGGCAAAAGACATGCCATACTGAGAACGAGGCGTTCAGTCCAGGATTCCTTTGCTCATCACATAACGGTATTGAGGCAGTCCACCGGCCACATCATGTGTTGACATTTGCGATCCAACAGTTTTCCAAATGTCCTCAGCACGACTTGAGCATTTTCACGCATTCAGAGGATCATGTCTTACGCAAAGGCACACCACGCAAAAGCTTACATTCTTCTTGAGGCTTTTTTCTTTATGGTCCAGACGTAAAGTCAGAGGATATGGGTCAGAAGACCGTTCGCAAAATTACCGACGGCAGAACCGCACGCCTCACAGAGGTGGAGGAGGGTCAGAGGTGAGCGGAGGGGCAGCGGGAGGGGGAGTGAGGGGTCAGGAGGGGGGCGGCAGTCGGCGGCAGTGCACTCATCCAGTAGTCCGTACGGCGTGGGGCCCACGGCCCAGGGCAAGGCCCAGGGCCCGCACCGCTTGGGCGCCAGTCCGCTCCACGTCCACGCCCCAAATTGAAGGTTGTCCATGAACGACAATAACCTGCAGCAGTTTGTTGACCCTTTTTTTTGGCGGGCCATTTTTGTTTTATCGCGTCGAATGTCTAACGGCGTGTAGTATGTCGCGGCGAGCCACCTGTCATTATCCAACACATGCAACGGGGGCCGTCCGACAATCGTCTCAAAAGAGCCTCGAACGGGCCGAGACAGGCAGCCTCCCTTGGGCCTCCCCGCCCCCATGCGATGCGGCTTCGGGCCTGCACCCTCAGCTCGGCTCTGCCCGGCTGTGCCCAGCCGACCGTCCAATTTACAATACCAACATTCGGCAAGATTCCATCCGGACACTTACAAAGAGAGTTCAGTGTGTGGAATAAAGACTGCCCCGCCCTGGCTGGCCCTGCTGGCCCTGCTGCGCTGCTGGCTGCTCCGCCCCACCCCGCCGCGCCCCGCCGCGCCCCGCCGCGCCCCGCCGCGCCCCGCCGCGCCCCGCCGCGCCCCGCCGCGCCCCGCCGGCCGCTTGACGACGTTCGATGCTTTCCGCCTTGCCGCCGTGCCGTGCCGTGCCACGCCGTGCCCACCTTGTAGGCCTTATCGTGGCTTTATGTAACCGCCTTGGGAGGCTCTTATACATTATTTGGCAAGCCACCGCGTCGCGCCGCGCCGTGCCGTGCCGGTTCAGGCGGACTGTGAACAATGACAGTCAGGAATTCAACGGCGAACCGGCAGGGAAGTGTGTGGCGTGGACTGCGTGGCGGCGTTGCTGCGCGCACCTGCCTCGGGGATGGCGCTGTGCAGCGCTGCCTCCAGGGCCTTCAGAGCCTCCAGGGCCTCCAGCGCCTCCAGGGCCTCCAGCGCCTCCAGCTCAGGGCCGCAAGAGCCTCCGTGCAGTACTTACGGGTCTGGGGGAAGGCGATGATCCTCTCCGTCTTGGCGTGGTAGTCGTCGTCCTCCTCGTAGAACTGCTCCGTGCGGTAGGCGTCCGGGTCGTCCCCGAGCATGCCGTTACCGCCGAGGTTCGGCGGCTGGTGCAGCAAGTCGTACGCCACTTGGTCGTAGGGCGGCAGACGCCGGCCCGTGATGTTGGGCGGTTGCTGCAGGTTCAGCTTGTGGAGGATCTGCTCCTTGATGGCGGCCAGCGACCAGTTGCGGATGGCTTCGCGCTCCTGGCACATGTTGCAGCCGCCCAGGACGCTGCTCTGGCCCAGCGGGGGCATGTCGTCGTCCCTGGGACGCTTGCGCTGCTGCTTGCGGGCGCCGCGGCCGCCCTTGTGACTGCGTCGGTCCGGTAGCAGCTTGGCGGCGTCGTCGTCCAGATCGGAGGACGGTCGCCGGCCTCGCGAGGGCTCGGCGTCCTGCTCGAGAGATTCGTCCAGCTCCCGCGTCTGCGCGCGCCGCGCTCCCTGCGCGCGGAGGGCGCTGGCGGTGCTGGCGGTGCTGTCCTCATCCAGCGGGTACTTGCCGACGGCGCTCGGGGTGGACGTCGCGGACCTGCTGGTGGGGGCGCGCTCCGCCAGCGAGCAGGCGGGCAGCGTGCACACCAGCGCCACGACGAGCAGGGCCGCCATCCAAGACGACGGCCTCCGCCAGGTCCGCGACGCCCGCGACGGGGGTGGAACTGCTCCAACAGCACGCACGGTGGTGCGGGCGGAGCGGGCGGTGCGGGTGTCCTCACGGAAGGCCGGGTCCGCGTCGCGGTGCGCGTGTGGGGCCGGGGTCGGGCTCGCCGAGGGAGACTCCGAGAGCACGGCCCCCAGCACGGCCCTCGGCACGGCCTTGGACACTGCCGTGTGGCGAGCCGTGTGGCCACACATGCACGCTCGTGTGAGTGCCATAGCGCACTCCCTCACCCCTCCCCCTGCCCCTGACAATCACACGCACTTTGTATCACTGCGCCGCGGCGCCAAGGTCCACCGGGTTAAAACACATTGTAAGGGCGGCGACGACGGCGTCCTCCTGGGGCTGTGCCGGGACTCGGGGACGGCGAGCACGGCTCGGACCACGGCTCGGAGCACGGTGAGGGCCGCAAGGGCTGGAGGGCGAGTTACTGGAAAGCAGCGCGAGGCACGCCAAGCCCGCTCGGACGGGCGGCACGGCGGCACGGCGGCACGGCGGCACGACGGCACGACGGTGCGGACGGGGCGATGGGCAGGGCTTGGCCGATGGGAACGGACTGGGGCTGCCGCAGGCTGCCGGCTGTGGGGCCGCACCAAGCCGCACCGCGCGCCGGGATGTGCCTGTGCCTGTGCCCCTGGGCTGGCAGGCTGGCAGGCGGGCTGGCTGGCCGTGCCGGGCGGGACTGGGGCCGGCCTGCTTGCTTGGCTTGCTTGGCTTGCTTGGGACGGGACGACGACTCGCTCCGATCCGATCCGCTCCGAGTCCGATCCGATCCGAACAGTGAGGCACCACCAGACTCTTCGCGATAAGAATAGTGTGGTGTTCGAGCCGCCCGCCCCGCCCCCTGCTTGGGCCCGCCAACCCCACCTAGGTGCAACACCCCGCCCCGCCCCGCCCCGCCTCGCCCTGCGTCGCCCCACCCCGCCCCGCGCCGCGCCGCGTGCACCACGTTGGGACTAGCCATCCTGGAAGGGGGAGGAGGGCAGCGAGCGCCCTGCCTAGGCCCTGCGTGTTCCTGCATCCTCATTGGCTGGCGTCCAAAATCGCGGCCAGTGCCGCCATGGCCCATGGCGCCCTGCCCGGCCCTGCCCGGCCCTGCCCCGCGCGGAGGGAGTGTCGCGTTGTGACGTTGTCCGCCCTGAGCTCCGTGCCGCAATCCCACAACGTGCTTCCCACGACACCGCCGCGCCGCGCTCCAAAATGGATTAGCTCCCACTCAACAGTAGGTACGGGTGTCTTCTCTCGTCCAGCTCACAAACAAGCAGAGAAAACAAGCACGCAGATCTACACCTGTCGGACACAGGGCGCTGCAACCACAAAGTGAGATAGAAAGTGAAGGATAAAGTGGTCGTCCTGAAGCACACACGAAAAAAAATTCTCTCCTTTTCCCCCTCTTTTTGTAGGGCGCACCTTGACAGCAGGCATGTGAGAGGGATGGTGCGGCAGTCGGGGCAACCCGATACACTGTATGGCAGCACGTCCAGGGTGTCCAGGGTAAACCGAGAAAGGCATCATTATCATACGGTAGCACCTGCCATCACACAAGTTGGCCAGCATGGAAGTCGAAGAAAGGTGGCGCAAGCAGCGCAAGCTTTTGCGATGCACGCTCTTGCCCACACGCCGCCAAAACGGGGATGCCTGCCTAGCAACAACGCTTTGCCAGGCTGTGCCTGGCTTGCCTGGCTGTTCCTAGCTTGCCTGGCTGTGCCTGACAAAACGGCTTCGGCTTGCAGCACAAGCTGAAACTTGTCGTTCGCTTTTTCATTCATTCATTCATTCATTCATTCATTCATTCATTCATTCATTCATTCATTCATTCATTCATTCATTCATTCATTCATTCATTCATTCCATTCGTTCATTCATTATTTTACTTGTTCATTCGTTTCATTGTTCCGATTCAGCCATTTAGTCGTTTATTCGTTTCATTGTTCCGATTCAATCATTCAGTCGTTTATTCGTTTCATTGTTCCGATTCAATCATCCAGTCGTTCATTCGTTTCATTGCTCCGATGCAGTCATTCATTCGTCATTCGTTCATTCTTTGAATGGTCCCAGTCTATTTGCGTAAGTCGGCCGAACTGCTCGCAAACTCAGCAACCCCACTACACACGCACATATATGAATACATACGAACACTCACACACATACGAGGGCGCACGCATTCACTCACAGACACACACGCACGCAGTCGCAGGACCGCGTAAAACCCGGCCCTCGTCGAATCCGCTTTGCAATCCTAAAAGGGCTGGTTTGCGTCACGGGGCGCGGCCCTGCCTACGCTCTGCCGTGCAGGGCCGTGCAGGGGCGGAGGCGGTTCCGCGGGTACCCGGAAACCGGAAACGCTCCATTCTTCAGAAGCCGGATCTACACAAGCTGAGGGTAATCCGTGCCGGGCGGAATGCTTGGTCCACGCAGGGCCGTGCGGGCCACTGCTGCCTGCCTCTCGGTGGGCCCTGCGTGGCCCTGCGTGCCCTGCGTGGCCCTGCGTGCCCTGCGTGGCCCTGGGCGGGGCGGGGGCGGGCCCTCGGGGCCTCTCAGGCGGCGCGGGTATACAGGTGTGAAAGAATAGCCGGGCCGGGCGGGTCTCGTTAGCAGGGTCCAGGCCAATTCCAGGCCCACTGTAGGCCGGAGGCTAGGCTGTAGGCCAGGCCGTAGGCTAGGCTCGCCCCCTCACTCTCCGCACCCACTCCTCAGGACACTCGGGCCCCACCAGGTACTCGTCACTAGTCCGGTCGTCCGCGGCGAGGGTCCGCGCCGTCCGCGGCCCCAAAATGTTTTCCTGGGGTTGGCGTGGCGGTGGTGGTGGGTTGGCGGGCGGGTACCTACCCCGCCATCTGGCACCTTGACGGGCCTCTCGGGCCTTCGCACGTGCCGACCGCGGCTTCAGGAAGGACTTAAATTCTATGTCCCGGCTGGGCTCCGCACGGCCGGCTGGCTGCTCGGCTCGCACTGGAGGGTGAGTCACCGAGGCAGGCTGCAGGCAGGGCGAGCCAGGCCCATCAGGGCGATGCATGCCCTGCGACAGCAGGCAAATGAGTATGCATCTACTCGCATTCCAAGGGAGGATTTCGTTCTGTTTAAATAAAGGTGTGCTTCAGAGAGGCGCAGGTAGAATCACGCCCCCATCATCAGGCCCCCCCGAGGCACCTGGATCATCTTTTTATTTTCCCTTCGAATCACCCTCAGGGCTTTCTTGCCTGTGTACTTTATCTCATTCGTGAACAGGATTTACTAGATTGCGCCCCATTGTGACTCCTGCTCCTGCCCCGGTAGCTGGGCCCGGAGTCCGGGGCCCGGAGCCCCAAACCTCCTCGTCCGTCGCCACAGGCCGCCATGAGCTGCAACTTCACCTGGAATGAAGAGCAACCACACGCGCTGTTCGCGCCACTGGGGTTGGATCGCTCTCTGCTTCTGCAGAGGCGTTGGTGCACGGTCCGCGTGACGCAGCAGGGGCTCGAAAGGGCTGTTGGCAACCATGGCAACGCCTCCAGTCCAGCGACCCTTAAAAAAAATAATAAAGGAAAAGACTTGAACGCATGGCATGTCGTAATTTCTTTTCAAGGTGTTCTTCAAGTTGATTCCTTTTTCTTCTAGAGGTGAAATTGGGATGACCTGATCAGCAAATATATACCCTTTTCCTGACAGCGTCCTGATGTTCTATGCGAGGGGGATTTACCGGTCCTCGGCCGGAAGGGGGCGGTGCAAACTCGCTCCCGGATTTGAATTTCCCCGTCCCCTCGGCTGCTGTACAGTACCACTGAATTCCTTGTCCGCCCCGCTACCGCCCCGCTACCGCCCCGCTGGTCATTCCGTATGCGCAACACGTGTCGCAGCGGTCCAAGAAACCGCACTTCACCCAATTTCAAAAACGGAAAAAAATATGTCGAAGAAGATAATACAATCAATCACTCGGGTAAAAAAAAAACACGTCATTCCTTTTTTCTCCCCCCCCAAAAAAAAAAGGCCCGTGGCTCAACCCGTCGCCTGCCCATACTATTCCTCTCTGCGGACAAGTGCCTCCGAGTACGAAGATAAAAACGAACCCACTTGACGTGCACAAATCAACAAAAATAACCACACTATCTGAAACATTCGCAGCCACGCCGCCGCTCTTTCTCTTTCTTTTCTCCCTTTTTCAGTCGGAGTGAAGAGTAAAGACGTATCGGCCGCCTTATCCGTCGTGGCCCCCCGAAGGCGGCCCCTCAACACACAGCATTTCGGCGCCTTACATCGGGCCACGTCACTCGGCTCGATAGGATATTTGCCGATTTGCCACAAACATGACCTTCACCTCTGGCACCACTCCGAACTGCATTGATTGATTCTAATGTGTTCCCTGATGACCCGGATAACTTTCCTGCAGATCGTAACCTAAACCTAGCCGTCATATGCGTGTGCAGTAGGAGAGAATCTCGGAGAGAGCGTCGCTCAGGCCGAAGAGCAAGAGTCGAGGACTCGGAAGTCTCCCCATTCCTCCCCTCATCCACTCCTCTACAGCAAACCCGCGTCAAGATTGCGCGATGGACAATACCTTTGTCCGTGTGTCTGATCGCTCATGCTGTCGGCCTGTCCACACTCTGCTGATCCGAACGACCAAACTGACCACGCCATTTGGGATCGGATTGTCCACCTCAGTGTCCCGTGGGAATGTTCTCTCCGCGAGCTTGCCGCGAGCCTCCCAACATGAAAAAGGCTGTGCTCCAAGCGGGGTGTGGGTGGCACGCCGGCACCACGCCGGCACGCCCCATGGGCGGGAGAGAGAGCGACGGCTGCGCTGTGCGGAATCGTTTCTGCTGGACGCAGAGCACCGCGCTGCGGCTGCCCCGCCTGTCCTCGTCCAGCGATGCTTCTGCTACGCACGAAACAAGATGAGAGCCAGAAGGTGATAACCATCGATTAGATACAGAGTCTGCGAGTCGTGGCAGTGCCGTGGCTTGGCTGTGCCTAGGGTAGGGTCAATAACTTTGACGGTGAGTCGGGGACTGTTTGCAATGGCTGCGGACGCTGCGGACCCACGGTGCAGCAGCCGCCCCCCTTTTAAAATAAAAAAGTGGCCGTCAAGAAAACAAAGGGCAGTGGCAAACAGCACGCATGCGCCTATTCACCCCGCCCCGCCTCGCACCTCGAGCCGTTACGCCAGGGGACAAACCTCTGTGGTCTTGTGTACCTTCCATGCTAAACTTCTGGCAAGAATGGATACATCGTTGCAGAGGCCAAACTAAAAGAGAAGGGAGAGAGAGAGGGGGGGACTTGGGACCTGAGGAGATAGCGTCCGCTTTGAGGACAGTTTTTCGGACTTTACTTTCTTTATCATTTTTACGTTACGTTCGTACCTAATTTCCGTTGCAACTCGTGGGCCAACACTTGTTCCTTCAAATTACTAAAATTGTAATGGGCATTTTTTTTTGTTTTCTTGTTTAGCCCTCTTGACTTGGCCGTGATCCCTTTCGACGCATGACACGATGCGCGTCTGACCCCTACTTGAGCCGGCTGGACGAGAGGAGAGGGGGCGCCTTAATATAGGGGAGAGGGGAAAGGGGGTGGGGAGGGGGTTGGCTACTCCGGAGTAGCGTACGAGCGTCCCGCCTTCGCCGCTTCTCTGCCCCACATACTGAAAGAATTCTTTTGTGAGCGAAATCGGGGTCAAAGAGCAACCATCCATAAATACGTTGACAACGGGTACAGCACTCCGCGCGTCCCAAGCTCCGACTCCCCCGCAGGCCGCAGGCCGCAGGTGGCACCAAAACACGTAACGCGACGATTCGGAGAGGGCTATGTCGAACTGCTGGGCGTACGCGCTGCCCCAGTACTTCAGCCGGAAGTTGTCGCTTCCTGCCCGAAAGGTGCATGGTCACATGTTGCCATGGAGCGGGCAATTGCGCCACGTTGTCGATTCCCCCCTGCAAGCCGCCTTGCACTCGCTTGCATTACTACAAGAAAAGAAAAAGAAGAAGCCGCTGCCATGTGTTTAGCCAGGAGGTTGCCTCGTTTGAGCACAACGGCTGCCTACTGCTAGCTAACCACCCCGTGATGTGTAGGCCCTGCAGGTACGGCGTGTCCCGCAGATTGGCCTGGCTGGGGCCTGGCAGTGGCCTGGCCAGGCCAAGCAGGCCGTCCTGCCCGAGGTCCCGCCTCTTCATGCTCTCCTTTTGTGTGACAAAGGACCTCGTTAGGCGCACTCAACACTATCGACGCATCCATAATTTATTGCGCTCCAATTATTCGTGACGCACACACCGCGTCATTTCTGTTTCGCCTTATTGCTTTGTCATCATCGGGGCGGCAGCGCGGCAGCGCCTGCCACTGCAGCCAACTGCAGCCAGGGCGAGCCGGGCTGGCCGGGGCCACTTACGACGGCCTCACGGCGAGCGGCGTGGCGCGGCGCAGCGTGGATGGTAGCGATACAAATGGCAGGTGGGTGCACGGCTCGACACGCCGGCCGTGCCGCGATACGCCCGCCTTCTAGACGCAATTTGAACCATGATAAGACCGCCACCAGCAAGGCAGCAAGACTGAACGCGGAAATGGTATAATTTAGCGAGAACAACAGGACCCAGGAGCACGCGTTGCGGAATCATAAGTAAGCAGTCCTCTCCCATCAAGAAGTCAACACGCGGGCGCGCGCGCGCGCGCGCGCACACACACACACACACACACACACACACACACACACACACACCATCGGAATGGTCACCACACAAGAGAGAAACGAAGAGGAGGGGCTTACGTGGAAATAATTGATCCGTAAAAAAAAAAGGGTTGGCGGCGAAGGACATCTGGAACCGAAGGACATCACGCCGCGTGATTCCGAGTACGCAACACTCGTATGCAACAACACGCCGTCAAACGAGTGTCCGCCCCGTCATACATTTATCCTTCTCGCGTAGAAGAGAGGTGATTCCTTTCGGGGACCAGACGTTAGTGTCTCTCGAAGCACCGACTTGTGGTTTTCCAACGACGAACGCGAGCCGAGGCCCGTGCGAGAGCGGGCCGCGATTGCCATCTCGAACATTTCCTGCAAACGGAATATCGAATGGATGCAGGAGGGCCAAGGGGCACCAAGGGGCACCAAGGGGCAGTCTACTAGGGCAGTCGGCGGGGTTCGGGTGGCGCGGGGAGGGAGGCGGCGGTGGCGGCGGGAGCGCGCGGACTTCCCAGAGCGATCCAGAGCGCGCCACCGGCCGGGCAGGCAAAGGCTGGCCCTTGGGCAGGGCAGGCCGCGCATGCATACGCCACGCGAGGGGAGGGGCGGGGCAGTCGAGTTCGTTCGAGTTCAGGTGTCGACGGAAGTGGTGCTAAGGCACAGCGCGACAACAATTCGTGCAAACTCAGCCCTTTCTGCTGGACTGGCGGCCTGCTGCTGAAAGGAAGGACCAACGGGCAACGGCCGCTCTGTGGGTGGGCAGTGCCCACTGGGTACTATAGGGCACACCGCGGTGCATACCCTGCTCTTGGCTTTGACAGCATGCCGCAAGTGCGGTAGGCAGGAGGGCCAGACCTTGGCCGGGCCGGCAGTCCGCCTGGACCTGGAGAGCCTCGGGGCCCTGCTCGGGGAAGTGGTTGTTCTGCCTTCTGCCCCGGCGGCGTCAAGGACGAGCGCACACTTTGAAAACGCGCGATATTTCCAGGAATCGGACGCCGTCGCTGGGCGAAGTGAAGGTGGGGGAAGCATTTCCACCGGCTCGGGTCGGGCTCGCTTCAAATAGCCTTGTCTAATTTAAGATGGCAGCGGGGGGTATGGGGGGCGAGAAGTTGGTTCATCAGGTACCCGACTGCCTCGTACCGTGTTCCGTGTCTCGACGATTCCGCTCATCCCCCAATCAAGCCTTCTAACGCAGGACTGGGGGGAAAATGAACAAGTTCGAGTTTTTGATTAAATCAGTAGTAAATTTTTATTGCTTTGTGGATGATTGATTTCATATACTAATTCAGTCTTTGGGTATGAAATAATTATAAGAAATATTTAGCAATTGCTTTTACACTGAATATAGATAAATGTGCAATAAAATATGTGAATGAAATACTTCAGTTTTATACCAGAAATAAATTAAAAAAATAATAAACAGGTAGGTGCAAATTAAGCAGAAGGTGTTTTACAACATTTAGATGGAAGAACACTCCAGTCGTAGCTATATGCACGCCTCTTTACAGATTCACGTTGACACATAAAACCATAATTGCTCAAAGACTCGTGAAGCTTGTAAATTTCAGAGACTTCTTGCGGATGAGTGATAAGATGCTGATTAGAGCAACCTCTTGAAGCCCATTCTGTATCAAACCGAGGATCATGGACACGGGTAACATTTAGTGGAGCAAGCCAAGCACCAACTGAGACGTCTTCATTCTTGTAAATACTGAAACAAATTAACATCACATAATTTGAGCATAAAGACATCATCACCATCAAGTATCATTCTATGAATGTTGCTCGTACTTCAAGAGTTTAGAATTTTCAGCCAGGTAGTGCACGAGCCTCCTAGATAGAATGTAACCACCTCCTCGGGCATATGGAAGGTAATGGTCACATAAGTTCCAGTTTTGTTCTGCCCATTTCCCTGTTTGTTTCACTTGGGCGTGGCCATTAAAATAACCCCAATATAAATTCTTAGTATCTGTTTTCCTTGACAGCTCTCTGACTAGCTGTCTGATGTCAACATAACTATCATCGTCTACTTTCAACAAAAACTCAAAGTCCAAGTTTTTACTCATCCAAGTTAACGATGCAAGCAGTTTCGCTGTTAAAAGATCATAGCCTTCATCCACATTTGGTAAAATTAACAGATCAGAATAATGACCCTCTTCTGTTAACAATACATTTTCACTATTCCCTTGCACGTGTTTACTACCAATAACAAAAAAGTATTTCACCGACTCATGATTTACCAATGACAACCATGTAAGACGAAGAGCATGTCTCTTAATTACATTATCAGGCGCAGACATGATTAATACTACAAGCTTTTTGGTTTTATCGACTTTATCGCCAATATTTGAAACATCAGATCTATCTGTTGAAACTATTTTATCGACATAAGGCGAAGGGCAATCCATCGATCCTAGAAAGCATACTGACAAAGTACAACCCAGGGTAAAGAACAACAAGCACAGGAGAGGACGAGATCCTAACCTGTACCACTGGGATTTTGGTACAGAGTGATATAATGACGGGGACATTTCGCGAAAACTGAATTAAATGTCTCTTGAAGAGATGAAGAACTTCCCTAAGCAATATTATCACTGAATTCCTTAAGTTACTGTAGTAAAAGTCACAAAATTAGCCTTCAACAAAATCCTGGGCGTCTGTATTTAAGTGTTTGTTTTGGTACGTAATAGAAAATCCCTCATACTTTAGCGAGAATGGCGCAGCTACAATTTCTCATCGTTCAGGCGAGGTATGTTCAGTTAGCTTAAAAATGACATAAAAGCTACCACGTAACTGCCCCACCTAGTGAATTAAATTCATGCGGAGCAAGAACAAACGAGCTTTTCCAATGAGAATTCAATTACGCATGTCTTCTGAGCTATTTCACTCCTATATCCCATT
This sequence comes from Thrips palmi, assembly GCF_012932325.1. Taxonomy (NCBI): domain Eukaryota; kingdom Metazoa; phylum Arthropoda; class Insecta; order Thysanoptera; family Thripidae; genus Thrips; species Thrips palmi. The sequence continues at coordinate 6,354,497 of NW_023144626.1, read as the reverse complement.
CATTTCCTTCAAAATCTGCCAGTTTTTGTTATTTAGAGTTGGCACACATCAATATGAAAAAACAGTTGACTGTGGCCATCCCTGCTACACAAAGGCGCATTTTTTCAAAATTTCAGTAATTTTTCGTTGATGAAAGGGATAAAATAGTTATGAGACACACGGAACAGTTCAGACAATTTATTTTTCTGCTCGTATTAAAAAAATAAACCACCACGAAAAACCCAAAACTTCTTCGTAGAAAAAAATAACACTATTTGCCGTAGTGTAAATAAAAGTGAGGTGCCAACTCCTTAGGAAAACACTGCGAGGCATGCTACACTCGAGAATAGGACGCACAGCCGGCGAGATGAAGGAGGCGGGCGGCGTCCGACAGCCGGGACGGCAGGCCGACCCGCCAAACAGTCGTGGCCGACTGGCTGCCCACCCAGCGCTCCACAGGCGCTACACCGAGACCGCCGAGACCGATGTGCAAAATCAGTCCAAAACTCCCGGAAAAAAGATGGAGGCGCGGGGTATCGATCCCCGTACCTCTCACATGCTAAGCGAGCGCTCTACCATCTGAGCTACGCCCCCGGTGTTGAACATGCAAGTCGAAAGTATTGAAAAGCGCAGCCACAGCCGGTTTTGGACCAATCAGAGCACGGCTCCCCACCAATTGGCGGGCAGACAATGCGTGACCCACTTCTGCTTCACAACCGGCCCGGCCGGGCCCGGGCCGCGGCGAGCATGCCCTGCGGCACGGGTTTCAGAGGTGAAACTGGGCGGAGGAGTCCCAGGTCCACACGTTGGGGAGAAAGACAGGCCCGCCCGGGCCCGCCCTCGACAGTCCGTCCCCCACTCAAATACCGCTCCGTACAAAAGCGAAAGTGTTTCATTAGAACGGCTGAAACAGCTTTTTTGGCCAATCTGCGCGGTCAGCAAGCGGCACCTACACCTTCGGCCGCTCGGCGAGGCGCTAGGCCAGAGGCTCTGCGAACCTTACAATCTTAGGACCGTGCGCTCCACCTAGAATACCGTGGGGGCACTCGCATAAAATGTGACAAGAGTTGGCGTTGGTGAATGGAATCAAGCCGTGCGCCCGAAAAACAGGGTCCGTCCGGGATTTGAACCCGGGACCTCTCGCACCCTAAGCGAGAATCATACCCCTAGACCAACGGACCGGACTGCAGGAAACTTCGAGATACACCGATCACATGGGAAAGACAGAGAACGGCGACGGATTGGCAGCGTGCGGCGTGGCGGCGTGGCGGGGTTCGCGGAGTGGTGGCCGTCGTGGCCCTACAGTCACGTCAGCGCGCTGATTCGCTGTCTCTCTTGCACCTACAAGGGACACCCCGTGAGTGCAAGAGAGAGAGAGAGAGAGAGAGAGAGCGACGAAAGCGAAGTTCGGAGGAATCGATCTCAATGCTATGCCAGTGACAATTAATAACCATCCGAATTTAATGTCATATCTTTTGCACCGGCTGCATTAAATGCAATAGGCGCAGTCAGAGCAGAAATTTGGCTTCAGAGTGGCCGCTGATGTAGAGAAAAGCAAAGATTTCTCGACAAAACTTGTGCAGAGGTTGGCACTTCCCTCTCCACGCGGCGGGAGCGGGCCCCTTCCCTTCTGTGGGGCCCGGCCCCTGGCTGCCCCAGGCCCCACCCAATCCGCGCGGCCCTGCTGTCCCTCTTATGTCCACCGTTGCAGCCAGGTGTTCAACGGGGGGTGTAGCTCAGATGGTAGAGCGCTCGCTTAGCATGCGAGAAGTACGGGGATCGATACCCCGCACCTCCAATTTTTTAAACAATTATTTTTTTTAAATTAAAAAAATTGAGCATTTAAAATCTTGCAGATTGCATTGCAAATCTCGCTTAGCATGCGAGAGGTACGGGGATCGATACCCCGCACCTCCACTTTTATTCAGAACATATTTTAACGGCAATATTTATGTTGCTGAAAAAATTTCGTAAATTTTGACGGTATGTCCCATTTGTGAGAAAGTTCAAGACACAAAATGTACTCTTGCAACTTAACAGACAGTCTAATCATAAAAAAGGCACTTTTTAATATCATTTTAAAAAAAGATTTTAATTTTCTTAAAAATAAAAACAAAAAAAAATGGAGGTGCGGGGTATCGATCCCCGTACTTCTCGCATGCTAAGCGAGCGCTCTACCATCTGAGCTACACCCCCTGTTGATGAACACAGCTGCACGGCCGTACAAAAGGCAAGTCGCGGTGGCATAACGGCTCAGTGGTGGGGCGGCATTTCTCCAGGCCGCCACTGGGCCAAACCGAAACTAACTGGAGCAAAGGCCTTGCCCGGCGACGACTCTGGATCCGGAGTGGTCCAGATCGAGAGAGCGAGAGAGTGGGAGCGACGAGAGCGGCCTGCTGTGCACGCTGTGCGTGCGGCAAGGCCGGCAAGGCTCTGTCTGCCGCCTGCGGTGCGCTGGGTAGGCAGCCATTCCGCCTCCGTGGCCGTGCCGGAGCCTATCGACACGGCGCCGCGCCGACGGCAGCAGCAGGCCAGGCCAGGCCACGGGGTATCGCCGGGACCAGCGAGCAATGTCTCCGCACGCAGGGCGTATTGCCTGCGGGCGCATTCGCGAAAAAAAAAGAACAATCACAACACGGCGCGCTCCGCACAGACGCATGAACGGTGCGGTCCACCGGCATGGCCTGCAACATCGCCAGCCGCGAGAGGCTTCCCCGCCGGCTGCGCCAAGAAGCGTGAAGCGCGAAGGTGTCCGCGGGGCGGTGTCAGTGTCCGGTGGCCGGGGCGGCGGGGCCTCCGTCATCTCGATTGCCGTCTGCAAGATGAGCAGCCTCTTCCGCGACGCGAGGACGCGACGCCGGACTGGCGGCCCGGCCCGGCGCGGCCTCGATAATTGCTGCAGGTGACGGTCGCCTCAATTTACGCGATACAGCCGCTGCGGCCCAGGCTGCGGCCGCCCTCTAGGTCTCTGTCTAGCGACCCCGGGCCGGCGCGGCCATGGAGGCGCGGCGCGGCGCCCCTACGCGACACCCCGGTTGAACTCGATCCGGGCGGCCCGCCGCGCCCCGCGCCCGCCACGCAACGGCCGCCGCCACGCCGCCACGCCGCCGGAGAGGTTATTGTCACCGCTGGGCCACTGACCTGCGGGCCGGGACCGACGGGACCCGGGACTGCGACCTGCGCCAAGCAGTGCATCTCCATCTCGCAACCCTTCTGCCCCGGCTCGGCGGCCCGGCGGCCCGGCGGCCCCGCCACGCGACGGCCGCGCCACGCCCGTCTTGTCTTACCTAAGACACGCCCAGCCTGGCCCAGCCTTCCCGGACTACTGCAAACACACGCGCAGCGCGCAGCCCGCAGCGCTAATCTAATCGCACTTCGACATTTCGCATTTGTCTCCGCCACCGCCGGGGACCTGGTCGGGTTATCGTCTGTGTGCCGGCGTGCCGGTGTGAAGACGGAGGCACCAAGACACGGAGGCACGGAGGCACCGCGCTGTCCCGCCTTCCAGCCGCGCGTCCAGTCCTCTCTCTACTCTCTCTCTCTCTCTCTCTCTCTCTCTCTCTCTCTCTCTCTCTCTCTCTCTCTCTCTCTCTCTCTCTCTCTCTCTCTCTCTCTCTCTCTCTCTCTCTCTCTCTCTCTCTCTTTCACGCACTCAGGGGGCGTCTCGCATAGGTGCGAGAGAGACAGAAGCGACGACAAGCGCGATGTGTGGACTGTCTTCTGGAGCGTTCCCCGCTGACCTGCACTGCTCTGCTGCACCGTACGCCAGTCCGCCTCTTGAGAGGTTTCGCCGCGCCCGCCACATGTTTTTGTTTTGTTGTTGTCCTCCGACGCAGTTCGGCCCGTTCGGCCTTCGGCACGCCGAGTGTCTTTCCGTAACCACGGTGCCCAGTGGCGTGCGTGATAGTGGAAAACAGCAAAAATAGCTGTTGCCATGGCGGATAATACGCATTTGTCCGAAATACGACCTCCCTGGCGTCTCGATTTGGGTTTCACTTTGGGTCCAACTTTTCATGCCGTTGCCGTTCGAGAAGAGTATACACAAAGAAGGTGATTTGGGCATGAGACCTTGAGACGGTGGAGCACGGCGGAGGGCGACGCGGCGACGCGGCCCGTCTAGACCGCTGCGCCGCCCTTTTGGCGGACGTGACTGAGGGCATGACACAGAGAAAATAAAACATCGCCGGAGTTTTGCCGATGGATTTCGTCTGTTAGGTTAGGTCAGGTTAAAACAAGAGATGAAGAGGTTTACTCAGGCACGCATTTCCTCAGGCAGAACGTTCTCAGAAATAAATGTGCTTTACCCTATTTCATCTGATCGAGACCTCGGAACGGTTGCTTTTGTTTTGTTGGGCGTTTAAATGCCGCCGCGTCGCCCAGCCTCGCCCCACAGCACCACTAACCACCACACTGCCTGGCCCACAGTAAACTGCCACACTCTGGGCGCTAGCTGGCGAGCTGGCGGTCTTTGTAGTATACAAAGTGGGATCGGCGATTCAGCGCCCCGATACGCGGAGGCTTATCGCTGGGCGCGATCTGGTGGCGCTGGGAATACGGAATGAAATGCCGAGACAGGCCAAGACAGACACAGGCAGGGCCGGCGTGACACAGCGGCACTGCGGGGCGACGAGACGAACGCTCCGATTACTTTTCGATGTATCGATACGGTGAGATGCGTCCCAGGTGTCCCAGGTCGCGGGAGAGTAAGGGAGGATGAAGAGCATGACCGTGCGCCCGCTTCCCAGGCAACCCAACCCACCTGGGCGTCGGAGGAGCTGCCTGCCCAGCCGAACAATTTGATGCGTCTTGAAGCCACGCTGGGCGGGACGGACCGGGACGGACCGGGACGGACACACCTTGCTCATCATCTGCGAGTTCCCGCGCAACCTCGCCGACGACGGATGGGGCTGCAGGAAGGCAACCCCCAAAGAAAACGCGTTCCGAAGGCCGAAAGTGTTCCAGGCGAGTCTGGCCGAGAGTCTGGCTGCTTATGCGCGTGAGTGTGGCCAGACTGCGCTGAATAGTGACCCAGGTAAGGGCACCGCCGTGCCGTGCCGTGGTCGACGTGGTGCCGCCGCGACGCAACATACGCGTGAAACTGGGCAGGCCAGGTCGGGCCGGGCAGTCCGCTTGGGGCTAGGGCTAGGTCAGTTTCCGGGTGAATGTGTTAGCGCGGAGTGGCGCGGAGTGGCGTGGTGCGCGTGCACCGACCGGACCAGACAACCAAACGACCGACGCACATCGTTGCGTTGCGCGCTGCGCGCCAGCCCCGTTTTGGTTTCTCACTCCAGACCGCCCCGCCACCGCCGGCACCACCGCGTTGTCATTGTCAGAAAAAGAGTTTTGTTTGCGGGCGATAGTCGGCGCGGCTCGTGGCGGAGCCAGCCAGACGGCCAGGCAGGCAGCCAGGCAGGTAGTCTCGGATGTAGATTGGGTCATTGGGTGCAGGGGCGGTGCAGGGCGCACGAGCTGGCTCGGAGTCCGTCCGCGGAAGGCCTCGAGGTGGACCTCTGACCGGCAGGCCGGCAAGGGAGCGGCAAATCACAGAAAAATAATGCAAAGTGGGGAGCCTGTGTCGATAGCTATAGCTGCCTTTGAACGGACACCGCGTCCAATGTAGCTGTGGAAAAAGCCTCCCGTCAACGACCTGGTTCTCCAAAGATCCAACTCTTTCACTCCCAACCGCAGGAGACAAGGGTGAAGCCCCCGCCGCCGGAGACCAATGGGCGGAATGCGTTCCAGCAGCACTGCCGGCGACCGCGGTCGCATCATCATTTGCGACGCGCAAAACAGAGCTGGGAAATGGCGTCTCTGTTTCACCGTTTCCCGCGTCGACCTGTCACGACTTGTTTTTCCGAGGACAAAGGTCACGTGACCTACCGCAGTGTATCGCCACACCGACGCGCCTCGCGGGCTGGATCCAACGGCCGCCTCATTTGCATAAGTAGTTGCTTCCAGCGGCGTGTTATTTCGGTGTAGCGCTTGGCGGTTGGCACTACCGGCGGTCTCCTCGCCGCCTCGCCTCCGCCGGTGAATGGTGGATCGCGACGATAATTGCATCATTGATGGAAAAAGCTCTCCGGGCTGCCGCCGCTGCCGGCGGTCGGTGGCTGCGTGTCACTGCGTGTCACTGCGTGCTGCGTCACATTCCGTTCGGCGAACTGACCCGTGGCCGCCGAGCGCGCCGCGCCTGAGGACGAGCCTAAAAGAGCCTCGGCCCGCACGGCCAGGCATGGCCGGGCATGGCCGCGCCGACACCTGCCGTGGGACGACACAATAAAAGGACACGGCCATCCCATTAAGGCGGACCACGTTTACGCCGAAATTTGGTCGAGTCATTTGCGTGCTCATGGTTCGCGAAATTTAGCGTGTCGTCACGGCTTCGGCCCTGCGGGCTGATTCCGATCAGTGCTTTCGTCGCTCTGCCCCTGGCGGCCCTGGCGGGATGCGTGTGAGAGTGGCGAAAGCACTGTTCGGCATCAGCCTAGCGGCGTGCGAAGCCTTTCTTCCGGGCTGGGGCTCTCCGTCGGCGACATTCCGGTGTCGTTGTTTTTGTTGATGTTTTTGTTATTGATTTTTAAGCCGTTTCCTATTTAGTGCCAGAATTGCGAGCAGCACAGCGACCTGCCACGAAGATCGCCTCCAATGAAATAGACCGATTTTCACCTCAATGCTCAGACGCATCCGGGACCCGTGAGCACGGCACGGCAGCAGCACGGCAGCGGCACGGCCAGCAAGTCTCGACAAGCAGCCGCTTTCCTCAGTATTCCTTGCAGCAAAGCGGATACTTTTCTTGTTTCTCAGAAGATGTATTTCATCGGAGGGGTGCCCTGGCCTGGCGGCGCGGCGCGGCGGCTCGGCGTGGCGGCGACCCCTTGACTGGCCGGCTGGCACCGGGCTGGCGGGCCAGTGTGGCGGGCCGGCCCTGCGCGGTGCAGGGTCCTTTGAACGCAGACATCCTTTGCAATGAATGGGCGGGGATGGCGGCGCAGTGCGAAACGCGAAACGCGTCCAAACCTGCACACACAGCACGCACAGCACGCACAGCCGGCGGCGGATGCTCTCTGAAGAAGACACCGTGTCTGTGTGAGGGGCAAGGAGTGTTTGTGTGAGAGAGCGCAAACCACGTGTGGGGTCAACCCAAGAGGTGCGTAGGGGCTGCCTCACGGCTGCCCCCCGCCCCCGGCTGCCGGCCTGGCCGAGGGCCTGGCAGGGCGACGGTGCACAGTGGGCCAGAAGACCGGTGAAGGCGGCCAAAACTCTAGACGCGTTTTGAGCTCCAGAGTCACTGAACTGGACTCAAACAGAGCGTGTGACCCCACCAATGGATTCCTCGTTCGGAGAGCAATCCATTGGTGGCGTCACACATTCGGTTCGAGTCCTGTTCAGCGACTCTGGAGCTCAAAACGTGTCTAGAGTTTTGGCCGCCTCCACTGGTCTTCTGGCCCACTGTGCGGTGGCTGGCCCAGCAGCTCCCATCGCTCTGTCTCGCTCGCACTCAGAGGGCGTTGCGTGGGGGTGGGAGAGAGACGGAGCGACGAGGGTTCCGTTTCGGAATGGAGCTGGAACTGTGCCGTGATCGAGCAAAGGGCAGCGCCCTCCTTGCAAAATCGCTGTCTGGAAGGGCGGCGCTGCAGACGCTTCCTGTCCCCTCGCCCCCCGGGCGGGCAGGGCGGGCAGGGCGGCCCGGGTCGGCCGGGCCGGGCACCCCTGGGCGGCGGGGCGGCGGGGCCGACCCTCACTTCTCTTCCCGCTTCTCAGAACGTGCCAACTTTTTGCTTTCCCGCCCGCTCCCGCTCGTCTGTCTGGGCCGGGTGGCGAATTGCGAATAATGTGGCTGGCTTCTGCGAACCACGAACGCCGCGCGCGACCGACGCGACGCAGCGGTGCGCAGTGGCCGCCGCCGTCCTGGCGCGCTCGCGCTCGCGCCCCGCCGCCCAGGCCTGGGCCAGGCCGCGCAGGTGTGGGGACCAAGTTCGGGGATCGGGACCGTCGCACATTTCGCCAGCCAGGGCGGCCCAGGGCGGCCAGGGCCAGGAGTCGCGCTACGCCGCGGCATTCGTCGAGTATACGACGCGGCGTGGCGGCGTCTGGCTGCGCGGCGACGCGCGGTGACGTCGACGTCGGGCTCCAGGCCCCCTCGCTCCCCTCCCCGGCCAGACTCGACCGCGGCGCGCCGGCCTGGCCGCCCAGCGCCGCCCGCCAGACGGAGTGAATGCGACGCTATCTGACGGCGGTGGTGATTCTGCGATCAGGATGGTGGCACCATCGCGAGACGCCGGGCACGCCGGCCGCGCCGCCACGCACCACGTCAGTGCCGCCCGCCCAAAACAGGGAGAGGGGGAAGGGCGGCAGGGCACCGTCCCGACCCGCGCCCCCCGCGCCCCGCCGGGCTAAGGCCCCGTGGGCCCCGCCGTGGGCCCCGTCGCCCCGTCGCGGTCCAGCACCCTATATAAATGCGCCGGCAGGACATGGCCGGCATATACTCTCCCTTGTCAAGTGCCGCGGTGGCTGGCCGCTGCCTGGCCGCTGCCTGCCCGCGTCGTCCCCGACAGGTAAGTGCGCCAGCGCGCGCCTCGCGCCGTGCTACGCGTTTTACGCCTTTCACGCGTTTTAAGGGCGGGCCCCGATCGACTTGTAGCGAACCCACGTGGCGGCACACGTGGTCCACGGCAGCAGGGGCCACGTGCTCGTTTCGGGGAGGAGGGGGCGGGGAGGGGGCGGGGAGGGGGCGGGGATGAAAGAGAGCAGGACACGATTGTGTGCGAGGGGAAAGACGTGTTGGGGTAGGTCAGGTCACTCCACCACGCTTGCAATTTCACTCACACACACACACACACACAGCCGGTGTGGGTCGGGCTACTGACCCTCAGAGACAGGCCGCTCCCAATGGGGGGAGACGCGATTGAAACCAAATTCAGCGAATAAGCCGATATTTGCGACGGTCCGTCTGGGCGATCGGGGCGATCAGGGCGATCCGGCATTCGCATTCCAGGCTGGGTTGGGTACGCCGGGTCGCGGACGCGGTCAGCATCTGTCGGCGGACCGTCTCGGCCATGGCACGGTATGGCACGCCGTGCGGGACATACCTGGGGTCGGGGTTCGCTCGCAAAATGCGGTCAAGGGGAGCGTAGAAGACCAACAGGCACGTGAGAAAAATTGACAAAAATCAGACTAGAATGTCACCATGAATTCAACAGACCGGCAACCCCTTTTGAAAACATTCCCGAACCACGGCGCGACGCTCGCACTCCCGACGGGCGCCAAACGAGGTGGGGGAGGGGGAGGGGGGCGCCCCGCTGGTGCGGCCCGCCCTCTTCTGGCTGAATCCAGTTCGTCATCATTTCGGCCGGAGACACAAGGCACATACCGAATGGCCGAACGGTGTGGCCTTTCCTAGAAGCCGGCGGCGGTCGCAGGGCGACCCGGCCCCGACTCGTCCAAATTCCTCACATCCCTTCCTAGTAATTATAGACTTGTGATAGATACCCCTAATCCGGCCCCGCCCCGCCCCGCCGCGCCCCGCCCCGTCTGCGTCGCCCTGCAGGTTGGCGAGGCGGCTGCGGTCTCCCCGTGGTCCCCGTGGTCGTGGTTCCAGTGCCGTGGTGCCAGGCCAGACAGTATTGTCAGGCGGCAGACGCTACCCTCCCCGGCCGCCCGGCCCGGCCCGGCCCCGCCAGCCCAGCCACCCTCTCCATTCTCGAGTTTCGCATCTGCGGATATCGCCGGGCCGGGCTTTGCCGGGCTATTGAATGCCTCGGGGCTCAGGGCCAGCGGGATTCCGAACGGTGCTTGCTATCGTAGCTCAGTCTCTCTCACACTTATCGGGGGCCCTGCAAGGTTGCGATAGAGACGGATCAACGAAAGTACTGTTCGGAGCCGGCCTGCAGGGGCCGCATCTCGCTCCACACCTCGCTCCCCCGCTCCCCCTTCCAGCCGCCATTCATTGGGCCGTGCCGGGAGCGCGATGTTTCGCATTGGGCAGGTGAAACGGTGGGTGAAACATCCAGTCCACCATTTTTGCACTTCGGATCTAAGATCCGCGTTGTAAACTCTGCAAAAAGAAAACAAACATCGAAAAACAATTGATGTTCGGGGCTGTGGCGAGCATGTTGGAAGATCTGGCTCAATCGCCAAAAAAAAATGTATAAATTTACAAAACAAAATCGTATCATGTTTTACATATCGGGAGTGCAAATTATTTACAATTCAAATTGTCCATAGATTTTTCTGAAACCGCTCCAAAAATGTGCGGGAAACGTGGGTAGTTTTGTGAAACGCGTTGGGTCGGCCACGCTCCGCTCGGTGCTGGGCTGGGCGACCGGGCTGCAGGCCGAGGGCTGGCTGCACGCTCGCTGCACGCTCGCTGCACGCTGCACGCGCCGCGGCCATTTATTTGTTTTGGATTGGACGGCAAACGAAGGCCGAAGCAGACCGGCCCAATGATAGCGCGTTATTTTGAAGCGTGGGTGAGATAGGCCGCGAATGGACAGGCAGCGCAGGCAGCGCAGGCCGACAGGCAGCGCACACTTCAGCGCACGCGGAGCGGGAAAGGACTTCCACGTGGAGCAGGGCGTGCCGGGTGCTACGACCATCGACCTCTCGGCGAGGCGCGGCGAAGTGTCTCGCGGTTCGTCCAGGGGGCCGTGCAGGGGGGCGTCCAGGGCAGGGCCGTCGGCCGGCGGGCTCAGGTGCAACCAAAACAATGCAACGCGATCCCCGCTAGACACCCCCACCCCCACCCAGCGGGAAAACTAAGCCCACAAAAACGCATGCGCGCGTTTCCGGACTCGGAGCCGCGAGTTCGTCGAGGTTCGTCGAGGTTTGCGGGGGAGGAAACCTCGGAGGAAACCGAAGCGTCCCCACTCTGCCGTGCGTTTCAGCCGGTCGCCTCATAGGAATGCCACTGTGCGAAATAGTTTGAGTGGAAGTCCAAACGACAGACGGAGAGTTCAGCAACCCCGTCTGTCGCGCAGCCAGCCGCGCGGCCTCCTCCTAGCGCCCCGCCCTGCGCCGCCCCGCCCTGCGCCGCCCCGCCCCTTGGGGCATGCCTAGCCCCACCACGCCCCGCCCCGCCCCGCTCTTGCGGCTTGGCTCATTGAACTGGCCAGACACATAAATACCTAGACACCTGGGGCAGCAGGCAGCCAGCCTGCGCCCAGTGTGGCGGGGCGGCGTGGCGGCGGCGCGGCCAGTACCGCAGGACCAACGCCCTCGGCCTTCCCGCTCGCTCCCATAAACCGGACGAGGACGAGGTTCAAGCCTAGACACATAAAAAGCGGGAGACAAGTCGACCCGATCCCGGTGCACGCCTGGTGGTGCCCGCTGGAGCCCGCTGGAGCCCGCTGGAGCCCCGCCCCTCCGCGGCCCCGTCGGCCCCACTGCGCATCGCGGCGCATCGCGGGGTGGCCTCACTGCCCGCGGCCCGCGGGGCGTCGCTGTCTCACTGCCCGAGGCCCTGGCCCTGTCCCCGCTGGCCCAGATAGCCTACTCGACCGCCTACTCGATCTCCTACTCCATCGCCTATTCGATAGTCTCGATGCCTTCGGGCTGCGGCGGCCCGTCGGCAGACTCCATACATACACAAACACCTAGACCAGACGCACTCATAAATAGGCGCTCAAGTCACCGAGACGTCGTTGTCGTGTTTAAGTCAGGGCCGGTGGCCGGTTCGTAATGATTATGGTAATTATTGTAATGCGAGGCGGGACGAGGTGGGACGAGGCCTGGACGCTCGGACGAGCATGCAGAAAAACAGAATCCGTCTCCCCTTCGGCCCCCGTCGGCCCCCGTCGGCATTCGCGTCGGATGGGAGGTGCTGTCGGCGCGACGCGACGCCCCGACGCCCCCCGCGGCCACCGCGTCAGCCGCGTCAGGCAGACGGAAGAGTCTCTGCATCAATCTGTCTCTCTCGCGCTCTTGAGGCGTCCCGCACGGATGCGAGAGAGACAGAGTGACGGGACGCTGAGTGGGGTCACTCTGCAGGGTCCAGGGGGTAGTCTCGGCCCGGGCGGGCTGGATGCAGGGCGGGGGTGCGGGGCGGGGACGAAGTCGCAGAGAAGCGCAATGGGCGTCCAACTCCAGCCATGGCAAAGAGGTACTGAGTTTTACGACTCGTTTTTCCACCACCCACTATAGAACTCTAGGACAGACGCGGCCGCGGCAGGCCCCGCCGCGCCGCCGCGCCGCGCCGCCGTGCCCCACCCCTCGCGCCCTCAGCGCTGCAACAGCCCCGCCAGCCCCGGCTGCAGGCAGGGCAGGCAGCAGGCAGGGCAGCCAGGGCAGGCAGAGGTGGGGTGGGGTGGAGGGGCGCGCGGCGGGGCTTGGCGGGGCGGGGCGGCGAGGCGGGGCGGGGCGGGGCGGGGCGGCGGGCGGGGCCGCGGAGAAGCTGAGAGGTGGCGAGGCAGACCAAGGCAGAGCAGAGGCTTCTTGCTCAGCTCAGTTATACATGCACGCTGGTAGCGACTGGACCAGACTCCACAGCCCTCCCTGTATCTCTGTGACTCTGTGACCGGAACAGATAGGACCGCACCGGATCGCACCGAACCGAGCCGGAGCAAGGCGACCTGGAACGCGCTCCCTACAGTGCCGCGCGTGTGTGATGTGAATTGTTTGTACGTATCCGCAGTGACACTTGGACTTCGCGATGTTGTTGGTGTCGAGCACGAGGTGGCTGCTGCTGGTGGCGGCGATGGCCGCGCTCGCGAGAGCACACCCCGCGCTGCCGCAGGAAGAACTAGCCGTGCTGGAACACGACCTAGAAGAGGACCTTCAGGACCTGGAGGATGCCCGCGCCGTCGACGAAGCCTACGAGCGACTCTACGACAACGCCCTGTTCCTGGACCTTGCCGATGACTCCACAGCCGCCAAGGAACCGGCACCGGCGAACCTCCCTATGGACGACTACGACGGCGAGATGCCTCAGGGCGACCAGCCCATGCCCGACGCGCAGCCCGACGACGCCGACGACGCCCAGAACGCCTCCACGAGGGCGGCGTCACCAGCGCCCGCCGGTTCGGACCGCCCGGACGACACCAAGGAGGCCGCCCCCGCGACGTCGCCGTCGACGCCATCCGGGCCGCAGGCACACGCCGCCAGCCGCAAGTCCGAGCGTGAAAGGTGAGTGCTGGCCTGGCCAGACCCTAGACCCTTCTTCGTGGCGCCCTTGCCGCCCTTGCCGCCCTTGCCGCCCTTATCGCGACACTGTTTGCGAGCCGCCACAGCGGCCACTGTGACTGTGGGGCTGCGAGGCAGCGAGGCAGCGAGGCCGTGACTCTGACGTGACGTGGCCGTGGTCATGTGCGCGTGGCTCGCTGGGCACACTCCGGACGACCGTAGGTCAGTCGACAGCCTCCAGCTAGGGCCGAAAGGGGCGGGTGGGGTGGGGGGAGGGGGAGGGCCGGCCGCTAGACCGTGAGGCAGACACAAGGGCAAACATTCGCTAGAACCGTATTCGAAGAAGTAAATGTTTTTCCCCTTGAGCGTTGTCGCCTGGGACTTCCCCACGGACTTACTCGGAGGGGAACGAGAGGGGGGGCTGCGTGGGTGCAGAGCTACCCGGTTGCGACCCCCCGCCCAGCCCCGCCACCCCCACCCCTGTCTCGCCGGGATGACCCTGTTAAGCGTGGCGGGGGTGGCGGGGGTGGCGGGGGTGGCGGGGCCGGCGGGGCCGGCAGACAGGGCGACGTCCTGACGCATCGCGAATTCGCCAAGTCAGCCGGGCAGCCCTGGGCCTCGCCTCGCCTCGCGTCGCGTCGTCTGGGACGACGGCCGATCACGTATCCCAAGTCAATAAACCCTTCCACCTCCTTCTCCCCCGCAAGCTCGCCCGCGAGATGATCCGTCTGACTACCTGGCCATGCGATCTGCCGCCGCGGAGCCGCCGCGGAGCCGCCGCCGCCACCGCATGCTGGCCGTCTGGAACCGGACGCCCCGCCGCCGCGCCGCGCCCCGCCCGCCAACCCACCCCGCCCCACCCCGCCCCACCCCGCCCCACCCCGCCCCGCCCCGCCCCGACGCGCCGCGCCGTCCTAGGCCCCAAACAGACTGCGCTACTTCCGCTGGCGATGACCGCCGCGGGTTTCCTCGGCGCACACCCTCGCCCCTCCCCTCGCCCCTCCCCTTGCCCCTCCCCTCGCCCCTCCCCTCGCCCCTCCCCTCGCCCCTCCCCTCGCTTCGCCTGGCGCCGAGTCAACCCGTTTCTTACCTTGACGCCTCACGCCACGCTTCTCCCTTCCCGTCCAGTGCGTGTCCGCACCACTGCAAGTGCAAAGGGGGAGGGAGGGAGGTGGAAAAGGGGGGGGGGGGGTAGTCAGACGTCGCCCTGTCACTTCATTCAGATTCAGATTGATGAACGCGCTGCGAGGCACCGCGTCGCAGAGCGGTGCGGAGGGAGAGGGCCTTAAAAGTTTCTCAGTACGGGAGATTGAGGTCATAGACAGGGTGACAGGGCCGACGGGGAAGAGGAAGGAGTAGATCGGGCGGGGAAGGGGCGGGGGGAGGGGAGGGGGAGGGAAGGCAAATAAAATGGCTCGGCCTGCTCAGGCCGCTCGGCCCGTGGCGACTATCGGTCGTTGTATTGTCGGGCCGCACCTGTCTGGGTCAGACACGTGGGGGCACAGTAGCTTAATTTTTTCCCGAGAAACACGGGGCAACGCGCGAGTGCGTGTGTGTGCGTGTGCCGTGTGTGTTTTCTCGGACACGCGAGCACATATGCATGCGTGCGGCGGGGCGCGGCCAGCCTGTGTGCACAGTGGTGCACAGTGCCTGCAGCCCGGGCGTGTGTCCGACTGGCCCGACCTTTGCGACCACAGCGTCGACGCCACTGCTATCCGCTCCGCCCTCCGTTCGCCCTCGACTTGGGGCCGCTTGGGGCCGCTCGCCCCGGACTACCCCTACCGACGTCGCGGTGCATCGCGGCATCGGGGCCCGGTGGCCGGCCACCACCCCCGCCCGTCGCTCTGTCTCTCTTGCACTCAAAGGACGTTCCGCAGGGGTGCGAGAGAGACAGAGCGATGCAGCGCGGTGCAGAGGCTAGGGAGACCTGAGCCCCTCAGACGCCTTCCAGAATGTCGCCGCACTCGAGAATCGATACCGGGCTTCGGAGCTCCACGTCAGTCGTGCGACCCCCTCCCACCTGCCCCCACCCCCTCCCCCACACATGCACACACATGCACACACATGCACACACATGCACCACACTCGCGCGCGCGCACTCGCACACCGATTGGGATTCATTATCGGAAGAGCCAGCCCCGCCGGACGCGACTCGGCCCTGACCCTCTCAACGCGCTGTGCACAGGCATGCCATGACGAAGGGTCTGGTCGAGGGGGCTTGTTGGGGGAACGTTACTAGTCAGTCACAAATTTAGTACTCAAAGGTTACGAGTGGGACAGTGTCGAAAACGATGCCCTTCCCGGAGCAGGCTGACCGGGCAGACCATTGTCACACCGTACGCCCCGACCTTCCAAGCTGGACTAATGCCTATTTTGTCTATTCCAGCGTTGAGAGCCCAACCGTGGAGAGGTAAGACTCCCATGATTCTCCTGCCATGTTGTTGTTGTTGTTGTTGTTTGTTGTTTGAAGCATGGTAGATGATGCTATGTAGATCAGAGCGTATCTAGTGTGACTCTTAATCCGCCGTAGCAACCTTGATAGTGAGACTGTGTGCGCGTGCCTGCGTGACTTTAACCCCCGCAGCCTGCCAGTGCATGCCGTAGAAACGAACCTAACGCATGCGTAGTTGCGCGCCGACCGCCTCGGCTCGGCTCGGCGACTGCCCCGTGCACACCACGCGCCCTGCCCGGCCCTGCGGGGTGCACCGCAGAGAGGACATGGCCCTGTCCGCGTCGTTCAAAGCTCCACCAGTAACGCCGCCCTTCTTTCTGCCACAGAGACAGGGAGCTCCGCCTGCAGCACATCAAGAGCCAGGTGCTGCAGTACCTCGGCCTGCCCCCCGACGGCCAGCACCCACTCAGCAACATGTCGTCCAACCGCCAGCAGCTGTCCGTGCTCCGCGTCGTCGGCCAGATGAACCTGCCCAACGTGCCGCCCCAGGACATCATCGCCGAGAAGGTCACCAGCCACTACCCCGCCTGTAAGCCTCGTCTTTTTCGCACTCTCAGAAACGCCAGTCTCGACGCCAGTCGCATTTCGCTGCGTTTGCACAGGCGCATATCGTGCGTATATCGCGCGCATATCGCGCGCATATCGCGCGCATATCGTGCGCATATCGTGCGCCTGTGAGAGTTGTGTCTAATTTTTGTGACGCTTGCTTTCCTGCGCAGGCGCTCTGCCTCGCAACACGGACGAAGCTCTGTGGTCCGAGGGCAGGTCCATGCGGCTGCTGTTCGAGCTACCCAACCACCCTCCGCCGGCCGGGACGTCCGCCAACGTGGTGCAGGCCACGCTGCGGCTGTTCAAGGTGTCTCAGGGCGGCTCCGCGGCCCACCCGCACAAAGGCCCCATCTGCATGCCCTCCGTGGCCACCACGGCCGCGGCCGCCGCCGCCGCGTTCGCCAGCACCCACGCCAACACCGAGGACGACGACGGCGTGCTTGACGGCGACGGCCTCGGCGGCCACGCCCCCGTGCCGCTGCACGCGCTGCTGGGCATGGCGCAGGCCGACGACCGGCAGGTGCGCGTCTCCGTGTACTGGTACACGCGCTCGCTCAAGAAGAACAAGAACGGGGGTGAGTCATCGTCCGCACGAAGGGTGGCCGCGCCGATAAGCGGGAGCCAATGGCGAAGGCGTTTACTCGCGATTGCCGGCTTCGGTGTCAGCACCGCGTCAGCACACTGATTCCGAAGGCTCCTGTCACTCTATCTCCGTCGCATCCTGGGGCGCCCCCTCGGGGTGCGAGAGAGGCAGAGCGACGGAACGGCGAGAGCGATGACGACATGCTGACCGTTCCGATTTGTTTCCCTTTGCAGTGGTGGTGGAGAAGCGCAAGCTGCTGGACTCCCGGATGCTGGCGGTGCACGGCTCGGCCTGGACCGAGTGGAACGTGCGCACGGCCGTCAAGGTGTGGCGCGAATCGGGCCGCAACTTTGGGCTGGTCGTCGAGGTCGAGGACGAGGACGGCACCCGCCTGGACGCGCACCAGTTCTTCAACGGCATGAACTGCACGCAAGAGGCATGTGAGTGTCCGGCTAACACCCCTAGCGCCACGCCCTAACCCCGCAGCCCTGCAGCCCCGCGCAGCCCCACGCAGCACCCAGGCCGGCGTCGTCCTGGCCACGGCCACGGCCAAAGCCACGACGCCGACCTGGAGGCTGCACGTCGCCCCGCCCATCCTCGCTTGGCCTTGGCCTTGGCCCCCTCCTTGTGTCGTGCTGTGCGGGCATGCCTTGTGTCGTTCGTTGTTGTTCAAGTTTACCCGTCCCTCCGGGGCTCGGCTTACTCCCTGTCTAACTGTTCTTCTCCGTGTCCGCAGCCAACGCCAGACCCATCCCCAGCTTCCTCCTCGACCGACTCAACCACAGCAGTGCCTCTGGATACAGAGAGCCCGGAGGAGCTGCCTCCGGAGCGTACGCCCACGCTTTCAACCAGAACCTGTTCCCCGTGATCGACCTGTGCACCGTGGAGACGACGGACAGCAGCGGCGGCGGCGCCTTGTCCTCATCCGGCTACGACTTCGGCGTCCTCGGCCTCGGCAGGCAGTCCAAGCAGGCCACTAAGCACAAGCCGTCGGCACCGGCGCGGGCAGAGAGCCGCGGCCACAAGCACCGCCACCAGCACCAGGACGACGTCAAGGAGGCCGACGAGGAAGCGGAGCCCGTCGCGAGGAGGTGGCCCCGCGCCAGGGCCGGCCAGGACGACCGCACCCTGCACCAGAGGATCGTGTTGGCGGCCAGCGCGGCCAGGCAGCAGCACGCCGGCAAGGACAGGTAGAGCGGGACGACCTGCACCACGTCGCCGACGACCGACGACGAGGCCCCACCGCATCCATCAGTATTCTCTGTCGTTCCTGTCGCCTGCATTCCAGCCTTGGTGAGCAGTTCCTGGGCACCAAGTGGTGCGGAGTACGAAGTGTGCCCCGCCACCCGCCGCCGCACAGGCTGCGGAGCTGCAGCCAGCGTGCCATACACGGTGCCACAGCGCGGTCCGCGGCCCTCAACCCGCCTCGCGCCTAGTACAAGTTTTGAGGTGTATTTATTCGCTCGAGGAAGGGGAGAGCATGTGTAGTTTGTAAGGCCGTACAAAAGACTGTCCGTGTAAATTGTTCCGCTTAGTGTTACAGCTACGAGTTCTGATAAACGTCTAGTCTTTACACCCTTCTTGCTGGAACTTTTCTTTAGGAAAGTTTTAGGCAAGAATGGGACACTAGTTTTTATTGTAATTGAGTTTAAGTCGACGGCCTCCTGGCGTTAGGAATGTAAGTTAGTTTACTACGCCCTACATCACCGACTCCTAATATTGGTACTAATATATCCAATTTTGATACATTTGTTGTTTATTGAATCTTTTCGCCGAGCTGCGTGGTTATCGTCCAATTGGCTACAGCGTTCCAAAGTTTTTGTTTTGTGCCGTAAAGAACAGTCAAAATTTACTCGAAAGACGGCGTTGTGTCACAATTTTCTATTTTATTTTAAAGTAAAATGTTCCAACTTTTGGCACTTCTGTCAAAATGTTGAAGCACTCCCAGGGCCTTTGCGCCCCTTGATCTACATCACGCATTCCGTTTTTGCTGCTACTTCCTCCTTATATTGAGTGTTACCAACAAACCTTAAGTAAGGTGTTGTGGTTTGGTCCGCTGCAGCCCAGTAGAGACAACGTAGTTGTAAGTGTAACGCTGTAACGCGCGCACGTGTAAATACTCACTTAAAAATCGCGTAGTGAAGAAAATGTCTCATTAATCAGCTTCTATCCAAAAATATCATTAGTTAATTTATAATACATCGTACTATTTATCATAATTCTCCATATCACTCTTTTATTTATTTATATTAAGTCCTAGTTTGATCAGAAACGT
This sequence comes from Thrips palmi, assembly GCF_012932325.1. NCBI lineage: Eukaryota > Metazoa > Arthropoda > Insecta > Thysanoptera > Thripidae > Thrips > Thrips palmi. Next base: position 6,335,543 of record NW_023144626.1, on the reverse strand, counting down.
ACCATAAACTTGTTTGACTACTTAACGGTCTGTTGTTTGTATAATAAATTTATGGATTATTTTTAAAACTTTTTATCCTCTGGATGGTTTTGAATGTGCTGACCTGGTCTGTGGGTTTGTAAAGAGACAAAACTTTTGGGTACGAATTCAGCATTTGGATTACATTTTGACGACCTACATCTAAGACCTCGAAATAAGTATTAATGTGTGTCGTGATTACGAGTGACGAAACGTTCTGAAACGAAACTGTGTAAATAATGTACACTAAACACAAAAGTAAATGTATTTCTTTTAGAAAAAAAAATCTTATTTATTTTCCTACTAAACTCTTCACACCGCACAATCAGATAGTAGCCGTTCAAAAACAGACGGATTTAATGACCGCCGAAGTTTCTCTCGGGAGCGGTAAATTTTCATTCATTTTGGGCCTGACTGCAGGCTCCCTCATGAGCGCCCCAGGAGTATCAAACAAACAGGGCTATTTTCGGCAACACGCCTCTGCGCCGCACTGCTGCATGTCCAGGGCGCGAGAGAGGAGAGAGAAAGAGAGAGCGAAGGAGAGAGGGAGAAAGGGGATCACACGACGGAAGGGGCGAACCAGCCGTGGAGGCACTTGGGCACCTGCGAGGGCGTGGTGAACTCGGCGCGACCCAGCTCCAGCATGGTGGTGGCGTCCACCGCCAGCATGCCGGCCCGCTGGTCCTCGTCGCCCCACACCAGCGCGCACAGCAGCACCCCGTCGTCCTCGTCCTGCCGAGTTCAAGTTCAAGTTAGGGGTCGCAGGCCGCAGCCCGCAGAGGCAATGACATCTCAGAATATTCGAGACGACTGACCTGCGCGTCGGGACGAGCGACGAAAATGGGCTCGCTGGGGTAGACGCCCGGCTCGCCCCACGTGGAGCAGCCCCCCGTCCACGTGTCCACCTTGATGAGCTGCGGAACACCAGACACACTACGCGTTAGTCGCAGATCGGTGGCTAGCCAGCTTCCCAGTCCGTCGTCCGCCCTCCGCGCCCTCACCGTGCCGGGGTTGTCCGCGTCCACGTCGGCCGAGATGGCGTAGAAGTAGCGGTAGGGCCTGGACACGTGCCGCGGGTTGAGGCGCGGCGTCTCGCAGCCCAGGTCGCACAACGCCCTCGGGTGGACGCGAACCCCGGACTCGTCGAGCGGCAGCACGAAGCGCAGCGGCCGGCCGCGGAACAGGCGCGCGTAGTCGGGGTTCCGCTGCGCGTCCTGCAAACGGCAAATATTTGAAAACGCGGCAAGCGTTAGGGGAACGGCGGGACTCGAACCCAACCCCAGCTCGCCCACCTCCAGCGCGTCGATGTACATGCAGCTGATCATGGCTGGGTCCTTGTAGCAGCAGATGTCCACGACGACCTCCCCCGGCTCGGCAACGGGGCTGTCCTCCGCGGCCAGGGACGGCCGCTCGAAGCAGTTGATGACGTGCAGGAAGAAGAAGGCCTCGGCCTCGAACACGTGCGTGCGCCGCCCCGTGCTGCGGCTCACCAGGTGGATCAGGGTCTGCGGCAGAGTCGTCTAGGCCCTTCAGTGACCTAGGGGTGGGTGGCGTGGGCACCACGAGAAGCTGTTCAAACCCACCGGGTGCTCGGCGAACCACCGGAGGCTGGCGGCCAGCGGCTCGCCGCTCAGCTGCCCCCGCACCATGGCGGGCACGGACACGGACAGGGGCTGCTCCACGAGCACGAAGTGCGAGGCCGTGGCGCCGAACGAGTGCATGTAGCCGGGGTGCAGCGGCCACCGCGCCGGGACGCCGCCCTCCAGCCTGCCGGCCTCCACCGCGGCCAGCGCCTCGCCGCCTGAGGACAAGGGGAAGCTTCAAGTCAGGGAGCGCCGGGAGGGTAGGCAGCCCAACCGGCGGCCGGGCGGTGCGCGCTGCGCGCCGCGTGCCGCCAAGCGCTGTCTGGACAGTTTAGAGTCCGCGCTGCGGTGGTGCACTCACCGGGCTGGGGCGCAGGGAAGTGGATGAGCGTGTACTGGGGGCCCGTGGCCGACAGGGACATGCCCAGGTTGACCACGGAGCCGTCGTCCTGCACCAGCGGGTGGGAGGTGTGGTTCACGATGCCCAGCGAGCTGGCCACGTTGACCCGGTCTAGCGTCTGCAGGCTGACGGGGTCCACTCTGGTCATGACGGGGCTCTCCGTGAAGGCGTAGAACTCGTCGCCCACGGGGTAGACCGAGATCATGGCGTTGTCCGACATCACCTCCCCGGGCCGGAACATGGCGGCCACCCTAACGGGGAACTCACTCGATTACAAACCGTGCGGCATCAAACATTACTACCCCGAAACCAAGGTCTGATGAAGGAAGCGCCCTCGTTGCTAAGACGCAAAATGACGCACCTTTTGAAGATGGTCTGGCAAGGGTCCGGGGCGGCCCGCGTCCCGAACTCAGTCACCACGATGCGCTTGGCCGCGGCGTTGCGGCGCCAGGTCTGCGAGCGCAGGAAGCGGCACTGGTAGGTCACGTCGCCGTCGGCGATGCAGAACCTAGGCGGCAAAAACGGCGCTCTCAAAACAATTGCCAAAGAAATATAGTGATAGGGACTTGTCGTTGGCCTGGCCAGCACCTTTGCAGCAGCGCCGCGCCGTCGAACAGGTGCTGGAACCTGTCCTTCCCGCACTCCAGGCTCCCTGGGCCGTTCCGCAGCAGCGTGCCTCGCACCCAGCGCGGAATCTCTCCTGGAAGAGCGAGGCAAGTCCTTCAAAAATGGCCAAGTATCGTGACGTTTGAAGGCCCGGCAGCGTGAACTTCCCACCGGCCGGGCGCGTGGCCCTCCCCCTCCCTCCCCGACCCTCGAAACGTCAACATTTACCTTTGACAAACAAGTGCCGGCGACAAGCTACTGCTTACCTGTAACCCTCCCTCTGAGTGGCTTGCACACCTCTTCTTTGCAGGACCGCAGCCATATGTGCACGTGGCAGTTGGGGTAGAGGTCCTCCCCCGCGGACAGCCTGCGCGCCACCTCGGGGTCCACGGCGCGGCCCGCGGCCTGCTCCGCCGCCTCGTACGCATGCCGCCTCGCCGCGTCCTCCACTGCAGGCCAACAACGCCGAGATCACCGGGGACGCTCCATTCAGACAATCTGCTTATCGCTGACACCGGCGGGGCCGATCCAAGTGGTGTCTAAGGCCCGAAACCCGGAAAACGCAGTACATAAAACGCCCCCAGCCTTTATTGATGTCGACGACGAGGCTATCAACGAATCGATGACAGTGTGTAGTTCTGGTTCCTACCTGGCAGCGAGATGGACCTGACAGCCCGCGCTCCCCGTTTGCTGGGCCTGCAGCCCATGCTGGCCTCCTCGATCGAGGCCCTGACCGTCCTGACCGACACGAAGCACGCGCGGCCTCCGACTGAGTTTGCTCCCGCAGATCGGACTGGACGTGAGAGAGACTGTGCGGGCGTCGCTGGCGTGTCAAAGGAACGAAGTGGCAATAAAGGACTGGGTGGCCGGCGGCACACTGCGCGGCAGGACAGGGCGCGACCCGGGATTGCGTAGGTGGGTAAGTGGATAAGTATAGGGCAGACTGCAGGCCGAGTAGTGCACGCCGCAGCAGTCGGCGGACATGGCGACTTGCCGGCCACTTGCCGATAACGTGTTACCGCACTGTACCGTGGGAATGGCCGGCTGGAAGGGGGAAGCTTCTTGCCCTTCTTGAGCACCGCGCGTGGCAGGTGGGAGGCGCGTGGCGCGTGTCCGATACTGCCCCGACTTTCTTGCGCGGAGCGAGGCGATTTGAGGGGGAGGGGGAGCGTCTTGGGCGTCTTGACACTGACCTTGGCCGCGAGCGTCCTTCTCAGCGCTCCGCACCACTCCCCGCCACCGTCCGCCACACACGTCGGCGTCGTCGGCATGGCCGTGAGGGTCCGCATCCTCTTCGCGGCACTGGGGGGCCACCGCGACGACGGCCAGCGGCACCGCGATGGTGGGGGCCACGCCGACGCAGCCGACGCTGGTGTCGTCCGGGGAAATGCGTCCCGAGGGCGAGGCGTAGCCGTCGGGGGTGAGGGCGCGGCTCTGGGGAGACACTGGATCAGTTGCACGACGAGGAGTCCGTCAACTCGGAAGGCTCGCCCTCGCCGCCTACCTTGAGCACGTACTCGATGGGGGACATCCGGCCCGTGGGGTCGCCGTGCTCGCCGTGCGCTCTGCCGCGGAGTTTCCGGCTGGTGTGCACTCCGGGGACGACCAGGGTTGCGCCTGGGCCGCAGGTCTTCTCACTGCTGTGGTGGGGACTCGTTCGGGAGGCGGTGTCGGTCGCGCCCAGGCGCCCTTGGCCGAGCGCCGCGGCGCCGGCGTGGCTCCAAGACCCTCCAGCGCGGCTTCGGCGGATCCAGGCGGCGCGACGTTCGGCCCCCGCGCTGGACGTGCTGGCCCGCCGTCGGCCTGCCACCGCCACGGCGGCGGGGGCCGGCGGCGGCGCCATCGCCACCTCGCTCATCCTGGACGCCCTGGACGGCGGCGGTCGCGCATTCCTCGACGGGATCCTGGTCTGTCGCCGCGACGCCAGTTCGCTCCGCGGCCTGTTGGTCTGTTCGACGTGGCCAGGGCTGAGGCCGCGACTGTCCCGCCGCCCCGCCGAGCCGTGCTGCCGTACAGGTTGGGGGTGACCCTGGGACAGCGCGGGGCGGCGGCGCGGCGGGGCGGGACGGACGCCCGGCCAAGGGCTGCATGAGGGGATGGATGACGCAAACGGGGTGCGCCTAGAGTGCGGCAGGCGGCAGGCCACTCGGGCCGCGGCCGCCGTGGCATGGGACGGGGCACAGCCGTGGGGGGAGGCGGCTCGGCGGCCCGGCTGGCCGAACATCGCGATGGTGGCCGCGGTGGTGTCGCGGATGTCGTCATGTCGTCATCGCGCGGCCCCCTGCTTTGCCCGCCCCGCCTCGGGGTAATCGAATAACGTCGGCAAAATCTTGTTCGCTGTTCGATTCCCTGAGAGCCGCTGTCTGACTCTCGATCCCCTGCAGACGTCGCACCCACGGCACAGGACTCTGATGCAGTTCAAGATTTCAGAGTGTAGCACTCGAGGTTGCAGGATGATCCGCACCGTGGCCCCCTCTGCCCGAGGACGGCCGGCGGCCGCCGGGCGGGTGCCCCGTCGGCCCGGCGGTGCGCGCTCATAGGCAGGGAAGCCCGTCAGAGGCAGAGGCACTAGTGACCTCGTGCAGTCGAGTCGGACGCTCTGTCTCTCTCTGGTTCCTGGTTCTCCTTCCGACCGGCCTGGTCAAGCTCGGTCCCGCTCGGTCCTCCCCGGCGCTGTGGACTCGCACGTGCGAGGCCAGCCATGGCGCCAGCAGCGCCGTGTGCAGCACCACGCCGACGAGGGCACGTTCCTCACTGGGCCGGACGACCACCCCAACAGCGATGTCTTGCCGTCCACGGGCGAGTTGCGGGTGTGAATACCCCTTGCCGCTCACTCGGAGAGACTCGGAGAGACTCCCCGCGCGCGGAATGGCGCGCCGCGCCGCTGGAAGGCAGCGCCGCGAGGCAGGGCAGGGCTGCCGTGGCGCGGCGAGGCGCGGCGTCGCCCACCCGCACGCCGGCGTACAGTAGCACGGCCAGCACGGCCAGGGCGGCGGACTTGACCCGCACCCGACACCTCATTCGAAAGCATCTGTCTCTCTCCCACTCACAGGGCGATCCCGAGGGGTGCGAGAGAGACAGAGTGACAAAATGATCCCTCGGCGACGTGCCAAAGGGCACGCCGAGGACGCCGAGGAGAGCCTCCCAAAGGTCAGTCCTTCAGTCCACCGGACAGCGGTGTGAAACAGCAATTGGCGGTGATTTTCTAAGACACGTTGCTGGTGCATTGACCCCCGCGGTGGCGCGCCGCGTGACGGGCGCGCGGTGACGGTCACGTGACCCGTGTCACGTGGCGCGTGACGACCAATAAAGGGATAGACTCTGAGCCGCGATAACTCGCAGGGCAGGGTCGCATCGATTCGTGGGGCCCAGGGTGGCGACAACATAATGAACAGAAATGACACCCCCCACCGCCACCACACACTGTCACTGGGCTGTCCCCGCCATCAAGGTGTCCATTACTGCAGCGCACCCTATCAGCCTCAGGTTGATCCATGGGTTGATCCGGTGTCGGGTGGCCGAGTGAGCTGCATTCGCCGAGCGGCACGAGGTAAACAATGAAGTGCAATGATCCCCCGCCGAGCCTTGCAGGCCGCGCGCACCGCGCACCAGGGTCCGGGGTCGCCGAGGGAATTCCGAGGCGAAGCGCGGCAACGCTGCGTGCGTACCGATTCCTGCAGTGCCCTGGCAGTGCCCTGGCAGTGCCCCTGGAAAGGGACCGGGACCGAGTGAGAGGGAGCGAGAGGGCGAGGGACGGGGCGACGTCTAGCCAGCCGGGGCCGTGGCGGGGCGGCGGGCGAGCGGAGAGCCGAGCCGGGTCCTTGGAGGCGCGGCGGCGCGGCGGCGCGGGGGAGAAGGGGCCATCTCCCTCCATCTCCCTCCAGCCAGCGCCGCGCTGCGTCGCGCCGCCGTGGAGGCCGCCCTCCCATTGGCCGCGCACAACAAGTGAGTGAGAGAGAGCGAGCGCGGTGCGCGCGGTGCGCGCGGTGCGGGGCGTTGGGGCTTAGCGGGCGAGCCCCTCTCCAGTCGTGGCGGCGCTCTCTGGTCTTCCACTGCCTTCCGGCGCGCCGCGCACCGCAGCTCGGCGTCCGCACCAACGGCCCCGGTTCGAATACCGGCTGCGGCCGCGTTTTGCTCCACTTCACCGAGTTTCGTCAAACGCACCGTCAGTGGCGTCCCGGGTGTACAGTGCGGCGCAGTGTGCGAGTGAGAAAGTGTGTGTGTTCAGCCGGTGTGAACGAGCGAGGTGCTAACTAACACGCTCGACTGCCTCTCCGTTGGATTGCTTTGGATTACTCACCTGCCTGTACCGGACTGCGAATACAGGTGAGTGCAGCGCATCGCATCCGCGCGGCGCGGCCTGTACGGCGCGGCCCGCACGGGATGGCGTACAGGCCGCTGCAAAAATAGCAGTTGCAAAAAGTAGAAGGCGTCGCCAAACGATACGGTACGCCGATACGTCATGTACAATACGCGCGTTGCATCCGGTTGACTCTAAGATGACGTCACTCGAATCGAACGGATAGCAAGGAAAGACTGTCGTGCACAAAGAAAGTCGTGCTTTGCGGCTGTTGTTAGTATGAGGGCTGCGGTCGAACCATGCCACGGGGGCTGTTTGTAAGTGCAAAGTCAACCACGGACGTCAGGGCTGTCAGTCTCGCCAGACCAACTTCCTCAAGTGTACGCCCACCGCGCGGCGAGGGCGAACTTGGAACGCGTCAAAGGCTGGCTGTCAGTGTCAAAAGAGTCCCTCCTTGTAGTGGCCGGCGAGCTGGCGGTGCCGCCGGCCGGCGTGCCGGCGTGGCCTAGCAAGCCCAAGCAAGCCTGGCCTTGGGCGCGACCATGAACTTCTTTCTTCCAGCCGGCCGGCTTGGCGGGGCGGCGGGGCCGGCGGCGGGGCTAGCGGGGCCCGCATCAGGATGAAGCCGGTCATCATCTCCTCGGAACGCAGCTCGGAACGCGGACGGACAGACTGTTTTATCCACGATCCCTCTCTCTCTCCCGCCGCGGGCCCCGCCCAGATGAATGAGTTGCCTATCTCCAAGGCGCCGCCCAGCCAGCCGCCCCGTTCACCCGGGAACCCCCACCGTTTCCTTTGCAGTGTATGTGTTCCCCCCACTCTAGAACGAGTCGGGAGAGTGCATGTTGCTGGCGAGGGCCTGGCCGGCCGCTGCAAGGGCTGGGTTGCGTCCGTCGTCGCCTTGGTCTTGGTGTCGTTCCGAGAGCCGCGGCTGTGCAGCGCGGTTTGCTTGTTGTTATGGCTGGGCATAAACGGACGCGTGGGGCTCTGGTCTTCGTAGTGTAGGCCCCTGGTGCCGGGCCATGAACTGCGGCGCGGCGTTGCCGGTTCGACCGCGCCATTCAGGTTGAACTTGAACGGAAACGTGGCGGGCGATGGCCATGCCGGTGGCCGATGACGCCATCGCGGTGCGCGCGGTGCGGGGGCGAGCCGGCTCGGGGCGTGTGGAGCGGAGCGGAGGCACGGGGCGCCCTTCGCGAGCTTGGCTGGCATTCTAATGAGGACGTAGCTTAGCGCATCGCCACGCCAGCCCCGCGAGCACAAAGGAACTCCGGCGGACGTGCGTGGGATTCTACGATTCTATCCGCCACTCGCCACTGTACACTGTGTACAGTGATCGCTGTTTTTGTGTCCAGGCGTAAGGAATCCGTCGTTGGGTCCTGAAAGGATTTACTCACTCATTGTTGCACGCCCAGAGGCTGCTGCTCAGACCGGGGGCCAGGACGAGACTGGATCGAGAGCGCCTTCGCGTGCCTTTTATAAGATGACACACACACACGCACACACGCACAATGCTTACAATGCACAATCGGTAGCCGTCGTCCCGATTACCCCCGCGCCCGATTGCGCATCTTCGATCGTACCGACTCGTCGATCTGCGCTTTGGGTACGAGTGATGCCCTATCGGGCTCCCCTGTGTGGTTATCAAGTAGAAATTTATTGCAGCCACAATGAATTTTCAAGATCATGCGGACTGAGACCGGCAGCTGTGCGTCGTCGTAAATTTCGCCCACTTACACTGATCGCGAGGCTTACGGTGGCCAAGCCGGCCAAACTGTGGACACGTGACACACGTGAGCCATTGTACCACACGCAGCATGGCGGGCCACGCCGGGCCACGCCCATGCTGGCCACGAGGGACCTGTCCTGTCGGCCGCTAATGAGAAAGTCGGCATTTTACAGTGGTCCCGGCACGGCACGCGCCCCGCGGGTTCAGCAGGTTCAAACGCCGCGAGTACGCTGCCGGTGGCGTGCGCGGCGAGCGCGGCGAGCGACCTGCCGGCGGCCCTGGCCCCGCCCGCACGCCGCACGGCCCCAAGTGGGTGAGGGTGAGATGCTTATCGGATCCAAGGCTCAACTGCCCCCTTTTACTGGCGTATCAAGCGTACACCTCGCCGGCTGGGGCCCCCAAGGGGGCTCGCCGAAGGGTGGTGGGGCGACGCCGGTCTAGACGGCACGCGACGTGCAGGCGGCGTAGTGCAGCCTGCAGCGGGAACGCGCGGCGGGTGAACGACCTCCAGGGGAGCGCGGTGGTGGAAAGCAAAACAGCGCGGACGGCGGATGGGCCGGGCCGGTTGGGCTCCACACCTCCACGGCGCAGCCTGGCGCCGCTGGCCGCGCCGCGCGGTGTAGGCAACCCATCCGGCAGGCCGACAGGGTCATAATGCGCGCCGCTGGTGATTTGTTGCCAGTGGCGTGGCGAGGCGAGGCCAGGGCGCCGGGCCGCGCGCCGTGCGTGTCCCGCGCGTTGAAAGGGTGCGAGGCCGGTCGCCAAAACCCAAACCACTGCCGCCGCGCCGCCGCGCCGCCGCGCCCCCTATGATCGATCAGCCGGCTCGCCTCGCGGCCCGTGACAGCCGACGTCGTTTTGTGGCCAAACTGGCGTGAATATTTCAGCAGACAGACACGCGCTGTTGTTGCCCCGCCACGCCAAACACTCATATCTGCGGAGCACATCGCGAGCCTCGTCGCGAGGCTAGAGCGGGGGGGGGGGGGGGGGGGCTGCTGAAAAGCCTGTCGGGGGCGCGAGCGAAATCGCGTGCTCTACCTGTCGTTCCCGACCTGGCCGACCTGACCCAGTCCGGCGGTTTGGCGGCCGCGACACACATCCGCCAAGGACTGGCGGTCCGTGGCGAGGCGAGGCGGCGAGGGCGCGCAACTGGTCACTGTCGGCGGGCACAGCCGGCACGGCCATGGACGCGCAATTAAGGCCGGCGACGTGTCTCGATTACCCGGAGCACGCGCAGCACGCGCAGCACGCGCAGCTTGGAGGCGCCGCGGACGTCGCTTCGTCCCGTCGTCGCGCCACGCCCTCGCGGCCCCCGCGCCCCCCGCGGCCCCCGCGGCCACGTCGGACGCTTCCGGCTCTTTGGCCGCGGGCCGTCTTGTCATTGCCGCCAGGACCATGACAGCTTTTGTTCTGGCGGACGGTGGCCGCTGGCGCCCCTTTCGCAGCCTAATTCGTTCTGGGAACGCGGCCGACGTGGCTGGCACACTGGCACGCCGATTCCGAGCAGTGCTTTCGTCGGCGCGTCCTCTCCCTCGCACTCCTGCCGGACGCCCCATGAGTGCTGCAGAGACAGAGCGACGGAAGCGCTGTTCGGAAGCACGGAGGTCCGAGGTCCCGGAAGCCCTGGGACTGCCTTGCGGCGCCTTGCGGCGCCTTGTGGCTCCCCGGGGACGCGGCCCGGCCCGCCCAGCCCACCTTGGGCGCGGCCTGCATCGCCTGCGGGCCCCGCGGGGGAACGGCCCCGCAAAGCGCAAAGCACCGCGCGTGGACAAACGTAGATTAAACTTTTGTTGGTGGACGGCTTCCCAGTGGACGCTTCATTACATTCATGGGTAGATTTGGGGACTGCCCCGAGGACGGCTTGTTATTGTCTGAATCGTCCTCACTTCGAGCCACAGGTCTTGGTTTTAATTTTACGGTCGACACGAATCACCTGGCCGTCGGCTGCGAACGCTTCTATCTTCGACGTGCAGTTCGACCTACGGCACGCCGCGCCACGCCTGCCCGCGGTGCTCAAGGACGCATCGGACGCATTCGCGCGCGCGGAGAGCGGACCAAACCCAACCTGGCGCCCGGCGGCGCGCGGCCCTGCCCGGACAAAGCGACGTTCCCGGCCAGGACGGCGCAGGATAGCAGGATGATGCCAACCGCGGTCGGGTTGCATCAGGTAGCTCAATGGCGGGGGTGGCAGCGGTGCTGCAGACCCATCGTCACTCCGTCTCCCTCGCACTCATGGGGAGTCCCGTGGGTGCGAGAGAGATAGATGCCTGGAACGCCCGTGACTAGTGGGGCGCTGCCACCGCCGAACTCGCGAGTGTAGAGTGTATACACAAAGCAGCCGGTTGACTAATGCGCTGACGCGGTGGCAATAACCACCATTTCTGCACGGCGGGGTGGAACAGCCAATCGGCGTCGCTTCCCAAACACCCCATCCCACTCCCCACCACCGGCCCCTTCCCTTCGGCCTTTTACCACACACCTTCATTCCCCTTCACGATCAATACTAATGAGGATAAAACAACAAAGAACTTTGGTGCGTTTTAATGATCTACACTGTGCTTTGGAAAAACGGTTTGTCCGGCGGTGGCGGACTCGTTCGGAAAGTCTGCGTACGTCATCGGTTCTCCCGGCAGGCGATTCCGCGGGACGCGACGCGCCCTTTTTGTGGGTTTTTTGTCTCTCGGCCGGGCAGCTGGAGCTCCAGATCGGTGCGCTGGAGTGGTCCGGTCCAAAATAGTCCCGGATTCGGCCCTTCGGCTATTAAACCCTCTAACGGCGAAGCGGGCGAAGGGACGGCGGGGCCAGGGCCAGGGCCAGGCCCTCTGCAAGCCAATGGCCTAATGTCCACCAAGCGGCCAGTTTGTTGACATGCACGAAGAGCGAGGACCTCTGAAGGTCGAAATGTTTTCCGCCAAGGACGATGAGGTCCTCCCCGTGGATCGCACACCTAAGTCCAGGACCAACCATAACATGAGCCACCTCCCCCCTCCTCGGCCTCCTCGTCCCCCTCTCCGGCGTGGTCCAGGGTCCAGGGGCCTCCCTCCGCACGCCAGGACGCCAGGACGCCAGTGTCGACGGGGACCTGGACAGGACCGGGCTGGACCGCGCCACCGGACTGAGCCTCAGCGTGCAGCACACTGCGGAGGGAGGGCCGAAGGTAGTCCAGCTGGCCAGTCTTGGGCGGTTTGTCGCTCTGTCTCACTCGCACCCTAGCCGAGTGCCCCGCGAGTGCGACAGAGACAGAGCGACGAAACGGCTCGTGGATCGCCGGGCGCGACAAGGCAGCAGGCGCTGCACTGCATCCGTGAAGACGCCGCCACGCCGCCACGCCCCTGCCGAGCCTCCAACGCGCCCTGCCCCATCGAGCCTCCATGGAAGGGAACGACGCGTGTGAAACTAGTGCGAACCTTAATCTCAATCTGTGGCTGCGTGTTGTTGTTCAAAAGCCGCGTTGCTTTTATTTTCGGACTCCCCCTCTGCCGTGGTAGTGCCCCTAATCTGACTCGTGTCATATCGAATCACAACGCTCCGCTCGCTTCGCTGCAACCCCCCGCCCCTGCCCGCCCCTGCCGGCCCCTGCCTCTGCCCTGTCGTGTCCCCCGGTCACGGGACGCCGCTCACATAACGCGTGTTCGGCGTATCGAGTTTCGCCAACCTCCCACACTGTCGTGTCTTTTAACTTGACCTGGACGTTGACGAATTTGCACTCATGCCTGCAACATTCGCTAAACACGTCCTGCCACAGCGCGCGAGTGAGAGGTGGGGCTGGTTACGCCGAGATCATTTGCCAAGTGGCGTGCGAATTTGTCAGTCGTCAGACACTGACTCACGCACCGGGGGTATTTTCCGCCTGCCGACCGGCTGCGTCCGAACAGTTGCTTTCGACGCTCTGTCTCTCCCGCACCTATGGGCGCGAGAGAGACAGAGACCAGAAGATCTTTTAGGAATCCTCCTGCCGGGTCCGTGCCCTGGAGCGCGCCCCTGCACATGGCGGCAGGCGGCACACGGTGCCTGCAGGCTCGGACTGGCCAGGGCAGACAGGCAGAAAAATCTGCCGGGGCCTTTGGATTTGTGACCAGTAACGTCACGAAGTTGGTCAAAAAGTGATTGAATCTCCGAAAGTAGCCGTTTTCGCTGAATTTGAGCGGCCACTGCTTCGATCTAGTAGCGGCCAACGGCCTCCCTCGACGTCCTAGTATTCTTAAGACCCTACTCTTTCATGCCCTGAATCGGGAAGACGTTGACCACAACGGTTTTGCCTTTGACCGCAACGATTTAGGGACCAAAGTTGGTCAAAAAGTGGTCAAATCTCGGAAATTTGCTGATTTTGCTGACTTTGGGCGGCCACTGTGTCCAATGTAGTTGCCGTAAAAGGCCTCCCTCAACGTCCTAGTATTCTCAAGACCCTACTCTTTCATGCCCTGTATAGGGAAGACGTTGACCACAACGATTTTGCCTTTGACCGCAACGATTTAGGGACCAAAGTTGGTCAAAAAGTGGTCGAATCTCGGAAATTTGCTGATTTTGCTGACTTTGGGCGGCCACTGTGTCCAATCTAGTTGCCGTAAAAGGCCTCCCTCAACGTCCTAGTATTCTCAAGACCCTACTCTTTCATGCCCTGTATAGGGAAGACGTTGACCACAACGATTTTGCCTTTGACCGCAACGATTTAGGGACCAAAGTTGGTCAAAAAGTGGTCGAATCTCGGAAATTTGCTGATTTTGCTGACTTTGGGCGGCCACTGTGTCCAATCTAGTTGCCGTAAAAGGCCTCCCTCAACGTCCTAGTATTCTCAAGACCCTACTCTTTCATGCCCTGTATAGGGAAGACGTTGACCACAACGATTTTGCCTTTGACCGCAACGATTTTGGGACCAAAGTTGGTCAAAAAGTGGTCGAATCTCGGAAATTTGCTGATTTTGCTGACTTTGGACGGTCACTGTGTCCAATCTAGTTGCCGTAAAAGGCCTCCCTCAACGTCCTAGTATTCTCAAGACCCTACTCTTTCATGCCCTGTATAGGGAAGACGTTGACCACAACGATTTTGCCTTTGACCGCAATGATTTTCCGACCAAGTTGGTCAAAAAGTAGTCGAATCTCGGAAATTTGCTGATTTTGCTGACTTTGGACGGCCACTGTGTCCAATCTAGTTGCCGTAAAAGGCCTCCCTCGACGCCCTAGAATTCTTAAGACCCTAGTCTTTCATGTCCTGTACGGGAAGGCTATTGACCGCAACTTGTGTGGGAGCGGCAGCCTCACAAAGTTGGTCATGAAGGGTAAAAACAATGATGATCGGGGGCCTTTTGCGGGTTTATCTGCCGGGGCCTTTTGGGCGCCAGTCCGAGCCTGGGTGCCTGGCCCGCGGCAAAGAGCGACGCGACGGGAACCGCCTGCGGAGTCCAGGGTAGGCCAGCCCGTCAAGCAAGCCTGCTCCCCGGCGCGGCCTATCCCTGGCTTGTAAGGCTGCAGGCTGCCTTGCGACGGACTCACAAATTTTCGCTTCGGCAAACTCAAATTGGCAATCGCGTTCGGAACTTTTACTGTCTCTCCTTCGCGGTAGCCTGGTTTTACTAGAAAAAAGAAAACAAACGAAAATACAGACTGCTGTTAGGTTTTCTGTTCGCCGCGTCGTCGGTCGGTAATTGCAAACCGAGTGCGGATTCTTCTCGATTTACTGCGACACTTATTGAAGCGCCACTCTGCAGCGGTCCGGCCGTGCCGCCGGACGAGTGGCCCGGCGATACTCTTGTCAATACGGGTGTAGAATTGAAATTTTGCGCCGAATTGGTCGTTTCCGGCTTCCGGCGCAACGCGACTCGGCCGAACGCGATGGCGGCACCTGGCATGCGGTGCGGTTTCATCTCGCCGTCGTCGCCCCTTTCCTCCTTTCCTCGGCCGCGGAGCCTCGCCGCGGAGAGCGCCGCGCCTCCACTATAAATGCCGGCATTCTCGTTATCGCGCCACTTGTTGTCCTGCCGGCCTGCCGCGGTGAGGCAACGCGCAACGCAGCGACAGCGCAGCGACGCGGCTGTCTCGTTGGGCTTCCCGCGTCTCGTCTCGTCTCGCCTCGCCGCGTCAACAGCGCGTCCGCCGGCCGGGCGCGCGCCGCGTCGTCTGGTCGTTCCCTCCCCTCCGCGGATTTCTCGGCGGGGCTCGGCAAGGGCGTGCATCGGCTGCAACTCGGCTCGCACCTCCAGCAGCGGCACGGACTCCAGGACCAGCTCCAGCGAGGTCACCACAAATGAGTGGCCGCCCTCTCGGGACGCAGCCGCGCTGAAGACCACCGTCGAAGGACCTCCCCCAGGATGGTGCCGCCGCCGCGCGCCCCGCTGACGCGGTCCTCGGCGCGCTCCGCGGTCAGCCAGTCGCTGGCGGCGTCCGCGGTGTTCCTCATCAACATCACCACCGGCATGGGCTTGGGCTGGTCGTCGCCGGCCTGGAGTAAGATGACGGAGGCCGACCCGCTCGGGCCCGGCTTCACCTTGGACCTGGACGCGGCGTCGTGGGTCGTGGCCATCTACGACGTGGGCATCCCGGTGGGGTCTGTGTTGGCGGGCGCGCTGCTGGGCTCGCTGGGCCGACGACGCACGCTCATGCTGGCGCCCATCATGGTGCTGTCCTCCAGCGCCCTCACCTTCGCGGCCAGGTCGTCGGCGGCCCTCAACGCGGCGCGCGTCCTGCTGGGCGTCAGCTTCGGCCTGGACTTGTCCTGCTCCAGCCTCTACATCGGGGAGATCGCGAGCAGCGACATGCGCGGCAAGCTGTGCACCTTCACGACGTCGCTGGTGTTCGTCGGCGTGCTGCTGGAGTACGCCATCGGGCCCTGGGTGTCGTTCGCGCAGCAGGCGCTGCTGCCGGTGGCGCCCGCCGTCATGAGCCTGGCCGTGTTCGCGCTCTGGGCCCCGGAGAGCCCCTACTTCCTGGCGTCGCGCGGCCGCGGCGAGGAGATGCGCCGCGCGCTGGCCAGGGTGCGCGGCCTGTCCAACAAGGACGCCGTCAACGGGCTGGCGCAGCAGCGCGCCGGCGTGGACGTCGAGGCCGCCGACATCCTCCGCGGCATGGAGGCCGACCGCCGCCGCGAGCGCAACTTGTGGCGCACTCTGGTGACCAACCCCGGCAACCGCCGCGGCTGCATCATCGTGCTGTTCTTGTGCGGCACCGGGCCCATGATCGGCACCGGCAGCCTGCTGTCCTACGCGCAGTACCTGTTCCGCACCACGGGCAGCGCGCTGTCCGCGGAGATGTCCGCCATCGTGATGTGCGCCGTGCAGTGCGCGGCGGGCGTGGCCTCGTCCCAGGTGGGTCGACGACCTTACTTCCTTTGGCTTTCGCTTCCCTCTGCAACAATCAGCGATAAATAATTTGTCCTCTTGCTCCACTTCTGCAGGTGATCGACCGCGCGGGCCGCCGCCCCCTGCTGCTGTGCTCGGCGGTGTGCAACGCGGTGGCCATGGCGGCCGCGGGGGCCTTCTTCTTCATGAAGGACGCCCTGCACCAGGACGCCGCCGCGGCGCGCATCACCTGGCTGCCGCTCGCCTCCCTCATGGTCTTCATGGTCTCCACCAACCTGGGCACCACCACAGTTCCCTGGGTCATGATCGGCGAGCTGCTGCCGCAGCAGAGCAAGACGCTGGTGCCCAGCCTGTCCGTGCTGGCCTTCTCCGTGGTGGCCTTTGCCACCAACAAGCTGCTGCCCGTGCTCGGGGAGCGTGTGGGGCTCTTCGTGGCGTTCTGGGCCTTCGGGCTCTGGTCCCTGGTCGTGTTCGCCTTCACGTGGTTCCTGGTGCCCGAGACGCGCGGCAAGACGCTGCTGCAGGTGCAAGCGCTGCTGCTGGGCGGCGCCGGCGGCAAGGGCGGCCACCTCCAGGACGGCGACAAGGACGCCCTGCAGGGCCACGAAGAGCGCGCCGGGACACCCCGGCAGCAGGAGCGGTGGTGAACTGCAACTCCTATGTTTGTACATAGTGTAGGCCTCCTTGAAGACTGCAGCGCGTTGTGTTTGTTGATGTGCCATATGAAAACTCTCGTCCTTTGGTAAACGTCCAAAACATTGACACGTTTGTGCACAAATTTTGTGATGCTGTCCGTTTTGATTTGGAAACGTATTTATTGAGTTACGTTTAATGTTGTAGTATTATATGAATTCCAATTATGTAGACACCGATTGTTGTTGCTTTTCTCGATATACTGGTTCTGTCGATAGGGCTGTGATGTGACTGATTCTCTTTAAAAATATTTTTGTCTTTAATTTATTTTTTTATGTACAGTGCTTTTTTACACGTGTACCCAACGAATAAAATCGTCAGACAGTGGCAGAGGTTATCTCGCATGCATTTTTTTATTCGTGGTGTTTTCTTTTTGTTTAATGCTTCCAATCCTTTACCTATTTTCGCATTGACGTTTTACGAAATTTAATCCCGCTCGTCAAGTCCACAAACCGCCGGTGTGGTGGCGAGGCGACCCGAACCCGAGGCTGTTCTGGCCGTGACATAGCGGACCTGGTAACCCAGTCAGAATGACTTTGGCCTCGCAGAAGCTCGCCGGCAGCTAGCTTAGTCCCACGGCCCTGCGACCACATTTTTACTGGCCTTTTTTCAGACATAGATATCACCGGGGCCGCGTATCTCCACTAGAAAGGAATGAACCGAAACCGGGAACTGCTTTGTTAGCAGGCCAGCGGGGCCCGAAGCCTGATCTGGGGCGGGGCGGAGGGGCCCTGCTGTGCACTGGGTTGCCTGCCGCACCGGGGCTTAAAACGTGCCGTCAATCGGGCGTAACGGCGTAACGACGGGGCGTTGAGGCTCGCCTTGCAGCCTCGCCTTGCAGCCTCGCCTTGCAGCCTCGCAGCCTCAACATCTCACGGGTCAAATATCGGCGGGCCGGTCATCGCGGGCCCCGCGGCACTGCCGATAGATACCGCCGCCAGCACCGCCACCGAGGATCCGAGAATCGCGGTCTCGCATCGCTGAAGTCTGCAGTGCGGCGGCTGTTGTACAACCCTCGCGATATCTCGGGGCGAATAACTCGAGACGGCTCAATAGCCACATAATGTGTGCGAAGTGAGGCCGCTCTCATCTGATAACACCAGTCCACGCCTCTACCGCAACGTCTCGTCCTCGTCTCGAGTGCTCGGATTTACGATGATGATGAGTCGCACCTGACAATAAAGCACCCTGCTAAAAGTGCCGTTTTGTTTTTCTGTTCCTCAGGCCGTGACGCGCCGCCGCCATGGGGGCGTGCTGCAGCTCGGACGAGCGCGTCGAACCCACGCCCGGCTCTCCCGACTCCACGGAGGTAAGGGGTAGCACACTGCAAGCATGCTGCAAGCAGGTCTGCCCTGCCGCACTCAGAGGGAGACAGCGCCGCGCGCCCACGGAGCGAAGGGTAGACAACCCTTGCCACGCTGGTGCATCGACGGCCTTTGGGTTTGCCTACCCGAGCGTCCGCGGGCGCTCGCCCAAGGCAGGTCTCGCGCGGCGGTGGCGTCCGGAAACACGAAAATACCAAGACCGGAACTAGCACTCCTGCCAGGGCCTATTTTATCGGAGGGGGTGACTTCCCCGAGATATTCTGTAGCCGAATGGACCGGCCGTGGCGAGGTCGAGTGCGTAGGCAGGACGGTCGGCGCCGTGCGTACCGCCTATGTACATCGATTGGGTAGCCAAGGGCCTAGGGCGAGGGGGTTGAGGCTGGTTGAGTCTAGGGGAGACGAGGAGGGTTGGCGGGGCGGCCGGAGGGGGGCGGAGGGGGGCGGAGGGCGGGGGCTCAAGGTCGCCGCGCCGCCGCGCCGCCAGCCTCCGCCGCCAGTGTCCTCTGCTGGCGGAGTGAGAGAGACAGCAGCATTGCCATTTTCCTCCGCGTTCCGCCGCCCCTCCTCGCCGCGCTCCCCCCTCCTCGTGGCGGCGGCGCGGCGGCGGGGTCGGGGTGGCGGGGCGGGGGGTGCAAGCGCGTAGCGTCCGCGTCGGCAGAGTGCGTGTTGGGTTTGGGGTTGGGGCGCAAATGCCCGCGATCGTGACGCGTGACGCACGAGGCCCTTGGTCCTTTGTCATTGCAAGCAGCCGCAAAGATGGAGCAGGAGCTCCTTGATGCCACGGATGGCCGTGTAGGTTGACTCACCCCGCACCGCAGCCGCGGGCCCGGCTCCTTTGTTTACATACCGGCGTGTCTTGATGTCGTCCTCGTCTGTTCCAGCTGCAGGAAAGCGGCCGCAAGGGGAGTGCGTCCAAGTTCCACGGGCCCGTCAAGAAGCGGAGCTGCACCGATGTCATCTTCCTGATCCTCTTCGGTGCATTTGTCATTGTGCTGGTAAGCAGTTTGAAAGGATTCACAGAGCAGCATTCTTGCCTACGGGCCGCTGGGTGCTTAAGTCATTTTCTGCAACAGGTTGGTCTTCTTGGATACTGTGTTCATAACGGGGATCTCTATCGTATCATCAACGGATACGACAATTGTGGAAATGTCTGTGGAAGGACAAACAAACCCTCGACAAACAATGATCCTAAATTCAGCTGCCTTGGGGCCAACAAAACTAGTGATAAGTACGTTTGTGGTTTCTGCATTCAAGGATGATTGTTAGGCGAGCAGTCTGTCCAACACCTTTCATATTTTCTGCACACAGGTATCTGCTTATTTCTGCAGCAGGCCTTGCTGTAGTGAAACCAAAAGATGTCAAGAGAGAATGTGTCAGTAGCTGTACCAGATCTGGATAGTAAGTATAAACAACCACAGCTGTAATCATCCAGCGAATGCTAATCCTTATCAGTTAAGCTTACTCAAGCACTGTTCGTAAAATTTTATTTTCTCTTCACAGCCGGGCATTCCTTAATCGATGCATTCCAGAGACTAGTGATACTGTGGTGAACAGCTTTTTCTCCAAAACTGGATTAAAAGACTTCTTGGCGGTAAGCTGATTGCCTTGCTGTTCAAAATTATGTGACATGTATTGATTTAATTGTTTTTGGCTAATCACTTGTACTCAGGAAGTGTCAGAAGATCTGCATCTGTGCTGGCAAGAAATTTTGTATCTGTGCCTCATTGCCTTTGCCTTATCCATCGTCTTGCTGTTCCTCTTCCGCTTTGTGGTCGGATTTGTCGTTTGGATTGTCCTAATTGGAGTGGTTACAGTCAGCGTATGCGGTACTGTTTATTTATGGTGAGACTCTCTTAATTAATGCTGATATTTTAAATTATAGTCCAAGATCTGACACTGATCTGATCTGATTACTATGCTTTATTTTAGGGTACGCTACAAATTGGTTCGTGATGAGCTGAAATCCAAACCAGATTACAGTCAGTCCGAAATTGGGCAAAGGAAACATTATTCCCTGCTTGCCTATGCTATTGTAGCCACAATTGCTACTGTAAGATTCATCTACTTCAATTATTTTTATTCTGTATCTATCTGTAATAAAAGTTTTATTTATTTATTTTAAATTTTATCTGCAGGTTGTTATAATGCTTGTTGTTTTGGTGATGAGGAAACGGATCCAGCTGGTTGTTCAATTGTTCAGGGAGGCTGGAAAAGCTGTTGCAAGCATGCCAGTGCTTCTTCTACAGCCTGTTCTGGTGAGAACCATTTAAAAGAAATGTTGCTGCTCTTATGAAAAAAAATAATTATTTCACACTGAAAATCAATGAGAGAATATCTGTTGCAGACCTTTGCTTCTCTTGCTGTTGTTGTTGCACTCTGGTTGCACTTTTCACTCTGGATAGAAACTTCAGGATTTTTGACTCCCAGAGGCGAGGATAATTTGTATTACAAAAAAGACACTGTTATAAAGGTTTGTAGATCTCTCACCACTTTGAAATGAGTCATTGAGTATGTACAATAACAATGAATCATCCTTCTGCTCTAGGTCACTCGATGGTATAATCTG
The DNA here is from genome assembly GCF_012932325.1 of Thrips palmi. Taxonomy (NCBI): domain Eukaryota; kingdom Metazoa; phylum Arthropoda; class Insecta; order Thysanoptera; family Thripidae; genus Thrips; species Thrips palmi. The sequence continues at coordinate 6,315,032 of NW_023144626.1, read as the reverse complement.
TTTGCTATGTTCTGGTTCACTCAATTCATTGTCAGTTGCCAGCACATGGTAATTGCAGGAGCTGTGACCACTTGGTTCTTCACAAGGTTTGTCCAGTGTCCTTTACTGACCTATGCTTTTGAGCAAGTTGCAATTTTTATTCTATTCTCCAATTTCTTTTTTTTTTCCAGGAACAAGGATCATTTAGATGCTCCAATTTCTACATCTTTTTACAACCTTGTTCGTTATCACTTGGGATCTGTTGCTTTTGGTTCACTCCTGATTGCCATGGTCCAGATGATAAGAACTGTGTTTGCATGGCTGCAAGAAAAATTGAAAGGATCTGAGAACGATTGTACCAAGTGCCTCTTTAAAACATGCCAATGTTGTCTCTATTGTTTTGAAAAAATTTTGAAGTATCTCACACGGAATGCGTTCATAGAAATTGGTAATAGCCTTTAGTCTTTTAAAACTTAGAGAAAGATTTATTGGATATTTTATCTGTGTTGTAACTTATTGTTCTGTCTTGTAGCCATGTATGGACATAACTTCTGCAGAGCTGGAGAGCAAGCCTTTAAGATGCTGTCAAGTAATGCTTTGAGAGTTATTGCAATTAACTCTGTCGGAGACTTTGTGTTGTGGCTTGGCAAAGCCCTCGTTGTAATTGCCACTGTACTCATTGGTGTAGAGATGCTACAGGTAGGAACAAAATTTCTGTGACGAAGAAAGAAACGCTATTTTCACCACAAAAATCTGTCTAACTCCTTTCTTTTTCATTCAGGCCAAGGAAGGTATTCAGCACATCTGGGTTCCCTTGGGTCTTGCTGGCCTTTTTGCATTCTTAGTCTCACATTGCTTCCTGACAGTCTATGAGGTAATATTGTCATCATTTCCTTCTAGTTATGAACTTCTTTCAAGTAAAATTTCTTACATTTTATTTTATTTTCCATTAGATGGTGATTGACACAATTTTCATGTGTTTCTGTGAAGATTGTGAGCAGAATGATGGCATGAGTAAACCCTACTACATGAGTAAGGATCTTATGGTAAGAAAGTTCCTTTTTTTGTCTTTGACGCTTGGTTCTGCTCTACATGTAAGACTATTAATTTCTGTCATTTTTTCTCATGCTTGTAGGAGTTTGTTGAAGACAGCAAAAAAGCTTTGTCTGTGGGTGATGCAAAACATGACAACTAAGACTGCCAACTACGTCCGCCTCTTCATTATTTTGTATTTGATTTGATTATCGGCTGACACTTCTCCAGCTTGAATATCATTTTCATTTTTGTTGACTGAACTAAATTTCATATATTCAAGTTCTCTGGACTAGATTGTTTTATCAAATACTGTGGGATTTGATATTCTTGTAGGTATTTAGGATTAATTTGTGTTCTATTCCATGCCTGTATTAATTTTTTTTTATTGATGTGGACATGCATACTTAAGTAATGCTATGAAGTTAGATCTGTTGGATCAAGCAGAAAAGACGAAGCTTTCATACCTTGCCTTGCACTTGACCAAAGTTGATGTTAATTTTAAAAACAGAAATTGTGTATCCACAATTAGACTTATGTATATGTAATACTATGCTGTAATGTTTTGTTTTCCTGACTAGAGTACATTTTTATATCTTTGGTTTTGCTACATACTGTACATGCTTTGCATAGAGACCTGAAGTTTCTCTCAAGGATTCTAGCTTTACATTATCTATTTTTGTGTACAGTCTGAAAATACAGCTGTCTTTATCTTTTGTAACTCTCAATTTCCTTTGTACATCCAATTCTCCGGTGTGGTTCAAATTGTCTCACCTAGTTGAAACAGTCAAGATTGGCCCCCATCTGAGCCATAACAACAAACCAAGTTTTCAACAATATAAAAAAACAATTTTTATTTAATTGACAAAGTCTAAATTAAAAAATAACAACAGATACACACTTTCCATTGAAAAATGGCAAAATAGCTGAAGGAAATGACAGTCAACAAACTCAAGAAAGTAATACAGTAATAAAACAAATCAATTTGTACCTTAGGTGATAAAAAAGCCATGATCAGCATGAATCAGATCCATTAAGACACTCAACCATGATTAAAATGCATAGTTCTAAAAAATGGAAAAATCATTCATCTCCAACAAATTGGACAAGTGATGCATTTTTACGAACATTTTGCCCAGGGTTATATAGTATCTTCTCGATCTCTCCATCCTTTGGAGCCTTGATGACATACTAAAAGGAACATGGAAGAGCACTTTTAGGGTGTGTTTCAGTGACTGATGAATAAATTAGCAGTATTTCCCTACTTACTTCCATTTTCATAGCAATAATGACCAGCAAAGGATCCCCTACTGCAACCTTGTCACCAATTTTGACAAATACTTTGTCCACTACACCGGGCATAGGAGAAATAGCAGCACCTTCCTTCACTCCACTTTCCTTTGATAGCTCATTCACAAACTTCGGGATTGGGATAGTGAATTGAAATTTTCCATTCTAAAAAGCAAATTACAAAGATAAAATCAAAGTATGAAATTCATTATTCACTGAGACACCAAAATAAAAATATTCAAAGACTCAAAGGAACTTACTTCTGTGAACAAATATATGTCCCTCTCAGCGATAACAACAATTGATTTGCTCATGTGCCCATTTACTGAAGAAGTTAGACTAAGTTTACCATTATTTTTTATGAGACACCCAGAAACAATATAATCATCTCCACCATTTACACTTATTTTGTAGTCCTGAGGTGAATTGTATTTTACTTCAGTTGCATATTCTGAAATCAAGAAAGTAGGGCGCATATTAAATTTTTTTTTTAATTTCCAACATAATTAGTAGAGTTTGCAAGTTCAGAGATATACAAACCTTGTCCACCAGCCAACAGCTTTATTTTTCTGCTCAATTTGTGATTGAGACGAAATCCAGAAAGACTGTCAGAAAAATCATTGTTTTGGACAGTACCGACAATAGCATCATTTAGTTCACAGAGAACAGATGCAAATGCAGCCTGGACTAAAAGATTGTCAGAAACATTTTGTTTTGGAAATAGATTCTCATGATATTCAGGAATAAATCCGGTGTGGACATTCCCTTTCTGGAACTCCTTATGTTGGCATAGATTCATAAGAAAATTGACATTTGTTTCCAGACCAACAATCTTAGGAAGAAGGATATTATTAGTGAGACACATTGGTCATTTAAACAACCAGAAAAATGGGACAAAATGTAACAATTACATTATAATCACACAAGTTGGTGTGAAGCTTCCTCAGAGCTTCATCTCGATTGTTTCCCCATACAACCAATTTGGCTATCATAGGGTCATAATGAACTGACACCTCATCACCTTGTCGGACTCCTGATAAATTTAAATAAAAGTAGGTTCATGAGCAAAAAGGTAGGAACAATAGAAGTCCCTCATAAATCGAAAAAAGGAAAGAAATGATCACATGAGAAAATACTCCAACCTGTTTCAACTCGAACATCTGAACCAGGAGTGGGAGTCAGAAGATGAAGAAGCGGTCCAGCTCCAGGCATAAAATTATTTTGAGGATCTTCAGCATAAATACGAGCTTCAAATGCATGCCCATTAACAGGGATTTGCTCTTGAGTCAGAGGCAGTTTCTCTCCAGCAGCAACCTTACAAAAACAGAAAGCATGAGAAACATCATAGGACTGACAGAAAAAAATACCGCAGGCAAAATTAACACAGTAAAATACAAAATGTATGCCTTACCTTGAGCTGCCATTCCACAAGGTCAGTGCCAGTGATCATTTCAGTGATTGGATGCTCCACCTGCAGTCTGGTGTTCATCTCCATGAAGTGGAAGTCGAGGGAAACGTAATCCATTATGAACTCCACAGTGCCGGCACCAACATAATTGACTGCTCTGGCTGCAGCTACAGCAGCAGCCCCCAGCTTGGCTCGAAGTTCAGCCGACACGCCTGGCTGCAAGATAGAGCATCATATAAAAGATTTTGAAAGAGAAGAGAATTGCATTTTCTAGACACTATACTTACAGCTGGTGCCTCTTCAATGACTTTCTGATGCCGACGCTGGACACTGCAGTCCCTCTCAGCCAAATATACATAATTACCGTGTTTGTCTCCAAATACCTGTACTTCAACATGCCTAGGTTTTTGAACATAGCGCTCCAAAAGAACTGCATCATCACCAAAGGCCTTCATAGATTCCCTCTTAGCTGAGTCCAGCTGAGATTTGAATTCTGATTCTGATAGGGCTATCCTCATACCCTGTGACAAAAGTGGGAAATTAAATTTGGGAACAGAATGCAAGCAACGAATATTAGAAAGAAATTACCTTCCCTCCACCCCCTCGAACTGCCTTTATCATCAATGGATAACCAATTTTCTGGGCCTCAGACATCAGTCTTTCAATGGACTGGTCTTCTCCGTGGTATCCTTGAATCACAGGAACTCCAGCAGCATCCATTATAGCTTTAGAAGTGCTAATAGATTTTATCATATTTGTGGGGGGAAAAAAGGTTTTAACTATGGTGATGCTAGACCTCATAAGCCACACACAAAATTAATTCTGTTCACCTTTTGATTCCCATATCTCGAATAGCACTGGCTGGTGGTCCAATGAATGTGACATTAGTCTTTTCACAAAGCTCAGCAAATTCTGCATTTTCAGAAAGGAATCCATATCCTGGGTGAATGGCTTGGCAGCCTGATTCTGCAGCTAATTTCAAAATTTTGTCTGCTCTTAAGTAACTTTCTTGTGATGCTGCAGGGCCAATGTTGAAAGCTTCATCTGCCTTTGAAAGAGAGAAAAATTAGTTATAGACAATAAATTTAAAATTTACCTATTTTAAAGAAAATAACAATTTTCTTACCATTGCTACATGCATAGACTTTACATCTGCATCACTATATACAGCAACAGTACGCATTCCCATACGTTTAGCTGAGCGCATTATTCTGCATGCTATTTCGCCTCGATTGGCAATAAGAACTTTATCAATGGCTCTATGTTTTGTTCCGATACAGCGATATTGTTGTACGTTTTGGTGGCTAATGTAAATTAATAAGTTTTTTATAATAGAAGCAAAAATGCAGTTGCAAGCTAAAAACTGAAAGTGTTTATTAACTTACCATTTCGGCCGAATGCATCGGTAGATAAACGAAATCATGATATGGCTTGCTGTTGCCGACTCTTGTTTGATATGGCAGATTGTGAACAAACACCTGTTGCGAAACAAACTTTGAAATGGTATCTGATCTGACAACATGTCACAAGGCAAATTTTATTTATGATTTACAACTCCTCTAAATTCCATTATGATAGCGAGTTTAAGTGTTACCTCTATTATTTTAAGTAAAAGTGACAAAATCAAAAATAGTTTATGAGGATGCTAGAGATGACTAGCATTAACTCTCTACTGTTTTAAAGCTATGTCCATGTCAACTCTAAACTATGATTAAATTTAACATAAATAATGATATTTGAGCTGGAATCACTGGCCTGAGTCGCTCTTGCCCGGTTACAATCAGTTAAAACTTGCCCAGCCGATTCAAACACATGCCGAGGGAAAAACAAGCAGACAGCTCAGCTTATCACTAGTTCCCAGCGCGGCTCCCAGATGGCGCTGCTTGCGGGCGCTGTTGCCGTTTGTTGAAATTTTTCGACCGGCCTCCGACCGCGGGCGGCACGCGCACGCGGTCCGTCGGTCCGTCGTCGCACGTTGTCCTGTGGTGGAACGGACCCACCGTTGTTAACACAAGCTCCACTCAAGAATCCCCGAAAATGGCGTCAGGAAGCGAAGACGAACTTATCGGCGACGGCGAAGGTATTTTCCGACGTATTTTAACTCCTTTTGTCCACGACTATCCAATTGCGCAGTGGTGTTTGTCCTGGGGCCTTTATTTTTGAGACTTCCGTCGACGCTGGGTGGGCCGCGTCCCTTGCGGCGGGCGGCCTGCGCCTGCGTTTTCTACCCACTTTTGGGCATTGTGCTGAGACGTTACGCAACTCTTCGTGACCTCCGTTCGTGTCTTGGCCAGAAATTATTCTCCTCCTCCCGTGAGTTTAGTAGGCCTCTCTGCCTGTTTCTTATGGGCAGCCCTACTCCTCTCTCGGCGGTTCCACTATACTGAATTTGGTCTGAGCCGGGGCGCTGGAAGTGACTTGCAGGAGCAAGCTGGCCGGGTTCACGGCCGCGCGCTCCACGCTCCGGTTGCCTTGAGGTTGGTTGTGGAGGTCCTTGTGCCATCGCCTCCGCCTCGCCTCGCCTCGGCGTCGTGGGGGTGGGGAGTGGGGACCCATTCCGATCGCCAGATTTGAGATTGAATTTGCTGGCCCTGTTATCGCCCTTTCGTCCGGAGGCCTGATCTCGGCGCACGTAGACCCATAGCCATTGTTTACCCTTCCTGTGAGTTGCTTTCATTGTTGTGACCGGTAGGCGGAGGTGTATCCGGCAGGTGGCCGCCAACCACCACAAACAACACCGCCTTGGGCCTGCCTTTTGATTAGCTGTTGATCGTTTTTATTTTGCATTCTGCATTTTTTTTGTCCAGAAATATTATTTTTGTCATGGTGGTGTAAGTGCATTGCCTTTGTTTGTGTTGCAGAGGAAGTTCGCCCAACAAGGGCAACCAGAGCATCTGCGAGACGTGGTAAGAAAGCGGCAACTCCAGCTCGTGGAACTAAAACTCGTCGTGGGCGTGCTGCTGCAGCATCAGAGAGTGTGAGTTTGATTCCTTTTTTTACACTGTGTGTTTAGTGTGTTGGTCTTTACTTTTAAGCAGGACCCGTCTGTTTCTTAATTTCTACTATATGAATGTGCGTAATGCGTTCTTTCACTTTGTAAATTGTTCTGCAAATGCAGTCGATCTCTTGGAGACCCCTTCTACCCCCAGTGTGTAAAATAAAAATTCAGTAAGCTCTTTGCTTTTGGTACTTCCAGTGCAATGGTATACTATTTTGTGGTGCATAGTTTGTTGTTGGTCTATTCTTAAGTGTTTTTTATGTTTTCTTTTCAGATGGATGATGATGTCGAACAGTTAAATGGATCTTCCAATGAGAGTAAGTAAAGTAGTGTTCTCGTTTTTGCACTTCATGTAACTCTTTTAGCCTGTTAGCCTATACTTATTTTGTGCCATTTTTGCCATTTATCCCTTTAGATGGAAATTCTGATGCTGTACCTGAACTTGACGATGTTGCAATGCCACCATCCGTGAATAACGTACAGCCATCACCCCTTCGTGCTGGTATCAAGCTGAAGAGCAACAGTATCAGTGAAGACACACCAGAACATCAGGTAAGACTGGTTTTGGTGACTTTTCTCCTAATAAGATGTTCTTACAGAAGCTAATGGATTGCTTTCCACTAGACAATGACCACTGACATCTATGAAGAAGAGGCCCCTGCTGCTGCAACGGACATATATGGTGATATGGCAGAAGATGAAAGCATGGACGGCTCCAGACCTGCACCCACAGAAGAAATGGACACACAAGAGGCACAGTCGCATCAAGAGGAAGCTCCTGCTGAAATAGGCAATGGAGGTTAGTGTGAATCATTGCTTATGTTTCTCTCATATTTTCAATAGTTGGATTTTTCTAATGGCTCTTCTCTCTGTTGGTTTAGCTGCTGATGAGTCAGAAGCCCCAGTAAAGAAACCTAGGGAAGGGTCCAAGAGGAAACTGCCCGTTGATGGAGAGTATGACCCCAGCTCACCTACCTCTGAAGATGAAAATGAAGAAAATCCTGCAAAGAAAGCTGCATTGTCATCAGAATCATCACCCAAGAAAGACAAAGAGGTCAGTTGTGCATCTGCATCGATTGTGAAACCTGATATCTGGTTATGTACCTACTTTTCTTTCACTAACAATTGTTCTCTAGTCCAAGGCTAAAGTTTTGCCGGAGCTCGAGAAGTATTGGAAGGCAGTGAAGGATGATTCTGCTGATTTCACTGGCTGGACCTATCTTCTTCAATATGTTGACCAAGAGGTATAAATTATTCTGCTGTACAAAGTACCCATATTTTCTAAACCTCAAATTGAACGTCCTTGTTTTTGTGTGAACAGAATGATGTAGAAGCTGCCAGGGAAGCTTATGATGCTTTCCTGTCCCATTATCCCTACTGCTACGGCTACTGGAGAAAGTTTGCTGACTATGAGAAGAAGAATGGCAACAAGGACAGATGTGAAGAGGTACGGTGTTTGTAGATAAATAGCTTGTTCTTCCAATCTTCGGTATGGCTGGTTAGTTATCAGGCAATTTCTTCTTTCTGCACATCTGTAGGAAGTAGTGACTGCTCTATTGTATTGGCTGAATTTCTTGGTCCAGTCACTTCTGTGACTAGATCATCTGTGTGTTGGGCTTAATGACTGGAATCTGTGACTGACGAAGCAAACACACCCCTCCCACATTTTGGGTTATTTATTACAAGTGAGTAACTGTGGGCACATAGCCAGGCACATTCTAAATTTTAGACCTGTGGGATATGACACTGTTATTTTGCTTTGTATATCTCACATATTCCAATCTCAGCCACTATAATGTGCTGGTCTGCTTTGGTCGCAATGTTTCACAATCAAAAGGCCTAAATTTGGAATGAGATATCTCCTTTTTTTGTCTCACTGGCAAAATTTTTTTCCTACAGCTGTGTCTACAGGGGCAGCTTCCCGAGGTTACGTTAACAGCTTTAAAAAGAGCCCCGTTTATACGTGAGACCATCCTTTGTGGTAATAGGTTCAAATTTTTGTGTGCGATGAACCGTGATTTTTACCTTACCGTTGTGACTGATTGTACATGACATTTATTATTTTAAGCCTCATCTTATTACATTGCCTGTGTGCCTGTTATGCTAGCCTTAAGTTATGTTGTAAGTCCGGTAGTAGTTGTAAGTGGTCTTATTTTTGCGCTATGCACGATCTTCTAAAGATCATGTATAATTGGGCGGTAAAATTTGGAATATTGGTGGCGTTGATGGGCTTCTCTACGAAGACGGTGGCCACACCTCGCAGTAGGTGTGCGCTCGGTGCCATCAACAGGCGGATGGAAGGTGCCCCAAAGACAGCGTAAGGTGATTGACTGATCTACTCTGATAATCATTGCAGATTTTATCACGGTGGTTACACAGCTAGCCTTTCGCCTGGCCTTGTTTCTTTTTTGTTGGAGTCAACAGTTGTGTGTGTGATCAGGTTTTCGAGCGTGGTGTTAAGGCCATCCCTCTGAGTGTCGACCTGTGGATTCACTACCTCAACTACTGCGTGAAGGAGCATGCTGATAATGAAGACTTCGTGAGGGGCGAATATGAAAAGGCAGTTGACGCCTGTGGCCTTGAATTTAGGTATGGACTGTGGACAATTGATATTTGGGTACTGTGATTCAGTGCATGCACGTATACTTACGGTTGTTTGATCTCCACAGGTCTGACAGACTGTGGGAAAGCTACATCAAGTGGGAGAATGAAGGAGGCAGACTCCTAAATGTAACCGCGTTGTATGACAGACTACTTGCCACTCCCACCCAGGCTTACACAAATCATTTTGACAGGTGCTTTTCATTGAAATCAGAATCTTTTTACCTTTATCCATTACAATTATATTAATCAAATGACTATTCTGTAGCTTCCAGGCACATGTTAACAACAACCCTCCAAACAAGATTCTCTCTTTGGACGAGTTTTTCAAAATTCGCCAGGAGGTTCTGCAGCAGAAGAAAACTTTTGATCAATCACCTGCTGCCACAGACGATGGTGCACCTCCTGGTGAAGATGTGGACGCACCTCCTGGTGAAGAATCTGAACAAGTTATTACTGCTGTAAGTATCAAAAGAGTTGGATTTACTCCCCTTCAAAGTTCTTTGAATTGTACTACAGGAAGGTGCCATTTATTTGCAGAAAAATGACGAGGAGACGACTGCTGTTAGGGAGCGTATCATCTCTATCAGGAGAAAGGTTCACAGCCAAACAGTTGATGCTGTCTCAGCTCGTTGGAACTTCGAAGAAGGGGTGAGTACCTTGCCTCAAGTCATTTTGTGTCAATAGTGTGTTTGCTTGTTTTTGAACCAGTGCCTTATCGGTCTTCAACTACTTTGCAGATTAAGCGACCTTACTTCCATGTGAAACCATTGGAAAGATGTCAGTTAAAAAATTGGAAGGAGTACTTGGACTTTGAAATAGAACAAGGAGAAGTGAAAAGAGCTATTGTCCTTTTTGAGCGCTGTCTTATTGCCTGTGCACTGTATGAAGAATTTTGGATGAAGGTAAATATTCATACAACTGTTTCAGATGATTTGTCCCTATTGATTATTAATCTGATGTATTCCTTCATTTTTGTTCAGTTTGTCAAGTTCCTTCAGAGTGTCAAGGAGGGCGATTATAATGAAAAAATAAGGGAGGTTTTGAATAGGGCTTGCACAATTCATCATCCCAAGAAGCCTAGCCTTCATCTATTTTGGTCTGAATTTGAAGAAATGCAGGGTATGTGGAACCTTTTTTTCTTCCGTTGTCTATGTTTCTAGCATATGTGAGAGAGTTGATTTATCGGGCTGTCTATTCTCTGTTCCAGGAAATTATGACAAAGCCACTGAAGTACTGTGCCATATTGAGAAGCTTGTCCCTGGTATGCTTCAAATAGTTTATAGAAGAATCAACCTAGAGAGACGGCGCGGTAACTTGGAGAAGGCTAGTGAATTATATGAACACTATGTAACAAATTCCAAGAACAAAACTATTGTTGTTAATACCGCCATCAAGTTTGCCAGATTCTGCTGGAAGGTAAGTAAAATTTGTCATTTCTATTCAACATGCCATTGTATTGTTCATAAATATATTCATCCATTTTTTTTCTGTTTAGGTGGAAAATGATATTGATAAAGCCATTGGCATTTTGAAGAAGGCCCTAGAGGCTGAACCGGTATGTTAACTCTCATCTACTGCAGTCCTTCCTGTTATTGTACTTCAGGACCTGTACAATTAATTTACATGGTTCTTTGTAGGATTCAACACGTCTCAGCCTTCAACTGGTCAGCATGGAAATGGAACGCACCCCAATGAACGAGGCTGCCATCATTGAGATTCTAGACCAAGCTATAGCGAGGGATGGAGATCCAGAGCAGAAGATCATGTTTTCACAACGCAAATTAGAGTTCTTGGAAGACTTTGGAAATGACATCATGAGGTAATGTCAATTATGTTCTGTGATCAATTTGACAAAGGAGCTCTTAAACCCACTACTTGCATGAACTTACTGAGACTTGTTATTTTTGTTTCTAGTGTTCAAAATGCCCATGACGAATTCCAACGCATCTTTAAACAAGTCAAGGAGCGGAAGAAGAAAAACGACCCTGATGGCAAGGGGTTATCAGCTACAAGCTACCCCCCTCCAAGCTATGCCCAGAATGGAGCATATGCACAGGTATTAAAGGGAAATCCAATTTGTTGCTGGGGTGAAATTGTAATTTATCAATCTAAACTGTGTCTTATTTTGTCTTTCAGGCCTACGCTGGAGCAGCGGCACCATATCCAGCCACTGGAGCTGTCGCTGCTGCCGCTGCCACAGGAACAACAGCAACCACCGGCACTACAGCAACAACTGCAGCTGGCTACAATCAGCAATACAGCCAAGCTTACAATCAATCTGGCGATTACCAGAACTATCAGAATTGGGGATACTCACAGACTGGCTACAGTGGTTACAATCAGGGATGGGCAGGTTATTACAACTACTGATTATTTCATTCATTGTCATTTTATTATTACCTCTCGCACATATTCTGCATCAACTTTTATTTTAACATTTCACACAAGGACGATGAAGTATTCAGAGCAACTTGAGAGGAAATATCGTCTATTTTTAAATCTGTAGCCTAGAGCTCAAGTCCTTTTTTTAGGTTTCAGTCTGACAAAGATTTCCTTTTACTGAAGGTTGCTTCAATAATTTTAGCTATTAAAGGGTGAAATGGTGTTTATCAGCAATTTAGTTACTGAAGTGTAAAGACCTAGTCCTGATTACTTTGACAAGGAAAGTGAGCAACGGATATTGTCAAGTTTGATTTTGCTGTAATGTTCTCATCAATTTAAATAAAACCAATTCTGAAGCTAAAGTCTGTTACTATTTACTGCCCCTACCCTGAATCACCTCAAGCATTTTTCACATAGTGAGCAATTAGTACTATCAATCCAATACAAGCCTGCGCTTCATGACTTGTACCGAACCTAGCTCAACGGAAATAAGGGAATGGCCTGAAGGGTGTGCTGTACCCATATCCGTAGCCTGGGGCGTATCCACCGTAACCACCGCCGTAGCCTCCACCGTATCCGCCATACCTAGGAGAGAAACCAAATACCATATTTCATCGACTGACAGGCTGCGAAGCAGCAATGGTAACATGAACAAGTCATTACCATGGGTTGTAGTATGGGTTGTAGTACGGGTTGTTGGCTGCGAAGCCGAGGGTGGCGACGCCGGCCAGGAGGTCGGAGGTGGCGGCCGCCAGCGGGGCGAGCCCCTCGAGGAGGCTGGCGAGGCTGCGGGCGCGGGCGTGGACCTCGCGCTCCTGGCGCAAGCTACGCAGGCTGCGCGCCCCGAACACGGATTCCGACCCCGGGGACAAGCCGTCGTGCAGGAGCCCGTCCACGTCCAGCGTGGTGTAGTCGCAGGGCGGACTGATGCACCGGCGGTTGGCCAGCAAGGGGTCGATGGAGTGCGCGAGCTGCAGGCCCTGCGCCACGGCCAGGAGGACCAGCAAGGTGGCCGTCATGGTGCTCATGTCGCTGCGAAGCACCAAGCAGCACGGCGGGGAGGAGGATCGCCACGGCTTTTAAGTGCCGCGCCGTCCATTGACGTATCTCGTATCGGTGCAGCCCCGCCAGAGCAGCGACCGACGGCCACGGCCCCCCCGGCGTTGTTGACGACTCGACGCGGCAAGGGACCGTCCCGTCACGGAGCTCTCCGCCGCGCGGTCGCCGGAGTTCACGCGCCTGGCCTGCAGGGAATTCCCAAACAGAACTCTGCGAAACAGTTAAGAGAAGTGCGGGTGGCTCCGTCGTAGGGGTGAAAGTGCTGCCTCATCAAGAAGCGTTTCGGGGTGGCCTCTCTCTGAGGATGACTGGTGAGAACAGCCCGGTAGGTAGGCAACCCAACTGACGCCCTCCGGGAAAACGGCCCTTTTCCCGCCTAATTTTCGAGGATTTGGACAAGGGCGCCCTTGATTCACAATTGACCACCGGACATGGGCGCAGCGCAGATTTGGCCGCCAAGAAGAAGTGCAACTTTGTGGGTCAAGGTCGTCGCTCGGGCCGAGAATCAGGGTGCGTTGGTGCCGGCCGGGGCCGGGGCGCGGCGGGGCCTCGGTGCCGCCGATGTGCCCTCCTTTCTCTTGAGCCCAGCCCTACCTGCTACTGCCTGCTACCCGCTCGGCCCGAACCTCCCCGTCACCAGTTACAACCGCACCTATAAAGGGAGGGTCGCCATCGCGCGCACAGCCACTGCCAACAAGTTGGTGTTCCTGGCCGCACGGCGGCACGCTCGACATGTCTTCGGTGAGTACCTCCTCGACCCACCCTGCGCCCTCCGCGCCGCGGGAGCCCCCTGTTTCACTGTCCGGTTGCACCCCAAGCCCAGGTACTGGTCGGTGGTGGCGGTGGCCCTGCTGGGCTGCAGCCTGGCCACGCCACTGCCCTCGCCGCAGGCCCGCGCGGGGCAGGACGTCGCGGACGCCTTGAGCAGCGCCCTGGGATCCAAGGGCCCGGCCACCAGCTTCCGCGTGGACGTCCTCGACGCCCCCGTGTCGGACGACGGCCTGGACAACGGCGTCGAGGGGGACGACCCGAAGAGGCAGTTGTCGCCCGCCACGCAGTCCTTCCTCAGCACCCTGGGGACCGCACTGGGGCCCATCGTGGGCGCCATCGTGGGACCGCTGCTCACCAACATTGGCCAGAACCTGTCCGCCGGCAGGTATGTGTGCTAGTGACTGTCGGTCGGGGGGGGATAAGACCTTACACTCACGGCTTTCCCTTGTCTGCCTTGCAGCGGCGCCCAGGCCATCACGCAGCTGCAGCAGGCTGCGCAGGCCGCCGTGGCAGCTCAGCAGCAACAGCAGCAGGGTGGTCAGGGCGGTAACCCCGCGTCCGCCGTGGCCGCGGCAGCTGCCGCCCTCGAGATAAGCGGTTCAGGCCCGACTTCCACGACGGCGTCCCCCTCTCCCTCGTCGCCGCGCCCCAGGCCCCAAACAGCGCGCCCGACCCGCCGACCCGGGGCCCGCCCGTCGCGCCCCAACGCCAATGGCCGGCCCACCGTGGACGCCACCTCGCCGGCCCCCTCGACGGCGCCCTCGGCCGCAGCGCCGCCCAGCCAGTCCTTCGACGCGTTCGTACTGGACGTCCCCGGCAGGGGCCCGTTCCTGTTCCTCATGACGCCCAACGCCTCGGCCGCCGAGCAGTCGGCCGCCATCAAGCAGGCCCAGCAGCAGGCCGCGCAACTCCTCGCGGTAAGAGGCTGAACCACTTTGCAGTTCGTTCGTGGCGACAATGACAGCTAATGACGATGCCATGTCCATGTCAGGTGGACGGACAGTCTTCCCCTATCGGCGCCGTGGCCTCCCTCATCGGCACCACGCCCAGGCCCCAGGTCACCAAGCCCACGTCGGTCGGGCCGCTGCCCGTGCACCCCGTCGTCAGCGTCACCCCACCGCCACCGCCGAACCCACTACCGTCGTACCACTCCCTGCTGGACACCGACGAGCAGGACCAGCAGGGCGAGGAGGAGGTTGCTGTGGAGGAGGTGGACGCCCCGGACCATTCAGGTGAGTCTCTTCTTCTTTTCCACAAGGAAAATTTGTACACGAACTTGTCTTACTTTATTGCCGTTTTTCAGATGAGACACACACGCATTCTGATCTGGGGAAAGCGAAAGAAGATGGCAGTGACTTCTCATCACAGTCGTTCCTTGAAAGATTGTTTCCGGAAATGGTCTAACTTACAATTGAAGACTGAGCCTACATGTACCTAGTCAGGATTTAACAGCCTCTTGCCAGCCCTGTCCTGGCCACAGTTGTTAAAAACATTATTACTGTATTTATATTATTTATTGTACCTGCAGTTCTGCTGTAAATATATTTATTTCTGAACCATCTAGAGCGCTTTCATGAAAAATTTTTCCCTGTTCTTCTCAAAGTAAGTTAAAATGGATCAAAGAGAACAACCTGATCAACATCATAGAGAGAATAACATTTATTTTAAAAAAAACTGCATTATAATTTCTGGAAGGAAATTAAATCACATTCATAGATTCATTGAGCACCATTAAACAAAAATAAACAAAACATGGTGGCTCATGCTAGATTGACCAGAAGTTAAAAATTGCATAACAATACATATTCACAAATGTCAAAAATAATTTGAATATAGTAAGAGTATTGAGAGTCATCTGTTGCCCGTAAGTCCTCGCCAGTAGGACGCAATACTTGTAACTAGACCCCCTGCCATACTTGTTCCTTGTTGGCTACTCATCTGTTGAGAGAGAAGGCTTGCAGAGCCTTGAGGAATCTCTTGACAACCTGCTGACAGTGGTATCTGCACAAAAGAGTTAAATCAAGTCACATTTTGAGAAGAACCTTGATTGTTGAATTTTATTGATAATAATCAACATGGCTTACATTTTCCCATTCCTTATGAATGAGGGCGTCACTTTCATCTTCTGAACAAGAATCAACATCCTCACTTGCCTGAGCAAGGTCTCTTTGCAGCTGATCTTCCACAGACATTGCAAGCATTGGATCTATGTACAATGGCCCTTGCCTAATGAAAACAATAAAAATAGTTAGAAAAGCTAGCCAATGTTAGGAAAATGAAACTAGGAGACAGAATAATTTTACCTTCCCAGGTCGCTGACTTGAGTATTCAGCAGATGTAAAATATTGGACAAAGTGTGATTGGGTTGTAATATATCAGGACTAACATTCTGGGAAAAGCAGAGGTGGAGCACATTCCAATTGAGTCGAGCCACTCTCTTTGCAAACTTCTGCTCACTAAGTTCTGTCCCACAAAAGTCACTGCAAATAATCAACGTGTATTTAGAAACCGAAACCAATAGGCTCACACAATCATTAAACCTGTAAACTGAAGATCATTGCCAACCTGTATTTTAGTTGGCAGGGGAGTGGCACATCAAGATAAAATGATAACACATTAATGAGTTGTGCTGTATAAGTCAAAGCAGCACTGATGTTGTAACCTGGGTTACGCTCTGCAGTGTCACTAGCAGGAACACCATCCTTAGTTGAGGCCACTGTAAAACAAAGTTACACAGATGAGGTTTGATATTACTCAGGATTACACAGAAAATTTTTTTTCATATGAAAAGGCTGATTGCCAGTACCCCAGTCATTGTAAGCAGAATAATTTCCAGATCCAGGTAATGTTGGAGCGACAATACAATGCTGCAATTCTCCTGTACTGTCAGTGAACACCCATCGCCCTCTAATGTATGTTGTGCGTGTTGCATCTGCTAGAGCTGATACCGTATCATCACAGTCTTCCATACTGAAAATCACATATATGTTTCAATGATGTCAATTAAACGCAAATTATTACTCAAACAAAATTGAAACATATTTTTTACCTGCGAGTAGGGGCAACAACTGTTATAGGAAATATAAAACGTACAAGTTGAGGAACATTATTACGAATAACTTTTTTCAGCTTTTCTTGTAATTCATTAACAGCAGTCTCTTTCCTCTTAATATTAGATTTTGAGTTAACAACCATATCTGCCAATTTTTTCACTCGTTCAGCACATATAGGTAAAACAGACTGGCTACGACTGCGGTTGTCATCTTTCATTTTCTGTTCAAGGCTTTGGCCTGCAAACAAAACACAAGGAACACATTAAACAGAAAATATTTTGTTGTGACCTGTGTCAGTTGTGACCTGTATAGGGCTACAGGAATTGATGACATACTTTCACGTATGCTGTCCTTAGAGGCAGATAAAAGGCTGCGCAGAAGCTGAATTCTGTCTCTACACGCATTGATTTCATTTTTCTGAAACATTGAAATGGATTTAGCAAATTCGACATCTTGAGAGAGCTTTAAACTTAGAATTATACTTTTAATATGGCGGTGATCCTACTTACAACAGTGTCTACTTCTTTCTTCTTGGAAAGTCTTTTCTCACACTCGTCAACAATGAATTGACGTCTTTTCCTTACTTCTAATAGACGCAGCTGTTTCTCTGCAAACCTGAGAAAAAAGTCAAAGGGGCCATTCATTAAAAATGAATCAGAATGACGATGAAATAAATTGCTGCACCATAGCAATTTTAAGACCATTGACTGCTACTCAATATGGCAGTTACTGCATTTTACTCTTCTTAGGCAATTACTAGAGGAACGACGGCTGAGAAGAATAAAAGACAGCAAATGACATACTAAAGGGAAAAATCCTTTCTCATGTCTCTGGATGTAAGCCTACCTTTCTGATATGGGTGAGGTTGAGAGAACAAAGTCCCCATTTCTCACACAAACTGTACAATGGAAAGACTTTTGGCGAGATAAACACAGTGGGCAGCATTCTTTGGCAACGCTCTCATCAGTACTGTCTTCAATTAACGAGGATAAATTAAAATCAGCAGGTGCAATACAGCTGTCGTCAGATCCACTTGTAGCCATTTCTTGTTTCCTTTCCTAAAACTAGTTTGTTTGTGCAAAATTGATCTGAAGACCCACCAGATGGCGCATCAGTCGCTTGGTCGATTGTACAACAAAACTGATGCTTAGTTAAGACAATAAATAAATCGAATGTTTATGTCCCTATAATGATCTTATTAACTGTGATTGTATAAATGGATTGATTTGGCTGAAACAAATGAGCTTGTCAAAGGAAAGTTACTTTTTTATACGATTTGTAAGTATTTGTTATTTTATTTTCTGTTGGAGCCTGGAAAAACCATCTTGACCAACCTGATAGCAACAACTGTCATGACTAAACTGCCGACCGATTCTTTTCAATGAGATTTTCATTCAAATGAATATACCGTAGCGTATTAATGGTTTTTTGTTACACGAAAAAGAAGCAGTGATTGTCCATGAAGTCGTATAGTTAAAGACAAACGGCCTTGAAATTTTATTCGACTACGTTGGTAGTGACATCCACGTATCTAGTGGACGGCTGTCAAAAGGTTGGGTGTTATTTTGAGTATTTTGGTGTCTTTTCGATCCGTAGAGTAGCCTTTTGGCACTCAAGTCAAAGAAAAATGGTGACGCTGCTGAATACCGTTGACACCGGCCATGAAGATATGATACATGATGTGCAAATGGACTACTATGGGCTGCGGTTAGCGACGTGCTCCTCGGACAATTCGGTGAAGGTTTTCGATGTTAAAAATGGAACACAGACTCTCACCGCCGACTTGAAAGGACATTATGGACCCGTCTGGCAAATAGCGTGGTCTCATCCCAAATTTGGAAACCTCCTTGCCTCCTGCTCGTACGACAGGAAGGTTATCATCTGGCAGCAGAGTGGCGAGTGGTCTAAAGTTTACGAATACAGTGGCCACGATTCTTCTGTCAACTCTGTTGCTTGGGCCCCTCACGAATTTGGCCTGATATTAGCTTGTGGAAGTGCTGATGGCTCTGTGTCAATCCTCTACAATAGTCCTGAGACTGGAACATGGGAAGCAAGAAAAATCCCTGGCGCCCACACCATTGGTTGCAACGCTGTGAGTTGGTGCCCAGCTGCAACGCCCAACCCTGCGTTCGACTCATCTGCTAAGGAGCGTCAGCCTTTAGTCAAGAGATTAGTTACTGGAGGATGTGATAATCTTGTGAAGATTTGGAAAGAAGAGGGAGACCGCTGGGTCGAAGTGAGCAAGCTAGAAGTCCATTCCGATTGGGTTCGAGACGTTGCGTGGGCACCATCTATTGGACTCCCCAAATCAACTATTGCCAGCTGTTCTCAAGATCGAAGAGTTGTCATCTGGAGCAGCGAAGACAATGTTAACTGGATTCCCTATACCTTGCATACATTTGATGATGTTGTTTGGAGTCTCAGTTGGTCATTGACTGGAAACATTTTAGCTGTATCTGGTGGAGATAACAATGTTAGCTTATGGAAGGAAAACAATGAAGGGCAATGGATTCGTATTGATGGTAAAAATAAAGAGCAGGGCCAGTTGACTGGAAACGAGCAGAGAGAAATGTAAATTGTCACCTAGCATTTTGTCTTACGAGAAAAAAATTGTACCAAAATATTCATTATGTTGCATTCACTGTACGCCATTTAACTTTGTATTTTGGTCTTTATTTTGTAAATACATTCTAAGAATTTCAGCCGTGTTATTATTTTAATTTTACTTTATAAATGACTGTTACTGTTCTTTCCTTTCCTATTCTTTTTCAAGAACTCATTCAAATAAAAATGGGATAAAATAAAAGCAACAATTTGTCTTCACTGCCCCCTTCCATTCATTGCTGATGTTTACTTCACCAAAAACATACTGCTCACCACTGAAATACGTATATTACAGAAATTTGTCAGCTGAAGTGCCCTAAATTGAAGTGATGGAGAGAGAACAATTTACCTTGGAGAAAGAAACCGCTTATTTAAGCACGAACTTCCCTTCCGTTTGGAGTCCTCGTAGCTGAAAATATCATATTTTGCAGAGTAGAGAGTGGGAGGGGGTGTGGGCTTGGGGCTTGCCCGTGTCCGCCGGTGCTTATCAAATGTTGAGAGATCAGCTGATTGTTAGATAGAATAACACTCTGAAAGTTGTTAGTTACAGGGAAATTAATATAGCGCGGGTTATTTTTATTGCTCAATATGGTGGTGTTAAATCCAGGCTGTGAGCTAGGTTTGTACATTTGTTTATCACAATCAACAGTGTTTACATAACCCCATATGAGTCTTTGTGTATTGAGGCCTTAGTTTAGGTTAACATAGATGTTTTCACCATAGTATTATACTTTATTTTGTCTTCAGACTTGGGATGGCTTAACTCAATCCATGTGAACACTGCTGCTGTCCACCAACGTGCTGCAAACCTTCAGTCACGGAAAGCTGTGAAAGGTCCCTACCAAGCCGCCTGGCTTTTAAGAGCAGTGACTTGTATTGACTTAACGACACTGGGTGGTGATGATACAGATTCCAATGTTATGCGCCTGTGTGCCAAGGTAAAATTATTCATACTGAAATTTATATTTTCTGTTGAAAAATTCTCTGAAAATGTTTGATTGCAGGCTTGCCGAGCGGTCTCTGAGGATATGTTGGAGGCTTTAGGATTCGAAGCTGGTAATATTCAGACAGCAGCGGTTTGTGTTTATCCTGCTAAAGTACCTATTGCTGTTGCAACATTGAAGAAGATGAAAATGGAAAACAAAATAAACGTTGCCTCAGGTAACTGCCTGTAAACCCACAGTTAACATAAAAAGTATTTTCTTTTTAAATTAATTCAAACCAGTAACTCAATGATCATTTTTTTCTGTTTGTAGTTGCCACTGGATTTCCCTCCGGCCAGTATCCATTGGAGACTCGACTTGCAGAAATACGATGGGCAGTGGAGAAGGGAGCACACGAAATTGATATTGTTGTTGACCGCAGCCTTGTGATAAATAAGTTGTGGGTTGACTTGTATCAGGAAATTCAAAAGATGAAAGAAGCATGTGGAAGTGCACATTTAAAAACCATTCTTGCAGTTGGAGAGCTTGGGTCGTTTGACAATGTATACAAGGCTTCACTTGTTGCAATGATGGCCGGTTCTGATTTCATAAAAACATCCACAGGTCAGATTTTTAAGGTATTTTTCATATTTTATTGGTGGCTTTTGTTTACATAATATTCACTTTGTTTTAAAAAATTAACAGGAAAAGAGGCAGTAAATGCAACCATCCCAGTGGGAATTGTCATGTGCCGAGCAATCAAGGATTACTGGACTAGAACTGGCTATCAAGTAAGAGTTTAAATTATATTTAAATACTCCACTTGTATTTACAAGCATAGAACTCCCACAAAGTTCTCTCTATTCAAACCTAAAAATAATGATACAAAATACGAGAACAAAAAATTGTAGGTTCTATGGTTGTAGTAAATGTTTTCAAAAATCATTTGAAGTCTTACAAATTTAACCACAATTATCTTTAATTTTGCCAGGTTGGATTCAAACCAGCTGGAGGAATTCGCACTGCTGCTGACTCCCTTGCCTGGCTTATCATGATTAAGGAGGAGTTAGGTAATGACTGGCTCAATAACAAGATGTTCCGATTTGGGGCATCTGGTTTGCTTGGCGACATTGAGCGTCAACTACATCATCACATAACTGGCCGCTACGCAAGTGCAACTCAATTTGCTATGGGGTAGAAAAAGTGAAATATTTTACTTGTATAAAAAATGCTCTATTTTAATTATTAAACAAGACTGGATATAAACTAAATAACTCCCTTTGACTTAAAATTTATTTTTTTAATATATATTTTGGGATTGAACTGTCATCATGTACCTATTTGTTGTTAAAATACATTTTTGACTTACAATGTTCTTTCGCTGTCTTACTTTGTCCCCTCTCATCCTTGATAAGCACCAGAGTGTTGCCTTGGTGGCCTCTGTTGACCAGAGCCTCTATCTGCCTTATTTTGCCGGCTGGCATTCATGTCATGATTCCAGTCCTCACAGTGCTAAAAAATCAAAATTCAATCAAAATTTGCTCTCAAATTGACATTTAAGCTCCATTCATAAACCACAGCTGAAAGTATAGTTTTACTTACTCTTCTCCCCTTTTCTTCAAGGCATAAAGCAAGATTTTTGGCAAAGTCACATCTTCCTCCTATATTGCCTGCAGCAGAAAATGAAAAGACAATGAAAAGAGAGACATCCACCCAGCTGCACTTAGTTTCTATAATCAGAAATGAGAAGAAAATTTCATAAAATGTTAATGCTTGCCTGACATGAGAATATCAAAGCACTCATGAATGGACTCCTGTATGAAGTCCTTCAGCTCCGGATCCCGAATGCGCTGGGTCATGGCGCTCACGACAGAACTCTTATCAGGGTGTGAGTTTTCATTTACCTGACCAAAAAAATAAATTATAAAAAAAATGTTGGATGAACAATTAAAACAATAGGCTAAATAAAAAGAAGCCAAATCACCATTTTCATCTGCCGGAATATACAATGAACGATGCACTGCAACCAAGACAGGCAATCTGTTAGCTCAGGGAGTCCATACTGAGTGCACTCGTTTCAAACTCCAGCTGGGATGACCCACCGCGTCCACCTGGTCGAACATGGACGCGTCTCCTCCGCGTCGTCGCACCGCTCTCCTGGTCCGCGGCCTGCTGCCCCTGTTGCTACTGCTGCTTCCGCCACGGCCACCCTTGCGCGACCCACCCGAGTCTCCTCGGGAACTGCCATCGCCACCGTTGTTGTTGTTATTGTTGTTGTTGTTGCTGCTGCCCTGCATGTTGTTACCTCCTCTCTGCCCGTTGTCACCACCAGAGTTCGCGTCGCAGCTGTTACTCCCGTAGCCTCCTGCGGTTACAAAAATGAGTTGTTTAAACAGAAGCTGGTAGCTGTGGTCCGTACGTCATTCCAAATAGTAGCTTACCGCGGTCTCCTCGCTGGCCGCCCTGCCGATTGTCGGAGTCCCCGTAGTCGTCCCCGTCACCCGACTGGTACGTCGGACCTGCAGGACACGAGCAAGGACACCTTCTTTGCCTGCGTGTGGTCAGTTTAAGCCAAGCGCCCTCGCATCGGGGCCGATCGGGGCCCTGCTTGCTTACCCCCTCTGGAACCGTAGGAGCCGCGCCTGCTGTGGGACCCCGACCCGAGCGAACCGCTGCCGTAGGAGCCCCCGCCGTAGGATCCGCCACCGTAACCACTCCCGCGAGACCCGCTTCCGTAACTACTTCCGTAGGATCCGCTCCCGTAACCACCGCCGTATGAACCACTGCCGTAGCCAGCGCCGTAGGAACCACTGCCGTAACCAGCGCCGTAACCACTCCCTTGAGAGCCCCCTCCGTAACCGCCTCCGTAGGCACCACTTCCGTATCCTCCGCCATACGAGCTGCCCATGGAGCCGCCCGAGCCGTACCCGCCCCCGCCGTAGCCACCGGGACTGTAGCCGCCGTACCCGTAGCCTCGCCGGCCGCCGCGGTCCTCGTCCTCGCCGTCGCCGCCTCCGTAGCTGTAGCCGTAGCCGTTACCTCGGGGAGAAACATCGAACATCGGCAATCACCAAATCGGATAACGACGAAGGAGCCAGCCAATCTGCGTCCGAATCCTCGCGACAGAGCGCCTGCAGCTCGCAAGGCGGCCTCCGCAACGCAGCGCCGCGCGACGGGCTTGCCTACGCCACAGGCGTTAGCGCTCGCCCAACTAATTGTGTAGCCGCGATTCATCAATCAGGCCAAAGAGGGAAGCGGCGCGCGCAAAAAGTCTCCCGCGTTTGCTAGAGAAAACAGGCGGTTTACACGGCTTAGACACTGCAGGGAAGGCCGAATTTCTGTGTCGCATTGAGAGAGGCTCTCCGAAAAAGGGAGTTTGCAACATGATGGGAGTCGGACGCCGGTCTTTTGGGCTGGCGGTGGAGGACTCTACGCGCTTGGCCACAGTCATCCTGCAACAAATGGCGGGTTCACGACGTGGCCGTTGTGGCTGTTACCTCGGTTGTACGTCCTGCGCTGCTCCTGGCGATGGCTGCCGCGACCGCCGCCACCATTGCCGCCGTGCCTGTCGCCGTGCCTGTCGCCGTGCCTGTCGCCCCCCGCCAGCTCCCAGTCGTTGGACACGTTGCTCATGCAGATGCGCACCGCCTCCCTGTAGTCCTCCTCGCCGGCCGCGTCTTCCTCCATGCGACAGCGCAGTGCCTGCCCGACAGTGGAGGCAATTTGTCGGCATCACAACCCCGAAGCGCGGCGAGGGGGCGCTACCCCATGCAGCAGCGCGGCAGCGCCACCACGGCGGCGCGGGGTAGACCCAGATGGGACGTGTCCATACGCCGCGACCGCGGCCGCCGCAAGCTCACCTGCACCGCCGCCAACGCCAAGCAGACCACGGCGACGAAGATGACGGCCTTCATTTCAAGCCGCCCTGCAGCCGCGGTGCGCGGTGCGCGGTGCGTCCTCGTCCGGACGGAGATGATTCTCGCCACACGACCAGCGCCTCACTGCTCGCGGCTCACTGCACCTGGCCGCCAAACTCCGGCGCCCGACCCGGCCCGGGAGGCTCGTTTGCTCTGTCTCCCTCGCACCCACACGGGCCGCCCCCCGAGTGCGAGGGAGACAGAGCGACGAAAACGACCCTCGGAATCGGTCTGCAGGCCATGATATGCCGGACATGCAATTATTGCCTCAGCGGGATGGAGCTCTGCTCTTCCGGCGTGCCCACAATGCGGCGAGACCGGTGAGACCGACGAGCCGAGTGGCAGGCCAGTGGCAGGGTCAGGCCGCGTCGCCGTCCTGGAGTCCCGGCCGCCCCGGCCGTCCTTGCCCCGTAACGGAGCCCGTCCGTCCAGCCGGACAGACTAACCACGAGTCTATTCAGGCGGGCCGGCCCAGGCCATCCTGCCGACCTGTCCAAAGTGCGCAAGCAGCGCAAGCACTGCCCACGAACAGTGCTCTGTCTTGCTCCCACCACGAGGCGTGCCGCAGGGTACCGCAGGGGTGCGAGGGAGACAGAGTGGCGAGTTGGGACTCAGACTCCGGCGTCTCCCCCTTCGGCCTGCGAACGGCCTGCCACACTATCGTGCACTATCGTGCTCGCCGCGCCTGGTTGCACGCCAATCCGACGCGTGGGCAACAATAAAGGCTTGCGTGCGCGTGAGGGGCCGTGAGGGGCTCGGCGGCCGCGGCCGCCACTAGCGTCCCGGACGCCGACAAGATGGCGGCGCGCGCGCTGCTGCTGGTGGCGCTGCTCGCGGCCACCGTGGACGGCCGCGCGTTCCGGCGGGGACAGACGGGTGCCGCGAGCGGCAGCTCGTCGTCCGAGGAGGAACAGGACGACGCGGCCACCAGGCGGCCGCCGACCCTCGACGAGGACCTGGCCACCGCGCTGCGGGGCTGCATGGACCACTACGCCGCGGACCGCGGGGACCGCGGCGTCAGGACGGAGGCGGGGGCGGGCGCGCCGGACCAGTGCCAGCAGGTAGGCCGACTCGATTCCCTCGCCGTCAAAGGACCTCTGGGCGTAACTTCATCCAACTGTTTTTCTGCGGCACAGGCCAGGCAGGGCACGCCCCTTCGCAGGACGGCGTCCGAGGCGGCGCCCGACCGAGCTTGGGCCCGGAGGCGGGGCAGGCGCAGCCGAAGCAACCGAAGCAACCTCCCCGGAGGGGGCCCGGACCTCTCGGACAGCCCCCCGGGGGGTGCGGTCGCGGCCATCAGGTCGTGGGTGACCTACTACGGCGAGCTGCCCGGGCCGAGCACCAGCAAAGGCAGCAAGGGCGTCCACTGGGACGCCTCAGCCGTGAGTGTCTTGTCTTTGTCTCCTTCCCTCCGGACCCTCCGGACCCTCCGGACCCACCGGGCCAGCGAGCAAACGCCGCTCGCTTCGGAAAGCAGGGAAAGGCAGAGATAGAAAATGGCGCGTAAATTGCGCTGCTCTAATATTTACCCCCTTGCCGCGCTCGCCTCGCCCCGCACCCCGAGGCGGTGGTGCAGCCGTTGCTCGGGCAGCTTGTTGTTGCTGTTGTTGTTGTGCTCGACGGGGGTAATGACGTCGTCGTCGTCGTGTTGCAGTGTGCGGTGCACTGCGCCTTCGTCCGGACGCAGCTGGTGAGTACGGCGGCAAGCCCGGTTGGACCTTATTCCCGACAATGCTTTCGTCGCTCTGTCTCTTTCGTTGCCCCTCGGTACGCCGGTAAGCCCCACGAGTGCGAGAGGGACAGGGTGCTCCATCCACACGGCGCTCTCCTTGTCGTCGAGTTTCTCCCGGCCGGAGTCTTCGCAGTGGCGGCAACGGCCTGATTGGGCCGGCGGAGGGCCCGGCCGCCCGGCCCCTCGCCTCACAAGGCCCGCTTCTTGAAACCGTCGTGCTTCATCGAAGCCAAAGTGACACTTTCATCCCGAGCACAATGAGTCAACCGCGGCCCGGTGGCCCGCCAGCCTGGCGCGGCGCGGCAGCGCGGCAGATTGCCCTTCATCTGCTTGCATTATTATGACGTGGCCGATTTCGTCAGGACGGTTTAATCCGGACCGCGACCACTTCCTGCAGGACGATGGCCGCCGATGGCGCGGTGGAGACCTGCTTGCGCGGACGCAACCCCGGACTCTGTGTGAGGGCCGAAGTCGTCAAATGGGACAAGAATCAAACGCGTCTCGAAAGGGTTGCCAACCTCTGCCTGCCTACGAGACAACAAAAGTAGTTGTCTTATGGCCGATTTCACCAGAGGTGGCAGCAGTGAAATGACAGTTAGTCCCGAACAAACACACGACAAACGTGCACGAAATGGCCTTTTTTAACGGTCAGTTGTGCGCGTCTGTCGCCTGTTTGTTGTGGAACGACTGTCTTTTGTTTCGTTTGTTTCACTGCTGCCACCTCTGGTGGTCGGCAAGACGGAATGTTTGTGTTGCCTTACTGGTAGACATTCTTGATTCTCCAGGTGTCGCGGTCCGGGCTGCCCGACGAGGCGCTGCTCAGCAAGCGGCTGGAGGACAGCATCGAGGAGCCCCGGAGGCGCCTGGCCGCCATGCGCAGCGCGGCGCTTGCTTCGCGCGCCTGGGCGCCGTCCGAGGTGAGGCAGACGGACGGACAGACAGACAGACAGTCACTGTCACTCGGCGTCATCCGTGGCTGCCCGCAGCCCGGCGCGCACGCCAAAGAAAGATTGCCCGACAGCAGCACGGTCTCGACAGGCAGTCGTGGGACAGCGCCAATGCGTTTGACGGAGCTGGATGTATTTTGTTGTCATCAGAATGAAACACGTTTCTTTTTGGCATAAGCAAAGCGAGTTGGGTCGGATGATACGCTTTCATTGTCTGGCGCTGCGGACAAGTGTAGAACGATCAACTGGAACGCGGGAGAATTCTCGGGTGCTCCATGCCAATTGGCGACGGGGTCTGCACTGCTGCTTTGCTGCCGTTTGCTGCTGCACTGGGAAAGTGAGACGCAAAAGCGAAGCGTAACAAGTGCGGCGCCACCCACGCCGGGCTGGCCGGGGCAGCCGGGGCAGCCGGGAGGGAGGGGGAAAGTGCAAGATGCGTAGCTTGACGTCGCCGCGACTCGCCGCGACGGAGACGCCTTGTCGCACGCCACACGCCTGCGGCTCGGAGGATGTGCCGAAAACCAAGGTCAACCGAGCCAAACACAACCTTAAAACTCTCTTTTCGGGCCCATCCCTATTTTCAGTGTCGAGGAACTGAGATAATAGAAAAGCGCCTGTTTCTCTGTTCCAGACACCGACGACGACCCTTGCCAATACACGACCAAGCTGGCCAAGTGCATGGACATGCAGGTGGTGAAGGAGTACGTGAGGATGAAGCAGAGCAGCTCGTAAAACAAAACATGCAATCAAAGAGGATGTAAAAAGAAAAATAAGCCAAACTTGTACAAAATATAAACTTTAATTAATTCGAACACACATCCACTTAATACAAGACGCATCGAAAGCACATCTAGGCATCGTTATTGGCAGTTCATGGCTGTTTCAAAAATAGTACAACGCACCCCTTCCAGTTTTCCTCTAATGACAAACTAACTTATCTCTAAGCTAAAACTAAGAATAAATTAAAACCGTGGGCGCGTCCCGCCTGGCGCCGCCCCCTGCTCCTGCTCGCTCGAGTAAACTCGGCCCGACCACTAACGGTCTAACGGCCCGTCCTTGCGCGCCCGAAGCCTAAGCCCCGCTGCGGCCGGCTGCGGCATCTTTGGCGGCCAGGCGGCCAAGCCACGGCGGGGCAGTAACTTAGGACCGGGCCGGGCCGCCGCCGGGCCGCCGCCAGGCCGAGGTGCCACATGCTCCCCACTCGTTTTGTGGACACACCACTGGCTGGTACACCACTCCGATAAACCGGAACGCAGAGGGACCGTTTCCGAACGCCGCCGAACTCCGACGCCGCCGACCATCCTGGGACGCGGTGTACGCCGGCGTCGGAGTTCGGCGGCGTCCGGGAACGGCAAACCGCTCCCCTGCGGCGGTTTGCGACTCAGACACGTGTCCGAAGTCTGAATGGAAACACCGCCACACCCGAGCGGCCCGACGCGACGCGGCCAGACGCGGCGGCCGGCGGGGACATCCGTGACACTGCGGTGCACTGCGCCGCACTGCGCCGCGGCACTCCACTCCACTGTCGCTGCTGTCGCTGTCACAACGAATTGAGTAGAGGCACCGAGGCGTGGAGGCACAGCCAAGGCACAGCCGCAGGGCCCGCAGGGCGCGTGGAGGTGCAGCCAGTCCGTTCGGTCCTTTCTTTCCTGCCGCTCTCTCTCTCTCTGTCTCTCTCTCTGTCTCTCTCTCTCTCTCTCTC
Organism: Thrips palmi; assembly: GCF_012932325.1. Taxonomy (NCBI): domain Eukaryota; kingdom Metazoa; phylum Arthropoda; class Insecta; order Thysanoptera; family Thripidae; genus Thrips; species Thrips palmi. The sequence goes on along the minus strand of NW_023144626.1, from coordinate 6,286,631 downwards.
TCTCTCTCTCTCTCTCTCTCTCTCTCTCTCTCTCTCTCTCTCTCTTTCTCTCTCTCTCCCGTTTCTCCGCCGCCACACCACTGGCTGGAATGTCTACAGGCGGCGCGACTGGGCGCCACCTCGCTGGTCAATTCGAACGATCGGCGCGATTTGGTTAGCGACCGGTGGGCGCTCCGCTTATCACAGGAACCTCAGACGCGTGCCCAGGGAGGTGGGGAGGGAGGGGCGCCCCCTGCCGCCGAGCCAAATCGCTTCAAGTCAGTGACTCGACACTCCGGACAACTTCCTGGTGCACGCCGTGCACGCCGCCGGGCCGCTAGGTGTGCAGCTTGCTGACGTCCGCCTTGTAGCCGCCCTGGGAGTCGGCCTTGTAGTTGACGACCTGCAGCTTGCCGTGCTCGTCCACGTAGCCGTAGTGGCCCTTGACGTTGCCGTGGGGGTCGCGCTCCTCGTACCGGAACTGGCGATTCTGCCTGGAAAAGCAAACAGGAACTAAACTGGGGGAAGAAAGGCAGAGCCACAAAGAGCCGCCGGGAAGGGCCAGGCAGGGCCAGGTATCGGGAAAGCTCTTTTCCTCCTTCCACAGCCCGCCAGCCTGCCCCGCGGGCCCCCTTCCCTGCCCCCAGCCTGCCGCGTTGCCGCGTTCAACCTAAAGGGGAAGCAGACGTTCTTTCCAACGTTTTCGTTTGCTGCATCAAATAGGATGGAGTAAGTTACAGGATGATGCATCATTGTGAAGCGGCGGCGGATGGGTTGAGCTCTAGCCCTTTCCATCGACACGTCCCGTCGCAGCCGGCTGCGTTCGACACGACAACGCGTGCTGCTGCTCCCCGTCAGGAGCAGCGCGGCCGCCTTGTCAGCGGCTCCTTAACGCCCGTAATGGATGAACCCGGCGCTTTAGGCCCGAACCCTCACACAATGGCCTGGTGCGGGAAGTCGCTCCGTCTCTCTCACTCTCACTGGGCGCCTCGCGGGGGCGAGAGAGACAGTGCGGTGCGGTTCGGAATCAGCCGGCTGCGAACGGACATGCGCCCTCTCGCGTTGCGTCGCCGTGGCGTCGCCGTGGCGTGGTCGTCTTACCCGTTTCCAGTGTCGTAGCCGAACTTGTAGGACTTGGGTCCCTGCAGGCCGTGCATCTGGAACTCGACGCGGTCGCCGTCGCTGAGGCCGGCGTAGCCGGGGTGGCTGCCCGCGTGCTGCAGCCCCGTGGCGGACACCTCCTGGAGCACAAGAAGAGGGGGATGAACCACGTCGCCGAGACGTCGCCGTCCGCGGTCCGCGGTGGGCAATAACGCGATGGGGAGTTCGGGACGTAAAAGCCATGGATCGGACGACGTCGTCCCGGCCGTCCCGGCCCGGCTTGAGATCACGCCCTAAAACACGGCCTTTATGGCGAGGCTCTCAGCCAAGCACACCATCTCCAAACCTAAACACGACAATATTACGGAGACAAAGGAAAAATAATAAAGTTGGACAAGCGGCGCCGAGCCGAGCCCGCGGCAGGGCAGCCTCGTGGACACAGCTCTCCGTGCTCTGTCTCTCTCGCGCCCCGACGGAGCGGCCCGCGAGTCGGAGGGAGACAGAGCGACGAAAACGACGCGGGGGAGGAACCGCAGAGGACCGCGAGGAACGGAGGCGGAGTGATGGAGCAGATTTGCTCCGGCGGGAACGGGGCTGCGGACTGATTTCGCGGAGCGTCTCGCTCTGTCTCCCTCGCACCCACCGGGGCGCCGCGTGAGTGCGAGAAGGACAGAGACGGTCGACTTCGGAGGCAGCCTGGCCGGGAGTCGCGAGGAGGACGGAAAGTACGCTAATCAGAGATGGGAATTAGAGCGGGGCTGCCTTTTGTGCCCCCGGCCGGCCCCAGCAGATAAAAGGTTGGGCCGGGTGTGGGCCGGGCTGAGAAGGGGCTGAAGGGGTACATTCCCAGGCAAAAGCACTGGCCCCTTCGAGGCCCGCTCGCAGCCCTCCGCGAGGCGCCAAGATTAATGCCCGGAGCAACAACTATTTACGCGCATGCACGGCAGAAACACGCCCTCGAGTTTTGCTTTTCGGGGTCGTTCGCTTAGCTGGATTGCGGTGGGGGTGGGGTTGGTTGGGGCTCCAATCCACATCGTCACTCTCGACACTCTCGTCCATCAAAGGCCACCTCACTTCACTTCGGCGCCAGAAAGGCCGAGCCATTGTGGCCGCACCGCGCCGCCCACTCGGTGAAAGTGTTTCAATGTTAATGAAATGGTCCGATAGCGACCCGATCCACGCTTTACTCTCCACGCACTACGCACCTGCTCCAGGGGGCTGAGGGGCCGCTTCCGGTAGCGCAGGCTGGTCATGGACTCCTGCTCGTCCAGGCCGCCCGGCTTGTGGTTGTGGTACCTGACGGGCCGGGGCGGTCCGGACGGCTGGGGCACCGGCTTGTGGTTCTTGTACTTGGGCGCGCGCTGGGGCTGCTGCAGGTGCGCGGGTGGCGGCGGCGGCTGCGGCCTGGGCTGCGTCCGGTGGTTGGGCGGCGCGCGCGCGGGACCCAGTGGGCCCAGCGACACGGCGGCGCTCTCGGCGGCGCTGGATTCAACAAGAAGCGGGTCGTGAGCGTCGCCCTCGTCCAGGCTGGGCCGGTGGTTGCTCAACTTGGCCGGCTTGTCCTTGTTAGTGTGCGAGCCGGGCAGCGCGTTCTGCGGCGCGGGGGTTAGCTTGTGGTTAGCGGGGGCGGTGTTAGTCTTGATGGCCGGGTTGGTGCTCTGCGCCACGGCGGCCTCCGCCACGTCCGCGAGCTGCAGCGGCTCGCTGGGCTTGAAGAGGACGGGCTCGGGCGGCCCGGACGGCCCCGGCGGCCCCGGCGGTCGGAGATACACGGCGGGCACGGGCGGCATCGGCAGCACCGGGGCATGCGTCGGGGACGCCGAGGACGAGGACGCCGACGGCGCCGCGTCGTCCACCGGCAGCAGGTTAGCAGGCAAGCGTGGGGGCGTTAGGTACACCGGGGGCGCCACAAGCACGTCCACGGCCTCCTGCGCCTCCTGCAGGGGCTCGGACGGGGCGGAAGGGGTGGGTTCGTACGCGATTTTGAGCGGCACCAGGTGCGACGGCCGCTTGCTGTGCCGCGCGTTGGCGGCGTTGGCGGGCTGCGTCGTCGGCTTGGGGTGCGCGCTGTACGGCCTCGCGGCGTGCTGCGGGTATTGCTGGGACTCCTCGGCGCGCTGCTTGGCCGGCTTGGCCGTCCTGGCCTTGCCGGGCTTACTGGCCTTGGGCTTGACGTAGTGCCTGTAGCCCTCCTCGTCGTCCAGCAGCGCGTACGGCCCGAAGTACGGGGCCAGGGTGGTGGTGGTGGGCGGCTCCGGCGTCGTCGACGTGGTGGTCGTCTCGGCGGGGGTCGTCGCCTGGGCGCCGCCCTTCGCCTTGTGATGGAACACGTGCTTGAGGTTGGAGAAGGGGAAGATCTGGCCGCTGGTGCCCGGGACCCTCGGGGCGCACACGGTCACGGCGAGGAACACGCCCAGCCACCGGACCTGCGGGACGCGGAGAACAACAAGGAGCCAAATAAAAATACAGTGTGATTCGATTTCAGAGCAGCTCCTCCACTCCACTGTACAGGCACTGCGCTGCGAGCCGCACGCTGGGCGGTCCCCCTTCCGTCGTGTCGAAATCGTCCGCGGCTTAACGTGACACTTCGGTGCGGCGGTGCGGTGTCTTTGCCCCCCTCCCTCCTTGCGGTGCGGAAGCCAGCCCGGATTAGGCGTCGCGGCTATCGGCGTGACATAATCGTTTTTCTGGACGGATATCCAGGGCTGGCCCGCGGACCGAACGAGCATGCGCGCCATGCGAACGGAATGGAGACAGGAAAGCAGCGAGTCCGAGTCCGACTAGGTGGCTGAGACGAATGGCCGTCTGACTCAGAAGAGCGTCCTGTCTCTGTCGCACGCCCCGGGCGTGCCTCGGGGATGCGAGAGAGACGGAGCGACGAAACGATGTAGTGCTTCGAAATCGCTCGGCCGGGGCCTTCATGGTGGCCTCCACGCCCGCGGGGGCCCGGGGACGTTTTTATATTTCTATGACTCGCATCAATGCGAGAGGGAGAGAGAGAGGGGGGGAAGAGAGAGAGAGAGGGAGGGAGAGGGAGAGAGAGAGAGAGGGAGAGAGAGAGAGAGAGAGAGAGAGAGAGAGGAGGGGGGGGGGAGAGGGAGAGAGAGAGGGATTGAGACCGATCGTTCCGCCGGACACGTGGCGGCCTAAGCCCAAAAACGAACTCCGAAAGAGGAAACGAAAACACTTACTCTCTCTCACTTTACTCCCGCGCGTGGATCAGGCGCGTCATTCAGTCTAAATCCTCGCGGTTAATTGTGTTTCGGTTGGCAATTCCGCTTGTCCGTCGATTCACCCGTTCTCCCCTGCCGGCTGCCCATGAGGGCTGCCGGCTGCCACCAGTCTACACCGCCAATTACCCCGTGTTTTACTTCGCGTTTCCCCGTTCTCTTATTTATATTTGCCGCCGCCGCCACTGCACTCGCGTCGAACCGAAAACGGAATGGCGCGGGGCGGAGCGCGAGGCGCGAAGCGGCCAGTGGAGAGCCTCGCGCCTCGTGTTTGCTTTTGATCGAGGGTGGGGAGGGGCAATGGCCCACCAGGCCCACCCGTCGCCAGGCGCGGATTCTGAAAAGTGGCTTCGTCGCTCCGTCTCTCTCGCACTCGTGGACCGTTCCGTGGGAGTGCGAGGGAGACAGAGCGACATACCACCGTGCCGGGATCTGGCCGGAAATTGGCGCGCTCCGCCCCACCAACTGGCCCACCCGATGGCCCACCGTGTTTTTCCGCGGAGCCCCTGCACCGCCACACACACCCACACACACAACGCCACACACCGCCGCCGAGCACACGCCGCCTGTTTGCAGGGCACACATTGGCCCTGTTAGCTTTGACATTCTGGTGGCCACGCGCGCCCCGAGTGTGAGTGCGTGTGTGCGTGTGTTGTTTGTGCGTCCGAGCGCGTGCGCGAGTGTGTGCGTGCGCGCACCAGGTGGTGACCGGAGAGAGTGACAATGAGAGAACCATTAGCGATTCGTCCATACAGGCGAGAGAGAGGGAGAGAGGGAAAAAGGGACGCTGTAAAACGACACCTGAGACCATTATTTCTCAGCTGGCCGCTCGGGCCGGCCGTTCCGGAGCGCGGCGCCGCAGCGCACATGCCGCACGGACAGGTGCGTGGCGGGCCGAGGCCGAGGGGCTGGCCAATCGGAGAGCCGAGGCGGAAAGCCGAGCCGGAACGGCGCCTCCGAGTGCAAGTGATGGTCGAGGCCCGGTCGGCCAGTCAGTAATGTGACTCTTCACGGAGATAAAATGAAATAATGTGGGCAGTATTATTTCAGAACCGCTGTGCTCCCCGCTTGCCCGGCATCCTGGGTGTGAATTGAAAAAAATCCTAGGTGTGAATTGGAAAGTGCGACTGCAGGTGTCGCCCTCCTCCTTTCTCCTCACTTCTACTCAAATTAAGAGGCTTTTCCAGTGGAGGTACTAGAGCGGCGCCCTCGATGCCACTTCCATGAGGCGCAGGTTCACCGAAGCCTGGATGAGTACTCGTCTGGCGCAGTACCAAGTACGCTAAATTACGCACGCAAATTGGCGAAATTTCCGGTAGATGGCGCACGCCGGCGTCTGACGCTGCAACCTCGTGTGACGACGACGGCGGCGGCCCGGCCGTGACAGGCGTGACGACTGCGCCGTGACGGGCCGTCACACGGTTCGTTGTGGCGTGGCCGGCGCGGCCGGCGTGCTGCACCGAGTTGGACACGGACACATGTCTGACGACATGCGCGGGCCCGCGCCGGGCCGGGCCGGTCGCGAGGACAACAAAAAACGAGAAGAGCTTTACGAGCGCGCTCTGATTGTGTAAGGGACGAGGTGCGGGTGCTCTCGTCGGCGTCCTGGGCGCGGCCGGCGCCAGCGTGCGGCAGCGCTGCTGGCCGGCAAACCGTCTCTTAATCCGATTCCGAGGAGGAAGGCGTCATTGCCGGGGAAAGTCTTGTTGAGTCGGACAACAAGTGGCCGGGTGGTGTCGGCGAGGCCATATCACGGCCCTTTACGACGGGCTGCCCGTCCCGGTTGCCCAGGGCTTCCATGACGGCCAGGTGCAGCGGGTCACTTAGACGGCCGTGCTCGTAAACACGTCGGCCAGCGCCGCAGCGCCTCGTGCCGAGGACAGTGTCAGTCACGCCCGGTCCTGGAATCCGCGCTGGAAAAAACCGTTTGGCAGCAAAACGGCACGAGTGGCTGGGCAGGCGGGCGGCAGGCGGGCCGGCCCGACACCCTGAGGGACCTAAAAGCAGACGATGACAATGGGTGCTTTGCCGCTTTGCCGCTCACTGGTTCGCGGAGACGAAAGTGGACTCGAGGCGACGCGTCACGTCGGCTGCCCGAAATCTGAAGCGGCAAGCCGAGTCCCGCTGTGCCGCGCAGTGCCGCGCAGTGCCGCGCAGTGCGCACCCGCCCGTCCCGTTTCCGCGAACTGGCGCGTCTAGAAAGCGCCCGCCTGCGGAGAGCCTCCAAGCTATCGCGAGGACTTGTGTTCGACCGTAAAATCGAATAGCTCGAATTATTTTGACGAAGGACCGAAGAGGGACGACACTTTCCACAGTCACACTACAAACCTAACTGTCCTCTCAGTTCACTCTTACAAATGCATGCTTGCAAGTGCAACTAAATTTATCACTCTTTTAACAACGGTAGGTAACATGCATTCTATTTTTTTAAACTGCGGCGATGGCTCTGGCAACTGACCCGCCAATATCGAAATAGAAGCGAAACAAATGACTCGAACGAGCGCACTGAGAAAGGCAGAATGAAAGCTGATAACAGTCCTTGTCGCGGTCAGACTGGTCCACCTGTAGCGTCACGTGCCGTCACCCCCGAGACGGCGCGGAGGGCACACTCGCCCCGCCGGGTCTCTGTCTGAGCGACTGGCTAACGAAGCGGCCGGCACTCACCCACGACAGGCGGGTCATGATGGCGCGGGTAATCCCCGATGACACTGCCTAGCCTAGTCACACGCTCGCTCACGTCGGCTCAATCACTGTCATGACCGCGGCTCGGCGCGACACGACACGCCACGGCAAGGTACGGCACGGCACGGCACGGCAGGTGTCACGGGACGCGTCGCGGCGCTGCGTAACGCGACGCTGGTGCCGGCACAATTAGGACTGGCCTGTCAGCCCCGGAGCGACTAGCGACTCCGGACTCGGGGCGGCAGGCCGCCAGCCAGGCCGCCAGCCAGCCCGACGGCGCGGCGCACAGCCGCCGGAGACGCCAGGCGAGACGCCCCCTCCCCTCCCCCCTCCCTTCCCTTCCCCCTCCCCTCCTACGCCCTCCCTTCCCCGCCCTCCCTCGTCCGGCCCTCCGACGAGATGCACCGGTAAGCGTCCTTGTCTTGTGGCGCGTACGGCCCAGTGACGTCACACTGCGTGCTTTCCTCGGCTTCCTCACACACACACACACATGGCGGTGTGGACTTTCTCCCCCAGTGTGCCAAACGGACATGCAGACACGCTGGCAGACACGACGATGGACACGCTGGCGGACACGCCGACGGACACCCTGACCGAGTGAGCGACGGCGTGGCCCCGTGGTTGCGCGTGGTCCACGACGGTCCGCGGCGGTGCGCCGCCAGGGTCGCCTCTGCCGGATCGCTGGCCATCGGGGCCGCTGCGGCTTGGCTGCGGCTCGGGGCAGCCTATCAGCCGCGCAACCGATTTAATAACCAGCATGACGTTGACTCGGTTTACTGACGGCGAGGCAATACCCCCGCGGCCAATACCTCCGCGAACGGCAGCGGCGGGCTTGGCGCCCGTGGAGTCCGGGGTAGGCCGCCCCGCGGTGCGGCGGTGCGCCCGGCTCGCCTATCCTCGACTTCACGGGCGCCTCGCCTCGCCCCGCCCAGGTAATCGTCCCAGTCCAAGTTGGGTGTGTGACGTCGGCAGTCGGCGCCCGGGGGCGTCCCGGGGGACGCTCTGGGGGTGGGGGCGGGGGCGGGGACGCCGCGGCGGAGGCGGGCATGTGTACAATCCGCGGCGTGGGAAACTTTTTAATCCCGTTTGGAAAGAGCGCAATAAGTCCTGGAGGGTAAACCGCCATCCGGCTTGACTCGACGCTGTGCCGCGCTGTGCGGCGGGGCTGGCGGGGCCCTCCCGCCCCGTGTGGCATTTGAATAGCGTCTAGGGGCTTAGGGGAGGCAAGCCCCGCTCTCCATCGCAAATTGACGCGCCGCCGGAAAAGTGTGCGACTTTTCCTCCACGGCTGTCGCGGCTGCGCTTCGCCGCGCTGTCTCTCTCACACCGACGCGGATAGCTCCTGGAAGTGCGACAGAGACACACCGGCACTGTTTCGAATCAGTCCGCCATTCTTGCCTTCACGGCGGGCACACTGTGTGAGCTCCATGATCGGCATCCAGCCGCCTAACCCGCTCCCTCTCTGCCTGCATAGGTCGAAAGGGGAGGGGGGGGGGCGCTCCAGAAGGGAGGCACAGTGGGCCAGAAGCCTGGTGGAGGCGGCCAAAACTCTAGACGCGTTTCGAGCTCCAGCGTCGCTAAATGGGACTCGAAACGCGCGTGTGACCCCACCAATGGATTGCTCTCCGAACGAGGAATCCATTGGTGGGGTCACACGTTTGGTTCGAGTCCCATTTAGCGACTCTGGAGCTCAAAACGCGTCTAGAGTTTTGGCCGCCTCCGCCGGTCTTCTGGCCCACTGTGGGAGGCCGGCATCCTCCTTTCTTTTCCCGCTGCAAGATCCCGTTAAGGCGGACGGTCCGGTGTTTCTTTGAAGTGCCTTTTCCGCTGGTAGTTACACTGAGTTTTCGGCTGAGTAACTTGGGCGAGGCCCAGGGCAGAGCGGCAGGGCGGCGGGGCCGCGGCAGAGCAGGGCACAGCGAGGCCCAGCCAATCTTACCGCGGCCGAGTCGGCAGGGCGTGTCGGCTGCCAAATTAATGGGCCGGACTCGGTACGTTTAGGCCGGTCCCTCGGGGAGCAAGGCGCAGCATCGCGCCGCATCGCGCGGCAAAGGCGTGCACAAACTTCGGCTTTATCTTTCCAGGTAGTTTGGCCGGCCCTTTTGCTCCCCCCGGTTCCAATTTGACATTTAATTGCCATCGGTGCAGGCGGGGCCGAAGATGGGTGCATGGGTCTGCATCCGGAAGAACTCGAACGAGCCGCCGATTGTTCGGGTCGGGTCTGGAGTGCACTTTCCCGCCTCAGTTTGAGGACAGTTACTGCCGCAAAGTCGGTCGAAAAGGCAACAAACGTGTGGGAACTGCGGTTTGGGCTTTGTTCAGGCAGCCACTGCGTCTAATCCAAGGCGGAAAATCGTACTCCCTCAACGGGTAGGTAGTCTTTGGATCTTCCATTAGCACGCCTTTGTCACGGAGTACGATTTTCCGTCTTAGTTTGGCAGCCGAATTGCTGCAAAGTCGGCCAAAACGGTCACGAATGCGTATAAATCGAGGTGTGGGCTGACTTTTCATTCGAATTTCATTTCATTCTACTGTGAACGGGGCTGTTCCGGCGGGCGAGCGGCTTCCCTTTCACCACAGTGCTGGTAACACAGGCGTGAGGCTCGCGGCCGATGATTTATGTGCAGGCTCAGGTATGGGGCCTACAGGCTGTTGCCCCGTCTCTCTCGCGGCCCCTCCAAGCTCTCCACGAGTGCGAGAGAGGCTGACGCGTCGTTCGGAATGAGCTGGCGGGCAGGCCGGGGGCGGGCAGGTCGGGGGCGGCGGTCTCGGGTGCGGTTGCGGGGCGCGTGGGGCTCCCAGAAGTAGATAACGAAAAACGGGCTGACAGGCCGACGGTGGCAGCGGCGGCCTGCAGCCAGCGTTTGACGTGTTATTCTCACGCATATGGCGCGCAGAACGAAGAGGAGGGGGAGGACGCCGTGAGCGCCAACTCGAGTCTTCTCCCCGCACTAAATTGGGAAATATGTCACGTCGCGGGCCTGCGTTCCTAGCTCTACACCTTTCCCCTGTCCTTGCCACGCGTGGCGCGGATATCCATCCCCCTTCACCCTTCACCATCGATACGCCATTTCGCCATTTATTTTTGGAGACGCCTCGGGTTCTTGCTCCCACGCTCGGCATCGGTCATCGCCGTCCCCGATTCGCAGAGGAAGAAAAAGACACATTTCCGAATCCATTTTTGCCCCGGCTGGGGGCTTGTTCGCGTCCTGCGGGGATTAGAAGCGGAAGAATGACTGCCGGAACCGGAAGTAAGGCCTCGGAACGGTCGCGGATGTCGCAGGTGTGGGCGGCCAGCCGGGCAGGCAGGCAGGCAGACAGGCAGGCAGACAGGCAGGCAGGCAGGGCTTAGCGGCATGTTCCGCGTGCCCCGTTTGAACAGCCTCGTTCATCGCCCAGTGCACGTTCTGCTCCAGAGTTTGCCGTGCGCGTGTGTGTGTGTGGGCGCGCTGCAGTGGCGGCGCTCGTCGTCAGTTTGGCTGGGAGTGCCTTTAGCTCCCTTCAGGCCCCCGCCTGCACAGGGCCCCGCAGTCTGATTCCGGAGCCGCCCCCTCCCTCTACGCCGGTGTGGGAGTCTGACTGTTTGGGAGGTTGGCGGTGGCCAGGCCCACCCTGTTTGTTTTCACCCGGAGCTTCATTAATTTTACGCTGGCCTGGACCGAACACACGCAGCACGTAGTGGGTTGCGGCGCTGCGGCCAGACACTGGGGCCAGACATTGCAGCCCCCCTCCCCTCCACTCCAGTGCGACGCGCCACCGCCACCAAGTCGGCCGGCGAGGAGTGGCGTCTGCGAAGCCTGCAAAGCTGCAAAGCGGGGAACACGTTATTGACTCGACATCGATACCACGGCCGAGTGGCTGGCTGGCTGGCTGGCTGGCTGGCTGGCGGCGTGGCGGGGTGGCGCCAAACTCCGGCGAGGCACGCGGCACGCGCCGCAAGGCCCAACTTTAGAGTGCATCCTGAGTCGGGGCTTGTCGGCCCCACCCTCGCCAGTCCCTCCTTGACGTCAACAGCCACTCCACCCTTCACCCTCACCTGCGCGCACCGTATGCAGGGCCGGCGCCTAAACGGCACGGTCGCGGTCAAGCCTCCACGGGCTGCGCATGCGGAAAGGAGGATCCGAAGAGGCCTGCTGGGGACTTTGTTTACTGCAGCAGAATCAGCCCACATGCAACAAAATTTTTGAAACCAAGCTGTTGGAAACCAGGATAGAGTACTGGACTATGCAACGAAAAATAGTTGGCGGGTCCTGTGGGGATTTGATCCGCCGTCCGATGAGATGGCGTGTCATAATGGCTAAACGAGGAACATAAACGCCTCCCCTCGTGATGGGGCGCGCACGGTTAGGGGTGCCCCCCTCCCCCTCCATCAACAATGTCTGCGCCGGATGCGGAAGCTTTGGCCACGATGACGGCAACACAGTCGCCCTCGACAAGTACGTCACGTCCGGGTGGGGGCGGGCGCGGGCGGCGCGGGGGAAGCACCACTTCTGGAAACCACCAAGCTAGCGCCAATTTAACTTTTCAGTTTGAAACTCCCATTTCGCACTTGCGCTTCCTTCTTCTTGGGGTTTATATTCCGCTTCCGGTGCAATTGCAGTTCTTGATCCCGGATCGCTCGGCCCGTTTTGTCCGCCGTGCCATCGCGAGGGAGAGAGGCAGAGGGGGAGCAAGAAAGAGAGAGAGAGGGAAACAGCCCCGGAAGACGCGAGAGTGCAGTGGGCCTCGCCCCACCCCTCGCCACTCTTCTTGTACTCCGATATCTGTCGCCTCCCCCCGCCGGCCCACCCCGGGCCCGGCCCGGCCAGGCCTGGCGCAGCGCCCGGCAGCGGAGCCCCCAAATGGAGGCGAAGAGAACACCTCCTCAAACTACAGATGTACACTTAAAAGTTAAATAAAGTTGAGAGTGCGGCCTCCGCTGCCGGCTTGTCGCCAGCTTGCCTGGGTGGCAAGCGCGGCAAGTCGGCGCTGCAGCTGGGCCGGCTGGGCAGGCAAGCCGCGGTACGCCCGAGCTGGCAGTGTGGCGGGGCCACGCGGCGCCGCGTCGCGCCGTCCTGCCGTCCTCGCTCTTCCAAACAGAAACAATTTCTTGCCCGGAATTGAGCGAGCGGCCCACGAGGTACACTGCTTCGAGGTGGTTGCCAATCACTGCCCCGCGGACGTGTGCCTGTCCTGCCAAGTCGCGGCGTAGGGTCCGACGGGGACCCCAGAGGATCACGAGGACGCCATCGGCCGGGACACTGGAACCTCCAGGAATCCTGCATCCATCCTGGTGGCTCATCCCGAGGACCTCATCCCGAGGACCTGATCCCGGAGGCAGCGATCCGCGGTGCGCGTCGCGCCGAGTCACTGCAGGGCTTGGGGCAGCCTGGGGCGGCCGGGGGCAGCCAGGGGCGGCAACTGCGTGCGCCGCCCCTGGGAGCTGAGTGGATTTGGCCGGGCTGGGCCATGGCTGGGCTCACAGTGGGCGAGACAGAGACGGAGTAGGACGGAGATGAAAGCGCTGCGACGGAGACAGAGACACGCCGGCTAGCGCTCCTATCACGCGCCGCGCGCCCGGGGCTGGCCTCGCCGGGCCTCGCTAATCCTGGTCCCCGGCCCGGTCCGTCAGGAGGGGCTAATCCCGACGGGAGCCTCGTGCCGTGTCGGCCGTTTCGGCGCCAACGCACCCGGCAACGCCGACTTTGAAAAAAAGGGAAAGGTTTGGGAATGCCCTCTGGCCAGCGATCAGCGAGACAATGTGGTGCAGTTCGTTGAGGAGATGCTTGATGCCAGCTCGCGGTGCCACCCCAGCCAAGTCGACCACCATTCATCTCGGAAACACTTTTGTTTTAAAGAAAGAAAGTGAAACTGTGGTGGTCAGGGAGAGACGGAGGGTGCGTGGAGAGTGAGCGAATAATGCTATTTGGAGTTGGCGAGGACGTGACGAAAGGGAGAGTCTGGTAGGGACGCGACGACGCGGTGCGGCGGAGTTGCGGAAACTCGTTTAGAATAGTTCTTGTTGGCACATTTCCTCGTCGGCAGTGTCTCTGGTCGCGGGCAGCGCAGCGCGGGCCTCGGCTAGGTGGGTCTACCACTGGGCCCAAAGATCATCGGAACACTATTGCGTTAATTAATCAGTGTACCCTTCGGCAACACTGCGGTTGTGGTGGTGGGTTGTCGAGAATGCGGGGAGCTAACCGGGTCTGCGTGTTCAACACGGACAGCTACTACCTCGGCAGGAATTCGGTCCCCGTCTTCCGAGAGAGAACACGGGCCAGACAAGCCTGTCTGCGAGGGGGAAACAACTAAGAATTTTGGTGTACAAAAGCGAAAAATTTTCTAAATTTTCGTAAATTTTCCTACATTTTTAAAAATTTTTGTCAATTCTGTAAATTTTTAGACATTTTTAAAAATTTTCAAAAATTGTGGAAATTATTGAGAATTTTTTGAAATTTTTTGAAAAGTTAAGGCAATTTTTGAAAATTTTTGGAAATTTTTGTGAATTTTTGACATTGACGAGGGCGTGGGGGAGTAGCACAGGTGAGAAAGATGGGGTAAATGGTCCAGGTAGGGCATCGATTGAGCCGCGGGCAAGGCAAATCACAACACGCGCGGCGACACAGAACGCGCATGGCTCGACGACGCACGAATGAGCAAGGGCTGCAGGGCAACTGGCGCGTCCGGACCTGCCCGGCCAAGGCAGGGGAGTCCGAACTTTGAAGAAAAAATCCTTTTGTTCATATGCGCGAGTGTATCGTCGCATTTCCGTCGCGCAATGGTGGGCTTTGTCCTACGCCACTCCCGAGCGGCAGGGGCCCGTCCGAAAGCCATTCCAGAAGGTTCGAGAAGGTTTTCGGTAAAAACGCCGCCAGTCTCCAAAGAAATGACACACTGTTTCGAGACGTCCCCGCAACTAGCCAAGGTCAAGAAGCCCGGCGGGGGAAGGGGGGAGGGGGTGGCTGGGGCGTCGACCTGCATCCGGGGATGCCATTCATTGACAGCGAGCTTTCCTCGGCCGCCCCGCCGGCAGGATGTTCGGAATACAGCTGCCTTTAAAATTGACGTACAAAGTTCATTAAACATGATTCTGAACCGTGTGAAGGCGTGCAGGACGCTCGTTTGTAAGATTTTGCGAAATGCCACATATACTGCGATTCAGGATGGATGGTTGCTGGCGGTGGTTGGTTGGTGACGGCCGACTACCTGACTCTGTCCCGAGGTTCCGGCAGGGGTGGAGGGGACCCGCTCCGGGCGGCAGAAATACAGACCAGGGGTTGACTCAGTCATACTGCTAGTTTCTCGCTCGCACCCGCGCCGCATCCTCGCTCGCTCCTTGTCCGACGCGCCGCCCCCTCCACCGCGCCCACGCGCGAGTGGGGGGAGCGGGCGGACTGGAGTCGAGGGTGTCGGCCGCCGAGCAGTGCAGCGGCAGCGGATAGTGGATGCAGCTGGACTGCTCCTTCTCCAGATGGCACGGTGGCGTGGTGGTACCGCCTCGGGTCGGCATGCTGCCGGCTTGAGTTCAACTCCCTGCACCGTTTTTATTTTCGGTCGCGTTAGGGCGGTGTTCCCGCAAGATAGATCTGACGCGAGTAGAGTAAGATCTACCCCGAGTAGAGAAAGATCTGCCGCGAGTAGAGTAAGATCTACCCCGAGTAGAGTAAGATCTACCCCGAGTAGAGAAAGATCTGCCGCGAGTAGAGTAAGATCTGCCGCGAGTAGAGTAAGATCTGCCGCGAGTAGAGTAAGATCTGCCCCGAGTAGAGTAAGATCTGTCGCGAGCCCGTTAGGTTAGGTTAGGATGGGTTGGAACCTATTTAGTTGCTGGTAAGAGCTGGTCACAATCCCGAGTACTTGCAGCTCGGAGCGCGGCGGCCGGTGCGGTGATGCGGGGCCTGCGAAGAAGGTGGAGGGGGCGCGTGGACGCGGTGGAGGGGGCGGCGCGTCGGACAAGGAGCGAGCGAGGATGCGGCGCGGGTGCGAGCGAGAAACTAACAGTATGACTGAGTCAACCCCTGGTCTGTATTTGTGCCCCCGGGCGGGGCCGCGCCGCCAGGGCCGCCCTGAGGACAGTCGAGCCACCTGGTACACCGGAGCCTTCTCGGAAGACGAGCCGAGACTCATTAGCATAAATCTAGGAAAATTTGTTTCTAACGATTTGAGAGTTAAACAAAAAACATTTTTAGATTCCTTACAAAATGAGGAACAAGGACATGTTTTGAATCATGTTTCTACGACGCTCCGTCCGTTTGAACGTTGACAGGAGGGTGCTTTGTTTTAACACTAAGTAGCGGGCATCACGCAAGTCATCCCTTCAAAAATATTTCAGCCCCACTACCTTGAACTTGAGCTTGCTTGGTGCTTCGCAGTCTTACATTAAAGTTCAAAATTTTTGGCTTTACTTAGGAAATTACGAAAATTTTTGTGATTTTCCGAGAATTTTTGAAAAATTTTCAGAAATTTTCAGAAATTTTGAGACATTTTCGAAATTTTTTAGAATTTTTGGAAATTTTTGAAAATTTTCAAAAAAGTTTGCATTTTTACAATTTTTTTAAATTTTTTGAAAATTTTCAAAATTATGAAATTTTTTGAGAATTTTTGTAAATTTGTAAAATTTTTGAAGCATTAAATTTTTGGTGTACAAAAAAAAGGGGAGTTGTTTCCCCCTCGCCTGTCTGTCTCCCTCCCACCGGGACCACCTGCATCCCGCGGGCACCATTGTCCGCCAAACAATGTTGAACCACTGCCAGTGTGCCAGTGGGCAGCGGGACGGGGCGTGGGCGGCCGTCCGGCCATCGAGTCTCGCGGTGGACAAGACACGAAGAAAGATTCCATCCCCCTCGCCTTTTCATTTTCCTTTCATTATTGGTCCGCGGACAGCGAGAAAAACCTTTAAAAAGGCCCGTTTGTCTGAAAAAGTGCGTCCGGAAGCAATTTTTCCCCTTATTCCGGCTTTCCTCTGGGCCGGCGGCGCTTCCGAAGGGAGTCCCGCCGACTGGAGGGGAGAGGGTGAAAGCGTGAACGCTTTGTGGGCAGAGCGGCACAGCGGCGGCACAGCGGCGGCACAGCCCGGCATAGGCAAGCCGAGCCAAGCCGCCAAGCCGAGGCGGCAGAGCGACTGACAGCCAAATTGACTCGCGCGGCGACCGAGGATTGCAGGCACAACAAGGGGAGCCGAAGGGAACCGAGGGGAACCCGGAGAACGCGAGCGGAGTGTAAACGCCGCAGCCGGGGCGCTGTGCGGCGCTGTGTGGTTGTCTGGCTGTGCGGCTGTACGGACGCCCTCATCAGACCGGCACACAGTGGGCCAGAAGGCCGGTGGAAACTCCAGACGCGTTTTGAGCTCCAGAGTCGCTAAATGGGACTCGAACCGAACGTGTGACCCCACCAATGGATTCCTCGTTCGGAGAGCAATCCATTGGTGGGGTCACACGTTCGGTTCGAGTCCCATTTAGCGACTCTGGAGCTCAAAACGCGTCTAGAGTTTTGGCCGCCTCCACCGGCTTCTGGCCCACTGTGCGGCAGGCACGCCTATTGGACCGCAGCCCTACGCGTGCCGCTGGGTCACGTGAAAGATGGCGAGCAGGGCCAGCAAGGGAATGCGGTGGGGTGTATGCAATAAGTTTTCCAGGCTCTTGGGCTTGGGCAGATGAAATGCTCTTTTGGACGGACAGGGGAGCTGGTCTTCGGGTGGTCACTTTTGGGCACAGCTGTCTGTATGGCAGACGACGTTTTCGAATCACTACACTCTGAGGGCCGGTTAATAAGCTCACATCAATGCCGAAGGTTCGTTATCGACGCCTCGGCGCTCTCGGCCGCGCGATAACCCGTTGATACATTACGTGCCGCCTCGCCGTTCCCTCACAGCGTGGGGGTGTGTCCGAAATAATTGGAGTGCCCCGTTGAAAGGCGTCTAATAAATTAGGACTCTGAGCAAAAAGAACGCGATATTGCGCAAAAGAAAGGAATGAAATAATTGTGTATAGGGGCGTTGGTGGCGCTCGAAGCTCGCACCGCGGGACTCAACAGGTAGGGAGGGCTGGCGGGGCGCGGCGGGGCGCGGCGAGGCCCTCCGTTCCTTTGCCACCGTGCCGCGCCGCGCCGCTGTGCGGCTAGGGCACTGTGAAAGCGGCCCGGAATGTTTCTCTTTTTTCTCGCGGTTGCGTAAAGTGAGAAGATGCCCGTGTAGTAATTCGAGGCCGGAATTAGATGAACTCGATGTCCGCCGCAGTGCCGGGCTGGCTGGCTGGCTGGCTGGCTGGCTGGCTGGCGGGCTGGCTGGCTGCGTCGCCCTGCTCCTTATTACTCGCAACTTGCCGCCATGAATCCACGTCTCGCGTCGACTCGCGTCCTCCAAACAGTTCCAAGGCCTCGGCGGCGCGGCGGCATGCCGTGGCATCGGCGGCGCGGTGCGGGATGGCCTCGGTCCCGGTCGCAGCCCCGGCCACCCCGGCCACGGCCTCAGCCTGGCCTCAGCCGGCCTCGCGCGCGCGCCCCGGGCCGTGCCTCGCTTGGCTTCGCGCTTCGCGCTCCGCCACGATACGGGGAAAGTTGGACGGGACCTGGAGCGCTGGCCGTGACGCAAGGACGTGTGCGGGAATAGAGTAGAGGGAGGAGGGAGAACCCACTTTACCTTTAGATTCCCCACGGGGATGGGCCGCCCCGCCCCGCCCCGCCCCGCCCCGCCCCGCCCCGCGGCAGCTCGCGCGCCCGCACGCACCCTGTGCACCGACCGCCGACTTCATTCCGCCAGCACGTCGAGCTGGGCGTCGTCCAGGTCCGAGTCCGCGTCGCTGACGGCGAGGGTCCAAAACGCGCTGCCGTGTATTGTTTCTCTGGCATTGTCTGCGGCCCGACCCGGCCCGGCCTGGCTGAAGTTTGCACACGCGATTAAGCCACAGCCGCGGGCGCGGCCGCGTGCAGGGCGCATATATTACGGCCGTGTTCGTGTTCGTGTGCGAGTGTGTGTGTGTGTGTGTGTGTGTGCGTGTGCGTGCGTTGGCAGAGATAGTAGGTGGTAAGGACGGCGGTGTTCAAGTAGCCGCGGCGGTGCTGCTGCTGCTAGTGGCGGTGGTCCGGGTCGCCAAGTGGGAGGAGCGCGGCGAGGAGCGAGGAGGTGGTGTCGTGGACCCTGCTAACACACCGGGGATCGGTTTCCCATAACGGCACTGCTGCTGGGAGTATAAATCACTGCTCCCCCTCCCTTCCCTCTCCAGCCCTCCCCAGCCCTTCCCAGCAGGGCCTAGGTAGTCCGCCACCGATCCGAGCCCACCCCCTCCCTTCAAGACACGGCCGCTAAATTGAACCGCATTGAATGAGAAGTCCTGCCTCGTGCCGAGGGCTGCCCAGGGCTGCCCAGGGCTGCCCAGGCCGGCCGAGGGACTGGACGTGGGTGTTGTGGTTCGTGCCGGGGATGGCCAAGAAGGGCTTGGCTTACCTCTCCGCCCACCTGGAATCTAGAAAAGCGGCAAAGCGCTCGGCCGCCAGGGGACCGGGCAGGAAGGAAGCTGAGAGACGGCGGGGCCGTGACCCCGCCCCACCTCCGGACCGTTTTGTCACCAAGTGTACCGCCGGCCACGTAAAAGGGTGGGCGTCGCCCCCTGATGCACTGTTAGTAGTTGGGACTGCTGACGGTAACGCAGTCAGCCGCGCCGTGGCGAGCCGCCCCACCCCGCCCCCTGATGCCATAAATCTCTCGCAATCACCCGCACCCCCCGGCTGCCCCACACAAGCCGGGCACAAAGCAACTGGAGTACGCCGTCAAGGGTGTTGTCTCGTCGCGCGCCCCGTCTGGAGCCACAGCCCCGGCCAGCCGCCACCAGGGCCAGCAGGCCGGCAGGCCGCCACCAGCAAGCAAGCCGACTAGAACCGACACCCGACGCCTCGCCTCGCCGCCGAGCCACCGCGGCCCGGGGATTAGCGGCGGACGGGCAGGGCGCTTTGGCGCCGAGGCGTTGACACGCCCGGCAAAGCGGATGAACGCGGCGGCGCGGCGGGGCCCGGGTTCAATTCCCTCCAGAGGCGCTCATTTAGTTCAACTTTTTAGCAGATGATACCTTCACACTTGAAACATACTTAAAATTACTATACACATGAAGGTGTCAGCGTGCTTTTACTCTCGAGTCCAGAAACGAAGCGCGTATGCTAAACAATATAATAGGGGCTGGCTGCCGGGGCGGGCTGGTGCGTGTGGCTGGCTGGCTGGCAATGAGGCGCAGCCTGCGCGGAATTCGACAATCCTGCCACCCCTGCAACCTAACCATCACCGGCCACCTCGCTCGGGTCTATATATTTTGTTTCATACACAATTTTAATTACTATCTTTGGAATGAGCCCGCATACTACCCCGTATAAGGAAACCGAACGAGTATTGACTGAGAAATTTGAAAGGGAAAAGAAAAAAATTTGAACTCTACACCCCCTCCCCAGTCTTAATGGGGAGGCCTCCTGCTTTACTTCGGTGTTCGGGATGGGAACCGGTGCTATCAGGTACCTGGGGTTAATCCCGTCAGCGACTCTAAGCGTTCGCCGGGGGACCCAGTAGGACCCCAAAGCTCAGGCAGCTGGGTGAGAGCACCCAGTACGAAGCTCTTTGAGGGGCGGGACGTAGAGTGAGACGACAGAGAGACAGAGAGAGACTCAGACAGAGACGAGGTTTGGTGGGAGCTTTTTGTTTTCGTAGGGTTGGTTGTGTACCCCATGGTACCCCCACTGTCCGGCGCTCCCGTACCGAACATACAGCGTTTTAGGCCAGCTTCAAAGGACTTATCATCGCCTCCCCGACGAGTCAAGGAGGCACCACCCGCAACCACACACCGGATGGTCTGGATTGATGGATCAAATACTCCATCGCTCCAGTGCCGAGGCCAACCCGCCGAAGCGGATTGCTTTTTAGACACCCACAGCGGAGTGGCCAGGTGAATGTGACTCTGACCACTACGCTATCACGCTTGTACGTCTGGCAGCGTGTTGGACGACGGGTTTGAGTTGCAGTGGGAGGAAGGCAGTCGAAAAATGTAACGAAATGATGAGATTCGATCCCCGGACCCCGCCACCGAGATCACACGACTTTACGCTCTCAGCCACCACGGCCCATGATGAGGGGACCGGTGTGAGGTGGGTTCTTGACGCAACAGGACTCGACCGACCCGGTCAAAATTTCGCAAGAAGTTGGGGGAGTCGAACCGCCGACCCTAGCATTGGGAACCGACGCCTCTACTCCCTGGACCACCACGTCCCGTGCAAGGAGTGGGCTCACGTTCACGGGTTTCAACCGCACTGGGTGAGGCAGTAAAATTAAATGGAAATATTTGTTAGGAGTCGAACCTCCGGCATGTGGGTCTGTTGCACACGGCTCCGCTCGGATGGCCACGAACGACCACCCTTAGGATAGTAAGTCGAAAAAACGTATGTGACGCTGGTATTCGAACGAGCGCCTGCGGTAACTCGATCCCACGTCTCTACCCTCTCGGCTATCACAGCAGTTGTGAAACGCGAGGGATCATCTGCTTTCATTAACGTTCGTTGAATGAGAATTTTTGGTGAATTGGGTGGTGGTTTTTGGGGTGTGCTGGTGACCTGAATTTCTCTTCCAGTCGGAAACGAACCGTCCTGGTCAGGCAGGCTGCTAGGCTACCCTTCTCGTGATTTTGCAATTATGCGCTCCAGGAGATGTTATTTTTCGCCGCGGAAAAAAAGGGGGATTCGCAGGAACGACGTGGCGGCAACACATGGCCGCCCTTATTGCTTGCCGCAAGTGACGCGGACGGACGTCTTGCCGCGGGGAAAGAAAGGGGGGGGGGCACCGACATCCAACTAGAGGAAGGGTAATTGGAGGGGTAAACAAGGTGCACGGCGAGGGCAGGGTTATCCGGCGTGCCGCCCCCGGCCCGCCCCCGGCCCACCCCCGCCCCCGCACCACTCAGCCAGAACGGAGCCAGCCCCGGGGGCGGCGGCGCCAGACTATCAGCACCGTGGCCCGCCGCGCCCGCAGCAGGCTGCCCCCGGACCGGGGCGCCCTGTCTCTCTCGCACCCACGCGACGCCCCGTGGGGGTGCGAGAGAGACAGAGAGCCGCGCTCAGCGCCTCGCCCGCAGTGTGGCGGCAAGACCGCGCCGCACCGGCCGGGCAAAAAAGGGGCGTGTGAGCCGCGCGGCCAACAACGGCCAGCAAAAACACGAAGCGAAACGCGGCGCTGAATGCGGCGCTGAATGCGGCGTTGAATGCGGCGTTGAATGCGGCGTTGAATGCGGCGTTGAGAAGCCGACGAGTTCGGGTGTGGCGGCGGAGTGCCCTTGCGACCTGCCAGCCCCTGCGAGGGGTTGACGCGTCGGCGAGTCGTTTTTGGCGGGAAAAGCAGAGTGCGGCGCTCCCGCCTTTCAAAGAGGAAGCGCCAACGGACATAAATACAAATTACTCCGCGTTCGTGAGTGAGTGTGTGTGTGTGTCTGTGTGAGTGCCAAAGAGAGCGGGTCTGCGACTGAGAAAAATAAAATGAAGAACACATCGTAACATTGCATCAATTTTCCGAGCGCACATTGCCCCATCAGTCAATGTGCGCCGTTGAAATTTATTTCTATCTAAGGAAGTTTCTATCACAAAAAAACATCTATCACAAAACCAAGTTTATTGAGCGTTTGATGAACTAAGTCGAGAATGCGAGATTCGAGGATTCGTAAAGCGGAAGGAGACCAACTGTCTTGGAAGTTTACATGCTTGGGTCGGATTCAGAGTAGGAACTGCCTAGAAGGAGATCGGAAGTCGGGTAGATGGGTACAGCTCGTATCAAGGCACATAGACATAAAAAACAAAATAGGATTAATTACACCGAAAGGAAAATTCATAAAAGTCAACGATTTTCCCCTAAAAGTATTTACAAATACTACATATTTATATACATAACAGTTTTTGATGTGTAGTTTTCCCACAGCGAAACTTCTCCGAAATAGGCGGGGAGGCAAGTTCGATGGAAAATATTGAAGATGCTTAAGACATTAATATTTATATAGATCACAGAAAAGGCCTAACATAGATAGAGTAGGAGGCTCGTGGGGTCTATCTGTACAGTATATTCATACATGTTTGCACACGACATATATTACACATATTACATAGATATTGGCACAGGCGTAATAAGTTAAGAGAAACATCAGTTTATTACTGACCTTTCACAACCATCTTTTTCCAAATATCTGGGTATCCACGTTCTCACGGTGGCTTAACGCCGACTTTAGTCAAACCTTGGGGCGCTCCCTTAACACAACACCCTGACACGAGTATACACAAGAGCTACGTTCAATTCCAGAGGCTCACATTGTGGCGGGACAAAGCGTGCAGTTCTATTGTTTTGATTCTTTCGCCATGGATTGTCCCAACTCAAATTTTAGACTCTTAAAATCTAGATATTTACAGTCAATATTGTTAACGGAAGGAAAGAAAATTACAGCCACCACTGCACAGCTACAACACAGACGCTAAATGAAGGTAACCGATGCAGGACAAGGGCTTGGACTTTGAGCAAAGGGCGATGGGCGCTCAGAAGAGCCTCTCCACGCCACTGTGACCGGGGCCCGGCGGCTGCTGCGGCGGCGGGGGGTGCGCGCGGTGCAGGCCGTCCCCGTGCGAGCCGCGCAGCTCCTGCGAGCGGTGGTGCAGCTTCTGGGAGCCATAGCCGTCGCCCTGCGAGCTCCGCATGCCCTGAGACACCGGCAGTCCTTCGCCCTGGGAGCCCCGCAGGCCCTGCGACTTGCGCAGCCCCTGGGAGTCCCTATGGGTGTGGGCGCTCTGCAGCCCCTCCCCGTGGGAGCCCCTCTGGCCGTAGGACCCGGGAATCCCTTCGGGGCCGCGGAGGCCGTAGGGGCCCTGGAGCCCTTCGCCTTGGGAGCCGCGGAATCCGTAAGACTGCTGCATGTGACTGTGCGGGAGCCCCTCGCCCTGGGAGCCGCGGAAGCCTTGCGAGCCGTGCGACATGTCGCCCTGGTAGCTCTGGTGGCCCTGGCTGTGGATGCCGTCGCCCTGGGACCCGCGGAAGCCCTGGCTGCCGCGGGCACCGTCGCTCTGGTAGCCTTGCTGACCCTGGCTGCCACGAGGGACGTCAGTTTGGTACCCCTGGTGGCCGTCGTTCTGGGAGCCACGGAAACCCTGGTTGCCGTGATGCGGTTCACTTTGGTACACTTGGTGTCCTTGGCCACCATGTATGCCGTCCCCTTGCGAGCCACGGAATCCTTGGTTCCCATGGGGCACGTCGCTGTGGTAGCCTTGATGGCCTTGGTGACCCTGATGTCCTTGGCTACCATGCACTCCGTCACTCTGCGGCGCACGCATACCTTGGTTCATGTGCATGCCGTCGCCCTGGGACCCCCGCATACCTTGGTGCATGCCGTCGCCCGGAGGGCCGCGCATACCTTGGTTACCATGCATGCCATCACCAGGGGATCCGCGCATACCTTGGTTTCCATGCATGCTGTCACCTGGTGACCCCCGCATACCTTGGTTTCCATGCATGCTGTCACCTGGTGACCCCCGCATGCCTTGGTTTCCATGCATGCTGTCACCTGGTGACCCCCGCATACCCTGATTGCTGTGCATTCCATCACCAGGTGACCCCCGCATACCCTGATTGCTGTGCATACCATCCCCTGGAGAGCCCCGCATACCCTGACTGTGCATGCCGTCACTCTGCCGCATGCCTTGGTGCATGCCGTCAGCCTGGGGCCCGCGCATACCCTGGTGCATTCCGTCGCCCTGCGAGCCCCTGCCGTGCATGCCGTCACCCTGCGGGCCCCTGGAGCCGTGGCCCCCGTGGCCCCCTTCCCCCTGCGACCCTCTGAACCCGTGGTCCGGCTGGGAGCTCCTGTAGCTCTGCTTGACGTGCGCCGTGTCCGTCTGGTAGCCCTGGTGCTGTGGCGCCTGATGTTGCGGGCCCTGGTGCTGCGGGCCCTGATGTGGGCCTTGATGTGGAACCTGATGTGGACTCTGATGTGGCGGGCCCTGATGTGGCGGGCCCTGATGTGGCGGGCCCTGATGTGGCGGGCCCTGGTGCTGCGGGCCTTGCAGCTGGCTCTGGTTGCCATGGATGCCGTCACCTTGCGAGCCGCGAAAACCGCCCTGGCCGGCGTGCGGCACGTCGCCGGCGTAGTGTCCTTGGTGCACGCCGTCGCCCTGGGAGCCCCAGTGCCCTTGCGAGTGCGGGGGCCCCTGCTGGGGCTGCGGGACGCGGGCCCCGGGCGAGCGGTGCAGTACTTGTCCTTGCGAGCCCCTCCTGGCCATGGGGGGCTGCGGTGCTGGGGGGACGCCGTCCAGCGCGTCGCTGTCGTCGTCGTAGCCGCGGGTACACGCCAGGCCCAGCTGCCCGGCGCACCCCTGAGGTCAGTCGGACACCGAGGAGCATGCCACTGAGTCCTCCTCCTCGTCGTCCTCGTACTCCTTGCGGTTGGCGAGGTAGCGGCCGGGGCTCACGGGGCCGCCGCTGTGGTTGGACACTGTGGCGGCAGGCTGGCTTCGACGCGGCGTCGGCCCCATGGGCCCCACGCGGGAGGTGGGCCGGCCCGAGGCGGCGACGCGGTTCTGGCCGTCGGGGTCCACGTCCACCGACCGACCCCACGGGGCCTGTCCGTACATCAGATTCTCGTCTCCCTGCAACAGAGGAGGGTGGCGGCTCAGCGAGACGGAGCGAGACGGAGAGAGACCAAAGAGAGAGACGGAGCCGAGCCGCCGAATAAAACATAGCGGTCGTAATCCCGGGCCGGGCAAGCCGGGCAAGCCGGCTGGGATGGGCAGTGCGGTATGACTGCTACCCTGCCGTGCCCCGCCCTGCGTTCTGCGTTAGCGCCTAAGCCTGGCCGGAGTAATTTGCGCCTCCTCGTTCGGCGCAAGGAGCCTGCAGAAGAGCGGAGCGGCGGAGCGGCGGAGCGCGCAGCACGGCGGCGGCGCGGAGATCAGCCGAGAATGGGCTGCTGCCGCCGTGGCTCTGCCGGCGGAAGGACTTGGACGGGGTGGAGTTGGAGTGGCCCTGCAGCCTGGCGAGCACTGCGGGGCCGCCAGGAAGACGCCGGCTTGGAAGTCTACCCGCGTGCACCAGGCCGCGCTGCTGCGCTAATGAGAACACGGTTTGCACACGGCTGGCCGAATACAGCCTCGGCCAAGGCCTCCAAGGCCTCGGCGCACCGCGCGGGCGCCGCACCTGCAGCTGCTCGCCGCGCCACATCAAAGGCCGGCCGCGCCCGCCTCGCCCTTTTGGCCGCCTTCCGGCCGGTCTATGCTGTGGATACAGTGTAGTGAGCAGGCCGACAAGGAAAAACAAACAAGGGCCAAGCGGGCGGCCCTCGCCGGAGCCCGGCCAGCACGCTGGAGGAGAGCAAGATGGATGGAGAGGCTGATACCGGCCATTGTCTGTGATCCTCGCCCTGTTGCCGGCCAGCCTCTCCCCTTAATCTCGCCTACCTCATAGTCTCATGAACCGCCCCGCCCTGCCCCGCCCCGCCCCGCGCCGAGGCCGTACTGGAACGCGTCCAAATCACGGTGGCCAGCGCGTCGCGGCGCCTGGTGCAGCCAAAATGCAGCGTGAAGTACTGCCGCACGGCCTCTGCCAGCTCGGCCAGCGCGAGCACCGCAAAGTAAGCGAAAATGGCGGCGCATCTTCGCAGACGATGTATTTTTGCCCAGTCTTGCTTTCTCGGTTCTCAGTCCAGCCAAGCGAGGCGGGAGCGACGGCGGAAAAAAAAGGAGCCACTTCGGCTTGTTATGACCCATCACTGCACGTAGCCGGGCTGCGCTGGCTGCGCGCAGGCCGGCCGGGAGTGGTGAAAAATTGACGAGTGGTAAACAAAAAAGGTCTACAGCGAGCAGCGGGGCCAGGGTGCGGCACGGCACGGCGAAGTTCGCTGGGGTCTTGCTGTTCCACGTGGCCTCGCCTGGCCTGGCCTGGCCTTGCGGGAGTGCTTGCCGAGGAGTAAACCTCCATTAAACTGCTGGTTTTCCTTCTGCAAGAAGCCAGCGAGTTCCTCTGCCTAATTTGCCAACCGGCCCACAACAGGGACATGTTTTAACCGGCGTCCCCGGCCGCGCCGACAAGACGAACTCCGGCGGATTCGACGTTTGTCGGATGAGGAAAAATGCGCAAGGAGGAAACATTTCCCGCTAACAAGGCCGTGTCGCCGCGGGGCGGAGTCGTTTCAGCGCGTTCCAAGTTTACACACGTTTTGACCAACTTCGCGGACCAGCGCTGAAGTGGAGTCGGTAATCACAGACCGGGAGGGAAAAGGTTGAAGGTGAAGGTCGCAGCGGTGATCATCGTTTGCTCAACCCAAACGCCGTGCAAAGCTCGAACTTTCGGGAAGGGCATTTGTTTTTAAATTTCAGCAAGCTCTCCTCTCGAAGGGTACTTACTTTACTCCTCCGCCAGTTCGCTCACTCATACGTTTTTCCTCCACACGTCCCTACGGGAGAAAAAAGAAGCATGCAGGGGCCGAGGCAGCACCAGCCCCCCCCCCCCCCCGGTCGCTGCAGCGTTATACGGCCGCCCCATCAATTTAGGGCTCTACAAGATGGCGCCCCTAATTTACGACTCATTTCCAACAGTGTGTGTGAAGCTCGTGTGATAACGGGGGGTGGCTGTGCCGGGCTGTGCAGGTGAGAGTGCCCCCTTCTCTCTCCCTCCTCGGCAGTAAAGCCTGGTGAGGGCGAAGCTGCTCTCTCGCGCACAAGAAGTGAGGAATTTTCCTCCCGCAAGTCGTTGTGCTGAGCTCGGCGGGCAGGCCGAGGTGTCTTGTTTCCTCGAGTCGGTCTGTAAATTTGGAGCGGGGAAGTTGTTGGAACGCTTTAACCGCCTGAGCGGCCCGCGGTGGGGGGGGGGTCTGGAAAAAGGCGTGGTGGGCCTCAAGGAGTGCGGGGTCCAAGTCTTGTTGATCCAGGTAGGGATGCACATCTCCGCAACACGGCAAGGCTCTCCGCCGTGTCAATACTGAGGCCTCCAGGAGAGTGGGCCTCCTCTCCCCGAACCGCACTCACATATAACGGAGTATCGGTGTGCTTATCGTATCGGAGGCGCGGCTACGCGGCTACGAGGAGCCACCGGTGTGAATCGAGTCGAATGGGGCAAGAAGCCAGTCGGAGCGGCGCGGCACGGCGGCGCGGCACGGCGGCGCGGTGTTACGCTCTTGTTGTTGTAGTAACGATTTTCGCGCCACAACTTGGCGATGCATATGCATGGGGCGGGCCACAGCCACAGTGCATGCTAATGGACCGCCGCGCCAATAATATCCGAAGGGCTTGTCGCCGGCACAGAGGGAGAGAGGGGGGGGGGAGGTTAGAGGGGGATGGAACCGCTGGAACAGCCTGCGTGGACAAGGTAACCGATTATGCCCATCTCGTTGTCGACTAATCTACCGCCGTCGCCTTCGACAACATGTTCAACAAGAATGGAGAGAATAAAATCGAATGGGCAACTTACTTTGTTGCTGTCGTTTCTCATCCTGAAAAAAAGTGTTCCAGAACCAAGAAACACAACAAAATAACAAAATACATTCAGGGGAGAGAGAAAAAGAAATCTACAGGTGAGGCGCTGCGTCCAAGATTTACAGGGTGCAAGACAGAGAGAGTGAGAGAGATAGACCACCAAAGGAGCGGGGCAGCCGTCGGGCTGGAAGCTTGAGGAAAGTGGGGCATTATGAACATGAAGCAGACTCTGCAAACAACCAGCAGTAACAAAAAGGAGGATAAACAAATAGAGAAACAGGTTAGACTTGCAGAGCAGACACACACACGCACACACACACATGCACTGCTGCTAGGCGGCGAGGGTGGCGAGGACGGGTAAGACAGACGCGGTGAAAGGAGCGAAAATGACGTCAGCGAGGACGCTGCGAACCGGGCAAACCGGCGGAAACGGTCGCGACGAGACGACTGGTCGTCGTCAAACTTGCCCGTGGACACGATTCGGAAAGGCACAGAGGCAGGCAGGCGCACGCAGGACAGGCGGTCGTGGGTGTGTGAGTGTGTGGTTTACTCACATATAGGTGCCATTTACCAGGCTCTGGGCGTTCGCCGTCAGGATGGGGTGGTCGATGGGCACGATGGGTTGCGTCATGACGCCCACGTCCGTCGTGGAGGAGCTCTTCTGCTTGAGCAGCGAGATCTCGCTGACGGAGCTGGCGGGCGGGTGCGGCGGCGGCGGCAGGTCCACGGAGCCCGTCGGCGAAGGCCGCTCACCGTCCGCGGCCACCGGGTGGCGGCTGCGCCGGCTGCGGTGCGGCGCGTAGCCACTGTGGGGGCGGTCCACGCCGGCCGCGCCCAGGACCCAGTCCGCCAGGAACAGGCAGCAGCCGCAGCACACGTCCAGCGCGGCGCCGCGCAGCCCGCGGTGCAGCACCAGGAACAGCGTGGGGTTCACGAAGGCGTGGACGTACGCCACGTGCAGGGTTATCTGCGAGACCAGTAGGGCGAGCAAGGTCAGGCAGTCCGTTCATTAGTCCGCGATTAGGATCTGTCTGTCTCCCCGACCGGGACGCCCCGTGAGTGCGGGAGAGACAGCGCGAGCCTGCAGGCGGCGAATGGTTCGTTCATTAGCGCCTCCGCCGTGAGATTTTATTCTGAGGGACGCGGGCTCGGCAGGCTGGCGCTGCCTTCACGCGGGGCTGGCGGCCAGGCAGGGCTGGCGGGGCCCGGCCTCCAGGCCTAAGTTGGTGCCGCAAAACTTATCTAATAATGAAGATGGATTCCGGGCCGGTCGTGCCGTAAGTTGCAAGTGACACTTGGGGCTTAATGCAAGGGGGGCATTTCATTTGGAGAGTCATTACAGTGCCGTGCCGGCCCACCCCCACCCCAGCCGGCCGGCTCCAGAGACGACCTTTAAAAATCCCCGGCCTGCCAGATTTGTTGTCCCTCTTGTCTGGCGGGCCGGCTGCCGCCGCCGGTGGCAACTCACCTCATAGCCCATGGGGCTGACGATGAGCGGGTGGTGCACCAGCGTGACGAAGAACAGTGGCCCCCAGAACAGCACGTAGGCGCCGGTGATGACGAGGAACATCTTGACGCGCTGCACGCCCTCGCGCTCCATGCGCTTCAGGTAGTTCCTCATGCGCCGGTGCTCGTCCAGCGCGCCGCCGGGCTGCGGCAGAGAAAAACAAGTTGGCCGCGAGCGGGTTTCGATCCCAGTCCCAGGTCAGGGAGATGAGGCGCGCATGGCAGGGTAGGCGGAAGGGACTCTGGTGGAATATCGGAGTTCCGTTCAGAGTGAGGCTGGTAAAGTGCTGGACGAAGGTTCAAATCGCGGTGCTGGTATTTTTTTATTTTTTTAAAAATTCACTCTTGTAAAAAGAGTAAATTTAAAACGAACCGCTGCCCCACAGGCCCTGGGCCCTCCAATCAAGTTCCCTCCGCCCTCTTGCAATATCGCGCGGCTGCGCGCGCGCGAGAGGTCGAGGGGGATAAGACCGGATAAGACCACCACGCGGCGTGACACGATGACGCGTACAGAAAATGAGCCAAGTTTGGGGTACTTAAAAGTTGGGGGCCACTTTAGCATCTGGCTGGCCACGTCGGCCACGTCGGCCACGTCGGCCACGACAACATGGAGGGTGGTAATGTGTCCCGGGCTGCGGATTACAGGCCACGGACGCCCCGCCGCCGTCCTGCGCCGGACTGAAGCATGATTGATCGCGCCGAGGGCGACGAGGGCGACGAGGACGACGCACCCTGCTGCCCTCGTCCTCGTCCTCAAGTCCTCTGGTTCAGGTCCTCACCCGTGGGGGTCCCCCTTGACTCGTCGGGCCGCTGAGGCCGCCGAGGCCGCCGCCGCCGCCCGTGACGCTGACCAGGGTGGTGACGAGCCCGGCCACCCGCACGGCCTCCACGTTGGCCTTGGTGAGGTCGCGGTGCAGCTGCAGCAGAGAGCACGGTGAGCACGGTGAGCACACTGTGGGGAGAGGGCGGGGCGGCGACGCCACGCTCACCTTGTGCAGGTGGAACAGGGTCAGCCCCACGCAGATGACGTTGATGATGATCCACAGGAGGTTGAGCACGTAGTGCCGCAGCGGGCCGTGCACCAGCGGGCAGGACGGCGCGTTGTGCCCCGCCTCCGAGTTGGCGGCCAGCGCGCCGCTCAGGAACGTGGGGCCCAGGTTGATGGTGATGGACGCGAACCAGATCATGAACACGCCGAACAGGACGCACTGCAACACAGGTGTCGCTCTGTCTCTCTCGCGCTCTTCGGGAACGCCGTGAGAGCGAGAGAGGCAGACTTACCTGCGGCGAGTCCATGAGCAGCGGGGCCGTGAGGTCCGTCATCTCGTCGTCCTCGTCGTTGGGGAAGACGGGCGAGTCGTTGAGGACGGTGGTGAGCATGTTGACGGTGGAGACGGTCACGAGCAGGAGGAAGGCCGTCTCGACGAGCGAGCACTTCTGCACGGGCTGGCAGTAGTAGATGCTGATGCCGAGCGGCAGCAGAATGGCCGCCCGGCACCCGTCCACCACGGCCTGGTGGAACAGCAGGCCCTGCGACCACCTGGAGCACGAAGCAATCCAGCACACTGTCATTGTGATTGTTAGCCAACACTTGGCGGCGGGCTGCAGCGCGGCGCGGCAAGGCGAGGCGCGGAGTTTGTTGGCGGAGCGGAGAGACGAGGTTGCGAGCGAGCCTCACCCAGCCTCGCCGCGCCCCGCCAAGACTTTCGCCCTGCCGGCTGAGACGTTGGCTCGATTTCAGTGCTCCAGTGTACCGCGCAAAGCGCAAAGCAAAGCCCCTTGATTAACTGCCGGAAGCGGCGCTTAATTCCTCCTCCCCTCCACTTAGTCGTGATTTCACTTTCGCCGACAACAACTGCGAGATACATTTCACCTCTTATCGCCCTCGTCTCCTCCTCGCCGCTCCTTTTCGCTTTATCTGCCCGTTTTTAAAAGTTTCCGCAAAACGAGCCGGTAACTCAAAGCCGTGTCAGTCCCCCGGGGAATGCAAAGGCTCAGGCGGTGCTGGTACACCGTCGCGATAAAACCGCGCTAATTTTTTATGCGATGAAAACTTGGGTGGAAAAAAAGGAGTCGTGCACGGTCGGCACGGTCGGCACGGCACGGTCGGCACGGTTCTCTTTGACGCGCCGGTCCCTTTTCCCCCGCAGGAGGCGCGCCGTTCCCACAGGACCGGGACCCCGGCTAGCCGGGGCTGCTGCAACGCAAAGGTGCCGAAACACCGAAGCATGCATTACCAATTCCCTTTACACTGTCGGGGCACGGCGGGGCGGGGCACCACGTTCACACCGCACAGGTGCGAGGTGGTGGCCGAGGCCGTGGTGGCGGACCATCGACCCCCGACACGCCACGGCCACCCTGGGCGCCCTGGCCGAGACCGGAGGACGGCGTGCTCATAGGGGGTGCGCAAAGAAGCCTGGGGCCGAGGCCGGGTCCAGACCGGGTCGAGATAGCCCACGCGAAAATAAAACAAATAGCCCACGAGCTCGCAAACAGGCACCTTATGGGGCGGTGCCTGGCCGTGGCTCGCCGTGCCGCGCCGTGCCGCGCCGTGCCGCATCGGCGGGGAGCTGTAGTGCACGCCACGCCCGGCCCCGCCCTGGCTCCACGCCGATCTGATGTCTGCGCATCTTGCGCCCCCGCGAGGGCCTTTGCTTTTGTCGAGGCGATTGTGAGCAGTCCGGGTGCAGCAGCAGCTTGTGGCCCCCCCACCCCCCACGCCGGGGCCACGCCTCGCCGCCGCGCCCCCGCACACTTGCACTGCTTCAGTGCCCCCCAGGCGGCGGTCTCTGCCGGCGTGTAGCCTGTAGCGGCGTGGCGGGCCACTGTAGCAGGTCCCCGAGGCGGGTTCAGGGGGATTAAGCCGGTCGCACCGCCCGGCACACCACCACACCCGCAGCGGCCCAACGGATCGGGGCGACATCACGACGACGACGACGCCTTCCGCTGGGATCGGGATGCAAATGCGAATCAAATTTGACACACCGCAGAAGATATAGGTTGGGACGTCTCCGCGGCGGCACGCCGGGTGTGGAGGACGCGGAGCAGAGGGTCCTCTTCCTCGTTGCACCGCATCCCACTTCGCCGCACCGCCGCGGAGCCGCGGAACCGCAGCGGGGAGATATCGGGCGAGAGGGGCGCGCGAAAACTGGAAACGAAAAACGAGTTGCGGCTTTTCTCTTTCTTTCTCTCTCTCTCTCACACGCCTTCCCTTTTTTACTTTCTCTCGACTGCAGACGCCGCCTCCTTGCGATGCACGGCACGTCACGGAGCCAGCTGCGATCGGGAAGGAAGCCCTGCCGATAATGTGTTCAAGGGACGGGGCTGGGAAGGGGAGGGGGACCGCCCCGCTTGCATACCCACCGCGGTGCCCTTCGCGTAAACACCTTTTAAATTGACCGGCACACGCTTACGCCCGCTTATCGGGCCATCGGGGTCCGAAACAACACCAACACCGCTTAGGCGTGCTTTAGCGCAGCGACCCGCGCAAATTAGCCGCAAACTTTAATCTCTTACCGGACCAAAAAAAAAAAAGATATAAAAGTAGAGTGGACGGGGTGGAGCACGACATCACGGTCGTCGTCGGCAGCGCGCGAACGCTGACGTGTCGACCATGGGACGACGGGCTGGCGCGCTGGCGCAGCACCGCCGCGTCATCGAGAGGGCCTTGGTCATTCCCTGACAGCGCCACGCACGGTGCCTCTGTTTATGCGGTGGCGCGCAGCACCCATCCGCCCCCGTGGCGCGGAACGCCGGGACGGGCCCGGCCTGCACGGCCAGCACGACGGACAAAGTTTGAGCCGCCGGCCCTGCTGCTGAGTCTGCTGCGAGGGGCCGGGCTCAGCCCGAGCCCAGGCCTGACACTGACGAGCCAAACTTACAGGAACCCACCACGCTAAATGAGCGGCATTATATCCACAGCACCCAGCCTCGCTCGTCGCCTCTCGCACCCAGCGGGCCCCAGCGGGCCCAGCCCAGGCTCAGGACTAGGCCGGCCGGCTCACGCTCTCTCTCTCTCTCTCTCTCTCTCTCTCTCTCTCTCTCTCTCTCTCTCTCTCTCTCTCTCTCTCTCTCTCTCTCTCTCACACACACACACGACGCGACAGAGTACACGAGTGGCGTGTCGCCCTCGCTCCGCTCCAATACGACGTTGTCGGCCCGGCCGGGCCCGGCGCAAGCACGGCCCAAGACACGGCCCAAGGCACGGCCCTTGCCAAGAAGCGGGGCCGGCGCAAGAATAAGTCATTGGCACGCCCTGTCTGCCTTTCTCGCACCCGTTGCGGTCCCACGTGTGGGTACGAGAGAGTCAAGGAGCTGCTGGAGTTGTATGCCAGTGGGGCGAGCGGACGGGCGGGTAGGCAACTCGCTGCGCTGGCGCGCCGGCCGGGCCGGCCCACTCCGCAGGCGGTGCGCTCAGCAGTGCCCTGGCAGTGCCTCGTTCTGCGCGTTGCGTTCCGCACGGACGGTTGCCTTTGATTCTGCTTTTCTCCGCCAGCGCCCTGTGGACTGAGTCGTTCCCTCGCTCTGTCTCCCTCGCACCTCTTCCGCCACCCTGCAAGTGCGGGAGAGAGAGAGGAGAGAGCGCACTGGCCCTGGGCGCAGGCCCTAGCGCCAGGTGGGTAGCCTTTGAGAGGACGAAAGCACCCTTTTGACCCGCCCCCGCCGCCCCCGCCGCCCCCGCCGCCCCCGCCGCCCCCGCCGCCCCCGCCGCCCCGTCGTCTCGTTACAGCGACCGAGAGGTGCCCGCGTGGAGAACCACCTCTGCTGCTGCACTGCGGTCCGGAGTAACCGGCACCGAGGGGGAAACAACTCCCCTTTTTTTTGTACACCAAAAATTTAATGCTTCAAAAATTTTACAAATTTACAAAAATTCTCAAAAAATTTCATAATTTTGAAAATTTTCAAAAAATTTAAAAAAATTGTAAAAATGCAAACTTTTTTGAAAATTTTCAAAAATTTCCAAAAATTCTAAAAAATTTCGAAAATGTCTCAAAATTTCTGAAAATTTCTGAAAATTTTTCAAAAATTCTCGGAAAATCACAAAAATTTTCGTAATTTCCTAAGTAAAGCCAAAAATTTTGAACTTTAATGTAAGACTGCGAAGCACCAAGCAAGCTCAAGTTCAAGGTAGTGGGGCTGAAATATTTTTGAAGGGATGACTTGCGTGATGCCCGCTACTTAGTGTTAAAACAAAGCACCCTCCTGTCAACGTTCAAACGGACGGAGCGTCGTAGAAACATGATTCAAAACATGTCCTTGTTCCTCATTTTGTAAGGAATCTAAAAATGTTTTTTGTTTAACTCTCAAATCGTTAGAAACAAATTTTCCTAGATTTATGCTAATGAGTCTCGGCTCGTCTTCCGAGAAGGCTCCGGTGTACCAGGTGGCTCGACTGTCCTCAGGGCGGCCCTGGCGGCGCGGCCCCGCCCGGGGGCACAAATACAGACCAGGGGTTGACTCAGTCATACTGTTAGTTTCTCGCTCGCACCCGCGCCGCATCCTCGCTCGCTCCTTGTCCGACGCGCCGCCCCCTCCACCGCGTCCACGCGCCCCCTCCACCTTCTTCGCAGGCCCCGCATCACCGCACCGGCCGCCGCGCTCCGAGCTGCAAGTACTCGGGATTGTGACCAGCTCTTACCAGCAACTAAATAGGTTCCAACCCATCCTAACCTAACCTAACGGGCTCGCGACAGATCTTACTCTACTCGGGGCAGATCTTACTCTACTCGCGGCAGATCTTACTCTACTCGCGGCAGATCTTACTCTACTCGCGGCAGATCTTTCTCTACTCGGGGTAGATCTTACTCTACTCGGGGTAGATCTTACTCTACTCGCGGCAGATCTTTCTCTACTCGGGGTAGATCTTACTCTACTCGCGTCAGATCTATCTTGCGGGAACACCGCCCTAACGCGACCGAAAATAAAAACGGTGCAGGGAGTTGAACTCAAGCCGGCAGCATGCCGACCCGAGGCGGTACCACCACGCCACCGTGCCATCTGGAGAAGGAGCAGTCCAGCTGCATCCACTATCCGCTGCCGCTGCACTGCTCGGCGGCCGACACCCTCGACTCCAGTCCGCCCGCTCCCCCCACTCGCGCGTGGGCGCGGTGGAGGGGGCGGCGCGTCGGACAAGGAGCGAGCGAGGATGCGGCGCGGGTGCGAGCGAGAAACTAGCAGTATGACTGAGTCAACCCCTGGTCTGTATTTCTGCCGCCCGGAGCGGGTCCCTCCACCCCTGCCGGAACCTCGGGACAGAGTCAGGTAGTCGGCCGTCACCAACCAACCACCGCCAGCAACCATCCATCCTGAATCGCAGTATATGTGGCATTTCGCAAAATCTTACAAACGAGCGTCCTGCACGCCTTCACACGGTTCAGAATCATGTTTAATGAACTTTGTACGTCAATTTTAAAGGCAGCTGTATTCCGAACATCCTGCCGGCGGGGCGGCCGAGGAAAGCTCGCTGTCAATGAATGGCATCCCCGGATGCAGGTCGACGCCCCAGCCACCCCCTCCCCCCTTCCCCCGCCGGGCTTCTTGACCTTGGCTAGTTGCGGGGACGTCTCGAAACAGTGTGTCATTTCTTTGGAGACTGGCGGCGTTTTTACCGAAAACCTTCTCGAACCTTCTGGAATGGCTTTCGGACGGGCCCCTGCCGCTCGGGAGTGGCGTAGGACAAAGCCCACCATTGCGCGACGGAAATGCGACGATACACTCGCGCATATGAACAAAAGGATTTTTTCTTCAAAGTTCGGACTCCCCTGCCTTGGCCGGGCAGGTCCGGACGCGCCAGTTGCCCTGCAGCCCTTGCTCATTCGTGCGTCGTCGAGCCATGCGCGTTCTGTGTCGCCGCGCGTGTTGTGATTTGCCTTGCCCGCGGCTCAATCGATGCCCTACCTGGACCATTTACCCCATCTTTCTCACCTGTGCTACTCCCCCACGCCCTCGTCAATGTCAAAAATTCACAAAAATTTCCAAAAATTTTCAAAAATTGCCTTAACTTTTCAAAAAATTTCAAAAATTCTCAATAATTTCCACAATTTTTGAAAATTTTTAAAAATGTCTAAAAATTTACAGAATTGACAAAAATTTTTAAAAATGTAGGAAAATTTACGAAAATTTAGAAAATTTTTCGCTTTTGTACACCAAAATTCTTAGTTGTTTCCCCCTCGACCGGCACTCACTTTGCTACCTGGCGTGGCCTCACGGATAGCGCTACTGTTTTTGAACGGAGGAGTCCTGGGTTCAAATCCACAAAGGTATATTTTTCCGTGTCAATTTTTCCAGTTCATACCGACCAAAGTCGCCGAGTTGGTTCAGCTTGTCGCTCCCACCGCCTCCCCTCCCCTTTCTGACGGCCTGGAAGCGATTAACGCCCCCCGTTAATCGCTCAAGTTGCTGAAGCGAGCGAAACGTCCACTTTTATCTTTGCCGCGTCGAATCGCTCGGTCTAGCTTTCGCAGGGCGGGCTGCCATCTCCGGCCCCGCCTCACCCCGCCCCGCCTCACCCCGCCCCGCCCCACCCCGCCCCACCCCACCCCGCCTCACCCCGCCCCGCCCCGCCTCGCTACACGAATCCGGGGTGCGGAGTTTCGCCCCCCCCGGCCGGATCTGACCACGGCGTCGAGCGCGGCGTCGGGCGGGGCGCGCTGGCAGAGCGGAGCGGAGCGGAGTCCCTCGACGCGGCCGGACTGCGAATGGGCCCAATCAGAAGGAACCTGGCCGTCGGCTCGGCTGCCGTTGGCCTGGCAGCGTCCCAGCCCGGCCCAGCCCAGCCCGGCCGGGCGGCGGCTGGGAAGGCGCACGCCGGGCGAGCCCGCCAAGCACACAGCGGCCCAAGGTTCCCTTCAAGGTTCCCTTCAAGGTTCCCTTCAAGGTTCCCAGGCTCCTCCGGATTATTGCAAATCACATAAAGCACCGCTCGCGTAGCCCTGTCCGTTCGAGCGGACCGACCGTCGGCCTACAGGCCCGCCTCGCCCTCGCCGAGCCGGGGGCGGCAGCTAGCGAGTTTGGAAACAAGAACAAAACATGACGGACGCTGCACTGCGGGAAGGCGGCTTGTCGAAATGGCCCGAGCGGAGTGCTGCGAAGCGGCGAAGCGGCGCCGTGATCCGGAACAGCAGCGGTGCCATCGGGGTGCCATTGTAATCGCGGTTCGCAGCAAATCCCAATTAATTAGCTATTCTGGGAACGTCATCTGCAATGTGCTTGTACGTGCAGGGCCGGGCCCAGCCGGGCCATGTGGGCCGGGTAATCAAAAACAGAACACGACGCGCGGCGGCGAAGCGGGGGCACCCGTAAAACGAAAAAGCAAAACAAAAAGCTCCAAAGGCGATTAATTTATTTGTCTTTTTATTTGCCGAAAAGCCGTGCGCGCAGACGCATTTTTTTCTTCACACAATCGCGCGAACAACAGCTGCAAAAAACAACACGAAATTAGAAAAAAAAAATATAATGGGGGCACTGACAAGCCGCCACCCTTCCAAAAACCCCTTGCTATCAAAACAACATCGATTCGACGAAAAAGCAAAAGTTTGGAAACTAAATTGGGTGAGAGATACAATCGCTGCGTTCGCGTAATTGGCTACGCGTGAAGGGGCGTGCTTTCGGGCTTTCGGGGCTTCCGAGGCTTTAGAGGCTTTCAAAGCGCGCATCATCAGTTTCCATCAGCGAGCAGCTTTTTCACGCTTTCCGCCACGCCGCGGCCAAAGCAGCCCTTTGGCGCACTTCTAATTAAAAAAGACTGTAGGCGCCGCGTGTAATGGGTCTGTCGGTGTGCGTGCGTGCGTGCGTGCGTGCGTGAGTGTGTGCGTGTAGGTGTGTGTGAGTGTGTGCGTGTAGGTGTGTGTGTGTGTGTAGGTGCGCGCGCGCGTGTGTGCGCGCCTCGGTCCTCCGCGTCGCACTGTTGCCCTGATTGCGGCGCCACGCCCCGCTACGCGGCCACTGCGTCTCGCCGTCTGTCTTGCTCATTCGGATTGGCGATGGATTAAATCGAAAGAGGAAGCGATAGGGGGACGGGGTCCAGGGCGGGGTCCAGGGCGGGGCGGCCGGGCCGGGGCCGTTCCATCCGATACATTTGGCGGCGCCAGGCAGGCCGTACTATCGCATCCATCTTCCGGTGTGTGGAGGGAGTGAAAAAGGGGGGGGGGGCAGTAAACTGACAGCAGTGCGAGGACATCCGTCACTTAATTTGGTACGAAATCATAGATGGGCCTTTTATTTTGTCCGTCGTTATGGTTATTGATAGTCGATAGGTCAGGGGGTCGGGTCGGAGGACCGCGTTCTGCGCTTAAGTGACCTGCCCGGCCTGTTTCCACGAAACGTTTTGAAGTGTGCCGTAGCCCAGTGGTTATCGTGTTTGCTCAGAAACACGAGGAACGCGTGTTCAACACCCGGCCGTTGCCGAGGCTGTTGCCAATTTTGTTTTCATTTTTCAGTCCGCAGTTTCAACTTTACCAGTTTGAAAGGGTTTCAGCGGGTTTCAGAGGAACCCGCTTACGGCTTTACGTCTATCGCACAGCCACGGGGCGGGGCGGGGCGTACCGGCGGGCTGGTTTGCGTAACGAAGCCAATGGGGTGAGTCACAGCCACCGCGCCAGAACACTCAAAGCAAACGGGGAAGGAACGTCGCGCGGCTTTCCCAGCGACGGATTGGATTTGCGATGCGCGGGGGCGGAGGGGGCGGAGGGGGCGGAGGGGAGAGATCGAATGAATAAGGAGCGGCAACGGTGCGTCTCGGCGGCAGGCAATCTACAATGCAGATTTGTAGTGGAGAGCGGTGCGCGCGGCGCGGAGAGCGTTCGGGATGTCTGCGGACCGCGCCTTGGCAGTGCCTTGGCAGTGCCGTGACGCGCCGTTCGGGAGAGTGTTATTTTCGCTGCCGAGCCAAGCGAATGCTATACAGTGTGGGGGCTCGCGGTCGGTCCCGCGGATGCGGATCTCCCAGGGTCACACACACAGTCACAGAGACACACACAGTCACAAACATACACCCACACCCACTGGAATTTGGCAAGAGTGACACGTAGGAAATTCAGAGTGTCACGCAGCGGACGCCAGGGGTAACTCACTGAGATTTTAGGTAGTTTCACGCCGAAAGTGGCAAAATGGCTCTCGCGAAAGTCTCACTTTGAGCGCAATCTCAGTTCGGCGCGTCGAGCGAGTGACGACCGAAACAGCATTTCAATCCGCGGCCGTTTGCCGCTATCGACGCGACGCGGCGCCGGCGGCCGTTCCGAGCTCCTCGGGGACCGCCATGGCGCGCCAACAGGCCGGGGTCTGCCGCGCCGCGCCGCCGGGGACGCTTAGTCGAGATGACCCGCCAAATTTGCCATTTCGTTTACGGCGGCCTGGCTTTAACGTGGCGGGGCGCGGGGCCGCGCCCGCGAATGGCCTCCCGATGACGGCCACGGCCGCCAACTTTGCATTCCGAGGCCGGCGTCGGCCGCGGCCCCCACGGCCCTCGCACCGCAGGCACCTCGCCGCTCGCGCCCTCCGCGCCCTTCGCGGCCACGGCCTCGGCCACGGCCTCGGCCTCGGCGCCCACATATTTCATCCGTTTAATTTGGCGGTTTCCGCGCGCGGCGCCGAGTGCGGCGCGGCCAGGTCGCCGTCGAGCCCAGGTCGCCGCCGAGCCTAGCCGCCTAGGTAACTCCGCCGCCGCCATTAACGCCGAGTAGTCCACGAAGGGGGTCCCGGTCGCGCGGCCGGCGCGGCGCGGCCCGGTCGCGTGAAAAATATGAGAGTGCTTCGCTTAAACGACCCGACCACCGGGCCAGATGAAAAATTCAGCGTGCGGTGAGGCGTTACTTGATGATGTGCCCCGGCCGGGGCGGCGCCGGGGCCTGGCCCTGGCCGGGGTGCGCGATGCGGGCCGGCCTGCGCCAACGCCACTGCAGCAGGGAGGTGGGCGCCGGCGATCCGTCGCCGCCAGCGCCGAAAAAAGAACCGAAGGGGGGAAAAACGGCGAGGAAAATCCGCGGGCTTTATGATTCGAATATTCGCGGCCCCGATTAGGCGCCGCCGATTGGTTCACTTAGGCCAACGGAGATTCGCCAATCAGGAATATCTGAATAATTCCGGTTCCATCGGCAGGTCGGCGGACCGGATGCTCGTCACGGATGCCGGGGAGGGAGGGAGTGCGGGAGAGAGGGACAGAGCGCCATGTCGTCAAGATTACGAGGGCCCTAATGACGCCGTACTTCGCGGCGTGACGTCATTGTGCGGCACACTGTTGGTCGGTCGGTAGCCATTTCGGGCCCAAATAATGACGACGATTTCGTTGCCCATTTTCGGAGTGTGTTTGCGGAACGCTCGTCGGGCCAACGTGAAGGCGAACGCCGCTTTTCAGCGACAACGTGAATGCAGTCCGGAGTCATTTATTCATCGAGAAGGGGCCCTGCCTTCGCCCTGCCTGCGCCCTGCCGGCCCCTGGTCTGGTCTGGTCCGGCCGGCGCCCCTCCCAGCCGCCGCAGCAGGCTGCTTCCGAAAAAAGACGTCTGTCTCTGTCGCACCCACGCGGCACGCCTCAAGAGTGCGAGAGAGATGGAGAGAGACGGAATGAGTCCGCAGCGGCTTATACTCATTTCATTCGCCTCGTTGGCCGGGCGGGGCGGGGCGGGGCCACCCCGACTAGACTCGGCTTTACGGCAGTTTTGACGAATCGGCTTTAATGCCTCGCCGTCCGCGAAGGAGAGCGCGCTGAGCGGCACACTGTGCACCGCGACTGCGGTACACTGCGAGGGAGGGCTGCGTAATCTTGTCCCAGATTAACTATTAGTGCGGCTGTGGACTGCCGTCACCACGCCAGACCAGCCGCACCGCCACACCGCAGGAAAAACCGAAAACAGACGGCAGGCTGTGCCTGGTGCCTGGCTGTGCCCGCAGTGCTCCAGGCACACAGTGTAGGCCCACTGCCTGCCCTGCCCTCGCCTCGCAGCCTCGCAGCCCGCAGGCGTCATGGCCCGGGGCCGGGCGGCACGGCGGCACGGCGCGGAACTTTTTGTAGGGAATTTCGATTGGCTCGGCTCCAGGAAAAAATTGTGATGGCTTGAGGACGGCGACGGGGCCGTGCCGCCTGCCAGTAGCTTCCAGTGCCGCTGCCGTGCGACGACGCAGACGGCAGCGCGCCCAGCGCCACCTCCGGCTGCCAAATATTCCACTTTCGACTTTTGATTCACGGCCGTAATTTGTAACGCGTCGCGTAATCCCCTGCAGGTCCCCTCGCAAGGGTCCGGCCGGGCGGCTGGCGGCCCGCTTCAGAACAGTGCCGCTGTCGCCGCCGCGTCCTCCTCGCACTCGCGACGCGCCCCGCTGGCGTGCGAGAGGGACGCGCCACCGGCCGGGGCGGCGCGCGGGGCGGCGGCTGCGCGTGAGAGATGTCCGCCGCCATAAATCGGCCGAGATCAAGTT
Source organism: Thrips palmi (assembly GCF_012932325.1). Lineage (NCBI taxonomy): Eukaryota > Metazoa > Arthropoda > Insecta > Thysanoptera > Thripidae > Thrips > Thrips palmi. The sequence goes on along the minus strand of NW_023144626.1, from coordinate 6,245,286 downwards.
TCGGAAAAGTGATTTTCGGAAGGCGGTGCGGCGGGATGGACTTGGCTGGCTCGGCGCGACAAAGCGAGAGGAACGGCACGGCGTGGCACGGCGTGGCACGGCGTGGCAAGGCGCTGCAAAACGGAAAAGGAGCGGGTCAAAACTTGGCGCCCAGGAGCACACGCCAGTCGGCTGTCCGTCTCTCCACGACCGGGATGCACACCAGGAAAAAGAGGATGCCCCCTCTCCCTCTATCACACACACGCACACACACACACACACACACACACACACACACACACACACACACACACACACACACACGTCCGCGGCGGGCCGTTGGTTGCAGGGCGTGCCGGGCGTCTCGCACGGCGTGTTGGGTCGGCGCCAGGCCGTGTCGCGTCCTTTGTACGAGGCGAGCGCCTTCTTCATTTTTCATCACTCCTGATGGTGTTTTCTTGCCGCGCGTGTCTGCGCCCCGCGCTCCGCGCTGCGCAGTCTGTGGCCGCGGCGGACCGCGCTACCCGCCTGGCTGGCGGCGCTTCAATCCCCTGCCGATTTATTTCTCTCTCTCTCTCTCTCTTCTCTCTCTCTCTCTCTCTCTCTCTCTCTCTCTCTCTCTCTCTCTCTCTCTCTCTCTCTCTCTCTCTCTCTCTCTCCAGCACCTTGATACGCGCGGGCCACGTCGTGTTGCGTGCGCGCGGCAACTTCCTCTTCCTCCCCCCGGACCTCCGGGACCCTCTGCACTGCAGTTGGCCTGGCGACCGCCCCTCCCCTCCCTCCCCCTCCCCTCCCCTCCCGGGCCCAGGGCGTCCGCCCCACCCAGCAGCAGCCCAGTGCCCTACAAGGGTTCTTATATCTCCTTCGGGCCTTCGAGCCTTCGGGCCGGCGCGCCCCCTCCGTGCTGCACGTCCCCCGGGTTCAACACTCGGCGAGGCTTGGCGCCTGCACCGGTCCGCGGGGCCGCTGGGCCGCACGACGGCTTCGTCGGCGACGTCCTGCCAGCACGCGCACGGTGTGCGCCGCGCCGCCTCCAAGACCCTCCTCAGCCTTGGAGCGTGCTCATCCCTCAACGCCCCCGCCCCTGGCTTCACCCTGGCTTCGCCCCGGCGCCGCCACGCCTCGAGTACAAAGTTGGTAAACCGCTCGTGCGGCGCGGCGCGGCGGCTTGTAACCTCGCCAGGTATACACACCGTCCGGGTGAAAATATCCACGGGAGAATCTAGTTCGTCGACAAACAAAACACCTTGAAAGTTCGTCCTCGCGAGCGTGGCTCGGCGCGGCCCGCGGAATGAAGGAGGTCGGCGCCGGAGTGCTCAGATGGGCCCCGGGGCCTGGCCGGGACGCCCGGACGCCGGCAGGACGGGACTACGGGCCGCCCTCAGGGGTCACAGATCGCGTCGGATAGCTTTAGCAAGGGGATAAATCCACCCCTTCCCCTCCCCGCCCCCTGGTTATGCATGAAAGCGCCCTAATATCTGAGGACGAGATCGGAGAGGGGGAGGGGGGGGGGCGCCCGGCCCGACATGTCGACTATAAAAGTGTTGTTGTTTCCATGGAAAGAGCAATGGGTCGGCGAAGCGGCGCTCCATTGCCGCTCCCTGCTGTGCGCCCGCCGCCAGCGCCGTCGAGGCCACGGCACCACCCCGTCAGTGTGTTCGCGCGCGTGAGAGAGACAGACACACAAAGAGAGACACGCAGAGAAACACACTCAGAGCGGCAGGGATGTAGGATTCGAACACGGCGTTCGGGATATTGTATTACATGCTCTAGCTAATTCTTCCCCAGTGTCAAAAACAAATGCCCCCGCTCGTCACGCGCTGTTTCCTCGTTCCGTTTTTTCCTTTTTGTTCTTTTTTCTAAAGAGGCGCTCGGTTTACACAACCGACACGCTCTCGGCGAATTATCCGCACTCATTAAACAAGAGCCCTTGTCCCCAATTTGAGAATGAATCCGCCGTGTTCTAAACACCCCGAGGCATTTTGCGGCGTCACGTTTGCCGCTAGTCTTTTTTTTATTTTCGGCTCCCCCTCGCCCGAATAAGCTCGTAAAGGGAGGCATACACCGCGCACTCACACACGCATGCACGGGCCGCGCGCGCGCGTGTGTATACTTTTATATTTTCCCCCTAACCGACGTCATTTGTCTTGCTCGCCGTGTCCCCCAGGTCCCCCAGGGCTTGCCGTGGCGCTACCCACCGCCAGGCCACAGGCCACCAACATCGCAAATTATTATTTCAGATGCGCGCACCCAGAGCAAGCCAAGCCACAGAAAGCCACGTCAAGGGCGCGCGTTCAGCCGGAGAGTCTTTTTTGTACGAGTGTGTGGGCGTGTGTATGAGTGTCGTGTGTGTGTGTGAGCGTGTGTGTGGCGCCGACGCGTCCCGGGTTCGCGCACCCGCGGGGCCAGTGCCATAACCCCCACAATCAGGATATAATGCTCGAGAAGACCGGCATTTTTGCCGGGCTCCCCGAGACTGCCGACTGGCTGCTCGCTCTGCGGCGCCGGGTGCGAACGCTGCGACCGTTTCCTCTCCCTGAAACTAGGCAGTTGTTCGGTATGGCGCAGCCCGGCGCAGCCCGGCGCAGCCCGAGAGAAGAGAGACAGAGAGAGGAAGGGAGAGAGGTGAGTGAGTGAGAGAGAGATAGGTAGGAAGAGGGAGAGACAGGGACGCCCCATCCCCACGGCACGGCCTCCTGGCGGCACACAGATGAACCATCCGTCAAAGTCAACGAGGATGCGCGGAACCACGTGACGCAATAATGTGACCACAGCGCGGCTCGCGTGGCGGTGAGAGGTGGCGTTTGCAGGCCGGGTGTTACGCCGCCAAAAAAAGGGAAAAACAACAACAAAACATCATCATACTGACGACCAGCGGGAAAGCAGCAGCGAGCAGATAGACAATAACGCTGTGGTCAGAATGTGACGTCATCCGGCTTATACAATGGCCGGGCCGTCCAGTAGCCGCTCAAGGATAAACGGGATGGAAACGCGGAGTGGCGCGGCCGAGCGGACTCATCTCGAAAGGACCGACTCTATCAGGCATTCGAATGGGTTACTGCAAACAAAGGGCTTACTGCATGCCAGCCCTGCCAGCCCGAGCGGCGCGGCACAGTGGGCCAGAAGGCCGGTGGAGGCGGCCAAAACTCTAGACGCGTTTTGAGCCCCCGAGCCGCTAAACAGGACTCGAACCGAACGGGTGAGCCCACCAGTGGATCGCTCTCGGAACGAGGAATCCATTGCTGGGGTCACACGTTCGGTTCGAGTCCCATTCAGCGACTCTGGAGCTCAAAAAGAGTTTAGATTTTTGGCCACCTCCATCGGTCTTCTGGCCCACTGTGCACGGGGGGCCCTCGACGACGAGCGCGGTACAACGAGCACCCCGGCGAGTACCGCAGCACCGCAGCCAGCACGACGGCGAGCCGCGCAGGCGCTCCGCCAATATGCAATATGGACATTACAGAGAATGAGTTGGGAAGAAATTACGCCCTGTCTTTCTTGCGGGGCCCGTATTCCGGCCACGTAGGTACGGACCCCCCCCCCCCCCCCGCCCCCGGTCGGGCCCGCCCTCCAACGTGCCCCCCCCGGTGCGCCACTCGCCCTGGGGCCTGCAGAGGTCTTCATAAGAGAGAGAAGATGTATCAATGAGGCGCCTGTGGATCGCAGGGTAGGCAACCCGCTCGGCTCGCGCGTCGGCCGGGCTGGCCTACCCGGTGGCTCGCGGGCGCTACAGGGTTACACGGCGAGGAGGGCGGCGCACCCAGGACGAGTGGACGCCCTAACGACTGGCGGACTGGCCTGGCTTGGCCTGCCTCGAGTGGGGCAACGAGACGACGACGACGACGACGGTCTTCTTGGCGGTAACGAGCTCGCTGCACTGTTATCGTGCTGCCGCCGGGTCGGCCGGGTCTGTGTTTCCAGCGGCCGACGACACTACCCCTCGATAAATTGGAATGGAAACACGCGGACGGGCGGACGGACGGACCGACAGGCAGACAGACAGACAGACAGTCACGCACACACTCACACGGAAGAGATAAGGGGCAGCGCAAGCGGACACTGCGGGACAAAAGTGGCACGAGCAGCACAAGGCGAAAAAAGGGCATTATAGGAAAAAAGCAGAGACTTGGAGAAAGGGGAAAATTGCCATGGACTGTTGGATCCCAATCCCCTTGGCGTGTGTGTGCGTGGGTGTGTGCGAGAGAGAGAGAGAGAGAGAGAGAGAGAGAGAGAGAGAGAGAGAGAGAGAGAGAGAGAGAGAGAGAGAGAGAGAGAGAGAGGGTGTGGGTGAGTGGGTCAGGCTCTCGATAAGCTGAATAAGCTCCGAGGGTCGGTCCGGCGTGGCCGGCATGGCCCGGTAGGAGAGAGAGGGACAGGGGCAGGGGTTGCCGCTCTTCGTTCCGCTCTTGGAATTTTCCGCGCGAATCGCTCTCCTCCGCGTGTGTCCCTTCGCTCTCACTTGGCTCTTGCAGCCGTGCCGCGCCGTGCCGCGCCGTGCCGCGCAGGGCCTCGCCGCCGGAGCGAACGCCCCTCCCTTGTGTTTGTGGGTCGCAACCGGTGCCAAAAAGGAGGCGAGGGGTGACCGGACAAACGAATGGGCCGAGGCGAGGGGCGGGCAAGGGGCGGGCCCGGCGGGGGGAGGAGGAAAGGGGGGGGGAGGAGGAAAGGAAATAATACACCAGCAACTGGGACGGACGCATGCTTACCGGTCGCCGAAAGGTGCCGTGTGTGTGTGTGTGTGAGTGTGTGTGTGTGTGTGTGTGCGTGTGCGCGCGCGCGCGCACGCACACGTCTGTGTGTGTTTGTTTGTCCCCTGCGACAGTAAGTACCAGTGCGCTGTCTCTCCTCAGACTGGCTTTTGCACAAAGCCCCTAACAGGTACGCCCTGCCCTGCCCGGCCCCTCTGTTCCGCCCCACAGCGCTCGTGCGGATGCCTTTTGCAAGTTGATTCAGGTCTCGCTCGCTCGCATCACAGCTACTCCTCGATTTGTTTTCCGGATTTTGTTTCCCGATATTTTGGTCTTGCGGGGAATGTGCGTTAAGTTTCATGAGTTCGCAGCGTCCCGGTCATGCCCCGGACTTTCTGTCTTTTTTAAAAAATTGGTTCTACCTTAAAAGTGCATAATTAAATTCCGGGACCGGGGAAAAACATCAGCATGGAAAGGTTGTGTGTGTTTTCCTCGCACACACAGGATCGGATTTGGCACGTGTGTATTTTCGTATTTTCGTTGGCGACGTGAGGAATGGAAGGAATTCCGGGCGTCAATATTTACCATGCAGCCACCGCGGCAGCCGTCGACAGCCAGCCTTTGCTCTCTCTCTCCTTCTCTCTCCCTCCTGTGGCCATTGTCTCTCTCGCGCCCTCGCTCGCGCCTGTCCTGAAAGAATCTCCGTTTCCCCAGACGATATGGCTGTGTTTCTTCCTGACATCAATCACGCCGCATCGGCGGAGGGAGCGAGACGGGGCGAGCGGCGGTGGGGTCGCGGCGGGCGTGCGAGTGAGACGGGGCGAGAGGCGGTGGGGTCGCGGCGGGCGTGCGAGCGAGACGGGGCGAGAGGCGGTGGGGTCGCGGCGGGCGTGCGAGTGAGGGCACCGCGGGGATTCAAAGCAGAGGCAGCGGCGCCGGGGATAACGCGATAGGTAAAGAAAGGGTCGCCGCAGCGCGAGCTGGCGGTCGTTGTCTCTCTCGCACCTGGACGGGACGCACCATGAGTGCGAGAGAGACAGAGCGACTCGCGCGGCGCAAGCGTGGCGGCAATCACAATCACACATCCAGGCGCCACCCCGGCGGGCCGCCCGGATGTTACGGTGCCACGGAGTGCCACAGTGCGGCACTCTGAGTCCCTGACTGCTCGACGCCGAGGCGGCCGGGCCAGGCGGCCGAGCCCGGGGGGAGCCCTGGGGCGGCCTCGGGGGACTGCAGCGGCGGTGGCGGTGGCAGTGGCGTGGCAGGGCGGTCACTGATTCGTCTGCGACTCGACTGCCGCTCCTATCAGCCGGAATGCCCGCCGCGCCTCCGGGATTAGAGCCAGACCGTTATCCTCTTTGGCACCGGGAGGACCGGGAGGACCGGGAGGCGGGCTAGGGATTGCTTAATCCCCCCACCCCTCCCCCTCGCCCTCTCTGTTCCACTTTCCCTTTATGAAACACCTTGAGAATTTCAAGGGTCCGCCTCTGCGACGCCAGCGGCTTGCCCGAAAGCAGCAGCGTCTTATCGTGTGCACGCAGCGAAGGGCCACGGCGGCACGGCGGCGCCTACACTCTGTTCACTCCGTTGTTTGTGCGCCATCTGCTAAATACACGCCGCCCTACGCCTTGTTCCTTGTTCTCCGCCTTAATTTCGTATTCGTTTGTTTCGTCCTCGCTCTTTTTTGCTCTCCCTCTCTCGCTCTCGCTCCCGCCGCTGTCCTCGCGGAGAGTGTTTCGCTTTGCACCGCGCCGCCCACCAGGCAGCCAGGCACCGCGGTGCCGAGGCGCAAAGCAAGGGCCGCGCCGAGTATCACCACCCCGCCCCGCCCCGCCCCGCCCCGCCACGGTGGAGCCGCCAAATTGATTCATGCATTTAATTAGCGGGAATATGGCGCGAGCCATTAGCAAGCGGGGAAAGCGGGGAAAAGGGACGCAGTTACTTTGCGGCCGGACTGACTGAACCGAAGCGATCAAAAGCGGGGAAGCTCGGCGTTGACAGTTTGCCGCGATGTGCATCGCGACGTGTCGACCGGGCGGGGCGGTCGGGAGGGGAGAGGACACAAGTGCTGTGGTGTGCCCGGGCGTGGTCCGCCCCGCCGCCAGCGACCGCCAGCGACCGCCAGCGACCGCCAGCCCGCAGCGCATCTTCACACCCGCCTCGCTTTGATGTGGCCGCCCCGCCCCGCCCCGGCCCGCCCCGGCCCGCCCCGCCCCGCAATTGAAAGCCAGCCAAAGTCAATGGTGCTCCCGTGCAGCTTCTGTCAGACTATTGTGTCCCACTCCTCGAGCTTGTCTGTCTGATTGGCGGAGTCTTTGACTCTCTGTCTGTTTTGTCCGCGCGACAGTGTGCTCGACTGTGTGTCCGTGCCACAGTGGGTCCGTACGTCTGGATGTCGTCTGCGCCTTTTCATTAATAAAATGGAATTTGATTTTTTAGCAGATGATACCTTCACACTTGAAACATACTTAAAACTACTATACACATGAAGGTGTCAGCGTGCTTTTACTCTCGAGTCCAGAAACGAAGCGCGTATCCTAAACTATATAATAGGGGCTGGCTGCCAGGGCGGGCTGGTGCGTGTGGCTGGCTGGCTGGCAATGAGGCGCAGCCTGCGCGGAATTCGACAATCCCTCCACGGTACAGCGCCAGCGGCACCGGGCCTAAACAATGGCACCCCCTCCTCGCTCGCGACGGCCTGCCACGGACTGCGCGCAACATTGACAATCCCTCCCCGCCTGCCACGGCGCGGAATATCGCGCAACAATGCCTCCCGATTCGGCCCGGCCCGGGGCACTCGGGCCAGCTCGGGCTCGGCGGCGGGCGGTGCAGGCCACAGCTCGGCACGGCTAGTACCAAAGTACCAACACCGGCCACCTCGCTCGGGTCTATATATTTTGTTTCATACACAATTTTAATTACTATCTTTGGAATGAGCCCGCATACTACCCCGTATAGGGAAACCAAACGAGTATTAACCGAGAAATTTGAAAGGGAAAAGAAAAAATTTAACTCTACACCCCCTCCCCAGTCTTAATGGGGAGGCCTCCTGCTTTACTTCGGTGTTCGGGATGGGAACCGGTGCTATCAGGTACCTGGGGTTAATCCCGTCAGCGACCCAAGCGTTCGCCGGGGGACCCAGTAGGACCCCAAAGCTCAGGCAGCTGGGTGAGAGCACCCAGTACGAAGCTCTTTGAGGGGCGGGACGTAGAGTGAGACGACAGAGAGACAGAGAGAGACTCAGACAGAGAAGAGGTTTGGTGGGAGCTTCTTGTTTTCGTAGGGTTGGTTGTGTACCCCATGGTACCCCCACTGTCCGGCGCTCCCGTACCGAACATACAGCGTTTTAGGCCAGCTTCAAAGGACTTATCATCGCCTCCCCGACGAGTCAAGGAGGCACCACCCGCAACCACACACCGGATGGTCTGGATTGATGGATCAAATACTCCATCGCTCCAGTGCCGAGGCCAACCCGCCGAAGCGGATTGCTTTTTAGACACCCACAGCGGAGTGGCCAGGTGAATGTGACTCTGACCACTACGCTATCACGCTTGTACGTCTGGCAGCGTGTTGGACGACGGGTTTGAGTTGCACTGGGAGGAAGGCGGTCGAAAAATGTAGTGAAATGATGGGATTCGATCCCCGGATCCCGCCATCGGGATCACACGACTTTACGCTCTCGGCCACCACGGCCCATGATGAGGGGACCGGCGTGAGGTGGGTTCTTGACGCAACAGGACTCGACCGACCCGGTCAAAATTTCGCAAGAAGTTGGGGGAGTCGAACCGCCGACCCTAACATTGGGAACCGACGCCTCTACTCCCTGGACCACCACGTCCCATTCACGGAGTGGGCTCACGTTCACGGGTTTCAACCGCACTGGGTGAGGCAGTAAAATTAAATGGAAATATTTGTTAGGAGTCGAACCTCCGGCATGTGGGTCCGTTGCAAACGGCTCCGCTCGGATGGCCTCGAACCACCACCCGTAGGACAGCAAGTCGAAAAAACTTTTGTGACGCTGGTATTTGAACGCCGGCCTGCGGTAACTCGATCCCACGTCTCTAACCTCTCGGCTATCACAGCAGTTGTGAAACGCGACGGATCATCTGCTTTCATTAACGTTCGTTGAATGAGATTTTTTTATTCTCCAGTCTGTCTATTTGTCTGGGTGTCTGTCTGTCTGTCTGTCTGTCTGTCTGTCTGTCTGTCTGTCTGTCTGTCAGTCTGTCTGTCTGTCTGTCTGTCAGTCTGTCTGTCTGTCTGTCTGTCTGTCTGTCTGAGAGTCTGAGTGTCTGTCTGCCGTCGGTGTCCCCGTCTGCGACCGTCGATTCGCCAGCGTGGCCCCTAAGTCCCGGGCAAGCCGAGGGGCAAGCCCTTTCATTGGCCCCTCCCCTCCCCCTCCCCTTCCCCTGTCATCTTGCCGCTGACTGGCCGCCTCCGCGCCACAATCCACCGCCTAAGCCCGCCATGCCTCGTCGCCCGGGAAAAGACTGCAGCAACAAACACCATTACGTGGCAGACAGACAGATAGACGGACAGGCAGGCAGGCAGACGGACGGACAGACACAGACAGACAGACAGACTGCGGCCCCAACATTACCTCGGGCCACAACTTGGAGGAGGCCCTCCACATGGCGTCGGCGCGCGCGAGAGACGGCGAGAGACGGCGAGAGACCCCCCGCCGGGGCCCCGACGGGGACGATGACGGAGGGGCGACGCTCGTGATCGCTCTTTGTCACACATCATATGTCGCCGGAGATGTCGGGCAGCCGGGCCGGCACGTAGGAGCCATAGCCTACAACTTAAACGGGCGGAGGGGCTGCGGGGGGAGGGGCAGGGGGAGAGGGGAGAGGGGGAGGGGCGCACGTGACCGCCGTGCCGTATTCGCAGGAAGGGCTCCAAGTGACCGAAGTGACCGAAGTGACCGCAGCGCCGTCATCTGCGGCTTCCTCTCTCCTTTTCGTTCCTTTTCTCGCGTGAACTTATTTACGGGGAAAGTAGAGATTTCCTCCACCGCCGTCCCTCTCTCTCTCTCTCTCTCTCTCTCTCTCTCTCTCTCTCTCTCTTCTCTCTCTCTCTCTCTCTCTCTCTCTCTCTCTCCACGCGCAAAAAAACATAATAATATGAAAATAATTAATTTCTCATGAGAAATGACGACGCATTCTCTGCTGAATATTCAAGCAGCGCCGAAACCGCAGACTTGCGACCTTCCCAGGCTGCGAGGCTGCGAGGCTGCGACATTCAAATGCCACCCTCTGCCCGTCACCGCTCCGCTCTGCTCCCACGCGCCGACCGCGGCCCACCACGGGCACCCACAGTGGTCGCACAAAAAGCAACTCGCGGACACCCGCGACGCAGTCAGTTAGGAGCACGCCCCAGCAGTCAAAGGGCCGTGGGTTCAAATCCCGACCTTTTTCTAATCTTCTTCATCTCTTTCAACTCTTTTCCTCCCCAGCATTTTATATTCGGATGATAATGATCTTTGTTCCCGGGCAGCGAAGCGTTGCCGCTGGAGTTCTTCGGGCATCCTCAGGTGGGGCGTTGGGGCCCGGTAGGCCCGCTCCATTAGTGCTGGACCGCCCCCCTCCCCCCCCCCTCCCCCACCCACTTTCACTCTTAACGCGCAACTCCGGCTTGTCCCGGGGGATGCCATTACACCACGGCGGCCGAGTCGGCCGAGTGGACTTGTAAAAACTTAAACGGCCACAATTATTGCCGTGCATCCGCCTGGCTTAGCCACGCCGTGCCAGGCCGTGCGGACTACATTGATTTCCCCCGCGTGTACTAGTCCGCTAGGCCGCTAGGCCGCCGATAATGCGCGGCCTAAGCCGTGACAGACAGGCACGGCGACGTGGCCGTCGACGCGGTGACCAGCATTGACGGCCTCGTGGCCTCGCGGTCAGCGGGGAGCTCTGCCACCACCAGCCCGACGGCCGCCAGCTGTTTGGAGCCAGTTCGCACCACTCAGACCGTGCCAAAAAGAAAAAAAAACCACGTAAAAGAAAAAAATGGTGGGATTCGAACACCGGTTTCTGATGCTCGAAATCAACGCGTTTACGCTCTCGGCCACGCCGTTTTCCAGCATTCAACCGTTGAAGCGGGGCTGACGACGCGGCCGCCTCCCCGCGTTTCCAGCTTCCAGGCCGGTGCGTGCGGGCCGCTCGGGCCGCTCCCTTAAGTGGCCTGGAGGGGGAGACACAGTGGCAGTCAGGGCCAGGGTCGCCGAGTTGATTACACCGTGAGGGGCCGCGGCAGAAGGGGGAGGGGGAGGAGGGGAGGGGGTGATATCACAGTGGGGGCGCAGGGAAATGGCCGTGTGAGTGGCTGAGCCCAAAACGCCACCGACTGTATATTAATTTCCCACGCATCAATGGGCCGATAATTACGGGCCGGAAACGTAGCGGCCCCTCCCCCTCCCCTCCCCCTCCCCTCCCCCCCCCTCCCCCGGCCCTACCCGCGGCCCCCTAGGCGTTTACCGCGTAAATGGGCAGCGACGCGGGGCCATGGCGGCCGTTGTACCGCCGACAGGGCCTGCTTAATGTGCAGCGGGAAGCCTTTACGCCTCCCCGGAGGCCGTGGGCGCGGACGTGCCGCGGCTGACAGCGACAACGACGGTGACCCCACAGGGCCACGCAGGGCCACGCAGGGCCACGCAGGGCCACGCAGGGCCCGCAGCCACGCAGGGCACGCAGGGCCACGCAGGGCCACGCAGGGCCACGCAGGGCCACGCAGGGCCACGCAGGGCCACGCAGGGCACGCACACGCAGGGCCACGCAGGGCCACGCAGGGCCACGCAGGGCCACGCAGGGCCACGCAGGGCCACGCAGCCACCGCAGGGCCGCGCAGGGCGGCACGACAGGGCCACGCAGGGCCACGCAGGGCCACGCAGGGCCACGCAGGGCCACGCAGGGCAGCAGGGCACGCAGGGCACAGCCAGCAGGCCACGCAGGGCCACGCAGGGCCACGCAGGGCCACGCAGGCACGCAGGGCCACGCAGGTGCCACGCAGGGCACGCAGGGCCACGCAGGGCCACGCAGGGCCACGCAGGCCACGCAGGGCCACGCAGGGCCACGCAGGGCACGCAGGGCCACGCAGGGCCACGCAGGGCCACGCAGGGCCCCGCAGGGCCACGCAGGGCCACGCAGGGCCACGCAGGGCCACGCAGGGCCACGCAGGGCCACGCAGGGCCACGCAGGGCCACGCAGGGCCACGCAGGGCCACGCAGGGCCACGCAGGGCCACGCAGGGCCACGCAGGGCCACGCAGGGCCACGCAGGGCCACGCAGGGCCCCGCAGGGCCAGCAGGGCCACGCAGGGCACGCGGGCCCCGCAGGGCCACGCAGGGGCCCCGCAGGGCCCGCAGGGCCACGCAGGGGCCCCGCAGGGCACGCAGGGCCAGCGGGCCACGCAGGGCCACGCAGGCCACGCAGGGGCCCCGCAGGGCCACGCAGGGCCCCGCAGGGCCCCGCGGGCCACGCAGGCCACGCAGGGCCAGCGGGCCACGAGGGCCACGCAGGGGCCCCGCAGGGCACGAGGGCCACCGGGGACGCAGGGCCACGCAGGGCCACGCAGGGCCACGCAGGGCCACGCAGGGCCACGCAGGGCCACGCAGGGCCACGCAGGGCCACGCAGGGCCACGCAGCCGGGTGCCGTCTCGGGTGGCGGCAAGACAGTAACTCGGAATGCCGCAATTCAGGAGTCGTCAGGGGGGCGGCGACAAGCAGAGCGACAAGCTCCACACGCCGACAGGGCCGTCAAGGTGCCACAGTGTTGCACCGAGCACCGTGCTCGCACCTGCACTGTGCAACAGTGCACCGGAACGGGCCTGGCAGGCGGACAGTCACCGGCAGACACCGATAGACACGGTTGAGAAGGTGGAACCACGGGAAGCGCCTGCGGCAGTCGAGGGAGGCATCCCGGTGGTCATGTCTGCGCGGCGGGATGGCCTACCCTCGTCTTCGCAGGCGGTCTCGAAGGTTTCCACAACCGCATTTGTTCCGTTGGGAGCTCACGCTGGCTCGTTGATGCCATCGTGGTTTCGGTCCGAGTGTCATTTAAGACCAACAACCAGAATGCTCAAAGGTCTGAACTTGACAGCCAGCCCACGCACCGCCCGATATTGCACGCGCCAAAGGGGCGGCGGTAAAACAGTCAAAGTTTCGTCCCGTCTCTCTCTCCCCCTCTTGCACTGGCCGCGGCGAGGTCGCCGCGAATGCGCGCGCTGACCCGCACCATCCCGGACCGAATCTCGGCTCTCGTAGGGCATTCCTTGGCCCGGGGCGTCGTCGCGAATATCGAGCCTCCTGCCTCGTATCCAATATATGTGGGCCCGCCCCGCCCCGCCCCCATCCTTGCCAGGGCGCGGGCCGCACTTTGGCCGCTTGCCTCTTCGAGTCTTCGCTCGCGGCCTCGCAGATCCCGGGCCGGATTGGTCCCGGGCCGAGCAAACAGGGAGGTCGCGGCAGTAAAGGCGGCCCGGAGCCCGGTCTGCAACAACTCGCTGGAGGCAGAGGGCGCGCGGCCGGCAGGGAGCACGGCGGGGAGGACGGCGGGGAGGACGCGGAGGCACGGAGGGCCAAACGGCGCCAGGTAATACAGCACCGCGGTTGTGCAATCAACATCCAACATCAACATGCCATCAACCCTGAGGGCCGGCCTGCCGTCCGCCGCGCCACGTCCGCACTCCGCACAGCGAGCCGCACAGCGAGCCGCACAGCGGGGAGGCGCGGCGCCACGACCCGGCTGGCCCCCCGCGCGCGCATTAAATGTGCACCATCCCGACACAACGGGGGGGGGGGGGGGGGGGAGTCTGCGTCCACAAAACGAAGCAACATGCACTTTCCGCGCGAGGATTGCAGCGTGCTTCATTGCGTATTCCGTTCGACAAAAAAATGCGACCTGGGTTTTGTTTGATCCCGCGGGTTTTAAAAATAATCCACTCGTACCTTCTGAGCTGGCGCTTGGACAGGATGAGCACCATGAGGGCGAAGTTGGCGGCCATGCCGAGCGAGCCGAGGCAGAAGATGATGGCGGCCTCGGTGGTGCCGCCGGGGTGGCACTGGAAGGCGGGCGACGAGCTGATAGACACGTTGCCCGAGCCCAGGCCGCCGCTGCCCAGCCGGAGGTTGGCGCCGATCATGACGGCGGGGCCTGCAATGTAAGGGGGAACAGTCAGTCGGGCTACTTGGCGGCCTGCTGGGCCTGCTGCGTCGTCGTGGAGTTTGTAAAGGCCGAGGACTCGCCGCACAGTGGGCCAGAAGACCGGTGGCGGCGGCCGAAACTCTAGACGCTTTTCGAGCTCCAGAGTCGCTAAATGGGACTCGAACCGGACGTGTGACCCCACCAATGGATTCCTCGTTCGGAGAGCAATCCATTGGTGGGGTCACACGTTCGGTTCGAGCCCCATTTAGCGACGCTGGAGCTCAAAACGCGTCTAGAGTTTTGGCCGCCGCCACCGGTCTTCTGGCCCACTGTGCGCCGTCGTCCACACCACGCTCGCCATAACCCCCGAGCGTGATGACGCTCAGTGAACGGGGATTAGTCCACTAGGCCATAATATCGTGTATCGGCGACCCTGCCGGCTGCTCGGGGGTGGGGATTTAGGACAAGGGAATTCTAAGGGGAATTACTGGTCGTCTTGGTCGCCCTGCGGCTTGGCGGGCTTGGCCACCGGATTGACCCCACCCCCACCCCTCCCCGAAGTGGGTCCCCAGGGGTTCAAATCGAGCGGGGCGCCGCCGCGACTGTCTGTCTGCTGGCGCAGGCGGTACACTCACTGCCAAAGAGAGGAACCATGGTTCGATACATCGATATTCGTGATGCACTATCAGCCAAAAACAGGTACCATTTTGGTTCGATACATCGATACCCGTGGTACACTGCTAAAAAAGAGGTGGTTCGATACATCGATATCGGTCCGGATGACCCTGTCGCCTCCATTTGCGAGCACTCCGTTTCACTGCGCAGCTCTGCGGCCGAACCGCCGCCAGGCTGCGGCTTTTGCGAATAAACGGACTGCCGCTGCGTGCGGACGCGAACGCGGTGCGGTCCCAGTGGAGTCACTTCCAAAAAGAAAAAAAGAAAAGAAAATGGAGCAAAAGTGTCGCACGGGTTCCACGAACCGAACACCTGCATAGAGTGCGGGAGCCACACTGCAGCACAATAAAGCCTTTTTTGCTCTTTGAACACCGCGTCGTTGCCAGCCTAGCACCCCACCGCCGCATGGAAGGCCGCCCAGACAACACCGTGTTGTTGTTGTTGTTGCTGTTGTTGTCGCGCTCGTGTTGTTTGTTTTTCTTTCCGGCGACTGTCACCATAATTTCTGGGCCCTGGTGTGTAATCTGACAAAATGGCTCATAGCGCGCGGGGCGGCGCGACACTGTGTGTTGCGACACTGTGTGTGTGGCGAGGCCAGGCAAGGCCTGATTGTGCCGATCATTTGGCCAGCCGATACGTCCTCCAGCAAGGTATTGAATGAATAAAACACGAGGCGCGCCCTGTGTGTCTGTGTGTGTGTGTGTGATACTGAAAGAGAGTGTGATTGTGTGTGTGCGTCACCGAAAGCTGCCCCCAACGTAGTGTGGCCGGGATTCATCCGATGCGATCGGACCAACAAAGGCGCGACACGCCTGTAATTAAAAGCAAACAGAATACGGAATGCCCCGTGCAGGTGTCGCATCGCCTGTCTCTCTCGCTCTCGCGCACTCACGGGGCGTCCCGTAAGGGGGCGAGAGAGACGGAGATAGCAGGGGGGCGGCGCGGGGTGCTGACGGAGTGTTAATGAAGGCGGCCGAACTTTGCAAGTAATAGGGCGCCGCACTGATTGAGGACGGAGAAGTAAACCAAGTCGCCGCCGCGCTGCCTGCCTGCCTGCCTGCCTGCCTGTCCCCAGGGGCCGTATCACACTGGCTCGTCCCGGTGCAAAAAAAGAACGCGATCAGTGTGGAAAAAAGAAGAAGCTACGAGCTCGTTTTGTTGTCGCCCCACACCGCAACGCCGCCTGGCCTATTTCGCATAACTTGCCGGCGCGGCCGAGTTAGTTAGGGCACCGAGGTCTGGCGCCCGGGGCGCGGGTTCGACTCCCGGCGACACTAATTACTTTTACTTGGGCCCGGCGGCCCGGCGGCCCTGCGGCCCCGCGGCGCGACACCGCCGCCCCCGGGGCGCCCTTGGCATATTGAATTGTTTGCCTGGCAGGCCTCCCCTCGCCCTTCGCCCTCCGCGCTGGACGGAGATCTCTTCGTCCGACCTGCCGTGCCTGCCGTGCCCCCAGCTGATTAGCGTGAAATTAATTTCGCGATTAATCGCATCCAGACCTGTTCATCCCTCGCGGGGCCTGGCCGGCCTAGGCCTGGCTGCTTGCCGCAGAGCCGAAGATGGGGAGGCGCAAACAATCCCCCCCCCAACCCCCCAGCCCGCCCCCGTTTCAACACTTCCCAATCCGGGGTCCGTTTGCTCCGGCCTCCCCGGCCTCCACTCCATTAGGCATCTACACTGCCAAGTCGTTATCTGTCGTCACGCCGTCATCTTTCCGACTGCAAGTTTCACGCGTTACGGCGAGCAAACGACCAACAAAAACAACAACCAAAGCAATAACTCTCAAGTGGCATCGAACCCGTGACCTCCAGCTTCGCTCACCGGTGCGCCAGCGCGCTCGGCTGCTGAGCCGTACGTGTCACGCCGCCGCCCAGGCGAGACGCCTTGATCGAGGCGCAAGGATGTTGATAGTCTGACACGCCCCTCATGGGAATACAAGGTGTGCGGGTGATTTATAGCCGTCGGCGGCCCGAATCCCCCGCATCCGCGTTTTGTGCCGTCCCTGCATATTTTCCAGGCGAGGCGTCCGGGGCGCCATGCGGGGCGCGGGGCCGTGGGGGCGCGGGGGCCGCGGGGGGCGCGGGGGCTCAGGGGAGGCTCATCCCGGCTCTGCGAGGACCTTAGCTTCTCGCCAAAGACTGTCTCACGTCGTGCCGTTTTTTTTTTATTTTTCAAAACTTTCTGTTACTTTTTTTTTTTTTGAGGAGGAAGTATACTTGTAAAGAAACCATTGAAAACACTGCAGTGTGGGTGCGGCGTTGCGTGGCGTGGCGCGGCGGGGCGCGGCGGGGCGCGGCGGGGCGCGGCGGGGCGCGGCGGGGCGCGGCGGGGCGTTCCTAACGCAGTGCGGCGGGCCGTGGCGCGGCGACTTCACGCTCGCTTGGACGGCAAGCCCGAGGGCCATGGACCCGGCCCAGCCAAGCCCGGGGCGCGGAGATGCAGTCACACTGCCTCAGCACCACACCGGATGGGAGGTTCAGTTTCGCAGCTCCAGCAACTTGGATGAAAGTTGTTTATGAAATCCAACGCTTGGCCGGCCCACCCGGAGTTTGCACCCCTGCAGGGCCCTGCTGTGGCTCTCCATGCTCTGCGGCGATCCTCGCTCGCTGCGTGCCTCGGCGCCGCGGCCTTATTGTTTCCAATCTTGTTCATTTCTGTCGCCAGCGCGCTGCAGCGCCGCCATCCCGCGGGCCGGCCAGCGGACCGGGCGGCGCGGGCGGCCCGCCACAAAGGAAACTTGTATCCCCCGCACCGGCGGGGCCGGCGGGGCCGGCGGGGCCCCCACCCCACGCCATGCTCCCTCCTCTGCCTCCACGCTGCGAACCGTGAGATCTAGCCGATCCCGAAACCAGGACCAAGTTATTGCGCCAGTGAATCGCCCCGGAGTTTCAATCTGCTCTTCCAAGCAAGCGGGCCGCCCAGCCAGGCAGACAGGCAGCCAGGCAGACAGGCAGCCAGGCAGCCAGGCAGGCAACCAGCGCCGCCTTGGACGCGACTTTGGCTGCGACTCCGTTGCTCCGGGCGAGGCCTCCAATGCAAAACACGACACGCGTAGAGTTCCGCCGCACTTGAACGCAACAACAAACAACAACAATAACATGCACCGCGATTCGCTGGCTTTGGTGTTGCGCTCTGGGCTCGTCTCGTCGCCAGGACTCCGGGGGTCTCGGAAGCGCCGGCGAGGTGTCCTCCAGCTCTGTCCCCGCGGCCCGGGCCAGCGTTGGGGCCACAGTCCCGGGCCAGCCAGACCCTGGGGACGAGAAGGCGGGCAAAAGAAGATATTGGTGGGGAGGGGGGGGGGGGGGGGCGCACGTGGATCAGCACGGCAGCATCTGGCGCTCGCAGCTGCCGCATCTGATGACTAACGCTGGAGAAATGTTTCCTTGGTTCGTCATTTCCTCCCTCTTCTTCGCACTAGCAGCCTGCCTGCCTGCCCGCTGGCCCCCCAGGACTTCGAGAAGTCAGCTCCGCGCCGCTTTGCGCTCAGAACGATCAGCGGGAAGAATTATTGCGAGGCGCTTCGAGTGGAGTGTCTGTCGCGCTGATGGGTGCCTCCAATTATTGGGAACGGAACGAGGACGGTTGGTGGAAGTGCACTGTTAGTGGCTCTGAAGGTAGCGTATTAAGGGAGAGTACTCACGGCAGTTTCCCGAGTTCAAATACTTTAATAAAAACAGCCATTTCCGCTCAATGAATCAAAATTTGTTTTCGTCTTTGAGTGTCGAAAATTGAGCGACTGGGGCCGCGAGGACGGGGCAACGACTGACGCCTTCATCAGTGGAGTGGCAAAACCCTCGGGCCGCCCCACTCTTGAAGCGGCCGGGATTTTAATTGCAGCTTCTGCAGGGGCCAACTACCCGCCGCCACCAACGGTAGCGCAGCGCAGCCGACGATTATACGTTCGACAAAGCAAGCCCCCCCCCCTCTTCCCTCTGTCTCCCTCGCGCTCCTGGGTGGCATGGAGAGAGAGCGAGAGAGAGAGAGAGAGAGGGGAGAGAGAGAGAGAGAGAGAGAGAGAGAGAGAGAGAGAGAGAGAGAGAGAGAGAGAGAGAGAGCGGCGAAGCCCTGCTCGGAATCAGCCCGCTGGAGGGCGAGGAGGGGCTGGAAAACACTAACGAAAGGCAGGGGAGGGGGAGGAAATAGGCTTCTCCACACGCCCCGGCTAAATCCCAGCTTATTCTGATCCACTGGGCACCTCGACTCGCCCAGCGCGCCTTGACTCGGCTTGCGACGCGACAGCAGCCGTATCGGCGCCCCGTAGATAACGCTGCCGTATTCCACGCACGACAAACAAAACAAAAAGGAGGAGGAGAGAGAAAAAAAAATCAAGTCAACAGAATGAAACAGGGTTCCATCTTCTTCTTGGCGGCGTCGCGTCGGCGCTGCCGGTATCCACGAACTCGATTCTGCACTCAACGTAGCGCGCGTCAATTTGAATACAAGGAGGGGCGGTGCTGCCGCGCCGCCGCCCGTCCCGATCCCCCCCCCCCCATGCATCCTTCGTGCACTTCATGTCCGCCTCCCCCTCCCCTCCGCCGCCCGACAGCGCACTGGACTGCAGTCCGGCTGACCCGCCTCGTCGCTCGGCCCGCTCGGATTCAGCGCACAGATATAGTACATCCCCTGCAACTTTGCCCCGGCTCCGCCAGGCTCCAGCCAGGCTCAGCTGGGCAGCCGGGACGTGCCAAACCGAAATGGCGCGGCCGGCGCTTCGCCCCACCACCAGAAAGAGAATTTTATATTATCTGAAATGTATCCTTCCTCTTCTGCTGCCCTTGCCCTCCACTCCGGCCGGCCTCTCGCTGCCTCTCAGGCTTCAGGCTCCTCCCCGCCGTGCGGCGTGCACTCTCTGGCCCGACCGACCGACGCCGCCAAACTGAAAAAGTTTCCATCCGATGCGCGACGCGCCCCGACCGCCCTGACCCGCACGCAGCCACTCTCATCGATTCGGACCGGACGGTGTTTTCCCGAACCACGCAAGGTCGCAGCACTTTTAGTTTTGGTCCAGGGTGGAGTATTGGTTGTGCATGTGGTCTTTTCGACCTCCCTTTTCTCCTCCGGACGACGCACCGTACAGTGAATCAATACACAACTGAAACTATCTTTCAGAGAAAGACACGCTTAAAAGGCTAGCCAAACAAAGTAAAGAAGACAGTTTTTTCTCGTCAAGCACTGTGTACTTCTACTTGGCCTGTGTCGTGTAATGAAGTGCAGCCACTGCGCTGGTGAGTGATGTGGGGCCGGGGGGGGGGGGGGGGTCCAGGACTCTACATGGGACACAGAGGCAGACATCAATCACTCCAGACACCCCCACCGCGACCAGCGCGGCTCTGGACAAGGGCAACAAACTACACTGGAAAAAATAGGAGAGACAACAAAAAAAAGAAAAGAAAGGAAAAGCACCTCGCAAAACTATGTGCCCTTGTTTTGCGGAGGGGACATTAGAGCAGCAGTTGCTGTCAGCAAAACCGTGGGTACCCCAGCAGGGCGCGGACACAGGAAGGGACTATGTGGGCCGCCAACTGCAACCCCCTAAAAAAATGTTTTTTTTTCAAAAAGCGGGGGGGAAATCCATAAATTGGATGGCTTTGAAGTCAGAGTGGCCGGGACAAAATGTCATTAAGAACCGAGCCGTGCCTGGCCATTGGAAAGGCCCAGGCGAGGGCGATGGCGCCGAGTCCGAACGACGAGATCGTTCTGCGCGATAGCACTAGCTGCGCGGATGGCGGATGCCGAGTGGCAACGCTACCTTCCCCGCCTGTCGCGCCACTGCGCGCGCCGCTGCGCCACTGCCAATTCCAGCCGCCTGCCAGTCTGGATGCCGCGGGCCGCGGCCCACACTGAGGCGCCACCGCACTGCCGCCTGTCGAGCGCGTCGCTCGAATCCAGCAGCACCCAGCATCCAGACGCCCAGCCCGCCGTGAAGGACGCCCTCCCGGGGCTTACATCGGGAACGTCGGCCGCCGCGTAGTGCTCGGCGCCCTGGATGTCCTCGATGTCCTGGATACGCACACGGTTCATTTATTTTACTGCCGCCCCGCCCCGCCGCGGCTTGAATTACGCCTGATTTCGACTCAGTCTCTGGCTGCGCCGCTGCGCGCTTTTCGCCGCGCTGGAGGGAAAGCGGAAAAAAAGAGAAAACTCAACAACATGGAGTTCCGTGCCGCTCCTGCTGGAAGTGTCCAACTACTTTAATTAGTTCCCGCGCGAATTCCTTCTCTCGCACGCGGAGCGCGGAGCAAGGCGCGGGGCGACGCCTGGCAGTGGAGCTGCGGGCCGAGAACAGTAAGAAGCAGATCGCAGATAGGCCGTGACGACTGGGGATGGATTGGACCAAGGCCGCCGCCGGGGCGGGTCCTGGTGGGGGTCGACGGCCAGGGTAAAAAGCCACCGTGAATGGGGGCCACGAAAAATAGGGCGGTAGGTCCGCAGCGCTCGCCAGCAGCGCCACGCACGGCGCGGCCCGGTTGAAGACAGGGAGAGAGGGGGCTCCGTTACCGCCATAACACCGTCACAACTTCCACAACTCGCCGGACCGGGCCCAGGGGCGGCCCAGGGGCGGCCCCGTCGAGGGTGGGGGTGAAACAAACACCCTGCCTCCGCGTCCCTCCGCGCCGCGGTCCCCGCCTCGCCGTGAGTGAGACGGAGAGCGCCTGAGTCAGCGCCCCAAGCTCGCCGTGGGTGCGACGGAGAGGGCCTGAGTCAGCGCGCCGCCGCACCCCGTAAACACTCGCTGAAAACTGCGATGGCCCATTCGGGCTTTTGCCCCCAGGCCTCCCTGCCGGGACCGCCACACTGGGGGCGGCGCGGCGGAGGGGTGGGGGTTGCTGTTGTACATTGCAGAGGCGATGTGGTGGCCGGGCCGGGCGAAGCGAGGGCGCCAAACGGGCTGCTGCAGCGGCGCGGCGACGCGGCGACACTGGCGAACGGGCACCACCGAGGCGGCGAAGTTGACGCATGCCCGGCCCGGCCCGGCCAGCACTGGCGAGCATCCCCTGGATTGCCGCTTGACGGCGACCTGGCGGCGTGCCAGTCACGGCGACGACGACGACGAGGGCGAGGGGATTGACACGTCGCCGGGTTGAACGCGCTGTAAAGTAAGACAGTGAGGCAGCGCGGCTTCTCCTCGTCGTCCTCGTCGTCGTCGACACTCAATATCGTAAAATCGGGCCAGTGAAAGACGCAGTAAAGAGCCGAAATGAGGCAGGGGCCCAGGGGGAGGGGGCAGCGCGGCAGCGCTCGCAGTGAGGGAGCGCGGTGTCCGCGGGGCGCCCTCTCCCCCACCCCTCCGCGAGGACGCCGCCGTTGTATTTTCTGTCTTATCTCCGCTCGGCGGACGGGGCGAGGAAATTGTTGAATAACACGAGTCAAGGGTGGCGATCCGGCTTCGGCCGACGAACGCGTGAGACACATCCCCGCCCCGCCGCCGCGCTGGCCGAGCTGGCTGCGGGCCGTGCCGGCCGAGCTGGGTCCGCTCCAGCAGCCGCAACGTAAATCTGCGCGACTTGGCCGACGTGCCCGTAGACCCGGCCAGCTCGGACAAGTGCGTCATCTCGGAGGGACGCCGTCGTCGGCGACGTCGTGAACGGGCCGAGGACGAGGGCCGGCCGCCCGGCAAGGCACGTCTTTTAACTCAAGTGGGGCGGAAGCCTTGCTGGGAGCAGCGCAGCGCCGGCGAGGGTCAGATTGGCCGGTGCTGCCGTGACGAACTGCCTGTATTTGCATAACGCGGACAGCGTCACACAGACACGGAGTGGCCCACACACACAGACACACACAGGGCAAAAGGGGCGGACGACGGAGCGCCAGAGGCCGGAGGGCGCCTGGGCACCGGCGGGACCCCGGAGGGGCCCGGCCCGGAACAGCGCACGTCCGCGCCGCGCCGTGCCGACCCTGCCCACCGCACTGTGGGAGCACTGTAGGGAAGGAGAGGTTGCCGGGGGGACAAAACGCTCTGAGCAGTCACCTTTTGGATTGGGCCGGTGTAGGAGGCGAACTGTACCCGTCGGCGCAGAGTACCCCCGGGTGCACAACGCCTAGGGCCATAGTACCCTGGGGTACATGACGACTAGGTTCAATGTACCCAGGGGTACAATTCGCCTAGGTGCCAGGTGAATTGTACCCCGGGTACAATGCGGCTAGGCGAAATGTACCCCGGGGTACATTTTGCCTAGGCTTATTGTATCCCCTGCCGGCCGGAGGAGGATGCACGTCGCCTGGGCGCAATGCATCCCCCCCGGATACAAAGAACCTAGGCGAGGAGTATCCCCTCGGCCGGCCGGAGGGGGATACAAAAAGCCTAGGCGCAATGCATCCCCCCCCCCGGATACAAAAATCGAGAAAAAAAGAAGAAAAAAGGGGGGCCCTTCTCCCACCTCCGCACACAGGTCGGAGGGCCGCCTGCAACTTCGGTGGATCGGGGGAACCGGTGCTTTACAGGCGGCGACCCCAGGGGTTCTCGTCTGTATATGGGCCGGGCTTGAAGGGCGGGTTTGACAGTCTCTCTCTGCCTTGAGAGCCTTTGCTTTTCGCGGGGTGGTCTGTACCAAATGTACACCCGCTGTCCGGCGCTCTCTACCAAACATACAGCTTGTTTAAGGGCCAGCTTCAAAGGACTTATCATCTCCTCCCGACGAATCAAGGAGGACCCACCCGCGACCAATTACGGGTGGCTGGATTGACGGATCGAATACTCCGTCGCTCCAGTGCCGAGGCCAACCCGCCGAAGCGCAGTTGCTTTTTAGACACCCCAGCGGAGTGGCCAGGTGAATGTGACTCTGACCACTACGCTATCAAGCTTGTACGGCTGGCGTCGTGTTGGACGACGGGTTTGAGTTGCAGTGGAAGGAAGCCAGTCGAAAAATGTAATGAAATGATGGGAGTCGATCCCGGGACCCTACTGCCGGGACCGCACGACTTTTGCCGCTCGCCCACCACGGCCCACGATGAATGGAGCGGCGTGAGGCGGGCTCTTGACGCGACAGAAATGGACCGACCCGGTCAAAATTTCACAAGAAGTTTGGGGAGTCGAACCGCCGAACTCAGCACGGAGAAGCGACGCCTCTACTCCCTAGACCACCACGGCACTTGCAGTTCGTTGGCTGAAGTCACGGTTTTCAACCACACTGGGCGAGGCAGTAAAATTAAATGTTAATGTTCTTATAGGAATCGAACCCCCGACGTGTGGGACTGTTCTACTACACGGCTCCGCTCTGATGGCCTCAAACCGTTCCACAAAAGAAAGGAAATCGAAAAAAAAAATTTGAGATGCCGGTATTCGAACACCGCACTGTGCAAATGTTACAGACGTTCGATCGCAGCGCGTCCCCGCTGCATCGCGACAGCCTCACCTCCTCGCCGCCCCACTGGGTCACGTGATTCTTCTCTCTCACGTCCGCCAGCCGCGGCGCATGTTAAGTCACAGCGTGCGCCTGTCCTTCCTGGGAGCCTGGAGGTCGGGCGGGAGAGCGTGTAACAAACCGGTTTCTCTAACATTCACTAGAAATTGGCCGTTTCGTAAAGAAATTCAGTTTCATTCATCGCGTGTGCCCGGGGAGTTTCTTTTTTTTTTTTTTTCGAGGTGTCCGAGACGGTTCGTTAAGTTGGGCTTCGGCTCCGGGCCGCCCCTGCGGCTCCAGCCCGGCGGTCCTGCGGTCCTTTATGGAGCGGCCCGGCCCGGCCAGCCCAGCCAGCCTTCCGGCCTGGGAGTCTGGGATCGCACAGTAAGACGAATGGGGCAGCGTCGCAGTGGGCGCGAGCGAGCACGCCGTGCCGCGCCGTGCCGCGCCGTGCTCGACAGACAGGGCGGCGACGTGACACGTGAAGAAGTGCACGGAGTGGCACAGCTCTCCGGGAAGCCCGCGCAGGCCGTGCCCGCCGTGCCCGCCGTGCCTCGGAACGGGAACGGGCCAGTTGGCCTGAAAAACGGCGACAAAAAAAGTGCAGCGAGTCGGCACGGGAAAAAGAGGCGTGAGCACCGAGGCACGCACACACACGCACACACTTACGCACTCACACAGGGGCGCGAAAGTCTTGGGGCGTCCTGGTCGAAGTTTATGCCGGGCCGTAAAATTGCGACATGCCACAGCCACTGCGTGGTGCGTATAGGCGGAGGGCAGTGGCGGCGTCTCGCACACTGGTGGCGGCTCTGCGGAGAGCCCTTTGCTACATCGCCCGAGTCCCATTACACTCGCTGAAGGGCGTCTTTTCCTCGATCTCTTCGCGAAGCGGTGCGGAGCGGGCCGCCGCGACGGACTTGTGTGTGTGTGTGTGTGTGTGTGTGTGTGTGTGTGTGAGTGTTCACTGCGCTGCGGCGCACGTCTCGCGACGCGAGGCAATAGATTGCATCCTGCATCGCCCCTGTTTTACGTCACAAAGGCACCGTGGAGCCCCCACCCCCACCCCCACCCCCACCCCCACCCCGAACGCGAGACTAGAGACTCCGCATCGCGCCGCCGCCTCGAAAGGCGAAGTTCGATATGCACCAGCAGCGTTGTCGTCAATGTCGTTCTCATAAAGGTAGTGCAAGCGGTTATTTGAAAAAAAAGGTTGGAAAAGATTTTTTTTTTTTAATTTCATGCTGAGAACTTTAGAATAGCATCTCCATACTGCCGAATTAGTTTCCTAGTGTCGCGCCGACAGCGCGCTGGCTGTCACCGACTACGGACCACCCCGTCCCCCTTCTTCAGGTCCACCCTCTTGCGGTCCTATTTCCATTTTCCCTCTTTTTCTATTCCCGCTTGACCGACCGCACAATTGGTGTCGCCCCGGCGGGCTTCGCATCAGTATCTCTCTCTCTCTCGCACCCACATGGGACGCCGTATGAGTGCGAGAGAGAGAGAGAGAGAGAGAGAGAGAGAGAGAGAGAGAGAGAGAGAGAGAGGCGTGCTAGCCTGCGGGACGAGGGGGATCGAAGCGCGACCGAGGGCCGCGACACTGTTTGACAGGCGGCCCTTTTCTGTGTTCGCCCCGCTCGCCGTGGCGGGGCGACTCCCACGCCTTTGGGCGCGAAAGCACGCGCGCAAGGCCCCCCTTACACACACACACACACACACACAGAGAGAGAGGCGCGCACGCATTACGCACAGAGTACACAGCACTAGTGTGCTGATCCCATCCGAGCCCTTCCTTTGCCCATTCTTCTCCATTTGCACTAACCTGGGCTGTGCCGTGGCTGTGCCGTGGCTGCGTGCCGGGCTGGGCCGGGCTGGGCCCCATGCGGCTGTCCACCGAGCCACAAATAAGTAAACGCTGAGGCCGCACGGAGACCCTTCTAAGCAAAGCTCTACCTGCGCCATGCGGTCTGGCCCCGGCCGCGCATGTGCCCGGCATCGTAACGCCAGTCGTAAGTTCGTTTTCGCTTCGAAACAAAAGACATTCTTTACGTAAAGAACCCAAAAAAAAGCGGCGGACTATTTGTTCAGTTTGGCGCCCACACTCGTCGCGTCCGCGTTCCCGTTTCCGAGTGAGGGACGTAGCCGACCCGCTAGTCGCGCCGCGCGCCGCCCACTCCGAAGCCTTTTTGCCAGCGAGGCGTCCGTAGCACCGCCTCTGAAAAGGGTTGCGCGTTTTTGCCCCGTGACGAGGAGAATGTCATGGACATTGTGCGGAATAGAGCAAACGCCCGGGCTGGGCCGGGCTGGGCCCCCGAACGGCCCGAGCCATTCTCCGTTCGCTGACGCGGCCGACGCGGCCGACGCGGGGGCTGACGGCGTCACAGTCACACCAAGCGCGGGCGCGCGGCGTGCGCAGTGCGCGCTGCCTTGTTGTATTCACAACTCGACTAAGTCTTTTTGTCCGTTCGTTATTCTGCCTGTCAACCCGTCGTCCCCTCCGCTCCCCTCCCCACTCCACTCGCCACTCCGGCCTGTCGGGTGTGTATAACTGGGTTGCTTGCCCGGAGCAAACGCCGCCGTTTGAATCATAAACGGGCCATCCGGAGAAAACGGAGGCGGGGAAGGCCTTGCCGCCACGCGTGAAGAAAGGCCTCGATGATGGCGACTTGATCAGGCCTTTCACGGACCCATGATGGATGGAGGGGCGCCGTCACAATGGATGCCGACAGGTCACGCCGAGGCCTGTCTCTGTCTCTCTCGCGCCGCCGCGGCTCGGCCGGCTCGGCCCGTGAGTGCGACGGGGACAGCGACCCCTCGGAATCCCCCGGCCCGGCCGAGGCGGTGGAGGATCAGCGGCTATCAGTGCGATGCCGGCCCGCCTTTTACAGTGAATGGTGCAAAAATGGCGGCGGATCGATGGCAAAGACTTTACAGCTTTGTCTTCCGTGTCAATGCAGTGTCAGAAGGGAGCAGTATTAACCGGCAGGTTGGCAGCAGCGACGCTCTGCCCTGCCTGCAACGCCACTGTAGATCCGCATTGTTACCAACTTGTGCGGCGAGTTTGCCCTACACTTGGAAATTCGCTACCTTTGCTGTCTTGGCCTCAGCGGCGCGGAACCTCGCATGAAACAACCAGGGTGAGTTGTAAAACCGGGCAGGCTGCGCGCCGCGTAGTTTGCCCTGCGTCGCTTCTTGCTCCTCAGCGAAATACATAAACCGCTGTCGTGGCTCGGCTGGGCCTGGGCTGGGCCCCGCGTCCACGTGGGGCCTCTGTGTACAGCGTAGCAGCGTGCGTCCCATGTGTTGAGCATTTGTCTTCCCGACCCACTCCCGGTTTCAACCACATCCCTGACCATCCCTCATCTCGGCATCATCCCTCTGCGTCCCGCCCATTTGTTTGAATCTCCGTAATTCCGCGACTTGCTGTGACTCACTGACCCCTGCCTCTGCAGCCTTGCAGTCCGAAAGAGATTGAAATCCGGGCTGGCAGCCTCGCGCCGTGTTCGAGGACGAGGACGAGGTCGAGGACGAGGTCGAGGTCGAGGACGAGGTCGAGGACGAGGTCGAGGACGAGGTCGAGGACCAGGTCGAGGTCGAGGACGAGGACGAGGTCGAGGTCGAGGACGAGGTCGAGGACGAGGTCGAGGACGAGGTCGAGGACGAGGTCGAGGACGAGGTCGAGGACGAGGTCGAGGACGAGGTCGAGGACGAGGTCGAGGACGAGGTCGAGGACGAGGTCGAGGACGAGGTCGAGGACGAGGTCGAGGACGAGGTCGAGGACGAGGTCGAGGACGAGGTCGAGGACGAGGTCGAGGACGAGGTCGAGGACCAGGTCGAGGACCAGGTCGAGGTCGAGGACGAGGTCGAGGTCGAGGTCGAGGACGCAAAGGACAAGGACTCCCCGTCCACGTTCGGTATCCGGTTTCGCTCGCCGCAGCAGGTGTCGCTTCACGGTCGCAGCGCTTTCGCCGCTCTGTCTCCCTCGCACCCATACGGCTCGCCACACGAGTGCGAGAGAGACAGAGTGACGAGGCGCTGCCGGCCGCGCCGTTCACTTGCTGAGGGTGCCAGGCAAAAGAGGAGCCGGGCGCCGCGATCCGATCTCCTGTTTCTGGGACTGGGCGTCGCTGGGCGCGCTGGGCGTGTGTGGTAAACTCGGCGCGCGTGCTTGTCTGAGTGTTCGGAGCGGCACGGCACGCCACGGCACGCCGCCAGGCCACGGCACTACGTCATGTCAAAGCTGCGAGCCGTGGCAGGACACCAGGAAAACTGCTGCGAGAGAGAGGGAGAGAGAGACAGTGTGGCTTGCCTGCATTCCGGCGCCACGCTGCCGGCGGGCTGATCTCGAACGGTGCTGTCGTCGCTCTGTCTTTGTCGCACTCGTGGGGTGGCACGTGCGGGCGCGAGAGAGACAGAGCGACCAAGCGACCCTTCGCAAGCAGCCTGGCAGCGGCACGGCGAACCACAATATCTGCGTCCCAGAGCCCCTGACTGTGAGTCCCGAAGCGAGCGAGCAGACTGCGGGGAATGTGGCTCTCTCCCTCTCTCCCTCTCTCCCTCTCTCCCTCTCTCTTCAGCCATCCTTCAGCCGGCCAGCTCGGGGCAGGCACTCTATTAAAGTAAGGGCGCTTACCTTAGTTTTGTTTGTGCCTCTCCGCAGGACCCGGATTCATTTCAACGTCCACCTACGCCCCCACTCCCTTTTACCCTTTCCCCGTCCCTCGAAGGCCGGCGGCCCCGGGACGACTGTATAAATTATCGCTGGCATTGTCCTGGCGACGTGGGCCCCGCCCCGCCCCGCACGAAGCACGCCGCACGCAGGGTTCCGTCGGGATGTTTCGTTGCCCCGACAAATTAGGCGGCTTTCCCACATTCATTTGTCACGGCTTCTGTTGTGTCGCGCCGCGGCCGACTTCCGGAAACGGAATACGCGCCAGGCATTATAATTCATTGTGCGAAAATGATCCGAAAATTATATCGTCCAAAAGAAAGGTGCGCGTGGAACGACGAGGGGGAACAGTTCTGTGTTTCCGCACACCGCGTGCCGCAGTAGTCTTTTTATCAAGCACTCTTCAACTGGCTCGACGCTCGGGCGAGTTTACGCGGCGTGCTTACACACACACACACACACACACACACACACACCTACACGCATGCACGCATGCACGCATGCACACGGTGCATGCTGATGAATGCTAATCACTTGTGCGATATATTTCGCAGACTCCCGTGATTTGCATACATGCATTGCAGTAATGCCTGCCAACACACACACAAACATACAGACTATCACACACACACAGACGCCGATTTTATCGGCGGAGAGTCCCGGAATGCATTCGAATGGGCCGAATGAAAGCAGCCTCGCAGTGTAGAGGCAGTGTCCGAGATGCGGTCGGATAAGGGCATTCGAAACGGCCCACTTCTGGAACGGAGTCACGGACACACGTCGGCCGCAACTTTTGGTCGGGACCTTTATATAGACTCCTCGGGGCGCTTGCAGTGGTGCGGCCCCTGCAGCCCTGCTTGCGACGCTTGCAGCTCCACTGCGAAGGGACGTGGCAGCGGCGCGGTCGTCGTAATAGTAATAATAAAGAAGACCCCGAACGTCGGCAAGCTGCAGCAAGCTGGGGGCGGCCACTCTCGAGCACCGCCATGCCGCCGCCATGCCGCCGCCGTTCCTGTTACGACCGAGAAAACAATCCGGCGGCTCAGGTTGCGGGTCTCAGCGGCGCGCGTGCGTATGGCAACCAAAGCCCCACCAGCCGTCAGAAACGATCAGCCAAACCGGCGCCTTTTCAAAGAGTGCCTCCAGGACGACCTGGAACTTAACGAGCCGCTGTGCTATGCTGGCTCTCTCAAGGTGCTCGAGCTGGGAGAGAGAGAACAGAGACTGTTTCCGGTTTCCGACTTCTCGATGGCAATGCATGGCTCTAGAACTCCCCTCTTGTTTGGCTGTGCCAGTTGCCGCGCTCGGCCGGCGCCACTCCCCCGCTGATGTGCTGCTCGCCGCCCACTTGACGTTGCACGCCTTGCAGACCTCGCACGCAGCTCGCAGTCCCGACGGGGCGGACTCGAGCACGCCGCTAATCAAATCACGTCCAATTAAAACAACGTCACGACCTCCGCTCGGCAGCCCCCTTCCCCCTCCCCCTTCCCGCGACCGACCTCTTAACATCCTGTGCAACATCCCCCCCCCTCCCAGTGTGCCTCCCCTGCGCCGGGCCACCGAGTCGAGCACTCTCCGGCCGCCCAGAGATAAGCTTTCCTGCGCCCGGGGTTCCTAATCAGAGGTATCCGGGTACCCCTCCGGCCAAGACGCCCCGCCCCGCCCCGCCCCGCCAGCCCGGAGGAAGGAGGAAACGGGGCTCGGCGGCCACATCCCCCATACCGCAGTCACTTGTGGCTGCCCCGGGAGCAACGCACCCCGGGCGATTCGCCGTCAAAAGTACGGAGTGACTCTCGACTTTTGGTAATGGAAAAAGTCCGGGTGACACTTTGACGACGTGTCGCAGCGTAATGAAGGATACGAAAGACGCATTCGGCAGTCAAGGCGAGTCAAGGCGTCTCTGCAGGGAGCAAACGAGATCGAAAATTGGGACAGTGGGGTGGACATCCTGTCGAGCATGCCTCACAGTCCACTGCACGATCTTCATGGCGGCGCCTCCGCGCGCTATGCTCGATGACATTCCTCGCATTTTTCTGCATTCATTTATTTTCATTTATTTTTTTTGCAGTGCATTTGTCTCCGCCGGAAGACGCCTCACTTGCGTTACTTTAAATGCGCATAATCACCAGCGCGTCCCGCGTCGCGAGCGAGGGTGGCACGGCGGCGCGGCGGCGCGGCCGGTGGTGGGGGGTAAATTGGGCGGGAGGACGCCGTGGCGTGCCCTGCCGCGCCCCGCCACACCGCGCCGTGCCATGCCGCGCCGTGCCATGCCGCGCCGTGCCCTGCCGCGCCGCGCCGCGACGGAGGTGGCGCTGCCGCGACGCTTTCAGGCCCGAGAACTGCGTGTCTCGCGCGGCGTCTCGGCGTCGCGGCGTGGCCATGGCGTCGCGACGCTGCATGTGAGGGAACGGGAACGCGTGTTCGCTCGCTACTCTCTAATGAATTAGTCGACTCATTTGCATAGTTTGTCCTGGCAGGGCTGTCTCCCTCTATCTCCCTCTCACTCGCACTACACTGCCACAAACAAAGTCAGGTACTTTGGGTACCGGAGTACCGAGCTTCAGTCGCTAATTTGCTGCTACTCGTCTCGTAGGCAAACACGCAAACAACCGGCGCGTCGCGGAGATGCTACCTACACTGTGGAGCAGTTCCGCGGTGCTCCGTGGCCGAGGGGGCAACCACTCTAGAAATCTTGTGTTCCCTTGGCGCTAGAAATCTCTGAGAAATCTCAAATCTTGCCCCAAAAAAGGCCTAAAACAAGCTAATTTTGGGCGGAATATCGATTAAAATCTTGCGAAATCCGATGAAATCTTTAGCCTTGAGAAATCTTGTGTCCCCAAACATCCAATGTGGTTGCCCCCTCGTCCGTGGCTCTGTCTCTCTCAGAGGCAGAGCGATGAAAAACCGTTCTAGGGAGCCGCCTGCTCGACGAATCCACGAATCGGAATCCAGGTATCACCTGACGGCAAGAGGCAGCGCTACCCGAACGCTAAAAAGACCCCTCGTGTATTTTATATTTTAAGCAGGCCTACTTTGGCTGCTTGCAAAGCGGCCGATTGCTTGTTCGGGTAATGAATGTCTGCCTGGGTTCCCCGTGGACTGCCCCTCTCTCTTCCACCCCTCCCCCAATCCCCGTCGCGACTGGGGGCGAGTGGGAAAGGGGGGGGGGGTGACGGGAGACCCACGACAAGAAAAATGGGGCAATTCTGTTTTCTTTTCAGAGTTCTAACAAATGATTTCGAGGTGTGCAAGGCTTTTCTCGGGTTCCATTACCCCCTCCCCTCCCCCCTCCTGCCCGCAGCCCAAATCCCATCGCCAGAGAGCACGGCGTGAAAGACTGCAACAAGGCGCCGCCGGGTCGTTTACGGCCCCGCCGGACGACGACGAGGCGCATTTTCCTCCTGGAGCGCGACCGCTAAATAATTTTGTTTGAAGTGGATCGCCTCGTCGCCGTGCGGCTGCGAGGCTGCGACACCCACGCAGCGCGGCGCAGCGCGGCGCCCGCCCAGTGCGGCCTGGAGCACCTCTCTTGGGACGCTGCCACGATTGCGTACAAAGCGGGGGCGTGGCGGGGAGGGGGGGGGACGCCCCCGCCGGCCCCTCCGGCCCCTCCGGCCACTCTGCTGGCTCGGAAAGGAACGGGCGCGGCGACGCGGCGGGGACGGCGAGGAGGGACAAGGGGGCGGGTCCAGGGCGTCCAGGGCGTCCAGGCTGAGGGACTGGATTGCGGCCTCGCCGTGCCTTATCTGCCCCCGGAATAGCATCCCTTGACGGACGGCGCGGCTCATTGCTGGAGCCGCTGGCGGCGCTGGCCACCCTGCGGGCCGCTTCGCCGCTTCCGGCGCTCTGTCGCACCCGGACGGGCCCGGACGGGACGCCGCCTGAGCGCGAGAGAGACAGAGCGACAGAGGCCGCCACAATGCGCGCCGAGGTCAGCGAGGCCGGGCAGGCCAGCGAGGCCACAAAGGCGGCGGGACGCACAAAGGCAGCCGATTGGTGGGTGGATAAGACGCGGGGGCGGCGGGCAGGTGGCCGTCGAGTGGTTTATCTCGTGCACCTCGCCGGCCCGGTCGCCTGGGAGGGAGGCGCCTCGAAGACGGGGCGGCCGCACTGCGTTTTTGGTCTCACCACGGAGCTAGAGTAACTCTCTGCAGTTCGGTCTTTCCCTTTGAATGTTTGTCACAACAGTGGTGCCCACCCGTCTGAACAGCTAACTGGTTGCCGGTGTCTGGGATGTGCGGTGGTGCCCCGACGGCGCCCTGGCGCTGTGGCTGCTGTATCAATGAGGGGGCTAACGAGGCGCCCCGCCCCAGCCCCGCCAGCCTCGGGGTCTTGGCCTACCTCGTGAGCGAGGCGCCTGAAAGGACGCAGCGAGGCGCGGCATGCCCGCATTGGAACTGCAGAGTGTTGCGTTGCATGGCGCTACTGCATTGCAGAGCGACGCGGGGCGGGGCGGGGCGGGGCGGGGCGGGGCGGGGTGAGCTGGCGCTGCGTTTTGCTCGCCGCATCGCCGTCGTCGGCGAACTCGCACATAACGGTGCTGGCGCGCATCGCCACGGACGCACTGATCCGTGCGCTTCAAAAGTGCAAACAAGCGGACACCAGCCCAATTTGCCTGTGCCTGAGTTGTTGCTGTTGCTACAGTTGTTGTTTGTTTTTGTTGTTGTTGGTCCCGGAGGGGCCGGAGGCGGGGCGGCTGCGAACCAAAGGCTGCGCTCCCCTTTTGGCTGGGTGTGGCGTGGCGGGGTGGGGCAGGGCGTGGCGGGGCGGGGCGGGGTGAGGCGGGGTGAGGCGGGGTGAGAGTGCGGTCACTGTGTTACGGAGAGCCCCGGTGTACAAGACGAGAGGGTGGCGTGTAGTTAGTCCGACCGCATTGGGCCTTCGCCAGCCTCTCCGGGGATGCACTTTGCTCAGCGACCCGGCCGACCTGGCCGACCTGGCCGACCTGGCGGCAGCGAAGTGCCCTTCACTGGTCGGGTTCGGCCGTTTCGCGGTGTGGTAGCGTCCGAGGACTTACCGGAGTGACTCTCTGATGGACACTCGTCCGCCACGAAGGCCAAGAAGCAGAACCCTCGCGGAGAAAAAAATAATTTTGAGGCCGTACGCCGCGGGCATCGCCGGCGTGGAAGCGCGGCTTCAACGAATAAATGTGTTGTCCTGAACAAGATGACAAGCCGCTTGTAGTGCCCGGGGCTCGGTCTCGTCCCTCTGCGCCGCTCCCTCCCCCCCTCCTCCACGCCGCGGGGTGCGTCGTCGGCCGTCTGCATCGCTCAAGAGGACGTGTAGGGCTTCTTTTGTGTATAAAGGACAGCCGAAACAGACTCCTCTTGGCCCCGCTGACCTCGACGCGCCCAAAAAGGATAAGAATAAAAATAAAGATAAAAACACGACAGCCACACAGCAGCGAGCGCGCCCCGCGTTGCTTTTCGTTAGGCGCCATTGTCACTAGTTTCGTCTGGTATACACGGCGTTCGGTCGGCTCCGCTAGCACCGCTAGCCCGCTATCCCCGCTGGCAGCAACTTTAGCCCAAAATAATGGCCCTGTTTTCCAGGTCGAGTCGCGCATCTCGCGGCGGGGCGGGGCGGGGCGGGGCGGGGCGGGGCGGGGCGGGGTGCGGTGGGGTGGGCTGAGCCGCGGGAGACTCCAGGATGAGGCGGGGCGGCGGTAGCAGTGTGGTAGCGCCCCGTATGTTCCCATCACGCGCCGCCGTCAAACAGCGTTTCCATTTTTCATTCACTTTCATGCTTTATGTAAAAAAAACGCACACACACACACACCAGGTCGCGGCTCGACTTTGGCCGCCAAACGCACCCCTGTGTTTTTTCGTGGTGTTTTTCCCCCTTCCGCGAAAGAGCCGCGCTTGAGAGCCATTCGCGCGGCAGCGCCCCGATTCCCCGCTGTCCGTCACGCGCAGCTCACCGTCAATGAAAACATTTTCCCGCCTCTTTTGTCGTCTTTGTCACTCCCCCTCCCCCTTCCCCCTTCCACTTGGCGGTGCCATTAACGACAAAGTGGCCTCCCTGGCCGGGCCTGGCCGCCGACGCCGTGGCTGCCGTGGCGGGGCCCCGTCCCCTACGGCGCGGTGGTGCCTGGTGGTGCCCGCCCAGCCCGGCCAGGCCCGGCCGAGACGAACACGTAAATATCTTAGCAGGTTCGGCGCTCTGTAAGGCACTATAGCGGCCTGGACCTGCCCCGCGGGGAGCCGCGCTGGGCGCGCAGGCCGGGGGACGCTTTTAACTAACATTTCACAATGTCCGACGTCGGACCAGCCAGGACGGCAAGGGCGGCCAGGGGACCCTTCGAAGTGGCCGGGGAAATTGGAAAGCCGGCCTGGAAGGGGGATGGGGTCCGTGGGAGAGGGAGAGAGAGAGGGAGCAGTGCGTGGCAGGGACTCGTGGGGTACGTCGGCGGGTACGGTTCGGCGCGGCCGGACGGCTGGTCCTGGCCGGGGCGCGCCGGCGCGCTGATGAGCTTGTCCCACCTGCAGACCCAACACAAACCGACCGGCAAAAGCGGAGAGGCGGAGAGCGTCATTTCATCCCTCCAGGGAACGGAGAGGAGGGCAGAGCCTGGCACAGCGGCACAGCCTGGCACAGCCCAGCGGAGAGCCGCCTGCCGGCCCTGCAGACTGCCAGACTGCATCATTACAGGCTGCTCTCTCTCTCTCTCTCTCTCTCTCTCTCTCTCTCTCTCTCTCTCCGCTACGAAACGCCCCACGAGTGCGAGGGAGACGGGGCGACGGAAGCACCGTTGATTAATTTGCGAGCCGCTTTTGTGTGCGTGCCTCGGTGTCCTGCCACGCGCAGGTGCGTGTCGCTCCGCTAATGAGGGAAGCCAGGTTCACGCCTAACCGGCGCATGCATCTCTCACCGACACTGTCACGCGCAGACACACACACACACACACACACACTCACACTCGAGGCGCGGTCTCAGGTTGCCTTGCGGCGCAACGGGATGGCGGCAGGCAGGCGGCGGCAGCGCACGCCCCGCCACGCCACACCCAATCTTGTTGTCGCGGAAGCTCTTTGTTCCGAGGCGCCCCCGAGGACCCAGACATCACGCCCGTGCCGTGCCGTGCCGCGGCGTGGCGTGGCGTGGCGCGGCGCGGCCATGATGCTGTGGAATGGGATGTGCCGACACGCGGGCAGCGCCGCGGCGGGCGGACGGGCGGACGGGCCGAGCCAAGCCTCCGGATATGAACCGCGGCGACCTCGCGCGAGGCTTGAAAGCGACCGGGGCTAGGCCGGCTAGGCCGGCTAGGCGGTTCCATTTCCCGTCGTGCATTGCTGCCGAGGGACCGCGCTGCCCGCAGTGGAAACTGGAAACGGGAGTCCGGATCAGCCAAGTAATTCACAAGTCGAGATTTTGACAGACTTTGGGAGCCCACTGCGTCCAATCCAAGCTGGTTAATCGTACTCCCTCGACGGGGTCGTTTGGACCTTCGTTTTGAATGTTCGTGCTAGTGTGAGCGATAGGCCGCTCGGTGTGGGAGTGGCCGGCCAAAGTCCTTCCACGCCGTGGCGCGCCGTGGCCACTGCATGGCGGCTGCCTCCGAGCGCCCGCGAAGCCCAGAGTAGGCCGTCCCGCCGCGCAGCCGCGTCCACCGGGATGCCTACCCGGCCTTCCGCGGGCGCTACAGCACTACGCCACACGGTGGCAGGGTCGACATGAGCCCCGTCCCGATTGAGCCCCGATGACCTGAGCCCCGGCAGAGCCCCGGCCGAGCCCGACTCGAGCCCCGACTCGAGCCCCGACTGAGCCCCGATGGCCAGAGCCCCGACCTGAGCCCGTTTTGAGCCCCGACCTGAGCCCCGTTTGAGCCCCATTTGAGCCCCGCGCCAAAAAAGTTGCAATATGACGCAAAATCTTCACTAAAAAGTTCAAAAATGGAATTGTTTGGCGTGTGGCTTAAGTGGGGCTCAAATGGGGCTCAGGTCGGGGCTCAAACCGGGCTCAGGTAGGGGCTCTGGCCATCGGGGCTCAGTCGGGGCTCGAGTCGGGGCTCAAGTCGGGCTCAAACGGGGCTCTGGTCGGGGCTCAGGTCGTCGGGGCTCAATCGGGATGGGGCTCATGTCGACCCTGCCCACACGGTGTCGCGCCGCCCCTTTATCGGTGTTGCCGTAACGCTGCGGCTCCGCAAACTAATTGACTCGCACTCCGGTCGTCGGGTCGCGGGCCGCGCGGCGGCGCGCTGCGTTGCGGCGGTTTAAATATTGCAAAACGGCGAGCGAGGTGGCCGCTGCGCCGCTGCGCCGCTGGCCCTGGCGACCGGGGCGGCGCTCGACGGTGCTTGGCCGGTCCGCCAAACCGGCCCAGCCAAACGAGCCCCCCAGGACGACGGACGACCAAATCGGAGTGCCCATTTCACCAAATCCGGCCCGCAATTTTTTTTTTCATTTTTTTTTTCGTTTTAATGGCTTATCCGCGCGGGTGAGTGGAGGCCACGGAGTGTTGAAGTTGGCGCCGAATGCCTCGCGCAGGACTCGCCCGCAGGATCCACCGCGAGCGTGGCTGGAGTGACTTTCTTCTTCGGCGCCGAGTCCTTGGGCCGAGTCCTTGGAGCTGCACCGCACCGCCAAGGCGTGTGCCAACGAAGGCTGGCTATATTCCCACCACGCCGCGGCAACCACGCCGTGCCGGTTTTCTCGCTTGCCATTCCACTGACACAACTCACACGCCACGCACGCACACACACACTCACGCCAACGGACAAGCACGCCACGCACACAAGCACACACCACGCTGCCGGGACACGTGAATGTTTTTCTGCTCCCCTCGACCGTCCTCCCCCACATTTTATTGCCCCTCTTTCCTGAACACCCCTTCCTACTTTTGCTCATCTCCATCATATTTCTTTTGTTTTCTTCTTCTTCTTCTTCGTCTTCTCTCCCCCCGGTTGCCTGGGCTATTAAGGACTGGGACACTCTGCAGCCTACCGTAGTGTGCGAGGGAGAGAGGGTGGGAAGAGGATCGATTTCACACGATGCTAAGTACCAAGTACACTCCAAGTCCAAATCCGCGTCGCGCGATGGATGCTCCTACGCGCCGCACTCGAGTCCCCTCCCGTTCTGGTCCACTGCGGCGCCTCCCCCTCCCCCCCTCCAGGCGCACCGCACCACTTCCGGCTCCTGTCGCCCCAACTTGCCAACCTACAGCGCCAGTGGAACAAGCGGGCGCCCGCGCCGCCCGCCGCCGCCCGGCCCACTCGGGTTCACGACTAGTCGGCCAAGTTTCTACATGCCGGCCGCGCGCACTGGCCGAGGCCTGGCCACTGCACTGCAATGCAACGACCTGCAGCCGGCACCGCCGGGCACCGCCCTTGCAAACCACCCCTGCTGCGACTGCCACATACTCGTTGTGGTCGAATGTCACCGCCCGTGCTGCAGCACTGTAGCGTGTTGTCGTTTCATTACCCGCGGGCCTCAAAAAGCGAGCCGGCAGCTGTAATTAGTGTGTCCGTGGCATTGTGTCGCATAATGGCCTGGCCGGGCTTGGCCGGGCCTTGCAGCGCGTGCTGCAACAATGCTCCCCCCACCTTCATGTGGACACACGAGATAGCTCGCCCCGCACGCCCCGAGGCACGACGGCTGGCCGGCGAGGCGGCGGGATCGGTCCGTCGGGACGACAAGCAGCACCTCAAGACGCCCTCGCCCCGCACCAGCGCCGTGCGGGTGGACCGGGACGGGCACGGTGACGTCCCTGTGCGTGGGGTCGAGGTCTCCGTCGTCGATCGTCCGTCTCTCTCGCACTCGTATGGCGCGTGGGTGCGAGAGAGACGGAGCGACGAAACGCTGTTCGGAATGAGCTCAGCCTGCCGAGAGAGGGGGGCGTTGCGAATCCTTATTGGCACAATCGGGGCGCGTAAATCTGGGTGTCACTGCCTCGGCCGGGGCGGCTGGGGCTGGCGGGCGTGCTTCATCAAGCGGGCTGGGCTGCCGCCTGCCGCCCCAAGCCTGATCGCATCGGGGCCCGGCAGCGAAGGGTCGCATTTTTGACATTCACAGTCGGGGGCCCACGGCAACAGACCGACAAAAAGGGACCAATGAACCGGAAGAGCCTTTTTGAAAAATAAAGAGGCAGGGTCAAAGGGCGGAAATGGGCCATGCAGGGAGTTTCAAGGGCCCAAAAATTGCACCAGCCAGCAGCGAAGCAAGGGTGAAAGGGCCGAAAGGGCGCCAATAGTGGGGCCAATGAGTCAATGGGCCGAAAAGGGCACGCCACACAGCGCCACGCAGCGCCACGCACCGCCCTGCCGATTGTTCGCTTGTTCGGTGATGAAACAAAGGCAGCCAGACAGGCGGGCAGCCAGGCAGCCGGAACAAAGCAGGTGCGCGGCCGGGCTAGGGGGAGAGGGAGGGGACGGAGGGAAATCGCAAATGCACTCGCCACGAGTTGAGTGTAGGCTTTGGGTCGACCGATCGCGGAAGCGCCAAACTCGGATAAGTGAGGCTTTCCGGCGGCGCGGTGGCGCTGCGGCCCGCGCTGCGGGTTTTTGACTTTCTGTGGCACGGCGGCGCAGTGTTCGTGGAACCTACAAGCCGGCGATCCGTTTCTTCGCCAGCGCCGCGCTCCGTCCCCGTTGGCAGATCGCCACGATCACCGCCCCCGGGCAGGCGGGGCAGGCGGGGGCAGGCCGCCGCCCCCAGGCAGGCCGCCGCCCCCCGTGACCGCCGCCACCAATTTAACTCGGCCGCTCCCCTCCAATTTCCTGCGCCCGGGGCATCCATCAGCCTGCCGGCCAGGATGACGACGTCCTCGACGACGACGTGGTGGTCGAGTGTATGGCGGGGACGCACCACTGGAAGAAGCAGTGGCCGGCCGCCGCCACTGCAGTGAGGCTGGCGTCAGGTCGCGCACACAAACCACAAACTTCGCCGCCAGAGAGGCGGGGCGGGCGGGGCGGGCGGGGCGGGCGGGGCGCATCACGCGGTCAGTCGTAGTAACTTTGCCGCGGACTAAGCTTCGCCGAAGGGCTCGCCTTGCCAGTGGGTCAGGATGCCAACCCTAGCCAACCTAGGCGAGCCGCCCCCGGCAGGGATTTTTTTTGGTGAAAAAAAAAAAACAGGCGCGCGGCACTGCGCAGCACAGCGCTAACCTTATTCGACGTCCTCCTATTGGACCATGAATTTTGAGACCCTCCGTATAACGCTGAGCCGCACAGCCCGTCCCCGTGACCCCTTAGACGGCGGTGGCGCGCGGGCGGGGCGGGGCGGGGCGGGGCGGGGCGGGGCGGGGCGGGGCGGGGCGGGGCGGGGCGGGGCGGGGGGGAGAGGAAGCGCGCTTCCCACCTACCCGTCCATTGGCGAGATGTGAGCTGAAGTGCCGGACGGGACGGGGCTGAGAAGAGAGCCAAGTCCTCACTCTGAATAATGGATTAGCTCAACGCGCGGGGAGGGGCGGGGGAAGGGTGCAGGCAGAGCAGCAGATTGGTGGCGGGTCAGGCCGTGCAGCCGGGCCAAGCCAGGACCGGGCCTGGATCGGGCCAGGCCGATCAAGTTTCAAGTTTACCGGATCCATCACCGAATCGCCTCGTCTCGGCCGTGTGGCAGCCTAAGGCCCTGCCAGCCATCCCCTGCCCGGCTTCCCCTGCCCGGCCCTCTGGCGAGGAGCTGTCCAAGTTCATGACCTTGTTGCGGGGGCCGGGGGCTGCCGGGGGCTGCCGGGGGCTGCCGGGGGCTGCCGGGGGCTGCCGGGGGCTGACGGCGGGCCGTGTGTTTCGACACGAGCCGACAGGCGGTTAGGCGCGATGCTCCTGGAGGTGGTTTTGAGTGGCGCGGCAGGCGGCGGTGGTGACACGCCGGGGACGACGCCATGGCGACGCCCACGCCCCCCACGCCGCCGTCGGCAGTCTGCCTCCAGTCTGGCGCCCGGCGTCCGCCATGCGTCCGCGGACGTCGCCGTCGTTGGCTTTTCGGTGCGCGAATTTTTCCAGGCAGAGAGGCCGAGGGGCTGCTGTTGTCCGAGAGGCAGTAACACAGCCTCCTCCTGCGTGCGAGGGGCGGGGGGGGGGGCAGCGCTGATGGCGGCGGAAGCCTCCAGCTTCGGCCGGGCTAGTCCAGGCCTCGTCCAGGCCTCGTCCAGGCCGCGCCGTCCGGGGGAAACTTCCGGCCAGGAGTAAGAGCCGCCACCGGGCGCCACCCCTTGCACACCCTCACGTGCCTCTCATCTTTTACTCCTGTTCCAGTTCCTCCCGAGGAGGTTCCCCCGCCCCAATCTCTCTCTGTCTCTCGACGAGTTGCGTGGTTGGCGGGAAACGGGACGACCACGCGCGTTATCCGCACTGCTCTCGTTGCAACTAACAACTGCATTCCCCTCCCCTCCCTGGCGGCAGTGTCGCACCACTCCTTCCCGCAATGTTCCGACTGGCTTCCCCCCCCCCCCACTCACACACTCACTCGCACACGCACACGCTCCCTGGGGGTTGCACGACACGGTAGGGCATTGCCAAGCGATTCCCGGCAATCGAAAATGATTTGGACCGCAGCGTTCGGCCATTAACGGCCTTCCCTCCGGGCTGTAGGACCTACAGTGTGGGGCCGCAGGGCGCCGCAGGGGGGCTTGTTGGGGCGACGCTCTCGTTGGCAACGCGCTCTTGTTTGTCGAATTGCAGCATCCGCAGCTGCAGCCGCTGCAGCCGGGCCGAAATCGGATTGGGCGCTGCTGCGCCGAATGCCGACTGACTGCGGAGCTGATTGGCTGAGGGCCGCGCGCCGCGCCTCCCATAAACCGACAATCACTTTACTTCGGAACGTGGAATAATTTCGTCCCCCGCCCCCGGCCCGTGGCATCGAACTACAAGCATTTTGCGGTGTAGGTGCAAAGCGCGCCAGTGGCTTTTCCCGCGTGAAAGGAGTAAAGCAGCGGGTCGTTTCTCTCGGCACCTTGACCCCCACCCCCACCCCCGCCCCACGCTGGTCTGTCTGTGCACTGGAATTCCCCAGCCCCCGGCATGACAGCCATGTGCGAGAGTGTGTTTGCGTGCGCATGGGAGGGCGTGTATGCGTGCACCTTTTTTTTTCTTCTTCTCGCGATCTGCTCTCTGTTTTCTTTCATTTTGTTCCACGCTGGTTCGTCTGCCCCGCTGCACGTGTGCCCGGCGGGGCGGGCCAAGGGCGGGCCGGGCCAGGCAGCAGGCAGCGCAGCCAGACGCGAACAACAAACCCGCCGAACCCGCTGCGTCGCAGCCCGGCGAGGGAAATCCCCCGAAAGATGGCTTGTCGTGCCGCCGACGCCGTAAAACCCGCCATTTTATGTGCGAATTGATCCAGTTTAAACCCCGCGCCCCTCCGGCCTCCGGCCCGCCCCAAACCCGCGCCCCCACGGCCACCGTATCTCACCCGCCTTAGGCCGCGTCAGGCACGTTCAAGGACACCTTCGAGAAGGCGCGAGGCCGTTCATTCGGGGGGATGATTCCGAACGTCGCTCTGTCTCTCTCGCACTCCTCCGGGAACCC
Source organism: Thrips palmi (assembly GCF_012932325.1). Taxonomy (NCBI): domain Eukaryota; kingdom Metazoa; phylum Arthropoda; class Insecta; order Thysanoptera; family Thripidae; genus Thrips; species Thrips palmi. The sequence goes on along the minus strand of NW_023144626.1, from coordinate 6,203,344 downwards.
CCGTGAGTGCGAGAGAGACAGAGAAAGAGAGCGACGAAAGGGCCGTTGGCAGTGCATCGCGGCATCGCGGCCGCATCCGCAGGGCCTCGCACTCGTTACCGTAACAGCCCGGATGTCTGATTTCCCCCTCCCCTCCCTCTCCTTCTTCTCCTTCCTTTTTTGGGCTCATCCGACGAGCGCCACCGCCCCTTGTAAATCAAGGAAGTTTCTCCTCGGGACCCGGCGCGTCTTTCAGAGAGCAACAACTTGGCCTGAGGAAAAAGTTTCAATACTGCGCGGGCGACTTTTGATGGGTAGACGGCGTGTGGCGTGGCGGCCCGCCGGCCCGGGACCAATACCAATATGACGAAGACGAATTCCAATGCGTATTTGCTCAGACGATTATTCATGGCTTTCGAGGCTCAGCGGGAGAAGTTGGCAGCACTGACAGTCTGCCAGGCCCGAGGCCAGGCCCCCGCGGCGGTGTGGCGGCCCCGTCCAGCCCCGTCGCCCTGCAGCCGGCGCAGCACCGCGCAGCAGCCAGACTCCAGCGGACTCCAGACGGCGGCGCGCCGACTTACACAATAAACACGACCTCAATACATTCCCCATTCCCATTTCAATGTTTACCGTCCAGAAATGTGCGCCCGGCATTCTGGGGCGACCCTTTGCTGGAATGACGACGCCTGGGGCAAGCCTGGGGCAAGCCTGGGGCATACCGAAGGCCGAGGGCGGCCGGGCGCCGCCGTGGCGGCCACCAGGGGGAGGGGGGGGGGAGGGGAGGGGCGTCGGCGACGGGGCTCTGCGGTCCGCGACCGCCGTTGCCTTTCAGAGGTGAGCGCGGAGCGGGGTGCTGAGTGCGGGCCACTGGCAGGCGGCTGTGGGGCTGTGGGGGCCCGGCCGAGGCGGAGCGTCAACCCGGCGGCGGGGCCGGGCGGGGCCGGGCGGGGCCAGGCGGGGCCCCTTCTGGCCCAATGGCAGCTCGTGCCCCCGCTGGCCCCCATCCAACTACAATGGAATGGCACGGGGACGATGGCCAGGGTGGCGGCCAGGACGGCCACCGCCAGGCGGTCCAGGCGGTCCAGGCCGTCCTCCTCCGCGCGACGTCGCCACACCCTGCGCGACGGGCCATCGGCAAGCATCGGGCGGAGACGCTAGGCGACGCGGGCCGGGAGAAATAGCACACGGATCAAGTGGCAAGGGCGGCACGAGCAGCGAAACCGGAGTCAAAAGGATGAAAAATCATTTCTGCCATGTGCTGTTGCGGACGTTAACGACGTTGGCGGGAAACTCGCGCTTTGCCGCCAAAACCTCAAACTTTGCCCAAGCCGCGGATGGCTGCGAGGCGGGGCGGCGTGCTGCTGCGTTGCTGAATCCACGCACGCACCCGCCCCGCCCCACCCCGCCCCGCCCCGGCATCGCGATCGGTGCTTATCGGGCGTGCCGCCACGTTAACTCGAGGTAAAGTAGCCCCCCACCCTTCCCCCACAAACACTTCGTGCATCGCCTAAGGAGATACGCACTATGAATTCCCGAGTGTCATTTTATTTTCTGCATCACAGCGCACGTTTCTACTCAGGGGTGTTGACACCTCTCAGTAGACCTTAAACAAGCAGTCGTTTCGAAAAGACTCTCTTCCAGGCTCCTTAAATATATATTTTTTAAAGTTAGGAGAAATATTCTAGACGCATTTTTCTTTCCATTTTCAAATTTCAAATTTCTGGAAGTACATTATTACGTCATTCTCCTGACTTTTTTAAAGGTAGGTCAACTGATCCACCCCGCTACACTGTCCCAAAATTCTTCCATTCAATTAAGAAAAGTTTACCGTGTTGTTTTAATTATTTTTTTTATTCCGTTGAAACAAAAAATGTTCCAGCAACAGAGATTACTCACGATTCCCGGACTTAGTCAATTAGTCCAGGGCCCACGACCCGCTAAGTGCCCCGCAGTCCTTATAGTCCGGCGCAGAGCAATCCAACAGCATATATGTGTCCCGGTAGAGGCGTTGTTCCTTTGCAGCAATCCCCGCGTGGTTACAACGGTCCGGACTAGGTCGGCGCCCGCTCTCTCTCTCTCTCTCTCTCTCTCTCTCTCTCTCTCTCTCTCTCTCTCTCTCTCTCTCTCTCTCTCTCTCTCTCTCTCTCTCTCTCTCTCTCTCACGCACACATGCACATCAAGCACGCTCTGGGGGAGCCACGACGCCAGCGCGGTCTGAGAACCGCCTTTACTATGGGGCGTAACTCGGCCAGACGGTCAAATAAAACAGGCAAGGAGTCGGAAACGGAGCGACTCGGCGTGACGCCGCACTGTCGCACGCCACACACCGTCCGTCACGTCTGTCACGCCCTCGCTGTGCGTGACGCCTTCGTCACAGTGCGTCCCGCCGCCGTCACGGCGGGCCACAAGTGCGTCACTTCGTTGTCACAGTGCGTCACGGCTTCGTCACAGTGCGTCGCTCCTTCGTCACAGTGCGTCACGGCTTCGTCACAGTGCGTCGCTTCTTCGTCACAGTGCGTCGCTCCTTCGTCACAATGCGTCGCTCCTTCGTCACAGTGCGTCACTCCCGCTCTGTCGTCACAGTGGTGCGGGCGGCCTTTTGTATCGCGGGCCGCGGGGGCCGCGGGGGCGGCCGATACCGCGGCTCTGCCATTCTCCCCCGCCCCGCCGCCCCCGCCGCCCCTCCTCCGTGAAAGGATGAAATGGGCCGAGAGAATCCGGCATAAAGGGCGGTGGCCGCGCGTAGCCGTGAAATGTTGCGATAGAGGGTGCAGGTGTTTTTATGGGCCACAACCGAGGCCGGGCCGCCAGGCAGCCTCGCCAATGGCACGCTGTGATTGGCTGGAATAATTCCATCCCGGCTCCGTCCCGGCCCCGGCCCGGCCGGCCCCCCTGAGTACCTGGAGCGGCCCGGAGCGGCCCGGAGCGGCCTGGAGGGTGTCGCACTGTAAGCCCCCTGCGACCCGCCAGCTGCCGGCGTCGTCGTCCGCACACGCGCTCGCTAGCTCGCTAGGCGGTTAGGCATTTGCAGGCATCTGTTCTGGTGGCGGTGGCGAGGCGAGCGAGCAGAGCCAGCAGGGCTGGCAGCGGATGGCGCCTAGTGGTGTGGTGGCGTAGCCGGGCGTAGCCGGGCGTAGCAGCACTTAGGCGGTGCGGCGCGGCACTACGGGGTGGCTCCGTCGCCTACGTCACTACCGTGCCCGGGGCATGCCCCGCCGAACGGACTCACCGGATGCCATCTTTGTCGCCGCTCCTCAACACATCAACGCATACCCGACGTGTCACTCACGTGCCACTCGCGTGTCACTCTCTCCGTCACTCACTTTGTCACTCCGGTGCACTCGCGCGCGCGCGTCCGTCGCAGGTGCGGCGTGTCCGGTCGTGTCACTGTGGGTCGCGCGCGTCGGCGAGCATGTCGTGGTCGCGGTGGCGCGGCTCAGACGGCTCGCAGACGGGCCGTCGCGTCGCGTCGCGGGGTATTCACCGCAGCGGCCCGGCCGGGATGACTCCAGACTCCGCAGCGGCGCGGCGCGCGGGGTGGCGCGGTGCGGCGCGTCGCGGTGTGGGCTACCTTGCCGCTGCTGCGGGGGAGGGCGAGCCGAGCCTAGCCGAGCCTAGCCGAGCCCGGCCTGTCTGGTCTGGCTGCGTGGGGCGCGCACTGGTCCACGACTCCAGCTCCTCTCGCCGGGCTCCAGTCTCCAGCTCCGGTCCGGCCGCCGCTCCAGCGTCGCTCCAGCGCCCTCTGTGGGGCGCCGCCGCAGCCTCCGCCCCCACCTACCCAGCCCCCCCCCCCCCCACCTCGCCACCCCCGCCCAGCCCCGGGGCGCGGCGGTGGAGCCAGGTGGAGCGGCGCCGCAGCCTGCCGGTGCACCGCAGGCACCGGCAGGCACTGCACCGGCAGGCACTGCACTACACCCAACTAAAAAGACGAACGCTGTGCTACGCTGTGCTAGGCTGTGCTACGCTGTGCCGCGCGAGGCTGCCCTGCCCGGCCCTGCCCGCTGCAGGCCTCCGCTCGGTACAAGCGCTCATTAAGGTCAAAGGTGACCCCATCGACGGTCGCAGAGCCGCAGAGCCGCGGCGTTTCCCGGCATCGCGCTGCATCATGCCGCGGCGCTCTGTCTCTCTCGCACTCACGGGGCGTCACGTATAGGTACGAGAGAGACAGAGCGTCGACTCTCGGAATCGGCCTGCTGAGCGCCTCACGACTTCAGCCTCGACTTCAGCGCACGCCGAGGCCGGGGCGAGCATGCACGACGCCATTCATTTCGAAAAAAGAGTGTCCACACGAGCAAACATTAATAACATGCACACACACACAAACTTCCGTTTTAAAGAAATAAAATAAACTTTGGGTTACTTCTGCACATGTGACCCCGCAAGCAGTCCCAAGACACTTGCCCGGTGACACATGCGTGAGCGATTGGCGACGACGGGAAGTGTCATCGGGGACGGCTAGTCAACGTGCTCTGTCATTCGCAGGCAGAGTAGCAGCACAGCACGTCGCGGCTACAAGTTCTCGTGTTTGCTTACTTTTTTTTCTTTTTTTTTTGGTAGAACCTTCAAGTTTTGGTGATACATCTCTCTTTTTTTGTCGATGCGTTGTACGATGCGGCGACTCCGTTCATATCAACCGCCGTTTCCGCACGTTTCCGCACCAGTCAGGTCCGCGTCCTGATTGGCCGTAGCAGACGACGGCAGCCATGCCCCGCGAAAAGCCTTCTTCTTTCCTTCCTCTTCTTTCGACATTAAAATATCCCAAATATCCTAATTAGCGATCAATTGCACGTTCATTTGTAAATAAAAATATTTTTCAAAGCACAAAAGTATCAAAATGATACGAATACTCGGTAATAATGACTGTCAAAAAATTCCTGGAATGTTTTAGAAGTGAAATAGCAGGCACTGACATGTGGTTTGGCGGGAAGATACCTGAGGAGTTGTCGTCGTAGCTGTGTTATTGTGTTGCCTTAAATCGTTGAAGTTTGAATTTTGCCAAGATTTTTTGACAAAATTATTCATTGCTTTAGAAAAAAGAAAAATCGGTGATTTATGCATGTTAATTCACCTTTCATCTTTGATGCGCCGTTTATGAGTCTGGTTGAAATTGAACCCTGCTTTGCTCTCTCGCGCTTCCATGAGTGACTTATTATGAAGGTTAAGCCCCTTTTAAATTTCGTATGAACGCAAGTTTCTTTTAGTTTTCTCAAGACTTCGAAGATGGATTCAAGTTCAGAAGATGAGAGTGTTTTCAACCGTCGTAAATCTTCAAGTAAAAAGATATTTGATAGTGATGATGAGGCTGCTGGTGAAGCCGATGATAATTTGAAAGAAGCCACTGAAGATTTTACTCTCCACCTATCTGATGAAGAAGATGATGAGGATGGTGCTTCCGTGAAAGCAAATATTGAAGCAGCTCTTGCTCAGGAAGAAGCTTCTGCTGAAAATGCACATGATGTCAAAGAGGATTCCAAAGATGAAAGTAGGGGAGACAGCTCAAGGCTTGACAACAAAGAGATGAAATCCAATGCTGCTCAAAAGTCAATAAACCCATCAGGAAATTTAGACACAGCAGATATTATGAAAAAGCTAAGTGCCTTGGCTGATTCCGATTCAGAGTCTGATATTGATGGTGATCTAGAACCTTTACCAACAAGTATTAAGAAGAGCAATTCGAAATCAAAGAGCTGCATAGCTTCAGAGTCAGATGATTCAGGTAATGAAAGGAGTCAAAGCCATTCAGATGATGAAACTAAAGAAGCAGTTTTGTCGTCCAAAGGCAAGCAACGTAAATCTGCTCCAGAGAGAAAAAGTAAAACAAAAGCCAAAGATGCAATGCTTGAGATAAAAGCCGAAAGTCAGAGGCAGTTGCGACAGTCTAACATTGGTTTGCCATATCATGTTCCCAAGCAACGGTCGCTTTTAGACTTCTTAAACAGACGCAAGCCTGCATCTTCAATGCCCATTCGGGGACCTGTTGAGCAACTGGCAACGGTTTGGTAAGTAACTTCTTTTTATTTCCCTTCTGCCAGTTAAACTTGTTCTGTAGCAGGCTTTAAGATTGCATTTCTTCTCTTTTCCAGGAAGCAGATAGAAGACAGGGAGAAAGAAGTTGAAGACTTTTATAAGTCTGAATCTGAACATGAAAGTGACGAAGAGGAAACTACCCAAGAAGTAGAGCAAAGTGAAGAAGGTACCGAGCCAGCTGAACAAGTTGAAGGCAAATCTCTAGATCCAAGTCAATCAGATACTCATCAATTAACAACTGCAGTTCTAGGAGACAGTGGTGTGGAGGCAGATTTCTCTGGAGCACAGTCAAGCACAGAACCTAACTCTGACATTATTGATGACACTGAGAGTGAGCAAACAACTTCAATCTGCTGTCAGGAGAGCATGGATTTCAAAACTACTACAGAGGTAGACACTGACAGAGTGCAATCTCCTGTTGGTACTGATTTTTGTGTCGAGGAGAACTCTTCAGGGGTTTCACCAGATGATGCATGTGCTAAGAAAGTGCAAGAGGTGGATGAGTTCCCTGTCAAAGACGATAATGTGAAAATTGGAAATGAAACTCAAGACTCCCAAGACATAAGCCTGCATTTCACTGAAACTGAGAGAAACACCCAAGGTATTCTGAAAACACAAGAGTCCCAAGACATTACCCTGCACTTCTCTGAAACTGAGAGAAATGTTGAGGGTGCTTTCAAAACTCAAGATTCTCAAGACATTAGCCTGCACTACACTGAAACTGAGAGCCTCATAAAAACTGACTTAAAAGGAGTGACCAAAGAAAACCATTTGACCAATGAAATTGCAGTGATGGAAAATAGTTCAAATGCCGGAAACAAACCCAAGGGATCAACATGGGAGGAGCTCAACTCAGCGATGAAAGACTTGGATGATGATGTGAGACTTTCTTTTCAAATGACTTAAGTCTTCATGAATTGGTATTTTACCGGCATGTTTATTTTTACTGAAGTTTTCTTTTATGTTACAGGATTTAGTATCACATGAGATTGTTCCTAAGAAGCTATCACTAGGTTCTGGTCCTCGACTAAGCCTTAAAGGGGCACCCAATGATGTAATAGATTTAGATGGTTCTGTCTCTAATCCTCGAACACCAGGAGTGAAGGGCCTCATTGAAAGATTTATGAAGCATTCCGCCTCCAAAAGAAAAGAAGCTCAAACTGTGGAACTGAGGTATGTTTTGTTATAAATAATAACTTTAGCTAGATGCTGAATTTTTATGAACTAATACCTTGTGTTTGGTTTACTTTTTCCTTATTTAGTGTCATATCATCTGAAAAAGATACAATCGGTGGTGTTGTTGATGTCAAGCATGAATCTTTGAAAGTTGTTCTCACTGCTGAAGAGCCTCGTCGATCTGAAAAAGATGCAACTCCTGGGGCCAGATTAAAACTTCTGAAAACAGAGTTAAATCGACAAATGCGAAAGCAGAAGGGAGAAGAATGGCAGAAAAAGCATGAAGAAATGAAAAATGAACAAGTATTTGATGGTAAGACTTATTTGTTCTGTTCCATTTGGTTACATTAGGACAACTTTCAGTGCCAATTGATAAAGTGCCAAGTAATTGATGTCTATGGATATTATATTTTCTAGGTGAGAAAGATGATTGTGGCATGTTGCCTGATGAAGAGGAAGAGGAAGAAGAAATGACTGACAGCGAAGCAGAATCAGAGCCAGAAATTAATGACGTCAGAGAAAGTAAGAAAAAGAAGAAAGTCAAAAGTGCATATGTTGATGAAGAAGCTGAAGTTAGTGAGGAAGATGGCGGCGATAGAGATGTGGATGAAAGAGAGAGTAGTGATGATGAGAGTGTTGATGAGGGTGATGATGAGGGCAGTGGAAGTGAAGATGACAACAATAAGCATGTTGATGACACCAGTGTAGATGATGAAACAAGCAAATCTAAAATAGACAGTGTAAAAGAATCTTGTTTAGCTCAGACAGAGAATGATGAAACAAGTGGTAAGTGCCTTGAATTGTCTCTGCTCTCATTTCCTTCTTTTAATTGATTTTTTAAACAAATGAGATCCTTATTCTGCTTTCAGATATTGGACCAACTAATAGTTTACGACGAACACTTACATCTGCATCTGCTGATTTATTTGCCTCTCAGTCATCAGTGTGTAAGTTTTAATAATAATTCAGACACCTCTCTAGTATTTTCAAATTGAGCAGTTTCATTCATGTTTTGTTTTCTTGTAGGGAGAGTTGAGGATGATGATGACTTCATTCCTGCTGGTCAGCCTAATGGTGTCACAAGAGATTATTCCTTTATGGACAGGGCTGATGATGGAAAAGAAAGAGAGATGCTTTTTTCTCCAATGAGTCTCACCCTCCCTGAAAAGACTCATAGTTTTATGGTATGCTGGATTGTCTTTGGATACTTCTACCCACTTAATAGTTATCTCAATATTCTAAGTACTACCTTGAACATGTCTTCACACAATGAGACACAATTTTAGACTACACTATCATTTTTTATTTGTTTTCAAGGATACTAGCCAGGAACTCACACCTCAAAAAACATCAATTGATCCGAGGCCCCAAAGCAGCTTGAAGAAGCTTTTTGGGGAAACACAAATTTATAGCACCCAGGACAAGCTAAAAGAAATTGCAGGACTATTTGCAGACAAATTTAATGGTAAAATTCTGCTTATTTTTATCGATCTAATGATCAAGTCATGAAATATGTCATCATTTGAGGTGAAATTTTTGTCGTAGATTCACAGGATAATATATCTGATCTCGCCAATGTGTCGACGGGAGAGTCTGAAACAGACCTTATGGCGCTATGTTCAGGCAAGTTTGTCACGCAGCCACCCAAACCAAAAGATCTGGAAGAAGATGAAGAGCGTGTGCCAGACTCCCAACTATCTCAAACTCAACCTGCTACATCATGGGATCCAGCTTTGGAGAATGGAGACTCAGTTGTAAGAAGTCAATCAATTTACAAATGATGTTTGATTTATTGCTAGCACAAGTTCTTTGACACTCTTTTTTTTTGCAGGATTTTAGTCTGAAGTTTGATGGGGATTCTAAGAATCCAGAAGACATTGTTGAAAAGTGAGTTTTGTCCTGTCAAGTATTTTCCATCAATACATTGTGTCATGTTCCCATTGTTAATTAATTTTATTTTTATTTTTTTTGACAGGCCTAATGAATGTGCAGGAAACTTCAGATTAGAAATTATGTCCTCGGATGATGAAGACAATACTACATTGACTAAAGAAAAGAAAAAGAAACGAAAGAAGCTTGAGTTTTCAGGTAGCCTTTATTGGACAAGAAATACTTAACTGTTGTTTAAAGGTCACACAGTGTACAGTGTCTTTTTTTTCTTGTTGTACAGATGACGAAGATGACGATAACCATAAGAGTGACACAGATCTAGAAGAAAATGAAATTAACAGTGATGAGGAAGAAAAGGAAAAGGAAGAAAAAAATTCTAAGTTATTTGGAATTTTTTCCAAACCATCAAAAGAAATCTTCTATGATTCAGATGAAAATGAGATAGAGCCTGGTGATTTTCTTGAAAAGGAGGCAGAGTTGTCTGAAGAGGATGAGTACAATGGTAGTGATGATGAAGATGAAAAAGGATTGGATCAGCTAGAGATGAATGAAGCAGACAAAGAAGACATTGATCAGGACCTTGTTCGAGAGCAACTTGTCAAAAGTCACATGTAAGTTTTATTATTTCATTTGGTAAGTTTTTACTTTTGCATTCTTGTTTTTCTAATTTTTTTGACATTTTTCACAACTTAGGCAGAAGATGTTAGATGAAGATCGCCGTGATGTACGTATTCTTCAAGAAATGCTTCTGGAAGATGGGGAGTTGCATTCTGATAATGGTGGCAGAGAGCGCCAGTTTCGCTGGAAAAATGTTGGTCAGTATTTTATTCAGTGTCACACTGTTTTCCACCTAGCACTTTGCCAAACTTAATGACACTTGTGTCACTGCTTCTTTGACACTGTTCTGTGTTACAGACTCCACTGGAATGGGTGACGATGGGCATCGCTCTGATGATGAGCATGCTGACAATGATGATGAAGAAGATGATGCTGCATGGCGGAAACAAAGACATGAGCGAGAGATGTTCTTGAGAGAGCAGCGAGAGGTGAGTTGGCTTTTTTATTTAGCGACACCAGATTTGTAACCTAGTGTTCTCTTCATCTGTTTGGGATATATATTTCCTGTCTTAACATTTGTTTATAGAAACAAAAGAAGGAAGCTGGAGGCCATAAAGAGGATGATGATGAGGATGAAGTTCTTGAGAACAGTGAACTTCTTCAGCTGGGTAAATCAATCCTCTTCAAGAACCGTTCCAGTTCATTAGACATGTCTGCTCCCAAAGAAACCCAGCCTCCAAAGTTGACTGCACACAACCCTGTTCTATCTCCAGAAAGAAAAACAGGAAACACATTCCTTGTAAGTGCCGTCACCATGTGCTATATTGTCATTCTATATGTTTGTTGGCTTTCCTCACAATTTGCTGGTCTGTTTGAATATTTTTATTTATCTAATTTTTGTTCCAGTCCAAGCGAGGATCTTTCTTGTCAAGAGGGGATGGTGTCTTGGCAAAGCTTGCCAAAATGACTGGTCCTGCTAAAGAAAATGTTATGTCGGGAGCTAAGAGTAGAGGCAACTTTGTCTTCTCTGCCATTAGTCCGCCGAAGTATGATAGCCAACCTGAAGAGGATGACTCTAAAGTAAGATTACCCATCAGATTTCTTTCTTGTATCTCTGGTTCCATCATAATTCTTTATTTATAATATTTTTTTGGTTTTCAGACATCAAAAAGAAAAGCTACCGCTGGATTAATGAATGCTGAAAAGAAACCATGTTTAGTTACTGCTGCAAGAAAAAGCAGTGGACTCTTTGATCACTTTTGATAATTGTATTTGTTTGGTGTTTGTCCATAACTTTTGAAATGTTGGTGCTGTTTTTCTGCTGAATTTGTGATTTATCTGTGTTCATGTGCAATGCCTTTGACAAGATGTTCTGTTATTTCGTTTCTTTTCTGGTTCTAGTCCAATTTTTATAACCAGAACCTATATACTGTATTTCATTTTGTACTCATAGCAATGCCTTGTAAATTCTGTAAATACTTGCCGACATTAAGCCATGCTCAGAAACCTGTAAATGTGTGTTTTTCTATGACATTGAAAATTAACTTTACCTTTTTTATGCATGTAACTTATGACGTCCTGTTAGTGTATTTCTTAACTTATCTTATCTTTTTTTTTTTTAATGGTTTGTGTGAGGTTTAGTTGCTATTGAAATATGTATTAGTTTATAATTGACTTCTAAAATAGAGTGAATGATGGTGTTCAATTAGCATACTGAAAACTTATCATTTGTGATTACAATGACAATTAAAAGAACTAAACCTTAGTAATTTGCTGTGTTCAATGTAATGATTTCTCCAATTTCTATAATAACAACAACCACAAAGACCAGCTGACTCAGTGACTTTATTTCTTTGGAAACAAGTGGATGGCCAGAATGATTTATCCTAAACTTACTTTACTTACGTAATCAGTGTAACCTTTATCCTGGCTGCTGAATTCTAATTATACTCTACGACTAAACAATTACTACAACACACACACAGGTTTTTTTTTCACATGCTGTGTCGTGCTTCCTACTTTGAGGCTTTGGGTGTCATTTATTTCAATTTCTACTCTGCAGTCATTTTTTAAATAACAAAGCCGTTGTTCAAATAAAAAATGTAAGTAATGCAATGCAACAGCTTTTTCAAAAAACATAAGTACCCTGCCAGAATTAGGTGTTTGAGACGACGTTGATTTGTCAAAGAATCGATGAAAAATCCATCGACTCTACATTGACCCTATGTTGTTTCGAACTCCTAAGCACTGGCTGGGTAGTACGCCTCTGATACATAAAGTTTCTAACATTGCACACCTGTGCTGACCGGCAGGCTTAAACTTACTCAGAAAATAAAACATGGCTGGCTCACGGAACGCGCTAGTTTTACAGCGCTGCGTCCGGGGCTGCCTACCCTGCAGGCGCCACCACTAGGACGGGGCCACGCAAGAAAAACTAGTGGGTTCCGTGCGCCTCTCTCTCTCTCTCTACGACACAAAAAGGAATCAAGAATAAGAACACACATTGACCAGCACTCTAACATCAAGAAATAAAGGGCTTGCCCGGCAAGTTTATCTTCAATTGATTAACAACCATTTCCCAAAAGTGCACTGAAAGGCTATGATATGTAAATACCGTGCTCATTTCAAATGGCACGTGGGAGATCTAGTCACACCTTTCAGCGCTTGGGTGTTAAATTCCTCGGAAAATAGGTTTATTTCATATTTTTAAATATTTGAGACATAACAACAAATTTACTACTGTCGCCACCCAGTGGCGACCTCATTATCTTATTATATAGATAGGCCCATGTCATGTTTGATGGGGAGATAGGTAAGTGCTCAACACATCTTAAAGATATATGCAACTATAAAACTATATAGCAATGCAGATCTGTGGACAGCCTATTATCACTGCTTCCCAACTTTTTTTTCCTTCTCTTGTCACGCACTAGCTTTTGTTTCTCTTTCCCTAAAGGTGTCTCTTTTCATTACTTTTCTCTCTTCGTGTTCTAATCTTTTTTTCTGATGCCAAAGAAAAACTAAGCAATTAAAGGAAGAACCTCTGACCTTACAGATGTCGAGGGTAAACCGACTAATCCAAATCCATCACCAACTGCAATCCTTTTCCTTTTCCAATTATGCAAAGCCGACGTTCATGCCTATCTTAATACTGGCGGTCTTAGCAAATTACTCCTGCCTCTACTTCAGGTCGAGGGCGTCCCCGTGGCTGGGGGTGGGGCTGGGGGTGGGCGGAGGCGGGGCCTCCTGCAGCAAGGTGCGCATGTCCTGGAGGGAGCGCTCCAGGGCGCGGGCGAACGCCGCCGTCGACGTGGTCTCGGCCGAGTGGAATGAAGACAGGCAGAAGACGATGCTGTCGGCCTTGGGGTTGTAGGAAGCGCCGTAGCCATCCGGGACGACGGGGCCGTAGCCCATGAAGCTGTCTGTGGTCGTCGGCACCTGCAGGCGACAAGACCCTGAGCATTTCGCCTCTTTTCCATAAGCAGACTCGAAGGGCGACGGCGGTTCTCACCTGGCTGGTGGACAGCGCGAAGTGGTTGGCCACCCGGTAGGACTCGTCTGTGAACAGCTCCGGCACCGGCTCCCCCAGCTCCTTGGCCACCTCCCGCAGGCCCAGCAGGTGGTTGTCGATGCCGTGGCCGAGGATGTTCTGCACCATGACGTCCGTCTGCTTCTTGATGGCGGCTCTGAACAGCTCTCGCTTTTGGTTGTCCTGCAACAGGTCGGCCGGGGGTTCAGGCGCAGGGAAGACCGTGTCGCTACTCCACGCGCGAGAGCCACGCGGCCGGGAAGACCCCGCGGCGAGGGGTATCGGCGCCAGCGGCGCCAGCACTTACGTCGTACAGGACGAAGGTGACCTTCTTCTCGTCGCCGCCGCTGGTGGTGTCGAGCGGCGGCACGGCGATGGGCGACGCGGCCTGCTGCTTCTGCTGCAGCATGGCGGCGGCCCACTGCCACGCCTCGCACGACGCGCCCCTGATGGCGTCCACGCGGCCGTGGTCGAAGCGGCGCAGCGAGCCGCTCTCGTAGGTGGCGGTGGGCTTGCCGAACAGGCGGATGTAGGCGAGCTGCAGCGCCAGCTGGATGTAGGCGTCCGGGCTGCACTTGCACGACTTCATGAACTCCTTCCCGTACTCGGTGAAGCGGTACACGTAGAAGTCCAGGTCGTCGATCATGCTGCAACAGAAGGACGCCATGGTTCGATTTCTGTGCCCCTGCGAGGGGGCCGCGATTTCTGTCTCGGGCGGTACGACTCGTCATGCATGCATGGCGCTGCGCCGCTACGCCGCTACCTGTCCACGGCCTTGGCAGCCTCCTGCAGGTGGGCGCGCGTCACCGAGTCCACGTTCCAGCCCAGCAGGCGCGGCGGCGGGTTGGCCACCACGGCCGGCGGCGACCTGGGGGCCTCGGTGACGGCGGCCACGGCGGGGTTGGTCGCCTCGCTCAGCATCTTCTCCATGAGCTGGATGACGGCCATGCCCTCGGCCGCCGAGTGCTCGTAGCAGAGGCCGCACACGCCGTCCGAGGAGATGACCAGCTGCAAGCAGGACAGGGGGTTAATCACGAAGACCCGAGATCCACGTAAGGCGCGTGAGGCACGTGAGCTGGGAGCCTTACCTGTATCGTCTTATCGAACCAGCGGTTGCCCGAGTTGGCCTTAGAGCCGCCGCCGTGCAGCATTTGGTGCGCCATGTTGGTCTCGTCGCGGCCCTCGACGGCGTGGCCGCGCGCCGGCAGCGCCCTGGACGAGTTGAAGGCCGTGGTGATGGGGGAGTCCAGGCACAGTATGAACAGCGAACCCTCGATGGCGTCCAACGACGTGCGGTTCACGGGGTCCTCGCGGAGGTGCTGCCGAGCCTCAGCCCACTTGTCCCTTCGCAGTGTGGTGAGCAGGCCGATGGGCGCCGCGGAGGACGCGGGCACCGGCTCGGCCAGGATGGAGGCGAGGCGGCCCGTCAGCGAGTCCTCGCTGACTGGCGGGCCGCCGCCGTCGCCGCGCACCTGTACCACGTAGAACTGCGCCAAGACAAGCCAGTCAGTCCCCGCCCTCGCAACGCGTCCTTCCCCCACAGAACCAAAGCGACAACGAAACTAGAAACCAGATTCGTTCGTAAAACCGATTGGAAAAGGTGGTCGCAACACAACGTCTGCGCAGGCTTCGAGGAAGAGGCTCCCTCGCCAAAATTACAGATAAAATTTAGAGAAATTGAAATGAAAAAAAACTTACACACGGGGCCAACAGAACAGAAAACAATGGCAAGGCATATTGGCGGGCGCACACTAAAGTGCACTAGGGGCGTGTTAACAGTGTAACAGGCATTGGCGGGGACGCTGGGGGACTCCGGGGTCTCTATCAGGCCACACATACTCTGTCGAAGCTGCGTCGAAGCCACTGGAAAATAAAATCAAGAGTAAACAGGTTTCACGCACCGCGCCCTGGGGCACGCTGCGAGACAGGAAGGCGGTCGGGGAGAGAGAGGAGAGAGAGAGAGAGAGAGGCTCGTCTTCTTACCCAATCAAGCGGAGGTACAGCACGCGGTTCGGCGCCCTCAATATTTCAAGGCACACTCTGGAAACGAGAGAATCGAACTGCGTCCGACTCTCTTATTTCGAGAGTTGGCAATTCAAAAGAGCAATACAAGATTGTGAATCTTGCGCCGCTCTCGAATGGATCACGTACTACCTTCAGCGGCGGAGCACAACAGAAAGTCGGCGTTCTGCTTCAAGCGTGGCGGTTTGCTCCGAAAGCCTTGCAGCCAATGGCAGGCAAGCAGACCGTTTCGCCCGGTCCGGTCCGGACCGTTCGGACTTGCCTGGCCGTGGCGAGCCACCACGATGTAGTCGCTGGCGATGTCGGTGGTCACTTGCTGGTCCTTGGGGTTGCCCGGGTTGCGCACCGTCGTCATCAGGCGGTAGAACTGCTTCATGCACAGCGGCTGCCCCTTCTCCCTCGAGGCGGCCCGCTCCACCGGCAGCGCCTTCCTGGAGGAGCAGCGGAGCGGAACGTCGGGGAGGATTCAAAATCGCGTTTCCGGCCAAAAGAAAAAACAAATTGATGGACCTCCCCAGCAAGATCGATTGCGCCTGGCTTTCGCCCTTGGCCTTCGAGTCCTTTCACTATCCTACGCCGCCATGCCCCCCCCCCCCCGCCCCGCCCCGTCTCCCTCTGTGAACGCCCTACGCCCTGTCCTGGAGACCTCTGGCTAACTGGTATTTCGAGCGGTCCCTCGCTCAAAATTAAATGGCGAGAATGGTGGCCAAAATCTGGCAAGGCAAAATTGTCTCGCAGATTCAATCGGAAGGCTCGCGAGACGGTCGCGCGACGACTTCGCCCGGAATGACATCATGCATTGGACAAGGCCAATGAGATAGCGGTGTGCTATCGAACACGCCTCGGAGGCTCCCGGTTCAACCCGGACTGCATCCTTTTTTGTTCTTTTTCTGGTGTTTTTGTTTTGTTTTTGCCGCTAGCGGCAGGCGGCGCCAGGGGGAGGAGGGGCCCCAGCTCGGCTCGACTCGCCACGTTCTGAAAGAACTTTCAGTCTCTGCCGTACTTTTGTGGCGCGGTTTCAAACTCCGGGATACTTTTGCCAAGTTGGGCCCTTGGCTTGGTGTGCCTGGCTGTGCCCTAGGCGTGCCGCCGCCACACTGTCGCGCATTCCATTAAAATGTGTTTATTCGCTGCTCTGCGACGAGTCGCTGCGTCGGCATGGAAGTAGGCCACCGACAACACAGGCGAAAATAAAACGCAAAAATTGTGAAATTACAAGTATATTGTTTTATTGTTATATTACAGAAGTAAAAGTTTGTTGACAGTCTACACTTCAGACAGTTTCACACCGATCCAAGATTCTTGTCTAGGTGGCTACAAAGGAGAATTAAAGGCTCAGCCCCAGAGAGCAGTGACGACATGTGTTCTCAAAATGAAAGATTCTTAGCAATTCTTAACTGTTTTCGTCGGGGGTCACCAGCTGGATGCTGGACGACGATCCATTTAGGGGGTGCCAAAAGGGGGGGGGGCGGTGGTGGTGCGGGGAAAAGAGGGGGCAAAAAAAGAGGGGGAGGGGGACCATTTGGTGTGGTGACAATTTCGAATGACAGACGTTCTCTCCGTGTGTGTGGTTAGAGAAAGTCTACTATGTGCTCTTCATTTATATCAAAGAGAGTGCTAGTTAATTTTTGGAGGTGCTGGGATGATCTTTTTTTCCTGAGAAAGTGGTGTTCCTTTTAACTGAGGGGTGCGTCACGTGTTTCATTTCCAAGCTAACGTTCTAAGGATTTTACTGAATTAAGGTGTTTCTTTTTGCTTGACAAAGTGAGAGTTGAATGAGTGGGGTTGGACATAATAAATAAACGGCCTCGAGCAACGAGTGGTGCGCCCGGAGAATGTGCAGTGCAGGGTTGTGCACATTATTGCGGTATGTGGAGTGAATTTTCCTTGAAAGTACAATAAAAACAAAACCATAAAAAGGAAAGAGAGAAACGAGCAAATATCCTCACTGCGTTCAACGTGACTTGCATGGGAGTAGAAAGTGCCGAAAACAATAAACAAAAGAGAAACACATAAAAAACATGACCATAACAAACGGATATCGGACAATCGAGGAGAAAGAATAATTGAAATCAGTCGACGAGCGAGCAAATGTGCAAATCCGTCAAGTAAGACCTCCGTTCCACAGTAAAAAATTCTTTTAAAAAAAGGTTTTGGTAAGAATACAAAAGCGCAACTTGGAAGCACTGATGGGAATTCAAGGCTTTGTTGGCACATTAGCTCCAGTTGCACACTTGCTCGGACGGCTTCCCATTTTGACACACAAATATCTACGTTTCGTCGAACGAAAACAATAAACCTTGTGACAGGGTGAAACTACACAGCGCTCGATATCGAGTCGTCTCTGGCCGGGCCGCCAAATCGCAGTCGGTTAGAACCTCGCTAACCACAAGGGATCTGGCGCCGGGCACGGTGTCGTCGAGGTGTCGTCGAGGTGTCGCGTTGCATGCCGCTCCGTCAGGGTGTCTTCCAGGAAGCCCGGCGGAGCGCGCGCCTCGTCCTCGGGGCTCAGTACAGGTACTTCTTGTAGTCGCGGTAGCGGTAGTTGCGCCAGTGCAGCGGGTCGCAGTACTCGCACGAATGCAGCGGGCGGTAGTCGTAGTAGTCCCAGTAGTCGCAGTACTTGTAGGGGTAGTAGTAGTCGCCCTTGTAGTCGTAGAGGCGGTCCAGCACGCGGTCGTAGTAGAAGCGGTCCGAGTAGAACCGGTAGCGAGGGTAGTACAGGTCGCAGCCCAGCAGCCGCTTGCGGCGCTCCAGCGTGGTGAGGGCGGTCGTCATGTCGAGGTGGATGGGTGATGGGGCGCGGGCCGCGGCGTGCAAGCGAGTGTCGGCCGGGGGCAGGCTGGCGACGCAACAACCTGCAGCCCCCGGGCACCCCCGGGCCGGCCGCCCCCGGGCCCCCACCACCCGAGGAGGCCTCCGTGGGGTAGGGACTGCCGCCGGAACTCCGTGGGTTAGGTCTTACCCGTGGTGGGGCACGGCGGCAGGGCGCCTCGCCACGCCCCGCCACGCCGCCACCGCACTCGTGACCTACTTCGACCTTGTTGTTTACTGCGCTACTCCTTTCTCGTTTTTTGCATGCCTCGGCGCGCCCCGGTGGCATCGTCCTACCATCGCCCTGCGTTGCTTCTCGGCCGGATCGAGTTACCGCTCTTTTCGCGGAACTCTCTTTTCCTTTCTTTTCGGCAGTGGTTCTGCTCTTTCCCCCGGCGAGGGCACGCGGCCGCGCGGCGCCCCCTCCACCCACACGGCCTTCGCGGCGGCCTTGGGGTCGACGGTGATGTCGCACGCGCCGTCCGGGCAGCCCCCGCCCCTCCGTCCTCCATCAGGCCCTGGAGGGCGACTCCAGCTCGCTCCAGCCTCCGCGAGCCACTCTGGCCAATCCTTTAGTGGCCGACCCTCCTCCAGACCGTCCCATTTGCCTCCAGGGCCCCACTACCCCCACCACCCCCCACCACCCCCACTGCCCCCTCCACTGCCTGGCCGCCAAGCGGCGTGATGAATCGGTGCGATATTAGTTTTCGCCCTGATCCCGCACGGCCGTGCCACCGTGCACGGTGTCGCCGACACGCCACGCCGGGACGCCACGCCACGCCACGCCCCGCTGCGGATCTCCCGCCAGAAATACAATTAACTGGCTGGCGAGCGGCACGCCGCTGCACGCCACGTACAGTCACGCACACTGCGTTAGCCCCGGCGCCTCCTTCCTACACAATACAGTGTCGTCAACGCGAGGCAAAAGAAAACGGCGCCTGGTTTCGCGCTGGTTCCCGCGGCCGAGCTAACGAGGCGAGGACAGAAATATTCTGGCGACTCGGTATCCGATCCGCCGCCGCGCTGTCGCAGACGTCGCACAGCACGATGGGGCCGTACCAGGCTGAGGCCGGGCTGTGCCGCGCCGCCCCACTCCGCCATGCACTCCGCCAAGGACGCCGGGGCTTGTCACGGCATCTGTGGGCAGGGGGAGGGGGATGGGGGAGGCGTGACACGAAGACGCGCCACGCGGCTCTTCCCACGTCAAGCTGCGCGCCTCGCTTTCAACAATAATCGCCCACAGTGCAAATTGTTTGCAGACAGGCCCGCCCGGGCAAAAAAGATTATTGGGTGGTTCGGCCGCATTCTGTTTGATTTTGTTTTGAAAAGGGTAATTTGCTGCTGCGGTTCGAGGCAGGCCTCCGAAAGGACAACATGAACGGGGCCAAAAAATGAAGAGCGGAGGCCGGGATCGAACCCGCGACTTTTGCACTCACTTGTCGAGGACGTCAGTCTGGTGGCGGGCGGCGCTGAGGACCATGCGGGCGGCGAAGCGGGCGCACTCCTCGGCCGTGCGGGCCACGGCGGGCGGGAACACCATGCCGGGGTTGGAGTTGACGGGCAGCGGCAGCGGGTTGTTGAGGTACATGTCGGCCAGCCACCACTCGTACAGCTGCGCGTCAAGAAAAGAAAAAGGTCATCCGGGGCAGCTCTGCGATAAGCCAGGCACACTGCGTCAACCAAGAATCCTGCTGGAAACGGATCAGGAAGCAGTGAGAGAAACAAACGTCACCGACGTTGGAAAACGTTTAAAAGACGATTGCATATCAAGGATGGTAATCGTCTTTGTGTTGGCGATCAGGCGAATGACGTAGTTTGGGGTTAGCTCGGCTACATCCACGTGGAAATCCCCCCCTCCCGATCCCAACCCTTCACAATCTGTTTCTTCATGGCCTCTGGCAGCACGGCGGCTGTGTCTTCATCGACCGCTGGGGTCGATAGTCCCCCCCCCCCCCTCCCCGCCAAGGTGTTCAGCTGTGCACGCGACCGCAGAATAAAAACGCGTTTCGCGTGAATCGGGGAAACTGCGGAGGTGCGCTTTCAGCTTGGCTTTCAGCTTTCCCGCTTTCCGCTTGCAGGCCTCGGCGCCTCGGCCGGGCTGCTCTGCGCATCGCCACGGCGCGGCCTCGCGAGCAGTGTGGCGGCAAACGGCCGGACTACACTTTTCTTTGGAACGGGAAACCGTTGGGGTCAAACTCTCTTTCTCTCTCTCTCTCTCTCTCACTGCCGAAAGCGCGGTCCTGCGTGACTCGGCGCCATGGACAAGTGTTGTAAGAAGCCGGTAAGAAGTTCGCTAAGCCCCAAGGACTGCTCTGGCCCTCGGCCCCCGTCTGCCTGGCGAGCGAAGGACCCAAGGGCCGCAGGGCTGGGCTAGGGCTGCCGCCCGTCCCGCCCGCAGCGGATTACAAAGTGGCAACCCTAGCTGCGTACACGGCAAACTGTGTGCACTGAGGCGCCGACGAGCTCGCCGACGAGCCCCTGCGAAGTCCGGCGTAGGCTGTCCCGCGGCACAGGTCTGTGTGGCGGGCCGGCCTACCCCGCAGGCCGCAGGCGCCCGCCGCGCCCGCCGGGACGCGGACAGAGCGCTCGCCGTGCGGCCGAAACGCAGCGGGAACATCTCTTGATCTCCGAAGAAGAAACAGAAAGAGGGGAATGGAGTGGTGGTCGTCTGGGAGATAAGAACAGGGACAAAGCACGCACCCATTTTGCCTCGGTGGGGTCTGGGGGGACTCCCAGGCGGGCGGCAGGCACTTGGAAGCACCCCCCCCCCCCTCGTTCCCGTTTCCCGCCCCTCCAGCCCTCCAGTCCCCCAGTGGACTGCTCCCACACTGCGTTTCGCCGCTCTGTCTCTCTCGCACCTGCACGGCGACGGCCCATGAGTGCGAGCGGGACGGCCATGTCCGGAATCGCTCTGCAGAGTGACTGACACACGTAACGGCCCGCCCCGCCCCGCCCCGTGGATACGGATATAGGACCCCCATCACTGCGGAATCGGTGTCTCACGCTACAGTGACAGGGCGAGAGACGGGCAGTGGGGGGGGAGTGAAGGATGACTTGCCCGAACGGTGTGCCACGGTCCCCGGAGGGTAGCCTCCGCGGTCCGTGTGTGTGTGTGCGACTGTCTGTCTTGTTCTGCACGTGTGCATGTGGGCGTGCGTTTGCTGATTGTATGTGTGACCCTCGACCTTCCGTGGATTGATCTCGAGTCGAGCACTTTGATCCCTTTCTGATCACCATAATGCCCTAGAATGCGAAACCAACCCCCGGCCCACCTCTGCTCTGGCCCCGTGTCGACCGACCTGCTATCGCCCGGTTTCTTTCCGGGCGGCGTGAGTGACACTCTCTCTCACACACAGAGACCCGCGGCAGTTGTCAAAAACGAAACGACGCGATATAAAAGTTTTCACAGTGCTGTGGTTTACTACCGGGAGCTTGTTTCCAACCGCAGGGGCTTTCGCGCTTTGGCTTAGGCCGTCTGTTTCCCCGTGCCGCGTTTCCCAGCTTTGTTTGGCTTTGTCGGAGGTAATGACTGATGGTCTGGTCGGCCGGCCCACCTGCCTGCCGGCTGCGTTGCGCGCGTTGCGGTGGACCGGATTAGCACTTGCTGCCGGCCTCACGACATCACGGCCTGCGGGCTTGCCGCTTGCCCGTGGCCCGGCAACAAGGTTAACACGCCGGCGGCGGCCTTCCCTGAGCCGCCCCCTGCCGCCCCCTGGCGGCGCCGCCGCCAACCACCCGCCTGGAGAATGGCTGGTGGTTGCGCCCCCAACCGCTAGGTGGCGCCAGCCGGCGGTCGCCGCTCTCCAGCAACTGACTCCGAGAGTCGATGTCTGTCTCTCTCGCACCTCATGGGGGGTCCCCGATAGGTGCGAGGGAGACAGAGCGACGAAAACGACTCTCGGAATGAGTCTGCAGCCACCCCCCACGGCCTCGCGGGCCTCACGGCGTCCACGGGCAGCGGGGCCGCGCCAGGCAGCACTAAAATCGCGCCAAAGGACTTGGCGCCTTGCAGCCCTTCATTGCAGCCCTTCATTGCAGCGCCGCCCCGCCCTGGGAGGCACTTATTAAAGGCCACACGCCACCAGCCTCCTGGGGACTCTTTGCCAGGAAAGTTAAAGGGCACAACTTGGAGCAACTTTCTCTCGAGATATTCGTTCCTGGGCGCCTTTGCCATACTCATCCATTTGCCAAAAGTGTTTAATTTCAGCCTTGGTGACAGCTGAACAGACGAATGTTGCTGTCATCATCATCGTGAGGGCGGCGGACACTTTTAGGTTATTTCTGTTTTCAATTATTTGTATTCGAGGAGTTACTGCGAATACTCACTATATCGTGCGTCTTATTTTCAAGTTTCTCAAGGCTCAAGTCGCCAGGTTTCTCACTATCCTAATCTGAATCCGAATCTTCTCCCATTGGTTATTCGCAGTCATTCATCGGTAACAAAACAAAGCCGCCAAAATGGTTGCCAGTCCCGCGCGCGTGTGTGATCGTGTCGACTTTGTATAAATATTTTTCAGTTTCTTTTAGTTTTTTGCGATGACGTGTGTTGCCGACTGGGTCGAACGGGAACGAATATTGTTTTCAATCATCGACACAATTGTGAAACTGAAAGTGCGATGTGAAAACAAGTGCATCAACACTGAACACCATCTGTGCTCAGGGCCTAGGTTAATAGTGCACGAAGCTGCCTGGTTGCCTGTTTGGGTGCAATCATCATTGGATGACTCAATCTATCTTCCAACTAATTCAGAGCAGCAGTGCCACAGTGAGTGCATACGTAAGTACATATGACTTAAAAAAATCTCAATGTCTACGGCTTTGCTGTGTGAACTAGGACCTCTCAGTTTAGGAACGGTAACAATATTTACTGCTTGCAATATGTGGTAATTATAATTGTCGCTTGCATTGGGTGGTACAACATTAAGCTTCTGAGCGTTATCACACATGTCTGTCCCATTTGGCAGTATTCAGATTTGTCTCCTGCAATGGCAGTAACAACCTTGATCTGTTTTTTTGCGGTGAAACTTATTATTGCCATTTGAGACCCCTTCATTTTTTTTTCTCCGGACATAATCTTGTTCCGTCCTTTTGAGGCAATACAATGTGTGCAGCCTTCCAAAAGGCGGTAAATTTTGGATTCCCCCTTTCCAAACTTACCGCCCCCAAAAGTGTAAATGTTACCGCCTTTCAATCTAGAGAAAGCGTTCCGTGGATGATAACTAACTAATGGTGGCGCCCAGGCCCCAGTCCTAGTGGTGCTGCCGTGGGCACCTTGCCCGAGACAGTGCTCAGAGCTCCACCCGCTCCAGCTCGCTCCATTTCCCGCTGGAAAACACGCGGGAAAATTTGGCTGATTGTGAGGGCCGCTTGAGACGGTGGAGCGCCGGGGGCCCTCTAGGGCTGGCAAGCCGCTGGCAAGCCGCTGGCAAGCCGTGGCAGGCTCCACCCCCGCGCCATATCAAAGGCTTGGTCAAGCCGAGACTTTGGAGCGCGGATGTGGGGCGTGGCGGTGGGGCGGGGTGGCGGGCCGGGGCGGGCCCGTGGGGGGCGGGGCGGGGCGGCGCTGGGTGGGCCCCAGCGATTGGGCCGAGGCAGAACCACGCCCTGCGGCCTGCAGCGCCTCCATGAGCCACCCCGCGGAGGAGGCCGCCGCCGCCGCCGAGGACGCCAAGACCCCCTCGGGGCCCAGCGTCCTCCAGACCGACGGCCCCACGGCCCCACGGCCTGACCCAACCCAGGCCATCTAGTGCAACGTGTGCAACGCGCCGTTTGCTTGCATTCGGGAACAGCACAACGAGAACGTTCAGGCGAACACCCTCCAAACTGTGGCACTGCGGCGGCAGGTTGGACCGACACGCGCCAGAAGGAAGCGAACGCCTCCGGCCTGGCGGCGCGCCGCTGCAAAGTCCTTCGGCGTTTTTACTAAGTGGGAAAAAATAGAGTTAATTACCGAGAAAATGACGTTACGAACGAGGCGGCCGATGAGACAATGTTGTGATTAGCCGCGAAACGCAAAGCGCTTTCACCGCCAAATTGCTCTTTAGGGAAGACGAGCTGCTGCCTCGGCCGCCCTCCGCCAGACCGCGGCCACCACGGCCGCCACGGCCGGGCCGACACTCCGGCAACACTCCCGCAATCGAATTAGCTCAGCCAATCAAAGACTAAATAACAAGGACCTCCCCCAGCCCAGGGCAACGCGGGGCAACGAGGGGCACCACCCTCATCGCATCACGCTAAGTTGAAAATTGCTGGATCGCCGGCTTGGAAACTATATAACGTCATTCCGCCGCGCCTTCGGGGGCCACACGTAGCTCTCCCTCTCTCCCCTGCTCCTCCCTCTCCTAGCCTAGTTCTCACCCGGCCGACGTGTGCTCTCCTCGCCTTTTTTCTCTCTCTCTTTCTTCATTTCCCCCAACCTTCTCCGCCACATTGCTACTTGGACATGTAACCAGGCATCGATCCAAGGGCCCACCTTGCCCGCCTTTGCACCGCGTGCTGGTCACGTCCCCCCCCCCCCCCCCCCCAATTCACGCCACTGGCAAAAAGAAAGTCTCGGCGCCGAATCGCGCCATCGCGCTGTACTAGCGTTCTGCCGCCGAGAGTCGTTCTCGTCTCTCTCTCTCTCTCTCTCTCTCTCTCTCTCTCTCTCTCTCTCTCTCTCTCTCTCTCTCTCTCTCTCTCTCTCTCTCTCTCTCTCTCTCTCTCTCTCTCTCTCTCTCTCTCTCACACACACACACACACATCTACACGGGACGGGCCATGAGTGCGAGGGAGACAGAGCGACGAAAACGACTCTCGGAATCAGTGTGCTGCCGCCGAGAGGCAGCGCCGGTGGCGGTTCATCTTACGCGGAACCGCGTTGAACGGGACGCTAGCAGGGGCTTCATCAGGCGAGCCGAGCAAAAGGCTCCGTGCCAGTGGCGTGCCAGTGGCGTGCCAGTGGCGTGCCAGTGGCGTGCCAGTGGCGTGCCAGTGGCGTGCCAGTGGCGTGCCAGTGGCGTGCCAGTGGCGTGCCAGTGGCGTGCCAGTGGCGTGCCAGTGGCGTGCCAGTGGCGTGCCAGTGGCGTGCCAGTGGCGTGCCAGTGGCGTGCCAGTGGCGTGCCAGTGGCGTGCCAGTGGCGTGCCAGTGGCGTGCCAGTGGCGTGCCAGTGGCGTGCCAGCCCTTCCCCTTCTAATATTGGCCCCGGGGCCGCGAAAGGCAGACCGGAGGGAAGGCCCCCAAGGGACCCGGACCCGGATCCCCGCGGTGTGGCGGTGCGGCGCAGCGCGGCGGCGAGGACTTCCCTGGGCGGGCAGGCCTGGCTCGGCACGGCGCGGCACGGCGCGGCACAGCGCAGCGTGAAACGCAAACTGGAGGGTGGCAGCCCCCGCTGAGTTGCCGTGCCGCACCGCGCCGTGCCGTGCCTTGAGACAGCCGCAGAGACAACTATGCTTCGGAATGACGGCACACAGTGGGCCAGAAGACCGGTGGAGACGGCCAAAACTCCAGACGCGTTTTGAGCTGCAGAGTCGTTATATGGGACTCGAATCGAACGTGTGACCCCACCAATGGTTCGAGTCCCATTTAGCGACTCTGGAGCTCTGCGCGCGTCTCGAGATTTGGCCGCCTCCACCGGTCTTCTGGCCCACTGTGCGGCGCGGCCAAGGCAGGGCAAAGCCGCTTCGGCCGCTGGAGACCGCGGCGCACCCGCTACGCCGCTGCGCCATTCGAAACTTTCGTTAACACTTCGCGACTTTAAAACGTTCAGAATGGCTTCCCTCTTTGTTGACAGTCCGCACGGGTAAAGGTTGCGGGGAAGGGGAAAGCTCCCAGTTGTCACTCGCAAACTGCACGCCGCGGAAATGGGAACGCGAAATCCAATTTCCAATTCTCTCTGGCCGTCCTGTCTCTGTCGCACGCCGGGGCTCCCCGTGAGAGGTTCAGAGCGACGCGGCTGCGACTGACTGACGTCCTCGGACAGTGCCAGTCCCAGCTCGCTCCATATTTCTTTTATGGACTACTTGTTGAGCGTCGCCGACTTAGCGCGGCGAGCTTTGAATAAAATTAGCGTCGCGACTCGCTATTGAATGAGGCATCGGCCGGCGTGTGTGGCGCACACTGTGGCGGGCTGGTTCGCTCCGTCTCTCTCGCACCCCTGCGGAACGCCGCGCGAGTGCGAGAGAGACGGAGAGAGCTCGCGCCGCGCCCAATCCCGTTTCAATAAACAGCCTTCGGCGCGGCCGCCTTTCAGCTCACGTAATCCCCCAAATTGGATCACCGGATTCAAAACACCAGTAATAAGAAAAGCGGGCGGCGCGTTTGGCGTGGCGAATGCAGAATGAGACTCACCCAGTTGGCGGTGTGCTCCCTGCGCTGCTCCAGGGCCTTCTGCAGGCGCGGCCCCGGCCCGCTGGGCGCCGCAAAGGCCTTGGCGATGAAGCTGGTCTTCTCGTAGGCGGTGGCGGACACCAGCGGCCGCACCGCGTCCAGGTAGCGGTCGATGGTCTGCTGCAGCGGCGGCAGCGGCTGCTTGGGCAGCGGCGCGTCGTCCGGGATCAAAGACGCGTCCTGGACAACAAGAAGGGCACGTTTCAGGAGGACGGAGAGTTTCGTTCGTTCCAGTGTCTGCGCGCTGCCGCCAAAGGCTAGTGTATCGACAGTGCACCATGGGTCATTACGAGGCCATAAATAGCGATGAAGGGACACGATGTTTTCGAACGAGTGCGTGCGTCGCGTCGCTCCGTCTCTCTCGCTCCGTCTCTCTCGCACTCGCGCGGCGACCCGTAGGGCCCGTAGGGGTGCGAGAGAGACGGAGCGATCGTGGCGCCGCGCGGAATGGGCTCCGCCGTCCCACATTTATGTACGGTGGGTGGTGTGGCTCGCACACATCAACACGTGTTAGTGTGTGTGCGGAGGGGCGCGTTATGTGGGGGAGGCAATGTGGAGGCAGACAGTGTAGCGGACAGACGTACGCGGCTTCATCAAGGCTGCCTGCAGCCCGCTCGTGAGAATGGTCCAGGCCGTGGCCTTGCAGACAGACAGACAGACACTCTGGCGAACGGACAGGGCGGGCAGGCAGACAGACGATCGATGCAAAAGAGTTAATTTAGGAGGCCTTAATATTAAACGCGCTAATGGACCGTGCTCTGTGGTTGATGATAAATGGCAGGGGCACTTGGGTCTCGGTCCTGCGAGAATGGCTGAGCGTGCCTCCACTGTAGAGGCCAGCGGGCAGTGAGCTGTCGCACTGTTCTCGAATTAGTACCGCGCTCGACACATGGCGGCCCCATCGATTGCCCTTGGCGTCCTTCGGCGTCCTTCGGCCTTGGGCCGAGGAATCCATAACCACCCCCATGGAGCGTTCGACTCGAGTCCCATTCGAGGACCCTTGCGATCAAAGCGCGCCCTTGTAATCAGGCCCTGTGCTGCATCGGAGCCCCCCCGGGGCCCTGGGGGCCGATCAGGCTGACAAATATAGCCGCTATCACTAAGGACCGGGCCTATACACCCTCAAGGTGCGTCGCCTTACAGGACCCTCCGCTTCCTCACTCATATCCTGCTCCTCCCTCGCACCCTCCGCCTGGCCTGGCCTCGCCCGGCCGGCCAGACCCTCGCATCCGGCGCACCGTCTACAGCTTCCTTCCCAGCCAACTGCGCTTCCTTCGCTCCGTCTTTCTCCCTAACGGGACGCCCCGATGTCCGGGGGCAGAGACAAGGAACGGGTCTTCAGTCCGCAGCGAGTCCGCAGGGCCGGCAGCGCCCCTGGTAGGCAGCGCCAGTTTGTTGAACGCGTCGTCGCAGAGCGCGCAGAGCCAGGGAGCGGTGCGGTGCGTCGCGCTGTCTCTCTCGCACCCTCGTGGAGAGCCCCTTGAGTGCGATAGAGACAGAAACGGCTCTCCTTTTGCTCGGCAGGCGTGCGCAGTGAATTAATTCAGTCGCCGTTCCCTGGGCGGGAGGAACTCGTTGAATGCGACACGTTGAATGCGACGCCACTCGACGGCCCGCCGTCGCCCCAGGGACCTCCCCCTCCCCTCCACCAACCCCGCCGCCAAGTTGGCTCGCCGGCAACCCCGTCGGGGCGCCTGGGGCGCGGCGCGGCGGGGCGGGGCGGGGCGGGGCGGTAGCTGCTCGCGACAGGTAGCGTTCGACCCGGTGTTCGGCACGTCAGGACGCCGCCAGACACGTCCCGTCGTCGAACTCGCGGCCAAGACCCGCCCCATCCACCTCAGGCGGAAACTGTCGGCCAAGAGCCTTGTACTTTCCCCCTTCGACAAGGCAAGCATACCCGCGAAAAAAAAAAAACGCACACACATTTTCTGCCTGAAAAAAAAGTCGTAGTTTTTGGTGCGGTTTCACCGAATAAGGATGCCTACTTTGGATTCAACACGGGGACGCCTTATTCTTCATTCCCCGAAACGGCTTCTTCAAACATCACGCCCAATCGGCTCCACCCTATCCCTCCGCCTCCACCCCCAGCACGGCACGGCGCGGCACGGCACGGCGCGGCGCGGCACGCCACTGGCAGGGCCCTGGCCGCGTGGCCGCCACCCCTGCCAGCCACCAGCACGCACCCCTGTGCTGGCGTGTTCCGCGGCTTCGACACGCCGGCTCGCCGCAGATTTTCTGCATTCCTCACACTCAATCTACAGCCCTCCCCGGTCGCGGCCGGCCGGTCGGGTGGTGGGGGCGTTTTCGGGGGTAGGGAATGAATCCGTTAAGCTAGCGTCTTTCCAAAAGACTAGCGTGAAACTCCACGCCGGCTAAAAGTGTATTTTTTTTTTGTTTCGAAACTTTCCGTAGAGTAACTTTATTTGAGTAACGCGTTGCTGATTCACTCTCCTCGTCCGATGGCCGGATGGCGCTGGCAGTGGAGGCACAACCCGCACTCACCGCGCGGCCTGCCCGTGCCAATCAAGAGATGAAAGGGTGCGTCGGGAATTGCCTTTTCCATTTCATAATTTGATGCACGCTCTCATCAGCCATTCGATTCATCCCGTCGCCGGCTGACGATGTGACAGGCTGGGTTACTGACTCACCGACTGATTGTGACTTACTATGTGACTGATTGTAACTGGCTGTGACTGATTGTGACTGGCTGTGGCTGGCAGGACTGAATGTGACTGACTGTGACTGGCTGGACTGACTGTGACTGGCTGGACTGACTGTGACTGACTGTGACTGACTGTGACTGACTGACTGACTGACTGGCGGGCGGCCTGGCTGGTGCAAAGGGTCGAGCAGGGTCGTCGCTTCGCTTTACGCCGGCCCTTCACAGTGACCCTGCGGCGCCCTGCGGCTCCCTTGACCCTCACAGCCCCAGTACCTAGTGTAGCGCCCCACCCCCTCGCCACCCCTGCCGAGCCCCTCGGCCGCGGCGGCCTAAAGAAACTTCCACTGCAGAGCGGCAGCCCACCTCGGAAGAGGCCCCCAAGGAGTCGAAAAGGCTGGAGGAGGGGGGAGGGGGAGGGAAGGCGGTGGAGGTGTGCAGCCTGGAAAGGCAAACGCAGTCGCAGAATAAACTTGGCGCGGTGGAAAGGGTGAGAAGGGTGCAGCGCTGCGCGGCGGCGCCATCGTCCGCACTTCCGCGGTTACTTCCGTGCTTCCGACCGGATATCGGCCGCGGGACGCGCGGGACGCCGGCGGGGCTTCCCTCAAAGAATAACCCACTTGTAAACGGCGGTCGTTGGGCGGCGCACCCGCTTCCCGTCCCAGTGTTCCCTCGCCACGGCTCGCTCACAAAGGCCCCGGCCGGGTCTGGAGATTACCCAGTCACGAGGCCTGAGTACCGCACTCTCGCACACAGACGCACACACGGACACGGCCGCACGCACACACACGCTGGCTTTATGGCGGTAGCAGTCCCAGCCAGTGCCGCTGTGTTTACCGAGAGGGGATGATCCCCATGCGATAACACGCCGAGCGTATCCGCCAGGCTAATGAATGAGGCCGACACCACAAAAAGTTAGCACGACACCGTCAACGTTGTTTCGCTGCGCCGCGGGTTCAATTACTACCCAGGCTGCCTTTTTTTTCGCCGTTTTGATTCGCCGGCCTCTAGTTTCGGGTAGTGTGGAAGATGTCCGGGTGGATGCGGCGGGCAGGAAAGTGGAGGCAGGGCCACGCGCGTTCGAATGTGGTGCGGGGCCAGACGCATTCCGAAAGTCGTTGCTCTGTCTCTCTCGCACCCTGGGGGACACCGCGTAAGTGTGAGAGAGACGGAGCGACGACCCTCGGAATCAGTCTGAAGGCAGGCGAGACAGGCGAGGCAGGGGTGGTCTGGGAGGGCGGCCGTCTATTTGTCATGATTACCCGCCAGCCCGAAAGGAAGCAGATGTAAGAAAACGGCGCGGCTTGTCGCGTCTCCCGCCACCGCCGAAAAATAAAAGCAACTTCAAAGAAAAAGACCTTTTCTCGGTCACGCACCTTGCCTTTTTTTTAAATCGCAAAGGTCGTTATTTTTGCCGAATTTAATCAAAACCTGTCGTGTGGAAGTCTTCGACCTAGGCAAATTATTTGTCCTCCCCTTTCCTACTCTCCGGCCGTGTGCTCGCCGGCAAGGCCCGGCAAGGCCCGGCAAGGCCCGGCAAGGCCCGGCAAGGCCCGGCAAGGCCTCACTCCCCAGTTCAGTCAACAATAACAAGCGTGTCACCGGGCCCACGTAGGAGGTACACAAGGCGTGTCCTTCCTCTCCCCCTCACGCCGGCAAACAGACGGCCACCCCTTCCCAATAAGATGCTTATCTCGAGAGTGTAGCCGGCCGCGCTGCGCGCCGCGCCCGAATGTGCCTCTTCTTCCAAATCGCCCCCTGATCCTGAAGGAGCTCGCTCCCCTTTGCCGAGGCTGGCGAGGCGCGGCCCGACTTTTGGCGCCCAGGTGCGAGGCGGCGGCGCGGCGGCGTGCGCGGTGGGGAGCCAGTGCGTCAGCGAGACCAGTTTATGCCGCTCCGAGGGAGTAAAGATGGAGGAAGAGACGCAAACTGGACTCATCATAATTTTGCCCAACTTTGCCGAACGGATCCTTATCTACGCAAACGAGGCCGCGCGCTAAGGCCCTGTAGGAAAGGCCAGGGTCTCCAGGTTCAGACAGTGGAGAGTACACTGGAATCAGGCTGAGATTGCCCGCCCCGCTGACCGGCTGCCCCGGGCCAACGCCGAGGGCTGCCCGCGCCGCCCGCGCCCTACAAGACCCCCCTCGGCCTGCCCACGGCTCACGCACTGCTCGCGTGCAGCGCTGGCCCGGCCCGCTGGCCCGGCCCGCTGGCATGCTCGAGGGCTGTTAGCGGGGCCCATTGCCACTACTTGGAGCGGACCGCCCCCGCCCCTCGACCCGCCCTGCCTTGCGCCCTGGCGGCCCCCGCCTGCGGTACTCTATTTCTGTATTTTCCTCCCCGCACGAACGGGAAAAGAGCGGCGCGGACTCATCGAGTGAGGGAAGCGTTTTGGGCGTTACGTGGCGACAAGCTCGGCGCACAGTGTGCTAGAGAAGACCGGCGGAGGCGGCCAAACCTCTAGACGGGAGCTCCAGAGTTGCTAAATGGGACTCGAGCCGAACGTGTGACCCCCACCAATGGATTGCTCTCCGAACGAGGAATCCATTGGTGGGGTCACACGTTCGGTTCGAGTCCTGTTTAGCGACTCTGGACTCAAAACGCGTCTAGGGTTTTGGCCGCCTCCACCGGTCTTCTGGCCCACTGTGCAAGCCCGGCGTGTAGTGAGCGGCCGCGCGTCACAATGGCGAGGGGCGCCGTGCTCGTCGGATTGTTCGGACTGTCGAGGACACTCGAGGCCGATCCGCTGGCTCGGCAGAGCGAGGCAGAGCGAGGCAGAGCGAGGCAGAGCGGCTCGGCGCGTGCCGGATGGGGTCGATGCAGTCGCCACTTCCCGCTGTCCATTACAGTGTCGTTGAGGCGTCGACGCCTTGCATTGTTTCTATTTCCCTCTCTCGGCCCGCCTGGCCCGGCGCGACAAAAGGATCGATTGGAGCCAAGCTGACATTCAGCACGTATAATAAGTGGGCCGCGGGCCAGAGGGATAGGGGGGGGGGGCTACGGGAAAAGGGAAAGAACAACAGTGTGGGAGGGAGTAATGCATACCTGGAGGGTGGAGAGGTTCCCAGGGGACGGGGAGGACGGGCGGGGAAAAGGAAAACAGGGAGGACGGGGAGGGAAAGAAGGAGGAAAGAGGAAAGAGTGCTGTCTCTGCCTCGCGTTCCGGCCGTGTGCGGCGACGAGATCGCAAACACACCAAAAGAACAGTAAGTCAACAGAGGTTCGGCCGGCCTGTCTGTTTGCCCCGCCACTCCCCCTCTCAATGGCCCGCTCGCCCCGCTCGCCCTGATCCCCTAACGAGCTCAGCACTCAATGGGCTCAGCTTCCCGGTGTGCCTCACACCGACGAGTTTAACTCATTCGGGGCGCCAAGCAGTGCGCCAACCAATGAAAAATATCAACCATTTTTACGTTCTTTGAGCCTTTAACTGAACTTAGTAGTAAGGGTTCCCCATACTGCACACGGTATTAAGGGTTCCCTATACTGCACACGGTAGTAAGGGTTGCCCATACTGCCCACAGTAAGGGTTCCCCATACTGCCCACAGAAGCAAGGGCGCCCCGTTGTTACTGATTGAGTAGTATCGGTTGCCCACTGTAAGTACTGCCCAAAGTAGTATGAGTGGCCCATTGTGACTGCCAAACACGAAAAATGAGAAAATCCCGTGCTGCGGTTCCAGGAACACGGCTCAGCGCTCGGCTTGCGTTTTCATTCGGCGTGCTGTGAAAGCCGTGGCGCGGAAACTAATGTCACCCTGTACGGCGCCACGCCCATGCCACGCCATGCCACGCCATGCCACGCAGCGGCCTCCCGACGTGTAATTTGATTTCAAACACGCCTCCCCGTTTGCACACGTACACGCGCTCTCTCTCACACACACACGGGCTCACAAGGACACACCAACACACACTCACACTCACACTGTCACACACACACTCAAGCGGGCTAGCCTTGGCAGCGGAGTCTGGGGGAAGGTCAACTGTCGCCGTGGCGTGTCAATCTGTGGCACTCGAGAGCCCAAAAAATTATTTTCTTCTCGATCTTTAAACTTTATTTATCTTCAGGGCCTATCTCCGGACCGGACCTCTGGCTTTCGTGACTAAAATTCTCAGCTCGTAATTAATGATATTCCTTTTTCTTCGTTTTTTTTCTGGTCCCCTTACGAATTCAGATGAAGGCCATCTCCTAAGGAGAGGCCGTTTCTTTATAATCGTTATTCTTAAGTAGGAAGTGCCCCAAAATGGCGGAGAGTGACCAGGACACAAACATAGCACTGTTTAAAAATGGCCTGCGCTCTCCCTGAAGGTCACAACAACAGCAATTTACATCTCAGAGAGCATTGTGGGTAGAGGGGGTTGATTTTCGTCCCTTCACGGAACACGCTCCGGAATGTTTTTCACCAGAAAGATAAAAATCGCCTCGGATAAGTCACCCGATCCCGAATCAACTTGATAGGAATATTCAAAGACTTGCAAATTTGACTCTCAACGAACCTCACGCTGGGGCCCTCCAGAGCACAGTGTGCCTGAAGACCGGCGGAGGCGGCCAAAACCCTAGACGCGTTTTGAGCTCCAGAGTCGCTAAATGGGACTCGAATCGACCGTGTGACCCCTCCAAATAGATTCCTCGTTCGGAGAGCAATCCATTGATGGGGTCACACGTTCGGTTCGAGTCCTGCGTAGCGACTCTGGAGCTCAAAACGCTTCTAGAATTTTTTCCGCCTCCACCGGTCGTCTGGCCTACTGTGGGTTGCTTGGGGTCAGCAGCGCGGCCTGCTGTAGTGTTGTAGCACCTGCCCGCTTAACGACGTGCCCTTGTATCGATCCCCCATCTCTGCCCGGCCCTGCCGTGACCCGGCGGTGCCCCGGCAGTGCCCTGGCAGTGCCCTGGCGGCCTACAGCTTGGCCTGGAGCGGCGCGGCCCAGTCCGCCCAGCACTCCGAACTTCCCTTCGCTCTGCCTCTCTCTCGGGGCGTGCCGTGTGGGTGCGAGAGAGACGGGAATTCCCTCTCGGAGTGAGCCTGCCGTGCCGACGGCGCGACTTTGTCACTGCGGGGCGCTAATCCGGCCGGGGGTTTGCATTTCTCCTCCATGAATCATCCCGGACGCGCCGCTGACGACGGCCGAGTCCGCAAAGAAGCCTCGCTCCGTCTCTCTCGCACCCCTGCCGGGCACCGCACGAGTGGGAGAGAGAGCGTGAGGCCACCGACGTGGCCCACGTCCTCCCACCTGAGCCGGTCTCGCCAACTCGGCAAACCTATTATTTTGACGGTGGGATTGAAGAAGGGGCCGCTGCCGCTCCCTCGCGCTGGCGCCGCTGGCGTTTCATCCCCGTGGACCCCTGGGGCCGCTAGTCAAAGTGCCGGCCCGGCCACGGCCCGGCCACGGCCTGCCAGAGCGAGAGGGCGCAGTCTTTTCGTCGCGCTCTTTGTCCCACAGTCGCCCGACACGGTCCCTGTCCCACTGTAGTACTCCGGAATATAGTTCCCAGTGGGAACCGAAAGCGTGTGTGGCCAACGTGGAGCGCCTTCAATCTGTTCCGCTCAAGTTTTCGTCTCTCTTTGACTTTTCAAGCGGCTTGGGATCGGCAGGTCACGGGGTCAAGTCCGCCCGACTGACAATTTTTTTTCTGCATTCATTTTTCGATGAGCAGCTTAAGAGGAGTTTCAACATCGGCGCTGGTTTGGTGCCCGAGTGGTCGGTCAGACTTAAAGAAGGCACAATTTGAAACAAGGGGTACCCAACTCAAGATAATCATTGCACGTCTAGTTGGTAATCAGTGAAATAATCAACATCATCCAATGAAATGACAATCATACTTTCGGGGATTCAATCACTTTTAACCATTTTTGCGAGACCACTGCTCCCAAACTATCAGCGGTCAAAGCCTTCCCGAGGCGGGGCATGAAAGAGTAGGGTCTTCAGAATAGTAAGGCATCGAGGGAGGCCTTTGACCGCAACTAAATTGGACGCAGTGACCGCTCAAAGTCAGCAAAAACGGTGATTTTCTGAAATTCATTCACATTTTGACCATTTTTGCGAGACCACTGCTCCCAAACTATCAGCGGTCAAAGCCTTCCCGAGGCGGGGCATGAAAGAGTAGGGTCTTCAGAATAGTAAGGCGTCGAGGAAGGCCCATGACCGCAACTAAATTTGACGCAGTGGCTGCCCAAAGTCACCCTGAATTTCCGACACTTTAACAGCTTTCTGAGGTCGCCGCTCAAATAATCCCCAATATTTCCCAATAATCAACATAATAACCTCCTATAATCAGTGATAAATACTAAAATAATCAAAAGAAATCACATGTAATCATACTCTAAATATAATCAGTGTACATGAAAATCTGTAGTTGGTTACCCCTTGATTTGAAAGGTCTCGTTCATTTTTGTTTTCCTCGCAAATTCTGAACGAAACGGAAACAAGGCGATTGGTCGATTTTTCGCGGCGGGGTCGCAGGCCGAGGGAGCGGCCCGAGAGGGGCGCCCTGCCAGCCCTGCCCCGGCCTGGCCTGCCCCGGTCGCGTGGCTGCGGTCTAGTCCCCTATTGTTTCTGTTGCGGCGCTTGTCAAGCACACAGCCCGGCCTATCGCCCCGGCCGGGACCGGGACCCTGCCTCGCCTCCCTCATTGGTTACATCACCGCATTCCGGCGGAGGCTGAGGGTGAGGGAGAGCGAGAGAGAAAGGGCGAGGCAGTCAGCGAACAGGGGCGGCAGGCAGGGCGGCAGGCAGGGCGGCTCCATCAAGACGTTGCTCCAACTGCGGGCGGCGCTGCGCCGCGCACACGGTGACGACGCCACAGAATTATAAACTATACCGCGGGTTTTAATTGGCGGGGCGAAGGAGGAGGCCGTGGGGTGGAGGGGGCTTAGGGAAGGAGCCTGGCTAGCCTAGCCTGGCGGCCTTGGGAACCTCGTCAGGTGTGGTCCCACCGCGCTCCGTCCTCGCGCCCCACCCCTCTGGACACACTTTCGCCCCGGGGTGCCCTCCCCCGCCGCCACCCACACCACCGCACACACACCCACCACCCCCGCACGCTTTTGTCATGCAGATGAAGAAAGAACATTCTATCTCCGTCTAATGGTCCGGGCTGGATTCCACTGGATTCACGCCCCGCTAACCAGCCGGAGACAATGCGGATGGTAATGGCTGCTGTGGCGGGCTGCCTGCCGAAGGCCTGGCCCGGGGCCGGCCGGTGTTTGAACCGCGATTATTAGAGTCCACGCCGATCGACTCTCTCGCACTCGTGCGGCGTCCCGTGTAGGTGCGAGGGAGACAGCGCGGTGGCTGCCAAAGGGGAGACAGAGTCGCCGGCAAGGACACCGGAGACGAGGCAATCCACGCTGTCGCCGTCACCGTCGCTCCACTGCGAGTTTGTGACTCGCCGTGTTTCGGGCAGGTCGCCTTTCCGCCGTGTATACGCGTGCCGCGAGGGATTGCCTGCAATCTCAACAAAAATCGATAGTCCATCACTTATGCTGATTGGCGCGGGCTGGCCCAAGGGCTGGCCGCGTCGAACCGTTCGGGCCGCGGGGCTCGTTGAGCGCGTCCAGCACTCCCCGCGCATACCAAGGAGCTTCCGTGTTTGGCGGAGTGACTTGTCCCCCCCCCCCCGCCTCGCGTTTCGCGCGCTTTACTGCCTTCCGAGTCTTTCTTCTCCCTCACTCGCGTCCATTAGCCGCTTCCTCCTTCCCTTCCGTCCGCAGCGCCTAATTGACTCGCGTGGTCCCCCACGTGTTCCTCCGCGCGTCCTCCCACACTGCAAACCTGCGATCGATGTCCCAATCACTCGTTAATCCCCTCGGCACACAACACCGAGGTTTGCCCTGTGTTTCACGGTCCCGTTTCACACGACCCCCAGCCCACCCAGCCAGCGAATGTGTGCGAAGAGCGATGGTGGCGGGTTCAACTCCCCACGGATCCTCCTTTATTTATTTTTTTGCAGGAAAGAGAAACATTGTTGCGGTGAAACTATTTTTATGCCGGCGGTGAGTCACCCCCTTTGCAGTAATCCAAGTGGCTCTGCACCGCGCCGTGCGACGCTCGTGCGACGCCCATGCGTGCCGAGCATGGTTGACACTCCCTCGCCTCCCCTCCGGGCCGTCCGGGCGCTCCGGGCCACCCAACGCGTGGGCCGCCTCACGCCTCACGAACAAGTGTCCCCATAAAGTTTGCCGGCTAAGCCTACCTATGAAAAGCTTATTCCGCTGACGGCTTTAGAGGCGCGCTCGATAGCAGGGGTAGCGCGGCGAGACCCACCGCGGCGAGGGACCGCGGCGAGGGACCGCGCGGCACCGCGAGGGGAGGGCCGAGGTCATCACAGCGTGGCGATAGGGATCGAAGCTCGCGCCAGACGCACCGCACCGCGCTGGCATCTACTCGCCCTCTTCCCCCTCTAGAAACAACTCTGACTACATTGAGGACGAAAAGCTTGTCGGCTTACCTGTGCGTTGCTGCTCACGGCCGCCATGACCTTCTTGGGCAGGTCCATGATTGTCTGCCGCCATCCTGGAACAGCACACGCGCGTGAGAAGGCCGCCAGCGTTTCCTGGAGTGACGGCAGGGCGCGCCAGGGCGGGACGGAGCCCCGGCGACCTTGGGTCTCTGGAGTGGCCGGGGCGGGGCGGGGCGGGGCGGGGCGGGGCGGCGTGGTCCTGCAGACAGCGGGGCGCCGGCCGAGGAGGGCGTTGTAGGGGTGCTGGTGGCGGCCGGGCGTCTTACTCTGCGGGCGGCCGCCCGCCCCGCCCCGCCCCGCCCCGCCCCGCCCCGCCCCACCCCGCGGAGGGAAGGAAGAAAAAGACTCGCGTTCGAGGCCGTGCTGGCCCTGAGGCTGCAGAGCGCACGTCGCTCTGCCTCGCTCTCTGCCTCTCCCCGAGCTGCGCAATGCTTACTTGGAACCTCATAAGAGTGATATGCTACGACCTAACTGAACGCCTGTCCCACTGTTATTCTGTGGAATAACCTCAGCCCAGTCTATTCCTTCCCACAAAAAAAAAAAGTTCCGCCCCGGCGTCAGTCCGTCGCGCTGTCTCTTACACCTCCACAACACCCTGCCTGGCGGCGCCGGCAGCGCCAC
Organism: Thrips palmi; assembly: GCF_012932325.1. Lineage (NCBI taxonomy): Eukaryota > Metazoa > Arthropoda > Insecta > Thysanoptera > Thripidae > Thrips > Thrips palmi. The sequence continues at coordinate 6,165,248 of NW_023144626.1, read as the reverse complement.
CGGAACAATCTTCGTCCAGCGGGGCGGGGTTGGCGGGGTGGTGCTTGGGGCGTTTGGCACGCCGCAGGGGGCCCGGAGCAGCCCGAGCTGGTCCGTGTGGTGGTTAATAACCCCCTCCCCTGGGCGAATTGCAGCCACCCTTCTTACAGCCCGCCAAGATAGTAATGCTTCTCACCCCGTACCGCGCGGCCAGGCGCGGCCAGGCGCGGCCAGGCCGCAGTGTAGGGAAGGGGAGGGCTGCTTCATGTTGCACCTCGCAGGCAAGGCGGTAGAAGAGGGTGCATTGCCTTTGTTGAGTTTCTTTCACTGCCGAGGCTCTGGCGACTCCTGCTACTACACCGGACGCCTTCCGCGGTCTGGCCACCCCGTGTGCAAAGAGTGACTAATTTTGAAAGAGGATCAGCGCTCGACGGTCAAGACGAATGTGTATCATGTGGTGGATTAAATGGAAACAATTGATAGAAAATGGTGTATTATTTTAATAACTATGTTTTATTTACAGTTTAACGTACATTATTTTTTACGAGAGGAATCTTGCAATGTCTACCATCGCGGCATCACTGTACTCTGGCACCCAGGACTAAAAGGTTGAAAATTTTCTAAACACATACAAGTTTTGTTATACAAGCGGAATAATGAAGCATTAAACGCGAATTAGTGATCTATTATAAATATAATACTTGATTCAGCGACACAACAGTGTGTCTAAAATCTTTAATGTCCGCAGCTCACAGTTGGATGCAGTAACGTGTTCGTGCCAAATACTGATTCAGATGTGTAGCTGCAAGTTGTACTTTGGGAGTTTTAAAGACCGAGTTAAATCAATAAATTCGGTGTACTGACTTTTATGGCAGTGCATTTATTTCACATAAATAAATTCGCTGATTATATTTTTTCATTTCTGTAGCTGTACTTATTCTGAATGAGGTCTTCCGAACACAGTTTCATTGTGGCTTTGCACCAATGTCTTAATCTAATTTCTGAATTCCATACTAGTTTGTCACTATGCGTACACCATTCTTTTTAAAACGATTTACTATTATTCAACTCATAAACTGCAGAAACAGCCTTTAAACAGTGAACATTAACGATGATATGATACTGACTGTTAGAAGAATTTATCGATACACAACAGGCCAACAATAACAGATTGATAAGTAACAAGTAGCTTGTCAAAATTTCAAAACTCTTTGATTTACCAGCACAATTGCAAAAGTGCAGCTATGCCACTGCATCTATTATTATCACGTTAACAAAATATGAATTTAGCGACATAAACTTCTTTCTTACCGCAATCATAAAATAATTTGCGTTTACTTATGTACAGATAATTTGATTTTACAACCACCACGTAGTAAGGCAAAATAGTAACTCGATAGTTTAAACATTGAAGATCTTCATACAACTCATAATTACATTTTTATGCAAAACACGCTTGCGTAATGCACAACAGGATTATCTTCAAAACGCATGCTTTTGTGGAAGTGAAAGAATAAGGGAGTTAGCCACCTAAAAAGCTAAGCATTGCCGACACGTCAAAAGTACAATTGTAATTACAAACGGCTGCACCATGGTGTTTGCTGAGCACAGGTCGTGACGAAAATGCACCACTGAACAGCGTTTTGAGGTACTCGCTTACATGCTACGAAACTTCGCAATCTTACGCTGTTGAAGGTAATGATGAGGAAATAATGATCAGATCATTTGAAAGGTTCTCGCCTATGCTACACAATTCCAAAATCATACACATTTTTAACTACATTGATATAATCTACAATAATGATAACATCACAAGAGAAAATATACTAATTTTATTGCTTCCGCGTGGACAGCCGCACTCTTGGAGCCAGACAGGATTTCCCCATGGCGTTTGAAAAAAATAATGGATGTTTAATTGTGCGTGGATCCCCTTGGTTACATAACCAGTTTAACGTTTGGCCACTTTTTGTTTCTGGCGGAAAGTGCCGATGGCTACTGGCACTTAATTTCCTCTCGGCAGGTGACCAAAACTGTACCAAACGCTAGAGATTTTGTGTAAACGTTACTTTTGTGGTTATTCAGAATATTCCTTTTCAACCCACAATTCCCGATCATTGAAAGTAAAGATCATAGTCTGGATAACCTACGAGACATTGAAACAATCCACGTCACGACTCGAGTGAATGATAAGGGGACAGACGTCTCATAGAGCGCCTGGATAGGGGATTCATCTATATACAGTAGTATCTGAAGCACCTGCTAAACAGAAGGAAGTGATACATGTCTACCGGCGGCAGTCTTTTCAAAGATATGTGCTCGAAACATCATGGATAGTATCTAGAGTTAAAAAATTAAGTTTCTCGACTTGCACACGCCATTTTCACCCCTCAAGCAGACGCAAGTGGCATTCTATATACAGTTGCAAACTACTTCTGCGCCCGATGATGTGCGCCGAAATAGTCTGAACTGTTTATAAAGTGCATTGCCGTGTAATCAAACTTATGCTTATCCCATTGAAAACCAATTGACTCACATTCATATCGCATTCACTCTTGCATGCACCTAGCCATACACTCCTTACACATTTAAGATTCTTACAATTAAATGGAACAAATGTTCCTGATATGTTTGATGATTTCTTGGCGATACGGTGGATCGATAAATGATCTCACCAGTGTAACCTCGAAACAAAACAAACTGAACTTAAGTCTTAAGTAACCTTACATATACCTCACTTCTGCTATTATCACCGATTCATACAAAGTGCCTCAAAGGCATCATAACAACAAATTAGCAACAATCTAGACTAACGTTTGCGCATTCAACATTAATAATGAGGAAGCTTCTTCCTCTTGACCAATCAACCAGGATTGGGATTTCTTTTATACTAAACAAATAACATCTTGTTTTGTTTTCTTACGAGATTCTCGTGTGAAATTTAACAGTGTCAACGTTCTACAATATATACATTCCATCGACGTCTGACCAGTTTTCTTTATTGGCAAGCTAGCGTCGAATCGCTTGACCATAAGATTATAAATGAACGAACAAATAACATTTCAATAAATATCTTTGCATTCGACTCTTTAAATTCATAACGATGGTAACCACGCATGCGTGAATGTTTCACAAAACAAAACTAGCCGTTTGAGGCAGTTACAATACTAGCATATATCTCAACAAAAAAATTTACCAGTTTTGTCTGAACGGGTTGGTGCCACTGCTAGCGCTGGGCGCTTCTTGCCTAAAGGGGTTCGTGGGCACTTCCGGTGCGGGGGCCGCGGCGGGCCGCTGGTAGGCCTGCGGCGCAGGCTGCTGGTAGGCCTGTTGTTGGTAGCCTTGTGGCTGTTGCTGTTGGTAGCCCTGCTGTTGGTAGCCCTGCCCCCAGCTCTGGTCCGCCGCGTACCCGTTGCCCGGCGCGTCGATGTTGGTCTCTGCGATCTGCGTGCTGTTGTCGTCCTGTAGTCGGCCGTACTCGAGGTGGTTCTTGAGCTCCCCGGACACCAGCCTCTGGTCTTGCATGGTGTACGTCTGGTACTCCTTGTTGGGCGGGTCCGACATGAGGATGTTGGCCTCGCTCTGGAAGGGCTTGAAGTCGTAGATGTCTTTGAGGTAGGACAGGACGGGCGCGTAGAGCAGGTTGGCGAAGCCGATGCCCACGTTGAGGGCGGTGAAGCCGATGGCCTCCACGACGCTGCCGGCGATGATGGGGCCCACCGCGTACGCCACCGAGTACGAGATGTCGGCGATGGCGTAGATGCTGCCGTACACGGACACGTACCGCACGTCCACCAGGTAGCCCAGCGTGGGCAGGATGGCCGTGTCCACCAGCGCGATGCCGAAGCAGATGCCGCAGATGGGGATCATGAGCACCTTGTAGGAGGTGCACAGCGGGATGAAGAAGCAGCACACGCCCTCCATGGCCAGCCCCACGGCCACCATGAGCCACTGCTTCTGCGGGAACTGCTTGGCGACCTTGACGGTCAGCACGACGCCCAGCACGTGCGGGAAGAAGGCGGGCAGCCAGATCATGCCGATCTTCCAGTTGTCCGTCGTGATGTTGTCCTCCATCCAGAGGGAGATGGTGGGCTCCAGGAAGGCCAGCGCCACGTTGGCCATGCTGAGTGCGCCTGCGCACACGGCGATGTAGGGGTCCATCATGAGCTTCCAGATGGGGATGCTGGGCGCCTTGATCTCCTTGCTCTCGCGGAGCTGCTCCTTGACCGGTTTCATGACGAGCAGCAGCATGATGCCGTCCATGAGCGAGACGAAGGCCAGCACCAGGAAGGGCACCTCCTTGCCGGCGAACTGGTAGAGCGCGCCGCCGAAAGGGGGCGCCACCAGGCAGCCGAAGCTGATGAAGGCCAGGGCGATGCCCAGCGCCTTGGAGCGCTCAGACTCCTCGGTGAAGCGGTCCGCGATCATGGCCATGCCGGCCGTGTCGGCGAAGGCCGAGCCCACGCCCTGCAGGCTGCGCGCGAAGAACAGCAGGCCGTAGCTGCGGCCGCACGCGAACACCGCCGTGGACAGGAACATGATGACCAGCCCGATCATCATGGGGATGTCGTAGCCGATGCGGTCGATGAGCGCCCCTGAGAACGGGTTCACCATGAGCTGCACGATGGCCTTGGACGCGAACAGCACGCCCGTCGACGTGTCCTGGCCGTGGTGGTCCCGGTGCACGGGCATGCCCGGCGCCGGCGTGGTGGCGTTTTTGGGGATGGGCGGCGCCTCCCAGTCCGGGTCGCTCTCCTCGATGTAGCGCAGGTAGTCGGGGATGATGGGCACGATGACCATGTACAGCATGTTGTCCAGCAGCAGCGCGATGCACACGATGACGAGCACCAGCTTGCGCTGGGCCGTCGGCTCCTGCAGGCGCGCCCATACTGTCGCCCGCAGGTTGGCCCAGTCAATGTTCCCCAGCACGGGTATGGAGTTCATGGCGGCGGCGAGTCCGCGTGGCGGCGGTCAGGCTTCACGGCGACGCCGGGCTGCTGGTCGGGTGGAGCGGGGGCTGGCTGAGCGGCACCATGGGCAGCACCGTCCCCATGGTCTAGAGCCCCATCAACAACCTTCGGACAGACAAACAAAAGATGCTCGTGTTAGCGCGTTTTGTGCTTTTGTCTCTCTGGCCTTCCCGGCGGATCCCTCCCCGTGTTTTGGTTTCGCGAGGTTTAAAGGCTACGCGAGGACTCGCGAGGGGTGCGCAGTGTAAGCCCGGCCGCCCTGCCCAAGTCCTTGCCGCCCGCCCACCCGACCTGCGGACAGAAGCACAGCATGCACTGCAGCAGTCACTGTGACGTCACAGTGTGTCATCGTGAGCCACATCGGAAGGGGGTGGGGCAGAGCTTCTTATTTACATGTCGTAGCAGACACTAATTGGCGTGGCGATCACATGAATACATTTGCGTAATGAAGGGGGTGGGGAGGGACGCCGTGATGAGGTCCGGAGCACACCAGCCGACCACGTGGCGGCCGACTGGTGTGGCGGGGCGGGCCGGGCGAGGCGGGGCGCCCTCGCCGGCAGCACAACGCACAGCAGCACAGCGCGCACGCGGTACGCGGGGCTCAAGTGGCGCCCGCCCCGCTGCCCTTAGCCCACTGCGCCCCGCCGCCCGCCCTTTGCGCCCCCAAGGCCCTTTCAGGTCCCCGGCTGAGGGCTTGAGGGTGGTTCAGCGGGGAGGTGCGTTAACAGTTAGGGGTTGCAAAGGGAAAAAAAAAGACAAAAAAAAACTTGCTGTTTTTTGGTGGAAGAAAATTTATCGGAAACTTCTCATGTCCTCTCTAACACCCGAAAGTCAAAATTTCTGTCACTTTTTTTCTGGAAACGCGGACTTTTCTTTTTCCAGGCGGCACACTCCGGCCCCCTCGCATGTCGCTGCCGGGAAGGGTGGCACTATAAATACCGGCGTCGATGCGACCGGCGCGCGGATAAACAGCGGACACACGCGAGGCGACTATTAGAGAGAACGAACACAACGAGGCCCTCGACCCGGCGCGACCCTGCCCTGCACTGTCGACACCCTACTCTATCGCGTCCGCGATTATACATGTTGCTAGGAATGTTTTTCGAAATTTTTCAAATGTGTTTTTTTTTTCTCGGCCATGTTGCCAGCTCGTGCGTGGCCAGGATGGCAACCCTGCGCGCGACCCCGTGGCGGCGCAGCCCTCCGGGCGCCACCCTCTCCAACCCCTCGTCATCAAAGTTTCAGGAAACAGGTATTAAATATTTTAGCGATTCGTTTCCGGGGGAAAATAAGGCCCTTTCTTCCCCCGCCCACGGCAGCCACCCGCACCCCTCGTCGAAACGGGCGACGACCCAATCTAGAGCGGGGCCTGGCTGCCCGGCCTGGCCGCCTGGCCTTGCGCGGGTCGGGGCCGCCAACATCACTCATTTCCGCGGCCTGCACTAACGACCCCGCAGTGTCGCTCTGTCTCTCTCGCGCTCTCCCAGAACGGGTTAGAGACAGACAGAAAAGGAACCGCTCCAATGGGCGCAGGCCCCGGAGGGCGTGAAGCGCGCCGGCCGGCACACCTTGAAGGGGCGCGGCGCTGTGATCATCCAAATGCGAAACAAAATCCAATTTCTAATGAGCATTCCCTCCCCTACCCTCGGCGCGGGCCGCACGCCCCCGCCCGCGGCACCTCCTCCCACTCCGCCCTCTCATCCGCTCCCCTTTGCCGTCGAGTGCACTTGACTGTTCGGACAAAACCAGACAAGTGTCTTTGTTCTTCCCTCTCCGGTTCAACCTGCGTCCCTCCGTGTCTGCGGTGGGGCAGGCGGCGGCCGGGCCTGGCGGGGCATAGCGGGGCCGTCCCGTTCTGGCCCAGGCCGGCAAGGGCGCAAGGCCTCGGCTCCGACACACTGGCGGCGACATTCTTCCCAGCCCTTCGCCCGGTTATCTAGCGCTGCAGCTCATCTTTCAAACTATTTTTCAGTGGGGTTACCGTAATTAAGCTAATTGGTGGAAAAGGGAAGTGCACCCCGTACCTCTGCCTCCGCCCGCTCCATCCCCCCTCCCTTCCCCCTTCCCCCCTCCCTTCCCCCTCCCCTCCCCCTTCCGCTTCCAAGCCGCCACTTGAATGTCGAGAGCGACACACCGTGCTGCTTCGGTCGCTTCGGCTCGGTGGGGTGAGCAAACATTTTTGATTCGACTTGCCTGTCAAAGGACCCCGCGGCGGCGCTCGAAGGTCGTGAATGCTTTATGAGGACTCAGAAAAGGCACAAGTATTTTCCTTTCCGGGGAAGAGGGGCCGCGTCACCAATTTCCGGGCGAGTTTTTTCTCCGGGAAGTTTTGTCCGCGTAAGTTGACGAGACGGGTCGGACCGTTACAGTGTGTTGTGACCTGAAATAAATTTATGGTCCCCCCCCTCGGCTCGGCAACGCTGCCACCCTCCTGACCCTCTCCCTTTGAACTAGAGCCTAACCCCGAGGGACACGCGCCGCCCCGCCCCGCCACGCCCCGCCACGCCCCGCCCGGCGTGTTTGCCCTAAGCATCGACTTTAATGGGAAGGAATAACAAGCAACGGTTCGGCAGACGACCATCCCAAATACCGCAGCGGTGCAACACTGCAACGCAATGCATCGGGTTCCTTCCCAAGTGTATCTCTATTTGGTGACAAAGTCCGCGGTGTCGGTAGCGCCTTTGGGCGTGTCAGGTGCCTCGCTGCTGCAATTCACGGACTTCATTTATGTCAAGTGCCGTCAGTGGCCTGGGCCGCGGGTCTGGGACCGTTACTACGTGGAACGGAACTGCTTGCCCGCGATCGGAGCACGAAGACTTTGTCCTGGATCTTCCAGGACCGTCCTGGTTTCTCCTATGCTAAACACTCTGCAATGAAATTTGACCTCTGTTATTCGTATGTTACAGTGAATTCGGCGCAAGCAATACAAAGCAACATTCCTTCGTAATACGAATCTTTTTAGCTTTTTCATTGTAAGATACAAAGAAAAACCTTCGTAATACCAAGGAAAACCACCTTCGTATTATGCCTGCGCCATTTCCTTCGTATTATGGAAAATTTCTTGGTAAGACATTTAGAGTGAATACATAGGAAAACCAGGACGGCCTTGGAAGGTCCAGGACCGAGCCTGACCGAGGGGCTGCACAGCAGCAGTACGCTCTCGATTCACTGTACGAGTTCCGTTTGCAGCGCGCGCATGCTGAGGCCTAAGTTATGCGGGTTCGAACCACGCTTGCTCCGGCACACTAGTTTTAAACGAAGAGGCGTCAAGCGGCCGCACTCTAAAACATATATTTCCTATTTTAATGTTTGTTTTCAAAGACTTTCCCGAAGTGTTTTCATCCACATTTTTTTTGCGGTAAACGGAAGGCGTGGAACGACAAGGTGGCGCTTTGCCTTCTAGCCAGTGCTGGGCTTGGGCCATCCCTGGATATTGTCCAACACCAGCCGAGAAATCGAAAGGACTCGGAACTGAGCGAGAAACGGCGCGGTGAAGTGCGGTAGCCACCGCGGTATTCCATGGGATTTGTTCGTTTTTCGCTGTTTCCAGAAATAAAGGCAGGGGGCTTCCTGGCCCGGGCTTGCCCCACCCCTTGCAGCCCGCACGCAAAGCCCTTCGAACTAGTGCCTTGAGGGAGGGGTAAGGGGGCAGGAGGACCATCGACCCCCTCCTCCTCCCCCCGCAAGCCATCCCGTCGACCTACAGCCTAGCGGGGCCGCGGAGCGCGAAGGAGCCCCCGCGACGGGCGCGTGCACGTGCAGGGCGTGATGATGGCTCACCTGTGTCGGGCAGCGTGCTCAAGCGGCCCACGAGGTAGCCCCTGAGGTTGGCCACGCGGCCGGGCGACGGCGGCGCCTCGGACGCCTCGGGCGCTGCGGTGAGGTAGGACGCCGCCGAACGGTGCAGCCGCCCTAGCAGCGACCCCGCCGTGCCGCCGCCATCGCCGGCCGAGCCCGCCGTCGTGGCCGCCGTGTCCTGGGCCGCCGTGGTCGCGGGCTGTCCGGGACTCCGGGGGACTGGGTGTTCTTCTCTGTCACTCACTGGCGCCGGCCTGCACCGCTCACTGGCCGGGCATCACCACTGTCAACAAGGGCAGGGCGATGTACACTCTCGCTGCCCGCCACGCCACCGTCCCGTCCCGTCTTGCACGCCTCTGCAGCACTACGGCGCCGACCCGGAGCCAAGCCGGCTACCCCCTCCGGGTCGCAGTGCCGCGGTGCCGCGGGGGCGGCGCGAGGCGGGGCGGGGGAGGGTGGAGGCAGGGCCTGTGCGCAGACCTGGCCGTGCGCCGGCGCGGCCTGCTGGAGCTCGAGGGGCACGCCAGGCACGGCAGGCACGGCCCGCCTCCAGCGCCGCGGGGTGGGGGCAAGGGTCCGCGAGGAGGCCCTCTCCCTCCACCTCGGCCGCCACTCGCTGAGGTATACCGCTCCCCGCCCTGCGTCCTGCACGCCCCTGCACGCCCCTGCCGGCGCCCCATTCGCAGACCCAGGACCAGCCCGGGCCCCGGCGAGGGCCCCGGCGAGGGCCCCGTCCCCCACATTCCAGCGAGGCCCCCGCCGGCCCTGCCCCCTCGCCATTGGTCCAGTGACGTCACTACGCCGCGCGCTGCGCCCTGGTGCCGCCCTGGTGCCGCCCTGGTGCCGCCCTGGTGGTCATGCTGATTCAACTATCTTGTTTTCTGCCCCCAGCAGGGCTTATCAAGTGTACACCGGCCAAGCCGCCCCCAACCCTTCCCCCGCCAGCCTGCCGGCCGGGGCGGCTGTCTCATGATGTCAAGATTGCCGGCCGAGGCGCGCGCCGCGTGCCCAGCCCTGGCAGGGCCTGGCGGGGCGGCGTGGCTCGGAGAAAAAAAGAATTAGGTTTGCTAACGCGTAAGGGAAACGTCTAGCGTTGGGACAATTATTTTACTGACGCGGAGGAAAGAAAGACACATTCATTCTAGTAGAGTCGCCAGGAGTCGCATAAGCTGATGAAAATCGTTTCATTTCAATACTATTGACGACATTGAACCTCTCATGTTTGTTTCTCTTCTAAGAAGTTGACTCCCAAAATCGCGGTCGAAGTTAACAGCGTGCTTTCGCGCCTGTGTTCTCTGCATCCTGCATGGCTTTTTCTCTTTTTTTTCTCGTTTCCAGGTCTGGATTGACACCTGTGACACGTCAGTGTGCCAGTCGGCTTGTCAATTAGTCCGCGCATGCTGCGGCCCCACACTGTGGGCGGGGAGGGGGGGGGGGCTGGGAATTTAGCTATGGCAGCTCGTATGTTGGCTGCGATCTAGTCGTCACATATACATATCTCATATCGGTCGAATAAAATTTTATTTGTGACCCGAGTGCTCGGAACGCAATGCTACTTTGTTGGGAAAAAACCTTTGGTTGCGCACCGATGTTTTATCAGTTAGCTTATCGATTTAAAAAATGAAATATCGTGTTTTAACAGCCGTTGTGATCGCGCCCAGAATAAGGGTCTCACTTTTCCATTACTCGACACGGGAGTCGATTTGGTCCGGGTGAAACGAATCAGTGTGATTGCAAAGCGTCTGAGACGTGCCAGACTCGGTCCCGAGACGGTGATCAAGCGCGCCTCGTCGGACGGCAAGGCAGCGATGCTGAAGCGGACTTACTTTTCGCGGAGTCCCGGAAGGCTAAAAAGGAGGCCTCTTCCTCGGAGGGGTCATCCGGACCGTTTTAAAGCCCGCTAGGCGCCTCAAGGCAAGAAGCCAAAAAAGTATGATAAAGCATTGCTTTCGGGGAAGGAAACACGTTCCGCAGGAGACAATGCCTCCAGGTCCTTTCCACCAGTCTCTCTGCAAGGGGCCACCAATCCCTCGCCTGCAAATGCCAGGGTAGTTCAGTCCGCGATGCCTGGACAGCCTGCCTGGGCCTGCCTTCCCGGTCTCGACAAGGACAGTGCGACGGCCAGAGACGTGTTTGGCCGAGGCAAATGGAACGGCCGTGGTGTTTGCTGTGGCTTTGAGTCCGCGCGGAGCCAAAGCCACGCCAAAGCCACGTCGATACGAACGCGAGGCCGGCATCCTCGTCAACGCCACCAAGCAGTCGTTGTCGGCGTTTGCCCGCCGGAAAGAGGGAGCCAGAGCCACTTGAACTGTCTGGATGCGCCGTGCAACACGGTTCCTCACTTTCCGGGCCGCTTACTAATGCAGCTAGAACGCTGCTTAATTCTTTAGCAACACTTTAGCGCTGGGCGGTCCCAGACACAGCCCCGTTCCGCGGGACTGCCTACAGCGTAAGGCGCGATGGCGCCCAGGGGGTAGGCAATCCGCACGCAGCCCCGTTCGGCGGGACTGCCTACCCCGACTCCGTAAGGCGCGATGGCGCCCATCCGCACGCAGCCCCGTTCGGCGGGACTGCCTACCCCAGTGGTTCTCAACCTTAGGGTCGCGACCCCAAGTGGGGTCGCGAAAAAATTTTGAGGGGTCGCGGCGGGCTGAGGTCACCTGGGGTCGCGGTGGTTTCGTGGCTGGCCTACAGGCCGAGCACTGCCGGGAACATAATTTCGCGGAAAATTGATCAAAACGGTCAAAAATGCCTTTGAAAAATCGTGTTTTGGGCCGACTTTAAGCAGCCACTGCGTCCGATCCGAGGCGGGCCTTCGTAATTTCTCAACGGGCATTTGGTCTTTGGACCTTTCTTTAGCATGCCTTTGTTACGGAGTGCGATTATCCGCCTTAGTTCGGGAGCAGTGTTGGCTCAAAGTTGATCAAAACGGCCAAAAATGCCTTTGAAAAATTCGAGTTTTGGGCCGACTTTAAGCAGCCACTGCGTCCGATCCCAGGCGGGCCTTCGTACTTTCTCAACGGGCATTTCGTCTTTGGACCTTCCTTTAGCATGCCTTTGTTACGGAGTGCGATTATCTGCCTTAGTTCGGGAGCAGTATCGGCTCAAAGTTGATCAAAACCGACTTTAAAGACATTTTTGACCGTTTTGGTCAACTTTGAGCCAATACTGCTCCCGAACTAAGGCAGATAATCGCACTCCGTAACAAAGGCATGCTAAAGGAAGGTCCAAAGACCAAATGCCCGTTGAGAAAGTACGAAAGCCCGCCTCGGATCAGACGCAGTGGCTGCTAAAAGTCGGCCCGAAACACGATTTTTCAAAGGCATTTTTGACCGATTTGATCAACTTTGAGCCAACACTGCTCCCGAACTAAGGCAGATAATCGCATTCCGTAACAATGGCATGCTAAAGGAAGGTCTAAAGACCAAATGCCCGTTAAGAAAGTACGAAGACCCGCCTCGGATCAGACGCAGTGGCTGCTTAAAGTCGGCCCAAAACACGATTTTTCAAAGGCATTTTTGACCGTTTTCATCAACTTTGAGACAATACTGCTTCCAAACAAAGGCGGATTATCCCACTTTGTGTCAAAGGCATGCTAAAGGAGGGGTCGCGGAAATTTTTGGCTACAAATTTGGGGTCGGGAGCGGAAAAAGGTTGAGAACCGCTGGCCTACCCCGACTCCGTAAGGCGCGATGGCGCCGCGTCCCCCGGCCCGGTCGGTCCGCTTCACGGGACGGGCAACTTCGCCGCCACTAGCGGAGTGCCTCGGGGAAGGGGAGGGGAGTGGACGCCACTCAAGATGCGAGTAGTTGTCTTCTTGACGACCGCGTCGTGCAGCCTGCCTCCCACAGCCTGCCTCGCACAGCCCCGCGTCAGCATGGCGTCAGCCCGCGCTCCTCCGGGGCCGAGTTAGCGCCAAAGTGTGCCAGCCAGAGAGGGCTGTGGCTGCTCGCTGCCTCCAGCACCGCCCCAGCATCGCTCCAGCCGCCACCAGTGCCGCCGTGTCGGTCTGGATGGAGGGCCCTGGACCCGGGCCGGCGGGCCCAGCGGCCATGACAAAGACGCATAGCGTGTCCCGAAACAACGCAAGGACACACGCCCATGTTTGTGCCGCCGGCTGCTGGGCCAAACAGGCGATTTTATATTTTTTATGTTAGGGAGACAGAGGGCTGTTGCTAAAATAAAGGTAATTTCATCTCTGTTCCTGAGTAAGGCCGGTGGCATGTTGGCAAAGGTAGTTAGTCAATTAATGTTTCCTTCGAGTGAAGCGGACGGGACAAACGCAAACAAAGCCTGGAGCATTCTTCGTGGCGACCGTCCTGGCCTACACCGCCTCTGCCGCAGGAATGCGCCATCGGGAAATTAGCCCGGCCCGGGTCCTGGAGGGGCTGGACCGGCTGGCCGCTGGCTGGAGCCGGTCTGTGCAGAGCACCTTGAGACCGGGCAAGAGGTTGACGGCGTTCTGGAGGGCCCGGCCTGGGCCAGACCCAGACCCGGACCCAGACCCAGACCCAGACCCCACCTCGGGGGAAATCATGCAGCCGGGCCGACCGTTCCATCACCCGACACAACGCCCGACGCTGCAACCTGCGGACCGCCTGCCCAGGGCACTGCCCGTCAAGGAGCGAAACTCTCCCGGATAGAGGCAACGGGGACGACGGCGGCCAAATTAAAAGTGAAAGGACGCGGTTAAAAATGGGGCTTTTTTGCGCGACGCACAGAGGGCGTGTAGGCGGCTAGAGAGTCTCCAGAATCGCTAAATGAGCCTCGAACAGAACGTGTGACCTCATCGATGGATTGCTCTCCGAACGAGGAATCCATTGGTGGGGTCACACGGTTGGTTTGAGTCCTGTTCAGCGACTCTGGAGCTCAAAACGCGTCTAGAGTTTCGGCCGCGTCCACCGGTCTTCCGGCCCACTGTGCGACCTCTGCTAACGCCACGCCGCTAGCCCCTAGCGCGGCCAGTGGCACCCCAGCCTATCAGGCTGCTTGTGGTCGGCCCTCATTACTAATTGCACGCACCAGGTAGTAGACCAGGCGGACCGGGTACCGGCGGGCAAAGGCCACCGCCACCGGCGAGGGCCGGGCTGGTCGACTCGCAAAGCAAACGCCCCGAGCAGCCCTTTTCGTTCTCTACCCAAACGTCCGGCGGCTGTTTTCTGTGTGGAGCGGTCGGCCTCGCGCGCACACACGCACACACACACACACACACACACAGAGAGAGAGAGAGAGAGAGAGAGAGAGAGAGAGAGAGACGCACACACACGGACAGACAAGGGCGCGCGACTTTTTCGCCACCAAGTGGCTCCAGCCTGCCGCAACATCGCGGCCGCTGTCCGTGCGGCGAGGGAGCGAGGGTCGGAGCGAGGCTCGCAGGGAGGGGAGGGCCGGGATAGGGCTGTCATGCCGGTGCTCGCGGCCCCCGCGGCCCTCGCAGCGCTCGAGGTATCGACGTGTCCGCTTCGAGTGCGCCGCCGTGACAAATGCGCGCGTCGCGTGTGCACAGCGCGCGGCTTTGGCCAGGCTGTAGCCTCGCGGCGGGCCGCGCCGTGTCATCGTTATTCCGCGAGTGCATCGTTCCGGGCGCCAAAAATTGGAGGCCGCGGAGCGAATAGCCACGCGGAGGCCCCATTCAAGACAAAACGAGGAACTCTTTATAATGGTCGGCCGGCAAACGGCGAGTGCTTCCATTTCGATATCGCGGAATAATGAGGAGGCACTCGTTTCGGCCCCGGCCGCCATTACCCCGGACTATTGTCCTAGGGCAGCCCCCGGGCCAGCCCTCGCTCCGTCTCTCTCGCACCCAGACGGGGCGCCCCGCGAGTGCGAGAGAGACGGAGCGAGGCGGGCGCTGCGGCTCCACCATTAGCCGCTATGCGCGGCCTCTGCGGACGGTCGGCCCGAGGCACTCGACCTGGCAGATCAGTCGGAAAAGGGGCGGCCATTCTCGCTGTATTTCCAAGTGACATGACAAATTCATACCAGCAGCGCTATCATTTTAATTGCATATCTAGAACCGCGAGAAAAAAATATAACTGCACTTGAACGAAAAAGAAAATTGTTACTTTTATGGAATGACGATCTTGGAGGGCGAGAACATTGAGGACACCTTTCTCTGCGTGCGGCGAGCTAGATTCTGACCTGCAGCAAGCTGGTTTGGGCATGTGGTTGCCTTTTGCCGCGGCGTGTGCTCTGGGTTCCGGCGCTTCCTGCCCGCCGATACACTGACTTGTGTTACGCGCCGTGCCAAATTGGTCCGTTTCCCGTTGCCAAGGAATCCGAGCCACCCAGTCGCACCGCGCCGGCCGCCCTCGCCGCAGCCAGCCTCCCCCCCCCCTCTCTCTCTCGCACCCACACACACACACGCGCCAACACGTGTCTACACACTGGTGGCGCACACCAACACACGCCAGTGCCCTTTTCCTCCGCTTGTTCAAACAATTTGGTGCGCCCTCGCGGCGGGGAGGGGCGACGATCTGAATAGTGCACCGCAGTGTTAAACAAGCCACGCTCTGATAATCACGCACATCGAGAATTCTTATGTTTTATAAATGCTCTCGAGCTGAATAAAAATGCATTTGCCTGAGAAGTGCTCCTTGGCCGATGCATGGTCTCGAAGAAACTCGAAGACACAAGGCGCAGTGCTCGCGGGGTCAGAGTCCCCGGCACTCTTTTAACGGGATTAGACCCGCGGGCTGCAGACTCTTGTTCCACAGCGCTCCCTGCCGTAATTATAATTGGCGAACGGGCGCGTTAGGCGGCCCAGCCCGGCCCCGTCGTTACTCCGTCTCTCTCCCCGAGTGCGAGGGAGACAGGGCGACGGTCCCATCAGCCGCCGAGGGTGGCTGGGCTGTCTTGAGGCCGCCGCCTCCTCCGTGCAGCCCGCCTGCAAGGACTCCACGACCCCCCGCCGGCAGCGCGGCGCTTGTAGGCTTATCCGGCGGGCTTCCGTTATGAGAAACGCTATTCCTTGCCGCCGCGGCCGTTTCCCAGCAGAGAAATGGCAACAGCCAGGAAACGGGTTCGCGTCAGAAACACTGTTTTTTTTGTCGAAGTTGAATGAAACCACCGAATTTTGTCCAAACCGTGCGCGAGCTCGCCTTTCCTCCTCGTGGAGGATCGGCGGGGTGGGCAGGCGGCCGGAGGGGTGAGCGCGGCCCAGGCCGAGGCCCGGACCGCCTGCAGGCTGAGCAGTCTCTCTCGCACTCGGGCGTCCCGTCCGCGGTGCGAGCGAGACGGCGTCGTCCGCACTCGCTTTGCAGGGCGCGCTTGCCGCCGGAGCTTGCCACACCTATTTTTGCGCACTCCCTTCCCTCCCTCCCTCCCCCCTGGCGGCGCCCTGCCCGTCCGTCCGACGTCGCTGTGTCTGACGTCCGTGCGTCCGAGCGCCCTCCACCCGGCGCCCGACCGTACACCCTACCATTCACGTCCACACACGGCGCGGCGTGGCGCGGCGCGGCCCGCGCCGAGCAAATCAGCTGACGGGGCCCTTCATGCTGGACACGGCCACCTCGACGACCGCGACGTGGCCGGAAAAAAAAGAGGAGGAGAGGGCCGTGCCACACCTCTTGATTCAACACACGCGCCTACAAGCGGGCATCGATCCATGATCGGTGTCGCGCCTCCGCCACGTGAAGGGACGCGCCGCCAGGGCGGCGACGGCCAGGCCGAGGTGCCCGTCGGAGTGGTGTCCGAGTCCACGCGGCCCTCGCGGCCCCCGCGGTGCAGTGGAGGGGACGCCACACGCCGGCGGACTGCTTCTCTCCAGCACTTGCCTCTCTCGCACTCGGAGGGACGCCGCGCGGGCGTGCGAGAGAGACAGCGCGAGACAGCGCCACGAAGCACCCTTCGGAACGAGACTGACGGCCCGCCTGGACCCCGGGGACCCAGGCGGGGCAAATAACATAATTATTGGCGCAAACAGTGCGGCGCGGAGGGGAGGCGCGGCATGCCCAGCTTCGCCTGCTCCGGGGCTGCATCGGCGCGCCGCCGCGGTGGAGTACAACGACGCCGTGCTCGTGCTCGAGCGTTCCTAGCAGAGCCGCGGCGTCGAATTAAAACCTGCCATAAATTGCACGGAGCCGTCCGCGCGCTTGTATTGCCGTGTCTGCCGCCACCGCACCGCCTCCGCCCACCGATGGAACAAACATCGCCCACACAATGCCATTTTTTTTATTCCGTTTCGCGGTGGGCCAGTCCAGAACGGTCGCTGTAGTACTTCGTGTTACGTCATGGCCCAGGGCACCTCCTGTTTTCCTCGTACAACCCCAGTCGATCAAATTCAAAGTAAGCAAAAAACTTTTGGCGCTTTTTCTCCTGGTCCATGTTGAGCGGAGCGTGTCCCGCCCGGCCATGAAAGAGGAGAAGGAACGCGTGTTTTCTCATCCGATAACCAGTAGCTAGCTGCTAGTGAAGTGGTATACGCTGCAGTACGGCCTGCGTGTGTGTGTGTATGTGTGTGTGTGTGTGTGGCGCGCAGGGCGGGTGGCATGTAGAGAGTCTGCCACCCTCACTCACTCCCGCCCCGCCCGTCCAGGCCGCCCAGGCCGTCCAGCGTGCTGCAGTTGCACCGTCACCCTGGGCCACGTGCACGCCCAGGTAGAAGCGCGCCGACGACGTTGCCGGCACACACACACACACACACACACACACATGCATGCACACGCACACCTATACACACACACACTCGCGCCATTCCCCGAGTGCCCTCGACCCCTCGGCCCGGGGCCCTCCCCTCCCTCCCCGCTGCCCTCCGGCGAGGGCCTCTATCGACCCGGCCCGGGTGACCTCCCAGAGTTCACGACGGCGGGGTGGGGCACCGTGGGCACCGCGCGAGGGGAGGCGTCGGGGGGAGGGCTGGCTGGGCTGGCTGGGCTGCTAGCCTCCGCGAGGGCACCCGGTCGATACGCGGCGAGGGCACCCGGGAGAGCACAGCGCGTCCGCGGTAACGTTGCCTCCGGTGCCCGCGACCCCGCCGCGGCGCGCCACCCCGCCGGACGGACTATAGCGCGCGGGCTGCCCTGCCGCGGTCCCGCGCCTCTGAAAGGGCGCCGACGAAGAGAGGGCGTCATTGTGATCTCTCTCATGCTACGTTATCGTTCCTGAAATTTTGTTTCATTTTCGGCTGGCGGGTTGCCGCGGTGCTGGACTGCAGTAGAATCGCAACACTAGCATGTGAGCTTGAGCCAGCTCGAAGTTCAACACGCCAGAGGCGGAGAGAGGAAGTTGTTCTTGGCGGTCCTCTTGCACGGCTGCACCCCGCAGAGAGCCACCGCCACGCGAAGCCCGGCTAGACCCAACCACGCGCTCTCGCCGTGCCCACGCCAACCCCATCCCCGCCCTGGTTCCGGACTCAGCAGCGTCTGCACAAAAAGGTTGCCAACTCAATCCCCGAGGCCCGAGGCCGGTCCGCGCCGGTTGGCCACTCTATCCACCACAGGTGACGCGGGCCAGTCATTAGCTGCCCAACCCGAAGTGGCCGCCTTTTTGCCCGGGCCTTTCATTTGGTGTGGCCTGTCGCGGTCACGAGGAGTAATGCGGGCGCGGGCTTGTTCCGAGTAGCGCTGTCCCTCTCGCACCGCGACGCACGAGTGCGAGAGAGACAGGCAGAGCGGGTGACTTCGCCGTCGCCAGCCTCTGCTGCAGCCATAACCAGTAACGGCGTGGCTTGGGGAGGCCCGGGCCGCGCGGGGGTGAGGCCCGGTGGGTGATTGAGCAATCAAAGTTTGGACGTATGGACGATACACGCGTCGCGGGGCGGCTGCCAGGCCGGTTCCAAGTTGTCCTGTCGTCGCGCTGTCTCTCTCGCACTCAGGGCGTCCCGTAGGAGTGCGAGTGAGACAGAGCGGCGAAGCGACTGCTCGGAACTGCCGACAACTTCCCCTGCGCATCCCGCCGCTGCTCCGCGCTTCGCCCACACCCGGCCCGGCGGCCCTGCCCTGGCGTTGCGGGCAACTCGTTGCCAACACGGCAACTTCCATTTATCCATCACCGGCCTGCCGAGACTGCTGAGACTGCAGGCCACGCGACGGGGCACTTGTGCCGTGCCGCGCCTACTGCACCGCCTCGCAGTTCCCACGGCCGGCCGCTAGGTGGCGCCGCGCGCGGCGTGGCGGACACTTGGGTAGAAAAACGGCCGCGAACTCTTCCGCGAATAACGTTCCCGAGTGATTTTTCGACGTTTTTCGACCCGCGTGCAAGTGAGGTGTAGGATTTGATTAGGCCCTGTCACGACATGCCCGCTCGGCTCCTCGTGGTTATCCAGGTCTTGATCCATTTTTTTTTTTTGGCCAGTTGATTGGGCCCCGGGGAAAGGTCGCCAGCGTCCTTTTCAGATCCAACCAGTTCAGCCCGGCTTAGCTCCGTGGAGATTGCCCGTGCTGTAGATCCCGGCCCTCCCCTCCTCGCCCTGCCGTCCCGGAGAATGAAAAGTGTAGTCCGACGGGCACCCCCTTCCGCGCGGCTCGATTTGATTCATTTTTAAAGGCTTCACTTTGGAACCATCGGAGAGGCGGTACCAGGGCGGCCCGCCGCTCCGCCGCCCAGCCTCTCTGCCCCGTGCCACACGTGTCCCCCGCTGTGCGTGGCGTGTGACGTCACCGGGACGAATACCTGGAATATCCATCACACTGCGGAACGCCGTGCGAGGGGAGGGAAAAAAGAGAGAAGGGGAGGCTGGTCGCCGCGTGAGGCGCGCCAGGCTGCGGGCTTTGGCACGCCTCGGGGAAGGCCGAGGGGAACGGTACCCACTGATCCCCCTGTCTGATACAAGGCCTCGTCGGAGGCGGCCGGGCGCGACCAGGAAGCCGGATGGAGTCTCTACAGGGCGTGTCGACGTGAGTCTTATCTCTGCTCTAACAAGGCTCCCTTTTCCTTCTCTCTGGCTCACACAGACGCACGCCCACACTCACACAGCCGCACACAAGGCCAATTCCCCCGGTCACCTCATCCCGACTCTGTCCAGCAGGTTAGCCCTTTTGTAGGATCGTGAAAGCCCCGTCGCTCTGTCTCGTTCTTTCTCTCCCCCTTCGCTGGCCATTCAAACACCAGAGGGAGAGGGGAGGGACCGCGACACGCGTGGCACGCACACTGCGGGCGTGGCGGCGTGCGAACAAGCGTGGCACGCGGCACCCGGGTAGCAGACCGCGGAGGAGGTGGCCCCGTGGCCCCGCCATGGCCTGCTCGAGGCTCGACTCGGAGCGCAGCAGCAGTGGGGTCTGCCGCCCCATTTCGCGCCCACTGAGCATCACGCCACGCCACGCCACGCCACGCCGGCTGACACGTGCACTGATTGCCCGCCAACAGATAGCATCGCCCTCGCACCCCAAGCACAACAGCGAAGCGTCAGGCCACGGATTTATAACTTTGGACACGTTTTTTTCTGTGCTCCAAGTCCCTAAAATAGCACTTCAATTTGAACTGCAAGCGATGAACAAGTCAAAACAGTACTCCAATCAAACTCCACCGATTGGTACGACCACATTGTAATAATTAGAGTTCCAGAATTCGTATAAGTGACGGTGGTGTACCCATACTTCTGGAGACGGGTAACAAAGGGGGACCCACTACTGGTGACGGGTAACATTGGGGAACCCACTACTGCGTTTTACGGACGGCTGCAGAGCGTGAAGCGTTTCTTGCGGTTATCTGACCAGCTTCCTCGCCCACCTTGCGGCCGCCTTGTCTTGACAGACACTCTCCGCGATAAAGCATCCGAGACGAGGCACGGTGGGCCAGAAGACCGGTGGAGGCGGCCAAAACTCTAGACGCGTTTTGAGCTTCAGAGTCGCTACATGGGACTCGAACCGAACGTGTGACCCCACCAATGAATAGCTCTCCGAACGAGGAATCCATTGGTGGGGTCACACGTGCGGTTCGAGTCCCATTTAGCGACTCTGGAGCTCAAAACTCGTCTAGAGTTTTGGCCGCTCCACCGGTCTTCTGGCCCACTGTGCGAGGGAAGCCCGACGTCTCGGCGCTGCGCCGTGCGGCAGGCAACCCATCGGGCAGACGGCCCCAGACGGCTCGGCGCCTCCCCCTCCCCCTTCCAGTGGCGCGCGCCAATCTACCGCCGGTCGTTAGGGCACGCCTAATTTGGCCGCATCACGGCCTCGATGGCCTCGATTCGGATCTCCTCCGGAACACTGGGCCGACCGCCGCCGCCGCCGCCGTCGCCAACCCCTCGCTGGATTGTCGCCGCCAATCGCGACCTATCTCATTCGGGCGCACATGGTGCCCGGGGCGGGGCGGGGCGGGGCGGGGTGGGGTGCTCCCGCGGGGTGGTGGCGCGTGGCGAGTCATAACATGATCCTCCAGGGTGTCGGCGGGGGCGGCCAACAAGATTGCGAGTTTTCCATTTCTTCCGGTAGGCGGCGCCACCGCATCGGTCGACGGCGCTGGAGGCTCGCGCTGGAGGGCAGTCGAACGCGCTCCTGACTACAAAAATTCTGGCTGCAGCATATCATTTTTCGCTGCCGCCAGCGCTCTCTTACGACTGCACCGCACTGGTGCGCCCGTCGGGTAGGCAGCCCAACGCGCTGCCGCGCGACGTGGCAGGAGTGGTCCCGGCGCAGGGGGCTCTCTTGTGGACGGGAACCAAACAAAGCAATTTTTCTTTTCAAGGAAAACAGACTGAAGTACTGCTCTTATACCTTTTATGGAAAGGTACAGAAAAAAGCACTGAACCAAGTCCATTATCAATTGGTCCTGGTTTCGCGTGAAAAGTCCGTGAATTTCTCCCCTTTTTAGTGGAGTTGTAGAGTAGTTTGACGAAAAGCCTTTCCGGGCGCGAGGCTGGCTGGGCCTGGGCCGGCTGGTCTCCGGATGCCGGGAAGGAAGTTGGTTTGGCTCGAGGCTCGTTTCCACCGAAAAGGCCGGTGTGAGCATAAAGCCGGGGCGGGGCGAGGCGGGCAATAAAAGCAGATTCACTCGCCGGGCTGCTGGGATGGCGGGGATACGCTCGTAGAAGTTCTGAAAGGACGGGAGCGAAAAAAAAAGCTTGAAAAGTCGTGTTCATGTCAGTCGGCCTTGCCGGAATTCGGCCCCGTGCCCGTCAGAACGACGGATGCGACATGGCCGGGCAGTGTGAACCAGTGGGTCCCAGTAGTCTAATCTTCAATTTTTGATTTGATTTTCGTCGCTCGCTCTTTTTTGGAATACTGCCGAACGCTCCATGAGTGACAGAGCTGCAGAGCCAACTCAGTTGCAAACAGCCCGAAAAGGAAAGGCGTTGCGAACCTGAGGCCGCGGCGACACTGTCGCGGCAGCAGTGCCACCGCGGTGCCCCGGGCGTGGCGTGGTTTGGGCCGCCCGCGCGGGGTCACGTAGCGGTCCGCGCGGCGCGGCGCCAAAAACGGCCTAACTCGAGCGTCACGAGCCTCAAGTTACGCGGAATGGAGGTTCGACGAGACGAGACGATCCGCCGGCAGTGACACGCCGTTACCCAATGGCGGCGTGTTGTCGTCCCGGTAAGACCATCGCGCTTGTCATATTGCCTGCCGGTTCGGGGAAGGCGTTGTTGCCGACGAGGAGGGAGTGGTGGGGCGTGGCGGGCCGGAGCGCATCAGTCCTTTCGGTAACGAGAGAAGTCTGATACTTTGTTACGAGGCGGCGTCACCGCGCCGTAGTGGCTTCTCAGGGTCTTCAATAGAAATGGTCCCGGTGGTATAATCTCAGCTATAGCTAGCTAGCTAGTCTTGCCCGGACTTTGGTCGTTGCAGCAGGCCGGCAGGTGTTGCGGACTGTGGAGCTCGGAGCGTGGCAGGGCGGGCAGGGCTGGCTGGGCTTGCAGGGAGTGTTATTGGGGGCGGTGACGCAGCTGGACAGGCCGGGACGGACCGGGACGGACCGGGACGGACCGGGACGGACCGGGACGGACTGGGACGGACCGGGACGGACCGGGACGGACGACACAGCCAGCGCCTTCGATGCTGCAGCTGCGCGTTATGCGATGAGCGATTCGCCGATTCGCGCCTGTCAGCGACGAAATGAATGAAATTCTAGCGCCACGCCCGCGCGCGTGACTTACCGGGCGAGTCCGGCAGGAAGGACGCGTTGCGCTAGTGTGGCGGACTGGCGTGTC
This sequence comes from Thrips palmi, assembly GCF_012932325.1. NCBI lineage: Eukaryota > Metazoa > Arthropoda > Insecta > Thysanoptera > Thripidae > Thrips > Thrips palmi. The sequence continues at coordinate 6,142,424 of NW_023144626.1, read as the reverse complement.
ATACAGGGGATTTCGTGGACCTGTCTGTGTCACGAGTACTCCCACTTACATCTCTTTGGCTCTAATTTTTTTTAGCAACATTTTCTTGTTTTGTGATGAATTAGGGTTGTTAACGCCGTCGTCGAGTACCTCCTACGTCGAGGAGCATCGCTGCAACGACCCCTCGTTTCGTGGGCCTGCGACGCCTTGGCGACGCCCCCTGCTGGCCTGGCGTGCCGAGGCGGACTGCAGAGCCATTCAGGACCGCGTTTTGTCTCTCTCGCGCCCTGACGCACCTCTCCGTGAGTGCGAGGGTGACGGAGCGACCAGAGCCCCTTTCGGAATGGGCCCCGACGCCGGGCCCCCATCGGCGCGGGGCCACCAGGGCACTATTACAGCGGCGGAAAGCGAGGTGGGCTGGCGGGACTGGCGGTGCCTGCTGGGGCTGCGCGATGCACCCGGGACCTAATTATGCCGCATCGGCAAGCCAATTGGAGCCTGGCCCTCGGCCTGGCCCTCGGCCTGGCCGGGCCCTGCTGGCATTGCTGAACCAAAAGTTTGTTTCAACAGGTCGAAATTCCCGCAACGCCCTGGGAGTGGGACGAGCGGAGCGGGGCCATGCCGCACGGCCCTTTTGCCTTTCTCGATGTCCTGGCCCGGCCCGGCCCGGCCCGGCCCGCGCGGAAATGATACACACTGGTTCCGCCGCGCGTCACCGTGACTCTGCAACATCGAGGCCGCGTGTACGACCCCCCCCCCCAACCCCCGACACCCACACCCCGCCCCGCTACGCCACGCCACGCCCCCAGGATTACGTTCGCTAATCGTCGCAGGGCTTTGTTTCCAATTCCTTTGGTCCTTGGGGGCGACCACGACGACGCGCCTCGCTTAATTACTCTGCCGCCTGTCATCGAGACGCTCTCCTCGACGGCCGCCTCGACGGCCTCCTCCGCGGCGTCCTTGACGTCGCCGTCAGCCCCGTTCCCACTGCGACGACGCACTCATTTCACGCCTTCGCGCGGGAACATCATCCCTCCATCTAATCCCAGAGGTCTCCCCGACCGTCCTTCACACACACACACACACACACACACACACATACACACACACACACACACTCTCTCTCTCTCTCTCTCTCTCTCTCTCTCTCTCTCTCTCTCTCTCACTCTCACACACACTGAGCCAACTACAGAAAAACGATTTATGACCCCACGTCGTGGTGTACCGGCTTCATCCCTTGCCGCCCCCGCCGCGGCGTGGCGTCGTCGTGCCCTGCAGTGGCGTGCCCTGCAGTGGCGTGCCTTGCAGTGGCGCGCCTCGCAGTGCCGCGCAGTCTAATGGATTTAAGATGGCCGCCGTTGCCCAATGTCCATCACGCTGCGAACGGTGTCTGCAATCGGCCGGTCCAGCGCGAACGCCGCCAAGCCCGCGAAGCGCGCGAAGCTGCAGCGGTGCGCTCGGCCGCCACCCGCACCGCTGCGGGACAGCCGGGACTTCCGGGCCTGGGTGCAGTGCAGTGCGCGCAGTGGGCCGGAAGGCCGGCGGAGGCGGCCCAAACTCTAGACGCGTTTGTAGCTCCAGAGTCGCTAAGCTGGACTCGGACCAAGCGTCGTGCCACCCCACGAATGCGTCGCTCTCCGGCCGGGAGTTGGTCGAGTTGGTGTAGAGTTATCGGCCGGAGAATGGCGCCGGGTCGACCTCGCCTCGGGCCCTGGTCGACGTGGACGACGTGGCGGCGATCATGGCGGTGCGCCGCGGGGTGCAGCCTGGCGGTGCTTCGCGGCGCTTGGCGGCGCTTGGCGGCGCTTGGCGGCGCTTGGCGGCGCTTGGCGGCGCTTGGCGGCGCTTGGCGGCGCTTGGCGGCGCTTGGCGGCGCTTGGCGGCGCTTGGCGGCGCTTGGCGGCGCTTGGCGGCGCTTGGCGGCGCTTGGCGGCGCTTGGCGGCGCTTACAGTGCGCCGATCGCAGATCCCACTTGACCCTCATTAGTCGGCAACGGCGACGTGTTGGCGGCGTGCTCCGCTCGGGCCGCGTCCCGCCGCGTCCCGCCCGCGACAGCCACGCCGTGCTCGCCATGACGGTCTTGACCGCCCCTGGCATTTCCACCTGGAGGGCACACGTCGATGAGGCAAATCGCCCGCGGACGTGTCCGCGCCGGGAATAAAAGTAACGGGCGCTCCCGGCGGGGCTCGAACCCGAGCGCGGCGCGTCTCACTGCGTCGAGGTCAGGGCCGGGCGTGGCGGGGCGTGGCGGGGCGTGGCGGGGCGTGGCGGGGCGTGGCGGGGCGTGGCGGGGCGTGGCGGGGCGTGGCGGGCCCGCCCCCGAGAGGCATCGGTATGCACGTCAGAAAGCACGCGTTGTAGCGCGGCGCAGCCTGAGCGCAGCGCCCCGGGGAAGCGGAGTGCGGGCCGCGTCCGTCAGTAGACTGATTCCGACTGTCGGTTTTTCATCGCTCTGTCTCTCTCGCACTTATCCGGGACGCCCCGTCAGTGCGAGAGAGACGACGGCGACGCTCGGAGTCAGTCCGCTGAGCAGCCGATCGCTTGGCGTTGCGCGTCTCAGCAGAAGCTCGGCGATGCCCCCCGGGACCCCGAGACGCGCTCCCCTCGACGTGCCGAAGCGAGCGCCGAACGCCACGCGCGCCGCGAATACGGACACCGATGACGGAGTGCGGGTCCCGCTTCCAGATTCGCGGGGCGACAGTTTTCCGTCGCGTTGCTGCCGCGTCGTTTTTCATCTCACTGCGCTGCGGGCCGACGGCGCCGACGGCGCCGACCGGGCCACAGTGGGCCAGAAGGCCGGTGGAAGCGGCCAAACTCTGGACGCGTTTAGAGCTCCACAGCTGCTAAATGGGACTCGAACCGAACGTGTGACCCCACCAATGGATTCCTCGTTCGGAGAGCAATCCATTGGTGGGGTCACACGTTGGGTTCGAGCCCCATTTAGCGACTCTGGAGCTCAAAACGCGTCCAGAGTTCTGGCCGCCTCCACCGGTCTTCTGGCCCCACGGTGCGGGCGGGGCCGGCGCTCCCAGGGCACAATCGGCGCTGTCACTCATAGCCATTAGGGCCTCGTCGTGCTGCAACCGGACGCACAGCACGCCGATACACATCTGGCTTCGAATCGCGGGCGCGCCACTGCGAGGAAGGAGGCTTCACCTCACAGTGTCGGGTCGGGAGTTACCGAGGCGATCGTGCTGCACTTGACCCCCTGGCCCGGTCTGGGCATGTCCAGGCATCCTTAGCAACGGTAGCGTCTCGGTGGCGTCTGGCGCGGCGCGGCGGCGCGTCATGACGAAGTCTTCCGGCTGTCCATCAAGACGCCGATTGCCACCTCGCCCGCGCCGCCACCGCCACCGTGGCGACGACGCGGCGCCGCCACCGCGCTGCTCAGCGCTGCTGCCCCCAGCGACTCCCAAACGCGTCCTCGCCGCCGCCCTCGGACGCGGCCGCGGACTGCCTTTACGTCCTGCCGGTAGCGGACCACCACACTGCTCATCCCGTTTACGGCCTTCGGCCGGTGTGTGTTTATCCGGACGACGGAACTCTCGTAAATCAGAGCAGATGCACACCGGCACGCCTCTCTCTCGCACTCACGCGGCGGCGGCACGTCGAGAGGGACAGCGAGGAGCAGCTGTGTGTAAGCAGTGGAGCGGCAATTCGGCCAGGCCAGGTGCTGGAGCCGGGACGGACTTTGAGGCAGTCCTTAAGTGCTTTCTAACCAACCCTAACAACATATTTCTTTTTTTGGTGAGGTAGTGACTAACTGTCGCTCAGCTCTGCTACATGAAGAAGGCCAAGTGCTTACGTCTGGCCACCCCGAAGTGACCGGCCCCGAAGTGACCACCCCGAAGTAACCTCCCCGAAGTGACTACCTTTGCCGCCGCGTACGGGGAAAGTCCCCAGTCCGTTGTCAGTGTCTGTGTGTGTCGCGCGCCGAGCACGGGCGGCACTAGGCTCATTGGCAAACATTGTCGGCTTTGCTGGCTCTGCTCCCGACGCAATACTACACGACCACTACTACGTAGTCCAAACGCCGCGCACGCCGCGCACCGCACCTTGCGACCTAGCGCGGCACAGTGCGCTCCGAGTGAGTAGTTGTGTCACCCGCCACCGAGTGGCGCCTATTCATATGCCAACAGGCGACACGCGCGAATGTGTGTGTTCGGCACACCACGACGTTATTTGCAGGTTGCGAGAGCAGAAGAGAAGGGAGTGCACCTGTCGAAGAGGAGGACGCGCACGTTTGTCATTACTGGGATGACGAATTCCGGTCGCGGCGTCGCGGACTGTGCGGTCGCGTCCTAGACCCGCTCCGCCAAGTAGTGCAGACATTCACGGCGTGACGTCACGGGCCGAGAAGGCCCAAGGCAGCGCGTTCACTTTCACACCCACACTCACACATGACAATGCGGCGCGGCGGTATGGCAAACAAGCGATGTTATCTTGGACAAATAATGTTTTCGGCGACTTAATGAAGCGGCTCGTCGCGCTGAGGGCTGCACTGACTCGACTAGACTGCGCGGCCGCGGCCCGGCCGGCCCGATGCATCACAATAACGGCGGGTTGCGTCACTGATGAGGCGCTCCCAGTGCAGGCAGTCTCCCAGGTGGTGCGGGGCTGTGCGCATTTAGACAGCTGCCGGTCGGTTCATCATGCTCGCTTTGTCCGCGCGAAATGCCACTCGCATCTCAGGGCGTGTGCCCATATCGGCCGAGCGGCCGCCACGCCGCCAGGCCGCCAGGCACACTGGGAAAGCGGCAGAGACGAGTCGGCACTCTTTTCCTCCCAATTATTTGCGTCACCGCCTGCGATGCCCGTTATGCAATCCGTCGCGTTTTTTTTCTGCTCTGGCTGTACTGCATCGCACCGCAGGCAGCGCGGATGAGTTTCGGCGGTGGCTCACACGCGAAGCGCCCTCCATTGTTAAAACGATGAAGCATGCTGACTCGGAACAGCGTCTCTCTCGCACTCGTGGGGCGTGTCGGAGGAGTGCGAGCGAGCGCCAAAGTCAACGTACCTGGCTCAGGAGACGGCGGCCGGGCCGCCCTGCGCGTCATCTGCCGCGGCCATGCGGCGACCTGGTGACCCTGGTGACCCTGGGGCTCTGGACTCTAGGCGGCGGGCGAGCGGTCCAGGCTGAAGGCGAGTCTGAAGGCGAGCGGTTTGCGGCAACGCCGGGCACTGCGGGGCAATGCACGACACAGCGTGTCACACACGCGCTGACCACACAAGGCTGGGGACGGCCACCTGACGACCACCGCGGGGGCAGGCAGCATGACTGGGCCGAGCTAGGCCCCCGCCAAGCCCGTCAAGCCGGCCAACTGCAATCCGTTTAAGTCCCCGCGCGCTAAGCCGGTGGATCATCAAGGTCGTCCTCCTCCTCCACACCCCGAATCAAAGCGACCAATGTGGCCGGCCCCGGTGGCAGCCAGCCACCAGCCAGCGTGACCACCCCCGGTTCGGTGAAAAGTTTGCGCCCCGGGGCCCTTCGGGAAAGGCATCCTCTTCACACACGCCTGCATCACACTCGCCACACAAACAGAACCGAGCTCTTTCCGCTCCAAAATTTATGTCCGGGAAAGAGCAGCTGGTCAGGGCGAAGCGCGCGCCCGGTGGAGCTTTGCCGAACCCGGACGCCGGAGGATGCTCCAACTACTGAGAGGGACCGGCACTGGTGGGACTCGAACCCAGAAACTTTGAAATGCTGGAAAGGCAGACTGAGTTCGCGTGGTCCTCACACATCAAAATAATTGGAGGCGGTGCGAAAGAAAAATCGTGGGTGACCAAACTGTAAACTGTGTGCGCGCAACTAAAATTGAAGGCAAGTAACTAAAAATGAAAGTAAGTGACTAAAATTGAAGGTAAGTAACTAAAAATGAAGGTAAGTAACTAAAAATGAAGATAAGTAACTGAAAATGAAGATAAGTAACTGAAAATGTAGGAAAGTAACTGAAGGTAAGTAACTAAAAATGAAGGTAAGTAACTAAAAATGAAGGTAAGTAACTAAAAATGAAGGAAACCAAACATTAAGGTAAGTTTTAACCTCACGAGCTCTCATGCTAATTATTTTGTTCTGTTACTGCAAGTTTCCACTAAACGAATCAGCTCTGATCCAAAAATGTTTTCTCGCGCGGACCGCTGTGGCGTGGACACCGTGGGTGGCTCAGGCACAGCAAGACGCATCCTTCACCTACACTTACCGCTGGCTAATGGGTTTACCCGAGGGCGAGGCGAGACGCTTTGACCACAAATCCGTCCGAGTATGAGCAAAGCGCTTGACTACTCCTGGACACGTTAATTCAATAACGGAGAGGTCAGCGGACGCGACGACCGCGAAGGACACCTCTCGGCCCGGCCGGGTGAACAGCGCCGGGCAGCGCACACGGAGAGGGCCTCCTTTACGACCTTCTACAATCCGTCCATTTATTGCACACTACGCTGACATAACGGGACAGGTTGAGAGCGAGAGAGTCTGAGGGCGCTAGCGCGTCCCCGGGGCTAAACTTGGCCACGTTCCAGCCTGTTCAGCAGGTGCTAAGTAGGGTCCTGCGCGTGCCCGAGGAGGTCATGTCCGATGAGGAGCTGACCCGAACGGAGCCCCGCCAGCCACAGTTCACGCTTTGACGCGCGTTACGTGAATGTTGAACAGGCGGATATAAGCAGGCGTCGCTGCTCGGGTCATCCGAGCACTGGGCGTCCGGAGCGCGGTGCGACTCCCCGCCGGAGTCTCAGGGACTCGAGACCCGCTTCGCGCTGCTTCGCACGCGACCGCCAGGACTGCAACGTGACGACGGAGACTTCCTCGTCCAGCCGATGGACCGCTCAGCGAAGCTCAGCGAGCGCCACGTGACAGCGCACTCCATACCGATAAATAATCGATAACCGATTTGCAATCAGTCATCCTTGTTTGTTCGTCGTGTTGGTCTTCTCTTTGCTTGCAGCACCCCTTTTCGGCTGATTTGTGTGCCCTCCCGTTTGGCGCCTGTGGAATCCAGGGTAGACAAGCCCGCACAGCGCTGCAGTGCTGCGGGTCTGCCTACCCTGCACTTCGCAGGCGCCTGCGTTGCCACTCACATGCACAATCATCATCATTGCCAGCCTGCACTCGGGAACAAAATTCAATTTCCAAAACGAGCACTACCTGTGCGCTACGTGAGTTGCATTAAGTGGTCCACTGTTACGCCGAGTCTGTGCTGTTTCGCCCTGCTTCGACTACTCGCTGCCAGGTGCGCCAGGGGCTGCTTGCTTACTGCTCTCCATTCGGACAGCACTTCGTATTCTAGACAGGAAGTAGCGAACTCACAATTAAGCATGCTCGGAAGGAACTGCTATACCGTCGGAACGCACAAAAGGACGGGCTGTGCTACCGGCGCTACCGGGGCGCCGAATAGACGCTGAATCACTGTGACGGAGTGGCCTGCAGTATCGCGTTACCGAATAGCTTCGCGGAGGCTGCCATTCAGATGTGCCCCCCTCCCCTCCTGGTTCCTCCCTGAGGGAACCTTCGCCTCAAATCGAGAAAAAGCTGGCGACGTCCATCCTCGGGCATCGCGCGCATCGCGGCGTGCGACGAATCGCAGGCATTTTTCACACCGCGTGGCGCAACCCGCTGTCAAGGGTCACTTAGGCCCGTCCTTTAGTCCTCTCTGCCGGTAAGTTACGGTCACTCGAATAACGATGACCATCCTCGAGAAGACGAGACTTTCCGTTTTTTTTTTTAGAAAAAAAAATGTTAGAATATCGAGTTTGAAGAGAAAATGCGACGAAGCGGAGATCCCAGCTCAGTGTGCGTGGACCGACGGAGTTCCCACCAACCACCATGAAAGCCCAGCGCATCTGCATTTGGATTCAAATCCCGCCGACGCGCGCCCCGGAGGCGGCCCTCCTAATTGCTCACTTTGTCAGCGGCTGTCGTAAGGGGCTCCGGCAGTGACACCCCGGCGGCGCGGGCCAAGAGACGACGGACCGGTGGTTGCGGGTGCGCCGCCGCGCCACTGCCAAACGCGCCTAAATTGTCGCTCCAGTTTCGCCAACGCCATCACCGCGAAGAAACAATCCATTCTTCCAGTGCGCAAGCAGGGAATGCCCGAGGAATATGGCGGGCCGCTTATTTCCACGTTAATTTTCAAGAAACGGCCGTAAAGCGCGTCGAGCGAGTCGCTGGCCGCGTCGCCCTTCGCCCGGCCAGACGCCCGGCGGCCTGGGATGGCGGCCTGGGACTCGCCGTGGCTCCCGGTGCGCAAAAAGCGCGAAAGGCGTACATGCAAACAATTCCAGATAACCGTGTCCAGACAAAAGACTCTGGCGTGCGGTACCGCACTGCGATGCGTCTCGGTTCCCATCGTTGTTGCATAGACCGCAGCGCGCCGACCACCAACCGTGTGGCCAACGCTCTGACACTAAAGGCTGCAGTGGCGCCACCATCGGGCGTGCATTGCCCGGGCGTCATTGCCCCGAACACTCCGTAAACGCACGTCCACGCAGGTCGTCGGCTTCGCTCATGCACCTCTTGTCTCTGTCCTTGCCGTAGGCAAACGCCGGCAAACGCACGCCGCCGACGCAACGGCGGCGGTGCTGTTTGCAGAGCGTTGGCACACGCCAGTAGTGCCAACTGCTGACGCACCCGTGCTGATTTGGCATGCCGCCACCCACGCGGCCTGCAAGGTTGGTGGCACTTGTGCTTCTGCAAGCTTCTGGAGCTCAAATTCGGGTAACATCGGCAAGGATCCGATGCGGTGCAACAAATTGGCGACCAACAAATAGAAAAGATGCTCCACCGCAGAGAAAGCTGAAGTAACAAGAAGAGGGAGGACGGGAGGAAAGATGCGGCGTCAGCCAGCAAAAGGAACAATGCGCGAATTGGGCTCCTGTGGCGCGGAGAATCAAGTCATTTGGACTGACGGACGGATGGCCGGGATGGGCGTGCCCTGCGGAAGGTCGCGTTAAATACTTCAGCCACGTTTCCAGGCCTGCAAGAAAGAAATAGATTCCCCTTGAAACGGGGAATTTTTTGGTATTGCACCGTGTCTTCAGTTTTGGCCCTGTTTCAAGACTGGCTATAGACCAGCGGCGTCCAAGATGGTGGCTACTTAGCTTCAAGCAGCGGCATCAAAGATTACGGCTAATTATCAGGTTACGTTAGCGGCTTCGAAAATTGCGCCGATGAGACAATGGGACACCAAAATGGCGGCGGGTGACAACGGGGTGCCCATACTAGTACGATACTACTCCTTACCAAAGTCAACTTCTGGCCACCAGTGCATCGTCGGGTCGGATTGCAGCCTATCCTCACCTTGTTCCTGCCTAATTGGCGGTGAGAACAGCTGCAGGTAGCGACCGTACTGACCACACCCGCAGATTAGCTTCACGCCTCAGATCCCCGCGGAGCGCCGTGGAGGCTGAGGGCCTTGTCGTGGGAGCGCAGCGCGCGCCCCGCGACCCTCCTCGCCGCCCACCTCCCCGCGCCCTGCGGTTATCAACTCGCCGTTCCCACCGGCCCCACTTTTGCTACATCGATCGCTTCAGTCATTTCTCACGGGGGCACTCGCTGGGCTCGGTGGTCTATGCTGCCATCGTGGACCGAGCGGCTTCAAATACAACGAGAGCAGCCTCGATGAAGCAGCTGCGCCCGGTATGAGTCCGGCCCTCAGTCCGGGCCGCAGCTGTCCGACTGATAAGTCCCCAAGTGGAAGGGGGCTCCAAATAAAAGCTCGTGTTCCATCCACGTCGTGACCCGGCGCGCCGTCTGGCAGCTCAGGCCGCTTCCGAGCGGTGCGTCTCTCTCCCTCTCACCAGGCGTTCCGCACGGGCGCGAGAGAGAGGCGAGCGGCCGCTGGCTAGCCGGCGAATGCAATGAATCACTCATGGGGACGAGGAGGCAGGCACAAAGTCCGCGCGGGAAGGAGCGCGGCAACGGCAAGGCCTCGCTGCTTTTCGGGGCTTCGGGAACCACCTGAACCGCCTCAAAAGGCAAGGCCGAGACGGAGTCCTCAAAGGTGACTGACTTACGTTCGCAGATGGGGTCGTTTGGATGCAGCGACTGCATTATGCAGCGGAAAGGAATTTCGCGAGCCGTGCTGTCTTCTTTCTATGGCTTTTTTCTCGCTTTTGGATGAACTCCGCGGTCTATGGAGATAACGCTGCATATTCCGACTGGTCCTTACATAAGCGACACTTCCTTGTCACTGCTGCACTCGTGCGGCCACGACGCACCACGACGCGCCGCGACGCCGAGAAGGCCCTTTTTTTGTCCGCGATATGCGGCGCGGGCATGCGCGCCGAGATGATGATGAGAGTCGAGTAGACGCGGAGCAGCGCGGAGCGGAGCGCGACCGGCGGCGGGGCACGGCGGGGTAGAGACACAAAGGAAGCGGCGCTGCCCTCCGCTATGCCCCGCCCCGCGCCCCGCGTCCGTCCGGCCGCTTCGCAGAAAAGCGATACATCACCACGGGCAGCCCACCACCAGCCGCAGGGGACGCCCGCAATTGCAATTTCATAATAACTACACTTTTACATTGGGGTTCGGTTCTGATGACGATTGTGTCACGGTTTTCCGTTTCCCGCCAAATCGCGACGCCCACGCCGCCAGTGTGGCCGCGCGACGGTGGCGCCGTTCGCTGTGTGAATCACGACCCACTCGAAAGCGCCAATCGTTAATGTCCCGACGTGGCTGCAGTCTCAATCGACGGTGTGGCGGTTCGGCGGTTCGATGTATCGCTTTTTGCGCGCGTCGTCTGCTGCGGCGCCCCGCCGCCAACTGCACTGCATCCGCCTTCCGATACGGCCCACTATATCTACCCGATGGAGCGTCGCTTCCGACACGGCAGCGAAGGAGGTCCCCCCTCCCGAACCCCGCCGAGCCGAAAGACGGCAGAGAAAACCCGTGAGGCGATAACGGGGTGGGGGATTCGGGCGGTGTCACATTATCACGAAAGACGCTCGCCAAAATTAACTTCTCGGCTTCACGGCCCAGGTGTCCGTGTCCATAACTCGCAGCAAGTGCATGACTTAACGGCGCGCGTGACCCCGATTCGGCTGCCTTTATTGCTCCTGCAGCAGGGTCTTCTTTCCCGCCACTTCTTCATACCGCGGCAGCCAAATGTTAAACCAGTCCTGGGTGCGCGCTGTGCGCTCGCCCCGAAATCCAAGTAATGACCATCGTTGGTCCGTGTTTCGCAACAGGCGTGGGATTTGGGATCGGCCCTTCTGGCATAGTGCGACGCAAGCGCGGGACGGCGGCCCGGCATCGCCACTTGCTCAGGATCGCGGCCGGGACGGAGAACATGAACATGATTGGCTTGACCAGAAATGACCCTCTGCCGACTCTGGCCCCTCTAGTTCTGAAAAGGGAGCGAGGCAGACCTCTCTCCGCCGAGGACTCCCCCAGGCCGGGGAGTTGGTGCCATGAATAAACACAAATACGACACGTTTTCCTGAGTGCCGTGTTTGTCCACGGCTGTCCCGGCCTCCCGGCGCACGACCCGGCCGCATGCAACGTTGGCGCAAAGTGTGTCGTTTTGCGCAGCCGGGGGTCCCGAACTCGAACAAGTGTGTGTGTGTGTGCTGGCAGGCAGCTGTGTCGCCCTCCGTACTCCGTACGTTAAAAAGGGGAACCGAGACATTCAGCCGTGTCTGGCAGTGCTGGTCACCGCGCTGCCCACAGTCCGAGTCCGCGCTCTTGCAAAAGCAAGGCCAATTCACAGCTCATCAGTGCCCTTGGTCCTTGGTCCGCTTGCAGTGGCTTACAGAGGAGTGGGCGGTGCCATTGCCGTTGGCTGCGTAGCGGGGCCGAGGTGGACAGCGACCTACAGGCCCCCCGTCTTGCCCCCCGGGCCCCCAGGTCAGCGTTGCGCGTCCCAATCCAGCCCCGAAAAAATTATACACGGGGCTGTTATCACACAGGTGTGCCACGTGGAACTGGACAGCGTTCACCTTACACTAGAAAATTTTGCTAAACAGCGACGCTGAGTTCTATTTGAAGGCAGCCCGCTCCTGATGGTTTTGTGCGACGCTGTAAAACGAACCAAAGATGCCGGAGATAAGAAAACAGCAAAAGACCAGCAGATAACCTAAACGGCGTGTTCAGCGGGCCAGCCGAGGCGGCCCTGGACCAAAACGGAGCCATTAACGAGCAGCGGAGACACTGTGGGTGCGGTACAAGTGCGCGAGTCCCACTTCTCGCGCCCTTTTGTTGAGCGGCGCGTATGGGAACTTGTTGCCGCCATTGTCCGCGGCCAGCCGGGGCGGGGCGGTGGCCAGGGCGGCCCGATGCCTAAAAAAACAACAACAGAGACACAACGGCCGAGCGCCAGCCCCGGCCAGCCCCATCGCCGTGTAGTGCGGTGGCGAGCACTCCTCACAACGTGCCAAGCACTACGTGGGACTTGGTTACGAGAACCGCCGCGCCGCGCGCAAGGAGTAGTTGTTTGAATTATTTCACCCCTTTTCTTCTCCTGCTTCTTCTTTTGGGCGGGAAAACACACACTGGCAGGTTGCATCACAACATGGAGTGCGTATGGTTTACGCGCCGAACCTCCAGTGCGTTGTGAGACTATTGGAAGTAGTCGGCGCCTGGAATGGATCTGTCTGTCCCCTCGGGGTGGCCAGCGTGGCCTTGCCCAGCGCGCTGTCGCCCGCACTGGGGTCGGCTATTCTAGGCCGCGGCGCTGGGTCGTCTATTTTGTCGCTGCAACGGTGACGCGCGAAAAAGGCGCAAAGGTTTGCTAGTGATCTTCGCACCCTGCCGGCCCTGCGGAGAGTCACCCACAGCCTAACCTCCACACGGCGGGCGTTACGCAATTTGTGCACGCCGCTTAGTGGCGGGAATGGATTTACAAATGGCAGCGACACGGCAGGCCAGCGGCAGGCCGGCAAAAAGCTCATCCTCGCATCCATCAGCTTTCTCCCGCCGCATTGACAACATGCTAACGACGACGCGTGCCGGGCGGTGCCGGGGTGTGGCCTGTCCGGGCCTGTCGGACAACAAGGGACGGCGGCGTCGGCATCGAGCAAGACGGACTTCGGACGCGGCGCTTCTGCAGCGCGCGTTGCCTGCCCTGCAGGGCGCCATGTGTGGCGACTGCCCTTCGCTTGCGTCACGCGCACACAGCAGGTGAAGCCCGCTGCGCTCATGATGACGGCCTCCTTGACGGATCGTTTGATGTCCGCCCGGGCCGCAGTTAGGCCCCGTGCTGACGACGTGCATAGTGCGGGGGGCGTGCCCGGGCCTGGCCCCGCGCTCCGCTCTCCGCGCTCGGCAGTCAGCCCCGGGGTGGGCCAACTTTGAGGCAAGATTTAATGAGAATGGGAGTCTGTGCGCGGGCACTCATGCGCGCCGGGTCACACTCGCACACGCCCACATGCGCGGCGAAGGGCAGGTGCGGTGCTTGTGGCTTCTCGTGGGCGCCGCCGGGGCGACGACGGCACTGCCAGCCATCTGCAGCCTGGCCTGCATGGCCTGCACAGTGTAGTCCCACCGCGAGGATGCAGTTATCCGTGGCAGGGCGCCGTCGGGGTGAGCCTGGCCGTTCCACGAGCAACTCTGCCACCATCCGGAACACGGTTTACGAGGAAAAGCCAACAGAGCAGAGTGCGCCGGAGTGCCATGTTGGGCATACTGCTGGCGCGGTGGGGGTGAACAGCCCGCCCAGCCCGGGCGGCGTGGCCGAGGCGTAGCGTTATATGCGCGTTTTAGTGGCGACTGTAGCGTCGCGCGTCTCCGACAGTCTCCCGACGGACGGTCTCTCGACGCGCCGACAAGCGATGAGAAGCGCGGTGGGGATGTGCGGTCGGGGATCCGGAAATTTATCGTGCTCCGCGAGCGAGCTACACGTCTGGGCGGCAAAGTTTACGACAGAAAGGATTTGTCGCACGCAGAAGGTTTCGGTTGCTTTGAGGGGGGCCGTCGCAGTGAGAGAGGGGGGAGGGCACCACTCTGACTTCCCAGCAGGCAGGCTGAGCCCTACGCGTGATGGTCTTGGTGCCCTTCGCCGCACCGCAACACTCGTCACGCTACGGCAACAATTTGGAGAACAAACACTGCAGAAGTCGATCGGGGCTACGCGGATGGATGAGTTGGAACCCGGAAAGAAATGCCCGAGTGGCCACCGTTTAAAAATTGAACGCAGCCAAGCGGTGACCAGTCATGCCCATAAAAACGTGTCGGCAGGAACGACATGTGACTTGTGCTTATGCTGGCGACAACTTGTTACCGAACGCGCTTTGGCGCTTTTTCTGACTCACGACTGACGAGGCACCCCGCGGAGTGACCTTTGTGCTCGCACTCCATAAAGGTTTTACGCTGCAATGCCAATAAAGACCTGTCCAATCGAAATTCCCCTCTCTCGTGGACCGGCGCGATGGCCCCGACCAGGCAGGTACACCCAGGACCAAAATCAACAGGCGGGATTGGTAAATGCTCGGACGAACACAGGGCTTTGCGGCCGCGTGTCATACGCGAGTTGAAACCACGAAAATAAAAAAGAAACTCGTTCAGTGGTGTCCCTGTTTCTCTTTTGTTTCAGTATGAAAGCAACGTTTTGGTTTACATGTGAGAGCACCTCCCATTTTAATCTTCCGGGCATGCTCCGCTCGAGCCTGGATCATCCTTCGGCTGAAGTGCCGCGCGCGTTGACGTCGGGTTATTGGGCGTGGAAATGGCATCCTCTTGGTTTTTCTAAGTTTGTCTTCTGAATAGTAAAGCTGGTTCAGAAATGACAGTGCCTTGAGTAAAATGAGAAATGTATTGTTCCACACCCCCGCTGCTGACAAACTCGCACCACACCGGCCATATATAAAAGCCAGCCGCCGTGACAGATGTCTGCGCCTCTGGCGAGCCTCTGGCGCCAAGGCGCGGCGCAGCGGGGCGGGACGGACGGCGGGTCGGCGGTGGTGTGCTTTCAAAATCCCTGGCCGCTAGTTAGAATCATGAGCTGTGGGAGTGTGGCATCTACACGGGTTGCGAAAGGCGATAAAGCTCCCCGTCACCGTGACACCGAAGTGACGTCGGCGAGGTGCAGAAGGGCACCGAAGGGCACCGGGGTGACTGACGAGATCGACACGCGACGAGATGGAAGTGGCCTGTCGGAAGCGGCCCACCTCAACCCGCCGCGCGCCGTTCTGCGGCTTTTGATGACATCTTCATAATGTGGCCGCCATTCGTCATCCGCGTAACAGCGGCCTATCGGGGCGCCGCCGTGACCGCATAGGCGCCACGCGACGAGGACGACGACGAGGACGACGATGAGGAGAAAGCGGGGACGGGACGCGTGCTCCGGATAGCGGCGGCGCGCGGGAAGCCGGCTTATTTCAAACGGCTTGGAGGTGCCGTCGCGCGTGCGTGCAGGTCTCCGACTCCCCGAACAGACGCCCGCACGGGCCCCGCACGGGCAGGCGCTGGGGACAATGATCCTACCACAGTCTTCAAAAGTCAAGCACTTGCCGATGGATCGCCCTCCAAACGAGGAATCCATCGGTGCCCCATGTGTGTGGCCCAAGTCCCATTCAAGGACAACGGCGCCACAAACGCGTGCGTTGTCGAGTGCCAGGCCCGCGGCGCTCCAAACTTTCTTCCCGGTGATTGTGGATGATGTGATGAGCGCACTAATGAAACACGCCTCCGGTTTGAGTGAGTGATGCGATGGGTCAACCTCCGGATCAACTGATGGCACTAATTATGACCGCCGGGCCAAACAAAGTGCACCCTCACTGCGAAGCAGCGCGCGGCAAAACGAAGCGAGGAGGGCCTCCCACGGGAAAGCGCTGCCAGCGGTCCATCTCTCACTTGTCTGCCATCGCCGAGCATCGCGGCGAGGAAGCGCTTGCCGTGCTGTGGCGCCCCGACGCCTACCGCGGTTTTCCAAGGTGACCTACATTTCCCTGGGGTGACCTACATTTGCTGCAGGCGCCGTGCTTCTTCCTCGTCTGGATCGTCCGGACGCATCACACATTCTTGCGGTGCGGTGCTGCACTTAATATCGACGGCCGCCCTCGCCTGCGACGCGAGCGACTCCAGCGCGCAGCCATGGCGCAGCCTTCACCCTGGCCGCCCCGTACCGGAAGTCGCGTCTCCGGCGGCTAAAGTGGGGACGCGTCCCCGCATCCGATGACGACATTTCTCATTTGTCGCGACCCCGAGCCCCGTGCTGGGTAGGCCGCCAGCCGCCACGCGCGGCACGGGCGTGTTGCGGGACGGCCTACCCCGCCAGGGGCTCACGGAGGCGAAGTGAAGGCCGCCCTGCCGCGACCGATGGGTCGGCCGATGGGCGCCATCACTTACACGTCACCCTCGCCAGAAGAAGGCCCGCCGGCCGGCCTGCCGCTGTCATGGCAACGGATGCGCCTCTCCTTTCCAGAATCCTGAGGGGCTCGTCCGCTCTCCCACGCCTTGCCCTAGCGGCCCTACAATGTGCAGCCGCCGCCAAGGTCTCGAGATGGCGGTCCTAAGTGGCACGTTGCCGTCGACGAAGAGGTTCGAACGCCGCGCGCTACGCCGCCGCGCCGTGCCCCGCGACGCACGGCCCGCCGTCCGTAGCCTCGCGGCGGGCCTGCAGCACTTTCACCGCGGTGCAGCGCCAGGCCGCGCCGCGACGGCGTCGTGCCACGCTGGCGGCTGCAGTCGGTGACCAGGGCGCCAGCGTCCCGCGGAGGTAGGCTGCCGCGGAGGTGGCCGGCGCCCTAGCCCCCACCAAGGACGACCGCGGCGGTGGTGGAGGCACCCCCACCGTACCTCTTCCCCAGGACCTCTTCCCTCTCCGGCCGGTCCCCGCGGTCCGCGGCCGAGGGTATATAACGGAGGCACCGTGGTGTGGACGGACGCCGCCATAGTCCCTCCTACATCTTAGCTCTGTGCCGCTCGTCTGGGCTGGTGCAGTTGTGTGAACAGTGCAGTGCGTGTGTGCGTGTGTGTGAGAGTGTCCTGGATGCCACCTGTGGACTAACGACGAGAGCAGCGACAACACCACCTGCAGCACGTGTATACATCTTGGACAACAACTGCCCGGCGCCAGGCGAGCGCTAGCCATGAGGTGGACAATCCCTCTGGTGAGTTGACCATCCATGGAAGTGGACCCCAGGGTCGCGTCACCGACGCCTTCGCACTGGAGGGTGGGAACGGGAGTCTTGCCTGTCCTTTTCGTGTCTTCTTCTCACTGGCTAATGGTGCCGAACCCGGTCTCGTTTGACCCCAGGTCACGTGGCTTGTAATTTGTCTCCGACTGATGAGACCAATTACCCGCGATGTGTCTAGCGGTCGCACTGTCATTATCGTATCACTAGCCGGCTCGGCTCGCGCGGTCAGCGGCGTTCACTGGCCATGCAGCCACGTCCGGTTTTGCATATCCTGCGGAATCCCACAGTCATAACCGCATGATAATAGCATGCTTTCATCCTCTACATCCGATGTACCGCTGCATATCTGTGTGTGTGTGTGTGAGTGTGTGTAGCACGTGTGGTCCGCCTGCTGCAGCAACACGCCGGATTACACTTTCACAAAGGTGCGGCGCTAGATGTGAGGATGTTTCCATAAATAAAAGGCGTTTGGGAAAGCGCTCTCACGCGCGCCCACGCCGCATGACACATCGTTGGCGAAACGGGCGTAATCAATTCCCCGCAATCACGTCCCCCTTGCCTCGGCGACGGCGGCGACGCGGATCGGAGAGGGAAGCAGGAAAGCGGTGGCTTGGCGGCCCAGCATCCGCACGGTAGCTGCATTTATTGTAATCAGAGGGAACGCAATCCAAGGGCCCGTAGGGCTGGCTGGGCTGGCTGGGCTGGCTGGCTGCAGGGCCGCCGGCGGTCGCGGGCTTTCACGCATCGCTAGCGACTGCGCCGACTGCGCAACGCGACGGGACTCGAGCAGGCCGAGTCGCGGCGCGCAAATTTATTTTGAAACTTCCGTGCCGAACGAACAGGCCGAACAGGCCACTTCCTCCACACCGAGCGTGACTCGCCGCTCGGATTCAATGACCACCTCCGCAGGGCGAGCCAGTCTGCCTCGTGTGCGCAGACACGGGTCCGGGGGACATGTACGAACCGCAGTAACGAGTTGCAGAGGGCTGGGTCCTTGTCGAGTGGTCTAGGGGGTTTGACTCGCAGTCCAAGGTTCGCGGTTCGATCCCACCATGCTCCTTGTCTTTTCGTGTCATTTCATGACCTACAGATGAGCGTACGAAATTGGCGTGTGGGGCGGAGGGCCTTGGCGGGGACCAGAACATCATCTGGCCTTTCCCTTCCCGCAGTCTGATGACAGCAGCGACGATCCAAGACGGGGTTCCCGTAACGCGCATTGCGTCCTTGATCGGGGGCCCGTCGCGCCGGTCCTGTGGCTGCGGGGAGCTGCGGGGTCAGTCTCCAGGAACCAAATCGCACGACAGCGACCGCGGTGACCCGGTTCGCGGAGAATGGCAAGGAAAGTGGACGGGTCAGCCTCGTCGCGTCGGGATGGCCAGGGCGACCCAGCCGGTCAAGGTTTCGGCAGTGTGGTCTGCGTGACCGCGGCGCTCACCGCGACATGGTCACCGCGCAAACCGAATGCCCGAACGGTGGCGGTATTGACCTTAAACACCGCACTGGCCGTCTGAAGGCGGTGACGACCCGCGGCCCCGGGCTGGGCCTTGCTCCACTGCCGGCGTTTCCTCAGCGTCGCCTCAGTGCCGCTGGCCGGCGAGGTGACGACTCCGAATCACGCAGCGTTAGGCAAGGCAGCCCAGCCTCGGCCCTAGCTTCGCGCCGGGGGGCGGCACATGGTTTTGTGCCGTATGTCTGGAAGGACAGAGTCGTGACGCCTTACGACTTGCCAGCTCGTAATGCAACTTAAATGAGCCGCCGGAATCTCGCGTTGCCACGGCGGCCCCAACGGCCCCGCAGCGCAACGGAGAGGACGCGCAGCTGCGCCCGCCCAGCCTTGCCCCGCCCCGCTGGAGCCCGCAGCCCACCTCGCGGGTCACAGCACGTTTCCGATTTCCAGCCACTCTGGAGAATGATTGCCGGGCCGTGGGAAAACAATTTTCAATCATTTTCAATCAGTCCGGTGTGCGAGTTATTTTGTTTTTGAATTCCCGTGAATGTTGCTGATGATTGAGTTTCAGTCAGAATTGTATGTGCCTGTGTTATTTTTCTCGGCTATCTTACCCCATTTTTAAATCTCTGTAGAATTGTTAAAATACGTTTATAAACTTCTTTTAGCATTCATAAAATTACGCAAGGAATTTTTTTTAGCCATTCTTAATTAACGTCATCCAAGTTGGTTTTGCCCAGGCTCATTTCAACCAGTAAATTCCTCATACTTGTTTTATTTTTACATGATTTTTCCGTCAAAGAGGCGCGCTGCTCTCGCCTGCATAGAGACATTACGCGGGGTCGCATTCAGGCGGCGACAACGGCACCGGAAAGGCCAAAAGTGGGAAGGCAGACAGACAGACATACAGACAGGCAGACCGGCGGCCAGGCAGGCGGCCGGTAGCAGCAGACAGCTTTATTGTGAGAGAGCCCCGTTTGGCACCTCGCTATCGCTCACTCTATCTCTTTCCATTCATTATGGCGTCGCGTTTGTCTTCACCTTTCTTTCTTTATTGTGCGTCAAGCGCGCAGCGCTGCACCGAGCTCAAAAATGTCAGAGCCATCAGCAAAGCGCTTCCGAACTTTGCAGGACTCTCTGCGCTTTCTAACAAGTCGAGAAAAGCAGCTTTTAAGAGATGTTTGAAAAACTTGGCTGTGAAAATGGCGCGCTCCTCTTGACAACGAATCCGGCTCGGTTGGCCTCGGTGGCTGAGCACGCCCTGGAGACTCGCTCTTCGCGCAGGGTGAAGGGCGACTAAGGGGCCCTGAGGCCGGGCAGGGCCCCGCGCGACGCGCATGAGCCGCGGGGCCTCGGCTCTGCCCGCTCCGTCCCGCCGCCGTGCCGAGTTCACTCGTTTTTCGCATGACGCAATGACCGTGCGAAATAAGCGAATTATTTTCAGGCGTGGCCTGGCCGCGGAGATACACATCTGCCGGAGGCTGGGACGCGCAGGCGCCCTTGTTCTTGTTGTTTGTGACAGTGCCCTGCATGTGCATATCCGCACGCGGGCCCTTGTTCTTGTTGTTTGTGACAGTGCATGTGCATATCCGCAGACGGTCCGCGCACTGTCTTGCGCAAGCTTATCGCGACCATCTCGACAAGGTATGCGCGCTGTCCGTGATCACTCTGTTTAGCCTAAACTACAGTGGGGTCGCACGCGCTCGTCGGCCTGCGCCGAGGTGCACTCGTTGGAGCCGAGACCAGTTCTGCGCCGGCGATCGCGCTCCAGGTGAAAAGGAGGGGGAGGGGGAATCAGTGTCTGACTAATCGGGCTGGGCGCCACCGGGTTACGCTCACGCGAGTCGCGACCCGTGACTGCCGCGCTGCTGCGCCGTGGTCGCGTGGCGATGCACGCTCGTCGTGCGCTCCACTGAGTGCTGCTCGAACGCCAATCCTGGCGCGAGTGGCTGGCAGCTCATTAGCGCCACGGATTTGCTGCACTTTGTGAAACAGCGCGTTGGGCGCGGCGCGCCGTGTGAGCGAGAGGGGAGGTGGCGGCACTTCCTCGCGGAGGACGCGGACCTTCGTCCGGGTCAGGTGGGACGCGTTCAGGCAAAGCGCCCGTCGAAATGGAAAATGGTTAGCTGCGTTTGCTCCGCCCACACTTGGATGTTCATGGTCAGTAGTATGTGTGGGTAACTGTCACCCGCCGCCATTTTGGTTCCCCATCGGCCCCATTTCCTTGCTAACCTGTTCTAAGGGGTCTTCAAAATGGATTCAAAATAAACATGGGAACGATGAACCGACGTTGGACCAAAGAATCTATTGTCACTCTGACGGGTTTGAACCAAGTCTTATAACCCGAAGAAAATCCGGGCGAAAAAGTGATGTCCGCCGAAACTGATTCCACGGCCGACTGTGCGTCGGTGCGGCGTCGGGTTTGTTCCGGAAGCATGTCTGTCTAGCCTGGACGCGCCGTGGGTGTTCCGGTGGCGGCGCGTCGGCCGCTCGGAGAAATGCAGGCTAGAGCAGCGTCTGCCCCCTCCAGGCCTTCCAGGCCGCGCCGTGCCGCGCCACGCAAGAAGACGCGGACATTGAAAGAAAAGGGCACGGAGGCGTCGCGGGACGAGCGGAGAAAATGACGGAGCGCAACGCGTGCGGCGGTGCGGCGGGTTACTACTGCCAGGCCCTTTGGCGGCACGCTGAGCCCCGACACCGGCCCGGCCCGCCTCGAACCCGGCGAACCACAAACGGGCCTTCCTCTGGCGCGAGGGTGGCCTCAGCGCGCTGCCGCCCGGCCCGACAACACCGTGTTAGAGCCAGGTTTGGCGCGTAAAGCTAGCGCTGCACGAGTGAGTAAATGGCTGCCCTGGTCGAGGCGTTGCGGCGCCGCACGGCGCTAGGGAGCTCGCCAGAGACGGCGGATTTGGGGCCACGCCCCGCACGCCTCAGCCCGGTCGGGCTACATTGATGTGGTCCAGTTTATTATGAAAAGAAAAACCAGCCCAGCAGCAAAAGGTGCTCACACAAATAAATACCCCAAGCCTCATTTTGATGATTTGAAAGTTTGTTTATTTTTTTGGTAGATGAAAAACGTTCTTGTCAGTTCAGTTCTCTTTAGTGACAGGCTGCTTTATTCTGAAATTGAAGTGTCCCGTTTTCCTCCTGGGCCACACGTGCCTGCCAAGGCCGAAGTCCTCCCCACCCCACCCCGTTGGTTCGCGCTGTCTAGTCCCTTCAAACTTGTATAACCCGCGCCAGTCTGCCAGACAGGCGTGTGGGGCACAGTGAGGCAGGAACTGAAAGAAATTAAAAATGCATCCCAGGCTTTGGTGCGCTGCACCGGCTCTGGCGTGCGCATGGGCGTGGGGACAAAGAGGGAAGTGACCCATACGCGGATTCGCGAAATTGTTCTTTTTTGTTCCTCTCTTTTCCTTTTTAAAAGTCGTGTTTCCTCTTCCTTTTACTTTGTTTTTGTCCACAACGTGTGATGAAACAGAGAGAGAAATGCGAGCCCAGCACCGACTGCGCGCCCGTCAACGCGCTAATCCAGTTTAATCACACGGGCTATCCCGCGCGTGGCTGTACGCAAATAGTATTTAATTTCTTTTTGTCTCTTGATTACTCTTTTTCTACACCTGTCCGAGTTTGCATCGATGGAGCCAGGCGGGTAGACACTCCTGCCCGTACCAACCTGGGACATGAAGCGGTGCTCTCCGGTGGGGCGGCGGGTCAACATGCGTGCACACGCCGTTTGCTTACCAGGCGAGCGCGTGTGTGCGTCTGTGTGTGAAATGTCACAAATCGAGGATGGGGCAATGTTGACTTGTGAGTCTCTCTGGCCGGTGCAAGGGCTGGCCTGGCTTTGTCTTCGCGTCGTGCCTGCCGAGGCCCTGCACGCCCCGCGCCAAATTACGACACGCCAGGGCCGCCACACAACGCCCTGCCGTCCAGGGTCCGGGCTAGGCGCAGGTCAAAC
Source organism: Thrips palmi (assembly GCF_012932325.1). Lineage (NCBI taxonomy): Eukaryota > Metazoa > Arthropoda > Insecta > Thysanoptera > Thripidae > Thrips > Thrips palmi. Next base: position 6,119,969 of record NW_023144626.1, on the reverse strand, counting down.
ACGGCGCGTGCAAAGTGGTCCTGTCTTCCGGGCCGGAGCCAGAGACACAGAAGCAGAAGAGCCAATTTGGGCCGCCAGCCGGAATCAGGCGAAGAGGCGCGACCTCCGCCGAGGAGGCCAAGTAGTGCTTATTTGGCGCGTTGCCACTGCCAGGCGGAGGACTCATTACCGTGGTCCTGGCGGCCACCTCGTGCTCCAGGCCCCGGGACAGACGTCTGCGGCCCGCCTTGGGCCCGCCCCGTGCGAGACGAGGTCGAACGTTGATGAGAAAGAAAGTACCTCGTGCGATACACGCCACTGTCGGCGTCGCGCGGCCTCGGACAGACGCATTGTCGGCGGGCCGCTCCTGGGAGCGCCGCGCCACGCCACGCGGCGATCGCCCGCCGGCCGCCCTGCCCCGTGCATAACACGTGTCCGAGGCGATAGCGATCTCGAGGGCCAGAAGCAGCCGTGGGGCGGTCACGGCCAGGATGCCACTAACGGCCCGAAACGGAGACACCGCTTGACAGGCTCTCGCACTTAACCTGACCTGTCCGAAGCACGGACGTCCCCGTCGCCCTCCCCGCTTGCCACTCCACTCCGCTAGCTGGGCCACTGGTTGACGGCGCCGTTGTTTCCCGGCTGTTGCTTCGGAGAGGAAATGGTCTGGAAAATGGAGTCGGCAAGAGCGCGCCGCCAAGACTCATTGGCGTGGGAAATCCGGACGCTATGGCGCAGGGATGGCGGCAGATTCAAAGTGGCTAATGGAACGGCATTAACTAACACCGCTCAACTAATACAAATTTTCTTTTTTGAATCATTACTTTTTCCACATTTCGGGTTTGTAAACCAACAAGTCGCTCGTAAATAAATGAGACTTGCTCTGTGCCACGTTAAAGTTAGTGAATTTTGCAACGATCTCCCTCGCTCCAGGAAAGAGTTTCCCGAACAACTTAAGTCTGGCCCGGCGCCGTGACCTAACCGACGCGCCGTGTTCGGCCAAACAGAATAATTCCAACAGTACTTTAGCGTGCCCGTCTCTCTCGCGCTCCGGGAGAGACAGAGCCACGCCGGCACTCTGTTAGCTGCGCGGTGCGTGGGGCTCTTTTTCGGGTGGTGCGTCTGTCTTGGGCGCCGCCGAGCCCGGAAGCCCCAAAGAAAGAAGGAAAAGGTCACCGAATCTTAATTCACTGCAGGCTGTTACGCACCGCCCGCACGACGGGACGCTGCTGATCACCGCAACGTGATGCTCATGACGGCACGGCCCTTTTTGCGCGTCTAGGTGGCGGTGCGCCACGCCGCGCCACGCCACGCCGTGCCACGCCAACCCCGTCATCAGGCTGGTGCAGCGGATGTAATCACGGGCCATAGAGTTCCCGGCGGGAGGAGCGGGGGACCCTACTGGGTTCGGCTGCCGTGAAAAGACGCCGATAGAAAGCCAACAACATTTCGAACTGTCGAAACCTTTTCTCTCTCTCTCTCTCTCCCCTTCTCTCTCTCTCTCTCTCTCTCTCTCTCTCTCTCTCTCTCTCTCTCTCTCTCTCTCTCTCTCTCTCTCTCTCTCTGTGCGAAGCTGGCAGTGCGGGGCCAGTCGGTGCGGGGAAGTTGGTGGTGGTGGGAGAAGCCGCGATGCTCTGAGTGTTGTTTCATTTTCTCCAATTATTCCAGTGTTGGTGCCGCTGGGAGCGCGGCGCGCGGCCAGGGAACGGATTGCAACGACGATGGGAGAGACGCTAATGCAGTTTGCTCGTTTGCAGGTGGCCATATGGGCGGCCCTCGTGGCCGTGGACGCGTGGAGCGAGCCCGAGCAGCGGTCGCACCACAAGCGGGACGGTGAGTGCATCGATTTGTCGTCTTCTTGAATCACTTTGGCAGTCGCCTGATGTATTTTTAACATTACAATAATTATCAGGGATGTTAAAACAAAAGATACTAGATTCAACAAAGCGCTTACATGTCTGCACGACACGGACGAAACAAGATAGGAACGGAAACGGACAACCAACTCTTCTAGAACACAAACATAGCAGAGGAGATGAACAATAAGGGGACCTTTTTACTACTGCGTCGACTCGAACAAAAAACCTAACGTGGTGGGTTTTCCAGTTTCCGAGCTGCTCGGCAAGGGGTACAACTACCCTCGCCAGTCACAGCAGTCTAGCGGCAACCAGGTCAACGAACTAGTCAGGGAGTACAGGGAGGCCATCAAGCCTTACCAAGGTAAACGCAACGCGCATGACTAACAAAGTCACGGGGACCGTTTTAACATTCATTCTTTAACCATTTGCACCCACTGCATCACGAAAAAAAAGAAACAGGGGAAGAGTACAAGGTGATAGATCAAAAAGTTCAGGAGAGCGGAAGGACATTGACTGGACAGGCGGATTGTGCGTTTGCAAAAGCGCGCAGGGAAGTCCCCCTAAAAACTACATCCGCTTATCCAGACTCATCTTTTAGCTTTCTCCGGCATTTTTTTCGTCCTCATTCATTCTTCCCGCTGGCACCGACGCGCATGACAGCGTAACATCTAATAATGCAGAATGCGCATGCTACTAACCCGGCGGAGCTCCACACCGTAACAAAAAACAATTAACCATGCACACACTTGCACCCCGGGCATGGCGACACGCAAGGTGTTCACAACAATACCTGCTTCTTCCGCCGGAAACAGGAGGAAAATTGCCGGAAATTCGTAGTTTTATTCACTCAAGGAAATTCGATTGATTCAATTTTTAACTGGACCCTAGTGGCGATCGGTCCGTAGATCCGTTTCCCGCCGATCACTGGACGAGTCTCCGCCGCCGTTTCCTGATTTTCATTCCCTCTTCAAATTGATCCTGGAAGTTGCCTGGGCTCTGCATGACGGGTCGCCACGCCTCCGCGTTGCTGGTGGAAGTGGCTTGAAAGGAGTGGGAAAGGTGGGGGAAGGGGGGGGGCACCTGGCGCGACACGGCCGCCTCTGGCCCGCCGGGTTAGCTCCAGTTGGGTGGGTCAGGAACGGGACGGAACGGGACGGAACGGGACCCATCTCTGCGTTACGTCACCGCCGACGTACGTTTGCTGTCGGCACTGTCGGCGCCGTGTCGAGCCGGCTAGCCGGGTTGCATTTTGTTCAAAGCTGGGCTTTTCCATATTTCACCGTCACAAAGTCACAAGGCAGCGGCGTGCTGTTCCATTATCACTCGCCCATTTGCTGCTGCCTTTGCGACACGGTTTGGCCGGTTTGGCTGTGACTGCGGCTTTAAGGCGGATCTACGCGTAACCGCCTTCCCCTGCTCCCCCGCGCCCGGGACGGCTCTGCGGTTTCCACCACACTGGCTCCAGCCGGCTCCAGCCGTTCCATAGCTCCGGGCCGCCACCTTTTCCAGGCTCGCTCCAGCGGGACCGATACCGCGGTTGTTTGCAAACCGCACGCATCACCGATCGGAAACAAAACAAACATAAAAATGGTGTCGTTTTGTTTGGAACTCGCTGTGAATGGGACGGGTGCTTTGGTCTGCACGTGTGGTGCTCGGCAAGTGCGGGGCGCGCGCGCTGGGCGTGGCACTGCCAAGTACGCACGTACCAGTCGTTGCGGAAACAGGCCATCGGGGCGTTCGGGTCGTTACGAGACTGTGGGGGCGGGCGGGGGCCTCCACCTCAGCATGCCGGCCCATCGATTTGACATCCAGGGCTCTTTTTTCTCTGTAAGTGGGTCCGTGACCTCGGTGCCGATCGCCCTGCGGTAGAAATAAACATTTCTCTCATGCGGCCTCGTGTTTGCCCTATTTTTTTAATGTGTTCCCTTTTTCTCCTTCTCGCGTACCTCTTGCTCCTCGGAAACCTGACATCGCGTCCCGCCACTCTTCCGCTGCTGCCAATAACATTCTCCCATTCTTCCGCTCTCCGGCGCGGCGCCGAGGCAGCGCCCGGTAACGTTTCCACGCTCAGAGGAATAAAAAAGTGGTCCGTCTAATTCGAGTTCGCCTGCCTTACGCCCCCACGTATCAGGGCGGCCGGCAACAATAGCACACGATTGCGCAACAATGCGCGCTGCATGCGCAAGCAATTACCAGAGATGCGGCATCGCAGGCACCGCAGTGTAGCGGCAGTGCAACAATGACAGGCCCGGCCCGTGATGAGCGCCGAGATGCAGCGGCCACACTGTCAGACTGCCTGCCAGACGGCCCGGCTGTGAGCAAACGAGACGCCTCATCGCCTTTTTGCCTCGTTTGCTTGCTCTCTGCTGTTTGAGATGCTGCAGGCAAAGCCGGCCAAAGCCGGCCAAAGCGCGACAATGCTGGAGCAGACGGGCATGGCGCGGAGTCACTGGAAGTCACTGCCGCCAGCGTTTAATTCAGAGCGATGCTCCATACAAAGCGACGCAATTACCGCGGGCACGGTGCGAGGATCATAATCTTAGGTTGTCGATTTCTGGAAGGAGGACTTTAAAAACAAGATTAAGAAATGGGTGAAACAAAAAAGTTGGCACGGAATGGGACTGTTTCACCGAACTCACGGACTACACCGCATCTTACTTCCCCCTCCACCCCCCCCTTTCTCTCGCTTTTTCCAATAGACGTAGTACGTGTGGGTGTGGGGACCTGCCCGACCTGCCACCTCGGCTCATTGTTGGACGCTCAATCACCAGCCGGCACGTCGGGGGGCGCCATTCACGTCAGAGGCTTCACGCCGACCACCCCGAGCACGCCGAAGGCTGCTAGACGTCTTGATTATGCGCACCGAGAGGCCAGAGGGGAGCGTGCATACACTGCGAGTAGGGGGCATTCGACAGCCGGGCTAAAACCTGTCTTGCACTTGGTTGGTGATTTTCCCGGCGTGTGGGAGTAAGCGCGTGCGTGCGTGCTGGCCGCGCAGTGACTGTGCCGTACTAAACACATGTGGTTTCCGACTTCCACTCGATTTTCCCCCACCCTCCCCGCACCGTGACCACTGTGGCCGGACCACAGGGAGCACCCCTCCCTCTCCAGCCTCCCCTCCCCTCCGGATGCACTGTACCTCCACAGCCACCGCCGACCGTTGCCATGGCGACGGCCTTATGACTCTGACCGAGGGCCCGAAGTTCGAATCTGCCGCTCCTGAAACTTGGTGATAATGATTGTCCGCTCTCAATTAAGGAACCCTCCCGCCCGCTCCGTTTTGCTCCTTGTTGCCCTGCTCCTCGTCGTTTGAAAACGCCCCCACAGTGTCGCGGCCGGGCGAGGACAGGAGCCGCTTGAAAGGAGGGGCCGTCAAAATCGCCTAGCTGTGGCTGCGCTGGGCCGCGCCGGGCTGCGCGCATCGCGTGAGAAATCTGGACGGTCGAGGTAAAAGTGGGCCTCTGGCGCCGCGGGCACAAAGGCGAAAAAGGCAAAAAATAGGCTGCTGCCGCGGCGGGGAGGGGGCGGGGGGTCAGCGCGGCACGCAACGACAAGGTCGGAGGGCGAAGGGCGCACGGCGCGCCAAAATTCAAAACGGGAATAATGCTTGGCGAAAACGGGGCGCCGTGATAGGCCCGCCAAGGGTGAGGTGGCCAACTGCCTGCGGCGTTCCCTCCGCCAATCACAGTGACGCAACGTGCAGAGCGATGCCGCGTTGTGAGAATGCGGTTGTTTTGCTAGGAATTAAGGGCGCTAGGTGGAAGCGCGCGCGGACCGGCGGTGTCGGTGAAGAGGCCCTGATGATGACGTGTCCATATCATTGTATTGTGCCTTCTGGGATGCAGCGGGGCGCGAACTGACGAATTTAACCACGAGCGTGCGACAGCTGTCGCTAGCGACACAGCGCGGCAGCCAGGATGGAGCGCTGCGCGCGCTGCGGTGCTGCCGTTGCGTCATGGAGGCCGTGGAGGCCCTGCGCGTCGAGGCCCCGCGCGTCGCCGAGTCTGTCGTGCAGACAAATTAATCCCTGAGGAACGCTCGGCGCGTCGGTTCGGTCGGAGAAAGCCTAGCGCATGCCGCCTTGCCGCGCCACGCCGCGATGCCGCCCGGACGAACACACGTCACTGACTGACGCGGAGCCTTCCTTGTTGCAGTGGGTGGCTTCGGCGGCTCTGGCGGCTACAGCAACGCCGGGTCCTCGTCGTCCTCCAACAGCTTCGGGGGCAGCATCGCCTACAGCACGCTGGAGGGCAACTCCTACGACTACCAGCCGCCCCAGCAGCCTCAGCAGCCTCAGCAGCCGCAGCAGGGCTACAACGCACCCGCGCCACAGCCGAACTACCAGGCGCCACAGCAAAGCTACCAAGCGCCTCAGCAGCCCTCCAGAGACTACGGCGCCCCGTCCATCACGCCTTCCATCCCTATCGCCTCCTTCACGATCCCCGCCAGCAGGCCCTCGCCGCCAGCCACCAGCTACGGCGTACCCGACGCCCCTGCCCCGGTGCCCTCTCGCCCTAACACCTCGTACGGAGCCCCCGCCCCTGCGCCCCAGCCCAGCTACCAGGCCCCCGCTCCTCAACCCAGCTATCAGGCACCAGCCCCTCAACCCAGCTATCAGGCTCCCGCTCCTCAGCCGAGCTATCAAGCTCCTGCTCCCCAGCCTAGCTACCAGGCACCCCAGCAACCCTCCAGTGGGTACGGAACACCCGCCGCACCCCAGCCTAGTTTCCAGACCCCTGCCCCACAACCCAGCTACCAGGCACCCGCACCCCAACAGCCATCCAGCGGCTATGGTGCCCCGGCCCCCCAGCCCAGCTACCAGGCCCCGGCTCCTCAGCCCAGCTACCAGGCCCCGGCACCTCAACCCAGCTACCAGGCGCCACAGCCCAGCTACCAAGCGCCACAGCCAAGCTACCAAGCGCCCGCTCCGCAGCCCAGCTACCAAGCTCCGCAGACGCCTTCCTCTGGTTACGGCCCGCCTTCAAGGCCCCAGCCGCCCTCCACAAGCTATGGCACCCCAGTGCAGCAGACCTACTCGGCGCCTGCCCCACGGCCGCAGCCCAGACCCCAGCCGCCATCGACCAGCTACGGCACTCCGACCCAGAGCTACTCGCCGCCCAGGCCCCAACAGAACTACGGCGCCCCCGCGCCCAGGCCTGCGCCCCAGCCCACCTACCAGCCTCCCCCACAGCAGCCTTCTAGTGGCTACGGTGCTCCGGCCCCAGCTCCTCAGCCGAGCTACCAACCACCCCCTCAGCGTCCTTCCAGCAGCTACGGTGCTCCGGCCCCAGCCCCTCAGCCCAGCTACCAACCACCTCCACAGCGTCCCTCAAGCAACTATGGTACTCCCGCACCCCAGCCCAGCTACCAGCCGCCTCCTCAAAGGCCATCCACCAACTACGGCGCTCCTGCTCCCCAGCCCAACTACCAGCCACCCCGCCCGTCCAGCAACTACGGGGCACCCTCTCCTCAGCCTCAGCGCCCGTCTTCCAACTACGGTGCCCCTTCACCCCAGCCGCAGCGCCCCTCTAGCGGCTACGGCGCTCCGGCTCCTCAGCCCAGCTACCAGCCACCTCCACCCAGGCCGGCCAGCAGCTACGGTGCCCCCGCTCCACAGCCCAGCTACCAAGCCCCAGCCCCGCAGAGGCCGTCCAGCAGCTATGGTGCCCCCGCGCCCCAGCCCAGCTACCAGTCCCCGGCCCCACAGCGACCCTCCAGCAGCTACGGCGCCCCTGCACCCCAGCCCCAGAGGCCGTCTAACAGCTACGGTGCCCCCGCGCCACAACCCAGCTACCAGGCGCCTGCACCGCAGCCTAGCTACCAGGCTCCGGCTCCTCAGCCTAGCTACCAAGCCCCAGCCCCGCAGCCGTCTCAGAGTTACGGAGCGCCTTCGAACGTGCCAGCGACAATCCCACAGAAGTATGACAGTCAGGGAGGCTACGTTTTCTAAACAAACAGATATCGATCACCCACCGTTAATGTATTTTTATTTTTGTAAATATGTAAATGACGAAATCTTTGTAAGTTCTTCAGCTATTACAACCTTTGCTACTTTGTTGTCAAGTGTTTTCTACAACCTACGTGTTTTTCGAACTTCGATTAAAATTTGCTCATTCTAAGTAATTATTTTTTGAAAGCTCGTGCTTATGAAAGATGCCAACGTTTGTTGTTGTTTCTCGTGGTAGTGTCTGTGCGCCTGCTTCGTTTTTGATACGCTTATTTTGACATGACGAAGGTAGCCTCAATCACTAGACTGACGGGTGTTTGACAAATCGTTACCAAGGCCAGTTTGGCCGATCGTAGTTACCATAATGACTCGGCTGCGGCCAGTATCTCTTTCCTAATTTATAAATGAGTAATGTTAAATATCAGTTGATGGTGTGAATGTGTGTGCGAGTGGTATGTCCTGTGAACATGTTGCGAAAAGTTACCAGAATTTTTACCTTGTGGAGATGAAATATTTTGTAATAAAAATGCTTCAAATCAGGTTGTGTCTTTACTAATTCCCGAGGTACTGGGTTACTCCGTTCTAAAATGAAATAACCAGAGAGATCGGTTTTCCGAACTTTATTTTACAATTGACTTTCACTGCCTAGTCATAAAACTAATTCATTTGTTTTTATTGCAACGAGCGCAATAATTTAACGCTCACTTTACAATGTCTAATAATGACTTATTTTCATATACATAAATATACACAGGAATACACAAATATAACAATTTCCAACAATGCAGCACTTACTGAAAAATTGAAACGAGAGAGTCATTCCACGGCATGTTGCCAGTAGGCATTGCGTCGTAAGTAGTTCTAATACACACATAATAAATTAATCTGTCTGCAGGGGTAGTTCAACTACAGTCCCAGCATTTCACTTACTACGATATGTATAATCAAGGATACGTAATGGGTCTGTTTATCTAGCGTTTTACAAAGCGTTTATCACACAGAACCATAAAGCCGAGAAACATTTATTTCTCGCATAACAAGAGGCACTACCTGGGGCGGGTGAAAGGTACAAGATACAAGGCGGTATGTGCGTTCTTTCGACCGTCCGAATGATCCCCTTCGCGGCTACACTTCTACATTTTTCACTTATATCTGTAGCTGTTGAACTCATTTTCTAAAAATATTATTCTTGAGGTCCATGGTAGCTCCGTCCCCTGAGACCCACTGTTTTTAGGCCCTGCAATACGTGTTGCTTTAGGCCCCTTTCCCTTGCTTGTCCTTCTCCAGGGCCTCTGTTGACTCAGTCAGAACGAGGACGGAAACATTTCGTATTCAGTAAGCAGATTTTAAACTGACTGAACGAAATTTCCGTTCACAAACCTGACTAGGAACACGATCAAACCTTAAAATTTCGATTTATATGTTTTTGCCGAATACTGGTAAGCCTTCGTCAGGGCTGGAAGCATTGTTTTACCCGGTGAAACTTCTTGTCGCACGATGGCACTGGTCTGCCGTTCTGTTTGGGCGCTCCAGAGCGGCACGCTCGGAATCACTGGTAAAGTCGAACTTTGTGTGGTACACCGCAAACAAACATGGGCCGATCTACAAAACCTTTTCGAGAAAAAGAATCCGCGGATAGGAAAGGCAAGGTAAAGTGAGTTACAAACAACCGCTTGACAAGCGTAGTTAGAAACGTAGCCAGTCGACAATGGAGCTCGACTCGGCGGTCCCCTCCCAGCGCTCTACGGCCTTATACATAGAGGATACCATATTAATACTGAGAATAGATTCAAACGCGCACTCGAGGGAGGCGAGCGAGACGGTTGTATATTTTGGGCGGCAGAGAAAGGGCTTTTACACCAGTACCAGTAACAAAATTCGTACTATATCAACAAAGTTCACTCTAGACGTAAATAATATTCTCAATAATAGATTCACACGTAGAATTAAAATATTGCATAAATACTCTATTTTTTTTCTTCATAACAACGCACGCGTTTAAACAAAAATACAGACGAACAACAACAACAACATCAACAACGGCATTTGTCTACACTCGATCAACGAGTCGAACTCTACCAAACATTGATTATCACTCAAATTTATATCTGCAGACATGGCGCAAACGAGTGAAAACACAGCCTTCGTATTCATCCCCTGCCCTCGCAGCACAATCCCACTCCCCATGGCGCACCTCGCCAAGGTGGCCGTCGACTCCACACGCCCCTCACGCGTCAAAAAAAGAAGAAAGTTGGCGAGAGGGCCAGACAGCCGGACTAGTTATTTACATCCCTTACCAAAATATACCGATTCAATTTCAGCCGAAAAACATCGCGTGCCAAATCGAGTACGAAGGAGCGGGCGCCCGGTGGCAGGCAACCCATTCGGCACCTGCCTTCGCGACGGCGCAGTCTGCACCGCGCCTCACTCGGGCTGCCCCTTCCTCGCCTCCACGCACCCACAGTCAATTTCAAAAACGCCTGGAATTCGAACCGAACCGTCCTAATTTGAACCTGCCTCCAAATAAGTAACAACGCATAATACAGCTTTTATATACTTTCTGCGCATCACTCTCATATAGTTTTATATATATTTTAAGTCTATCAGACAAAAAAATAATGTACGTTCTAAGTAGTCGTGATGTAAGCTATCCTACACATCAATAGGTATCTCAGCCTTATCTGCTAGGTTGACGTGTACACAGTGCAAATTCATCTGCGCGAAACTCCAGGGGAGCCGAGCCAGGTAGCAGGGTGATGCCCGCCACAGAAACAGCTACTGATAATTTGAACAAAAAATATTGAGCTGTTTCTTTGTTTTTTTTCGAAACGTTGTTTTATGTTATTGGCGTCGTCACCCACTGCCGTATATGTACTCTATTAAAAGCGACTAACACGTCAAAAGCATCCGCTATATTCGTGGATGCCAGGTGCCTACTGCACCGCCACAACACAGCGTCGTCTCAGGAAACATTCTAGCCACACTTTTACCAAAATCTAGTAAAACAAACCAAGTTGCTGATTCCGTAAATTTTCTTCTGAAGTAACCGAAAACGGGAAAACTCTTTAAAAAAATAGTGGAGATACAGTCTAGGTTTGGTCATATTACTGAGAGAAACGCTCTGCAAATAAAAACGTTGTTTCAAATAATGTCACTTTTAGAACCCTAATGTAAAATTGAAGTATACAGATTACATGGAGAAACGCACTGACTCGTGTTGTCGAACCACATAAAGTATATGCAATACAGTTGAAACGTCAGAAAAACTTGAGTACGATTTACTGACGTTTCGTAAGTATACTGCTCCGCAGCAGAGCTAAATTTAATTTGCGGCCAATGCGACCTTTATAGTCTATTCGACTTTTGGCGTCGCTCTGGGGCAAACCACCACAAACGAAACCAAATTTTTAAAAGCCTGTTATGCAGCAGCTAATTTAATTTCTACGATTGGAGCATCGCTAACGGCGCAGTTCAGCGACAAACCTCGTTGATCAACAACACAAAGTGAAAAAACAAAAACAAAACGAAAGAAATGACCCCGAGTAGATATAGGTACTACGGTACAGAGATTGAGCACAGAGTGCGTTTACAATAACCCCCTCAAGCTTACGAAGCCATTTTGTACTTTTTGCAGACCCACGGGGGCCGGCCCGTGGGCGTTTCCTCGTCGTTCGGAAGACGCTTTTTCCATCTACAAGCAGGCCGCAAAGGCCTAGAAGCCGGTGTCGCCGCGCGGCCCGGACGGTGCGGGCACCACGCCACCGGGCACGTTGCCGCGACCGCCGCCGCCCCGGGACCCCTTGCGCAGCATCTCCAGCTCCGTGGCGTCGCCGTCGTCGTCCAGGTCCAGGGCCGGGTTGAAGCGGCCGTTGCGCTCGTCGGGGCCCACCATGGTGGCGGCGCCGTACATCTGCCCCATGGCGCCCGTCGTCATCATGGACAGCTCGCCCTCCAGCGGCTCGCCCACGCGCTGCGCGTCCTCCGGGATGTTGACCACGCACTTGAACAGGTCGTAGCCCGGCGCCAGGCGGCCTTCCTCGAACAGCCACCTGCGGAGAGCGGTCTGTTAGCAAGCAGCGGGGCAGTTTGACAATCCGAGACGCTGGACGGGGCTTACTTGGACAGGCGGGTGACGCTGTACAGCGTGAGGAGGGACAGCAGCATGGCCAAGGTGCGGAACGGGAACAGCTGCTTCTGGTTCTCCTCGTCCCAGCCGGGGAAGTGGATCCAGGCGGGGAAGCCCATGATGGGCTCGCCGCCCGACAGCCGCACCACCAGCGCCACGATGTACGCCACCAGCGACCCGTACGTGTTGCAGTGGTGCGGGAAGTGCACCACCATGAGCAGCTGCGGGAACAGGATCACGTACACCAAGTCGGAGCACATGGACCTGCAGCAGAAAAAACGAATCAGAGCAGTGTTTTTCATAGTGTCGAATCTCAATGAAGCAGGGTGCGTCACCTACCACAATCCGTAGATGGAGGGGATGGTGAGGGCCATGACAGTCGCCATCACGCCGACCACTAAGATGCCTACTCGCATCACCCAGATGATTTCCATTTCGGAAGCCTGCAACAATAGTCCCGGGTTTACTCTAGTCACACATTTCCGAGCCAACCCTCGCACATTTTCCTCCTAACTTTCACTTGCTACAAAATTCATATTCGGACGTTTTTTAAAGCCTACGCACCCGCTGCCTGAAGATGAGCTTGTACACGTTCCGGGCGAACATGGAGCTGGCCGAGAGCACCGAGGAGTCCGCAGACGACATGACGGCCGCGGACACGGCCCCCAGCCCGAAGAAGGACACGAAGTCGGGCGTGAGGTACTGCAGCACCATGGGCAGGATCATGGCCGTCTCGGACTCCGTGAGCGGCCACGGCCCGCTGTACCCGGTCTCGTTCCAGGCTGCCGGAAAAGCACAAGTTCGTCACGTTCTTCCTCAAGGCCGCGCGTTATCGGGGCGGTGCGGTTCGTGGCGGCAACTTACGCGTGGCCTTGGCGATGGCGCCGATCATGACCGGGGGGATGGCCATGCCGAAGCAGCCGATGGCCGCCACGTACGACAGCACCTGCGCCCTGGAGGCCGTCTTGCTGGACAGCACGCGCTGGAAGTACACCTGCCAGGGGATGCCGCCGAAGATGAGCAGCAGCCCGTAGTCGATGTACGAGGGGATGTCCTTGCCGTCCACGTGCCCGATCCAGTCGTGCTCCACGTCCTTCAGGGAGCCCACGATGGGGTTCATCATGGCGAACGGGATGCACATCCACTGCAAAAGGGAGCAGCAGTGTCACTTTTTTTTGGCAGCGTAGTGGGGTGTGTGAAGAAGTCAACTCGCGAGGGGCACACGCGATGCCGGGGTATTCTCAGCCCTCGCGTGACCGACGTGAACCGCGCGGCTCATTACCTCCGCGCGCCAATCGAAGTGCCACGCACTCTCTCTCTCTCTCTCTCTCTCTCTCTCTCTCTCTCTCTCTCTCTCTCTCTCTCTCTCTCTCTCTCTCGCACTCACCAGGCCGATGAAGATGCAGAAGAGCTGGATGACGTCGGTGTAGGCGACGCTGTACAGGCCGCCGAACAGCGTGTAGAGCACGGCGATGCAGGCCGACAGGATGACTGACGTGGACTGCTCCATGTTGATGATGACGGAGAGCGTGGCTCCTGTGGCAGAGGCAGCCAAAGCGAGGCGGTCAAAGGGGGTTCGGTCAAAGGGGGCTCGGTGCGTTGTTTTTGTGTGCGTGTCTCTGTTTACCTAGCGCCGCTAGGATGCCTGCCGCCCAGAACACCTCCCCGCACAGGGCGGGCAGGAACAGGAGCCCGCCCATCCTGGAGCCGAACGAGTCCTGCAGCGGGTCCAGCATGGTGACGTAGCCCTGCGCCCGCATCTGGTTTGCGAAGAACAGCCCGCCTGGAACAAAGAAGGTTTCGTCGCACTACGCGCTCCTTTCCGCATTTCGGCGGGAATCGACGACGCAGGCACTCACCGAAGACGAGGCTGAGGGCGTAGCCGAAGGGCGCCTGGCACCACACCAGGCCGTGGCTGTAGATGGCCTCGGCCGTGCCGTTGATGTAGCCCCCGCCGACCCAGGTCGCTGCAAACACAACACAGTCAGCCACCTGTTCACTCTTGTTAGCAGAGAGACGGTCCGGGTGCGAGAGAGACCGCTTGACGCCCTTCCAACGCCCGGGGAGCAGCGTGGGATTTGGGTTAGATGAGGAAGGACGGGGCGAGGCGTTTGGTAGTCAAGCACAAAGCAACTCCTGCTGAAAGATCCACGCGTGCCAAGTTCCGAGAACAGCCCCCGCACTTGGACCGCCACCGCCGTGGAGCCCCTGGAGGCCCGAGAGCTCCACCTCGCCACCCCAGTGGGGTCCCCACCCCACGCTACCGCTCGCCAAGCCAGACACCGACAAATGGCGGGGAACGGGTCGGAAAGCCAGGTAATCTCCAGCCAGCTTCCGGCGGCCTCGGAGGCTGCAGCGACCTGCCACGGCTGGAGGCTCGAAGGCCACCGTCGAGGTTCCCCTCAAAGAAAGGTCCTCTCTTGTGGCGGCTGAGGAACATGGTGGCTCGGGTGCTCCACCCCGCCCCGCCCCACCCCGCCCTGCCTCACTGCGGAGAAAAGGCGTTCCACAGCTCGGATCGCATCTCGTGGGTGGGTCCCGTATCATCTTGCACACTCAAAGGCCTTCTTCTGCTTGAATGGGGGGTGGGGCTGCCTGCCTGGCTGGCCTGGCTCCAGTGACGGCTGGCCCCGTTTCTGCTAAGCGATGGCCTTGCCAGCCCCAGAATGAGCCCCATGGGGATGGCAATGTCTGCAAGAAGGTGTCACGTGACGGTCGCCCCCTCCCACTCCTCCTCGTCATCGTGACGGCGCCGCCTAAACGTTTCCAGTGATCCAACCCCCGCACAAGTGGCCTTGAAGGCCAGTGCAGGGGGACTCTGAAAGGTCTTCGCCTGTACCGTGTTCTAGAAAAGATCTTGAATGAACCACTTGGTGATTTAGTACCAACATTCGAGTCCCTTCTTCAAACTACGGACCGTCAACACAGCCCTCCAAACCAGCGGATCCACTCTACAAAAAATGTCCTGTCAACGCCGTTAATTTATTACCAATGTTTGCTGTTATGCAATTCACGGCGTTTGCTGTGAACTAGTTCACGGCGTTCACTGTGTTCTCAGTTACAGTGTTCACTGTGATCTGGCCACAGTAAACGCCGTGAATTGGAGCCTGATTTGCAGTACGTCGGTGCTCAGCGACGTCATCCTCACAGTGTTTACTGGGGACCAGATCACAGTGAACACCGTGAACAAAATCACAGTGAATCCCGTGAGCAGATCACAGTAAACGCTGTGAATTGACCTACAGTGAAAACTGGTAATAAATTAACGGCATTTACAGGACATTTTTGGTAGAGTGTCGCTTTCGTTCCTCTGTCTCTCTCGCACCTGTGCGGAACGAGTTCCTAGGTGCGAGAGAGACAGAGCGGCGAGGTGCTGTTCGTGGCTGTGCGGGGGGAGCGAGAGGGAGCGCCTCCGACATGGCAGGGCGGGCCCGAAAGGCAGACGATCATTTGTGGTCCAGCCATTAATGGCAATCGTAATCGCAATCGCCTTGCGGGCGGGCCGCCCCGTCGAGCGGCCGTGCGTTGCGGCACAGCCTACCCCGCGGTCCGCAGGCGTCAGGCGGGTGCGGACCGAAGCGACTGCGGAGACCCCGCAGCGCAGGACCGCTTCAGCGAATGTTCCTCGCTTCTTTCTTAGCGTGAGCCTTCCTTTTTCACCAGGATCGTTTGCGCGGATTCACCGCCCTCCCGCGTAAAATGCCGAGACTTGGTGATCTCACCAGGGAACGCGGAAAACGGGCGCTTTGAATTGGAGCGCCGTGATTGGCCGTGGGGAGCAATCCACTGGCCAATCTCCTTGCGAAGCCCAGCAAGGCGGCGGGCCACGGTGCTTGCGCTCAGCAAAGTCAACACGTTTCCCAGCGCGTTTCAGTTTGCCCAGGGCGCCGGCTGACGTCATGGCTTCGTTGTCTTCGAAGTCGCAGGCAGCCGCAACGTGCGGAGCGTTAGGAATGGGATGGAGAGTCTGGCTCATTCAGCCCCAGCCTTTCCAGCTCCAGAGCCCCCAGGCGCCCCGCCAGAACTCGTGCGCGGCCCACCGCGGCCTGCCTGCAATTTGCTATGTATTATCGCTCCGGAAACTACGTCTTTTGTCTTGTTCCCGGCTTTATCGTGCCGTTGCTCTGTCTCCCTCGCGCTCACGGGCGGGTGGTCTTTAGGGGTCCGAGAGAGACGGGGCGACAAAATGCCGTGTGCGGAATCAGTAGTCAGCAGCGTTCCATAAATCGCCGCGGGTGCTACACGACAGTGGCGCCCCCGCCCCGCAACGCACCCAGGACCAGAAGACCGGTGGGGGCGGTCGGTCAAAAGCCCGGACCGGTTTTGTCACTAAGTGGGACTTAAACGATCGTGTGACCCCACCAATGGATTGCTCTCCGAACGAGGAATCGATTGGTGGGGTCACACGTTTGGTTCGAGTCCTTTTGAGCGACTCTGAAGCTCAAAACGCGTCTCGAGTTTTGGCCGCCTGCGCCGGTCTTCTGGCCCACTGTGTAGCCGAAACTACTCACCCGTCATGGTGAAGATGCCGACGAACAGGCCGATGCTCCTGCCCGCCAGCATGACCTCATCCTCCGAGTTGTTGCCCGCCTCCTTCTTGCGCCCGGCCCAGATGCCCACGGCCAGGATGAGGATGTAGAAGAGCACGATGCTGATGAAGCCCGCGATGTTGAAATCCTGCGAGAGGGGCACAACAAACGGGCCGGTGTTTTTAACTGGGTACGAAAAGCGCGGCCGCCAGCAGACGGACGGCGGCGCAGTTTAGAACAGAATTAAACTTTTCCCATTCACTGCCTCGTCAGTTTCGTTGTGGACTAACCTGAGCACCCCCTCCATGGCCGCATCCCCACCCGGCCCCACCCCACCTCGTTCGCAGTGATGCCGAAAAGGGCGCCGCAAAACCACCACAAGAGCCACCCCGAGGGGCCTCCTGGCGATAAATACTCGTCTTTGACTAGGGCAGTTCATTCCCGCCTAATTTGGCAGTGCCCTCGTCGGCATGCAGACCGCGTCCGCGCGTCGCGGGCGCCCTGATGGGGGATCACTAGCGCCCCAGCGGCCGCGTCGGCAGCGGACCTGACGGATGGCCTGCGCGAGCACCAGCCAGCCCAGGGCCCTGCAGGGCCAGGGGGCCTCGGCGGGGTCATTATTTGCCGAGTTGAAAATAACTCTTTCCATTAGGCACGCGAGCTGGGAATAAAGAATAAATGGAATGGCCGCCGCGAAGGCGGTCAGAAATGAAGCGGATTGAAGGGCGGGGCGAACCGGGCAGTAGGCGAGGTCTGTTGGGACGGACAATTAAGTTTAAGGCAACATCGTGGCTTGCCCCTCCTAGGGGAACCATCATGCGTTCGATTCGAGCCCTGCCAGAGGAGGCACCTCGAAAAGTGTCAAGACATGCCCTCCAGGCCAGCATACAGTGTGGCGGGGGAGCCGCTGCCCGGACCAATTTACTGACAGTCTGACTGGAGAGCGCGTTCGTCGCTGTGTCTCTCTCGCTCCCATGCAGGTCGCTCCACGAGTGCCTGCTGCGATGTGTGTTTGCGTTGCAGTGCCGCGGCGATCCCGTTTAATTAGCACAGTGGCCGCCACGGGACGCTTTGCTTGTCGCGCCGTCTCTCTCGCACTCGTGGGGCCCCCGCGGGGGTGCGAGAGAGAGAGAGGCCGCTGGGAGTGAGCCTGTCCGCAGCGAGCAGGGCGCGCTTTGTCCCCGGCGTCCGCGGCGTCCGCGGCGTGCAGGTTGCCCGTCCAACCCCTTTGATCAGCCACCGCGCGCCGCTGCGCCATTCGCCATTTAATAAATTGGACGGGGCCGGAACGCGCTGCCCGCGGCAGGGCTGGGGCTGCAGATTCCGGGAGTCCTTTGGTGTCTCTCTCGCACCCACGCGGAACGCCCCATGAGTGCGAGAGAGACAGAGCGATGCGAACGACTCTCGTTCCCGACGACTCGTACAACATGTCTGACAGCAAGGCCAGCACCACAGCAAAGCGTGGCGGCAGGCTTTCAAACGACAGCGGCGGTTCGCTTTGTGCCTCGCAGACATGAAGCCGATGATTGGCCTCTTTTTCCTCTCCCCCTGACGTCAGCGTGACGTCATAGCCCGACAGGTGCACCGCATAGCAATGGATATTGAAACGTTTGGCCGGCGAGGGCTCGGCCAGAGGCTCGGCTCGGCCAAAGGGCCCAAAGGGGTGCCGAAGGAAGGCTTTAATCCGTCGGTATCGATTGCAGTCGGCGGCGGCAGTCATTCCTAGGGCCAGGTGGACCTCCCTCCCCTCTTTTCCCCGTCCTCGGCAGTGCGACACAGCCAGGGCGCAGCCTCGCCGGTGAATGCACGAAGCCCTGTCCCGGCCAGGGCGCAGCCAGCGTGCTGCACCAGGGGGCCGCGTTGGCTCGCTCAGTAGGTCTGAGTACGGAAGACCGGGCCCGGAAACGCGGTGAAAAAATTCCGCACTTGAACCTCCAAGTAGGGCTCTGACTTTTGCCCGGGTACCCGGGTTACCCGGGTAACCCGCCCGCCCGGGTTGGACCGGGTCCGCGGGTAGACCCGGGTACCCGGGTTTGCGGGTAAACCTGTGGACCAGGGTACCGTCTGCGGGTCTACCCGGAGCCTTGGATCCGCCGCCCTGGCAGTAGGCAACACGCAGTGCGCTCCAGTGGGCCGTGTTGCCTACTGGCAGGGCGGTGGATCCAAGGCTCCGGGTAAACCCGCAGACCCGGGACCCGGGTCCACAAGTTTACCCGTAAACCCGGGTCTTACCCCGGCGAGCCGGACCCGCGGTCCGGGTTTTTAAGAGCTCTACCTCCAAGACCAAGGCGAACTTGGGCGTCTACAGTGTCTTTGTTAAAACACGGACTGACCCAGCGGGCGCCCGAGATCGCCCGAGATCGCCGGGAGGGGAAGGGGGTGGAATCGACCCCTGGCGCTGCCCGCGCGCTGCCCGCGCGCTGCCCGGGGCCCGCGGGCTGCAGCCTGTGTGCCAGTTGAATCGCTCTGTAGCGCCCCTCTGGACCGGCCGAGTGGCCTGTTTTCAAATCGCCCTGTTGAGGTTTCAATTGCTTTGCCGTCCGTGCTCGACTGTGCTCGGCCGTGCTCTGCTAAAACAACCCACACTTCGAAAAAAAAAGTTGTTTTTAAAAAAGGGAGAGAAACTGTTTGGCTGTGGAACAGAACTGTCTGCGACGTGCGACGTCGAGGCGCAGAACGAGGTCAAGTTCCCCGAAGGCCAAAGGACCGCCACGCACGAGGCTCCCCCTTCGGGGTCCCCCCTCGCCCTTCGCAGTGGCGGTGCAGGGAGGGGCCCTTCAGGCCCTTTCCCTTTCGCAGGGACAGGTGGGCGAAGGGCCGCGTGGCCGCAGCCGCAGGGACTCACCATGGCTGCTTCTGCTACCCGCGAAGGTCCTTGAGGTGAGAGAAAAGGACGATGATCCCCCGGTGCGATGCGATGCGATGAGTTCGCACCAAACTTGCCACTCACACGGTCTCACAGTTTTTTCTTCTTCACTAGTCCGTAAAAAATAACTCGTCTTCTCTAATATATATTATTTAAAAATAACAATTATATCCTTTGAACACAACAAGATTCTATCGATTTACAATATTTCTTATGACTGTAGCAACAAACACGCCCTCTCGCTCTCACTCAATAATTATATATCATTTAAACCTAGGACAAGCTAATATTGTTTCTCTAAGCCTAATGTGCGCTGCCGCTTCGCCGCTGTGTGAGTCAGTCGGTTCGTTGCGCGGGGGGCGCGGGGGGCGCGGCGGCGGTCGGAGCGGCCCAGTGGCAGCAGTCGCCCCAGCGAAGGGAGGTCTTCTGAGAGGGGCTGTTCCGTGTCCTATACCCTAGGCCGCACATGGGGGCGGGGGGGACTCATAGGCAGCGCGGGCCTGAGGGCCTTTACTCCGTGGTGCCCAACCTGCAACAAGAAAGCACAAGCACAGTCAGTCTCGGCACTTTTGAAAGAAAAAAGCCTTGATTATTTTCCGCTTCTATTGAGCTATATTTATCGTGTGGTTTGGCCCGTTCCGCCTCTGCTCTCGCGTTTCCGCCACCTGAAGGGCCCCGCGTTGCTGTATTTAATTTTAAGGCGGCGACGTCGAGCGAACACGCGTCACGTGCTCCGATCTGGCGGAAAATGGGCGCCGGGGGGCAAATCGGGAAAGCGGCAAACCGGCGGCAGACTGGTGCCCGAGCTGGTGCCGAGAGTCGTTTTCCGTCCCTCTCGCACTCACGGGGCGTGCCGTGCAGGTGCGAGAGAGACGAAGCGGCGAACGCGGCCAGGAGGGTAATTACAAAGTTGCCGGCGAACGGGAACGGGGCGGCCCCACATGAGTGAATGACACGCCTCGCTGCCGCCACGCCACGTCTAAGCCACGTCTAAGCCACGTCTAAGCCACGTCGCGACGGCGGGCCGGGGCGATGGAATTAAATGGATCAAAAAAGAGGGGGAGGGCGGCAACACTCTGCGCGCACAAATCTTGAGGCGAAGTTGAAGTGACGGTGAAGAACTGTCAGGTTGAAAATTCAAACCGAACGGGGACTAGAAAAGTAGTCGATAGCGTGGGGGAAAATAGCTGAGAAAATGTGGCGCTGAAAGTCATAGGGGATGCCCACGGCGGGACAAGCACGCTGATGAAAACAAACCCTAACCTGTAACAGGCCACAACACTGTCAAGAGTGGGGGTGTCTCAAGGGCCGGGAGGGAAAAGGGTTGAGGGGTGGAGGGGTGGAAGGCGGGGCGGCGCGCTGGCGGGTCAGGGTAGGGAGGATGCGAGCCACCAGGCCTCGGCTAGCCTCGGCGCGCCGAGGGACCGCGACCGTACCGCGACACTGCGAAATGAAAATAGGCTTGCAAATGGTCCGTTCACGGCGTTTACGGGCCATTCCGGGGCACGGACACCACACCCTTTGCTCTGCACTCTGCAGGCCCATAAGGGGTCGTAAATACGCTTCCCGTCTGGCTGCTGTTTTTGTCCCCCCCCCTCTCTCTCTCTCTCGCTCTACCCGTGCGGGTTCAAGGTGGGGGTCCTCCCGGTGGGGACGTGCCTTCTCGAACCCACCCCCGAGAAGGGGACCCCGCGGACGGTCCCAAAACCCCACCATCATCGCAGCCGAAATCGAGAACCGGGAAAATGGATGGCCATAGTCTCGGAGGACAGGGGCCAGGGGGCCAGAGGGCCAGGGGGGCAGAGGGCCAGGGGGCAGAGGGTAGGGGGCTCGCCCCGGCCGTGGGTAGCGTAGAAATCCCAGAGAAACCTTACGTCGTGCCATACATAGGGGCGGGGGCCGCGGGGGCACCCAGTTGACTGGCCGGCACGGCCCCCGCTACGCTGCCGGATTATCGGATTTAGGCAGAATTCCAACGGACGGAGGTGGCGGAGGTGGTTGAGGGGGAGGGGTCGAAGGAGCGGGAGTAATCGCAGAGAAAGAAATCACATTGGAAATGGGGCAGAGGAGGAGGGGCGCCAAGCGACTTGGAGGGAAGTTAGGTTAGGGCGGGGGAGGGAGGGGGAGGGAGGGGGCGTACGCGGTTGGAATGCGATGCGCCGCTCCACCTCAGCCGGGGACGCCACACCAGGCCACACCGCGCCGAGCCGAGCCGACCCAAAGCCCTGTCTCATGGCCCGTCACACGGAGCCACCGCCGCCGCGGCACAGACAGAGACAGACAGCGTGGTGCGAGAGAAACGGCGGCGCTCACACCCCGTGCCGCTCAGCCCCGGCCTTCGGATGGCAATCGGGCGTGTGCAAGATAGCGTTCATCACTGAGCGGGCATTACTGCATCACAGAGCCTTTAGAGCGGGGGTCATCTCCATGCTGCTCATTAGCTGCAACGGCATCCCCTGCTCGAGAAGCTCTAGCGCAGGAATGAGAGGGGACAACGCCGCTACACTGTCATCCAGAGAATGTGACGTCATATTCGTCACAACGTGACATCGTGTTCAAACGAATGAGACGTCATGACGTCACATTGGTGGAATGCAGTCTCTGTCTCTCTGCGCTCGGCAAGTCGCCCTCGCTACCGCCGGGGCAGCACGCCTTATTGATGGAAGCCAACGGCGTAGACGCGAGGCCAAACCGCGAAACCGCGGACGCATCAGGGCGCCGCCCCCCCCCCCCCCCCCCTCGCCGCGGGGGGCAGCGGCGGGTCAGGCCCTGACGATGACGTCACCGAAGGGGCTGGCGCTCGCTGCGCTGGCGGAGGCAACGTCTGGTTTGCATTTTTGTGGGCCACGGGCTGCCAAGGGGTGGTCGGGGTGCCCAAAGGTGGGGGTGGCTTGGGCGGGGCGGTGTGCCAAAGGTCAGACCGCCGCGCCGCGCGCCGTGCGCCGTGACCGCGTGTGTAGCACGCCAGCAGGGCCAGCAGGGCCAGCAGGGCCCGGGCCAGGCAGTCTGGATCAATGGAGGCGAGGCGTCCTTTCTGGGGGCACCGGGGCGGGGGGAGGGGGGGGCGCTCCCCGGGAGCGGGAGCCTGGCGATGAGCGTCATCCCGCCGCGACGAGGCTCTCCGCCGGGCGCGTGGCGTGGGAGAGCTGGGAGAACTGGGAGAGCACCGAGAGCACTGAGTGCGGCCCACGCCGCGCGGTGGCCTGAAAAATGACCCGGCAGTTTGGCATTTGGAAGGGGGCAGGTGTCCGGGTGACGGGAATAGACGCGGCCGAAAGGTTACGCGGCAGGGCCACTGGAAGCTCGCGAATGAATAGCAACTGATAAACGCATTGGCGAAGAAACGCGCTGGAAGAGACAAGGGGCACACGCGGGGGACTCGCACGTGGGCCGGCGGGGGGAGGGGGAGGGGTGGGGGTGGGTCGCCAGTTCGGGTCACCTGGTGGGGGGACAGCGGCCTCACTTCTGGGGCCGTTTCCGTGGATGGGCAATCCTCGGCGTGATTTTCCGCGACGACAACCGGGGCCGTGAAACGTCGGAGACAGCGACACACACAAACAGGAGCACAGCGTACGCAGAGACACTGGCACGCCCAGCCGCAATCGCCGACCCAGGCCTGCCTCAACCAACAGTGGCGCGGCGGGCAGTACGGGGGCGGGTCAAACGAAATCGGTGCGATAACATTAACTCACCTCAACCCCGCCGCGGTGCAGCGCCGGCGGCACACACTCTCACACTCACTCGCGCGCACACAGTGTGCCACACACACACGCGCACGCACACTGTCGCACACAGACGCACTCCGAGGCGCCGCGACGCTCTGCGACGCTCTGCGTGGTCGGCGTCGTGCAGGGTCGCGTGGCGTCGCGGGGCGCTGCGACACTTGGAGCAGCAGTCCGGTCCGGGCCCCAACGCGCGGACGACTACCGACACCGGGGGGGCTGCCGGGGGCGGGGGTGGGGGGCGGCCGGGGGCGGCTCGGGGGCGGAAGGACCCCATCGGGCCTGCAGGTAGCCAGCCCTCTCTCCGACGCCGTGCTCCGCCGCCCCGTGCCCCCCGCGGCCTGTCTCTCTCGCACCGCCGTGCTGCCCCATAGGGGGCTCTCACTCGACCCGTGACCTCGACTGGCTTGGGTATACCCACCCGTGTCCGCGCGGGGGGCGGCGCGGGGGCGGCGCGGGGGCGGCGCTAGGGGCGGGCTCTGGCTGCGCGGCTCGAGGGGTGGGGGCGCGCGCTCGGCCGGCCCGGCCTCTCGTATTGATTGTCGGCGGGGTGGGCCCCGGTGGGGTGCGGCGCGGAGAGCCCCCATTGGGGCGCAGCTCCAGGACCCGCCGCCGCGTCCGCCACTCACAGCCCGGCTGGGGCCCCCGCAGCCCCGCGCCCCCACCACGCCGCGCAGCGCGCCGCCGCCAGCGCCAACCCGCGAGCGCGCAGCTGCTAGACAGCGCGGCGTCCGCGTCGCGGCTCCATTCCGTCCACTCCGCGGAGGGAGGCCCCGAAGGGGTCCCGAAGGATCCCTGCAGGATTCCCGTAGGATCCCTCGAATGATGACCGAAGGGTTCCCGGAGGATGCCTTGATGCTACCCGAAGGGTTCGCGCTGGGTTCCCACTGGGCTCGCCAACGGTTCCCGAAGGATTCCTCCTTGTCTTCGAGCCTAAAGCGTGTTGAGTAGTGAGCAGACTAAGCGCAGCCCCTTGCGTGCCGCCGTAGACACTTTGACGAAGATGGTGTCGGTCAAGTTGAAGCCTCGGGGTGGGAAACTCATGGCATGCTCATGGCGCAGCGCGACTTAAGTTGTTTGAAGTGTTGGAAGGGTACGGGCTTCCCGCCACATCCCGCCGCGCGAGCCTCGCCGTCAGCACCCACCCTACGGTCCCTGCGGCCTACGGCCAAGCCTACGGCCCTGCAGGATGAGAGAGGCACCACCGGAGGAAGTGAAGACAAAGTGCCACGATAAGTCGATCAATGGCAACATGAAGATGTGTCCCGTCTGCCTGTTGTCTCGACTAGTGCCAAGCTAGTGCCCCAGTCCCGCCACCCCCACCCCCTCGCCTCCCCCACTCTCGCGCGACCCTCAACCTCCCCATTCATAACGCAGCACTACCCCCACCTGCCCCTTCGCAGCCAGAGCACAAAGACTCGAAGGGGCCGGTGTGTATAGCACCCTCGAGGACGTCGACACATTAGCCGTGCGGCTAAGGCAGTGGCTTCATGACACGAAGGTCGAAGGTTCGTTTCAGGATCGTGTCTCCAAGTTTTTCCTCTCGATTTTGGCCGAGCGAGGCGCCCGCCGACCCGAAATGATGAGGCCCATTCCCCGGAACAGCCAGTAGCAAATAGCGGACGCACGGGGTGTGGTAGACTGAGTGTGAGAGTCCGACATCTCTCCGCTCTCGGCCAGAAAGAGCTGCGCGGAGTGCGGAGAGCGCCGTGGGAGTGGGCGACCCGGCTGCAGCCGCGCGTGCTGGTTGCCCGCCCCGCAGGCGCTCTCTGCGGCGCAGCGCTCACCCTCGCTCTCTGGGAGATTCAGCGAATGCTCGCCCCGCCCACGCTCTGCGTCCATCCCTCGACTTTGCCACGCTTTGCTTTCGCTGCAGAGGCACGGGACGGGCATCCCGAGTCTCGTTTTCGAGGTGGGCGTCCAGCGTCAGAACGTGCAGCCCCAATGAAGTTGCCTGAATCAATGCGAGGGGAGGGGGAGGGAAGGGACAAGGGGCGAAGAAGTTTGGGGCACGTTCGGGTAGTGCCTCGGCCCTCGGGCATATTCCACCCACAGGCAGGCCTCTGCGGCTGTGGAGCCTTGCGGCTGATTTGTCCACCAGCGCGCGCGCATCGTTTTGTCCCCGAGGTACACGACGTACGCGTGGTCTCCGTGTCGACTCATTTTTTCCGGTTCGCAGCGAGGCCGTGGTGTCGCGGTCGCCTCGGGGCTGCTAGGCGGCTAGGCTGCGAGGTGGTTGGCGGGGTGGTGTCGAGGCGCGGGACTAAATCTTTGTTAGGATGGCTCGGCGTAGAGCCTGTGGCCTGCCCTGCGGGGGCGGGGCGGCCAGGTCCGTGGCAGGCCGCCAGCAGCACTAGCGAGGGAGTTGCGGCGACGGGCTGATTACGGAGTGTAAAAAATTGGCAGCATTAGTCTACATTATCGTGAAGTTGCGCGCGAGGGTCGAAGTGTCTGCCACAGGGGGCCCTGCCGCCCTGCCCTGTCCGAAGGGTAGGGACAGGGACTGGCCCAGGGTAATTGAGTCATGCAGATGGAGGGGCAGGCGTTTCTCACGAAGCAATGTCATGGCAGACTCTATTTAAGAAGAATTCCAATCTATTGTATTGTCTCATTTATTTATGAAAGTTGGGTATCAGAATTCAATCTCTTTTTCCGCAGTGCTTGTGCGGCTAGTTGGAGACGTAATGTGGCTTCCTCTTTACCAATGTTGTCAATCAGTTCAGCCACAGGAGGGCCAGCCTAAAAAGTTAAGAAAATTAACACATAAAAAAACAATTATGTAAAAAGTAAAGTTTCTTCACTTTTAAAAATTTGACTAAGATTCTTTACCTTAAGACCGCAAAGGGCAGCACGCAAACTTTTCATAGCAGAACGGTAATTGAGGTCTACAGATTTGCAATGGTTCTTAATGGCCTCTGCAAAGCTGCCCTTATCTGTGATATTTACTTTGGGGATACAGACTGAGGCTTCCTCCAATACACCTAGAAAAATCATTTGGTTCTTTCAACACACAGATGTAGGTTCAATGAAAGCAACAGCTCCAAAAATAATCTTACTTGCAAATTTTTCAGGTGAATCCTTTACAGTTTCTAGTAGAAGTGTATGAGATGGTTTAAACCAAATGTATTTGAGGTCATCACCAATAAAGTCCTCTAAGCGAGACATTCGAGGCAACCCCCACTGAAGTAATCTGATTAAATTGGCATCTGATAGAGTAGGAGAATTTGGTGATAATCTACAAACAAATCAGGAGAACAAAGAATAAAATGCAATTTTGAGCCCAAATCCAGAAAGCATGATGGAAATAAGCTGCTTACTCCCCGTTGTTCTTCTCAAGAACTAGATTCCTCAGTTGTCTACACAGAAGTTTTAAACTTTCTGGGTTTTGTAGCTTCCTATCCAATTCCAATCGATTCAGCCGTGTTAATCTGTCTAGATCAACTTTACATGAGCTTGTATGCAGGGAAGAAAAATTAAACTGTTGAACGAACAAAACCATTAAACAGAGAAGAAACAATTTCAGGAGGAATAAATTTATCTGAATAATATCACTTGGAATGCACCTGTTTGATAAGATCTTGCATGGTGTAAACTGTGGCCTCACCACGTTCTCGAATGAATCCTCCCCCAAATTCTGTGACAAAACTAAGTAATACTTCAGGAAAAACACCAGTTTGTTTGAAATGCTGAACATCGATATCCCCCTGACGCTTAGATAGTTTGGTGCCATTACTGTTCATGAGCAGCGGCAAATGGCCAAACTGTGGAGGTTTCCATCCAAAAGCTCTAATGAAGAAAAACGAGAGAGAAATGCACAGTTAAAAACCGCTTACAGAAAAGACAGCTATTATAGCGGCATCAAAGTTCAAACTCAGGTACTCACCTATATAACTGTAAATGCTTTGATGTTGAGATCTGCCACTCCACCCCTCTTAAAACATGTGAGATTTCCATTAGATGATCATCAATTACACATGCTAAGTGATAAGTGGGGAAACCATCACTCTTCAGAATAACAGGATCCCCTTCAATTGAAGCTGTATCTAGGACTATTTTTCCATACACAATGTCTTCAAACATATCAGGACCAGCCTCCAACTGAAATACAACATAATATGAACTAATATAATTTTTTTTATTAAAAGAAAATTAATTACTGTAAAAGACACTTACTTTGAAACGTATACAATGTGTGGTTCCTGTGGAAAGTTTTTCAGCTATTTCATCAGAGCTCAAACTGCGACAACGATTGTCATAACGAGGCACAGCTCCCCTGCGTACAGCTTCTCGTCGCAAAAGTTCAACACGTTTGTCAGAACAGAAACATCGATAAGCAGTGCCATTCTCAATTAAACGGTTCGTATTGTCTCTGAATATATCAGATGAAATTAGAAATCCATGGAACACATTGCTTTAGTCCATTATTCATTTTTCATTAGAAAGCCTAGCATACCTGTAGTGGTCAAGTCTCAGAGATTGAACGTAAGGACCATAAGATCCACCCTTTGACGGACTTTCATTGGGTTCAATACCCATCCACAGGAGGTCACTCTCTATAGCTTCTGATGCACCTGGAACAATTCTCGTCTGATCTGTATCCTCTATCCTTATGATAAAGTTTCCTGCATTTGCTCGAGCAAATAGAAAATTGTACAGAGCTGTTCGGAGACCTCCAAGATGTAAACGACCTGCAAAATGTATTGTCAGTCACCGATCAGTTTAAGAGATATTTTTAAAAATAAAGTTCAATTTCTTACCAGTAGGACTGGGCGCAAATCTCACTCTCACATCACTGCTAAGATTTCTGCTAAGTTTAATGGAAAAAGCTGATATCATTCTTGAAGACTGTAAACAGAAACATAACCCACTGAATGAAATAAATCCATTTAAACAAAAACAGAATGGGATGCCAACTTAAAATGAACCGCACATTCATTTCTTCGGACCAAATGACACAAAATAAAGACGTCAATCAGAGTTCTGGACAAAATGATTCAATGAAACCATAAAACATGCATTAAATACTGTGCTGTCGTCTGCTGCGTACTATGAAAAGTTTATGTGCTACTGGAGTACGAACGAAGAGTACGAGAAATTGAGAGTGGGAACTTTATTGTTTATGTTTTTGCTAACTACCGATTTCCTTTATTTCATTCCATTATGTACGTGAATTTTACTTTGTTTTTTGGGACAACCTTGCTCACTGTGATGGCGTCCTTTTCATCAGTAGTCGTAAAATACGTGAGTATTGTGTATCATAACTTAGCTTCAGAGATACTAGGTTATATACCTATGTTTCTGTCTGTCGACATTACTTTATTTGAAGTCTCATCGTCTTATCATGGTTTACATATGTACCTCAAATTATTATTTTTAACACAGACAACACGTTTCTTTTCATTTTGCCAATTCCAATAATTCATTCGTATTATGCGTTTATGTTTCTGCTCCAGACACTCAACGCTATTTTCCAAGAAACCAATCATTTGAGGGACATTCGAGAAGAAATATCTGCAGTTCGTACAGAAATGTCAAAAATTTCGATGATGGATGAGTTTGCCAAACACGCTCGTCTTCAAAGAAAGCTCATTAAGTTGCAGGATGAACTGAAATCAGAAAGTAAGTTTTTCCTTTATCCAAATTTACTTATGTCTTTTGGTTTTTGATTTCAATTATATTTTTTTAAATGTCTTTTATATTTTTTCAGAAATGATAGTTTCGAGTACAAAACTGAAGTACAAAGTCTTAATAGGTTCAGGGGCCTATGTATCAATGGTATGGTATCCAGCATATTTCAAGTAAATATCAACTTTCTATTATTTTGTTTTTTTTAAGTGTTCATGGTTTTCTTGCAGGGACTTGGTATGCTTCTTATGGCATACGTGTTTCGCTCTGAGCCAGTCTTGATTTTGCCTGATAAGTGGCTCTCACCTTTCTCATGGATTATATCGTGGCCTTGTGAATTTGAAGGGGCAGTGAGCACTCTCTTCTGGATATCCGTTTGCGGATCTGCATCGCGGCTTGTTGCTTCCAAATTTTGATTTGGGGTTTGTGAATGACTTATCAAGACTGACTGTTGAGTCCTCTGTGACAAGTTTTACATTTTGTTAATTAAAAATATCTGCCTCAGTTACTGGTGGTATTCACTTTTTAGGTGTGTTCTCTTGTATACTTGTCTGGATCAACTTTTTTGTCTATAGACAAAAGGTAAACCTGACATACAAAGGGGGCCGGGAGACCGTCGATACCCCATGTGCCTTGGGAAGACACCGTGCCACACATGGGGTATCCCCGGCCTCTGAAACGGCATGGCGTCATGGGGTATCTGCGAGCAGGAGTAGGAGCCTGGGCTGGCTGGAGGGTATATGCAAACTTCGCCCTTTTGGACAGGGATTGATTGGCTCAAAAGCATTGGTAGATGGCGACTCAAATATGCCACAGGAGTGAGTTCCAGTTAAGTACAGCCCTCTGAGGATGGATTCCTAAAAGTTCTCTTCCATTATGAAAGGTGTATTCAGATGAATAGAAAAGGGCAAAAATGACAAAAACAAATTGTTTATCCAGACCATTTTTAAAATTCTTTATTTCTTGCATTGTTCACACCATCATCACTGTTCAGAGTCAGATCATTTACTACTTATCTGCTAGAAAAAAATGCTACTTTAGAACAAAAGAACATCACAAGAAAAGTTCTGAATGTGTCATTAAATAAAGTTGTCAAATGTGACTGTAATATTGAAAGATGTTGTGCTCCATCAAGTAGCTCACTCTGAAAACTAAACATAAAACACATGCGAGATGCTTCAGAACTGATAAAACAGTGACTTGAATTCACTTGAGGTCGTCCTTAGCCCCAGGCAACTTTGAGCCAAGAGGTGGGAAAAAAAGGGAAAAGGCGACTGTGCTTGTTGCGCCTGTTATCCTGTGTGGATCAAAGTTATGTGGCATGAACTAACATTGACTTATCAATTCTGAAGCATCCGATACAGAAAAAATAATAACATGAAAAGCTTTTGAAATAACATTCATTCAATCGAACAACAATATTAAAATAATCATTTAATACCCAGAGCAACTTCTCTTGTATATTCGAGAAGCAAAATTCCTTTTCACATCACTTCAAACAGAAGTTGAAACTGGCATCACAAGCATATAACAAAAACAACACAGAAATTTGCTTCTACAAGCATCAATTAAGCAAAATAATCAGTTCAAATCTTAAATATCAAATATCACACTATATTCCTTAAAACAAAACAGGAAAGAAAGATACAGTTAAGCAGAGCTCTCAACCAATCCTAAAAAGCAATACAGAGAAAAAAGTTGTTAAACACAAATTGTGCTGGTTTTAAAAAGAAATCAATGATTACATTACATAACAGAGAGTAATTTACCTGTGCAGTAATCAATCTACTCATAGCATTCTGGAATAAGAAGCTTCAAAAACTTATGGCAGCAACATAATTGTCAGTCCCCAAGGGAAACATCTTAAACAATCTTCATGGCACCTTTGACTAGCTGTAAGCCGCATCTACTAAAAATCTGCTTATACTTTATACAAGGATTAAACAATTATGTACATAGCAATAAATTAATCCATCAAAACTTAAAAAGACAATAAACATGGAACAAATTTTTAAGTTCATTAAACAAATTTGCACAATAGCAAAAATGAAAGAAAAAGCCCTTGTGTTTGACTTAAATGAATGACAAATAGCATGGCATACAATTTAGAGTCTCATTTGCAACTCTAAAACTCTAAAGTGCTATTTACAGAAAAACAAACAAATTATATGTTATAGTTAAGAAACCTACAAGAAAGTGACTTAATTAAGGAAATCATTTTGAAATACCGGTAAATCATCTTATTGTAAGATAAAAGTAAATGTTTATTTTTAACTGGCACAATACTTAAAGCAGTGTGATAGTAAAAATGATAACAAAATTGAGTTCTGCACTGCTTAGTTTTCAATCAATCGCACAGCACTTAAATCTTAAATGAAAGTCACTCAACAAGAAGGGATCTAATTTAAGTATGGTTGAATGTTCTCTCTGCAAACTAGAGGTAGGGCAACATACACAACTAACAACTTTAGTTTCCCTGCAGACGTAGAATTTGTTTGAAAAATATTCTGAATGTTTAATGTGAAGACAATTTATTTTGACTGGGAATAGGCCATTCCTCACAACATGTCACAGCTAGTGTCTGACGTTGCCTTAAAATTTGTCATGGATTGGTCACCTAAATCTACTTTTCCACAACATTCTAAAAATGGAAAGCTTACACATTTAACATTCTAAAACATTTAATTGACCCACATGGCTATAAAGATCAACCATGGTAAAATTAGTTTTTACCACCACATGAGTAACTATTATGACCAGATTCAAGTTCAGTAAAAAATATACAGTAGTTGTGATGTTCACATTTCCTTAACACCTCCACTACAATTTTAGATGATACACTAGAGAGAGAACCTTTACAAAAGAGCTTTAACACAGCTCTCGTAGATTCTTTTCCTACTTGTGGTATTAGTGGTATGTACTTTTATCGATTTCCAAATATCGGAAAGTAAAAACAATTCAACTTAAAATTACCCTATATGGAGGCGTACATGATGCTTTCAACTTAATGTACAAACAAGCTACTTGTAATGCACATTAAAATAAATATAGAATGTACAAATACGAATCTTATAAATATGACGCTGAAAAGTTACACAAAACCTTTCTTATGACTTAGACCTTCTCAAGTTGGACACAGAACTGAAAAAGAAAATATACAAAGTATTAGAAATCAACAAGATTGTAGAAAAGTCAGCTGCAGGTCAGTTTTTTTAAATGTTGGGGTTTTTAAAGTTGATACTTACCTTTGAGAATGTAGTCAGTGAGAAGGGCAGGGACTGTAGGGCTGTCTTCATTTATAGCCTTCAAAACTAGAAAAATAAATTCAGACCAAGTTAGATGGTGCTTTGGGATCCAGTTATAGAGAACAAAACAAAAATGAACTTTCATCATAACTTACTTTTAATTAGAAATTGAAGTGCCTGCCCTGTAGGAGGACCACCACCCATGTGGTATGGAATCACAGTTGTCAGGTACTGGAAAGAAAATATTTTTATTTACTTAATAATATTTACCTCTTTCTTGAGGTCAGCGAATGCGATTTAATTTGCATTGTGTACCTTTGATTCTGCTGAGCTGGGAAGACGTCCAACACCATTATTCCGACTGTTACGTTTCTTGTCCACATGGTGCTGTCTCCGCCTGTTTTGCACAGCTAGGAGCAAGGAGATGAAAGAATTCTTGAGTTCTTTTTCTTCTTCTAGCTCATCCCGTAACGCCAGCTCATGAATCAGTGTTTCAGAAAAGTCTCGAATGAGAACCTCAAGCTCCAGATATAATTCGTTCAGCTGGGAAACACTTAAAGTCTTTAGCTCTGCAAAGGGAACAAAACAGCAATTAGTAAAAATTTGTTTCAATTGGCTCGTTTCTGTACACTGAGAAGTCAACGAAGTCGACCTACTTTCTTCATACAAGGGAGACATCAAGACTTCCTTGCCTTTCCGCTCATTCTCATCAAGGAGGGACTCCTCCGAACCATGAGACAATTCATGTGAGGGTGTATCCTGGGGAAAAAGAAATCATCGTATTTGAGTCTTCAAAAACTTATGAATGTGAAAAGGCACATGGTCAGTGGGCCACACAGTGTGCCGGTTGCGTTACCTGCATCATGTCGTCGATCTCTCGGATCACCTCCTCGGCCGTCTTGACGGGCTCCGCGTCGGCGTGCAGCCCCGACAGGATGAGGGAATGCATGTCCAGGTCGCTCGCCACCGCCTCGTCCTCGGAACTCAGGTCAGCCTCGCCGTCGTCCTGGGTGGAGTCCTGAAAAACCATCAAGGTGTTTGAAAATACTGTAACGCCAGTGAATGGGGCTTATGGAAGGAGAGTTCGGTTTGTTTGAAAGGCCTTGGACTTGGCCGTGAGGGCGGGAGTGCGTGGGGGCGGACGGGCCGACTCGCATACGCCGGGGAGGGGAGGGGAAGGGGGAAGCCTCGACAGTGATGGGTACCAGTCACAGTGCAGCGTAAAAATAAGTTGGGCTGGAAATGGAGCCTTCATTTGAGGGAACACAAGGCACCATGTCGTTCTGGGACGTTCGCGGATGGCCACCGCACCCCCCACCCCACACCCCACCCTCCGCAGCTTCAAGGACGTTGTGATCGTTGTGATCCTGCGGGGGGTGGCAGGTTTCGGTGGGGGCGGCGGGGTGGGGTTGGAATGGCAACACACTGCGGTCTGGGCCTGTGGGGCTTGCTTGGGTAGGAAAACCTATGTTGCTGTCGCAGGGCGGTCAACACAGTCCGCTAAAAAAATAAAAAAAATGCCCCGAACTCACAAACTTCCCTGGTTCATTTTACCCACCTTGCACTCGTTGAGGTTGAGCGCCGGCATGTGGAGTTTCCGCGCGCACGACTTGGACCAGTCGATGGGGAGGATGTTGCCGAAGTTGCCCGTGATGGTCCACCACATCCTGAAACACAACGACGGCACACGTTAACGCTAGGCCGCTGCAGGCAATCCACGACACAAAGTTCCGGCGGCCGGAAAGAAAAAGATGTATCGGGTTCGGAGTTCGGTGTCGGGGATAATGGATGTGATTTATTCGGTCCCCTAACACGCGCTCCGCGGGGGCAGTCGCTCCGGGGGTGCGAGAGAGACGGAGCGACTAGCCGCGCACGCGACAAGGAATGAAGGGGAATGGGGAAGGGCCGGGGAACGGGAAACGAAGCAACAAACGGGCGCCCTTTTCGGCGGGGATCTGTCAGCGGACTGATTCCGCACTGTAGTTTGTTCGTCGCTCTGTCTCTGTCGTCCTTGCCGGGTGGCGCGCAGGCCTGCGAGAGAGACAGAGCCACGAAACACTGCTCGGAACTCGGAATCAGTCCGCTGCCTGCTGCCTCCGGGCCGGGCCTGCATCGACTTTCTGTCTGGTGGCAATTCCAGAGACGAGAAACGCACCAAACGCACTGCACCAAGCGACTCGTCGAGGGAACGAAGTGCAGGATGACGATGTCCACGTCCTGGCCGTCACCAAGGTCCCCCAGCGAGAGACCCGCCCCCTAGCCCGCCCCCCGCTGTCACCCACGTCATTTGCTCGACAACCAGCCCTGCCTGATTACAGGGCGGTGTGCCCGTGTGGGGACGGCGAGGGTATCGCGTATCAACCTGCTTGCCCAGGGCCCACGGCAGGGCCCACGGCAGGGCGGGGATAGCGAGGGCTATGGCTATGGCCGGCGGGAATCTTTTAATTGGATTAGCACCAGCATGGACGGGCCTTGCTGTTGTTGTTGGTTGCTCGAGGTGATCCAGTTTGATGAATGGGCAGAGCGGCCACCAATTAGGCTCAAGGGGCGTCGTCGTGGGGGGGGGGGGCACCAGGGGGCAGCTGGCTCTGTCTCTCTCGCACCCTAGCGGGACGCCCCGCACGCGTGCGAGAGAGACAGCGACGACAGCCTCACCGGGCGGCGGGCTGAGACTGGCTGGGCTGAGGATGCGGGCATGACCTCAGAAGCCCCGTGCCGTACCGAGGAGAAGGGAAAGAGGGGGTTAAAATCAATTTAATTAAACAGGATTTCATAAGCCCCCAGGCGCGGAAATCCCAACCCAAGGGAAAATCACTTTCGAAAACTGTATTCCCGCCTGCAATACTTGATCCCACCCTCCTTGCGAGGCAGGCAGTGTCGCAGACACCGCTGCATCTGGGGCACTACCTCGCCGTCGGCAGGCCGGCAGGGGTTCCGAGGCTGCACTCGGACACGTCACCATGGCGACGCTGGCAATAAAGCACGTTAGCGGGCCGATTCCGAGCGTCGTTTCCGTCGCGCTGTCTCTTTCGCACTCATGAGGCGTCCCGTGAGGGCTCGACAGAGGCAGCGACGGAAACGACCCGGTACCAGCCTGCTGGCCAGCCCATATTTTTTGGCGAGTGCCGACGGGATGAGAATGCCGAGGCGCCGGCCGGGCGCGCAGTGCGGGGCGGGGCGGGGGTCCCCTGGCGGGGCTCTGGCTCTGGCCAGTACAGTGGAGGTGTGTCGGCGCGGCGGGCCATCGATTTGCACCGGGGAAGGGAAGGCAGGGAGGAAGGGGTGCGGCACGGCGAGTGTGCCGATGTAGTGGTACCACTGCCTACTAGCGGTGCCTCGGTGCCACCTGGCGTGGCGTGCCCCGGCCGTGGCGTGCCTCCAGCATCGACCAATCAGGACGCCGCAATGACGGCATGCCCCAGTTCGGCCAAACTTTTGAGCCATCCGAGTCCCAGTCCCCCTCGGCGCATCCTTCTTCCTCTTCCTCGCGAGGCTGCTTTTCATCAAGGCGGCCTGCGCCACGGCTCTGCAACGGCACGGCGTGGAGGCCGCGGCCGGGAGCACGTCCCGCCCCCGCCCCTCCGCCCCGCCATGGCCCCCACCGGCCGTGCCTGCCTGGCCTGCCGGGGCCCCGGGGGTCGAATGTGTCTGTGTTCCCCTGGAGCCCCACGAGTACGAGTAGCACGACACGGGTAGACCCGCTGCGGCAACGGCCGCCAGGAGACTCCAGGACTGTTTCGCCATAAAGAAAGGACGTAGAACGGCCGGGCGATCCAGCGCGCTGTCTCTCTCGCACCCTTGCGGAGTGCCCCATGAGTGCGACAGAAACAGAGCCGGTTGTATAAAATCGGCTGGTGACTTAGGCGCGCCCCCTCATTACACAAAGTTGCCTCCTGTGCGGCGTGCGCGGCGGCAACGACGGCGTGGTGCACCGCAACAGGCTTTTGCGGTGCAGCGGACAGACCGCGCGGTGGACGGTGGACAGCCTGACGGCCTGCATCGCCAGCAGCGCCCCCGCGGTGGTCAGCCGCCTGCACCGCAGGAGACCGCCAGTGCATAACAGCAGCTGACTCTCTCGCACCCACGCGGGGCGTCCCATGAGTGCGAGCGAGACAGGGCGAGGACGGCGTAGCGGAGTGAGGGTGCACACAGCCCGCACTCCCTGGACTCGAATACAGTATCGAGCCCCACGCCAGGCAAGGCCATGCAGTGTTGGCGATGTTGGCAGTGACACTGGGCGGCCTGGCTGGGCCCGGCCTCCCCAATGCAGGCTAACCCTCTGGGCTAACCTTTAGGCCACGTTTAGGGACGCCACTGGAAAAGTCGCGGCGACCTTTAGGCCGGGTGCCTTTAGGCCGCTGGCTCTGCACTGCCGGCACTGTGCTACCCCCCTCCGACCTTTCGCTCTCTCGAATGAGTGTTCCGCAGTCGCTCTGTCTCTCTCGCACCCCAGCGAGCCGCCCCGTGGGTGCGAGGGAGACAGAGCGCACTGCTAGTTCGTAAGCGGCTCGGCGCCGGCCTGGAAGTGAGATGCGCGTCCAGCGCCGGCCGGGCCTTCCCCCGGGAACAGACCCTCCGTGTCGTCGTCGTCGTCGCCGTCGTCCGAGTCGACCACCACGCCACCGGCGGAAGGGGCGATAGTCTTATCTCGCTTGGCCGCCAAGCAGGGCGCGACGCAGGTGTGCGTCACGGGGTTCTTTGTCTCGGCCGCGCGGCCCCGCCCTCGCGAACGCGACGCGAACCGCGACCAACACGCCGGCCTCCACGACGGCGTGGCGGACCGCGCAGACTCCAGCTAGACTCCAGCAGCCCACCGGGAAGAGTGACCCGCTCAGACATGCAGCGATGCAGAGCCAGCGGCCGGCCGGCCCACGCTGTCCCGACTTAGCATGCCGATCCCGAGCAGCGTCTCTCTCTCTCTCTCTCTCTCTCTCTCTCTCTCTCTCTCTCTCTCTCTCTCTCTCTCTCTCGCAGAGAGAGGCAGAAGCACTTGCAGTGGTGGCCAAAGACCAATGACAGCCGTGGGCCGAACGGGACGTCTCATGGCGACACCGCTATCTGATCCAAGAGCCAAGCACCGCGCCACATACATGCC
This sequence comes from Thrips palmi, assembly GCF_012932325.1. NCBI lineage: Eukaryota > Metazoa > Arthropoda > Insecta > Thysanoptera > Thripidae > Thrips > Thrips palmi. The sequence continues at coordinate 6,082,976 of NW_023144626.1, read as the reverse complement.
ACATGCCTCTTGCGCTTGATGTTGTTGTTGTTGTTGTCCACGTCGCCGGCCAGCCTCAAATTCGGCGCCGCCAATCCCATCGCGTTGCCCGACAGACGACCGCGTGAATAATGGATGTCGGCCAGGCACGGGCAAAGGCAGCGAGTTCGAGTGGTTTGGTCCAGCATAATCGATGCGGACCAATCGGCACAAAGGGTTGGCCAAAGGTCTGGCCAAAGGCCTGGCCAAAGGCCGGGACCCCAGCAGCGGCCAGCTCATTCCGAAAAGTGCTGCTGCCTCACTCGCACCCGGGCGGAGCAGCGGAGCGCCCCGCGAGTGCGAGAGAGACAGCCTGCTGGCCGCAGCGGTCTCTCATCTGCGAGTCAGGGTCGCCCCCCGCTTCGACCTCAGCAAACCGCGCGCCCCTGCCCGGCCCGCCGCCAGGCCACCCCCAATACACGTCGCTGGTGCAGCCCGTCTGACAAAAGACGGGCCAACCCCAACGAACACAGCACGGCGGCGTGCCCCGCCCGCCGCTCCGTGGCTCAGACATTCGCTGTGCCTCTCAGCCTTCTCCTCCTCCTCGCCGTTCCGGCCGTGTCCGTGTCCCTCCTGGCGTTCCTGGCGGAGCACCTCGGGCAAGGCCGCTGACGAGGTGCGGGGGTGGGGCGGGGCGGGGCGGGGCGGGCGGAAAGGTTAAACCAAGCAATCTCGCCTCGTCCATGCAAATGGAGCGAGTCGGCGTCGTCGACGCACACGTGCCGAGGACCGCGTCGACGGCTCCCCGCTAATGGCGGTCAGAGAGATGAGTTTCTTCTCCGCGCCGTGTTTCCAGTGGGCTATGCAAATGAGGGGAAGGGCCTCTTCCCTTCCCCCGACGGCGCTGTCCGCCCCATGCTGGCCATCGTTGTGCCCCGGCGCCTCGGTCAAGGTCTAGGCGCAGCCTGTAAGCCCCAAAGCCAATAAGGCTCGGCTGTCGCCGCGCTGTCGTCTCGTCTGTCGCCTGGCGCCCCGTCCCGCGCCTCGTAACGGCAAGTGCCCCGACGGGGTGTCCGGCCTGCTGGCCTGCCCGTTCACCGCACCCAGAAGGCCATTCGAACAGCGGGACGCCGTCGAGGAGGCCCCCAAAGGAGAACAACACCTGCTCCACGTCTCGGCGGCACGATGCCCTTCCGTCTTCCCTCCCCCGCTCTCGCCTTCCGTGCCCCGAAGCGGATCGGGTTCGAGTCCCACCAGGGGGCGCTTTGGTCCTAATTACCCCCAGCGGAGTCTCGTGGAGCACCGCGACGCGGCGTGGAGGGATGACGTCAGCGCGTTCTATTTCAGACGCACCCAAAAGGCATGCCATGCCTCGGGCATGCCCCAGTGGCGCCAGTCCACGCGGACGAGCAGAGGGACCGCGTCGGCGAGGGCCCTACCCGGGGCGCGGGGCCTGAGGCCGCCGTCGTGGCGCTGTTACGTTACAGGTGGCTGCTGTGACGGCACGGCGAAGCAGGCGAGGTCGATCAAGTACATGGACTTCCAGGCGCTTCCAGGCACTTCCAGTGGCTGCTCCGCCGCCCCCCTGGAGGCCCCCTGGAGGCCCCCAGAGGGTCGCGAGGAAATGGACCACGCTGCACGGTGCTACGCTGCGGCCGACGCGGTCGCGGGAAAAGGCAGGGGCACTTCATTCCCCTGACAATTTTATGTGGAGCATCAATTCTGGCGCCGCAGCCGCACGCCGCACAGCGCTGCCGCTGCAGAGGCGGAGGTTGGGCGGAGGCCCCGGAGATTCGCCGAGCCAGAGCGCCAGAGCCAGGTTGATCCACCGACCCGTCCATGGTAACGGTAATATCGAGTCGATACATCGGACCCACCTGGGGACACTTTGGAACCGACGCGCGGCACCCCGCGCCACGCCACGGCCCCAGCCCTGTGTTGTGGTTGGAGTCGCGAGGCAGTGGAGGCACAGGCACCGCCGCGGCCGCGACCTGGAAGCCCCCCGGGGAATGGGTTGTTTTACAAAGGGCGCTGTGACGTCACGGCCCCACCCCCTGTTGGTGCCCACACTACAAGCCCAGCGGCAGCCGCAGCCTTCTCACGCGGCTCTGCCAGGCTCGGCGCTCCACCCACAGCGAGATGCTTCCACGAATTTGGACCACGCCGCGTGCAGCCCGTCGCTAGCGGAGCTCCGTCTCTCTCGCACTCACGGGGCGTCCCGCGCGGGTGCGAGAGAGACAGCCTGCTGGCAGCGAGCCTGTCTGGCTGGCAGCCTGGCTCGGCAGTAACAACCGGAATCTCCAAAAGCGGCGCGCCCTGGTGCTTACGCCCCTCCCCTTCGACTTCGATCAGCGCATGCGACTCGTGGGCCGTGGCCGTGGGGTGGAAGACCCGCGCCCTGCGCTTTTTGCCGACTGCTGAGTGTGCCAAGACTTCGGCCGACTCCGCCGAGCCATTGTGCAGCTCGATGCAGAGCGATTCTCGGCGTGGTCTCGCCTTGCCCAGGGAATGACCCATCACTGCCCTCCCCCCTTTTTCCACTGCAGGCCACCACGCCCCACCGCCCCCACTGCAGCAACAGGTAAATCAAGGAGCCGTTTAATTAGGACCTGCCTTTCGGAGACCGTAGAGATCGTCCTGCCCGACAAGAAGGCCCTCGACAGGATGCAGCAACGCGCTGATGAATTACCGGCTGCAGTGAGTGAGCAGCGGGCTGATTCCGAGAGTCTGTCTCTCTCGCACTCACGGGGCGTCCCTTAGAGGTGCGAGAGAGACAGCGCGACGAAAACGACTCTCGGAGTCCGTCTGCAGTAGCTGCCTAGGCCCAGGGTGTCCGCCCAGCTTATTAGGAAAAGGATGGGCCGAAGTCTGTCGCTCATGAGAGGGAGAGGGAGGGGCCTCATGTGTTCCTGTCGTCCAAAAAGGCAAGGCAAGGACACGCCATCGCGGAGGGGAAGGGGGAAGGGGAGGCGGCCAGCCTCCACAACAACCAGCAGCTTGATCGGCATTCCATCTAAGGAAGACAAGACGGTCACTTACCTGCATGCGTCAACCACAACAACGACAACGACAACAACAACAACGACTAGGACGGCATGCACTAGGGGAGCGTTTTGGGAGGGACGGTACTTGGTGCTCGCAAGGCCCGGCTATAGCGTGCACCTGGCGGAGCAGGGAGGAAGAAGAAACACAAGGACGGGACATAAAGCCTCCCGGAGAGGAGGGGGAGGGGAAGGAGGCACATCAAAAATCGGTCTTACAAGTAGTAAGGGTTGCAGCTGCAGGGGAGAGCCGCTACGTATGTACACAGATCGCTAACAGGAGAAGAAGAAAGAGAAGAATGTTAGAAACGTGCATCTATGTTGCCCATCACCCTAGAGGCCTAGAGCACCTCCACCAGTCCATGCAGGCCGGGCCGCCACTCCGCCACGCCGCCACGCCTCGCGACGGCATCGCCACGGGCCGCGGACCGAATCCGCACCGCGCCTCGTCGCTGTCCCCCTCGCACGCTGACGGAGCGCCTTGCGAGTGCGAGAGAGACAGAGCGACGGGACCGCGGCTCGGAATCGGGCACCGTTTGGCGAATCAGTGGAACCCGCCTCTACAACTCACCCACCACGCCGCCATCTCAGTCAGGCCAGACAGCAGTCTGTCTGTCCTTGTCCCACCCGCAGGACCGCATTACTCACCTGTAATGCATAAAGGGAGGGGGACAATGTTACACGCTCTAAAGACAAGCGACTCGTGCGGGTACACTCTGGGGACGGGTTGTACAAAGCAGGGGCACCAACACACAGGGCGAGTACAAGTTTCTACCACCACACACACCACACAGGGACAGCAGCAAGCCCAAGGCGATCCTGCAGGCCTCCTCGGAGTAGAGGCCCAGAGGCTTCGAAGCGTGAGGCATCAAACAAAGGCACCACAATGGAGAGACGCTTTCTGCCCACCGGCGCCGCGCGCGCCGCGCCGGTCCCCTTCCTACCCGCGACGCGGCCGCGCTCCACACAGTTTCCGCCAGCATGGGCCGCCGGGCGCAGGGCCGGGTCAACTCGGTTCAAACGGCGTGTGGCATGCAGGCGATGCAGGCCGTGCAGGCCGTGCAGCCAAGCAGGCGTCCCTGACCTAGTGCCGCCTGCCGCCGCGGGGCGGGCGGATGGGGCAGGGAGGGGTCAATTCAACTGACGTTGATGATGACGACCGCCTCAAAACACACGCGCAGGGCCGAGGCCGGGCCGCGGCACGCCGTGGGAAGAGAGTCTTGAATCGGAACATTTGGGGACCTGCAAGGCCCCGCCCCGCCCCGCCCCGCCACGCCCACTGTCCCAGCGCGGAGGATTCGCGAGGCCCGAGTCATTGTGCTACTTGCGACCGGCCGCCCTGACGGCCTCCTTGTCCACACTCGGCGACGCAGCCCACTGCCCCGCAGCGCAGAGCCCAGCTAGCGGCTGCCGTGACACGCAGCGGCACCAGCGGCCTATGGCACTTTAGCGTGACGCTAACAGACCCAGGCGAAGCCACGGCTTCCTCAGTGCTCTCTCTGTCGCACTCATGGGGCGTCGCGCTGCGGCGCGAGGGAGACAGCGACAAAGCACAGTGCGGCTCGGACTCAACGCTCTCTCGGGGCGCCAAAGACACCGCCTCGCCGCCACACCTCGGCCGGGCTATCGCGGTATGCCACACCGGGAGGGCCGCACTTACGTAAACACTTTATAGTTTCCTTCCTCTCCATACCGACACTGGGGCACACCGACGTCCCGCCCACGCCGCGGACACCGGGCCGCACAGTGGGCCAGATGACCGGTGTATGCGGCCAAAACTCTAGACGCGTTTTGAGCTCCAGAGTCGCTAAATGGGACTCAAACCAAACGCACGACGCGGTGCTGGTCAAGACGGACACCGTCGCTGTCAGGCTCCGCGGCGCGTGGCGAGCAGCGCGCCTCGTCGCAGCGGCTACCTCGTGTGTAAGCAATCCCTGCGGCCCGGCCCGGCTCGGCTCGGCCCGCCAGTGGTGCGACGGGTGCGACCGCCGCAACGGACTTGTGCTGGCTTGATGGGCAAACAGATCACCGCCACCAAGTTATCGACGGGCCGCCATCGACCGCCTGCATAACCACGCGCTGTTCGAAGCCACCGAGTGCACCGGCCACGTCCTGGCCTGGCCGGGCCTGGCCCATCCCCCAGGCTGCCGACGAAAAGTGCAGTCTCTCTCGCACTCATGGAGCGTCCAGCGGGGGAAGTGAGAGAGACGGAGCGACGCAGCGCCGCTGGGAACTAGACTCCAGGGTGCTCCAGGGACGCAGCGCCGAGCATCAAAGCGGGTGCCGCCGTCCACCGAGTCTCATCTCAGAAATAAGGCCCGGGCTTATTTCTCGGAAACACCTAAATCAGAATCAGGACCGGCAAGAGCTCTCCCCGAGGGGTCCACCACTCGGAGAATCATGTGTACATCGTGTCCGGGAATCATCCGGAAATCGTCCGGGAATCATGGGAATCTCAGTAATCTTTCGGGAATCATGGAAATCGCGGGAATCACTTCTGAATCACGGGAATCTCGTGGGAATCGCAGGAATCATCCGAAAATCGTAGGAATCCCATAGAAATCTCTTCGGAATCATGAGGAATCTTCTGCAAATCATGGAAATCTTCAGCAAATCATGGGAATCTTGGGAATCATAGGAATGGGAATCAAGGAAGGGTCGTGAAAATCGTGTGAAAAACCGCCCATTGCGCCTCTGACAGGTATCCTTCAGGCTGAAGTCAGATTATTTGGTCTGTTTTAGCTTTGAACAAAATATATACCATCACGGAAAAATAAGACTTTGCTGTCACAGCTAAAAGTTAGCTGTCACAAGGCGGATATCGCCCTAGCTGACGGCATCAGCTGTCAGGACTAAATATTAGCTGCGCTATTAAAATTTTTAGTTCCGAAAGTCAATTCTGTATTTTGTTGAGACAACTTGTAAGTTAATTCACACAACTAATAATTTTAGCTTGTTCGGCTGAAGCTTTGTTGTTCCTAGCAATATGTCAGTTGTGAGGACTGACCTAGTCGGCAGACGGCAAAAAAATATCGCTCGAAAAAAAATCTGTTAGATCGAGACTTGAACATCGGACCACAAGATCCACAGACGGGCGCGTTGTCCACTGCCCAGACGCTGAAGGCCAAATCAGGGGCACGTTCTTTATGAAAACAAAGGCGCCAGACCAGCCCAGTCCATTGACAAGACAAAGCACCGCTAAATGAGTGCGGGGAAACGCGATAATGTGTGGTCCGTCGCGGCGCAGTGGTTAGCGCTTTGATCCGTGGTTGTTCTGGTCCTGTGTTCAAGTCCCGATCTGTCAGATATTTTTCGAGCGATATTTTGTTGCCGTCTGCCGACATATTGCTAAGAACAACAAAGCGTCAGCCGAACAAGCTAAAATAAGTAGTTGTGTGAACTAACTTACAAGTTGTCTCAACAAAATACAGAATTGACTCTCGGAACTAAAAATTTTGGTAGCGCAGCTAATATTTAGCCTGCTGATGCCGTCAGCTAGGGCGATATATGCTAAGAAATTAGTTGTGAGAGCTAACTTTTAGCTGTGACAGCAAATTCGTTTTTTTTGTGCATGCTCGGGAATTGCGAAGGAATCCCGGGAATCACTAGAAAGTCCCGAGAATCACCCGGGAATCATGAAAATCATTCGGAAATTATGAGAATCACTCCAAAATCATGAGAATCACTTGGGAATCGCAGGATTCGTAGAAATCATGTAGGAATCATGGGAGTCTAGGGAATCTCCTGGGAATCCCGGGAATCCCAGGAATCTCGGGAATCCGGAATCATGTGTACGCTAAAATTCGGAGTGGTGGACCCCTCGGCTCTCCCGCGGCTCGGCAGCGGCGAGCGGCCGAGCCGAGCTAGGAACGCCGCGACGACAATAAATTGACGAATAAAGGAGAGTTTCCCGGGCTAGATGCGCGGCAGGGGGGGAGTGGGAGGGGGAGGCGACCTTGCGGGAAATGCGGGGCGCATGCCTCTGCACGCTGCTACTCCGCGGCCGCCCCGCCCCGCCCCGCCGCCTCATCGGGATGCAGCCGGCGTGCAGCTGCAGCCGATAAGCTCGCGGCGAGCTCTCCATCGCCGCGGCGGCGGACCCTTGACGACGAGCAGCGCCTCATTCACGCGAGCAAACAAATTAATCTCGATCGCGTGTCTCTCACTCTCACACAGCCTTCCCACACGCACCTAACGGGAAAGTCGCGAAAACTTTGGCCAAGTCCCACGCACTGCCCCCTCCCCCAGCGAGCCCCAGCGGGCCCAGCGGGGCGCAAGGGGGTCATGCCCCCAAATATCCGGCGGCAACCGGGCCGCGAAATGACACCCCCCCCCTCGTGACCGTCCACTCAGTGTGGTGACTCAGGGTCCGCGGCGAGGCGCTACTTGAGGCCGGCAAACGCGGCGAAACGCGGCGCGGCCCACGCGCGTGCCGCCGTGCACCGGCCGGCCGCGTGCCTTTGCCGTCGGGCTGCGTTCCGTTCCGTTCCGTTCCGTGTGCCCGCTGGGCTGGGATACCATAAGCCCCCTGCTGCCGTGGGAGCGGAGCGCGGAGCGCGCGGGGCAGCGAGTTTCGGAGCGCGGCCGGCGAGGCGCGCGGCGAGGCGAGCACGGCGTGGTGCGCGATGACCTGATTGGGACCTGTTTGCACACCTGGCGGCCCGCCGCGTGCCGCGTGCGTGCGCGCACTTTCAGCTTCGCCCTGCGCACGCCCGTGACCACGTACGCCAAGTACTCGAGTACTCGTACTCTGCACGTTCAGCGCGCTTCGACGCGCCGCGCCGACCGTTCCCATTGTGCTTGCACAGCCTCAACGAGGATCTCATGGTGGAGGCTGCGGCACATCTGCCCGGCACGGCCGTGTGCGTGTGTGTGTGTGTGTATACTTTCGCAGCCCCCTCCCTCTCTTGCGTCATCGGCGGGCAGATGCGGCGCCTGGGCTGGCGGTGGCTGGTGGCCCGGCGGCTCGGCCACTGACCGCCCCGCCGGTGCCACCGCCGCCACCGCCACCGCCACCTGACACGTCCTCGAGGCGGAAGCACTCACGCTAGCGACTCGCGACTCCCTGGCCGGAAGAATTCATAACTAGCCTGCGCCGTGGCATTCCATTCCAGGCTCCCAGGCACCGCGACAGTTGGACAGACCCGTCGGCAGCGTCGCGTCGTCGCGTCCGGAGCGGATACCGAAGCCGCGAGGAGCGCCGTGCGCGCCGTGCGAGGTAGGCAAGACGGCCGGGCGCGAGGCACGCGCGTGTTGCGGGGCAGCCTGCCCTCCAGGCGATTGCGATTAATGGCTGGACCACAAGGTTTCAGCCGTCGCTCTGTCTCTGTCGCACTCGAGGGGCGTGGCGTAGGAGTGCGAGAGAGACAGAACGATTCGTCGGAATGACGCTCGGCAGGACGACGACGACGACGACGCCCTGCTGCATCGCCCTGACCACGCCAACACTCATCGTACTCACTGACAAGGGGCCAAACCGGTTCGGGGTCGAGCCGGGCCAGGGCCGAGCCGAGCGGCCGAGCCGGCCCGGTGCCCGAAGGCCCGAGGGCCCGAAGGACGGCGGCCAAGCCTGTGCCAGTGTGCCGGCCGCGGGCGGGTCCTTTCGGTACTTACCTGCGAGGCAAAAGAGAAGGGGCATCAGTAAAAGAGCAACAGTGAGAGTCGCACAGGGCAGACAGCACGCGCACGGCGGCAAGGCGATGCTGCTGCGCACACTGGAAGTCCAGGAGGCGGGGGCCGAGGCGAGGCCGCTTCCGACAAGCATGGGCCAGCCATGGGCCAGCCGTCACGGTGACAGGCAGCCACAGACAGTCACAGACAGTCACAGACAAATAGACAGGCAGGCGCACACTTAGTGGAGGGCATGGCCGGTTGTGCACGTGCGCGCCCAACGCGCTTGCTTGCGACTGTGTGCGTGCGTGTGAGTGTGTGTGTAGCGGTGGTTTGTGACAAGCAGCTGTGGCGGGCCTAAAGAAGTAAGATGGAGAGGGGGTGTAGCGGTCCTTGTTCACGTGAATGGCCTGCCGATAGGATGATTGTAGTCCACACACACACACACACACACACACACTCTCTCGCTCGGCCCTGAAAGCGGGCTGCCCAGTCCGACTGCATACCTAACCAGGTCTACAATAGGACCTCGCCGTCTCGACGGGCCCCAAACGAGCGCTTTGGGCCACTCAAAAGAAATTTCACGCCAGCAAAACGGAAAGAAAATAGATGTTTGAGTTCAAACGCAGTCGGAATGTCTTCCAGCGGGTATGTCCCTGTGTGCCTCGCACTCTTGAGGAGGGAAGAGGGAAGCGCTTGTCGGCACGAGCCTGCTGCAGGCAAGCAGCAGCAACCAGCAGCCCACGGCGGCAGCGTCGCCGCGACCTTGCGTGGGATCGCACATCGCAGCACATCGGACGCACGGCCGCACGCGCCGCGCCTGACGCCTGGTGGCCTGTAGTGTAGTGGTCCTCGCGGCTAAAACAATGGCGGCGTGTCAATGGTGGCTCATATATATACCGATCGAACGCGAGGACCCACCGCACCGTGGCGGGCCGGGGCGGGCCGGGGCGGGCCGGGGCGTCGCGGTATTATTGTCCGGCACACCCACAGGCTTCACGGCCCACTGGCCCGGCGATTGATTTAAATGGACGCGGCATCATTTTGCTTTCATCGCCGACATCGGCGGCAGGGCAGCACGTTCCGGCACCTGGGCCCCGCTCCACGCCCCGCTCCACGCCCCGCTCCACCGCGGCGATGTACTTCCTTCCGCAGCCGGATGTGCGCGAGCGCCACAACATACGCGCCGTAAACGACTGGCTAATCCTGGGCAGTCCTCGCCGACGTGGCTAGAGAGAGGGGAGAGAGAAAGACATAGACGGAGAAAGCGAAGCCAATGCCGGCGTCGACGACAGTGACGCAGTCAAACACCAGCCGGCGGCCCCGAGGCCCTGCGGCAGCCTCACCTACATCGTGACGGTGCGCGAGGCGCCCTGGCGTGGCGGCGGTACCGCTAATTCAAGGATCGATACCCGGCAGCGCCGTGGCGTTTTCGGTTTTTGTTGCCTTTTTGCCGTATCAGCCGCAGGGCGCGCGGCGCGGGCAGTAACCCTTTCGCCCTCCACCGCGCCACTGTAGGGCAGCGTCACTGTGGGGCAGCGCCACTGTAAGGCAGCGCGGTGCCGCGGTCTGCATGCGACCTCACCGACAGCACGCGGCCCTCGGCTCCAAAACGCAAGCGCGTAATAAAACAGAGAACGGCCGGAATGAAACGGAACGGTCGGCCGGTCGCTTTATTGTTTTCCTCTAGAGCGGCGCAGAGTCCGTCCGGGCAGGCATCCCGTGCAGCCTGGCGGGGCGGGGCGGGGCGGGGCGGGGCGGGGCACGCGCTTGTTACACCCCTGGCTACACTCCAGCCCGAGCTTCAGCCCCTCGCCGGCGCCACCCCCTCCAGTGCGGCGCCCCCGCAGTGCACGTGTGACTCACCCTCAGGGACGGAGTTTACCTGCCCCCTCTCTCCCCCTCCCTCTCTCCCCCGCGAGGGGCGGCGAGCGGCGGGCGCGGGAGAGGGAGTGAGTGAGAGGGAGTGAGAGGGAGGAGAGGGGTCGCGAGGAAATGGGGGAAACGCGCAGCGGCGCAGCGCGAAGCAAGGGAGGCAAGCGGCTCCTGCAAGTTTCACAAGCCGGGCGGACGGGGCCGACGGGGCGGCGGGGTGCGCGACGGCCGGCGGCGTAGCACGGTGTAGCACGGCCAGCCAGGGCTTTGACAGGGCGGAGCCAGAGGCGCCACGCCACTGCAAGACTGCAGGGTGGGACGACTCGCTGGTAACGCGAGAGTACGAGAATAGCACGACCGCTTCGCCGCTCCGGATCAAGAGAGTCAGTCAGTCCGGCCCGCGTGGTCTACAATGGGCGCGCAGAGTCACTCCGAACGGAGCGCTCTCCCTTGTGGGTGCGAGAGAGACAGAGCGAACCAGCACACTGCGGCTCGTTCGAGCTCGTTGCGTGTTCAAAAGCTCTCCTTCCTTCACCGCGAGGCGGCAATGGCAATCGATTCGCACGGCGCCGCTCCGCCCGCACTGCCCCGCACTGCCCCGCTGCCGGAGAAGAACGTCCTTGTTGTTGTTGTTCCACCCCACCGGCGGCTGCGGCGCGTCTATGTTGTTGTTGTCGTCGTCCGCGTCCTCCAGCCTCTGCGGGAGGACTCTCGAGGCCGCAGCCGCCTTCCTGGGCGTCGCCAGGCACGACGACGGCGACGTCTCGCAGCCGCAAGAATGCGACGCGGGGCGGGGCGGGGCGGGGCGGGGTGCCGCCGGGTCAGGTCAGGCGCCTTGCCGTCTCTATTGACCCGCAGTCCCGGAGTGTCTCCGGTCTCCCGGTCCAGCGACACCGCAAAAACAGAGACAGACACCGTCGTCCCATTCCCACTCGCAGTGAATCACCTGCACGCGCGGGGCTCGCGGCCCAAGCCACCCCCTTCGATCCCCCCTCCCCCTTCTCCACACAGATCGAACGGGGAACAGACGGATGCGAGATCTCTGGGCCGGGGCCAAACCACCACCACACTGCAAGGAGACCCGGAGTTTAGGACTTGCGGGTCAGGTGCAGGCGACTTCACTGCCCCGGAATGTCCAGCCCAGCCCAAGTGCGCTGGGGACTGGGACCGGGCCGCACTTGCAGCGGTCACTTTACTGGCTTGCCGGCCTCAGACGACAGTGCAGTGGACACAGTGGACACAGCGGACGGCAAGACCTTGCAGCGATGCGGACATGCGGCAATGGATGGGCCTGCACTGTGTGTACTCTGTGTACTACATGCAGGCGATTCCAGAGCCACTTGCCGGCCCAGCTGGGCAGACGTGGAACACGACTTGGCCTCCGCCTCGCCGCCGCCCCGCCCCGCCCCGCCCCGCCCGCTCTACAAGAGCACATTTCACTGACATCTGGCCCGGGCCGCGTACATTATTGCCTCCGCGCTTTTTGCTTTTTCGAGATTAGAAAGCCAGCTGGCATCGCGCTGGCATACTAAGGCGAGGGCTAAAGGCCAAGGCGCCTCGCAGCTTCTTGCTCAGTCCGGGGCCCCGCTCCCGTTTTGGGTCCAGAAAGGGTCCAGAGGGCACAGCGGGGCAGCGCGGCGCAGCGCGACCGAGCAGGACGCCCTTCAGATTTATATTGCAGGAGGTCGCCCCGCCCGCGGGCCAATCAGCTGAGAGCTGCAGGCGCGCGTTCCGAAAGTACCCCGTCGCTCTCTCTCGCTCGCACTCACGGGGCGTCCCGCAGGGGCGCGAGAGAGACAGAGCGGCGAAAGCACTGTCCGGAAGGAGCCCTCGGCGGCGGCAGCCCGCCATAAGCAGAGATGCTGTTACGGTGTTACGACTGCGAATAGTGAGCCGGAAGCACTCGGGTTCCCATCGCATCGGTTCGGAGTGTTTGGAGTCGGTTTGGAGCGTCGCCGCGATGGCCTTGCCGCATCACAGTGTGCCCGGTCCGCACTCGGCCGCGTTCGCCGCGTTCGCCGCGTTCGGGCGCCAGTGGTTGCCGCACCACCCGGCAGACTCGACTCACACCCTTCTGAACCGCCCCATCGCCGCACTGGCGCCGCGGACAACTGGGCCAAGGCTGCTGGCCGGGCGGGCCCCTCCGACGACGCACAGTGCGCGTCTGTTGCGTACACTGTGTGTAGAGCCCCCGAGCACCCCGTCAGCAGCACGCCGTCGGATCGCCGTCGCCGGAAGCCTGGGTGACGTCACGCGCCGCGGCACGCGACCGCCAGGACCCAGGACGGCGCCAATGCTTCCCCGCAGGCCGCGCGGTCGATAGGCCCAGGCCGCCCCAGACGCCCTTGCTTGCGGCGCGTCGCGGGCGACTCCAGGCCGCCGGGCCCGGGATCGAATACCGGCACCGGCGCCGTATTTCCAGCCGTGATTCCCAGGTTTGTACAGAGGGGCGCCAGATGGCGGGCCGGATAGGGGCGCGGCGGGGCGCCGCGGGGCGCCGCCATGGCAACGGGGGGAGGGAGGGGGAGACTTAGGACCGCGTCGCCGTGCCGGCCTGCCCGCTGGTCCAGGGGCGCCGCGGAGTTTTAGAGCCGTCCACCCCAGGGCCTCTAGGCGCCTCTAGGCCTGGCACTGGCGCCACGACTCCAGCCCCGTGCGACCGCCTACACGCTCCGAAATGAAAACCTTGTCGTCGTCGCGCACAACGGAGGCTTCGCTGAAAAATCAGCTCACTTTTTCACCAGCAGAATTCACGGAGAGCGAGTTGATTCGATAAATCACGTGGACGACTGCATGAAGAAGGGCGTCGTGTCGCTGCGGCCGTAAAAGTCACTCGGGGAAGTGCCCTCCGTAATTCCCGCTGATGGTGGCGCGCGGCGCAGTTTGTACAGTGTGCGCGCAGCCAGCCCGTCGGCGGGGCGCTCAGCACTCCGGGGAGGCGGCGCCGCCGCACTGCAAGTACCCGCAAGTACCCGCAGCCCACAGGTACTCCGACCGCAGCGCGGCGCACTGCACGAGGATCAATATTTAAAACAATTCCAGCCGGCCCGGCCCGGCCCGGCTGCGTGGGGGAGCGACTCGCAGTCGCAGTTCTTTCCGAAGTGCACCCGCTCGGCCCTCGGCATCTTCGGTCGCGCTGTCTCCTTCGCACTCACGGGGCGAACCGCAGCGGTGCGAGAGAGACAGACGGCACTCCAGTCCGCGCATGTGGGACGGCGAGCCGTGAGTTTCAATATTAGATGGGGAGAGGCGGGCCCCAAACACCGACGCGACCTGCTCAATGCTTCTCTTCGGCTCGTGGCGAATTCATCCGAATGGCCGACTCGCGAGGCGCGCCTGCATGCATTTCACGTGCTTCAGCGGGCAGGCCATCCGTTACCGCCGCCAAGGCGCGCCAAGAAAGGTGGGTCCGACCCGCCGGGCAAAGCAGCCCACCACCACCACCACCTTCACCACCACCAGAGACGCCACCGGGCGCCACGAAGTTTGGTAGCGCGGCGGTACCCCGGGGCGGGGACACCTTGGGGGACACGCGCACGTCCCTCCCGCTCCTGCCGCTGTCACATCCTGCTGCAGCACTGCCAATCCACCTCGGGCGGGCCGCTCGGGGTGCCGCCGTCGCCAGGACGGGGGTCGTGGGGGCGGCCGGGAGTCTACAGTGTACTCGGACTTAGTCTGGATTCCGAACATGCCGTCATCCCTCTTGCGCATAACGAGGCGCCGCATGGGTGCGAGAGAGACAGCGCAGCCCGCAGCGCGCGGCCAGCGGTGCCACCGGCGTGGCCGGGTCGGGCCAACCAAAAGCCAAAAGCGCCATTTCCATTTCCGTTTGTCTTGCCGCCGGAAATTGCACTCACGACATGCGCCGCGCCGCCGCGCCGCAGGATGGGCTGGGTGCGCATGGCTGGGCTGCGGCAATGCACCGCAATGCACCTGCCTGCCAGTGTGGATGCAGGGGCGCCCCGTCACTAATGCATAGTGTACGCCACGCCGGGAGGCACGAGAACGAGGCACGTCTGGCCGTAAGGGCGGCCAGGGCGGCCATGGCGTCGTGCAGACACGCACAAGGCACACAGCCCGACCGCGCCGCCAGCCGCCGCCATCCTGGCCGCAAATTTATTTTATTTTGCAGTCCCTTCCCCCGAGCGCTCGGTTTTACTTTCTTTTGGCGAGTGTGTGTGTGTGTGTGCGCGCACGCTGTGCTCGGGGCCTTGGTGGTGCTTGGTCGCCGGCGGCAAAGCAGGGCGAGCGAGGGGCCCTCTTGCCGCAGCGGGGCGAGGTGAGGCGGAGGAGGGGGCGCCGAGGGGGCATCGATCCAGGGGTACCATCTGCATCCATGCACAACAAGAACGCAAAACGCGGCGCCATTTAGGGGCGCAAATGACACCGCGCGTGCAAGCAGTGCAGGCAGGGCAAGCGACGCGACCTGCATTGCCTTGCAATCGCGCCATGGCCGCTCGGCCGATCGACGCCGAGCGACTGGCGCGGCGTCCCTGAGCGCTGACTCTGGACAAATTTTGAACACGTTTGTAGTAAAAGCGAACTGACCGATTGTGTGTCTATAGAACGCCGGCGGCCTGGCCGAAGGCGAGGGCGAGCCGGGCGAACAGTCGATCTGGGGCACACCACCACGATGCACTACGCGCACTACGCCGAGCCACGGCGGAGTGATGACCTGTACCAGCCCCTGGGAAGGCACCGCCGCACCCTAGGGCCGCACCGCCGCGACGAGGGGCGGGCAAGGCGGGGGCGAGGGGGGAGGGGGAGGTTAGCCCTCGCAAAGCGCCGTCTAATCCACCTGTTCACGTGAACGCGCCCGCATCGGGCCACGTCAAAAAGACGCAGACAAGACGCTGACGCCGAGTCGGCCTGATTCCGAACAGTGTTCTCGTTGCTCTGTCTCTCTCGCACTCGTGCGGCGTGCCGTAGGGGCCCGCAGGGGTGCGAGAGAGAGCGCGAGGGATCAAAGTGCACACAGTGTGCCCGCGGGAGACGAAAGGCCGAAAGGCGGAGGTGTGGCCGGCGGGGCGGGGCGGGGCGGGGCGGGGCGCGGAGGCGAGGCGGTCCACGCTTTTCTTTATCGGCCACGTCTGGCCTGCCGTGCCCTGCCGTGCCCTGCCGTGCCCTGCCTTTGTCCGCGCCGCTTCCTGGTGGACGCCGTGAGCCCCGTGAGCCTGGAGACTCCCACACGGCACACACGGGGGCATCACGACGGGGCCCGCGGCTCAGAACGGCCAGCGCTTTGATCATGGCCGAAGCCCAAACGGCACCGCCCCCGCCGCCTACAACCAGCGCGGCGTCCTCTATGACTGCGTCGTCCGCGCCGGCGAGGACATGGAATGACTTCCCGTGATGCACTGCGCAGAGGTTCCTTAGTTCCTACGGGGAATCAGCAGGGCTCGGACACCAGACACCTCCCGAAACATCAACGCCAGCAGAATGAAGCGTCTCAGCAGACCGATTCCAAGAGTCGTTTTCTTCGTTCCATCTCTTTCGCACTTGTAGTGTGCCCCGTATAGGTGCAAGAGAGAGAGACAGAGACAGAGTGACGAAAACGTCTGCTGCCGACTCAGCACAGCGTCGAATGGCGATGGGGCCTCAAGACAGTGTAGGGGCGAGTGCCGTTCACCCCGACCTAAGACGCAGGTCTTCGCCGAGGCGCAGCGGCGCAGCCCTCATCAAATCCCCTCCCCCTCCTTTTTCCCCACACCGGGTCGAACAGTCAGTCAATGACTTGAACCCACGGCAACTAAACTACTGGTTCGGGACGTGTGTCCCTTTTTTTCGAAGGCCCCGTCCACAGGGCATAAAGACCCGCAAACAGCTACTAATTTACACCTGGAAGGTGTCGACCCATCTGTTGGGTAACCCTTCCATCAGGGCTCCTCGACAGGGACGGGTCTACCTGGCCGCGGCCGTCCGGAGCACCGCCTTTTTTCCCCGTGGCGCAGACCGTGCGGTCAAGACGGCGGCGTCTTGTCCTCGAGGATGTTTCTTCGTCGTGCCGGCGAAGGAGAGTGAAGGGAAGGAGGGGACGACCCAGACCTGGCCAATCCAAATGAGGATCGAGGATCACGCCGAAACGCGACGCCGCAGCACTACAAGTGCACCGTCGCACCGGCTCGGCTCGGCTCGGCTCAATCACCCGGCCGGCTCGGCTCGACTCGGATTGCCGCTAAACCGAGCGTGAAAGCTCTCGCACGAGTCCGAGCGAGGAACGCAAAGGCACCCGAGGCACGACAGGGGGAATCTCTGCATGCAGGCCACGCCATGCAGACGGCCCCGATTGACTCACGCATCATCTTCTGATGGCTCTCTCAGCTTCAGCTCTCAGCATACATTGTGCCTTGTAGGCCATTTATGGCAGTGTAGTGTCGCCGTGAGGGTAGGCAATCCGCTGATAGTGTACCCCACGGCCACGGCCAATCGCCAATGGAGGCGAAGCTGGATCTTGATCGCGCATCGCGCCAGGACACAGGCCATGCCATTCGGAGGATGCCCCCAGGCAGCCCTTGCCCTCTTCGGCCTTGCTGGTTTGGCGAGGCGTGTGCGTGGTCGCTTTGCGCTTCGCTTGCTTCGCTTGCTTCGCTTGCTTCGCCCCGGAGTGAACGACTTTGTTGCCAAAATGGCGACCACAGCCCAGCCCAGCCCCGGCCACTACACCGTGATGCTGCCAGGCTCCAGGAGCATGCGCAGACGGCGCGGCCGCGGAGCCAGGGGAGTGCAGAGGGGAGGCGCGGAGCGCGGAAGGGATGAAGGGGGAGGGGAGGGAGGGGTGATTCTGAGAACAAACAACGAGATACAAAGCGAGGGGGCCGCATTCGCATTCCTGGGAGTAGGAGGATGTCGCGGAGGACATTGGCCAGGAGGTCGAATCCGCCGCACGATGCAATGCTGCAATCGGCTGCAATACCGCGAACGCTGGAGTAAAATGAAATGCGGTGGTCGGCTGTAATACTTACTGGCATTCGTTCATGATTTCCTCTTGCGTCCGCACCTGCACGGGGGCCAGCTTCTCCACCGACTCGTCGTAGTTGCAGAAGCACTTGGTGATCTTGTCGTCGAAGGTGTTGACCAGGTCCTCCAGTGACCCGGAGAACGTCTCCGCCAGGAAGTTGTCCTCGCCGGCGTCGCCGCCGTGGACTCCGTTGAGCTTGGTGGTGGCGTTGGCGGCGTTGGCGGCCACGGCGGCGTTGGCCTTCAGCACGGCCGCGTTGTCCAGCTGCAGGTTGTCCACGAGCTGGACGTTGTCGTCGCACTGGACGTGGGCGTTGTTGCGCTGATTGTGGTGGTCCGGGCTCGCGTGCATGCCGTTCATGTTGTGGTGGTTGTTGTGGTTGTTGGTGTGCAGCGGGCTGTTGGAGTTCCGGACGTCGTCCTGCAGGTCCTGCGCCACGCCGTGGCCGCCCGTCTTGCTGAAGTCCACGGACCCCCAGTCCTCGGCCTCCTCGAACTGGGCCAGCGGGGCCTCGAACTTGAGCTCGCCGACGGCCATCTTATCGCCCCCGGAGTCCCTCATGTCGCAGGACGGCGACGACGGCGGGCCTAGGGGGCCGCACGCCCACGCGGGGGGAGGGGCCGGAGCGACGCTCGCCAGGCCGGGGCCGTGCACGCCCACCCGTGTCACGCACGACGCGCACGCAGCGCACGCCCGCCTTGCACCGCCGTGCTGCGTGCGGGGCTCGTGCTCGAACGCGCGGCGTCTCGCAAGAGGCAGAATTCCCGCCCTGCACTGTGTTCTCGGGCTGCGCTAGCCTCGCACTGAGGCGCGCAGCATGCTTGCTTTTGCTTTGGGGCCCGCGGCCGCGCTCGGCGCTCGGCTCGGCGCGAAGCGGCTCGGCACTTCGGAGCCACTTCGGAGGCGCTGGGCTGCGCTCGAAAAGTTGCCTGTCTCTGTCTGGAACCCCGCGCTCCGCGGGGGGTGCGACGAGGATAGCTGTTGCTTCGCGGGGAAGGGGAGGGGGAGGAGTATCGGTGCAACGAGCCGAATGCCGAATATGGCGAGGGGAGGTGGGGTCGTTACGGCTTCGGGTGCCTTCGGAGCTTCGGGCTCCACGCCGACGGCCTGCCGACGGCCGACGCGGTGCGTCGTCTGCTGGGTGGCTTGTTTTCACGCGTTCTCTCTCTGTTCTGTTGAGCTTCATTGCGCTCCTTCTCTTTCTCCTGCCAGATCGATTTCGCTTCCCTCGGCACTCCACCGTAAGGATGGGACCAATGTAACACCCTGCTGAACCCATCCATGTATTTATACGTACGAACGAATAATTACTTGAACAAAAAAAGTTATCCCAATAATGATTTTGGAACTACTAGCTTGATTCGAAATAACTTGGGCCTGGGTCAGTTGAGTAAGGCAACTATCTTGGTGATTGAAGGCATTTATTGAACTTTTATAAACAACAATGAAATTCATGAAACACATTGTTTCTTATGTTCATATTAATTTTCTTAACAGCCAAGGAACATTAATTTCTGAAGAGAACGGTTGTGTTAACACAGTATAAAAATTACACAAATTTCCTAATTTTATATGTACAGAACCATTTTTATTATCTAGGAAAAAAATAACAGTGAGAAAATGATTGGACAGAGGCTCTCACAAAGGTGGACAAAGAATTCAATAGCAAAAACTTTTCAGACTTAAGAGTCAAAACAACAATTCCGCCACTCACACAGTTGCCACTAAATTCAGATACAAATTTGCATGTTTCACAAAATAAATTATGAAGAAAAGACACAAAAAGGGAAAAAAAGAAACAAAGAAAAGAAAATAATATGCCAGTCATAGATAAGCACTTTATTATTTCAGCCCCAAAACCAGGTAAATATACAGCACACACTGAGTGCAACCAAAATTAGGAAAAACCATACTAATACAAAGAAAAAAGAAGAGGTATCCACTGAAATCTCAAGAGAAAGGTGAAATTAATAACAACTTTAAAAAGCGTTGTGTTTTCAAACTTCTGGTAAATCAACGGCCCAATGAAAAAAATTTGTGAAAGCCATTTACGAAAGTACAGTTTACCCATTCAAAAGACTTTCATTCAATGCCAAAATAAAGCTTACCACTTGCACAGTAACATATCCTCCCTTGCTGTGGGCATTAACATTGAATCAGTCTTTGCAATTAATAAAAGATTCAGTTACAAGAAAACCGGTTTCCTTGTAAAAAGAAAGTAAATAAATAAAGAAACAAAGGCAGAAACTTAACCAATTTCATTTACACATTATACTAATATGACCCTGCTTAACAAGTTACATTCATGAATTGAAGTGGTCTATAAATGTATTGCTCGATGAGCCACCCGCATAATAGTCATCAGACAGACTTGACACAGAATTCAAAACACTGCTATGGGATGACGAAGAAGTTGCTCCATTTCCAGGGGGCTTGGTGGTCCACTTCATTGACAAGGTATCCATTCCCCTGAAACAACAAATTGAAAACATCATGAAATGCTAGGAAGTCTGTCTCACTCAGATGCAGTCATCCCAAGGCAAACAACTTACCGGGAAACTGGTTTCTGTACAGAGTTCAACATGGGCCCTGGTACTCTGCGCTGTCCAGCATCACGCTGTACTAGCTCTAGCAAGCTCGCACTTGGCAGCCAAGCCTGCAAAAATATTTAGCCAATTAGAATTGCTTTGAACTACAAAGAAGTTCGACTGGGCAATGATTTTAATTTAGGATCACCTTTATTTTCTGAGCTGTTGCAACAACATTTCGTTTAGGCTCCTGATCATAGGCAACAGACTCACACCCAAAATGTTCACAATACTCATGGACAAATTGGCGTTTTTCTCTGTTCATTACTTCAAATGAATAGCTTCGACTTTTCTGCTTGGACTGAAACAAAAATACTAAGTGAGAACAAAACCTACCCACATAGAAAACCTACTGGCAAGGAGAAAATCAACAATACCTCTTTGGCCAATTTTACTAATTCTGAGAGCTTATCATGGACATATTGACAAAACGCAGGATCTTTCTTAGCCCAGCCTCGCATGAAGTCAGAGTAACGAGGGGTTAGTTTTTGACTAAGATCAGGGTTACGAATTTGGAGACCTATAGCCATTCGTCGGTTCCTTTCAATGGCTTTGCATTCTTCAGTACATTCAAGCCTAAGATTTAAAAAAAACAATCAATGTCAATATTTCCAACAAAACTATACCTACTATCATCTGTTAAGCTACTTACGACTTAAGGTAGAGCTTCTTGGTGCTTGCATTTCCCATAATGTCACCAATATCAATGCTGTGGCCAAGTTGTACATCAGCCATTTTAGAGGCTAGAATTGAGGTAGCAATACGTTGGTATTCCTTGGTGTTTTCAGCACATGGTCGCATAGCTGAACGATGGCCACATTCACAAGTGACCCTCACCTGTTAACCACAGAACATAGCTTAGTGTAACCGAAGGGAAGTTGATTGCATGGACATGACAAATTTAAGGAAAGTACTTTACCGTCTCTTTACAAGGTACATCAGGACAATTTCCCTCATGGCAAGGAGCTAAGCATGGATGCTGGCAGGTGGGTCGTAGAATAACACATGGTTGAGTGCAAACACCACCTGAGCGCAGGCAGTCGTCCTTATGACACAACTGAATACATTTGTGCCGACCACATGGCAACTCTTTGCCACAGGGAAGACCACAAGAGAAGTCTTTCTGGTGACAAGGAATAGTTTTACGCAACTGCAGAGAAAAAGAAGTATGTATCAGAAACTGAGTAATATGAAGCTAAATAACTTGATACGTTTGAAAAGTCTGTTCTGTTCATACCTCATGATTTCCATAGCAATGTTTTGTGGTGAGAACTGAGCAAGGAGGACAATTGGCATCATTGTGACAACTATGTAAAGCAGGATG
Organism: Thrips palmi; assembly: GCF_012932325.1. NCBI lineage: Eukaryota > Metazoa > Arthropoda > Insecta > Thysanoptera > Thripidae > Thrips > Thrips palmi. The sequence continues at coordinate 6,061,622 of NW_023144626.1, read as the reverse complement.
ATCACATTCATGTTGGCGAGGACATGGGCGGGTACATAGAGGTGGCTTTGTACCACAAGGCACTGGTGGGTACAACACTTCAGCTCCGCATTCACAATACAATTCTTCAAAACTTGTCCTCCAGCAGGGTTGGCAGTGGCCTCGATGACAAAGCTGCTCGCAACGATGCAGACCACAACTCAAAAAGTGGTTGCAAGGAAGAGGACATGGGTGATCTATTTCAATACAGCACGGCTGGTTGCACTTGTGCTTGGCACAACTTCGCTTTTTAGAGCACTTTTTCTCACATCTTGCATCATCAGCCTTGGTGGTAAGTTGAGTGCAAGGCAACTCTCTGTCCATGTGTCCACAACGGCATCGAACCATCGTGGTCCGAGGGCACGGGGGGCATGGGCCAGAATGGCAGTTAGATTTGCAAACATGAGGGCTGCTTGGCTGACCGCAAGTAAGCTTTCGGGCGCACACTTTGCCACAAGTTGGAATTGGATCAGTGCAAGTCTTTCTCTTCTTGTCTGGTTCTGAGCTTAGCTCTGTCTGTCCACATGGACAATGAGTAACTATATCTGGAGTAAGCTGACAAGGTTTGCATTCATTTTCATGACAAATCTCTTCACAAGTGTGGTTCCCACAAGATAATTTGTGCCCACAAACATCACTGCAGCTGAATTCCAAAACATTCTGGTTCTCTTTGATACAATCAACCTCTCTCTTTTGTTTCTTACAAAAGCAGACTGGAAAAAAATAATCAGAAACCTGTTATTACCAAGGATATAATTAATAAATATGAGTATGACATGAAGCACATTCTGACCAACCTTGCTCAATTTTAAGTTGACAAGGTTCACAGGATCCAGTATGACAGCTAAGTTCACAGAAGTGAGCTCCACAGTTAAGAGGTTGTCCGCAAATCGATTCACACAGCAATGGCTTTTCTAAAGCACACTTCACCATTTGAGAAGTTTTCCCACATCCACAATTTCTGATAAATAAGATAAAAACATTCCTTTAACATGATGCTTAAGATAAATAAATTTTATGAACAAATGTTAGTATTGATGACTCACCTAACAACTTGAGCAAGACAAGGAGGGCACGGTCCGGGATGGCAAAGCAAGGTACAATGGTGAACACATAATGGTCGCTGACTTTCCCGTGATTTTCCGCAAACCTCTCCACATGTGTGCGGAGTATCTTGACGATTCCACAGAGGTTCAACAGCCTTGCTACAAAAACAGCGATACTGAGATGGTACTGCTTCTGTTACATTTTGGCATGCCGGACAGCGCCAGCCAGTTTCTGGTAAATAAATGAAAAGGTAAAAAATGACATCACAATTTGTTTTAACTATGGTTCTGGGTCAGTTGATACACTTACAGGTTTGATACACTTACCTGCTTTGGAAGACTTGGCCCATTTCATAACACATTTCAAATGCAGAACATGAAAGCAATTAGAGCAGCTCCAAACAGAGTCCTGCTGTCGGACTCTATCACAACAGACAAGACACTCTAGGGTACCACGAGTCAGCTGTTCTGTCAAACGATCTCTTTGAGACACATCATCTCCGTCTGAAAAAGAAAAGAAACCTTCTTAATGAACTACTGACCCCTAAGCGAAGACACTACAAGCTTGACGCACCACTTCAGACTTTAGAACTTACCTCGCATGTTAAAGCCCTTTTGGCTGCTGAAGCGAGAGTGAGAACTATAATTGTTGTCTCTGGCACTTGGGCCAGCACTATCCCGATTCTCATATCTGTCACCAGATTGGAATTTCACATTGTCTGAACCAAACGTTTCTTGAGTGTTATAATTTTGGGTGGGATTTCTTCCCTTATAGTAAGAATTGTTGCGCTGTCTGCTCTGATCTTCTTTTGAAGATTCATATTGAAATCTAGTCCCTCGAGACCTATAAGTACGATCATAGCCTCTACTGTCTTGATCATAATTAGAAAAATATTTATCATGATTCTGATCATTTCTTTGCCTATCAGGGAAACGATCTCCAAATCGTCTATTAGATCGATCATACCTTTCTTGGTAATAGTCTTGTTTCTTTTCAGGGTAGTAACTCTCATTGCGATCAGGATACCTATATGAAGAGGCATTATCTTGATAATATGTAGCAGTTTCTCTATCAGCATTACTGCTGCGATCCCAATACTTCGATCTGCCTCTTCCTTCATCAAATTCTTTGTTAAAACTTTTGCTGAAATCTTTCTTCTGAAATTTGTTTCCACAAGAATCCCTTTCTTCCCTATATTTAGACCTGTCATTGTAGAATGACTTCTCAGAATATTGGTCTACATTCTGTTCTTTCTTCTGAAATTTGTTTCCACTAGAATCCCTTTCTTCCCTATATTTAGACCTGTCATTGTAGAATGACTTATCAGAATATTGGTCTACATTCTGTTCCTTCCTCTGAAATTTGTTTCCACTTGAATCCCGTTCCTCCCTACTTTTGGGCTTGTCATTGTAGAATGGCTTATCAGAATACTGATCTATATTTTGATCCTTGTTACCATTACGATCTCCTGTACGGCTGGAGCCAGGGACTTGGTCATTGCTGTGCTGAGTGTTTAAATTTTCTCCACCAACAGCACCTTCTTCCTCCCTTGGCCCTTGGAAATAGCTGCTGGAACTTGCATTAGGTCCTGCTTTACCATTTCTGCCATATCCTCGCTGGCCGTTATAATACTTCCCAGAGAATCGTGCTGACGCCCTTGATCCCTGTCCTCCATTGGGACTGTCTGACCTGCCGGAAGATCGGCCCGCATTGCCACTGACATCATCTGAATTGGACAAGTTTTTTCCTGAACGGTTGCGGAACCTCTGTCTGCTCACATTTGCCTCTCTGGACACATTTTCTCCACTTCCATTGCCAGCATTAAGAGGCTCTCTTGTTTCTCTCTTGAATCCAGAAGTAACATTTTTGGGAGGTCTTGACTTTTTGTTGAAAGATTTGTCCCTGTTGGCTGCATTGGGCACAAATTCACTAGCTGTGGCAGTCAGTGTAGAGTTGTTGACCAAATCAGTAAACGCTGTGGAACTGCCGTTGTGGCTCACACCATTGCTTGAATCAGACGCCATCCTTATCCTTCCCATTCATTGGGGCACGACACGACTGGACGGCTACGCGGTGCCAACTGGACGAGAAGAATTCCTTAAATATATTGCCGCAACAGTCGCAATGCTCTCATCTCTGACGTCAACACGGATAATCGGCGGTCACCGCCACACAGTCACCAAGGATAAAACCGACGACGGGGGATAGGGACACCTCCTCGCTGTACTTCGATAACCTATCGAGACGGATTGCTTGAGAAAGTTTCACCATAACCATGATCTTCTTAACTTTTCAACCATCCACACTTGAGGAAATAAGCCTGAAGGTTTTTTAAGACGTGCCTATCACGTACTCCCGCACGAATTGTGCCTCAAAACAGATTACATTTCGTTGCTCAACCACGAACACAGTCAGGAGGAAACAGCTTGCGTTGCGCTTCAAGCGCTTGAGCGCTTGGGCCAGGCCAAGGTATGTAACGATCTGGAAATTTTTCATAGTTTCCGCACCTCTGTGTATGAGAAATGTACGGGCAGACACTCCAAAAAAAGTAGCAGCCGACTCCTCGCATGTCTCGCATGATATACATAGGTTTACTGACTGCTTATGTCAGAATGGCTGTCAGTGCTTTTTGAATGGAGGAATAGTAAATCTTTTTTCTACTAATTGTCATATCAAACTACTTCCAGAGCCATGGCAGGCATTCTAAGAGGGACTTTTCGACGCTCAAAGCTGGAGCCGCTGACTAACCTAACATCTCGTGCTTTGACTATCAGTGCAATTCAATGCAGTCCATTTAATGAAGTGCAAGCGACAGCAACCTTATCCTCCGGGTTCGTCTTTAATAAATATCTTCTTCTACTTCTCCTTTGCGAACCATGGCTTTAATTTTATTTCCATTTTCAGGAAAAGTATAAAATTTTCCTGTGGAAAGTACGCTAAAATGGCCAATGGAGCTGCTGTTGCGCAGTCAGGAGAGACAGCAGTCATGGTCACAGCTGTCAGGAAGGACTCCCCTTCATCACATGATTCGTTTATGCCTCTCAATGTGGAGTTCAGGATGAAGGCTGCAGCGGCGGGGAGAATCCCAACCAATTACCTCCGCAGAGAGTTGGGCCATTCTGAGCGCGAAATATTAACTGCAAGATTGACTGACCGCTCAATTCGTCCCCTTTTTCCTAAGAATTATTTCTCTGAAGTTCAAATAATTTCAAATATGCTTTCGGCAGATGGTACCAATGACCCTGAAATTTTGTGTATTAATGCTGCATCAATGGCTCTTGCGCTATCAGACATTCCTTGGGATGGCCCAGTTGCTGCTGTGCGCATTGGCATGTTAGGTGATGATCTGGTTATAAACCCAACAAGACAAGAGTTGCAAAACAGTTCCATGAATTTAGTTGTCACTGGTATGAAATCCAAAGTCGTGATGCTTGAAGGAAGTTTTAATGACCTCAACGCCAATATTGTCATGCATAGTATTAAAGCTGGTTTGAAAGAAATTCAGAAAATTATAAGTGTTATTCAAGAATTGGTTGTAAATTGTGGTAAAGCTAAGCAAGAAATTCCTGAAGATTCAATGCATCAAGAATTAGTAGAGTATTTAGTGTCTCACCATTTAGAAGATTTAAAACAAATACTGACAGATTTCTCCTTAAATAAACAATCAAGAGATCAAGCTGTATCTTCACTCAGGCAGAAAATAATTAATGAAATGAAATCCAAGGGAGTAATACATGATGATATCAACATTAGGAAAGCATTTTCTGTTTTTCTTCAAGATGTTTTCCGCAATTTAATTTTTAAGACAGGTATTAGGTAAGTGTCAATGTGGTATGAAAGAATGTTTCTTGTGCTCATATGCATGATGTTTTTTTGAAATGATAATTTACAACAGGTGTGATGGGAGAGGATTGAATGATGTCAGGGACATTTCATGTGAGGTGAACTTATATAAACCCCTTCATGGCTCTGCATTATTTCAGCGAGGGCAAACTCAGGTTTTATGCACTGTGGCTTTAGATTCTCCTCAATCTGCGGTTAAAACTGATTCTTACACCATACTTACCAGGTAACTTCCAATATGCATATCAATTGTATTGTCTTCCTGAATAATCTATTTGTATTTATTTACTCTAACTTTTTATTTGCACAGTGGGCCCAAGGAAAAAAGCTTTTTCCTCAATTATGAATTTCCTGGCTATGCAACGAATGAAGTATCATTAAAGAAAGGGGTCAGTCGGCGAGAAATAGGACATGGTGCTCTTGCCGAAAAAGGATTGAGACCTGTTGTTCCTCCGAATTATCCTTTTTGCATAAGACTTACTTCAGAAGTTCTTGAATCAAATGGTATTGGAAAATGATTTCATGTTGTAATGGAAGACTTTTAAAAACAATAGTTATGATCAAAAATTATTTTATCTTTCTTTCAAGGTTCATCTTCTATGGCGTCAGTATGTGGTGGAACTTTAGCACTGTTAGATGCAGGAGTACCTATTTCAGCCATGGCAGCAGGTGTTGCAGTAGGACTCATAACACGCTGCGATTCTGATGGCAAAATAACGGATTACAGACTTCTAACGGACATTTTAGTATGTATTTTACGTTACCCAGAACTGCATGCTGCAAGACAGATACTTAGCATGCTTACTCATCCCCTTTGTGTATATTTGTAGGGAATGGAAGATTATTTTGGTGACATGGATTTTAAAATAGCAGGAACCAAATCTGGCATAACAGCTTTGCAAGCAGATTTTAAAATTTCAGGTTTACCTCTGGATATTTTAAACCAAGCTATCACTGCAGGACATACAGCTAAGAGAAATATCATCAATATAATGAGTCAAACCATTTCAAAACCAAGGTACTTTAATTTTGACTTTATGTAAATAAATTCATGAACAGACTAACCACCATCGTCATTGCCCTTTCTACAATAGTGTAAAAGATGAAGATAACATGCCTATCTTGGAAACTTTTGAGGTTCCTCTTCACAAACGCAACAAATTACTTGGACCAGCATGGATCAATGTTAAGAAACTTTTCCTTGAAACAGGGGTTCAGGTAGGTCCACCAAGCACATGTTAGATTCAAAGGCAAGATAAAACAGCCTCATCTTAATTTTTTTTCTCACTTTAGATTACTCATTTGGAAGATACCAAGTTTTCTGCCTTTGCTCCAAATGCCTCTGCAATGCAAGAAGCTTATGAAATTGTTCAAAAGCTGATGGACAGCAGTTCAGAACCTGAATTTGAATTTGGTGCTATTTATGTAGTAAAAATTCTGGAATTAAAAGAGTCTGGTGCTATAGTCTCACTTCATCCAGATCTAAATCCAATTTACATTAACAACTCCCATCTGGATGTTCGAAAGGTAACTAGGCATTTTGCATCAAGTCTCTTTCTATTAAGTTTGGATGTTTACTCATGTTTATTGTTGCTTTCCAGGCAGCACATTCCAGCGCACTAGGTCTTTCAGTTGGCGATAAGATATCAGTGAAATATTTTGGACGTGACCCTGTCAGTGGACAAGTGCGATTGTCTCGAAGAGCTTTGCAGGAATCAAGTGGTCGTGTTGTAGATTTAGTGGATAAAACATCTAGTCCAACACAAATTACTAGAGAAAAACTAACAACTAAGGCTCCGACTGAAGATCAAAATTAAATCCTTGACAACTTGACTACCTTAGTTCTCAGTATTTTATACTTCTTGTTCATACTGTCTTATTTTTTGTATTCTTTTAGATTGGGGAGGAATTATCAGAGAATCAATACTTAAATTTGTGACAAGTACTGTGCTTTTTTTATTGATACACACAATCTAAATTATAGAGTACCTTTAAAATTAATTACAATGAAGGCCGCACTGCCTGCTTCATAATTTAACAAGGACTGACTGAAAATTTACTGTAGCCTAATCAATTCTTAAAATTCAACAAAATAAAATACACTACAGTTAATCTGACAAAACTAATGATGCAGAAATACAAGCTGCAACAGAATTTCATAAACTACATCAATTACATTTAAAATGATTGAAAGTGCATTTGACTTAATTCTTTTTTTCAAACTAAGTAGACAATCACAGACATGAAGTTTCCTTTCCATATAAATCCAAAATGCACATGCACTTATGCACTTCTCAGTCTTCTTGTTCATCAACATAATCATATGATCGTTCAACAATCTGAAAAGAGAATGACAAATAAGATTTGGAAAGATAAATTGTTAAGAGTCAGGCTACCCATAGACATGACCAACTTACCTCTAAAGTATATTTGGAGTAATAATCTTGGAAAGACTCAGCATCCGACTCAGTTTCAAAAGTAGTAACAAACTTCTTATCAATACCTTGTTCATAGTCTTCAGCATGGTCAAAACTTTTCCATGTGCAAATATTTTTTTCTCTCTAGAAAGAACACAATTTTACAAATTTTAACAACAAATAAATACAAAAGCTGAAAAAAATTGAGGGAATCTTCAAATTTTCCACAAACTCACAGAAACTTCAACATCTCCTGTGATGGGTGCTCTGCAGAGGACTTGGCCAGAAACATCTTCCATTTCAACAACATATGAATGGTTTGGTTGGAGTACAATTCTGATAGCACCCTTTCCTTCCACAGCTGAATTTTCTACGCCTTCAATTTCAGCTACTAGAGCAGCTGGCTTCTCAAAAAGGATTTCAAATTCACCCTCTTCATCCTCATAGGCATTTTCATCATCCTCATAATCGTCATCATCTTCATCTTCCTCATCTTCATCATCATCATCACCATCTTTGACCACTTGACCTGGAAATTCAAATGAAACAGAAAGATTAGAAGATTAATCAAATAAAGAAAGTTCTAATGCGGATTTGGTTTCAACAGTATGCCTTACCTTTCGCAATCATCTTCTGACATTCCTCTAATCTCAAGCGGAATTCATCTGCTTCCTCAGAGTTTTTGAATCTGACAGCCAACTTTTCCACAACTCCTTCAGGATCTTCTGCATGGTTGATTCCACCCCAACACCAGGCCTTGTCAGAGGTGTTCAAACGAACCAGTTCCATATCAACATGAAGCCGTTGATTCAACACCACCTTGTAAACTTGCTCTCTTCTCAACAATAATCTGAACGAGCCATTCACAGGGTGCTTAAGAATTTTCATTTCTCCAACACCTCTTTCTTTCCACTCTTTCCCATCAAACCTAAACAACTTAGCCCTCCGACAGAATACCTTCTCTTCATCCTCTTCTCCAGTACGAACCTCAATTATATCAGGCATAGCGATTATTGGCTCAAAATGGGGGTCGTGCGTTTCTACTTCAGTGGTATCATGTTCTCCACCTGAGTCTCCTTCTTCTTCATTATTCTTTTTTGATTGTGTTACTGAGCTAACTCCGCCAAATACTTTGGCCCCAGCCCCATCAAAGGTAAATGACTGATTACTTGTGTTGCCTAGTTTAAAGATATTTCCACTGGCATTCCCACTGGAGTTGGCAGCAGCTAGACTTGCAAATGAGGGGCTGTTGCCAACAGGGAGGAAAGATACACCTTCACTTTTTTCTGACTTCTCTTCCTTAGAAGCAGCTGTCAGTGAGCCAAGAATGGGGAATGCAGTGCTTGGAGAATTGACTGCTGTGCTGCCTAAGCCAGCACTGGCAGTTCCTGCACCAAATAAACTTCCCACAGTAGGAGCAGCAGAAGTTGTTTTGGAACTGATGCCACCAAATATTGAAGATGAAACAGGGGCTTGAATGGAACTGTTAGTGCCCCCAAATATTGTTGCTGTAGAGTTTGAACTGCTAGTGCCACCAAATAATGAGGAAGGATTTGTTCCCAAGATACTGGCACCACCAAATATTGAGGTAGTTGATGCTGATTTGGCACTTCCACCAAATACGGTTGAAGATGGAGAAGAAAATGATGCTGCACTGAACAAGTTCCCTCCACTACCAAAAGCTGGTGATGATGAACCAAATGAGAAAGTGGTTGATGAACTTTTGGCTGGAGCTTTTGAAGAATCCACAGAAGACTGGTTATCACCCTAAAAATAATAAGAAAATTAAAAACCATTAGTATTGAACAATTAAATTGTGTTGAAAAGCACAATAAGTTTTTATTATCAAACCTGATCTGAATCTGAGTCCTTTTCACAACCAGGGCAACCTTCACATGGAGGAGCCTGCTTGTAACGGTAAAAATTTTCTGGCAGCATAAGTTTTAGAGCAGCAGACTTCTCTTCAGGGGTTACCTTTGCTTCATAAACAACCTCCACCTCATCTGGGAATTGATTAAGTAGTTTTGTTAAAATGTTTTCTCCCCCTCAAGAGAAACAGTGACATTGAATCTAGTAATTAAAAGATAAAATGAACATTAGGTCTACACTCACCACTGGCAGAGGATGATTGATCATTTGATCCAAAGAGGGACCGCACAACACCTAAAAAATAAAAATAGTTTATGAGTAAAAAGACAGTATGAATAATTGAAGCCAGCTAAATGGAGACCAAATTTGAATGTGAAACTAACCAGGTTTGTCACTTCCAGCAGTGTTCGGAATATTTTTGGTAGATACAAAGCCCTTTGTAGATGACTCTGAAAATGTAATTGCAAGTGTCAGCAATACTTAGATTGTTTCTAAAATTAACAAGAGCTTCTCTAGTACAGCCCAGATAATGTCTTAGGAACCACTGAACTGTGAAACAGTTCATGACTGCATGCAAAGAGCCCAACACATGCAAAGTTAGGATAAGACTTTTGGAAAAACAAAGCAATGGATGTAAGTAACCATAAATAAAAAAACATATTTTTATTATTAAATTTCTCATTAAAAATTAGTATCACAATGAGGAATGATATAAACATGAGATGGTCTGTGTATAAGCCCCGTCATGTAAAAACAAAAACCCAGTAAAACAACCTCAAATAAAAGCCTCGCACCCATCCAGTTTCAGAACACAACTTATGACTTATGGAAAAAGAGGCGCTTATATTCAGACCAATGCAATAAAATTAATATATTTGTTAAAAACATCCAAAATGTAATCGTCAAGAACTGGGAAAAATAAAGGATTCAAGAGATCCTTAGTGTTAGATTGTCAGAAAAAGCTTGTTTGATTGAGTAAGGCATATCCAACAAAGTAATATTTGTTGAAATCTTGGAGATGCATTAGTTAAAGCGGATCGAAACTTTGACAATGAATGCCAAAGAACAAAAGGTCGAAAAATGCAACGTGCTGCATGAGAAACCAAAGGTGATTGAAGTTCGACATATAAACAATGAAAAACAATACAGTTACAAAAGGGATACACAAAAAAGAGGGAAGTTTTAGAAGAGTGGGATCCTGACAGAGCTATCTTCTGCTGAGTAAGCAGACATGATAAATTACAGTATAGAAGCTTTCCTCTCCACTGCAGGTTGTTCTCAACAGCTGGTTTAGACAAAGAAGCAGATTCTGTATTCAAGGTAGGAGACAGCACAGAAGATGCACATGCAAAAAAATTATTGTAAAGATATGTACCATCCTTAGCCCTGATTGGAGTAGTACCAGCTCCCGGAGAAGGCAACACAGTTAATTTCTGGAACAAAAATAAATAAATTAAAATCAATGAAGTTTAAAAAAAAAAAAAAAAAAAGGAATACATAAGATAAGATAGAACTCAAACTGCAAAGACTACCTTTGCTTCTTCAACAGCTGCAGCGAAATCAGCAGCAATTTCAGCTGTCTTGAATCGACAAGCAAATTGCTCTGGGGCAAGCACACCCTCACTGAAGTCCTGTGCATGCCACATCCATGTTTTTTCATCTTTTTGGGTCAGTTCCAAATCAGGTAATATGTAGTGGTTGAGGCAAATTTTTAAAACTTGCTCACGACGCATCAACAACCTGATAACAGATACCATTTCTAAGTTGATTTCACTGGGCAGTGTATTGTGCAACAGTTACTTCCATTCAACTGCATTTTTTTATACCTTGGTTTGTTGGTAACATTATGGCGCAGTACTTTGATGTCACCCAAACCACGTTCCTTCCACTCTGGTGCTCCTTCACCAGTCACAAATCTGTACAATTTAGCCCGATGACAGTAAAGGGCAGTTTCTTCTTCCTCTCCAGTCACTACAGGTACTTTGTCTGGCAGTGGGACTACAGGCTGTGGGACAGAAGATAGATTAGACACACACAGGTAAAGAGTCAACATACAGTTGCCAAAGCACAGATTCAAAGAAGTACCTTGAAATCACCAACATCAGGATTTTCTTCTACATGGTCATCATCCGAATCTTCCTCACCAGAAGGGGCACCAGGCGATTTCCCAGGAGATTTTGATGGTGACTGAGCCTTCATGTGGAATTCAAACTTGTGAGGGGAACCAAATGATGGCTGGCTTGAAGCAAGAGAAGCAAATGAGGGCTGATTTGGAGTAAGAGTTGAAGCTCCAAAAGTAAACCCAGAGGAACTCGAGGAAGTCGGTTGAGTACCAGCACCAAAGCTGAATCCTTTATCAGCATCGGAAGCTGTAGAAGTGGGAAGGCCAAATGGAAATGAAGATTTAACTTCTCCTGAAGGGGCCACACCAAATGAAAATGATGCAACAGGAGCACTAGGCATGCCAAAGCTGAAGGTACTGCCTGCACTTTTTTTGTCGTTTTCATGGCCAGGTTTGGGTGCCTCACATGCGATACAAGCAGTTGCATCTGCATCACATCTGGTATAGCATGCATCACATGACCATGAGCCCTCTTTAGGTTTGAACAGTTCAGAAAGAGGAGTCTTGTCTTTTGAATCAGTTGAGATGTTGCCAAACGCGAAGCCACTTGGAGCTTTGGGCTGATCTGATGAAGTGGTCTTTACTCCAAACGAAAAAGAGGAGCTTTGAGAGGATTTGCTTTCAGCAACCTTGGCCTCTGAACCTGGCTGAGGCTGAGAGCAGCAGGGGCAAGTTAATTGCTCTGCAGTATTAATAGTGTAGCAGCCCGCACAAGTCCAAGAGCCTTCTTTAGGTTTGAACAATTCAGACAGAGGTTTGCTTTGAGGTGCTGTTGCTGTGTTACCAAATGTAAAACCTGAAGTGGACTTAGCATCATCAGTTGAATTGGTTTTGATTCCGAATGAAAATGCAGAGTTCGTGGCGGATTTGCTTTCAGCAACTTTTGCTTCACATCCTGGTTTGGGCTGAGAACAACATGGACAGCTTGTAATTTCAGCACCATTTCTAGTGTAGCAGCCCGTACATTCCCAGGAACCTGCTTGCGGCTTAAAAAGTTCCGCCAGTGGCTGGGCATCCTTAATGGTTGATGGTTTTGGTGCAGAAGCTGGACTGTTTGTGGCAGAGTCACTTATGTTGCTCTGAACACCTTCAACAACATCCTTGAAGGCATGCATCAGCTCTGGACTCTTGAATCGCAATGCAAACACTTCCACAGATACTTCTCCTTCTGCAAAGTCTTGTGCGGACCAGGTGATAGCTTTGTCACTCGTTGTCATTAATTTAAATTGAAGATCTTTTGTGATAAAGTGATTGCAGCACACTTTCAATACTTGCTCTCTTCGCATTAAAAGTCGCACCTTGCCAGTATTGGGGTTTTTAAGGACCTTCATTTTTCCCACACCTCTTTCTTTCCATTCTTTCATAGATGCATCAAACCGAAGTAATTTGGCACGTTCAGCAAATAATACTTCTTCATCTTCCTCACCAGTGCGGACTTCAACCAAACTAGGAAGTGGGATAACAGGATTGAAAACAGCAGTAGGCTCAAATTCATCACCATCAGCTGTTGCATCTTGATCAATACTCTTGCTATCATTTGATGAAGAAACGTTTCCATCAGAGACTTTGGAAACTGTACTTCCAAACACTTTGGAACCTGCCCCTGCAAATCCCTTGAAATTGGAATCCTTCTTACCCACCTCTGAGCCCTTACTTTGTGCAGCAATGGCAGCAAAATCGAGCAAGCTGTTACTGTTGTTGAACATGAGCTTATCAGTTAAGGCTGTTGTAGAAGAGGCTACAGAGGGTGACACTTTTTGACCAAATAAAGTTGAAGAACTTGAAGAAACTGAGCCAAATGCAGCTGTTGACGTGCTTACAAAGCTGGAACCGGCCAAACTTGTTGCACTTCCAAAAGCATTTGTCGTTGAAGGAGTGAATGAAAAGCCAGCAAATGGACTAGGCTTTGACACGGCAGCAACATTTTCTTTGTCTTTGCCTGGAGAGGTCTTCACTTGCCGCTCTACGGGCTTCAAGACAGGCGGAGAGATAAAAGAGAATCCTCCCAATTCAACCTTTCCTGCAGGAGCAGTGGAAGCTTGACTCCCTGGTGTCATGGTCTTGCCCTCAGGTTTTGACACGGCTGTTGATGCACCTTTAACTGGAGTTGCATTCTTGGCCAATTTTCTAGCATCGTCAAAAGCAGTCTTGAATTGCTCAGCATCTTCTACAGTCTTGAACCGAACACACAGCTTTTCAATACAAGCTTCTCCATCTGAGAAATCATTAGCTCCCCAGTTCCAAGCACGATCACTTCCCTTTTGGGCACTTAGCTCCATCTCTGGCAGGATGAAATGATTCGCACAGATTTTGTGCACTTGTTCACGTCGCATAAGAATTCGGGGTTTACCAGTAATATTATGTTTCAGAATTTTAATATCCCCAACTCCTCTTTCTTTCCATTCTCCAGCAACAAACCTAAACAGCTTAGCTCGTCGCACAAAGAGCACTGTTTCATCCTCTTCTCCAGTAGTGACCGTTATTTCTTCAGGCAGAGGTATTATGGGCTTGAAGTCAGCGCAGGGGTTGTAGTCTGCATCCTCAGTAAATGTGTCATTCCCACTAGCTGATCCAGTTGAGTGACGACTGACTTTTTGGTCAGATCCCTTGGCAGACACTGCAGAATATGTCGGCATGGGTACATTAGGAAGAATAGAGTCAGTTGAGATGGGCTTCAGGGGAGACAGGGACTTTTCCAGAGATTCTGTGGTTGGAATTGTGGCCTGTGGTGGCATGGATATTTGGAAGTTGTGAGGCACAGTATCTGCAGATGAAGTTGAAGTTTTGCTTCCATGGGATAGTCCAGATTGAGAGCCCAAGTTGAAACGCTGAGCTGATATATCAACTGTTGGCAGCAAAGGCTGGGAGACAGAAGAAATGGAACTTGAAGCACACAAGTCAATCGGATGGTTTGTTGTGTGACTTATGATCGGTGTTCCCATTAAAGATGTCTTCCTGAATGAATCCACAGACGCAGCATCTGCAGCTGCCGGAACACCTGCTACTTGCACATTGCTCTGACCAGGTGTTGCAATCTGTCCAGGCAGGGTGTTAGAAATAGGAATCCCAGTTTGCCGATCACTGAAATTATGTCCCATAGCTTGAGGGTAGTAAGAGGCAAGCAAAAGATTAGGGTCCATGTTCCGAGACAATGGCATCTGAGCCTGAGGGAGCAAAGTCTGATGCAGCATGCTGGGTATTGGGTGGATGTTGTTTGCTGCAGCACAGTTGTCATAGCTGTAGCCTTGACCAGGGAAGTGCCCATAGGATGCAGTTGATGGATAACCTCGAGTAGGATGAAACTGGGACGCTGCCACATCGTAGTCGTAGACATCAGCTCCACGTGCTGCCATGTTGGAATAGTCCACAGTCTTCCCTGATAGACCACGGTTGTCACCACCTTTAAGTTTCCCAACTTCCAGCTTCAAGTCTGACATCTGTTTCTGCAAATCTTCAACAGATGCTCGTGTTTTCTCAAGAGCATCCATCATTGTCTTGTTTAGATCCAGCATCTGTCTATTTTGTTCTACAACAACCTGCATGACTGCATCTGTAGTGATGGTCATGCGTCTCATCTGAGCATCTAATCTTTCAGGACTGGGGCGAGCCTCCTAAAGAGAAAATTAAAGGAGTAAAATAAAAGGCTGTGGCAAGTAAAAACAGAATGGCTGAGACATTTTGTAATAAATTAAATATACACACCAGTCTTTGAGAATGAGAAGCATCAAGATTTCCAGTCGAGTCAATGTTACGCTTGCCTTTGAATGGGGTACTTGTTAACCCTTGCCCATTCACCCGGCTCACATTGGGTAGCAATGAACAATGCATTGAGGTGTTTACAAAACGAGAAGCATTTTGGATGGAATCATCAAAGCGATTGGATGTGAAGCTATCATCCAAAACGTTATCCTGAGGATTCCTATTAACAACTACAAACAAAAGAAAAACAAATTTTGTTAAACGCCCACATAAATTACAGAGTCAAAGTGTGAAAAACAAACTTACTGGAGAATACAAAATTGCTGTCTTCTCTCATCAGGCAGTTTTCAACTTCTTGAAGGTGCTGCTCAAGCTCAAGACTAAGAGGATGGTTGCCTGCATTTTGAGGAGAGCGCAAGCGGTCTAAGGTAAGATGAAGAGCTGAAAGGCTTTTTTGGAGCAAGATGATATATTTTGATTTCATTTCCGAACTGACATTTTCATTTGGAAGAGACATCAGTTCAGCATCAGCCAGTTTCTTATACATCTGGAAATAACATTTACAACATTAAAAAGAGGCTTAATACAGCCAAAAATAAATAAAGTTTAGAAGAACGAGCACATACCAAACCTTCATAAAAGGAGGCATAGGGATTTTTCAGGTCCTGGAAAGCTTCAATCGCTTCTTCGTATTTATCTTCTTTCATCAAGCGGCAGGCCATGAAGAAACGACCCTCTTCAAGCAGCATTTTAATTTCTGAAGGTGTAAGATCCTTTCCTCCGTAGACAAACATGGGATTACCAGAAACACGAAGGGGATGATTTCTTTCCATGCGTTCTAAAAGTGTGATGGCACATTGCCAAAACAGTAAAGCCCTTTTCGATATGTCTGGTATATTATCTTTAGGTGTTATCAAAGCAGAAGCCTATAAAATTTAAATGAACAGAACTAATAAACTGAAACTTAAAATTGTAAATACCAATAAATAACCAGAATTAATGAAGCTGCAGTGTGTACCTTCTCAGTGAATACTTTAGCAAGAAGAACCACCAATCTGACATCCATTCCATGATTTCCAAGGAGACGAACCACTTCTAGACCTCTGGAAACAACCATTCGAACTTCCCCAATATCATTTCGTGACTTGTTAGAGTGGAGTTTGTAGGTATTCTGCCACCACTTAGATTGGGCGTCTGTGCATAATGTGTCAGTCAAGTCCACAGGAAGAACTGATAGTCTGCCATCTCCCAAAAAATTGCGCTCATCTTGGGCTGCAGCAGCACAAAATACTAAAGGGACAAAAGAATTATTATTTGAAAAATTCACATAAAAAGAATAATTAAACCAAAGAGGAATTGAACCAATAAACAAGAATGAAATGTAATTGAATCATGAACATATAAAACTGACCTGCAGCATATAAAAAGGTGTCAATGTCAAGCCTGCTTAAAGTTTCCACACCACCAGTTTCCAAATTGATTGTGGATAATTTCATTTCTTCAAATACATGACAAGCAAAGCTGGGTGACAGCTTATAAGGAAGTATGTAAGGCATGCCCAATGGAGAAACATTCTTGGATGGAGGCTCTAAGTGCCTTAGTCCCAGCCATACAAGGGCATGAAGGGAATCTGGACGATGATGTTGACCAACTAAACCAGAATTCAATCAGACGTGGTTAAAGACTTGACAAAAAAAACTCAAAAGCATCATTGGTAAGACTCAGTACATACTTTCATCATGGAGGGCAATGTCCCTGAGAGATGGTGAGACTTCTGGTATGTCAGCAAAACGATCATTGGTAGTAAAGAAAGAAGATTTTTCAGCATCAGTCTTGTTCTTAGATTGAACTGGGAACAGCATAGAAAAAACTTTTCCTCGCCAGTTACCACTACTACATTGAGAAAACCTCTCCAGCTGTTGGTCTCGAGGCATACTCAGCAAGATATGACCTAGAAGAAAGCAATTTACAATTTAAATGGAAAAAGAACAAGATGATGTATGTAGATTAATTCAGTTACAGAGGAATTACTCTACCTGCTTGAGTACACCGGAAAGCAGCATCCTCCTTCCAAAGTTTCAGGTGTCTACGGGTCTTGTCTTTTGCATTAAGAGATGATACATCGGTAGTTGCTGGTGGGGAATAGGCGAGGGCTAGTAATGCCCAGGCATAGGGTGTGCACTCTTTCCAGCCAGTACTGCGACTTTGCTTGCCGATTCGCAGCCAGGCAGCCCCTAAGTGGAAACAGAGCTGGCCACCCATATGACGCAAACACTCTAGAAGGAGCTGGTTCCCATCTTTTTCAGAGAACTTGAAGGCTTCGTAGCAGGCTTGATCCAAAGCAAACAGAGCATTGCTAACATTTGAGGAGTGACCTCCAACTTGCTCTCGGAAGCACAAAGTCACATAGCGCTCAAGAATGGAGAGCAGGTGTACATAAAATTCACCATTTAAGTTTGTGGACTCCCTCTGATAAGCCTAGACAGACAAGTACAGAAAAAAAAAATACATGAAAACAAGCACATTGAAAATTACAATGCCTAAGAAATTGAGGCAATGTTTCTACAACAAACCTTGATAACTTCAACAATGCATGTGTACCACTGCAGATTATCCCGGAAAAGATTGCGGCTTTCGATCTCAATTGCATATTTGTAGGCATCAATCACTTTCTTTGAGTCCAGGTACAAGTTAAGCAACCTTATTCTAGGAACATGATCTAGTGGCCTTGCTTCAATTTCTCCTAAAATTGACAAAATTTGAAATTTATGTAACATATTAACAGAAAACAGGAGGATGCTAACAATACTTCAAATAATCTTTACTTTCTATGAGCTGAGCCAACTGTGCATTGTCTCCAGAACCATTATCCATCGTCAACAAGTATTCTTTGAGGCGAAAGACAGCATGATGATTATCTGTAACTTCTTCAGCCTTCTCAATCCAATACTTCGCTTCGCCTGCATTGATTTTGGTCTTGGTTTCCACAAGAAGCTCACACACTGCAATGAGAGAAACAAAAGCTCAACATAATCAAAGTTTCAAGCTAAATATTAATTTCTACAGATGAAACCAAACCGATTAAAGCACTTACCTTTCAAAACAAGATCTGGTTGCCTGTGCTCTAAGGTCAAGGAGCACTTATACTCTTCTAAAGCTTTGGAGTAGTCTTTGAGACCCTCTAGAGCTTGGCCAAGAAGTTTGTGGGCACCGGCTACTTTTGGACGGTCCCTTAGGTACAGTTCCACATATTGTTTGGTTGATTGATGGTCTCCAACCTTCTGATACAATTTGGCTACATTGTAGCAACGTAAGTTTCTCTGCAACAGATCAAGCAAAGGGGATTATTATTAAAATTTAAAAAATACGGTGTGAACGGAGGGGAATATAGCATGATATCGTTTAAATTGAGGCGACTCAAAAATGTCAAGTTGGTTATCAAAGCTGAAAATTGATGTCATCACGAACATTAAAGGGTATCTCCAGCTTAACTAGCAGATTCGGCCAGTAGCATGAAACATGCAGTGGCAACATGCAGATGAATGCTCAAGGACGGGCCATAAGAGCTTTGAGGGACATAAAAAGACCAAAATTGGAAAGCCTTGAAATGGCATGATCACTTCAAACAACCTAACATGAATACGAGCAATAGTATGAGCTTGAAGTAGTACAAAGTTCGAAGTCGGATTTGTTGGTAATCAAACCAAAGTCGCAGGAATGGGCGCCCGGCATTCAGACCCCCAACCTGCAAAATAGGCAGTCAGCACGAAGCCCTTACCTCCTTTTCATTGGTTATCTTGCGAAAAATATCTTGAACATGTTTGTCCACGTCTTTCTGAGATCGCAGCATGTTTAAGTCAGGCCACAATTGACATCAATCCTTCAAATACCTAGCATCGACACATAAATTCAATAAAGCATTCACTCGAAAATCGGCAACATTCACGTGAGAACTGACGGCGCATCAGAAGTTCTACAGCGGGGTAGAAGAACGGCCCCGTTGCCCGCGTAAAATCCTGGTCAGTGGTGGTCATAAATAGTTCTCGGGTATTATTTGAGAGAAATAAGACCCTTTAAGATAAGATTTTGTGTTTATCTTTCAGAGGACGTATCCCGTTAGTGCCGCAGTCACATCACGTACTCATTAAATGTGCGTCTAGCAAGTGACACTGACCGCAGAGCCGCAGGAAGTTGAACGTGCATGCGCAACGCGCAACCAACGCCATCTTCATGCAACCGTTTTCGTTTCCCCTTGGACGAGGCGGAGAGACGCCACCTTTGCCGTCGCGCGAGGGTTTTTGTAGTTTTTCAAGAAGGCTCACCGACTTGAAATATTTTGTCGGCGGGCGTTAAGTAGTAATGTTTATTTTCGGTTGACTTTGTTATTGAAGGTATTGATAGACAACGAGGCCTTTTGGAGCCGTTTTCTTTCACGTCGTCTGAATCCGGATGAGGTAGGCGCTATCTGCGATTGCTGGGGGGATTGTTGTCCGCTTGACGACTTTCATCTCCTACGGTCGTAATTTTCGTGTGCGGAGGGAATTCTCAAATTTTATGTCTGTGACAATACTTATTGAAATGTTTACCCAGTGTCCATGGTTGATGGACCTGCCTCGATAGAGAGTTTTCTCTCTTTAACCGCTGCGTAAGGGTGTTTGGTTATATTGCTGTCATGATTTTTAAGCATCTTTCCCATAGGACACCCCATTTCGATTTCTTGGAACCTATTTCTCTTTTGGGACATTATATCACTGTTTTTCTTTATTTATATTTTCAGAAGTCAAGATGAAGGTTGTCTTAAAGAGTGTGTCTGGGGAATCGATCACTGTTCAAGTGCATCCCCAAGACACGATAGGCGATCTGAAGAGCCGCATTCAGAACCAAATGGGCATACCATTTGACTTCAATCAATTGAAGATTCAAGGCAAACCTTTGACAGACGATACATTGGTTGTTGAATATTTCTCCTTAGGTGAGCGGATTTATCTGAACTTACTGTTTCAAGTGTTTAAGATTCAAACATAAATGATGTGCCATTAATTAAATTTTAATTAACAGCTGCTGATCGAAAGCCTCGTGATGCTCCAACAGAGCAGGCACGATGGGATATTCCGCCTCTTGAATGTGCTGTACCGGGTTGTGATAATTCAAAATCTACAACTCCAGATCGATCATTTTTCCGTTTCCCAATCCATACTGCAAACAGGTATGTACTCATAACTATCATGGCTTATTAATGCTTCTTTGTTAGCAATCTATTTTTTTCCCAAGTTTCACATTTTTTTTCTTTTATCAGATGCCAACATTGGACTATGGCATGCAGACGCACAGATCTCATAGATAAAGCCCCAGCTTTTCTTAATCACCACTATGCCATTTGCTCTGACCATTTTGCACTGGACCAGTTTACCAATACATCTCGTAAGGTTTTGAAAAGGAAAGCTGTTCCTAGTCTGTTTAGTTGGCAAGCAGAGGAGGGCAACGACTTCATAGGATCAGAAGTTCTTAACCCAGATTCTATTCAAAGTAAGTTTGCCCCAGCCAAAGCCAATGGCTGCTTTTAATTCCTCTTATCAAAAGTTTTAGTATTTTTTTTTCACCTCATATCTTTACTTTGTCTTTAGTTAATGAGTCTACACCTGTGATGGTAAAAATGGAACCTGTGGATGTAAGTGCCCCAAATGCCATGACATTGCTGTCATCTGATATGCCCATGGTCAGCATGGACGGCTCCAGTGCAGAGAGCGGCAACATTATGGATGATGTCATCAGTGACGATGAGGATGATGAGGATGATGGAATGGATGGGGAAGAAGAATTTGAAGAAGAAGATGACTTAGATATTGTGCACCCTGGTCTCCTGTGTCGCTTGTGTGCCAATTCTGTCAGTGAACCTGTCTATATATTTAATGAGAACTGCAAAGAGCTAGAACTAGCTGCTAAAATCAATATCTGTCTTCCAATCACTGTAAGTTCTTTTCCATCTTATTTTATGTAACTTTGCCTGAGCAGAGATTTTTCTGATATCTGACTTTATTTTGTCCAATTGTTTGAATCATAGGTGAAGAGAACTGATCCGTTGCCAAAGCAGCTGTGTGTTGAGTGCAAGACAAAGCTTGATTCGTACCATGAATTTGCTGAAGTTTGTGTTCAGGCAGAAGAAAAACTTAGGCTCCTTACAAAGCAGAAAAATTTCAAAGTGTTAAAACGAGACACGCAAGAAGCTACTGGGCTTGTACCAAAATGCTCTGAGACAAACAATGAAAACAATGGTGAAGGTCCAATTAGCAGTTTAGACATGAAGTCCAAAAGTTCAAACGCGCTCAAACACATTGGATCAGACTACTGCTGCCCACTTTGTGTTGAGGGATGCATGACGCAAGATGTGGATTCTGAACCTGATGTACAATATGATGGGATGTATGTACCATTTATTAACTTTTCTTCTGTATCAACTCGTATCCATATTTATCTTGTCCTAACACAGCATTTGTCAATTTTTAATTTATTTTTTAGGAATCAGAAGAGAGAATTAGTGCGAGCATTCCGTAGAAAAGCCCGTCACTTACGTAATGCTCCTGGTTTGGTGCCTGGAGTCAAAATGGAAGTTTACGATTCGGCATCAGATGATGATTTTGATGATGATGATTCATCTGATACAACAGAGGCTGAAGGGGATGGCGAAGGAAGTCAGGAAGCAGATGGGATTGCTTCTGACTTGAACTCAACAGCAGGAGTGTATGCAACTTTTGTTGGCAGTACTAATGACGTGTGGAATGATGATGACGACAAGTAAGCAATGAAGCTTGTATACTTCAAAGGTTTGCCTCTAGTTTGATAGTATCATCACAAATTTTTTTTTTCCTAGGTCGGATTTAGGGACAGAATGCAGCTATCCCATGAGTGACTCAGAGAATTTAGCCTCCATTCCAGAGGAGATGGAGATCCAAATGCAAATGGAGGATGGGCGTCAAGAAATTATCCAAATTGAGCGGGACACCACTTGCAGACACTGTGGTGAACCTTTCCCAGCTCTTGAACCTGCTTTAGAACACTCAAAGGTTTGATTCAGATTAATGGTTGAAAATTTCTTGTAGCCAGCCTTGTATTACTTAATTACCAATGTGTTCTTTAAATCCTGATCAGGTGCATGCGGAAGTTAATAGCAATCCATGTGCATTGTGTGATCTTGCCTTTGAGGCAGTAGATGATCTTCTAGAACATTTCAAAGAACATAGAGAAGAAGAACTAAATAGGAGACGCCGTGCTTTGAACCGTTTACAGTGTGAAACTTGTGGACGACGCTTCAACAAAGAGAGTACTATGGAAAAGCACCAGTGTGCAGTTGTTGCTAAGAGCAAGGTAATTTTTTGCAATCTTCTCAGATGCTGTTTAATAAAATAAAGTACTTTTTTTTTTTATCTCATTAATTAAATTAATTTTTTTAGGAGAAAAGAGCTTTCCGCTGCCTACAATGCAAAAAAGCCTATACAACTGAAGACAGGCTATTATTTCACCAGCAATTCCATGATGGTGCTCCGCCAAATCTTTGCATTCCTTGTGGCAAGATGTTTGACTCTGAAAGTGCATTGTATCACCATGCTCGAAGTGTACATCAACGTG
Source organism: Thrips palmi (assembly GCF_012932325.1). Taxonomy (NCBI): domain Eukaryota; kingdom Metazoa; phylum Arthropoda; class Insecta; order Thysanoptera; family Thripidae; genus Thrips; species Thrips palmi. The sequence continues at coordinate 6,038,984 of NW_023144626.1, read as the reverse complement.
AAAGGCCATTTGCTTGTGAAACATGTGGTAAACGTTTCCACTCTGCAGCGAGACTTAAAACACACATGAACTTACACACAGGAGATCGTCCCTTCCCTTGCAAGTATGTGCCCTGTTCCTTGTTGCTGTATGTGTAATGCTTTTCCAGTTTGTGCACTTAATTTTAATTTGTCAATTTGTAGGATGTGTGACAAGAAGTTTATGGATAAAGACACTTTGACAAGCCATATGGTTGTTCACATGAATGTAAAGCCATATCAATGTGAGCACTGTGGCACATACTGTGGACGGAAACATTTGCTAAAGAAGCATCTAGCTTTGTTCCATGGTGAGCAAATGTCGAAAAAGCGTACTCCTTCTCTCATTCATTATGATTGCAAAATTTGTCAAGAAACTTTTACTACCTCATCTGAGGTGGTCCTGCATCGTACAAGGCATTGGGTTGTTCAAGAAGGACAAGCTGTAGATCCAACTAAGGTGGGAGTTCATGATGAAATTCTTAAACCTTGGCTCAACCATGACCTAGGTGCCAATTGATATCAAAATTAAATACATTTGCAGGTGCATATTTGTGAGTACTGTGGGGATGTTTTCTCCCATGGAAATTCTTTGGGCAAACACAGACGTGAAGTTCACCCTGATGAGCAACCATATGTGTGCAGTATATGTGGTGCAACTGCAGGCACTCTGTATGAAGCGAGAGAACACCGCAGGACTCACACTAATCAGGAAGATATATCTGAGCCGGAAGCTGGAAAGAAAAGACGTCGCAAGCATTCTCTTGTACCTAAACTTTACTTCTGTGATGAGTGTGGAAAAGGGTAGGCTTATATTCCTTTCAGAAGTTAATATTTCGCGTAGAGCATCTTGGTTTACTTTTCTGTGATTTATTTTCTAGGTTCATGTCAGAAAGGCCTTATCAAAAACACTTGCGGTCTCATCAAGCTCGTCAGGAAAAGAATCTGATGTGCCAGGTCTGTCACAAGAAATTTGCAGAAAGGCAACGACTGCTGGAGCACATGCAGATCCACACTGGCATTAAACCGTATGAATGTTCTGTATGTGGTCGTCGGTTCTCTCAGACAAGCTCAATGTACACACATGCTCTGATACATACTGGTGAAAAACCACACACATGTGACTTGTGTGGTAGAGGCTTCCGAATCAAAGCTGATAGGGACAACCACCGTCGCACCCATACAGGGGAAAAGCCATATAAGTGTGAATGGTGTGGTCAGCAGTTTAGGACAGGCCAGGTCAGACTTGATATTTATCCTTCTTTATATTCTTAGGTGACTAAAATTTTAAATTTGCTTCTAAAATGTTGGCTTTATTATTCCGCAGGTATATTACCAGCATCGCATGATTCATACTGGCGAACGAAGGTTCCCGTGTGATGTGTGTGGAAAAGCATTCAAACGTTCACATACATTGGTTGTGCATAAACGCATTCACACTGGTGAAAAGCCCAATGCTTGTGACATTTGTGGTAAGTGCTTCAGACAAAGGAGTGATATGAGGAAGCACCGAAACCTGCATGCACCAACTCAACCTTAGACGTCTGTGGACTTTATTGATTAAAAATTGTTACATTGTTTTACTAGTCCAATTGCTAATTCCTGCACCAATTTTAATCAGTAGATCATAGCTCCTTATTTTCTTGACCTCTTGAGTTCTTATTCTCATAGGCATTTAATTTATGTTATCAGTAGTAAATACAATTGTCATTTGGCCCCATCAATGAATTATTTATTTGCTCTGTTGCCAATTGTATTATAACCTAAAGCAAATTTGATTTGTGTCTTGATTTTTTGTTCCTTCCCCCAACTTGCCATTGATTAAATTGGCCATGAACTGATATTCTTGTCCATAAGGAAGTTTGATTTACTGAAACTTAAGTTAAGCTGGATCAGGCTGTGGCCAGAAATGTCATCATGAATACTGTAAGCAACTGAGTAATATTTTTGAAATCAGTAATCTGTATTCACAGTAATTTTTCAAAAAATAACAATATACCTAAAAGGTAAAGAATTGAATGTTACAGTAGTTCATTGCCATGATTCTGAAGCTACTGTTGGCAGGTAGTGCTCTCATTTATTTCCAAAAGGAATTAAAATTATGCATGCTTTGTACTGCCTCTTTGAGTTTGTGATGTCAATTGTGTCTCTTGGTTTTAGGTAGGTAGGTAGGTTTTAATGTAGATGTACGTACTACATTCAGACTCACATAGTTTTGGTTTCTGTTGAGATAAATAATATATCTGATTTGTGATGTCTTAATATAATAATATATAAATCCCTTGTTTCCTCGTCCTAAATTTTAGTTTTAGGAAATCTGGTTAGTTCAATCAAGGATTATAAAATGTGCAGTAATGTTTTACTGAATATGTTGTTGATTTTCATTTGACAGAAGAAATATAGTTCAAATAAACTTGTATTTTTGTGGAGGTTGGTTCACATGTTCCAAGCATTTGTTTCCCCAAACTCACAACTCATTCTCCTCAATACAAAATTGACCCACCGCACCACTCATCCAACCCATCCATTTACAATTTTAAAGGTTTGTGTACACACAACCCGCAACAAAACATCAAATGCTTATTATTATAATTATCACAACACAATGATGATGGTGCTATCAATTACCCATTTGATAAGATTTCTTAAAGGGAGATAGTATTGTACAGAAATTGGCATTTCAACATTTCCACACCACTCAGGAAAAACATCACTATATTTAAATAAATAGAAAGCACACAGGTATATCACTACGTAATAAACTTTACGAGTGTTACATTGCCATAAACAGAAAGGCCCAGAATCTTCACACTAATAGTCACAGTAGAAAAACTTAAAACTACCAGTACAGATTGGAGACCGGGAACATAAGCATGATGATCCCTACTCCAAGAGAGGTCACTTACAGTAATTCAAAGATTGTACTTAGTGCACCTTACCTAACTATAAATCACGTAATTTTTGGCAATATAACTTTGGTATGGGAGAGTCGCTTGTTTGCGTCCATTCGCATAGGGGTTCGGGTTCGGGATCTCGATCACGGGTCATCCAAGTGCTGGCTGCTGGCACGGGGCCAGTGGCCCAGCACCGCTGGGATGCGCTCGGCGCCGTCACCAAGTCACCCCTGCCTCCATCAAGACAGGTCCTTGAGGCCGCACGGGACGCGCCTCGCGGTGCCTGACGAGGTGCCTGACGTGCTCGACGCCCGGGGCGGAGGCGGAGGCACCGCAGCCATCAGGTCCCTGTCGTCGCGCTCCAGGCTGTCGGTCTCAGTCTCCGTCTCCACACTGCCACTCACACTCACACTGTCTTCCTCCTGGACGGCGTTGACGGCGTTCCCCCGCAAGTAGCCCCTCACAGTGTGCCGCGTCACGTCGGGCGGGCCGTCGTTGCCGTCGTCCTCGGCGTGCTCCTCCAGGTGCTGGTACTCACCCACGTCCAGCACCACCTCGGGCAGCGCGCAGGCCTTCTTGCTGCCGGGCCGCGTCATCCAGGCGTCGGCCGCGGAGGACGGCCCCGCCACCGGCGTGAGCGCGGGCGTGAGGGCGGGGGTGGCGTTGGGGGTGGCGTTGGGGGTGGCCGTCGGCGTGGCGCTCGGCGTCACGTTGGGGGTGGCCGTCGGCGGGTACGGCGACATGCCCAGCGGCGCCATCAGGGGGCTCTGGGGGGCGGACGCCGTCTGGAGCTGCAAGCCGGCAAGGGCGATGTTAGGCCCCGCGGTCGAGTACGTAATCGGACGAATAAGGAACGAAATAGTGACTTGCCTGGAATTCACTGGAGAACACGTTGAGGTGGTGCCTGGCAGGCCGCGCGTCGTCGCCCGCCCCGGCCGACGCTGCCAGCAGGCTGGACAGGAGGTGGCGGTTGCTGTTGCTGTTCAGCATGCTGGGGTCGGCTGACAGTTGCCGGTTCGGTCCGGGCATGAGGCGAAGCTGGCGAACAAGTACCTCGGCGTTTAGCGGTTGTGGCGGAATTCCCTCCGGGTATCACAGGCCGCGGCATAACCGTGGCAGTTCCCACTTACTTCGTTACCGCCCTTCTGTGACTCCCTGAAGCTGCTGAAGTTGGCGATTCTACTTCTAGAGCCCTGGTGGTAGGGGCGCTCGCCGTGCCGGCCCTGGCTGCGGGCGCGGCCAAGAGCGCGGGGACCTGCAAGAAGGCGGGCAACGTCAGCAGGCAGCACGGCAGCGTGCGGCAGCGGGGAGCACTCCATTCCTGGCAGGGCATCCAGCATCACAAGGGGAGGGCCAAGATGCAGAGGGCAGGGGGAAAAAGAGGGAGCACAGAACGCAGAGCAAATTCGAGGTGGAATTCACCACGGCTACTTTGGGGGAGACACTCTGAAATCGGCATCGTACGATTACCACGGGCGCACTTCTCCTAGGTGTGGGGCGGGGGCCCAGGGGGGCGTGTGGCGGGGGTGGGGGTGGTCGCAGCCTAGTCGCAGCCTAGTCGCAGCCTCACAGCGCGACCCCCCGGTCGGCCACGGACGCCCCCAGCGCCCCCACGGCCCCCGCCAGACCGGCCAGCGGGCTGAAGACGCCAAGACCCTTGACGGCTGTGGAGTCGACGCAATGTGAAAGCCTCATGGACCGGACCGAACCGGAATCGGATGGAATCGGATTCGGACCGGATTGTCAGGGAGGGGAAAACACCACGGCTCTCGCAGCGGCTTTGCCCCGCTCTGCCCACACTGCTGGTGGCCGGCACTGCCTGCTCACGCCCAGGGGCGACGCCTCGGGCCACGCTCCGTGTTCAGAGCCGAGGTGCTTTTGCCTTCCCAACAAATGCAACACGTTTTACGGTGGGTTTGGCGGCGTAAGCCAGCACCAGCGCGACACTTACCTTTGGCGCGAAGGGTCTGCCGGCGGCGAGCCTGCACCATGCCGTAGACCACCGCGGCCAGCGAGCTGTACGTGGACGTCTGGCGGCGGATGGCGGAGGAGCGGCCCGACACCCTGCCCAGCACGTAGCACGTCTCCATGTGGCCCTTCCCCTTGACCGCCACCAGGCCCCGCGGCTCCAGCAGGAAGCCACGCGCCTCCAGCACCTCGGCCGTCGCCCTGGGCACCTGGATCATGCCCAGCGTGCCGGTCGAGTCCATGCGCGAGGCCTCGTTCACCGTGTTGCCCCACACGTCGTACACGGGCTTGCGCGCGCCGATGACGCCGCCCACCACCGGGCCGCAGCTGATGCCTGCCAGGGCAGAGAGCACGCCGTCAACGAGTCTGCGGCGCCGCGCGTTCGACACAGGGGAGGAGCATGTAGGCCGCCAGGCCGCTACTCACCCACGCGGAGGTGGAAGGCGTTGAACGAGTGCTTGTTCACTTCGTCCAGCCTCGTCTTCATCGCCAGGGCGTAGTCCACGAGAGCACACAGGTGGTCCCACGCGTCCTCGCCGGGCTGCGGAAACATGGAACGTGTAACATAAAGCTCGGTTTCGTTCTTTTTGTTATTTCCGCGAGGCCCGGACGGACCCATTCCGTACCTCGAGGGTGCCGAGGCCGGAGGCGGCCATGTACGTGGCCCCGACCGTCTTGATCTTCTCGATGACTTTGAACCGGGGCTCGTCCAGGATCTCGTCGAAGTCGGCTAGAAACAGAGAAAAGCTGCGTTATCGCGCTCTCACTCGCACGCTTGGAATGCGCGGGGAATGACTTACCGATGATCTCGTTGAGCAGGCGAATGCACTCCATGCCCTTGTTGACGTCCTCGTTGTAGAACTCGGTGAAGTTGGGGATGCTGGCGAAGAGCACCCCCACCCTGTCGCGCGCCTGCGAGTACAGCTCCTGCAACCCGGGACGGCCAGAGTGACGATGAGTCCCAGCCCTATCCGTGTGCCACAGGCCCAGCCTGAGGCTCATTCCGAGATTCGTTTTCGTCGCTCTGTCTCTGCACCTACATGGGACGCCCCATGGGTGCGAGAGAGACAGAGCGACGAAAACGACTCTCGGAATCGGCGTGCGAGGTTTGCTCAAGCCACCTCCGGGGGGCGGTCCTGCGACAGGAAGTGGGTGGCCACGTGGTCGGGCAGGATGTTGCGCAGCAGCTGCATGTTGTTGTGCCTGGTCTCCAGCATCTCCTCCAGCTCGCGGGCCGCCTGCTGCTTCCACAGGAAGTCCAGCCTAGAGATGATCTCCACCAGGCGCGCGTGGTGGATCACCATGGTCAGGAACACGCCCAGCAGCGTCAGCATGGGCAACCTGCGTGCGGAAGGGGCCCTGGTATAAGCGAGCTGGGTGCATACAATTCCCTTCGAAAGGATTTATAGTGTTGCTCCGACATTCCAACAGCATGAATTCTCACTCACGTGCGGTCACTGCGTTCGCTGCCGTCGGTGTACACGTAGGGGAAGAGGCACAGGATGAGGACGGAGTGCGACAGGACGAACACGGACGCCAGCGCCATCTTGACCATGAAGTAGAGCTTGAGGCAGGTGGCGACGGCCACGAGGCACACCACCCACGTGTACACGGAGTACTCGGGCGTGGAGCAGCCCTCCATCATCCCCGCGTCCGCCTGGGTGGTGGTGCTGTCGTACGCGGCGGTCGGCACGGCCACGGGGGCGCCGGGGGCCCCGGGGACGATCCGCCGCTTGGGCTTGGCCGAGGAGGCCTTGGCCCAGGCCGCGCGGCGGTAGCGGCAGCGGGAGAAGGCCTGGCCCTGGCGTGGCAGAAAGAACCTCAACGTCCGCGTCGAGCCTCTAGGCTCTCGGCTTCCTGGAGCACCGGCGCGGCCGGCGCGGCCACGCACGGCAGACGGCGGCTGTACCTGTTGCACGCAGTCGCGGCGGTGCCGGAACGGCCGGAACCTCGCCTCGGCGCGCTGCTGCCAGCCCGCGTCGCCGGCCTGGCCGGGCTGGTCGGGCTGCGCCACGGCCGCCATGACCGGCGTGATGAAGGCCACGGGCGCCGACGTGTACACCGACGCGGTGCTGTGGCCGCCGCTCGCCACCGTCTGGCTCTGCATGTTGTAGGCGCACACCGCCTGCGGCAAGAACGGGCGTCAGCCTGAGAACGGGGCGGCACACACGGCCACACCTCGCCGACGGACTCACCAGACTGAGCGACGAGAAGCAGCCCATGGAGCACAGCAGGAAGCAGATGAACACGGTGCGGTAGTGGCGGTTTTTGGTGAGCTGCGTCGAGACGAAGCGGACGCCCCGCGGCATCCACTCGAACTCTTCCGCCATCACGATCACCATGGCCAGGGTCAGGAAGGCCGTGTCCCCGGACAGCGAAAAGATTTGAAGTTTAGTTCTGTCACGTTAAAACGAAAAAAGTGACTGTGACAAACTGGAAAAAGTCCGGGTGCTTACGATGGAGAGTGGCACAGACCTGGGCATCATGATCAGCTGGACGGCCACGATGAGCAGCCACAGCAAGTAGCAGCACACCATGTTGGACTTGAACACCACCTCCTTCAAGGCGCAGAACTGGAGAAACAAGGGAAACAGAGATGCACACCAGTGTGTAGGTTTACCGTGCACCTACTCTTGAAATTTTGCTCAAGATCTGATCGCGCACCTTGTCCTCCATCTCCTCGTCCATGAAGCGCAGCGTCCAGCGGTGCAGGTTCTCCTTGCGCATGCGCTCGTTGCTCTCGATCTCCATGGAGTGGTCCATGATGAGGCCCACGTCGCTGGGCTCCTTGTCGGTGTTGCCCTGCATCGGCGAGGCCGACCGGTCGTTGTCCTCGAAGAACGAGTCCTCGTCGGGGTCCACGCGGGGGTCGTTGAGCTGCGGAGCCAAGTCGAGTCGGGGCCCCGAGGTTAGACAGTGTTACAGTGTGGCACGCGAGGTGGCACGGCGCCTGCGGATGGCGGGGTAGGCCGTGCCGCCGCGCACGGCCAGGCGGCGGGCGGCCTGGCGTCACGGCGCTCGCCCGCCACCACTCAGACAGCGAGCAAGGAAAAGGAAAGTAAGCTAAGCGAGGCTACGCACGTCCTTGAAGGGGATCTCCGGCGTCCAATCCTGGGCCGGCGCGGGCGCGGCGCCCGCCTCCTTGGCCGCGGGGTACTTGTCGATGGCGTCCGGGTTGGCGGCGTTCTTGGCGGTCACGTCCGCGCCGCGCTCTGGCACCACCATCACCTCGGCGGGCTGGCTGTCGTCGACCTCTGCGACAAACACGGCGGTACGGCGGCGGTCACGGCCTGCTCTCACGTCCTCGGGGCGTGTCGCTTCGCGTGTCCGCGACTCACCTGGGGGCACGTCGATGACGACGTCCATCACCACGCTGCCCGGCGGCTGCAGCAGGTGGCTCTTCTTCTGGGCGGCGGCCTGCTTGGCGCGGTGGCGCGCGCGCCCCCTGTTCCGCAATGGCTCCGTGTTCTTGATGAGGTAGGTCTTGACGTCGTGCTCCTAGGGAAAGGTACGGGCACGTTTGGAAACACCTGAAGGTACCGAACGGTGATGTGAAACCATGGTGAAACCATGGTGAAACCCACCTTGAGGTAGGCGTCGCGGTCGCCGCCGTTGCTGGGCTCCACGTCGTACGCGCCGCCGAGGCAGTCTAGTGTCGCCTGCGAAATGTGGACCCTCCTGCGCAAGTTGCGAAAAATACGAAAAACTGAATGGCGGCCGGTATTCGAAACCACGTCTCCTTTTACGACCAGCCTGGCGGCATCGTTAAGCTGGCTCACCACCCCGGCGTCAGGTACCGAACGCCCGCCCGGGCCGGGCCTGCGTTGAAGGGCCCTCGGGCCGGGTGCGCGCAGTGCGAGCGTGTGGGTGGGGCGGGTGCGCCGCGGGTGCGGGGTGGGTGCCCCTCGGCCAACCACTTTGCATTGGAAATTGGTGGTATCTGGCCCGAGGCGCCAGGCCACGCCAGGCCACGCCAGGCCACGCCAGGCCACGCCAGGCGCCGTGCGCAGTGTGCATACCACTGGCATGCCGCTTGCCGACGCTTGCACGCCCCCTCACACCTGCCGGCCCTGCGTTCTTTCCACTGACACGACCGGACACGGCTGCCATTTGGCCCCGACGCGGCGCTGGAAATCAAAGGGCGTCCAGGCTCACTTTCGCTTCACTTACCCTGGCACGCCGCCGGACTCGAGGTGATTGGCGAGGGTGACGTCGTAGGACCACAGGTCGAACTGCCACTTGCGCAGGCCGAGCACGCCGCACAGCACCGACCCGGAGTGAATGCCGATGCGCATGTCCAGCGCCACCTGCCGGCCGGTAGTCGCGTTAAGGGGGACCGCCAAAAACAAAAACAAACATGAAAGACGGCGGTGACTTCCAGCAGTGGCCCGGTCGGCCCGGTCCAACGCCACCCCAAGCCCGGTCGTGGCCGTCCCCTGGACCGTCCCCTGGACCGTTTTCGTATTTCGGGTACACATGGCCAGAATCGATGACGGACAGACAAACACTGCGGTGTTCCGAGGATAGCCAGGACGGCCGGCCGAAAGACGATATGAGCCCGCAGGGAGGACGAGGCCGGGAGGGGGAGGGGGAAATTGCCCTGTGGACAATGCAAGCGTGGGAGAGGGGCCACCGGCACCGGCCGCGCAGGGCCGCGCAGGGCACAGTCAAACGACTCCAGTTTCCGTCGCACAGTTGAAACAACGGCGCTATAGTTGCTTTGAAATTAGTGCAGCTGCAAGTAATTGGCGGGCCGCGCACGCCCGCGGCAAAAGTTGTTCGAATGGCCAAAGGACATAACGGGTCGCGCGTGTCTAGCAGGCAGTGGAGGTCACGGAGGTTATGGCGGTCATGGAGGTCATGGAGGTCATGGAGGTCGTGGAGGTCGACCTTGGTGCGCTCCCGGGTGGCGGAGATGGCCTGGATCATGTGCAGGCCCATCTCGACGGAGCAGACGGCGTGGTCCTTGCGCGCGACGGGCAGCCCCGACACACAGTAGTAGCAGTCGCCCAGGAGCTTGATGCGCAGGCAGTGGTTCTCCTGCAACAGGTTCAAAACCTTGAAAACGCCTCCACTCCCTGCGGGGTGCCTTCGGAAAGCCTTCGGGAGGTCCTTTGAAAGCCTTTTGAAAGCCCTCGGGCGTGGCCGTTCGAAGAGACCGAAGGTCCGAAGGGGAAGGGACGGGCCCTTGCCATTTTCGGTCCATTCTCGTCTTAGTTTGCCGAAGTGAGGAGGGGCTGGGAAGGGCCGGGGGGGCCCACCCACCGCATCAAAGAGACAGCCTTGTCTCGATGCGTTCAATAGCGCGGCAGCGCGGCCCTGCAATTATGGGAGTTGAGTGAGTGTATCCATGTGTGTGCGTATGTGTGGGTGGGTGCCCGTTCGTGGCCCCGAGCGTGTACCGCACGTGCAGACTAGTACCTTGTCTGTGCAAATAAGTCACAAAATACATTTTTTCAAAAATTATTTTCTGAAGTGTACACCGCGCGAGCACTGAAAAAAAAACAGGTGGAAGAAAAACGGGGACAGAAAAAGATACCAAGCGGAGGGATTTTCCAGGAAAATCAAGAACTACAGCAACTTCTGTTGTTGTGGGTTTGGACCAATCAATTGCAGTTAGATGGGTGACATGGGGAAGATGATAGAGAAACTGCGTGCGTGTGCGTGTGAGTGTGTGTGTCGGTTAGTGTGCGCGCCAGTGAGGTGGGGCCAGGCGGTGATAGAAGGCAGGTAAGGTTGGAGGGCTTCGAATCACTGGGGCCGCTCCGCCCCCCACTCCACCCCTCCCCCACCCCCTTTCCCCTTTCACAGTGCCACGGGCCTTACCGTGGCTATCTTGTCGAAGCGGGCGAACAGGTCGTTGAGGACGCTGACTAGCTCCTGCGCGGAGCACTGGCTGGCCAGGGCTGCAACAACAAGCGAGCAATGCAGCAACAACATAGTAGTGGATTCACTTCACTTCCCAGAGCGGTGACTTGCTGCCGCTCGCTGCTGCAGCTCGCGCGGATATTACATGTTCCGTGCCCCACATCGGATGTGGACCATCGTGCTTGACTCCGGACACCGGACACGTCGCCAAACAATGCCCGGAGAGCGAAAGAGAAAGAGAGACAGCCGACCGACCTGTGAAGCCCTTGATGTCCGCGAACAGGATGGACACCTCGTCGTAGCAGTGGATGTAGATCTTGTGGAACTGGTTGGGCTGGAAGGCGCCCTTCTCCTCCTCCTGGGCGATGTCCTGGATCATCTCCCTGGCCACGAAATCGGGCAGCACTGCCAAACAGAAAAGGGGTGAGCGTCGCCTCCTCGTCCCTTCGCGGCCCTGCGCGCTGCGCGCTGCGCGTGGTGTGCACCGCCGTCCTCCCTTCTCTCTCTTTCCCTGATCCCTGTTGTCTGGACGGCACCATTACAGCACAGAATGTAAAAACAATAGAGCGCGCTGCCGCGCTGCCGCCAGTCGGAGGCTGAAATTGCCTCCAAAGCACCAACAACAGGCGGCAAGTTAATTGAGAACGAAGCCCGATTTGTCCGAGACGGTCCGGGAGGCCGAGTGGGGCGTGGGGCAGCACGAACCTGACAGCAGCAGCTTCTCCTGGCGGTCGTTCTCCTTCTGCGTGCGGTAGCGCGTCTCCACGGAGCGGTGCGTCTCGAGGAACGCCTTGCGCTGCGAGCGGTCCGTGAGGTAGCGCGCGTACATGCCGGCGAAGTTGACGCCGATGTAGAGGATGGAGTTGGCGATCAGCTTCTTCTCGGTCACGCCCACGGCCTGCTCGGGCTGCGAGGCGAGCGGACACAGTGGAACAGTCAACAAACGAAGCGAGTGGCCCGCCGCACAGTGGGCCAGAAGACCGGTGGAGGCGGTCGACATTCCCGGATACGTTTTGAGCTCTAGAGTCGCTAAATGGGACTCGAACCGAACGTGTGACCCAACCAATGGATTCCTCATTCGGAGAGCAATCCATTGGTGGGGTCACACGTTCGGTTCGAGTCCCATTCAGCGACGCGTCCGGGATTTTGACTGCCTCCATCGGTCTTCTGGCCCACTGTGCGGCGCGCAGAACGCAGGGCATTTCAGCGAAGACGATAAAAGGGAGGGAGGGGGGGGGGGGCAGCCAAGCGGCAGAGGCATTACAGTGATCCGTGGCCGGCCCCGCCGGAGAGCCCCCGCGCCCCGACCCCGCGCGGGGCCCCGCGAGATGTGAGACGAAACGGAATACGGATCAACAGAGCGCAGTCAGGCGCAGTGACGGATGGGCGCAGACAGCAGGCTCATTCCGAGCACTGCTTTTTGTCGCTGTCTCTGTCGCACCCGCTCGCCACTTCCGAGGGGTGCGAGAGAGACAGCGCGCTGTCCGGAATCAGCCCACAGTTGGGCGAGCGCCGAGCTAGGTACAGGAAGGCGATTCGCTGGCCCGCTGTAGGCTTAGCAGTCCTTTCGTCGCCGCCTCTCTCGCACTCGACGTTTGCTTGGCGCGCGAGAGAGACAGCGCGATGGAAGCCCCGCTCACAATCTCCCTGCAGGGTGGGAGTGACCCGTTCGCGGTCTCAACAGATAGAAGAACATGAGCCGAAACTGCGAGGGGGCGAACATTGAAAAGAGAAAGGAGAAATGAGGCGAGGTCGGAGGGGGGAGTGGATTCGACGGCGTGCGTCCTTGGAGTCCGTGGAGCCGGCTCGGACGGCCCGCCGGGTTTCCGGTAGGGGTGGAGGGGGCGGGTAGATTGGCACCGGAGGTGTGGCGGGCGTGGCACCGCACACCAAGAAGAAACCAAGTTGGCTCCACTGGCAAGAAAAAAGGAAGAGGGAAGGGCAGTGGCGTGGCACTGCAGTGTGGTGGTACGGTACGGTACCTGGTGCAGGGCGTTGCTCAGCAGGCCCAGGTGGACCGCCGCCGTGGTGACGGACGCCGTGACGCACCAGCGCAGCGGCAGCGGCAGCATGGCGTACGTCACGAACACGATGAAGAGCACGTACCACACCAGGTCGTCGTGGTCCGAGAAGCCCAGGCCCTTGCCGAGGAAGGCTGCCGACAGCAAGGACGACGCGTTGGCTAGCACTCAACACCTCACAAAACCTCGCGAGGAAAAAAGAAGTGTTAGTTTTACAGGCAGAGTATTTTGAGTAAGCTTATAAAGGAAGCAGGTTAGCGGGGAGCCTCTTGAACATCCGATAGCCGATACCTCGGCAACCCGTTCGCGCCGTTCCTCGGGGCAAAGCACAAAGCAGCATTCGTGTCGCGGCCGCCGCCTGGTTTGAAATTCTGCTCGACTGCATATCGAATACTGCTACCTCGCCTCGCCTCGCCCGCGGGCCGCGCGGGAGTGCCAAGCCCGAGCCACGGTCCCTCCCCCTCCCCCTTCCTCCCTTTGCCCTGGCCCGGCCCTGGCGGCTTAAGGCTTCAGCCCGCTGCAGCGGCGAGCAGCGCGTGCAGCCCGCCACTGGAAATACTTGCTGCCTCGTTTTAGTCCCCGCGCGATCCATCAACTTTGATGCCGCTGCCGTAAACCATGCCAGACGCACGGCACCATGGACGGACAGGGCGGCCGGTGCAGGCCGCGGCAGGCCGGCAGTAAAACACACTGGAAGAGGGAGGGCGGCGCAGGTGGTCGCCGAGTGGCTGGAGTACTCGGAGCGGCTCACAGTTGGCCAGAAGACCGGTGGCGGCGGCCAATACTCTAGACGCGTTTTGAGCTCCAGAGTCGCTAAACAGGACTCGAACCGAGCGTGTGACCCCACTACTGGATTCCCCGTTCGGAAAGCAATCCATCGGTGGGGTCACACGTTCGGTTCGAGTCCCATTTAGCGACTCTGGAGCTCAAACCGTGTCGGGAGTTTTGACCGCCTGCACCAGTGTTCTGGCCCACCGTGCGACGTCCCTTTACTGTAAGTAAGACGACGGTGAAGAAGGCCGAGCCGACGGACCGACGCGGCGACTGGGTCGCAGCACAGCCCGAAGAATGGCGGTCTTAGGCTTTGCGGCGCTGTGCGGCGCTGTGCGGCCCTCCACGCCTTTGTGGGCGATCGCGGCAGAGTGCCCAAAGCAGCCAAGGTGTCTCTGTCTCTGTCTCCTGGCCATACGGTGCCCCAGACTGGCGCCTCCAGTACGCCCTTCAGGAGGTGAGCACGATCCCGGCGCCGGCCGCAGACTTATTTCACACGGCGTATCATCGCTCGCTCTCTCTCGCACCTGTACGGGATGCCCCACGAGTGTGCGAGAGAGACAGAGCGACAGCCTGCACTTGTTGGAGTCGGCAGGCCTCCATCAACGTGATGGCGCCCATCACAGCAATCAGGGCCTCCTGGCGCACAACGCGGCACGCCGTCAGGGCCGTCAGCACACTGATTCCGGGAGTCGGTTTCGTCGCTCTGTCTCTCTCGCACTCACAGGCGTGCACCATAGGTGCGAGAGAGACAGAGCGTCGAAAACGACACTCGGAATCAGTCTGAAGAGCCTTCAGAGAGAAGTGGGGATATATTTCGTCCCGAGGGGCGCGGCAGCGCGGCGCGAATTCCCTGAAATATCTGAGCCCGTTATTAGGGCCAGCCCTTGGCCTGGTCCTCGCACAGTGGGCCAGAAAACCGGTGGAGGGGGCCAAAACCCTCGACGCGTTTTGAACTCCAGAGTAGCTGAATAGGCCTAGAACCGAACGTGTGACCCCACCAATAGATTGCTCTCCGAACGAGGAATCCATTGGTGGGGTCACACGCTCGGTTCGAGTCCCAGCTAGCGACTCTGGAGCTCAAAACGCGTCTAGAGTTTCGGCCGCCTCCACCGGTCTTCTGGCCCACTGTGCCTCGCCGCCCCGCCTCCACCCTCCCTGTCCTCCCTGTCGCGGCCTCAATGGACAAACGGCAAACGGCGACATGCCTCAGACGCCTCCACTGTGCCACTGACGGCCCAACGCCGGGGAGTTATCACTCGCAATTTCGGCGTAGAGACAATTATATCAATTTATGGTGAGACTCTTGGTTGGACTGTCTCCATTCCGAAGGCAGGTCAGTTATTCGTTCCGTTGCCGGAAGTCGGCCTCCACCCGTCGAGGAGTGCGTGTGTTGTGGTGTGAAAGGCTGACTGAAAACCCCACATAGTTCCAGTCCCTCGCCAAAGTCGCTCCGGTGTGTGGCACACTGTGTGGCTGTCTGGAGCCGTTGCCAAGCCAAAGCTACGGTCGCTCTGTTGGCGACCCTGACCCAGTCCAGTCAGTCGGCCCAGTCGGGGTGGTGGCAACACTGCAGGCCCTCCCTACAGGCCGTGCCGCAACGCGCCCAATGCGGGCAACAGTGTTCACAGTGTGAGCGAATAATTACTGTGGCGCCACCTGCAGACGGCTAGCCCATTGTCGCACTGGGCGGGGCGGCCCTCTCGTCGCAGCCTCTCTCTCGCACTCGCGGGGCGCGCCGTCGGGGTGCGAGAGGGCCGGAGCGACGAACAGTGCGGAATCCACCCGTCGGGCTGCGGGACGAGGGGGCGCGAACAACCGCGAGCGTCAGGCCGAGTAGTTCACCGGGCCTGCAGGATCGTTGCGAGCGGGAGGCCTTCTCTCTCGCACTCACAGGGCGACCGTGAGGGCGCGAGAGAGACAGAACTCCCTTTCGGAATCAGCCTGACCGGCGTTAGGATCAAAGCGCCCAGGACGACCTGGACCCACGCAACACGAGCACTTTGACTTTCACGGAAAGCAATCATCGTCTCTTCGCGGACACAGCCAGCAGCAGCGGCAGCAGCCCTCCCACGGTTCGTTTCAGATCGCGGAGACCAGACCGTGCTGCTAATGACCGTGCTGACGGTCTCGTTCGCCTCGCCGGCCGCGACCCGCGTCGCCGCGTTCCATCCGAACGGCCGGGGCTTTCAGTGCCTTCAGCGTGGCGAGCGAGTCCGCGCAGCTTTGGCGCTAGAGGCGTGGTGGCGTGCTAAGCTTTCCCGACGTCCGCGGTGAGCTCGGCGTTAAACTTGGCGCGTCCAGCCTCCGCCCCTCCGTCCTCCGGCCGTCACTCATGGCTGCACAGCCACGGCCACAGCGGCACAGCGCTGGTCCGCTGCTAAAAGTATCAATCAATATGCCGTCAGCGACAGTCCGCCCGGGCCGCGACCACGCCGACGACCACGCCGACCGACGGCCACGGCCCTGACCGCCATGCCAGCCCCGGGGCGGGGCAGCCCCTCCACCCTAAACCCACAAGCCACGCAATAATGCCCCCACAATGGTTCATTTTTCCTCATAATCCAGCCGGTGACACCTCCGGCCCTCCGGCCGGGCCGCCTCGGCCCTCGGGCTGCCCCGGGCCCGGCGACGGCCGGCCCGGCCGCACTCAGGGGCTCATTTGGCGTGACAGCTTCAACGAGCCAGGTGACGTAAATGCTCACGGCCGCGCTACACCGCGAGGGAAAATCGGCTTTTTGGCAGTGTACTATACCGCACCTCGCCGGAGAGACAGAGAATGCCTTGAAAACGCGGCTATAAATTGGCTTCCCAACAGTCTAGACCGCTCCCGATCGCCCGAGGCAGCACCCCAAACAACTCCGTTCTACCGCTCCATTATTTGAGTGTTTCATGAGCCTGCCGGCTGATTATTGCAAACAGTGCTGCCGTCGTCGTCCTCGGGGCGTGAGACACGCCGCGCACTCACCCTGCAGGTTGAACAGCACCCAGGTGCCGATGGCGGCCCAGTGGAGGTAGTTGTTGGCGAAGCAGCGCCACCAGGCCAGCACGCTGGCCAGCACGTTGAGCGTGCCGCCCGCCAGCGACCAGACCAGGCCGGGCGTCATGTCCTTGTTCTTGGCGCTGTTCATGTAGGCCACGCTCCAGATGCCCGCCAGGACCACCTGCAAGGAGGCAGGGGGTGAAGTGGAAGTGCTGCTGAGAGGGAGCACGGCGGTGGCGCGTACTCACCTTGACGCCGAGGTCCACCAGGTTGACGGCGATGAGGGCCTTCTGGCGCTGCCGGTACGAGTACCGCTGGTACGCCTGCTCCAGCCGCACGTCCAGGAAGGATGTGGCGAGCGAGGGGCAGAAGATGCCGCGGTACACGAGGCCGCGCGGCAGGATGTTGTCGCTGGCCTCGGCCTCCTCCGCGGCCTCCGCCGTGCCCGCCGCCGCCGCCGCCGCCAGCCCCGCGGCCAGGGACCCCGACAGCGTCTCCGGCAGCGCGCCCATCTCCACGTTCACGCCCCCGCCTGGAAGGTGGCGCGAGCAGCGCGTGGAAGCAAGGCCAAATCAATTTCTCACAGAGCGACGCCGCGACGCGACGACGCGACGTTGACGCGGCCCAGCTGTCCTCGCCCGAGTGACACCTCGCCTCCTGCCTCTCTCCTCGCGTCGAGAGTGGCGCTGGGTCTACCTGTCTAGGGGAAAGGCTGGCCCGCCCCGGCTCGCACCGCCACAGACCGCTGGGAATAAGTAACGACGTGAACGACTTTAAAAGTGAAACAGTGAAACAGCCCCGACTGCGCACGGCCATGGCGCGGCGTGTGGGTGTATGCAGTCCGGCTGGAGCTGGGAGCGCGCGCTCGCCTGCAGTTTGCTCGCCGCCCCGACATACCATCCATTCCAATTTCCACCCCAAACGCTTTTCTTTTAGCCCCCCCCCTCCCCCCCGGCGGCGCGACGCCCCGCATGCTCGCCACGCCCCGCTGTCCCCATTCAGCGACCCTCGCACGCTGCTTCTTATTCTCGCGGTTTATTGCAGAAAAAGGACTCCATTTTGCCTCGCGGGTAAACGACCAGTCTCGACCCTGCCCCACACAGAGAGGCGGGGAAAAACAACAAAAACAAGCCCCCCCCCACGCTGTGTTTGCGAAAGTCGAGTCGACGGCGCCGCTGGACTCACCGTTGGGGGCGTCGCCGGCCTGCCCCAGGACGTGCACCGCCTCCGACGCCGCCCCCGCCTGGGCGAGGATGGTGTGCGCGGCGTGGGCCGCCTGGCCGGCCGCGGCCCCGGCCTCCGTCCCGGGCAGGATCACCAGCTCGAACACGGGCTCGTCGTCCTGCAAGCAGAGCGAAGCAAAGCCCCGTCATCGCGTTGCAGTGTCGTGGCAGTGTGGACAGGGGGGTCGGCATGTCAAACAGCGAGGACGCCCGGACCGTCGTGATCCTGGATGCCGTCGATGCTGCGCGACGATAAACAAAACGGATCCCCGCGGCATGCCGTGGCGGCGCCAGGCCGCCGTCCCACTCCACTGCACAGTGGGCCAGAAGACCGGCGGAGGCGGCCAAAATTCCAGGCGCGTTTTGAGTCGCTAAACAGGACTCGAACCGAACGTGTGACCCCACCAGGATTCCTCGTTCGAAGAGCAATCCATTGGTGGGGTCACACGTTCGGTTCGAGTCCCATGTAGCGACTCTGGAGCTCAAAACGCGTCTCGAATTTCGGCCGCCTCCGCCGGTCTTCTGGCCCACTGTGCACTGGAAGCAGCACAGCCCTCCCCATGAAAGCCCCTCCAAGACGCCGCACTTGTCGACAGCAAGAGCACGGCCAGCGCCTGCCATGCGCCGGGTAGGCCGTCCCGCCGCACTGCCGTGTCACCGTCGTGCCTACCTCGCAGGCGGCCCCGTCGCCGCGGCCGGGCGAGGAATGAGATTGATTTTAGCTTCGCCGGGCACGTCATTTTCCGTCTTCACCACACTGTGATGAGGGCTGCCCGGAATCAGAGACTGAGCGCAGCTGAGATTCGGGACTGCTTCCCCCCCCCCCCCCCCGACCCGAAGCAGTGACTCGAGGTTAGGTTAGGTTAGGTCGCTCCGCCTCTCTCGCGCACCGACGGGACGCTCCACGAGTGCGAGAGAGACGAGAGCGCTGTTGGGTAGAGCGCCAGAGGGCCGCCAGAGCCAGACTGCCTGCGGGGCGGACCGGGGCGGACGCGCCATACTCCAGACATGTTGACAGACATGGCGTTCATCACCACCCCACTGCCATATAAATTTTCTCGAGACATTTCCGCGGCACGGAGCACATTTTCACGCTCTGTGAGGCTCCGCCAAAGTGACCCACTGCGCCACCCTAAAAAAAGTAGGCCACACTCTGTGTATGTCGAGACCAGCGGCAACACGGGGACGCAGGGCGACGAGCGTCTCGCCCACCTGTTTTCTTATTCATGAACTTTGTGCACTTTGCGCACGGCGAGTGACACGGTCCGCGTGGCGCCGCACTGCGCACCGCCTTGCCTGGCGCTCCGCCGCCCTGTCCCGGTTCGGGTCGGCGCCGCGCGGAGAACGAATTGGCGAGGGGTGGGGGGAGGGGGCAAGAGCCCATCTTGGGAGAAACAATTTTTTGACCACCACGAGAGGGAGGGGGAGGCGGAGGCGGCCGTTGTCATATCAGCAGCCCCGCCACCCCCCCCAACCTCACCGTCTCGAATCTCGCGTGTCGCGCTCAACTCGCCATTGAGTCCCATTTTCCACCCTCCGACCACCGAGGGGGGGGGGGGAGTGAGAGGGGGGGGGGGGGTACGGCGAGGGGTGGGGGGGGCCCATGCCGCACGCACCCGCATCAACATGTATTTATAGTTCTCGTAAGGGGGAGGGGGCGTCTTAGGAGGCGTCTGCTTGCATCGCCACTCGACGCCAATAACGGTGTAACGGCGCTGATAGGCCCTCGTCCGTCCTCGGTTTGTTCACGGCAACCCTGAGACTTTACGGGCGGCCATCAGTGCGACTGGCGGGGGCGGGGGCGGTGGTCGTAGTGGTGCTGTAGTGTAGTGGCGGCTCGCCTCACCGCGGGGAGGGCTGAGGGTTCGGGTTGGCCACCTTCAAAGGCAGGCAAGCGGCGCGCTGCGGGAATCCGCGCGGCTTAAAACGCGTGGCCGATTCGCACGGGATTTGCGACCGGGTCTGCCGAGGTTCGGGCCGGAATCACAGCCCGGGCCAAGGACGGGACTGTCGGACTTGAAGGGCTGAGGGCTGAGGGCTGAGGGGGCGAAGGGCTGAAGGACCGAAGGGCAGCGGAGCAAGTCCAGACGGGCCGGGCGGGTCCGAGGGCGGGGCCATCCCTATCACGTTATGCAAATGGCACATGGACGGGGTGACTGGGGTGACACAGCGCGTGTCGCCGTCGCCCACCCCTCCGGCCCCACGCCCCGCACGCCCCGCACGCCGTCGTCCTGGACGCCACCCGAACGAGGCCGAGGGCCGAATGCAGCGCCGTCATCGGCCAGGTGCCCCGGACCGACCCGGACACGGCCCGGCGCCCGGCGTTGCCCGGCGCTGCCGGCGGCACTGGGCGGTCCGAGTCCAGCAGCGCGTCTCAAATCGGGGGTATTTTCGGAGCGGCCGCCGCCCTTGCCGCCCTCGCCCCCGCGCCCTTGCCCCTCGCCGCGTCCTCGCCGCGGGCCCCTGGGCGCGGAGAGCAGCCCAACCTGCACACGGCGTTGTCGGCGGCGAGGTGGCGCTGGCCGCGCTCCCGGCGGCCCATCCTTGTTAGCCCACAGACGCGCCACGCAAACAAACGGCGAGACGCGAACGCTCGGCCGATCCGGTAATCCGCGTGAGCAACAAGTCCAACAAGTCGCAACAAACAAACCGCCACCGCGCGCACCGCACTGCCGCAGCACCGCGGGAAAAAAAGGCAACCGCATCCTGAGGCGGAAAGGCCAACGGGATTACCCGTGTTTGCCCTTTTGCCGCCTGATGTCCACACGCAGGTCCAACAGGGTGACAAAATGTTTGCGGGGCCACGGCTGGGGCGGGTGGGAGGGTGCGTGTCGGTGTGTGTGGGGGCTGGAAAGGGGGAGCGAAACGGAGGCGCGGGGCTCGGACTCGACGGAGAGACGCCGTCCTGGTGACCGACCCCTCACTCTATCTCCCTCCCTCCATCTCTCTCCTGTAAATCAACAAGGCGAGGAGGAAGCGCATAGCAAGGTGGGCGTGGCGGCCCGGCGCGGCGGTCGCTCGATTAGCGGTGGCAGAGGCCCGGCAGGCAGGCAGGCCGGCCGGGTGCGCCGCCACTGGAAACGAGGTCACTTCCGCGCTGACGTTTGGAATCCGGAAGGACAGAGTCATCGCCTCGTCTCGCACCGGACTGCCGGGCGCTGCCGGGCCGGCGGTGCCGGCGTCTGGCCGCGCGAGGCGTGCGAACCGCGAAGCTCGGCCAAGGGATGAATATTCAAGCTCCTCGAAGAAGCGCTTTGTCCCGACGAGTGTTCCGCCTCGAGACACCACAGGGCCGCCCTACCCACAGCATGGGGAGAGACGAGGCGGGCTGACCCTCCGCTTCTCGACAAACTCCGCCTTTAATTTGGCCGACCCTTGTCCCGCTTCCTTGTTTAGCCACCTTTAAAGTCCCCGCCCCGCGCCAGCCCCGGGCCGGGCCCTAGGCCGAGCCGCCGGCGCCGTCCTTCTGGGGCGTCTAGTCCCGTCGAGGGCCAACTCGGACTTGGAGGCGGAAGCGTCAAACCCATGCCCATCCAGAGTCAAACTCCCGCCAAGTTGTTCTCGGAATTTCGAATAGGGACGACGCTGTACGGAGTTAAAATGAGAGAGCGAGACAGACGGGGGCCCTGGGGCAGCAAGGGTGTCCTGGGAGCAAGCGATTTGGAGCGAGCGTTCTGGGGCGCGAGTGTCCTGGAGAGAGTGTTCTGGAGCGTGTGTCGAGGCGGCCCGGGCTCCATGTGAAGGGGCAAGGGCAGGGACGGGGCGCGGCAGGGGGGGGGGGGGGCGGCCGGGGAAGGCCAGGACCCAGATTCGGGGCTAGCGCGCGCGCTTTTCGGTGCATGCTTCACTTGAACTCAAAGCGTTAGCGAGCCCCGCCGCGCCCCGCCTCGCCCTTCCGCGCCCCTCCGCGCCACGGCGCGCTCCTCTTGGCCCGATGGTCACAACGCGGGACGCGGGTCCAGAAGAGGGGGCGGGGAGGGGAGGGGGAGAGTCGATGCCGCCTTTTCTATTTCTGGCCGATTAGCGAATTGGAGTGGGGCTCGGCGTGTGTGGCCCGGCCGGCCTCGTCTGCACGGTCTGCACCCAGCGGACACCCGCTGCACTTCCTGTTTATCGACGCGCCCCTCGGCTAATGGGACCCGAAACCACATCGTTAATCACCGATAATCACCGACTCTTTACCCCCTTTTTTCAATTTTGTTTTCGGCCCGATACTTTGGCTCCAATCACTCTGATTACCCTGGGCGTAATGAGTTCTCCATTGCAGTTCGTCTGCGCTCTGCCGGCACTGCCGTCGGCCAGTTTCATTTCGCCACTGTGATTTACGAGTGGAGTGACGAGCAATTGGCGCTCGTGAGCCACAACGCGCAACGCGACGCGCAACGCGAAAGCCGCAAGGCGGAGGGAGGCGCCGGGTATCGATCCCGGTCCCGTATCAGGCAGAAAAGATAACGACCATGAGTAACCGCCCCGCGCCGTACCGCGCCGCGGACCTTCATCCCAGTGCGCAGTCCAATCTCGTTATTTGCAGGTGACTCACATTTCAACTACGAGCCGGTTTTGGGGGGCCGGAGCAGCAGCAGGAGGAAAACCGCACCCCACCACCCGATTTAAAAAAAAAATCACTAATGTCATTCCGAAACGCTTGCTACTGGGCAACCCGCAATCAAGTGCGCAGTCCAGCAGTTACAGTGCCCGCGCTCAATGTCATAGTCATAATTGCTTTTCTTTTGTGACCGAAAGTTTACCGTCCGCAGTTTTAACGGGCATGCGGTACGCGGACGAGCGGAGTCGCGCAGTTCATTTCTTTTTCATCCATCATGACGGATCCCCCCTCCCCTCCCTTGCAATGGCCCTAACAGACTAGCTTTTGATGCTAAATTATTCCATCAGTGAAATGAAAGCTGGAATGAACAAGAATGATATTACAAGTCATCCGCCGACTTTGCGGACTTGGACTCGGAGAGCCCGCCCGAGACGTCTCCGCGGTGGCCGCCGCCCGCGCCATGGCCCGGGACACCGCCCAGGGCACGACGAGGGAGTTCGCCTTGGATTGGAAGTAGTAGTAGCTTGGGCACTACTACTACTCACCTCCGAACCAAGATTTCTATACATTTGTCACCGTTTTGACCAATTTCGCGGCAATACTGCTCTTAAACTAAGACTAAGACAAAACTTATCGCAGGGGCTGCCATATTAGCCAGCCCAAATCACAGTTGTCAAATATCCGAATTTCAAAACAGCATCATTTTAAAACCATCAAATGGTAGACTTTTTTTTTGGTTAGACGCCATCTTGGGGAAAGGGGTGGGGGAGGATTCGGGTGGACTCGGTGGTTTCGAGAGAGACGGAGAAAGCGCCGCTTGTTGTCAAGCGACAAGTGGACGGGACACGCTGGCCACGCTGGCCGCATTGGCCAGGGGGCCGGGTTATCTCGGTCGGCCAGTCCCCTGCAGGCCGATACAGCCCCTCGGTCCAGTCAGTTTCGCCCGCCCCGCCCCGCCCCGCCCCACCCCGCCCCGCCGGCCGGCCGCGAACCGCACACATAAAATGAGCTCCATAAAACGGAGCATCCAGCGCGACTGTGCTGGGCTGTGTGTGGATTGGCAGTAAAGCGGCAAGAGTCAAGGAGTCAGTGTTTCACTCATGTTTGACCGGCCGGCCGGGCAGGCCAGACGCGGTGTACATCGTTTGTCCGACCGACGTTTGTCCGACCTGCCGAAATTTGTCCGACCTCCTTTTCCCTTAAATTTTTGTCCGACCGACGTTTGTCCGATCGACGTTTGTCCGACCGACGTTTGTCCGATCACTGCCAGTGGCCGCAAGAGTTTCGCCGGGCCCTGCGAGGCCCTGCGAGAGTTTCGCCGTGACCTGCCTCGCCCTGCGAGACCCTGCGAGAGTTACGCCGAGTCCTGCCTGGCCCTGCGAGACCCTGCGAGAGTTTCGCCGTGCCCTGCCTGGCCCTGCGAGACCCTGCGAGAGTTTCGCCGTGCCCTGCCTGGCCCTGCGAGACCCTGCGAGAGTTTCGCCGTGCCCTGCCTGGCCCTGCGAGACCCTGCGAGAGTTTCGCCGTGTCCTGCCTGGCCCTGCGAGACCCTGCGAGAGTTTCGCCGTGCCCTGCCTGGCCGACAAACGTCGGCTGGACAAACGTCGGTCGGACAAACGTCGATCGGACAAACGTCGGTCGGACAAAAATTTAAGGGAAAAGGAGTTCGGACAAATTTCGGCAGGTCGGACATACGTCGGTCGGACAAACGATGTAGACTCGCCAGACGGTTGCTGGGGCTCGAGCGGGCCCTGGGGCTGAGGCTGTCTGAGGCGCGCCGCGCTGAACCCGTACTACCCCTCGCCGCCCCCCACTGCCGTCCTGTCGTCTGGTGTCAGTACACCCTGCCGCCACCCCGGGCACCCCTTAGGCACCCCGCCCCACAGCCAGCAGGCCTATCGCCCGCCTCTTGCTTTCGCAATACGAAGGTCTAGGTTCAATTCCTGGGCCGCGTGCTGGCATTTTGCATGAGGATAGCCTGTTTGGTAAAGCAAAGGCAAAGGCCTTCTTTTGTTTTGAATTTTCCCCCCCTCTCCTATTGAGTGTTTTGTTGGTTTTGTAAGTCAAAGCAGCGAGGCGCCATAACCCCCTCTCAGCAGCTGGCTGTCGGCTATTTTCGCATACAAGCGCGATACCCATTAATACCCTCCGAACCGCCCCGTCTAGCGCCGCCCCGTCACAGTGCAGGCCCCAGTCGGCATGCCGTCATCGTTGGTCTCGTCCAACATGTTCGTGGCGACGGAGCGAACCGTCGATAGGTTTCCACTTGATTTGCATCGGGACGGACACGACGTTTTGCTTGCTGCACTTTAATCAGCGCGATAAGGAACAGGGGAGAGGAGGGCAATTGGCGCTGCAATTTATCGCGAGACAGTCGGGAGGTTTTGCCGCCTCGCCTCGCCGCCTCGCCGCCTCGCCGCCCTGCCGACTTCGCCTTCCCGGCGCGCCGCTGCGCTGGGCGGCCGCCCCACTGGCAACTGTAGACAGGCACGATTTAGGCGCCACGCCCCGCCCTCGGCAAACACGCCGCGGGGCTGTAAGGACACCGTGTTTTATGTGGCCCCCTTCCCTCTCTCTCTCTCTCTCTCTCCCTCTCTCCCTCCCTCTCTCTGGGGGAGGGGAGGGTGGGGGTAAACAGTCCCAATGCCTGCACCACGTAGCCGCCGGGTCGGGTAGTCTTAGAGAACGCATCCCGTCTGAGCGACAATTTGCGTCGCGTGTCTCTCCACAAAGACACCACCCCCTTCCTCCACGCACACACACCCGCCAAAACGCTTCCTTCCCTTACCGCCCCAAAAAGTCGCCCTCTAAACTCATCGCGAGTAAACAGAGGCACACAGCCCATCATTCAATGCCAATAGTGGGTACCGAAGGGAAGGGAAGGGGTGGCAGATCGTCTTTCAAATAATGAAGAGAGTGAAGAGGGGGAGGGGGAGGGAACTGTTTCAGGACAGTGTCCCATCCGTCAACGCAGCGACACATCGGGGCGCCCCCGCGTCCCTCTACCTGCACGGTGCATCCCGCGGTAGCAAAAATAATTTTTTTAACCAGGAAAGTAAAATATTGCGCGTTCCATTGGGACCTGAAAATATCCTAGGCAGCTCCCTGTTCAATTAGGGTGAAAATTCAATCTCGATGCAAGCATACGGTACAAACTGAGTGCAAAACGTCCTCTGTGGACGAAGATAAGAAAATGGTGGACAGCTTACCGGATCATGCCGAGGTCCTGGGTCCGAGTTCCCGTACGGCGGCATGGTGCGGAGCGACCCGCGGCGTGTCACCCGTCTCGCCCCGCGGCCATGTCGACGACGGGCTTGGCGCCGACGGCGGTCGGGTCACCAAGCGCACGGGCAGCTTCACCTTCACGGGCGCGCCGAGCAATCCGGCAGGTCAGGCAGCAGCAGGCACTCGGGGGCCGCCCGGTGGAAGACAGTGGAAGGCGGGGGCGGTGGCTTGGTCACCCGCGCGGCACCGGGCCGACCCGCCGTCCTAGTCGTCCTGCAACAGGTGGGCGCAGCGCACTGTAAGCCCAATTTGGCCGCACCCTGGGCACGGCACGGCACGGCACGTCACGGCACGGCACCGCACGGCGCCACACGTCCTCCACAAGTGTCCCTAGCTCGCTGGCTGGCGAAGAGCGGAGGCAACGCGGCCGGGGCTCCATGACAACCTTGAGTAGTATGGGTGGGTCATTCCGACAGCCGCCATCTTGAACGAGCCTGACCCCAATTCCAGTCAGCGAAGGTTGGGCTAGTCCCTGAAGGGCATGCGACAATGGGGGACCCAACCGGAGGCTGTGACAATGGGGCGCCCGTACTACTTTCACCGGGATTAAAATTTCACTCACTTCTGTACGTACTTTGGCGACCCACGGACTCGGCATTCAAAAGCCGCGTCCCCGTGGGGCTGGGCGGGGCTGGGGCACACAACGCGAGTCGCCGCGTGTTGGAGGCGCGAGGCGTGGGCGGGCTTCCCTAGCGGTGCGAGAGAGACACTGTGTGGCAATGCCCTCGCTGCATTACCGCCCGACCGCCACCGCTCCTCGCTCATCAGGCAGCACGACGGTGTACCGTTTCGTTCTATCGTTACGGAAGTACTTAGCGCGAGGGCCCGGGACGTGCAGTCTGCAAACAGCTCTGTACCGCGGCGGGGCCGCCGGGAACCGGGGAACCAGGAAACCGTCGGGCCAAGGCCCCTCCGAGGGCTCTCCAGGGAAGTGCCGGCGCGGGGGCGGCGCGGGGGCGGCGCGGGGCGGGGCTGCAGGGTACCGTAGTTAGGTAAGTCTGCCCGATCGACCGCCGCGCCAGGGCCCTTTGCCCCTTCGGCCCTGTGGCCCTTTCTGCTGCCATCCATTGCTATTAGGCTCATCAGTCTCGGGGCCCCCACAGCCCCCACGGCCGCCACGGCCCCCACGGGGCCCGGCCGGAGACCCGTACTCCCGTACGCTTCGGTTACACCGGGCGTCACGCAACGGGCACAATTTATCCATATTGAGGGCCATGCCACGGCCGTTCATGTAGCTCGCGGATTCGCGTGTGTAGGTGAGTGCATGTGTGTGTGTGCGAGTGTCGCAGAAAGGAGGCAGCCTTTTGTGGATGATAGAAAATCACGACCCGAAGACGGCTCGGGGCCGCTTTGTTAGTTGGCACCCCTGTCGCAGGCTGTACTGTTTTGTCCAGCGTAGATCCTTGACCAATGTTTTTTTGGATTAAAAAAAACCTCCCACCCCCTAAACAAGCACTTACATTGTACCACTCGTGAAACAGGACGCAGAATGGTTTCAAAAAAAAAAAACGACGCCAAAAGGAATAAAATAAAAAGCGTCCCTGTAATCTGCGAGCGGTGATTGGGGCCCCACAGCCCGGGGCCTACAGCCCCACTGCCCCACAGCACTGGCCCACAGCACTGGCCCACGGGCGCCAAAGGCGGGCAGGCGGGCAGGCAGGGTCACCCGCTGGGTGCTGCAATCTCGTTGCTTATTTAACAGCTGCCCCCAACATTTCGTCCGACTAATGGAAAATTGCGCTTTTATCCTATCGTGACGAGGCGTGACGGGGCGACGCGGCCCGAGCGAGTCCTGTTCCTGTTTCGGGTCGCTTTGATGCGTCGTCGGCAGCGGGAGGGGCCGGAGGGGCCGGGCCGGAAAGGGGGCCCTGCAGGGCCAAAGGGGGGCAAGCCGGGGCAAGCCGGGGCAAGCCGGGGCAAGCCGGGGCAAGCCGGGACAAGCCGGGGCAAGCGGCACCGTGAGCGCAATTTGCGCCAGCGAGACACACACATACGCATACACACGCGCTCGCGCATACTCTCTCTCTCTCTCTCTCTCTCTCTCTCTCTCTCTCTCTCTCTCTCTCTCTCTCTCTCTCTCTCACACACACACACACACACACACACACTCACGCGCACACAGTGACGGGTACGCGAAGTTCGAGGGGAGGACGATGAGGCCCTGTGTTTACTCCAGCAAAAGCCCCTTCCCCCTCCCCCCCTCCTTCCCCGTCTCCGCCTGACTCTCCCTTTGCTGCCACCGACCCACTCACAGCAAGCTGCGTTGAACAAAGGGGGGGCAGGTAGCCCGGGAAGAAAAGTGTGCCTGAGTCTGAGTGTGTGTGTGTGTCGGCTTGTAACAGCACCGCGGTAACCGCGGTCGGTCGCGCGACAGGGCAGCCCCAGGGACTGCCTACCCACCAGGCGCCCCCTGGGGGGCCCTTGAGCAGCCCTGAGGGTCTTTGGCTTGCTGGCCAGGCGGTGGGCTGGACTCCGGACTCCAGCCCTGCTGCATAGCCCCGGCCCCAGCCACGGCCTGCATTACCATGGAGTCGAGGTGATCCTCTGCTGGATGGGAGGATCTACAGTAGTGACCGCTGGGTCGCATATTGCATCATTGGCACAGAGGACAGGATAGGACACACACACACACACACAGAGGCATTATGGTGGTGCGGTTTGACCTGTTGAAGCCCGATGGGAGTCACGGACGGAGGCACGCTTCCTCCCTCCACTAATTCCGTCCAGCGGAGCGGGTGGCGGGGCTGCACGCCCCCAAGACCATCGGCCTGCACGCCCCCCCCCTCCCCTTTAACCCAGCCGCGCACGACTTGGCTCATTAAAATTCCACAGTGAATGTTCTGCAACAACTCTCTGGAGACGGTGCGACCGCCCGCCCCGCCGCCGCCGCACGCCGTGGGGGTGACAAGGAGGCGAGGGGTCCGCCACTCCGTCACTCCCTAAAAAAATAAGGGTAAACAGAATGTTTGGAACTATGTTTGGTTTGACTGTGAATAGTGGCGAATGCTATGGACGCCATTGAGTTGACCTCAGTCTTTGCGAGAGGGTGACTGCGCGGGTGAGAGAGTGAGTCACCGGGGCTGATTGGCAGTGAGTCAGAGCAGAGTGTGGAAGTGTAAGGGCACCAAAAGACGCCCCCCCCCCCAAGCGCGCCCGATTGCGCCCACGCCGGGATGGGGCGGCGGCGGCCCCTATCACGGCCGCGGATTCTTCAAACGGCCGGAAGTGATAAGTTCGATTACAAAATAACAAAACGACGAGAAGGGAAAAGGAGAACAAGTCGACTAGAAAGCCTTGCAAACAGACAAACAATGGACACTCGATAAGCACGCCTCCGCGTCACGGCTCGCCATGCCGCGGCACCGCGGCCATGCCGCCATCCTTTGCTATCGGCACGCGCGTCACCGTCACGGCCGTCACGCCGCCGGGGCGGCCGGGGCGGCCAGGACGACCAGGGACGCATGGACAAGGGCAGCCGCACAGTGTGCCAGCGGGCCGCGATCCGCGCCCAAAGAAGTACAGTCTTCAAATGCAAACGACACTGACGAATGCCCCTCGACCCGCTCGAGGGGGACTTCATTGGCACCGCGGCGCCGCTCTGCCACGCTCTGCCACGCTCTGCGTCCCGCTGGAAGTCTTTTGAAGGACTGTAGAGCTCAAAACGTGCTCCGACCCAGAGCGATGAAAGCTAGCTGGCTGACGGACAGGTCTGCCGCTTGCAGCGTGGCCCGGCGCGGCTAGGACACTAAGGAGAGGGAGACTACGCCTCGAGGTCCGCGCGGCCCGCTGGACAGTGTAGGCGCCACGCCGCGCCACGCCGCGCGCCGCTACGCTAATTGGAGCTCCCATTCACAGCCACGGAAAACAATCACTGTCCCTTTTCTCGGCACCTGCATCGAGCGACGGGCGCGGACCACCAAGGCCGCCAGGGCCGCCAGCCGCCAAGGCCACGGTTCACGATCAGGGCTAGTGCTTGGCAGCGATAGGCGGGCCGGGCCGGGCCGGCGCGTACAGTTCGAGGGTTGGGGGACGTCTTCCAAGAGCCGTCAGACAACGTCAACTAGCTTACCGGAGATGGCATCCTACCTCAGCCGGCGTGGCGTCCAAATACGGTTGGTGCGACTTGGCGCTGGCGTCGTCGCCGTCCTCGTCGTCGCCGTCCTCGTCGTCGCTGTCCTCGTCGTCGGCGACGTCGCGGAGAACCAACAGGACTTCGGGGCCTTGAGCACCAAGTCCAAGGCGGGCACGCCGAGGCGTCGAGGGGAACGCGCGAAGAACGGCGTCTGAGGACACGGACACCGGCACGGGGTCGGACCTACGCGGAGGGGTGCCGGGGCAGCACGGCGCACGTGCAAGGGCCGCGGCGCCGGGAGGCGGCCCGGGGGGTTGTGGTGTTCTCTGCCGGACGGGTCTGCCTACACTGGCAGGAGCGCGGGCCGGACGAAGTGACGCCCGGCGCGCCCCGCCGCCCCGCCCCACCACGCCTCACTTAGGCGCCACCACCCCCCTTCACACGGCGCCACACGGCGCCACCCGCGCGTTGCCGCGGCGCCGCGAGCCGGCGGGCCGCGACACCCGCAACACAACCCTTCAGGAACCAGCGCGTCGTCGTCGTGGCGCGGCGTGCGCGTGCCACAGCGCAGCGGCAGCACGTGGGACTTTTCGAGGAGGACGATTCGCTCATGCGTTTCCGCCGCGGCCTCGGTCACGGCCTCAGCCACGGCCTTCCGCACCACCTTGCCGTCCTTCCTTCCGGCCTTCCTGGCCACGCGGTGCCACGCGGCCGCCCGGATGCGCGGCGTGGCGCGGCGCCCCGCCAGCCCGACCTTCACCCCTCGCCTACACTGACAACAAGGACGCGTGTTTGCACAGCGAGAAAAGGGGCAGGAGGGGCTGGCAGCAAAAAGCGCGCGCCTTTGGGTGGGAGGGGTCAGACGCGGCAGTGGTCTGCAAAATGATGCAAATTGAATTTTTCGACATTTGTATAGCATTTTGACGCGACGTCGCTTCCAAACTGTTTGACCAACCTTGCAAGGCTGGTGCTACCAAACAGTCAGTCACTCAGTTTTTCGTCAGTACCAACTTGACGTGCGTGCCGCGCTCCGTTTGCAGCGTCGCGACTTTTAACAAATACCCGGGTCGTTACATCGTGCCCGCTTCGCCCGCGGCGCGGCGTCGCAGTCCCGCCAACCGCGCAGTCCCGCCAAATAATGTTTGTTTGCGCGCAGACGCAGCGACGCCGATGAAAAGGGTCTCCCCGTGACGGCGGCGCCGCGCCGGCGCTGCTCTATTGGTCGAGGCCGTATGGCTCGCCAATTTAAAAGCGTGGCCCACACAGCGACACTCTCACACTGCGAAACGCTCGCTCTCTCTCTCCCGAGTGACGCACACTGCGGGGTGGCGCCGTGTCGCCGTACCGGCTGCACATGCAGTGCCTAGCAGTGCCCTGCCAGCAGGGCTAGGGCTCCCTTGGAGCGGACAGGCTGACTCCAAACATGTCGCTCTGTCTCTCTCACACGCATGCGGGCGTCCCGGGCGTCCCGGGGGTGCGAGAGAGACCGCGCGCCGCGCGCCTTCCTGGCAATAAAGGCGACGGTCCTTGTCGTCCTTGCAGGAGCGAGTGTAGGAGCGCGCGGCCCTGTCGCGGGCCTCGGACAGGCGGAGGCGGCGCCCCGGCACACACAACAGCAAAAGGTAAGGGGGCCGAGCCGAGACGACAATCTGGACGACCAGCCCGGCAAAGAGAGAGAGAGAGAGCGAAGAGGAAAACGCCCAAGGCGAAGAGAGATGGAGAGAAGCAAGCAGACGATCAAGGCAAATACGGCGGCGCGGCGGAGCACCTCGGCGCCGCTTTCAGGGCAAAAAAAATGAGATTTTCGCCTTGGCAGTCTTGCCGCTGGTGCACCTCGTGCAAACACGCGGAATATAGACGGACGGGAACGTAATCAAAGCGGAGTGGCTCCAATGAGGTAAGCGTCTCGCACGGGTTGGGGTTGGAAACCCGCGCCCAGGGGGTAAAGAATCCCGAACATAAAAATTTCAGCCGAAAAGTTTTTACTCCTCTTCGCGGGAACGGCCTATGATGGGCCAATAATAGCGCCGTGAGTCGAAGAACTTGGGTGTTGTTTGTGCTCGCCGTCGTTTGACTCTCTGCCTACTCAACGCCCCCACAGCCACCAGCTAGAGGCCCCAGCGAGTCTCTGCACCACTGCAGCCGCACCGTGCATGCAGATATGCAGCCCCCCGCCAACTTTGCAGCGCCATGGCGCCGGGGTGGACTGGCCCGCGGGTAAGGCAAGCAAACCCACTGCGATATGACTGGCGGTCCAATATTCCATCAGGCTGCCGCCAATGGCTGGTTATTTCTGCCGCGGTTGGGTCGCTTGTTCGGTCCGCCCGCCCGGGTAGGCCACCAAGCACACTCCTCGAGTTTGCAGTTTGCACACGGCCCGGGCTAGCTTGGCCCGCCTACCGCCCGCCGCCCCGTGGGACATGAACCGTTTTGGACCGAGAAAATACAGCGACGCGATTTCTCAGCATAGCGGGAGGATCTCTGCAGGGACCTAGGCAAGGACCTAGGCAAGGACCTAGGCAAGGACGAAGACTTGCTTCATCTTCTCTGCAAACGGGGCAGAGCCGACGCGGCCGGCAGGCAAACTCTCTGCATTGTCTGATTCGCTCTGTCTCTCTCGCCACCCCCACTGGGACGGCCGCCGAGTGCGAGAGAGACAGAGCGACGAGAGCCGTGTTTGGAATGCTGAATGCATGTTGGTCCGACGGAAGCCGTGGTCCTATCCGCATTCTCCAGGAACGGGTGTGCACTGCGCGGACCCCCAACCACGCCAGGCCGAAACCCGACGACCTCTCACGACGTGTGCAGTATGCGAGTGCAGCAGGAAAGAGTTGAATAAGGATTTTAAAAAGAACTGACATATTTTCTTTAAGCGGTGTTGAGTACACCACTCCTCTATTAATTGTTTTACTGGTCCAAACCCTCTCATCGTAAATAAATCATTCAACATTCACGCAATAGTTTGTCAATTTTTTGTTTTGTGGCAACAAAAACACTCACAACTTTGTATTGTCTAACAGCAGACGTATTTTTGGCATAGATACAATAAAGACCATAATAACAACGTACAAAGAAAAGAAACACTAATACATAGAACATCACGTGTGAAAACACTCTACCTATTTCATTATGTACATACACTTGTGGTGCTGGTCCACAATCTCTACGCCGATAAACAAACTAATATTGATACAAATTTACACATAAATTCAAGGCTTTAATCTGTACGCCAGATATTCCACTCTTCATCCTAAAAACTCAGGGAACAAATTACAAAAAAGGGCTACCTGGTAATACAAAAGTAATAAAGTACAAAAATACCTCTGGCCTCGTTCCTTCCTCAGATCAAGTAGTATTGCCGTAGATCCGTGAATTACTTTGTATTTGTACACACTTAATCATTA
Source organism: Thrips palmi (assembly GCF_012932325.1). Lineage (NCBI taxonomy): Eukaryota > Metazoa > Arthropoda > Insecta > Thysanoptera > Thripidae > Thrips > Thrips palmi. The sequence continues at coordinate 6,005,932 of NW_023144626.1, read as the reverse complement.
TCATCAAGCAGGCAGCACAGGAACAAAAACAAATAAACTTTCCTTTTCACTCAATCACATCATCAAAAACAGTTTTGCATCATAGCGGAGCCCGCTCTAAAATTAATAAAAAAAAATGAAATGAAAATCTTTGGAGAAGGGGCCCTCGGGCGCTCTATGTACACTTAGACTACTATGTACAGGTGTACGTCGAAACCACGAGACAGGAGTCTCGCGCTGTGACGCGGTACACTGTAAGGCACGGGAATGCAACAACCCTGGGCACCGGGACGCCGAGGTCCTGGCCCAGGTAAGTCCTTAGTCACTAAATAACACGATACGTCTGTGTATTCTGGCTGAGCAGGACACCCCGCCGAGGCCGACGGCGGCGCTGCTTCTAAATTACAGTACTGTGACGAGGCCTGGCCCGCGGCTGGTCGGACACACTGCGAAAAATCATCTTGGGCCTGTCAACCTTCGTCTCTAGCCTGCACATTAAAGCACACATGCAAACTCGCAAGCGTGCCCCGACAGTCGCGGCTATCGTCGCCACTCTGAACTTATCACTACGGTTTTGGTTTTTAGACCAAAAACAACAAAATACTCTAAACAAAAATATAAGTGGACAGATCCTTAGAGGACAGAGATTCAGAAAGAAATAAAAAAAAACATGTTCAACAAATACGAAGCCGATGTTTGTTTTAGAGACTTCAGTCTTTATTGTTTCGGTGCAACAAGGGCATGAAACTTCGCCATCCCAGAAAAGCGATTTTTCCCTCTCTTCCGGGTAGCTGTCCCGTCCCGTCCGTAACAACCAATAATATCATGGCGAATTTATTTAACTACACTAAATGGCCCAGCCAAAAGCCGAAAGCTGGCACACGTTCAGCTTGGCCCTGCCACCCTTCCCGGCAGCCATGGCCGACAGCGGCAATGGCCACCAGGGCTGCCACGCGAGGCACTCGTCCAAGGAGCGCCAGTCCGCCAGGGTGGTGCGGGGCGCGAGGCCTGGCGCGAGGCTACAAGCTGTCCGTGCCCGACGTGCCCGACAGCGGGGACACCTTTCGGCTCTGGGCCCACGATCGTCAGTCCGACATGAAGGGTGGCAGCAGGTTGAAGGCCTGCATGTCCGTCTCCACCTTCACCATGCCCTGGTCCTTGGCCGCGCCCGTCGACGCGCTGCCCGCCGCGCCCGGCCTGTTGATCACGTTGAACCCCCCGATGGTCGTGGTCGTCGAGGCGGCCGTCGAGGACACGGCGCCGAGGTCCACGTCCTTGGTGCCGCCCGCGTGGTGGCCGTGGTGGTGCTGGTGGTGCAAGAGGCCGCCGTCGTCGTCCGGGTACTTGTCGTTCATGTCGTCGACGGCGTCCACGTAGGCGGGGCCGCCGAGGTGGTGCGGTGAGTGGCCGCCCAGCAGGGACTGGTAGTCCCGCGAGTCGTCCACGTCACCGCCGATCTGGATGTACTCGTGGTGCGACGGCCGGAACACGTCCTGCATGCCTGGAGGTGGAAACAACGCGTTCAGTGTCTGGACTCGTCCGCGCGCGCCGCCGCCGAGGGCACACTGTACTCACCGTAGCCGTACGAGGACGCGCTGGACGGCGAGGAGAAGGAGGACGAGTACGGCAGGTTGATGTCGTACTGTGAGTACGACGCCCAGGGGTCGGTGGACAGCGGCACGCTGTGGGGTGGCGGGGGCGGCGCGGGGGCGGCCGGCGGGAAGGAAGACAGGCCGTTGCTGAGGCCGCCGCCCAGGGTGCTGAACGGGGAGCCCAGGCTGGGACTCGAGGTGCCTGCAGACGGCGAGAGGGGCGTCAGACGAGCACGACAAGGAGTGCGGCAGCGCGGCAGCGCGGCAGCGCACAGAGGGCCAGGACCGGTGGAAGCGGGCCAAATCCCAGACGCGTTTTCAACTCTAGGGCCGCTAAATGGAACGCGAAACGCGAACCGAACGTGTGACCCCACCAATGGATTGCTCTCCGAACGACGAGTCCATTGGTGGGGTCACACGTTCGGTTCGAGTCCTGTTTAGCGACTCTAGAGCTCAAAACGCGTCGGGAGTTTTGGCCGCCTCCGCCGGTCTTCTGGCCCACTGTGCGGCGTGGCAGCTTACTTCTGCTGACCCCACCCATTCAGGTGGCAACGCCGAGTAGGCCGTGTCAATCCGCGTCTTGCACTTCTTCACATTCCGTCATTTGGGCGGCGTGGCTGCTTCTCGCTCCACCCACCTGAACCGAGGTAGCCGGTCTTCCGCGGCGGCTCTCGCTTCCTCCATTTGGCGCGCCGGTTCTGGAACCACACCTGCACGCGGGACTCGCTGAGGTTGAGCTTGAGGGCGAGCTCCTCCCTGGCGAACACGTCGGGGTACGGCGCGCGCTCGAAGGCCCGCTCCAGCTCCTCCAACTGGTAGGCCGTGAAGGTGGTCCTGCGGCCCAGAAACAACACTGGTTACACAGTGAGGCTTTCTCACGCACTTCACAAAACAAAGCATCTTTTTTTTCCGGCAGAGCGAAAATAGGAGCGTGAGAAGTCTGTAAGTCATTTGAGTACCCTTATGTCTGTTCCGCGCTGACCACCCCGGCCAGGCGGCCCACCCCCCCCCCCCTCTTCTCATCCCTCAACCACATTTTTTGTGCCGCCCGCCGCCGCGGACTCCGCGTCGATGCTGCGGGCGGCGCTGCGGGTGCGGGAGGGCGTGGCGGGGCGTGGCGTGGCGTGGCGCGGCTTGGCGTGGCGTGGCGCGGCGTGGCGCGGCGGTGCTGGGCGAGGCGATGCAGGCCGATGGTATCATCGCGCAGCGCCGCACGCCGCACGCCGGGCCCCGCCACGCCAACTGTTGCGAGGGGGCCAGCTCGGAAATTAAAATCCAAAAGTGCGTCATCATCGAACGATTATTCCTTTGAATTTCGCTTTCTCGGATATTTTGGATTGGCAGCAAACCCTTGCCCGCGGCTTAAATCATTACATGACGCTGAATATTTCAATTAAAAAGGAAAAGACTCCTCAAAATACACGACGAAAACCTTTTGGGTGTTTTAAGAGGTGATCTTACAACGGCGGAGAGGACCTCCGACCTCTGCTGTGCTGAGCGGGTCTCTTTTTCAAATCATTAGAATAACATTTACTTTGCCCACCTCAAACACAAAAATAATAAAAAATGTAAATAAAGCGGAACGCATATAGGATGTCAAAAGAGGCTGGAGGGAAACTTGCCAGCCATCCGCGACGAGTATCGAAATGTCATTACCCCTCCCCTCCCCCTCCCCTCCGGGCCACCCCTATGATCCGCGCGGTCGCCCGGTCGCGTGCAGGGCCATGGCAGAGCCGTGGCCAAACGCGACGGAACGCGACCCCCTGCGTCACCGGCAGTCGATTTACATGGTCACGGTCCAGGCCGCGGTCTCGGCACACGCCCTGCACACGCCGCGCACGCCGCACGCCGAGTGGAAGTGGAGGTGTGGAGAGGAGGCTGCCAGGTGTCACGCACGATACACGCAAAAAAAAGAAGAACTGAATGGTTAAGACTTGCCTTGTTTTCTTCTTCTTGATGCCGTTGTTGTCCGCCTTGCTCTTGGAGCTTTTCGACTCCGACTTTTTGGGTGTGGTTTGCTCGCTCGCCACTGAAACACGAGTGGAAAAATTAAACATCGCATCGCCTGAAAAGAGGCCTACCTTATCAGAGACTCACGAAGGGGAGCCACTCAGGCTGGACCTACCTGGCTGCAGCAGGCTGCCGTCACTGGCCGAGGCCTTGTTGTGGCCGTGGCCCGGCGGCGTGGTGTCCGAGGCCGCGCTGCAGGCGGAGGCCGCCGGCCCGGGGGAGTCCTGGTGGTACAGGTCGTGGTGGAGGCCCTGCAGGCCGTGGAGGTGGTGCTGCGGTTGACTTTCCACTTTGTTGTTGTTGCTGGTGCTATTGTTGTTGTTCATGTGGTGCGGCGACATGGGGGGCAGTCCCAGCATCATGTCGGACAGCATAACCTGCAAAAGGAAATAAGTCAAACATCGCTGGGAACAACAAAAACAAAAACAACAACAACAGTAATAATAATGGCGGGCAGTACATTTGGTTTCGACGGCGTGCTCGTACCTTGTCGCCGACCTGGATGGAGTGGTGGCCCCGTGAGTCTTTGCCGCCACTCCCGGACAGCAGCGTCCCCGCGCCGCACTGGCCGAAGTCCGAGAAGATGGCGTCGTCGAAGGGGCCGGCCGCCATGCCGGCGTCCAGGGTGTAGGGGTAGCCGTCGGACGCCACGGTGACGCCGTTCGCCTGGCCAGGGTCCCCGACGCAGGGGTCGTCCGCCCACACGCACGCGGACCAGCCGCTCAGCGCCGCGGACACGCGCCACCGGTCGATGGTCACGCTGCAGGGCGCTGCGCAAGGCCAAGACCCTCAGCAACTCGCACAGTCACTGGCGGATTCTCAAGCAAGGGCTCAAGGGAAACTCACCCCGAGGGCTGCCGACTTCGGCGGGCTCTTCTTGCAGGGAGATGTACTCGCCCGGGGCCACGATGACCGGGCTGGCGGTGGGGGCTCCGGGCCCGGGCTCGACGCCGGCCACGCTGGCGGGCTCGGACACCACCACAGCCTCCACTTCCGACACGGCCTCGGGGACCACGTCGTCCTTGCCCGGCGCCGAGAGGAGCAGCAACTTGCCGCACGGGGGTGGCCCCGCGGTCGGCGCCGAGGAGGGCGTCGAGGAGGGCGTCGAGGACGGCGTCGAGGACTTGGGCGGCTCCTGCGGGCACACAGTCGTTTATTCGGACGCGGCACTACACTGTGGAGTCTCGTTCGAGGCCTCGTCACGCATGCCACGAGCATCGACCATGGCGTCGCCGTCGTCCGCGAGGCGACCAAGACTTGCTGCCGCGCAGTTGCGCGTTCAAATCTCCGGCGGAGCAGAAACGGCAATTCGGAAACCGAACCGGGGAGGACAAACAGACACAAGGCGCACACATGCAAGGGGACGGACATGTCGGCACGTCGGCATGTCGCTGTCTCATTTGACCGGCACTCGACGGAACGCGGCAACACTTCGCACTTCAAGCACATTCACTGTCACGTCATGCCGGCACTGTCCTGGTCCGCACCTGGGCACTGGGGGTGGCACTGGGGGCGGCACTGGGGGCAGCACTGGGGGCGGCACTGGGGGCGGCGCCGGGGGGCGCGCTGGGGGCGGCACACCGCACCCCGTCGAGGAACATGACGCGGGGGCGGGTGTCCACCTGCAGGACACTCACACGGCTCAAATCGGCATCGTCGGGCGCGGGCCTGGAAGGCCGCGGGACGGGGCCGCCCAAAGTCTGCCTTGCACTCACCGGCCGGGGGGTCGGGGGCGGCCTGGCGGGGTGGGGGTGGGGTTGCGGAATTAATACAATTTCAGCACTTTGACTGGGCCAGGCTGCCGGGCTCGTTGAGCGCGTTAAGGCCTCGCGAGGTCACTCTGCCGCCGCCGCCGCGTACCACACACACTGCACTGGACCTCGCGGCGGGCAAGGCGGGCCAGGCGGGCCACGGGCCAGGAATCGGCTGGGCGGGCTCGGCGCGGAGCCTGGCGCGGAGCTTGGCACTGAGCGGCGGGGGTACCGGACCGGGCCGGAGGAGCTCCACTCCACGGGCTAGTCGGGCTAGTCCAAGCTGAGCTGCGCGCGGCCTGCTGGCCGAGCTGGGTGCCGTCCTAGGGCCTAGCACTACTGATCACCCTTCACCGCGACGCCGGACCGGACCACGGTGGGGCGGCGGGGCCGTCGGCCCCAGGGGCCTAGCGACGGCCGCCCCCAGCCCAGCCCGCCGAGGGCCCAGCCTCCGGACACCAGCCCCCGACGGGCCGCACTACGCCACTGCGTCCTCCACAATCACTGGCACTCACACTGACACTGACGCGGCTGCACCTCCGCGCAAATCGGCGCAAACGAGCGGGAATTGAAAGCACGTTCACTGCTTTAATCAAACGAATCAAGTGAGAATTGGTGATCCCCGCCGCACCACTTTATATTTTATCATTTTACCTCCTCGGTCGACGCGGAGCGCTCTGCCGCTCCGCCACCAGAAGCGGCGGGGGAGGGGGGCCGCGGCCGCCAATGGCGTGGCCGTCCCGGGCCGTCCTGGCGGAGGGAGTCGGCGGCGGCCAATCGCGGAGCAGGGAGCACACCGACGACGCGCTGGCAGAGCTAGCAGACGACGGCCGCGGCGACGGCCCGGCGGCCTGACGGCGTCGCGGTGCCCGGCCTGCCCGGCCTGCCCGGCGGCGGCCGGCTCGGTCCGGCTCGACGTGCGGACATGCGGGCGTCGGATGCGGCGTGTCTGTCCGCCTGACTTGCCTCCTGTCCGTTCGTCGGCGTGTCTGACCGTCCGTCCGCCTGCATGTGTCTGTCCGTCTGTCCGCGTCGCCCCCGTCACCATTATGCCCCTGGACGCGAAAAAAAAAGAAAAAGAATGGGGCTGTGTTGCTGCAAAGTTGGGCAAAACGGCGACAAATGTCGGCCAATCGTGGCTTTTGCCGACTTTGGGCGGCCACTGCGTCTGATCGGGGCTGTAGTCTTTGGGCCTTCCTCTCGCGTGCCTTTGCTGGGGTCAATCACGGTGTGCAGGCTGTGAGCCCGCCCCGCACTCTCGGCCAGCAAAGCGCCCGGCAGGTAGGCTGCTGCAGGTGAGGCGGGCGCCCCTGCACGGCGTGTTGCCTATCCTCCGGCCCGCGGGCGCACGGGGCCGAGACGCCGCGACCCTGCTCCGGCACTCTGTCTCCCTCGCACTCACGGGGCGTCCCGAAGACCGCACGGCGTGCGAGGGAGACAGAGCTACCGGGCACTGCTGGCTGCGTCGCACCGCGTCGCACCGCCCAACCTGTTGTTGGCCTGTTGCTCGCCCTCCGCGCCGCGACGACGCCGTCCTCGCCGTCCTCGCATCGACCCGGGGCGGCCGGGGCGGGCAGACGGCAGACGTCGCCGAGGGCTAAAGGCCGGTGGAGGCCGCCTCCAAGGGACTAGCCGGCCACCACAGCTGCACAGCTCACATCTGTGGCGTGCGAAAACCGACGGTCAGATATCGGGAGATGTGGTCCTGGCAACGCGGAGGCTAGTTTCACACGGAGAGAGGACGTAACAGGGCAGAGAGACGAGGGAACTCGATCGCCTCTGGCCAGATAGGGCTTCCCTAGCCCAGACCAAGAGCATTCCCTCAGGTTTCGGCTGTGGGCACGCAATAAGTTCAGGCCGCCATTAATGGGTCACCAGTCAGAAAAGGTTGAAAACCGCTGGTTTAGAGGGAAGTGGGGTGTCCTTCTGATTGCCCCGTCCACTCAGTTATCCGAAGTAAAACTGGTGACGTCTGTTTCCATTGCCGCCCCGCCGCCCTAACCAGTGTGCGTGGCGCGGGGCGGTGCGGGGCGGCGCAGCCTCATGTCCATCCTCGCCCCGCCGCGCTGCGCCGCGCCGCGCTGGAACCTAATCAAATTACGCGATTTGATTGCTAGCGTTACAGGCAGTGCGGCAATGTCCGGGTGGCGCAGGTCTTCTTACTGGGGCAGGTCGGCTCCCCGACTGCCTAAATTTGCCCTCTGACATTGAAATTTCACGATGATGAAATTGAATCTTTTGGGAAACTATAACAGAAACGAAATCAACTTCGTGAGCACGACCTCATCAAAGCGTGTTTTCATTTAATTGTATAATTTTCGCTACATTTACTTCGTTTTAGTTTAGGCTCCTTTGCCGTCGGACACAGCTTGAGTCACGTCGCACGACAACTTTTCCCTGATCCAGAAATCCGGCCAGCGAAGTAGGTTACACGCGACGCGGCTCCCTGCAGGCCGATTCCGAGCACTGCTCTCATCGCTCCGTCTCTCTCGCACTCACGGTGCGGCTCGAAGGGGTACGAGAGAGACAGAGAGACGAAGCTGGGTTCGGAGGCGGCCTGCTTCTCTTTCTCTCACGTTCGGCTCCGGCTACCACTCGGGCTACCAGCATGGGAGCGAGCAGCGAGTCCCGGCGCGGCGCGCTGCCTCCGCGTTGGCGCGGACGTCGCGGACGTCGTCGCCGTGGGGGTGGAATGTCTGCGGGTGGATTCACGGTGAGGGGACGCCGTGGAGTCCCGGCACGGGTCAGGCCTTCACCGCCCGACCCCGGCCCGACGGGCCCGACCTTGGGGGTCCCGATAGTCCGATATGGGTGGGAACCAAGGCGCGGGAAAACATGGAGGGCAGGTGGCGGGAGAGTGTCTGCGAGTGTAGGTCCGAGTGTGGGCGTGCGCGCGAGCGGGCGCGGCGCTGTTCGCCGTGTGGGCGATGGCGCACGCGCGTGGTGTGGCGGCGGGATGCGCCGCGCGTGACGTCACCCCACGATGCTGTACTACACTGCCCAATTTGGTTTTGTTTCAAATTTTTTAACCAGGGTGAATAAAATTATAACCGGGTCACTGAAAAAAATGAGTTGTCAATCCGATAGTATTTTGTTTCCTATCAAGAGACGCTCTCGGATAAGGTGAGGAGATTTCATTAAGGTGAGGACTGCAACCTCGGATTGAGAATTTTTTCCAATGTACGACTTGCTGCGGTGATGCCGCACTTTAGTGCGGTCCTCGGCTAAGCTATGCCTGTCTGTGCAGCACTGTAGCAGGGCCTAGCCTGGCTGGGCCACGGCCTGGCGAAGGAGGTTCATTTGGCTGAGCGATAGCGAAGCCCTTGCCGTGTTTGGGCGCTCCAAAAAGTGACTGGTCGTGAGTCTGTCTGTCCGTCTGTATGTAATCACTCACGTTTCTCAGCAACTACTGAACGAATAGTATCCAAATTTCACACCTGGTGTCTCCTAAACATCCTACAGGGGGAGTTTATCTCAGATTAACAATTATCATCGTTTGAAATATTCAAAACATCGTTTTGAACTAGGTAATTAGCGTGGTTAGGTTGGCAGCAGTGTCTGGCTGACCAATTTCTCATACCGGCTGCCGCGCTTGCAAGCCGTCTGCAAGACGGGACGGCACTTATGCAAATAAACAAACTAAAGAGCAAAGGGGTTCTCAAATAGGTTCTGAGATAGTTTTTTAACATTCTAGAATGATTGAAACCCTTCCGGAGTGTCAACAGAGGAAAATACGAAAACTGAATGTGAGAATGGTTTGCGTGTTTCGTTCCCCTCTCCCCCCTCCCCCCTCACAGGGGGAAACTTCCTTCAGGTCAGTGCACTGTGAGTGTAGTTGTGGATTGTAAATAGAATGTTTGCCTTTGTGTGCATCTACTGATTTTATTCTCTCTAATACTGCCCTTATTTTTAAATTTCATAGAAAATCTGATCAGGTAAATGCATGAATAACTTCTGTTGAAATTAGAAGACATGTTAATTGTCTTGGTTTTTCTCGGGAAATAACATTCTATTGCAATGCTGCAAGATAACATTAATATTCTAGTACTAAAATCTATTGATCCAAAGAATCCATAATTAGATGTAATTAGTGCAATTAATAATCCATATATTTAGTGCTAACAGATTTTGAACTGATATTGGGTTTAATGAGACGATTTAGGTTTTGAGCTGTGATTGACTTGGTAATTGGATTTAATGACACGATTCCTTTCACTTCACCAAAGCTTGTGTCCGACAACTGAAACTAAGTATTGGTAATGGTTTAAAAGCTGGCTCTCTGAATGCAAGCCCAATGTTAATACTATACTGTATTCTTTTACCCTCAAGATAAAATATCACGAGGCATGAATAAGGTAAATTATGTTGGCGTATTGAGCAACAAGTGGCGTCTGCATTTGACTTTATGAGACGATTCACTGAGTTTGACAAAACTTGTTCTCCGTCGAATGCTTCAGATCAGCCTGCCCTAAACTGAGTCACTTAATATAAACTATGATTACATATTCCAGTCTATATTGTCTAATTCACTGGTTTAAAATGAAAGAATGACAAAAGGCTTCTCAAATATAACTAATAAATTTGTAAATTCAGTAGTTTGAAGAAAAAGATGTATCGAATAGTGAGTCAATCAGACGAGTAGCTAAGTAAGCGATTCAATGGTGGCAATGGAATGTTACTCGACTGAAGGAATCTCATTGGTGTGGCATCAGGGTATTGGTGACGACAAAGAGTGATCCATGAAGACCAACCCAGACCCATTCTTTACCCATTATTGATCAATTTGATATCAATGTTTTTCAATCGAATCTCATATTGATTCTTGGAGTTTTTGAAGTGCTGATTATGAAGACCACTTCCATCTCTACTCCAGACTTATATTTTCATCTCAAATTAGGTCATTTCGGACCAAAATTTTCAGGTCGAGTTTTATATTGTTTCCTGCAGTGTTTAATGAGCTGAACTCAAAAATAACTTCCAAATTTTTCCCAGACTCTCCGCTTTACCCAATTTTGACCAAATTTGGACCAAAATTTTTGAATTGATTTTGATGTTGATCGCAACAGTTTTTTGTGTGCTGATAACGAAAATCACCTCTATTTCGACTCCAGACTTATATTTTCATCCCAAATCAGGTCATTTCGGACCAAAATTTTCAAATCAAGTTTTTTATTGTTTCCTGCAGTTTTTGGTGCGCTGAGCTCAAAAATGACTTCCAAACTCTTCCCAGACTCACGCTTTACCAAATTTTGACCAAATTTTGACCAAAATTTTTGTATTGATTTTGATGTCGATCCCAACAGTTTTTTGTGTGCTGATAACGAAAATCACCTCCATTTCGACTCCAGACTAATATTTTCATCCCAAATTAGGTCATTTTGGACCAAAATTTTCAAATCGAGTTTTATATTGTTTCGTGCAGTTTTTGGTGCGCTGAACTCAAAAATGACTTCCAAATTTTTCCCAAACTCACGCATTACCGAATTTTGACCAATTTTGGACCAAAATTTTTGTATTGATTTTGATGTTGATCCCAACAGTTTTTTGTGTGCTGATAACGAAAATCACCTCCATTTCGACTCCAGACTAATATTTTCATCCCAAATTAGGTCATTTTGGACCAAAATTTTCAAATCGAGTTTTATATTGTTTCGTGCAGTTTTTGGTGCGCTGAACTCAAAAATGACTTCCAAATTTTTCCCAAACTCACGCATTACCGAATTTTGACCAATTTTGGACCAAAATTTTGGAATCGAGTTTGACGTTGATCCCAACAGTTTTTTGTGTGCTGATAACGAAAATCACTTCCATTTATACCCCAGACCTACATTTCACTCAATATGAGCCCACAAGCTGCACATTTCTTAAGCAAAGTCCGAAGTGCACAAATTCGCATCGCTCAGCCACACTACGCGCCCACTAAACGGCGCGTACCCCTAGTTTACCAAATCGAATTTAAAAGACTTTCCGCGGAGCGCTGCCTGGGCCTGCCCTGCCTGCCCTGCCAGCCCTGCCGGGCCGCATTATTTTTAAGCGCCCCGCGTCGCGGACCGCTTTACCGGCCTGTCCCTTTGGCCCTCTCGGCGTGGCGTGGCGTGGCGTGGCGTGGCGTGGCGTGGCGTGGCGAGGCGCGGCCAACACGAGGAGCACGAGGAGCAGGCGGAGCACGGCCCCATCATGCCTCGCCGTCGTAACTCTAGCGTTTGCCCCCCCCCCCCCCCCCCCAAGGCCCTCATCCTCATGGCCCTGGCCTCTCTCTCTCTCTCTCTCTCTCTCTCTCTCTCTCTCTCTCTCTCTCTCTCTCTCTCGCCTCTCGCCGGGGCCGGTCGCTTCACCTCGGAAATGTAATGTGTGTATCCATAAAAACATGGAGGGTGGCCTCGCGCATGGGGGTGGGAGAGAGAGAGAGAGAGAGGGAGAGAGAGGAGGAGAGGGACAGAGGGACGCCAGGGTGCCTCTGCGTGCCGCCGCGTGCTACTCGCGTGCTACCCGCGCGTGACCCGCACGGCGTGCAGCGCGTACTGCGGCGGGCGCGAGTCAGACCGCCAGGCCGCCGCGCGGAGGGGTGGCGTCGTCGACGACGTCAGAGATGAGGGGCTGCCTGGAGTTTGGCGAGACGCATGAAGTACGCGCCGCTTTGTCGCTCTCAAACTAAGCGGCCAGGTTCTGTCTGTTCCGCCAACGAAGGTGAGGCTGGGAGGATGATCGTTATTGTTACCACACACATTGCACCGCGAACAATGATTCTTTAGAAGGTCTTTGTTCCAGCCAGGGATGCGTGTTGCGGCTGGTGCTGCAGGCCGGCCCGCTCTGAGATGCCGCGTCCGTCCGCGCTCCCCCTCGCTTCCCCAGGATTGTTCTGTCATAACTTACTGCCCTTCGAGCCGTGGGAGGTGTCCCCCCCCCCTCCCCCCCGGACCCGCATCTCTGCGGGTCGCACTCCCCGCCCCGCCTCGCACCCTTTTTCGCGTGTGATTCCCACACGCCCGGCCCACTACCAAATTGTTACAAAATCTGGCCGGTGATTATCACACTGTGTGTGTGTGTGCGTGTGGCTGGGTATAACGAAGACATGGATAGGTGACAGATGCCCAAGTTCCCGGATAGCCGGTCGCTGTTGACCAAACTGCGACTGGAGTGGGGAGGGGTGGGGTGGGGTGGGGCGAGGCGGCGGGGGGCGTTGACCCGCCCGACTATGCCGTGCCCGTCTGCCCCGGCCTGCCCCCCGCCGCGACGCCGTCCTTCGCCAGCGGCCCCAGAAAGTCGAGAAGAAAAGTACACATTTCGCCAAGACAGCCAAAGAAGGCTAAGAGAGATAGCCGCCCCATCGATTCTGCCCTCCGTGTCAGAAACCGCGCGCCAACTCCGAAATGGCGTCTAGTTTGCGGAGTTTCGTTCGCTCTGTCTCTCTCGCTCCCCTGCGGAAGGGCCGGTGGGTGCGAGAGAGACAGAAGCTTCCGCTCCGCGTTCGTTATTAGCAGCAGTGGCTGCACGGCGATACGGCAGGGGTCACGCTGTCTGTATCAGTACCGCATCCTGGTTTACATCGCACCCACACACACACGCACACTCACACGCGCGTGCACGCGCACACGCACATGCAGGCCCTCCTTCACACCGGGCTGCTCGGTGCCCATTGGTCCGTGTCGCGGGGTGCCTGCACTGCCGGCGCGGTGGGGCGGCGCGGGGCGGGGAGCGCGCGCCCGCGACCACACGACGGTCTGTCCTCTTTTTACTGTTATTATTAAGATATTAAAATATGTACGCGGGGGCATGAAAAAATTAGCAGAGTCATATCGGTGTAAAGTGCGTAGTGCGGCGTCATCGCCTCGCACAAGCGCACGCAGCATCCCGGGAAAGGAGCGCACGAAAAAAATTTGCATTCGACGCCAGACGCAGAGAGAGACAGACGGCGCTCGCAGCGGGGTGGACGGAGACAGACAGAGCCGACAATGAGCGGAAGCGAGGCGGGCCGGATTGCAGCCGCGCCACTTCCTGCGTCTGCGGAGAAAGGCCTTCATTACCGCGGCACCGCGGCAGTGCGACAAAGAGAGACCAAAAGCAAAAGCAACCCCCGCGCGTGCTGCGTGCGTCACCTGACGCTCCGTCTCTCTCGTGGGGCGTCCCACCCTCGCACAGTGGGCCAGAAGACCGGTGGAGGCGGCCAAAATTCTAGACGCGTTTTGAGCTCCAGACTCGGTAAATGGGACTCTAACTGGACGTGTGACCCCACCAATGGATTGCTCTCCAAACGAGGAATCCATTGGTGGGGTCACAAGGTCGGTTCGAGTCCCATTTACCGAGTCTGGAGCTCAAAACGCGTCTAGAATTTTGGCCGCCTCCACCGGTCTTCTGGCCCACTGTGCCTCGGTCCCACCCCTATGGGTGCGAGAGAGGACGGCAGAGTGGCGCAGTGAGTGGAGCACGCACGTGAACATGAAAGGCCGGAGGGAAGTCCCGGAGCGTGGACCAAGGCCACCAAGGCCGTCCCATTGACGGGCTTCGCGTTCCTGCTTTGTCGTCGTGCAGGCATGCCTGGCGGCCCGGCCCGGCCCGGCCGTGCAAAAACCACTTCACTCTCGCTGGTTATCTTGTCCTGTCCACCTGGAGCACACACTGGCACGGCGTCGGCGCGGCGTCGGCGCACGCACACCCCTGGCCGGCACCTTGCCCGAGGGGAGGACTTGTTGATCCCGGCGCGCGCCCACGCGCTAGAGAGAGAGAGAGAGAGAGAGAGAGAGAGAGAGAGAGAGAGAGAGAGAGAGAGAGAGAGAGAGAGAGAGAGAGGGAGAGAGAGGGAGACAGCCAGGGGGTGCGCGCCGCTGGCAGTGCGAAAGAGACGGCACTGTAGGTAATTATCTCGCCCCCATGTGCTCCAGCCGCCCCAGCCGCTCCAGCGCTATCACCCTCCAGCACGCTCCGAGGCATTGTCTGCCTCTGTCTGTAGGCAGAATTCACGAGGGTAACCCTGAACGCCAAACCCCGAACCCCGGTGCGGTGAATAGCTGGAGCTGCCTGACAGCTCTTGTCTTGGCAGGGACGGCAAACTTAATGCAGGAGTGCGTTAACTTTATTTTACTTGTTCTCAATATTTCTTCCTTCTTCCGTGGCAGTTTCGGTCCATTTTTCGAACGGCAATGAACACTGGGACTGGTGTCGGTGTGATGTGGGTGTGCGCCATCAAACCGGCACGGTAAATTCAGTGGCGAAAAGTATTGGAACAGTGTCCCGAGGCAGAGGGCATACCATGACCCCTCCCCTCCCCCTCCCCCTACCCTCCCCCATCCCGCGCGCTTTCCTGTCCCATCTTTCATGACGAATGGTCATCCCCTCTCCAGTGGCGAAGAGGGGGGGGGACCCCCGCGAGTCATCCAAGCTGCATGTCACCCAGCAGTCCGATTCCGAACCGTGGCGGAGTCACTCTGTCTCTCTCGCACTCATGGGGCGTCCCGCCGGGGTGCGAGAGAGACAGCGAGGCACTGTTTGGGACGACGGACGGCGAAGATCCCCGCCGCGGCGGCCTGGCCCAAGGCCTGGCCGTGGCTCCCGGTGGCACGGCACGGCGTGCGTCAAGTCATCACCGGCTCCGCGGGAGGCGCTGTGCTGCGCTGTGCTGCGCGGTGACGCCGCCGACGACGCGCGCTTCTCGTCAACAAGTGACTCGCGGCCTACGACCCTACGACGTCCTGGAAGCAGAAGGCCCGGCCGCGGATCCGACGTCGACGGCTATTCGGACGCGGCAGGAATTCCTGGGAGTTCCCCGTTGTGCCCGGCCCTGGCGGCCCTGGCGGCCCCGGCCAAGGGTGCGAAAGGGCCGGGCCTTTGATGTGAACAATAAAAGCCCGGAACAGGCAACAGGCGGCAGGGCGCGGCAGGGCGAGGCGTGGACCAGCATACAGCATCCGCGCCACCGTGGCGCGGTAGGGGCTGCCGAGTCCTTGCCGACAACTTGACGACGCCCGCCCGCTGCCTGCTCGCCAAGACGAAGTGCACCGCGATGCAGTACAGTGGCGTGGCCAGGCGCGCGTCGAGGTCAAGAGGAGCGTGTCCCCGCCCCGCGCGAGGCCCGCAGGCCCGCGGATGCGCGGAAGGAGCCCCCGCGACATGGCAGCACCACGCCGTCCTCGCCGGCGAGTCGGGCGGCAGGCGAGTCGCAGCCCAGCCGAGGAGCTGACGGCGAGCTGACGGCGTGCTGACGGCGAGCAGACGGCCAGCTCACGGGCAGCGCGGCGCGCGGACGCCCCCCTCCAGCCATCATCCCATCGCTTCCAATTGAGGCGGCCATCACGACCACTTGTGCCAATCAAGACTCGTTAACCTCCCCGGCCGTGCCCACCCCGCCCCGCCCCGCCCAACCGCGCCCCGCGAGCCAGGGCCCCGCGCCCCACCCGCCCCGCCCCGCCCCGGTTATCCCGTCAATTGAGAGGCTGAGGGGCGCGGGGGCCAGGGGGCGGCGGCGTCCAAAGGCATGCGGTAGGCTGTGGGTCGCAGCGACGCCTCGCCGCTTGCCTCGCCGGCCCGGGTCGCGTAGAGGATGGAGGCCATCATGGCGTGCCAGAGGCCCGGCCGGCCTGGCCGTCGGACGGGCTGTGCCCTGGCGGCCCTGGCGGCCCTGGCTGCCCTGGCTTGCCAAGCCGCCGCCACTGGCCTCCACTGGCAGCCACGTCGGCAAGGGGTAGGGAAGGGAGGGCGGCCCGGACGGACCAGACGGCGGCACGGCACAGCAGACCGCCGTGGAGGACAGGGGCAGGCAGGACCAGCAGGACCAGCAGGACCAGGATGGCGGCTGCATCGCCCGCCCTCCCCTCGCCGAGCAGCCTTTACGTCACCTAAGGGCTTTCTTTCTCGCGCTCCCCCGCGACCGGCCGCGACGCCTCCAGAGTGTGACAGAGACATAGGGGGACGAAACATGCTCCACCTGACACGCGGACTACCTGTACTTTTCCGGACGAGACGTAAACGCCTCTGTCAATATTGTTTAAACAAGGCAGTAGAACACTGTATTATGTCACTGCAGAACTGGAAACTATGTTCGAATAATCTGACGCGGAAGGGAAGAGACAAAATAAATTGTTTAGGTTGTAATGGAAGAGTCTCCATGCCAAAAATATATTCTCGTCTTTCGCCAGGATGGTTGGAAAAGGCATTTTACAAGAATACGCTGGTAACTTTCCTGTGGCACATGTTTAAGTGAACCGCGCATTCGGTGGCACCCTCGTCATTCTAGCCAACCCTTGCAAAATTGATGATCACATTGCTGAAACATCACGGTGCTGGATCAGCAAATTCCCATGAAATAAAACAAAAATTATCAATTGACCATCTTTATGATATGTTTGGATAAGCAAGAAAAGACTATGCATTCATTGTTTTTACTGTTTTATGTTATAGTGCTGTCAGCCTGCTTGTCATTCTGCCGTCTGGTAACCATGGCAACATCATACAAACATAAACTAAAACTAGGTTATGTTCATCTGTTTATTGATCCAGTTAAAAGACACTTGACGTTAAATATGCCTATTCATGGACTTCTTTTTACTGAAAAGGACTCCTTTTTAAAAATATATTGTCGAGCAACACAATGAGGCTATTGTCATCGTGTTTGCGTTCGTGGATATCTTAATGTCTTAGCTGTGCAACTAGTGATCTGTGCTGGAGTGCCTTACAGTATACTTATTGGAATTATGGAGAACTACACTGTGACAGGACACATAGGTGAAGGAGCTCACGGGTTAGTTTTGAGAGGGAAGCACCTACCCACTGGACGAGAAGTAGCTTTGAAGAAAGTAAAGGTTAGACGTTTAGAGGATGGCATTCCAATCAGCATCCTACGAGAAAGCAAAATCCTCCAAACTGTGGATTGTCGCTATGTAAGAAAACTGATCCCTTGTGAAAAAGGTTTTAGCTAATGCAAATTTTTAATCATTTTTTTTTTGCTTGTTTTGTAGGTAGTGAAACTTCTGGACTTTTTTCCTCAAGGCTTGGGCTTTGTATTGGTGTTTGAGATGATGCCATCAGGCCTGTGGGAAATGCTTCATGACATAGACAATCCGATTACACCTGCACAAGGGAAAAGCTACATGAGAATGCTATTAATGGGACTCAACTATCTGCACAACCACCACATTATGCACAGGGTAAATATTTCTGTTCTACTTTTTGTTGCAAGGAATCAAATCTTATTTAATAAAAATCGGCCCAACAGGACTTGAAGCCAGCAAATTTATTAATTAGCTTCGAAGGAGAGCTAAAGATTGCGGATTTGGGACAAGCAAGATTAGTTTGGACAGACACAAAGGGAGAGTCCAGACCCTACACCCATCAGGTTGCAACCCGCTGGTACAGGGCTCCTGAACTACTGTACGGTGCAAGATTCTATTCTAAAGCTGTTGATCTTTGGGCTGTTGGCTGCATTTTAGCAGAGGTCATCATGAAAAGCCCCATTTTCCCAGTAAGCTGACATTTTAATATAAAACCTCAGTTTTCTTATGTCTTTGGGTAGTTACAGTAAAAAGTGAAGGTTGTTTTATTTTTCAGTAACATAATTTATTTTCCGTTTTCAGGGTGAGACAGATATTGAACAATTGGCTATGGTCATAAGTAGCCTCGGAACACCAACAGAAGATAATTGGCCTGGCTTAACATCACTGCCCGATTATAACAAAATAACATTCCCTGAGTCACGTAGAGTGCCTTGGGAAACACTAGTACCTGACAGCCCCCCTGAAGCTTTAAGTCTTATTCAATGCTTCTTATTATATGATTCTGATAAAAGAATATCAGCTCAGGAGGTATGGATAAACTGCTGAATAAATTAGTAAGTGACAAAATTATCCCCAAAAATAATTTTTTTTAATGTCTTTCAGGCTTTGGGACACTCATATTTTTTTACACCACCACTTGCATGTCCTCTAGCTGAAATGCCTAAACCAAAAGACGGTCACCGCAACAAGTTCATAGGTAAACCTTAACAATTAAAAATCAGGACATCTTGTTTCTACTGACTTTCTTCTATAACAATGCATTTTATTACAGACAAAGAAGTGAGAGCGGATGTACCGATAGATGAATTATTTAAAGATCTTGCAGATTTTGTACCATGACAAAACAGAGTCTTAACTGAATAAGACCTTCATTTAACACAACAATTAATTAGGATAACAATCCCCTCAGCATTCCCCTAGATGTGGTATAAGCACTTGTTTGCTAAAAGAGTATCACAATGCATTCAAACAATAGTGTAACCATTTCTTGTATGCTATGCTATCTTTGTAAAAATACTATGATCACATTTATACATTTCAAAATGTACCTAAAACCTATTTCATTTTTATATTGAAAATTCATTACATTTTAAAAGAAATTAAAACCAAACAAGATTTTTGGTCAATAGAATTTTTTTTTTCATTTTTACAAACAACATAAGACCAATCAAAATAGATAAAATTCACATACAATGTACAAGTCTACTGATTAAACAGCTGGGCATATAATACTCCTAGGCTTTCAATGTTGGCTAACATAATTAATCGCAAGGTTTCTGTGTATTGGGGTCCTGGAAAATCTTGAGTTGAGTCTCTCCACACATTGCCATGTGCATCTGATGCAAAGAGATCAGGAGCAGGGACGTGGTCGCGCATGTAGTTCCAAACACAGTCACGCAAAATCTGTACAACCTGAAAAATATTGTAAGGGATGTGCTTTTAACCAATAGTTAGAGAGACACAAGAAAGAAGTTGTGCGGAGTGTGTCTTACCTCTGGTGGTTTTAAATGGGGGATGACATCTCTCAAGCTGGACAAGGGACTCGGAAGTAACTGGCCTAACGCAAGTAAACTGAGCAGTCTAACTGTTGTTGGTAACAATGATGAGTCTCTGTGTTGACTGCAAGAACCCCACTGAGCAATCAATGTTGCAGTAACTGCTCGCAGAAGAACTGAGCAATAACATAAAGCGGGCCTGTGCAAAGCGATGAACCAGAGGATCTCCCACATTATTGGTGTTTCTTCCAGTTTCCGTCTGATGAAACAGTCTCTCTCCACGGTAGCCTGGAAAAATTAAGTTGAAAAGTTAAAAATAAAAATAAACTCTGATCTTAAAAAATTATTGCTTCTTAGAGTACATACTTTACACCCATCTTCATCGGGCCATGGTAAACCATTGTACATGACATCAGGTGATATTAGTTCCACTAGGAGTAAAGAGACAGAAATCACAGTGCTTAAGGAAAGAGTAGCCGCGCCCGGCTCCATAGCACTAGGGTCCAGAATTGCATTAGAAACACAACAAGATCTGATGGCATTCAATAATAACTGAGTATTTCTATGAATTAATGATGGTGGGGTGGTATTTTTCTTCTTTAATGCTCGAAGGCCAGATCCTATAACACCAGCATGAAAAACTGATGAATGCCTTTGAGCTAAAACCCAACTAAGACCCTGCCAGAAAAAAAGAGAAAGAACGGGGAAAATTAAAAACATTGTTGGCCTTAAAGTTCCTTTCAGTGGGAGATTCATTGCCATCTCCACAGAAATTAAGGATTCCAATCATAATACAAACAAACCTGCTTCAGATTTTCTTCCATTATTCTTAAATCCGTTTCCTCAGCTGTCAATGTTTCCTCATTTACAAGATCATTTGCACCAAAGAGATGAGTTGGGCCATGAAATAGAGACAATTCCAAAAGTGTCCTCAAGGCAAGAGCTCTAGCACCGGAAGATCTCAGGGAAAGCCTTGAAAGAAGCTTGCATGCTAACACACAACCTTCAAATCCTTTGCTATCATCCTCTGAAAAAAAGACAAAATAATAAAAATAAGACAAGTTAAAGTTAAAACTAAACATATAAAAAATGCAAAATTAACAAGGGGGGGAAATGAAGTAAAACAAACCGTTTTCTATACACATGAAGAAGTATGCAACAGTTGAATGAGCCAGTCTCAAGGCATCTTGCATACTGGGAGGTGTAACAGAAGTTGGATTTTCACCAGGCTCTTGGACAAGAGCCAGAACTAATGTTTCTGAGACAGCATGGGCCAGATCAGGATCAACACTAGAGCCCAAGGCAGAACAAGCCGTTCCTATTGTTCCATACACTGCTTTAAGAACTGGTTGGCTGTGGTTACGTAGCTTTCCAGATCTCTCCCACCTAAAATTTAAAAATTAAGTTAGAGAAGAAGAAAATCAAACAGATTCCCATACATTGCAAACCAAAACAAACTAACCTTAACAATGTAGACAAATTTTTCCAAACATCTCTGGCAGATGGTTTATCATCTTTATTGTGAAGAGCTTGTTCAAGACCCAGCTGCAAAACATTGGAGTGCTCCATGGGAAGACTAGTTCTGTTGGGTTTCTTGGCACTGCCATTGGTACTGGCCTGGTTTTCTAAGAGCTTAGCTATTACACTCAAGTGATTTTCAGTTTTGGCATTAACTAAAACATATGCAATGGCATAAGGAAAAACACTTGGACTATGAAGGCCTGCAAATTAAGAGAGCAATGAAAAGCAATTAAAATAAGAACAGATGCAACATTTCAAAATAAATGCGACAAATAGATGCAAATTTTACCCAGAAATCCTATAAGTCGGAGTGCAGTTTGCACTCTTACTCTCAATGGGCTAAGTAATAAAGGGAGAACAATTTTTAGTTCTTCACGGAATGAGCCCAGGCAAGGAATCAATCCCTCAGTACGGTGCAGCAAAAGAGAAAGCTCTTGAAGAAACAATTCTGAAAACAAAAAAATAATTAAATGAATATTAAAGGACTGTTTTGAACGAGCTAGACATTGTTATTTTAGTGTGCAATTTAAATACACACCTAGAAACTCTTGTCCATTTTTTTGCACCACAATCTCTTCTGGGGTTGTTGGAAGCAGGTTTGGAGATGGCGGAGCAGCACAGTCCAGAACCAATGATAAAATAGTAGGTGCACCAGTTGGGCAGCGAAGAACTAGGTGAACTAAAAGATCCTGAAAAGCTTCTCGTCCTCCGTAGTATGATAGCCAATCAGCAGACTGTTCAGCCAGCTGACTCAGAACTTTTGGAGTCACTGTAATAAAAAAAATTGGTTTATAAAAAGAACACAATAATTTATTAACAAAGAAGAAGTAAGGAATCTTACATGTGTGTAGTACGTCCATACTGAGTGAGCGCAGTAGTGTTGTTGACATGGATGCTAGTTGAAGAAGGAACGGGACAGTAGAGTTCTGCTGGTGAGTGGTAACTGGGTCTGTCACTTTTGGTCTCTCAAGACTCCACTGATGAAAAATGAGACAAACAGGTGAGATAAAAGAAAAATTCATTGCCATACAATTATCAAAAATGCTTGCTTGAAAATTGTTATACCTGAAATTGTTGGAGGAGAGCCCGTCTCATGTCACATGAGTGGCTTCCAGCCAAATAACCCAATATCTGGACAACTGAATTAAGTTTTGGAGCTTTGGGTCCTTGTTGATTGCTGCAGAAATCTTTCAAACCAGCTGCCAACACCCTTGTCATCACAGTGCGTGGGAAACAACTGCCCACATGCGCAACAACCCAATCAAAGTGAGGGCTATGGGTAACACATGTGTCTGCACAACAAAGAGAATAAATATTAATTTTGTAAAGTACAAAAGAATAGAAATTGCAACAGGATAAGAAATACTACCTAAAAGAGCATTTATGCATGATTCAGTATCAAAGTCCATGAGACATGAAAGACACTGGGTGGTGATATCAATAAGGCTTCTAGTTGCTCTGCATGACATCCAAAGCTGAAGAGACTGACTCAAAACACCAGAATGTGTAGCTCTTCCTGCGAACCGGCTTGAAATTTCTCCTGATGGATTCAATGAAATACAGAAATGGATATACTTAGAAAAATGTAATAAAAATAAAAATGTTTTTGAGAAGATATGTTCTGACCTAGAAGCTGAAGAGACCATTTGCTGATGATGGGAGCCCATGCTTCAGGAGAGCTGCTGACAAAATCACACAGAACATTGTGCACCTCTGCGACAATGGATTCTTCTTGTGCAGACAACTCAATGTCAGTATCCTTAGAGCCCCTCTTAATAGCAATCTGCAAAAGTATTTTTTATTGGTACAAGTTTAATGGCTAAAAGTAGTAGGAAGGCACAAATTCCTGAAAATACCTCAACATTTTCAATGTATCGGCCAACAACTTCATCAAAGAGGGAACAAAAGTACTCTAGCACAGCCTCTCGAGATGCAGGCAGAGTTTTAAGTAGAGACAATGCTACACGAGCAAGCCCAATATCCAAATGACTTCTTCGAGTGTTTCTAGTAGCTCCAGTGATGAAAGCACGTAAGTCAGCCATAAGGTCTGAACCCACTATTCTGGCACCGGAGGGATTCATTTTGAAGATGGGCTGAAAAAAGGAGAAAGTATCATAAGTATTTGTTGAATGTAATGCCTGAGTAATCCTGTGCAGAAAAACAAATGTCAAACTATGTAAAACATAACCTACATAAAGTGACTTATTCATTCAAAATTCTCACTTAAAAAATTGTATGAAAACAATCGAAATTAAAAAATGCTGCCTGATTCAAAATAGATCCAAAAGAAACGATATAAATCCAGAGAAAGCTTCCTTCGTTAAAATTATTATAAGTCTCCATGATCCAAACATAAACACAACGTACCTTTAACCTCCAAGGTAAGCAGTGGCAGCTGTCAGCAGCTGATAATTACGACAATGCGGTGAAGTTAGAGCTACTGACAAACCGGTAGGAATGATTGAGACTACATCGCTCCATTCAGATACTTAAATCAGTGATAGCTTAAGAGAAAATGTGTATATGACGAAATAAAAGCAGCCGCTGTTTGCCCCAGGGAGGTGTCGCGGCTCGCCGCTCCTTCTCTTTCTGCCGTCTGCTAGTGTAGGTGCCGGCGCGGGAGTGGGCTCGGGGGAGATACTGGATCGGGGAACGACCGTCGAGGCTGGGCCAGCGCGGGTGCATCGCCACTCATCTACTGCGACCAAATAAACACTGAGAGCTGTTTTCAACGAACTGCTTTATTGATTGCGACACGATGACATAGTTTTATTCGACCAGGTCCTCGCCGTAGTGATGCGAGAGCACGTTGACGATGCGTCGCACAGGATCGATGCAGAGGAAAGCCACGTCCTGAGGGTGCTCGGGGTTCAGCGGCAGGATGGGCTCGCCGTCCTCGTCCTTGGCCACGACCTTGAGCACCACGGAGCGCACCACCACGATGCCGTCGGGGTCCTTCTCCACGCTGTCGACAAGAAAGCAGGTCATGACGGGCAGCGGGCGCGGCGCTGGTAGGGAAGGGGGCGACTGGCGTGCCTGACGAGGTGCTTGTAGATGGCGCGCGCCGTGTCGATGTACGGCGTCAGCGTGTCCTCGTACTGGCACCACTTGCCGCCCACTACCAGCAGCCGCAGCAGCTGCACCAGGAACTCGGCGCGCTCCCCCGCGGTGAACACGTCCCAGTCCTCGTCCTCCTCGTCCACCAGGATCTGCGGGCAGGGAAGGGTGAGGACTCTAGGGTGAGGCCGCGCCGCGAGGCCGGGCGATACCCCGCGCCGCAGAGGCTGCCGGCCCGGCGATACCCCACGCTGGCAGCGCCTGCAGCGCCGGCCTGGCCGTCTGGCCGACGTAGAGCCTCGACGCGACGCACCCCAGCGGTCAGACGGGAACCACGGGAACCGGGATCGTGCGGGCAACAAGTTAGACGGAAACTTATCGGAAGTCGATTCGATAATCGGGTGCTGGCCAGAGACGCCGCACTGCGGCCTGGGCACTGGGCGGGCTCCCCAAACTATCTCCGCTCGCAGAAACGACCCAGTGGACATTCTGATCCCGAATTCTGTTTCAGAAGTCGAACACCGAGGCCGAGCAAATCAACCATCAGTTACATGCGAAGCGAAACTCCGCCCCGTGCGCGTTCTAGGCCGGAGAGTTGAGGGTCTGCGCATGGAGCGACAGGGCATACTTAAGCCACCGGTGGCGTGGCTGTGGCTACTGCGGTTCCTCGCTGCTCACCCTGCGGAGGCGGTCGTTGATGACGATGTCGCCGACCTGCGTCTCGGCGCACGGCGTGATGAGGTCCTCCCCCCGCACCACGCCCACCTTGGCCAGGCGGCGGAACAGCGCCGTGGACGTGAGCGAGCAGGGCACTCGCTGGACGGCCACCTCGTGCGCCGCGCCTATGGGGCGGCAAGGACGTCAAGGACAGCGACAGACGCGTCGAGATTCAATTAGTTGTCGGTTTTGTTCCGAGACTCACGCGCTTTTCCGGCCGGGAAGGAGCGGAGCGTGGAGACGACGTGGGGGTCCCCGAAGAAAGCCTGGAGGGATATAAAGCTTTCATGAACAGTCTGAACAGTGCGGCAGCGCGGCCCCATGGCGGCGAATGGCGCCGCGCGGAGGCAAAGTCAAGCGCAGTCAAGCGCCGCTGCGTACCCGGGCGAGGTCCTCCTTTTGGTAGACTTGAAAGGCCTCGTTGAAGGAGTAGCGCTGCGCCCGGAGGTAGCCTTTCATGGACCTGGGCATTCAAGTGGCGCGCTGAAAGCGGCTGAAAGCAGAGCCCGCCCGCTTACCCTACCCCAGGCTCACCCCGTTCTCACCCCCACTTACCACTTTTTCAAGAGGCCATCAATCGAGGGCTCGCTCAGCACGCAGTCCGTCTTGGTGTCCAGACAGACGAAGTGGAAGGGCGCGGCCGTGGCCGGCGTGGCCGCCGTAGCCGTCATACTTGCTGTATATTTGCGCTTACGGCAAGTTACGCTGCGTCGCGCTGCTTTGACACCGTCACCAAGGCGACGCGAAGGACGCCGCCGTCGCCATGGCGACCAGGCCGCTCCGCGGCTCGGATGGCTCGCTTGGTGGCGGGAAAGCCTGGCGATAGGGGCTAACTTCGCTTCACGCGCCGCAGTGCGTGTAGCAGATGGGCGGCCAATCACGAGCAGCGTCGCTCTGTCTCTCTCGCACCCCTGTGGACACACCCCATGCGAGACAGAGCGCGGCGACCACCACGCGGACGCTGCAGGCTGCCGTCCCCACAATGCACGGCGATACGATACACCGGCATCACGGCCTCGAATTTTGCACACCGCCGGGCCCATACAGCGCGGAGTCCAGTGTGGTGGCGTGGGCGGCGGGGCGGGGAGGCATGGCCGGCCGGGGTGCGAGACGCCGAGCCGGGCTGCGGCGCTGGCCCCGCTGGCCGCGCGGTGGTGGAGGCAGCCCTCTCCAGCGGCGCGGAGCCGGAGCCGCTCAGTCTTGTACGCGCCCTTCCCCTGCGAGCTAGGCACCCCGCCGGCTGCCGACGCACACCGCCGACGCACGCGGCGGACGCACGCGTGTTGAACGCACCCATGGTGAACGCACCCATGGTGAACGCACCCATGGTGAACGCACGCGACGATGAACGCGTGGTTCACGCTAGTGGTGAACGCACGCAGTAAACGCACGCAGTAAACGCACACGGTGAACGTACAGCCTGCTATCGCACGCGTGGTGAACGCGTGGTGAATGTACCCATGGTGAACGCACGCGACGACGAACGCGTGGTTAACGCTAGTGGTGAACGCACGCAGTAAACGCATGTGGTGAACGTACAGGCGGTGAAGGAACGCGAGGTGAACGCACGTGGATACACGGCGCGATGCAGCACAAAGTGCCCTAGCACCGCGGGGACCAAGGTTCCTCCGGGAAAAATGAGGTGAGTCCTTCGCTGTAGTAAGGAATACCAAATGTAAACAAAAGCCCCGTGTTCAATGTGTAACGACGAGACTGTAGGTTCGAACTGTTCACACTGTTTCCAAAAAGAGTACGCTTCTGTTAGTCTGCGAACAAAAACCACCACAAATCAAAACAAAACACTTCAGGGAAGGAATGAATGAGGAGCGTACCTGAACTCGGCCCATTCATTCTCAACAAGACGCATCGTGAACCTCCACCTCCATTTCTCTCTTTCTCTCGGTAATTGTTCCCTAACGACGTGCGTGGCCGCGGCGCTGACCAGACCGCGCCTCGCCACACCTGGTTCTGGTGCTGGTCCACTACAAGTAGGCCTCAACTGTCGTTAGCCGGCCGGCATACCCCAGCATCCGGCTGTACATTGTTTTGCTGATGGAGTGCCTCCAGTCGCGCTTGGTTGTGTCACATAGCATCGCAGATCCTCGAGTGGGTTTAGAACGGGAGCCTTTTTTCCTCCACCTCGACTCAATAACGAGAGATTAAAGAAGACAATAGAGGCAAATTTGACGAAGCAAGCACTGAAACGAACCTATTTTCCGCTGTAACCTTATGATAAGAATGAATACGGTAATTCTTTGTCTATGCCCCCACCATCTGCCATGTTTTCACAAGTTTCGTTTTTCATAAGTTTTGCTGATGAGGGAGATGCTTATAGTATTTCGATGCCTTTCCCTCCCGTCGTTCGGTTCGATTCAAACCCCTGGCGCCAAACAGCCCGCTCCACTGGAGAAGAGGAGGGGGCTGCTGTCATGAGATAAAGGTGGTGATGCCATCCAGGGCCACCCAGCGCCGCCGAGGGCCGCCGAGGGCCCTTGCAGTAATTAACCAAGTCGATGGTCCGTGAGGGTGCGGCGCGGCCCCGGCCGCGAGTACAGCCTGCGAGTCCAAAGAGTGGCGAGACGCGGTGCCCCGCGGCCGCTCCGAGAGTGCCAAGTGTAAGCCGTGCTGCGGCGCCACTGCGGCCCCACGGGCCGGGGGCCGGGGGCTCGCCTGGCCCTAGCTTAGGGTGCCCCGGGGGGTCGGTGGGCAATCCCAATCCCATCCGGGGAAATTGCATGCCAAGTATTGGAAGTACAAAGGCAGCCGCAGGCAGCGCGAGTGCCGGTTGGGCCGCGGAAGGCCGGCCGAGACCACGGCGATGAGGTTTGAGCTTCAGGACGCCCGCCCACGTTATGGGCCCCGGAGAGTCCTGAATCCCGACTCAGCCACGGTGGTACCAACAGGTTCCCCGTCCGAAGGGTAATCCCTCGGCACCACCCGTGGGTGTTTGGATCGAACCCCATTTGACGGACGTCGAGATCAAACCGCGCTGGCGGGGCCTGCTCCGCGGCGAGAGGGTGTTGATAGTCGATTAGTCGATAGGCTGGCCAAATGGGGTTTCTTCTGAGGGGCCTTAATCAATGCCGTCGCCCGCGGTAAAGCAGCCAAGCGGCGGAGGCAGTACAGTCGCCCAAAGCGGTTCGTAATGAAAGAGGCGAGGCGGGTGGCTGCGGGGTGATACAGTCCGGGGCGAGAGCGAGAAAGAGGCGGTGGGTGGGGGGTGAGTTGGGGGGGGGGGGCTTACCGGGGAGTCCCGGCGCCCCGGCCCCAGAGTATCGGGTAACAGCGCAGCATAACAACGTTCGCATACCTACACATATTCAGGGGGTTGGTATTCCTTGAACCTCCCCTGAGACCCTCCCAGCCACCATTGACACAAGTCGATGCATCCAGGTCCGAGGAGCGAGCGCGGGCAGGCCCTGGGCAAGCCCTGAGGCAACCGTCCTACGTCAGTCCGTCAGACCGTCCCCGTCAGCCCTGGCCAGTCCGTCAGTCCGTCTCCGAGGAGCGGGCAGGGAGGGGGCGGCCCCGCTGTCGCCTTCTTCATCCCGTTATGCATGAAGCCCTGCTTGAGCCTTGCCCTGCCGCCCTGCAGCCCGAGAGTCGTTTCGGTCGCTCTGTCTCTCCACCTGTACCCCATGAGTGCGAGAGGGACAGAGCGAACCGCCACCGCACCCCCCGCTCCGCCACCTGTTTTGGGCGGCAGGAAAAAACGCCTGTTTTTGCGCCTCTTTTAATCGAATTGTTGATGGCTTTGCGTTTCTTCTCCCCCTTCTCTTTTCCCGCCGAGGACGCCGCGTGTGTGCGGGCCGCATTAACGCGCCAACAAAGTTCCTCCTGTTTACTTTCACTGCCGTCCCGCTCGCCAAGGGCAGGAATCGAGTAGTGTGGGCGCGAAGCGGCGCCACGCAAAGTCTTCCTTCTAGCCTCGCAGCATAAGGCGGCCGCGTGTGTTTCCTTGTCGGTAAATTTCTGATAAAGTCATAAGCACACAGTCCCTTGTTTGTAAAAAGATATTTAAAAAATCATCATGTTAAAAAAAGGGATCTGGTCGGTGTGAATGTAATGGGTAGGCTGGGTTGTTTCATCGTTCCCGCTCTTCGTGTACTTCTCGTCCAGCAACGCTCATCGGGTATGGAAATTTAAAAATGATGGCGGCGCCCGAGGTGGCGCCAGCAGAGCAGCAAGTGATTTCACGGTTCCCCGTCCCCGCCAGAAACTCCTCCTTTTAGTACACGCGCCGCTGCGATTTTTTCCCTTATTAAAAAAAGGGAGAAAACAAAAAGCGAAAACAACGCGACGCCATTTCATTATTATTTTTCACATTACTTGGCATTTCATTTGTGTCCTCTTTCCGCCGCCGCCGGCAAGTGCTAATAATGTGATGTTGATGTGGAAGATTAAAACGCAGCGCCGCGCCGGCCAACGAAACGGCCTTCGCCTCGTCGGATCCGCAGGCCGCAGCGCCCGAGGCGCGTTTCATACGGCGAATTATTTCCCGCCAAGCCGCGCCACCCGACGGCCAGCCGAAGGCCAGCCGACGGCCAGCCGAAGACCAGTCGAAGACCAGCCGAAGGACAGCCGAAGACCAGTCGAAGACCAGCCGAAGGCCAGCCGACGGCCAGCCGAAGGCCAGCCGAACTCTGCTGCGGGGCAGCGGAACCAAAACATGGCGTCGCTGGCGACGGGAGCCGACCAGCGGAACCAAAACATGGCGTCGCTGGCGACGGGAGCCGACCGCAATTTCCGAGGGTGAAAATAACATGCAAATACGAGCTGCGCGCTGAAAAGGGCTCCGCAAACTTTTTTTGTTCGTTCGAAATCGGTGCAAACACAGTAAATACAGCTTTGCCCCGCTTGCTTCCCCACCTAAGTAACAATAACTTGCGTGCATTTTGTGCCCTCCCCCCTCCCCTTGCTTCACGGCGCCTCACGTCGCTTCACGGCGCTTCACGTCGCTTTACGTCGCTTCACGGCGCCTCACGGCGCTTCACGGTGTCCGTTTCCAAACAAGCACGGCCGGCCCTGAGGCTCGCCCTGAGGTGGGGCACCAAAGTGGCTGCCTCGTGGGCGGCGCGGCGCGGCCTGGCCTAGTGCATGGCGACGCCTTGTTTGCACGTCCTACACAGTCGGCGAGGCACGTGGTCTGGCGTTGTCGCGGGGGGACGGGATGGTGGTTCGACGCCCGGCAGACGCCGCGCGCAAATTCCATTTTCCAAGTCGCTGTGACATTCTAATTGGAGTGGAGTGAAGCTGCGACCGCCGAGTCGAACACGCCGAGCATCGCGTCGGTCGTTCCGAGAAGGCAAACTTGGCCGCAGCAGGAAGTGGCGGTGCCGGCGGGGCTGGCGGGGCGCGACTGTGACTCGCCGGGGTTGAGAAGGGAGGGGGCGAATGCCTGTTGACCGTGCCTCTAATGATAGGCCAGCCGACTGGCGCCGGGGGCGGCGGGGGCGGTGGGGGTGGCGGGGGCGGCAGCAACATGAACTAATGTAAACGGCCGGCTCATTATTGGCTGGCGGTGGCGGTCGGGGACCGAGGGCCATCATCTCCTCTGCATCGGCCGGACCGGGCTTCACGTTGAATGGAGCGGCCCGTCGACCGCCAACCAAGCCGCCAACAGCCCCGGAGCACCAACCGCGCGCCGCACGCAGCAGGGGGCCGGACGGCCGAGGCCCGGCGTATTGGTGACCCAAAAGACGGCCTTTTTGGGGTCGGCGCGGCGAGGCGCCCTTCCGGCCCCCTCGACGGCCGCGTCCGGCCCGTCCCCGGCACGGCCCCGGCACGGCCCGGCACGCCGCGGGGGCCACAAGCTCTCACGCACGTCAAAGCTACGTCAAGTCGGTTGTAATTTGCGGCCGCCGGTGCTGTACAGCCGAGAACAGGTGCCCGTCGACCGCGGTCGACAGCCCCGGAAAGACCGCTCGTCTGCGACGTGCTGGCGCTGGCCTACACCCAAGAAAAGGGGTTGTTGAATCAAGGTGATTTACTTGAACAAGTAAATGAAGTGAAGGCACTTATAGTTGCAAGTGAATTGTCTTGATCGTTCAGGAAATGACCTGTGTACTTGCCTGAAATTTCCATACCATTCTCAATCTTTGATGATCGCGCGGAGCACTTTCGAAGGGGCGTGGTGGGGCGCGATGGCGACGCGGGGAGTCTTGTTGTCGCTGGCGTCGCTGGGTAATTTGAAAAAGAATGGAAAAAGGAAAACGCCTTCGTGTTGTTCGAGGCGTGTAGTCTGGAAGTGCGCGGGTGGGGGTGGGGCGCACAGTGGGCCAGAAGACCGCTTGAGCGGCCAAAATTCGAGACGCGTTTTGAGCTCCAGAGTCGCTAAATGAGACTCGAACCGACCGTGTGACCCCACCAATGGATAGCTCTCCGAACGAGGAATCCATTGGTGGGATCACACGTCCAGTTCGAGGCCCATTTAGCGACTCTGGAGCTCAAAACGCGTCTAGAGTTTTGGCCGCCTCCACTGGTCTTCTGGCCCACTGTGTGGGGGTGGGCGGGCCCTGATCGCCTGTTCGGCCCAGAGGCACATTCCGAACATCGCTCTGTCTCTCTCGCACTCATGGAGCGTCCCGCAGGCCTGCGAGAGAGACAGGGCGACTGCCTGTCATGGCCTCGAGAATAAATAACGACTCCCCCTTCCCCTCGTGACCACGCACCGGAGCAACAAGTCCGCACGCCGCGTCACGTCGAATGCGGCGGCGGCAGCGGGGAACACGATCAGACAAGTGGCGCCGAAATCGGCGGTCCTCGGAGCAGCGCGCCCGGCCGGCAGTGGAAAGCGGATTGTTCTGGGGGCTGCTGGGAGCCGTGCAACCCCCGCCGGTAAGCCATCGGCTTGTCCCAAAGTTCCGTCGATGCCCTGCAGCCCTTCGGATACTCGGAGCAGCGCGAGGTGGTCGAAGGCAGTCGAAGGCCCGGAGGGCTGGATTATGGTCCTTCTTGTTCCTGACTGCATTACCGTTTGGCCCTGCCTGGCCCTGCCTGGCACTGCTTCGGCGCTTCGGCGCTTCGGCCCCGGGCGGCTGGCTGTGGCTGCGGGAACACTGCTCGCTGTGGCCACGTTGCCACGTCACCATGCAAAGCGGATGAAATTAATTTGTATCTCAGATTGGTTCGGCGCCCCGCCCATGTCAACGCCGGGCTGTGCCGCTGTGTTGCCATGCGCGGCGTGGCCTTGGGCTTGGGGTGCTTCCAGTAGCTTCCAACGGCCTTCAGCAGAACGCTGGTCGGCTGCAGTGCGGCGGAGTCCTCGGCGGAGGCCGTGGCGGAGGCTGTACATGCCGCGGTGCAGGTGCCAAGACAGCGCTCCAACTATTTGGCTGCCCCCGGCCAAACCCAGCAGGGCTGGGGGGGGGGGGGCGTGTCGCGGGGAGGGGTACTTTGATGTGGTCCGAGCTGCACGCCCAGAGTGGCCACCAGCATGCAGTCCGGCCTCAGATGTAGGTCCATCCCGGTTGCGGATGGCTTTGCCCGCGGTTTACTCACACACACGTCCTCGAACACACGGGACTTGCTTCCAGGCGCCTGACCGCCGTGCCGGTGCCCTCCACGGCGTCCTGGGCGGTGCTGGCCGTCCTGCTGTCCGCCGCGCACCCCACGTGGCCGTCGCCGGACGCCGAGCCCCACATCGAGCCCATGTACGCCCTGGACCCGCGGCTGTGGGACGGCTGTGCCTGCGACGACGCGGAGCCCGCCTCACACCACGACCCCTACGCCGCGGCCCACGCCAGCGCCAGCCAGGGCTACAGCCAGGGCTACAGCCGGCGCCTCGGCAGCGGCCTCAGCTGCAGCTGCTCCGGGGCACAGCTGCTGTCCATCCCACAGCAGCTGACCCGCAGCCGCCTACCCGTCCGATCACTGTGAGTACAGTAGCAGATTAGCAAACAAAAACACGCCCTGTTGTCGAGAGTTGTTTTCTTCCTGTTTCATGTCGTCCTCATTTTTAGCCAGATTGTTTCTCTTTGGCGTCGACGACTAACAACAAATCATATTTGATATCGCCTGTCTTTCTCTCTCCCACGAACTTCCCACGTGCCGCTGCCATTCAGCGCAGCGCCAACGCTTTGCCGCTGAAAAGAACGCGCCACGGGGCCAAAATAAACAGCAGCTTCTTGGTGGGTGGCACACACACGCTCACTCTGAATCCGTCTCCTTTTCGGTCGCTTTGCAAGCGTGACATCGCCTGCCCCATTCATAAACGAGTTTCGTCGAGGGTAGGCAGCGAGGGCAGAGGGACAGTTATAATTCTAATTTGTCGGTGACCGTCGCGCCGCGCGTGCTCGCTAAATGGAACATGAAATTTTCATCCTCGCCAATTTGCAGGTCGGCGACGCGGCGACGCACGCGAAAGCAAGCAGGGCAGGAAGTGGGCATGATTTATGCACGGCTTTTCTCGTATTCCCTATCCAGAGCTTTGTTCCTTTGAGCGAGAAGGCGCGAGAGTACACATGCGTGTGTTTAATGGGTCCAATGGCAATTATTACGAATAACAAACTCAAGGCTAGTGAAGGACACTCGAGGGGTGAATCACTCAGCGTTCTGGTGTACACATGAGTACATGAGTACGGGTGAGTACACCTTGCTTTGCTCACAAATTTCATAATTTTAAACGTTTTCAGGCTTTATTTCACGTCTTCAACGGCACTCGACGTTAAATCGGTCAAAAACCTACAGAATTCCGCCTTTTTTTAACTTGTGAGTACACTGAGTACGGGCAAATTTGTACACATGAGTACACTAGTGATTCACCCCTCGAGGACACTGCTGAGCGGATTACAGCCTGACGGCCTGACCACAGCCTGACGAAGGTGACCGGGCCGTCGTCCGTGTCGCCCAGCCAGGCCCGCCAGGCAGCCCCGCCAGGCAGCCCCGCCAGGCAGCCCCGCCAGGCAGCCCCGCCAGGCAGCCCCGCCAGGCAGCCCCGCCAGGCAGCCCCGCCAGGCAGCCCCGCCAGGCAGCCCCGCCAGGCAGCCCCGCCAGGCAGCCCCGCCAGGCAGCCCCGCCAGGCAGCCCCGCCAGGCAGCCCCGCCAGGCAGCCTCCGAGCGCCTGTGATGGGCGGGGTAGGCCGACCCGCCGCGCAGGAGAGGCGAGCGGGCAGCGGGAGGCGCGACGGAGGGGGCTCCGCGGTGAAACGTGGGGCACAAGTGGTCCCGACAGAGGACTGGTCTGGGCGATTGCGAGTCGAATCAAGCAAAGGGCGGTTTAGATTCCTCGGTCCAAGGGCGAGACAGGGTACCGTCATGTGCCCCATTCACAACACGCTTATTTGGGGCGGCCACCCAGTCTCTTTGGTTGGCGTCGTGGCGTGGGGGCCCTCTTGGCCTTGCCTCGGCTGCTCCTCGGATAAAAATCTTCTCCGGCCCGCTGCTTGTGGGCGGCGATGGCCCGGCCGCCCGGCCCCGCGTTTGAGGTTTCGCTTTCGATCCGTCAAAGAGCGTCCTCTTTGTTGTTACCCGAAGCCGGGGACCATTGGAGCAAATGAAGAGTGGGCTGGATTCGGGCGAGGTATGTGAGTCGATGCGGACGCGGTGGGGGTAGCCGGGGGGGGGGGGCACAGCCTGGAGGGCCTTCTCGGCCTTTGTGCCGGCCCTATGCTTGTCGCACCTCGTTACGACCCTCCAGGTAGGCAAAGGGGCACCGAGGGGCACCGAGGGGCACCGCATGCATGGCGCCGTCGCTAACTGGATTCTGTACACAGTGTTGGGCAGGATCACGGGCCACAACACAAGTGCGTTAATCGTGAGCGCGTTTCACTTTGTTGCAAGCTAATGGCTTTCCAGAGTGCCGTCATTGCGGTCTACGGAGCAGTGCTGTTTGATCTGAGTTTGTAACTTGTTGGCTTACACTGCCCGCCTCGATTGGTCGCTATTAGCGCCGCCCACTGCTCTGTAAATTTGAGGCTGTCAGAGTGATGCCGGGGACAGAGACGGGTGCCTGCTAGGGTTGTTGACGACCGGCTTGGCGTGCCCGCCGTGAGTACCGGCACTGCCTTTTCGGCGCCCGACCGGCAGTTCGGGTGGTTCTGCTCGAGCTGGTGGTAGGGAGACGGGGTGGGGTCGTCGCGGTGGCTCCCCGTGGGCTTGCCCGTGGACTCGCGGCGGCCCGCGGCGTCCTTGGAGCGACACGTGTGTCGCGCTTTGGATTTCTTTGAAGATGCCCGCGGCCACAGCAGCAAGCTTCGCCCTGTTTGATGGAGCCACGGACGAGCCTCCCCCGCGCTGTGCTGTGCGAGCACGCACGCGCGCAGGTTACTAATTCGTTCGAGAAAGAAGTCGGACCGCAAACAGCACGAGATGACTGTTGACTAGATCAACACGCCGCAAATCCCGGCGTCGCAAAATAACAAACCGCCCCGCCTCTCCGCCGCGCCCCGCCTCACCCGACCCAGAGAGGGTTACGGCCGTGGTGTTCGCACCCCGGGCCCCCACCCCCTCTTGCTCGTGGATTTGCACATGCAAACAGCAGCCCCGGGCTGCCGAGCGATACTCTCCAAGTCGTACTGCTAGATCGACTTGGGGACGCAGACGCCCTCCACGGTCTGCACGGCCTTCGCCTGCTTCGCGTGCTTCGCGGCGAGGAGATGAGGACTCGAGACACGCGGGGGACGCACGGGGACTTCGGCGGATCTGCCTACGCGCCGTGAACAGTGTTTAACTAGAGTAATTTCTATCGAAAGACGAAGGCAAACACGCTCAGATTTGTGTTTTTCAATATTTGTTGGGCTGTCGGAGCTCGATTTTCTTTTGTGTCCATTGGACGCTTCCTCTTTCGGAGATCCGTTCTGTGTACAGTACACCGAAGGGAGGTTTCAAAAATTCGTGGACATGTTTTGTTTTCGTTATTATAATTTTTCATTTAGGATTATTGAAGAGCGCACGCACAATGCGACTTCCCGGGCAAGCATCGCTCTGAGTCACCCCTCTGGCCCACTGTTGCAGCGTCGTGGAGGCGGCAGGCACGCAGACGCTGAAGGCCTCGGATCTCGACTGCTGCAGGAGAGACCTGCAGGATCTGTAAGTAGTGCACGCCCAGCGCTTTACCGAGCTTCATCGAGTTCTGTGCGCCGTGGGACCGTGTTCCGTGGGACCACAGGGCCGCATGAAATTAGGGAATTAGTTGAGGCTTTGAAGCGCCGTGGGGCACGGCCGGCCGGGCCAGGGCCGGGCACGGCACCACACAGACCTAGAAACGCGCTGTGTCTCGTTGCAGGACGCTGGCGGACCTCAAGAACCTCACCAGCATCGAGAGCGGCATCTTGCACGACATGGGTCAGCTCAGAACCTTGTAAGTGGCACTGCTTCGTGAAGGAGTCTTGTCTTCCCTCGGTCCAGTGTAGCATGCGCTCAAAGCGAAGGCCCTCTGCAATCAAGACCACCGTCCGAAGCCTTGGCACAAGTTGTCCTGATTATGAATAAGGCACTCTGTCGTAACTTCCTCTCGCACCAAAGTCCATTAGGTGCCCCTGTCTCCTGGCTTCATGTAAAGTGACAAAGTAAGAAATGAAAACCCTCCCTCCCCGTTGTGTCGGAGTTTCAATTCGGTCCCGACAACGTCGTTCCAAAAACTGGAGGGGACATTTGCGTCCTTCTCATTCCCTCCGCCGTGCTTGCAGGGAGCTGTACCGGCTGCAGAAGCTGACCCACATCCCACACGACGTCTTCAACGTGGCCATGCCCAGGCTGAGGCTGCTGTACGTATCATAGACGCTCCTCCCTTTGTGTCGGACTCTACTCGGTGTGAGACGAAACTTGCGTTGCAGGCGCATCATGCAGACGGGGCTGAAGCATCTGCCGCCGCTCAACATGCTGGCCCAGATCCTGGAGATTGTGTAAGTGACCTTCACTCAGTGACCGCCTGTTGGATCACAACGGCCGACGTGAAGTACAGTAGTCAGCTAGCTGGCCCCTTGCTTGTCGCCCAGCAGCAGGGTGAGGGGCTCCACGCGTCGCCCCCTGGCCACCCTAGTTCCGCCACTGGCAGCGGGGCGCCCGTCGGCCCATTCCGTTTCAATACAGCCTCATTCCCGTGTCGACTTGATCCGTACTGGCGTGGCTGGCTGGCGCTGGAAGGGGTGACACTGAAGGGGACTCTGCCAAAAGGAGGCGTGTCGACTTTCGACTGGAGGGCAGAATTTCCTCTTTCCTGTCGCTTTTGTACGTGAGCCGACCGCAGAGAAACTTTTGAAGGCTTGTTAAAAAGCGAAGCCATAAAGTAAAGAGGCCCTCCACAGGGCAAACATCCTATTCCTGTCCGTTCCTTGGGAATCTTTCCACCTCTCTCTCCAACAAAATAAATACTGAACTGAAGCGTTCCTTGAATCGTCAAGACAACCGTGGAATTTGGGGCTCCGTTGCGACGTAACGCGGATAAAGGGACCGAGTTACGCAAACATGTTCCCTTTCTTGTCCCGCAGTGAATTCGAGGGGAACGACATCAGCTTCCTCTCGTCGCACTCCGTGGCCGTGCGGACCTCCATGCTGTGAGTACCGTTTTTCAGGCAATCTTATAGTTGGTTGCTTTCAAAAATCGCCTTGTCAATTTTTTTGCGCGCTGTTGGCCTGGTGTGTCCTTGCTTTAATGCGTGTCCTTCTCCAGCAACCTCGGCTACAACCTGATCGAGCACGTCGCGGCGCGCGCCTTCGACACGTCGCAAATCGCTCGCCTGTGAGTATCGGGGGCCTTGGGAGCGTGTCCTGCCGCCACTCCGCATCCCGTCAAGTCTAACACGCCCCCCCCCTCTTCCCCATCTCGCTTTCGTTCCAGGAGCCTCAAGGGCAACGCCAACCTGCGCACCCTTCACCAGGACGCCTTCCTGGGCATCGACAGTCTCCGACACCTGTGAGTGTCAACGCATGAGAAAAAGTGACCCACCCCGACCCGCCGTGACCAGCTTCAATATCTATATACACGATCTCGTACATGGGTCACTTTTCTCATCCGTCCCAATGTCACTGTGTCTTTGTGTGAGCGAGAGCGCGAGTGTGTGTGTGTGTGTGTGCAGCGAACTGATGATACATCTACTTCCAGCGACCTGTCGAGCACGTCCATCACGGACCTGCCAACCCGCGGCCTGGAGAACTTGGAGCACCTCCTCCTGCAGGACACTCACCTGCTCAAAGTCTTCCCAGCCGCGTTCCATTTCAAGGTACTCCGCCAATTTTTCAACGTTTTTTGCCGAGTCCTTTCTTGTAGACATTGTTGGGTCCATAATTCGCTTTCGCGACTCAGGCTTTGCAGGTGGCCAACCTGACCTACCCGTACCACTGCTGCGCCTTCAGCTTCCCCGCCCAGCACCGGCCGCAGGAGTACGCCAACTACCAGGTATGCCTCACGCGGCTCACTGGCTGGACACCACACTGCCTTTGTTCGGCCGCTGACCCTCCCCGCCCGGCCCTGCCCGGCCCTGCCCACATTCCCCAACACAAACAACTCTGGTTTCGGGTTTCCGTGCGCCGCGCGTGTGCAAGGCTGAAACCGCGGACCGCGCCCCTCCCTGCGAAAAGACATTACCGCTTGCCCCGCACTTTTATTACGTTCCCTTTCGTCTCGTGTCTCCACTCTTTTTTTCTCCTTTACGTAATATAAGTACGCCCCTTCTTACCTCCTCCCCCTGCCCTTATTCTAGGGTATTTTGCAGGCACTTCGCATTTTTTTACGTCCTTTTTGTTTTTATCAACGCAACCGCTACTAAAAACGTCGCTTCGAGTGAATTCCGCAGGCTGAAAGTGAATAATCTACCCGTACAAGGACAGCGCCTGCCTCGCGCAAAAATACCATGTGCAGGCTGTGGTTATAACGCGACGTGTACATAACGATCCGGGGCGGAGGAGCCACTCGGCCGCGCACAGTTCGCTCCGACGTTGCGGGCGAAGCCGACACGAAGCCGCGCGATGCCGGGGTGTGCGCCACTCAAGACAAGGCCGGCCAACTTTGCAATGTTTGCGAGGCGCCGCGCCGCAGTCAAGAGGGCGGCAGAGAAAAGGGGGGGGGGGGAGGGGGAGGAGGGTGCTCTCCCTCATTCAAAAGCCAGTCGCCTTTTTCCACAATGTCCCCTCCTGTCAGAGAGCGGCAATCAGACTACATTAAACTTGAAATTTCCGCCCTCCCTAATCTTTCTTGTTTTCCTCTGCGTTACTTTTCCCGGGCTTCCTTGCATCTTTACAGAAACGAACGGAAAGCAAAAGCGGCCGGAGAACACACCTCGGTACACACTGAGAGGAACGTTCCGCCCCAACAAGTACTAAATGCCAAGCCGCCGGGAGCGGGCCATTTTTGTCCCTCTCCTCGTCGGCGAGAGTGAGTGTCGAGACTGGCGCCCGTTTTGACGATGTATCAGCGTCACACCCCGCCCCGCCGGACCAAAGTTTCCTCCGACAAGAAGTCGGACGTCCAATTCATCGCGGTTGTTGTTTTTCTTCGTCACGCGTCCCCTCCATCTTGGTCTCGTTTCTTGCGGGAAGACACACAAGCTGAGTAGTATGGGTGCCCCATTGTTACACGCCGCCATGCGCGCTCGCACTCACGGCAACGAAACCGCTCGCGCCAAAGCGCCACAGCAGCTTGCCACTCAAGAGACCCACAATGCCCCTTCCAGGAAAAGCTGCGCGAAGCCCAGGCCCGCTGCTCCGCCCTCAACAGCTCCAACGTGGTGGCGGTGGCGGCGGAGGGCGCAATGCAGCCACTCGCCATGTTCCTGGGCCCCGCCGTCGTCGACAGCCGGCGGACCGCGGGCTGGGAGGAGGAGACCTTCCACCTGGTGAGTGGGCGGCGCCAGGACGCCGTCTCCGAAAATAAAACAGTGGCACTCAAAATGAAAACAGGCATGCATTCAGCATTCTTCAGCGAAGCAATTCCAACGCGCGCGCCGAGCTCAAAACGAAGTGTCTTCTTTTCAAGAGGGCTCCGTTTTCTCGGCAGAGTTTTAAAACTTGCCAAACTCACTTTCACCACAATCGTCACACCTCCTCACCTTACGGCGCTAACAAGAATAAATTCTCTGATCCCGCAGGACAACGTGACCCTCCACACGGGCGTGCTGGAGGCGGTGTGCGGCGCGCTGGGCCGACCGCGCCCGCCCGTCACGTGCTCGCCCGAGCCCGACGCCTTCTCGCCGTGCGAGGACCTCATGGGCAACTGGCTGCTGCGGCTGTCGGTGTGGGCCGTGTCCGTGGCCGCGCTGGTGGGCAACGGCACCGTGCTGCTGGTGCTGCTATCGCCGCGCCGCCGCCTCTCCGTGCCCCGCTACCTCATGTGCCACCTGGCCGCCGCCGACCTGGCCATGGGCGCCTACCTGCTCATGCTGGCCGTCATGGACGCCGTGTCCATCGGCGCCTACTTCAACTACGCCATCGACTGGCAGAACGGTGGGTGTTCCCCCCTCCCCCTTTTTCTCTTAGTCAATGCCCGGCCCTGTTTGCCCACGGTAATTACAAATAAAACGCAGACAGCTGATTGGCTGGCGCAAGTAATGGCGGCTGGCTTCCGTTATTCGTTTTGCTGTCAGTAATGCCGGCGGTGCGGTCAAGGTCACGCGCGCGCCGCGCCAGGCTCATGGCCAGGCCGTGCGTGCACGCAGCGTGCTGCGACTCGTGCGGGCCACGCCACCCGTCGGCTCAACTTCTCTTTTTTTGCCGGGGTGCTAAACTCAGTGCACACACCGAAGAAAAAAAAACTTGATTTCTGATGAGTCAAGAAAAACAGGAGGAGCTTCCTGGCGCACTGGCGCTCTTGCGGCGGCCATCGACGTCCGTTTCTCTCCTACCCCCGCGCGAGGTGGGGGCGCTGTTTACACCCACAAGGCTCAACCCTGGCGGGCCGGTGAACCTTCCGTTGCGGGTTCATACATTTTAAAGTAAAGCCCTTCCTCACAGGTCAAAGCCCCTCTGAACTTTACTCCGAAAATTTTGGGGAAACAATTGTCGCGGAGAGGAGGCCGGGGATGGGGCCGTGTCCGCGCGGCGTCGCCCCCGCCGGGAGTTGAACCCGAGCCTCGCGGAGATGAGACGCGTCGTCGACCCCCCAGTAGGCAGGTGTCGCCTGGCTAACTGCCCCGTGTGCTCTCGACGCCGACACCCCGACTCCCCGGCACACATTCTCACCTCAGCAGACAGATTCCGAGAGGCGTTTTCGTCGCACTGTCTCTCTCGCTCTCACATGGGGCGAGTGCGTGAGAGACAGAGACCCCACGTGACCGGCGTTGCGCAGGCATGGGCTGCCAGGTGGCGGGCTTCCTCACCGTGTTCGCCAGCGAGCTGTCCGTGTTCACGCTCACGCTGCTCACCACGGAGCGCTGGTACACCATCACCTTCGCCATCCACATGAACCGGCGGCTGCGCCTGGGCACGGCCATGCGCATCATGGCGGCCGGCTGGGTGTACTCCGTGGTGATGGCGCTGCTGCCCCTGGTCGGCGTCAGCGGCTACTACGTCACCAGGTGAGTCCGGCTTTCATAGATCAGGATCACGCCACCCATTATTTTTCCGCTTTGCATCTCCGATGGTAATCTGCACGAGCAATCCCATTTTCAAACGGTTGGCGCGGGGCGCGGCGGCACGCTGTGTTGTTGTTTTTGTTTTTGTTCGCGGGCGCGTGGAGGATGGTTACGTGGAGGATGGAGCACCCCGCGGCCCGCCTTTGTTTCCTGGCATCGGCACTGCGCGAGCGAAACGCAATCCCACTACACCGGAGAAAGAGAGTTGGGTGAACGCACCAACAAGTTTCCTGATTAACTTTTTCTCACTGAATGGTTGCAGCACGAAGCAGGGCTGTTGCTTCCACCTCCACGCGCCCCCAGAAGCATTTGTGCTTTTGATCTCGCGGCCTTTCCTTCCCACTGCCGGAATTAATCCCGCGTGCTCGGTGACGTAATTACCGCGCCCCGTGCCAACATCACATGGCGGCCGCCTCCAAAGTTTCATCACTTGGCGGCGGGATTCGGTGTCGGCGCGAGGGGCGACAAGACGGGAAGACAGAAAGGCGGTGTTTCCGAACGTCAAACCGGGCGAAACGCGACGCCGTCACGGCGCGCCACGCCGTGCCCAGCCCCTCCCACCCTTGCTTCGCGCTTCGCGGTGGCCCGGGCCGTGAGGGCCGCGATCCAGTGCCGCCAACTGTTGAATAAGGAATGTGGGAGGACGGCGCGTTGGCTGGCGTTGCCGGCGGCGATCCACCTTGCCGCTGCCGCTGCCGCTGCTGCCCTGCCGGCATACCAAGAGGGGAAGCGGCGCGCCTCCCCGTAGGACCACTTCCGGCCAGCGCCGTCTCTCTCGCACTCGCGCTGCGCACGCGGCGTCCGGAGGGAGTGCGAGAGAGACGCCGGCGGCGGGTGCTGTGGGGCTCCAGTAATTATTTCCCGACAACTTCGCCCGCCAGCCGCGCGCGCCCTTTGGGAAACAATGCCAGAGGAGACCCAGCTGACTCCCTGTTGCAGCATCTGCCTGCCGCTGCGGTCGCTGATGACGCGCGACAGGGCGTACCTCGGCGCGCTGCTCGCCTTCACGGCGCTGGCCTTCACCGTCATCTGCGCGTGCTACTGCCGCATGTACAGCGCGGTGCGCGGCGGCCAGGACGCGCGCGCCGCCATGCAGCGCTCGGACGTCACGGTGAGTGGACCGCCGCACAGCTCGGGGCATCTAAGGGCAAGGTCGACGCGATGATGGGGGGTCGGAACCATCATTCAGTCTGCCAGTGTGTCTATGGGTGGCTCCAAAGTGAGGGACGGGTCGCCTTGGCAACGCGAAGACTCGTGTGTCGAAGCGGCGCCCGGCTCCAGCCTCGCCAATGCCATTCACAACTTTCAGTGAGAGACGACCTCGGTGCGCGTGTGGCCCGTGCGCCCCCCCCCCCCCCCCCCGGGAGGCGGGTGCTCGGTCTCTCTCGCGCCCCCGCAGGAAGCCCCACGAGCGCGAGCGAGACAGAGCGATGCGAAGCACTCTTCACGAAATGCCTAAAAACGCGCCGAATTCAACGAGGCGATGAAAAATGTCCCCGCGATATCAATCTGGGGGCATTAGGCTCCTGGGGGCGGGGCCACCTGGGTCCCCCGCCACCAGAAAGAATATCGCA
The DNA here is from genome assembly GCF_012932325.1 of Thrips palmi. Lineage (NCBI taxonomy): Eukaryota > Metazoa > Arthropoda > Insecta > Thysanoptera > Thripidae > Thrips > Thrips palmi. Next base: position 5,963,467 of record NW_023144626.1, on the reverse strand, counting down.
TAAATCTGGAAAATAATAATTGCGCGTCGGATTCGGCGCGGCCGGAGGGCCGGAGGGCGGGAGGCACTGAGCGCGGCGCCCCGTCAGCATCCTGGAGGGGGCGGCGAAAAGGCGGCGGTGGCGTGGGCAGCGTTATTTTTGGCGCCCGCCGTCCTCTGACGAATCCTTGCGTGTGCTCGGCGTGCTCGGCAAAGGCAGCGACATGCAGGATGTCCTCCAGGAATTTCAATCGCGGCCACCACCAATGCCGCCGCCGCCCCCCTGGGGCAGAGGAAAAAGGGAGGGGGGGGGAATAGGGTGGACACGCTCCATGCAAGACAGCGAGGCCGCTATCTGATGTCACCCTCGCAACCCTGACTGCGGGCCGCAGGCGGCGCGGCGGCGCTCTCTGGCGGCCAGATCCTGCAGCACGATTGTTGTGGGGAAAGGAGCAGAAATACGGCCCACTAAAGAACGCAAAGGGGTGGACCATTAGGAAAAGGCGCGGCGTGTTTTGAATTTTGGCGCCGCCGTTTGTCTCGACACGGCACGCCCGCAGAAAGAGCGTGCCTCCAGAGGTGGGCAAAACTCTAGACGCGTTTTGAGCTCCAGAGTCGCGAAACAGGACGCGAACAGGGCTCGTGACCCCACCAATGGATTCCTCGTTCGGAGAGCAGTCCATTGGTGGGGTCACACGTTCGGTTCGAGTCCTATTTAGCGACTGTGGAGCTCAAAACGCGTCTAGAATTTCGGCCGCCCCCACCGATCTTGGGCCACTGTACTGTGAGCCGGCTAGTCGGCTTCATTTTTGTTCCCAGGAGGATCTTGTTGGGTTTTGGCAGCCGATTCGATAAGCGCTGGCAGTTGGTTCGAAGCTCGCGCCTCGCGTTCGGAGAGAGGGACGGCTGGGTTTATTTCGAGTCAAAGCAACCGCAGTCGATTCCCGTTCAAGTGGTGCCAGAGGCGGCCAGAGGGGCCCGTGGCGGCCTGTGGCGAGTCAGCCAGTCGCGCCACCAGTTTGGGAGACAGAGATGTAAAGGACTTCACTTTTCTCCTTTTGCCCCCCCACGTCCCGCTGTAATTAATGTCCCGAGTTCACAGAATCCCTTTTCTCAGTGCCGCGACGCGCTCCCGGCCCCGAAAAGAAGAGCCCACCCACCGGAAAGGGTGGCTCGCGGCTCATTACTCGTTATCCAGCCAATCCACCCCCAAATCGGCCCCCAATTCGCTGCCGGAGTGACGCTAACCAGTGGAACCTGCGCTCCAATCTGCCTGCGTCGTGAGACACGCCCCCTCCCCTTTCCCGCTTGCGGGCATCTTGGTTTGTCGACGTAAGGGAGGGGAGGGGATACGCCTTGTGTAACGGGCTTGGCTATCCGTTTTCAATAACTCCTGCCACAACGTTCATGAGAAAAAATTTTTAAAAAAAAGAGAGAGAGAGAAGGGCACTGTTAAAAAAAATCTGAAAATTCAGCCCCTTTTGTCAGATTTGGTGGTCTGAATCTATTTTTCAGACTGTTTAAACTGCTTGTCTAAAAATTTTTGCCTTCCGGTATAAAAATTGCGCCCTGATCGTCTCAGAACCTGAATTCAGACCAGCGCAGTCTGAAAATTTAGAGGGTTTAAGTCTGAAAATTCAGACCAACCCAAGATTCGTTTGTCCGCTAGATGGCGCGCATTTTGTGGAACATACCTACTTCTGTTTAAAAGGCTTCTAATGGAAAATATATTGGTTCAAAAGTTCCAAATTGATAGGACTTAATCGGCCATATGAGAACCATTCTCTGCCGCAAGATTTATCTCCCTAATATGGGTGAAAGTTGAACAATCCACATTCTAATTTACCTCTCGCGGGTGGCTCCGTGTCGCCTTTTCCTTTGGGGTGGCACGGGCCCGGTGTAAGCGGCGAAATGACCCCCCGGCTCAGGGAACCCTCGGGTACATCTCGCCTAGGACCAAGGTACCCGGGGGTACACAACGCCTAGGCTCAATGTACCCCGGGTACCTCAGCTGGGGGACACTGAGCAGGCGATTTTACGCCCACAAAAAGCAAAGGGGTTGTACCTGGGAAAAAGGCCGGTGTTTTGTATCTCCCCCGTTGGGATACGGCAGCCTGGCAGAATGGGCCCCGGGGGGTGCAAAAACCTAGGCGAATTGTATCCCTCCCCGAGAGGATGCAAAAACAGGGGATTTTACTTCCCAGGCAGGATTGCGATCGTCAAGGTGTTTTATTGAACCGACGGAGGTTCTAAAACTAATTTAACCCAAACTCCAAAGCCAAAAAGGGGCCGTCAGAATTTACTCCGCCCGCCACGATCTAGTCCCAAAAACTAAAAACTGTGACCGGTAGTCCCCAATTTTCCCCCGGGATGTTGGGTGTACAATTCGCCTTGGCATTTTTTAACCGGGGTACAATTCGCCTAGGAGAGTTGTACCCCCCCTCGGTTTATGGAGAAATACAACCGCGGGTTTTTCCCCCGGTACAAGTGGCCTAGGCGGCCCGGGGTACAAACTCGCCTAGGCTCAGTGTCGCCCCTAGGCCTGAGGACCAGGAGAAAAGAGCCTGCTGGTGTCCCCCGGTCCTGGTCCTAGGCGAGATGTACCCGAGGTTCCCTTTCCGGGGGCCACTACCGCCGACCCCGGGCCCCCCCAGAGAGCCACCAACGGGAAACAGGGCCCTTTCTCCCTCATCCCCTTTTCCTCAATCCTCTCGAAGGTTCCCAACCTCAGATTTTTCGTCATAGTGAATATCCACGAACCTTAAAGTTCACATTTTCGTACAGCCCTGCCTTTTCCGCCACAATCTTAAATGTAAGACTCTCGAGGGGGAAGTTATACCCTAATGGTCTGATTTTCAGACCTATCCTTTTCAATAACTCCTGCCCAATTCGGAAAATTTTCAGATTTTTTTTTAAGAGGGGGAAAATGACGGGGTTTGTTTTTACTTTTCCATAACGCAAGTTAGGTGTGTGCGGGGCAAAGGTTGTTTGGGTGGTGACCCCAGGGGTTCTCATCTGCTAATGGGCCGGGCAAAGAGTGGGAGAGAACGAGAGAGAAAGGGGAAAAAGGGATTGTATCGCTCGATTGTTTACCCTGCTGGGGCGGCTTACACGCGCTTTCACACGAGGAAACATACCGGACTGGCAATCCATAATCCACAGTAGACCAGATTTGCCTTGGATATTGCAAACGTGTGACACAAAGCTCCCCATCCATCCCCCGCGCTGGCGGCAGTGCAGGCCGTTCGAGCGAATGCCGACGCAAAGTGGAGTTGAACTCGGTGTTGCAGCGCTGCGCCGTGCAGGTGGCCAAGCGCATGACGCTGCTCGTACTGACGGACTTCGCGTGCTGGGCGCCCATCGCCTTCTTCGGCGTGACGGCGCTGCTGGGCGCGCCGCTCATCGACGTGCCGCGCACCAAGATCCTCCTCGTCTTCTTCTACCCGCTCAACGCGTGCGCCAACCCTTACCTCTACGCCCTGCTCACCCGGCAGTTCCGCAACGACCTGGTCACGCTGCTGGGCCGCTACAAGTTCTTCGCCACGCGCGCCGCCAAGTGAGTGCACTGGTAATTTGTTGGTAGGAAAGGTTTTTAAGAGTGCGGAGCTGGAGTGGTCTAGCCCTTAATGGTAATGGCAATGGAGCCCCTGCGAAGTGCCCGCCCGACGCGCCTGCACACCGTGTTGCCTACCCGCCGCTTGGCAGGCGCTTTCTCGGCCGGTCCCTCCTGACAGTGTGTGCCCCTGCCCCGCAGGTACAAGGGCGGCCCGGCCACCACGCCGAGGGAGTCTTCGCGGCGCGTGGACCCGCTGAGCGGCGCCGCGCTGGCGCACCGCGCGTTGCACACGGGCCAGCTGGCCACGGCGTCGGGGCTGGTTCCCGCCAAGCAGCGCGACGACTCCACCGAGCTGGAGCTGGTGCTGGTGGAGCGGAGCCGCGTCGCCAGGACGTCCATCGCGGCGCTGCCGCCGCCCGTCCCGGAGCCCGTCAAGGAGCCCGTCAAGGAAGCCGTCTTGGCCGTGGAGGAGGACGGCCAGGACGAGGCCGACGACGCGGCCTTGGCGACCTTGGCGGCCCCGGAAAGCAGTGCCGGCGTCTAGTGGACTGCGACGAAGGTCTAGGAAGGTGACCGCTGGGCGGCTACTCGGAATGCACGGCGAGGTGGCGTGCCGCGTTGCCGGGACGTTCCAGTGCTTCCAGTGTGGCAGTGGCGTAGTTATGCGGCGCTGGCCTGTTGCCCCACCGCCCTGCCGCCCTGCCACGCCCACCGCCCGATGGCTGCCGGGGTGGAGGCGGCTCCGTGTCACATTCCGGGCACGGCCCGACGCCCTGCCAGGGCCCTGCCGACTGTCTCTCTCTCTCTCTCTCTCTCTCTCTCTCTCTCTCTCTCTCTCTCTCTCGCCCCTCCGGGACGCGCCATGAGTGCGACGGAGACGGCGCGACGAAATACGTACGACTGACTCCGGGAGGCGCGTTGCCGCGCGTTATGGTGATGATGGCAACATCGGTCTCCCGCTCGACATGTGCGTTGGCCGCAAAAAGGAACGAAGACGGGATGGATTCGGCGTCGCGCTGAGCGAGGCTGCCCCCCCCCCTTTTCCCCTCAGTCTCTCTTTTCTGGTTTCAATCTCCCGGCTTTGGTTTTGTTTCTGGACGTAAGAGCCGAGCCCAACAGCGTATTCATTTCGGACGAGAAGAGTCACGGGGGTTGATTTCTTCTTTGCCAGTGTCGAGGGCGGTGCAGCCTCCCCCCCCTCCCCCTCCGTGCCGCCGGCCATCCGCCCCTTGAAAACGTCTCGAGCGTGATGTATGAATGGGGAGGGGGAGTGCCTAATTGGGGCCACGACGTCCATTGGCCCAAATTCATCCCGACAGCTTTGGAGGAGCTCGCGCGGCACTCGCTCGGCGGGGCCTTCTCTTATACAGTGTACTTTCTGCGCGTCGCGGCGTCGCGGCGGCCAAAGCCCTGTTGCGTTTTTCGTGTCGTGCTTTGGCAACGCGATGTTCGGCGTGTGGAGGGCCGACCTGGATCGGCTCTTGTTGTTGTTTTGTAGATTACGACTGTGACACGAATTTGTAATATAAAAAAATAAAGAGGATGAAAAAAAATGTCTGTGCTGCTCAATGTTGACACCCTCATGCAACACACGCCATAAAATGATCAAAGTCCGTTTCGTTCATTGCCGGTGATTCAAAAAGCAACAACAACAGAACATGATCATGTTTTGTTTTATTCGAACGATAAAAAAAATTGAACTGAAACAGAAAAGGGGGGGAGTGATTGTACGCGTGGTGCCCTACGCCTTCTCCGTGACCACGGACTCGGACACGGACACGCTGGTCACGCCCGAGGACACCGAGGCCGTGTCGTCGACGGGCGGCGCGCACGCCAGGCTGGGGAACTTCTTCGTGAGGGCCGCCCGGTACCTCGGATGGCTGAAAATACCCCGGATGAGTACAATTTCGAGTCTTTAAGTTGCACGATTTTGCCCCTTACTCACCTGATGCCGTACACGATGGGGTTGTAGCACGCTCCCGTCTTGGCGAACAGGGAGCTCCAGATGGTGGCGAGGGGGCTGATCTTGTAGCCCTCGAAGATGCCCGTGTAGTTGATGATGAGGTAGGGCGTCCACGCCATGAACCACAGCGAGATGGTCATCAAGGCCACCTGCGCAGGGAAGCGAGCGTTACCCGAGGTTCGGGGACGGACTCGTTCCGTATTCCAGGCCGGGCCTCACCTTCGCCAGCTTGGCCTCCGCGCTCGTCTGCGCGTTCTCCGCGGACCGGAGCGAGGCCACGTTCATCTTCTTGGCCTGCTCGCGCATGTTCTTCTCGTGCGCGCACACCGCCTGCACGATGTAGAAGTAAGCCCAGATGATGATGATGAGCGGCAGGAAGTAGACGAAGCACGAGTACACCAGGATGTAGCTCCGGCTGAAGAAGTCCTTGTTGAGGTAGTCGGTGCCGCACGCCGTCATGTTGCCTTCGGGGACGTACCTGTCGGGGGGAAGGGGGAGGGGGCGTGAGGTTCCATCCCGTCCAGCCCTTTTCAATTAGAGCGTCATTCCCACCGCGAAGCAATACCTGTTCCAGCCCACCAGGGGAAATACGGTCCACACGCTGGCCATGGTCCAGATGAAGAGGATCCAGAGGAAGGCCTTCTTGTTGGTCATGGGCGCCGCGGACAATCCCTGGACAAAAAAAATACGGGTCATTTAAAAAAAAAATGTTGTATCTACTGGCGCTTTACACAGTTGTTCAGAAGACCGGTGGAGGCGGCAAAAACTCTAGACGCGTTTTGGGCTCCAGAGTCGCTGAATGGGATTCGAAACCGAACGTGTGCCCCATCAATGGATTGCTCTCCGAAAGAGGAATCCATTGGTGGGGTCACACGTTTGGTTTGTGTCCCATTTAGCGACTCTGGAGCTCGAAACGCGTCTAGAGTTTTGGCCGCTCCACCGGTCTTCTGGCCCACTGTGCGCTTGCCCGTCCACTCGACACGCACTCTGACGATGACGTTGTATCTGTCCATGGCGATCAGCGTCATGGTCCAGATGGAACCGCAGCCGAACAGGGACCCGAAGAAGCCGTATAGCTCGCACATGAAGGGGCCCAGCACCCAGGTCTCGTAGTAGCAGTTGATGACCATGGGGGGCGCCATGGTGAACATCATGAGGAAGTCGGACATGGCCAGGTTGACGACCAGCATGTTGGACGGGGTGCGCAGGCCCTTGGTGGAGCAGAAGATGTAGACCACGACGCCGTTACCGATCAGGGAGATGACGCCCAGGACGCCGATCACGAAGCCCAGCAGGCCGTGCCATAGGGGGTTCATGGGGGGGAATTGGTACCTGGAGTCCGAAACGGTCAGTGCAAGGCGAACGCAAGGTCAAGAGCCTCTTTTTATTCCCTACTCACCAGTGGGGGTCCACCATGTGCATCATCTCGGGGGGCACCTTGTCGACGACGGTGTGGTTGCCGAACCCCCCGGTGGCGGCCTGCCATGTGTAGGCGCTGAAGTGGGGCTCGTGCAGCAGCGACATGGTGGCGGCGGCCTGCCTGCACAGCGGACACGTATGTAATTTTATTTGGCGCGAACGAGCCACGCGCGGAGCGCCGAGCCGCGCCGCGGACGCAGAGTGGTCCAACAGTCCAGCGGGTTTTGTGGCCCCCAAATCCAACCAATCTCAATTCAGGGCAGCGACCACTCTCACGCACACACTCACACACACTCAGCAGCCATCAGTCGACCAGTGCACTGGAAAACGAAACTCCGCAGCTGGTGCCCGAGTCCCTACGCTTCATATCTTTTTCCGACTACTGGTTAGCTGAAGGGGCAGGATGGGGCCAACGGCGCACTGCCCCAGCGAGAGAGACAGACGCCGAGACGGAGGCAGAGAGACGAGGCGGGCAGTACGGTGAGGCTGACCTGTTCCGCCCCGTCTCCTCGAGTCCACGCCACAAATAGTTCGACGCCAGACGCCGCGTGTGGGGCGGAGTCTACAAACTCCGGCCCGGCCGCCCGCTTCCAGCGGCTTCCAGCGGCTTCCAGCGGCTTACAGCGGCACAGCGGCACCGCGATGCGCGGTCGGGCCGCCGGTCGCAGTGGGGCGACGCCTTCCACCAGCCTCGCTCCGGCTGGACAAAGGCCCACCTCCGTCCACCTCACTGGGGCTTTCTCGCACTCACGCGACGCCCCGTGTGGGTGCGAGAGAGACGGACTCACTCTGCTTGGGCTTGTTAACGGGACCCGTATCGGGCCGCCTCGCTGGCCAGAGTCTGGCAGTGTCGAACCGCGGTGCGCTATCCTTGCCAAGTTTGGCGTTCCACAGTGGCGTGGCGTCCGCGGCCCGCCTCGCCGCCCCTAGCCTGGAGCCTGGAGCCTGGAGCCTGGAGCCTGGAGCCGCAGCTGGAGCCACCGCGGCACTGCTGCGCTCGGTTTTAACTTGCACTGATGAGGCCTTGGGCACTTCTTTTTCCCGCCGGAAACTTGCGCGGCACTCTCTCTCACTCACACTAGCGACGTGTCCGGCTGACGGGCGGCTCCGGCCGGGTCCTGGGCGTCCTGGGCCCGCGTCGAATCGCGATAAGGCGTTTCACATCCGCGCTCGATACAGCCCGACTGCGCCGCTTCCACGGGACTGTCCGTAGAAGACACTTCCCGCGACCAGCGCCTCGAGAGTGGCGCCGCGAAGGCCACCACGTATATATACGTCCACGCACAAGGCTTCCCCGCCGTGGGACCCGCCGGCCCCGCCGCCTGGCATGGCCGCCAGGCCGCAAGGCCGCTCTGAACTTTCACCCCGAAAACTAGGTTTGTGTGCGCCCTGCACCCCGCCCCGCCCCACCCCGCCCCGCCCCGCCCCGCCCCGCCCCGCCCCGCCGCACACGCGCCGCCGCCGCTCTCCTGGCCGCAGCCACGCTGCTAATTAGTTTAGGCCGACACGTTTCGCGGGGAGCGTCTCGGCGCGTCTAGTGTGGGCAACGCGGCGGTGAGAACGTCCCACAATAAAATGGTCCAATGCGAAAAAGAAGAAGAAGGAGTTGGGGAGACGCAGGCGTCGGCATCGGCCTGGCCAGCCCCACATGAAAATGATTAAGCTGTCCTGTGTCGACTAACGAGGGCAAAGAAGTCCACCGAAGTTCCAGAGCCAATGTCCGTCCGAAAGGCACTTGATCGACTGCTAAGGCGGCTCCACGCCACCCTCCTCGAGAGCAGCGACTCGAGTTGATTCACGCGGAAAACAGAAACACGCCTCGACCGCGCACGAGTCGGGCCGAGCTGCGCCTAAGCAGGCTGAGACCCACGTGTCCCTCGTGAGCTTTTCTCGCCGACACTCGCATGCAAACAACATGAAGGGAAATACATTCTGACGCTGACGCATTTCACACGGAGTACACCCGGCTTCGCGAGGACTCTCAGTGTAACTGTCAAACCCAAATTTCAGATTAAATGGGGATAGTGACCTACGGAGAGTCCTGTCGGGATAGAAAAAAACAGAGAAACTTTTCAAAGTTTTTTTTTTCGGCCCTTGCTTGTCTGATCTTGACGGGCAACAGTGATCCCTCTGTCATTTCCATTCCTGCGGTCCCGTCAGTGGGTTCGACACGACAATGCCAATCGAAAAGGTAATCCGGGCGGAAGGGCACGGCATTGGGCCAAGCCTTCCGGCTGGAGCGAGGCTGGAGCGAGGCCGGGGAGCCCTTTTGCCCAAGCCCTCCATATGTGATCGCCCTGTCCCGTCGGCCTCTGTGCTAACCGCACCGCCCTTCAGCACCCAGAGCAAGCAGGGCCCGGCAGGGCCGGCGGGGCCGCGGGGTGTATGCAGGGGGAGGGGAGGGGAGGGGGAGGGGCTGTCACCGCCAGCACACGGCGGCAGCCAAGGCGGCAGCCAAGGCGGCAGCCCCAGCCTAGAGGCCACGGCGGCGGCGCGCCTGACGTCTGTTAGTCTGTACTGCACCGCAATGTCCTGGAACGTCCTGGAACTTCCTCCTGGAAGGAAGCGCGCCGTGTGCTCCCCAAGGCTCTGTCCTTGTGGCGGTAGACGCCACGGTTGAATTCCTCACCTCCAGACGGCGGAGAGAGAAGAACACCGCAAAGGCGGTGGGGTTGCCGCTTCGCACCGGTACTTTGGACTGGTTTTGGTGGAGGTCGGGTTTCTAGAAAGAGGTATCTCCAGTGTGGCAGTCACCAAGGCGGTTCCTGGTTGGCTCCGGGCTAAGCCTGCACCAGGCGTTCCGCTGCAGCCGGTCCCCTCCACTGCGAGAAGGCGGACTGGACAGCCCGGACAGCTCCATCGAGGGCCTCTCCGCGAAGGGAATATGCTGCGGTCCATGGAGTCGCGGAGAGGCGGTCCGTTCCGTGTTAAAGCGAGACAGCGGAGGGGCACGAAAGCCCCCAAAGTGCTCCGCCAACACTGCACTAGGCACTGGCGTGGCGCAGCGTGGTGGGGGTGGGTCTCGTCGGTCACCTCCCTCGTGTATGGCTTCTGTCTAAGGAGACGCACGCCACGCCACGCCCCGCCCCGCCCCCCGCCCCGCCCCCCCCGCCCCGCCCCGCCCCGCCACGCCCCGCCCCGCCACCACGTACTCGGACCGCGTCCGAACCGGCGCCCGAGTGCCCCGAGGGCGAGGCTGTCCCGAACATTATCGCTCGCTGTCTCTCTATCGCACAGCGAGGAGAGGCCCCGCGAGTGCGAGAGAGACAGAGCGACGTAAGCAGAGCGAGGCAACAACGTGTCTGACCCACACGTGCGGCTTGAGTTGGAGGGATATACCCGCCGCGGACCGCGCACCGCGCACGCCGAGCACGCCGACAAGGAGGGCGCGGAGACGGCTCAAAGTCGGCGGCGTGGCCGTGGCGTGGCCGTGGCGTGGCCGTGGCGTGGCCGTGGCGTGGCGGCACCTCGGCGAGCAGCAAAGCCAGGCCGTGTGTTGCACGTGTCAGTCGCCAGGGCTGTCGCCCCCACCCTAATGAGATGGCACGGCAAGCACCCCGCCGCATGCCAGATACCGCGGTTCAACTCCCACTGCCGCGCGATTTTCCCCCCTTTTTCTGGTTGCAATTTGGCAGGGCGAGGAGGCGAAGGAAGTCGCGAAGATGCAAGAGTTGGCGGGGCAGTGACAGGCAGGCGGTGTGGAAGGGGGCGAGGCCCGCGGGATGGCCGGAATACATTAACTCGATTACTTGGAGGATCAAGTTGTTGCGCACCGCGTGGCGCCACGGGCAGAGCATGCCGCCTTAAAACATGAAACAACGCTGCCAGTTTCGGCCGTCGAAAAGAACCTTCTCGTTGCCATCGCATGGATACGGCGCGGCCTCGTTGTCTTTCTGCCCGTGTACCTCAGCACCGACGGCGTGGAGGGTGGTGGGAAGGCCGGCAAGGCAGGCAGCGACAAGATGGTGCAAACGGACTATACAAAGCAGGGGGTGGGGGACCCCAAGCCTGCACCCGACCACCTTGTAATGCGCTGCCCTAGCCTCAAGATGCTGCATCGGCGATTCGGGGCAAGGGGCGGCCGGGGCACACGGTGCACCGCTGCAGCGTCAGTCTTGGCCGGCGTCTTGGCCGCCGCCTCGCCAGACCGCCACGACGAGGTCGCCGACGAGGTCGACGCCGAGGTGCTCCCTGGTGGACTAGTCCATGGACTCCTTGCTCCGGGTCGGGGGGATGTGACAACGGTGGGATGGGGCCTGCCTCGGAACTGCAGTCTGTGCGTCCCGTGCGTGCGTGAGTGAGAGAGAGAGCGTTGCGTGCGACTGCGCCCGGACTTTGAATTCTGCCGAGGCTCAGCTTCCCGGCCTGCACCATGGCGTTGGCCATGGCCATGCCCAGCGAGATGTGGGGCCCCGCCGCCCCCAGCTACCCGGCGGGCTACCCGGCGGGCTACGGCGGCCCCAGGGCCGCCTACCAGTGGGGCGCCCCTCCGGGCGGCGGCTACGGCGGTGGCGGCTACGGCGGCGGCCGCGGCGGCAGCAACGGCACCGTCGTGGACAAGGTCCTCCCCGACATGGTGCACCTCATCGACTCACACTGGTACGCCACGTCGACACCGAGTCGCCGCGACTGCCGAGCACGCCTTCACTTTCGTTCGTGTTGCCAGGCACCAGTTCCCGCCCATGAACCCCATGTGGCACGCCATCCTGGGCTTCGTCATCGGCTGCCTGGGCGTGGTGGCCATCTCCGGCAACGGGATGGTCATCTACATCTTCACCTCCACCAAAGGCCTTCGGACACCGTCCAACCTCCTAGTTCTAAACCTGGCCTTCTCAGACTTTTGTCTCATGTTCGCCATGTGTCCCGTCATGGTCATTAACTGCTACTACGAGACGTGGGTGCTGGGTACGCTTTGAACTTTTCCCCTGATCCGACTGAAACGCCTGGTCAATGCACAAAGTAGTTCTGGCCAGTCGTTTCTGTCCCGGCCCCAATGGCGCGCACTCACCATCCCCCGAGCGTAACGGGCCTCTTTCCCCAGGAACCCTCATCTGCGACCTGTACGGCTTTGCCGGCTCCCTGTTCGGATGCACGTCCATCTGGTCCATGGTGCTCATCGCCATCGACCGGTATAACGTCATCGTCAAGGTGAGTGGTGGACCAGCCCTCCCCGCAGCAGGCCGTCGTGATGGCCGTCGTGATGCTCACACTGCACTGCCCGCAGGGTCTGGCCGCCAAGCCCCTCACCAACAAGCGGGCGGCCCTGTGGCTGCTCTTCGCCTGGACGCTGTCCCTCACCTGGACCATCTTCCCCTTCTTCGGCTGGAACAGGTAGCGGCCACCAAGAGCCGGAGTACCGCTGAAGTTTTGGATTGGAAAGCGAGGCCGCTGGATGGTGCTGATGGTGTGCCCGTGTGACAGGTACGTCCCCGAGGGCAACATGACGGCCTGCGGGACGGACTACCTGACCAAGGACTGGTTCAGCCGCAGCTACATCCTCGGCTACTCCTACTTCTGCTACTTCCTGCCGCTCAAGGTCATCGTGTACTGCTACTGGTTCATCGTCTCGGTGCGTACTTCCCGGTACTTTCCCCACCCGGTTCCCGCCCGGAAGTGTCTCAGTTTCAATTGTGACTGCCGCTCCGCAGGCCGTGTCCGCGCACGAGAAGAACATGAGGGAGCAGGCGAAGAAGATGAACGTGGCCTCCTTGCGGTCGGCGGAGAACTCGCAGAAGAGCGCCGAGGGCAAGCTGGCTAAGGTAGGCGTCGAGAATGCGAGGCGCGGAGCGCAGCCCGGGTGGCCGCTACAGTGTACCTCTTGCAGATCGCCCTCATGACCATCTCGCTGTGGTTCATGGCGTGGACGCCGTACCTGATCGTCAACTACATCGGCATCTTCGACGGCCACTCCGTCATCACGCCGCTCAACTCCATCTGGGCGTCGCTGTTCGCCAAGGCCAACTCGTGCTACAACCCCATCGTGTACGGCATCAGGTGGGTCTCGGCGTCGGCGCGGAGCAGCGCGGTGCGGCCCGCGGACTCCTATGTCTCACCCCCTTTTTTCTCATCGCAGCCACCCGAAGTACCGCGTGGCGCTGTACAAGAAGTTCCCCTGCTTGGCGTGCTCCGCGGACCCAGAGCCCTCTGGCGGCGGCGGAGGCGGCGGCGACACGGGGTCTGTGGCCTCGGGGGTCACCGCCGTCAGCAGCGAGGACCACTGAGCTGGTGCTGCATTATGAACACGGTTCCGGCTCAAGGCAGAGGCTGCCGCAGTCGACTTGATGAGTGGGAGAATTATTTAAGCCCAATCACTGTGTAACTCATACGCCTTATAATTTATGACCACCCTTCAGGTTTCTCTTTTGTTTCTTTAATGTTATCATCGGTAGTTGATCAGACTTTTCTTCTTGCCTGTCACTGTAAAGTTTTTAGTTAAACTGTTTTTTTTTTCATTATTTATTTCTTATTCCCCTTTCAAAAATAAATTAGGTTTTGGGGTACATTTTGGAAGGATATGGTCCCGAACATCAAACTCTTCAGTTTTCTGAATGTCACTTTATCCACAGAATAGTAAGTTCCTTTCCAAGCCCTTGCAGACAGGGGTTTTGACGGTGCTTTACCTTTTAATTGAGTAAACTTAGAACGTACAGCTTTCTAGCTCCAGTGGAAGGCCTTACAACGGGTACGCTACGACACGGACTTCGAGACGGACTACGGAACAAATTAAATCTCTAAGTACTGCTTCGATTCCCACGTCCCATGCCGAGTAGGAACTAACACAAGCAGAGGGCATGTTCGAGAATGATCAATAAACAGACTAACAGTTGCTATTCGACTCCCTGCGCTTCACTCGGATCCCTACCACATTTTTGTTAACTCAGTTTGAGTGAGATTTTTTACTTGCCAGGTACATTTTGTATTTAAAAAAATCTTCCAGAAGAATTCAACCAACATGTAGCGGCTTTGTTTAGGTCCTTTTGAAAAAAAATAAATGGAGCATACATTCGCAAAGCGAGCAAATGGGTCATTACTGAAAACGACTACCCTGCTATTTTCTCTCTTACGCACACACTAACACACACGAAGCGTGAGTCAAATAAATTTGGATTGGAACATTTTGCCGGGAGTCCATTTATTTGAACCTGCGTCCCCCACCCGGTCGTTCGCCCCACCCGGCATGCTGAGTTCCGAACAGCCGAACGGCCACTCTCGTGGGTGCGAGAGGGACAGCACGTTGAATCGGAATCGCTCGGCAGTCGCCCCGCCCCGCCCCGCCCCGCCCGCCCCGCCCAACAGTGCCGAGGCAGTCCGTGCACTCCGTGCACTTCGTGACTTGGATGTCGTGCCGATTAATCCCCGGCGTGTTTATATAAGGAGCCCGCCCGGGCCCACACGCAGTACCCCAGTGATGCCGCCACCGGGCAAACCGGGCGCCAGCAGACAAGAGTGAGCACCAAAGTTCTCGGTTTTTGTTGCTTTCCGAGCAAAACGCGACAAAACTCTTGTCTTGTTGCAGTGCGGGAAAAGCGTATGACGCTCTTCTACGGCCCCTCGGCCAGCATCTACGAGGGAGCCTTCTCCGGCCGCTTCAACAACCACAGTGTCGTCGACATCGTCCTCGATGATATGCTCTACCTGGTGGACCCGCACTGGTAGGCCAGTCGCTCTGTCTCTCTCGCACCCGCACAGGATGCACCATGAGTGCGACAGAGACAGAGCGACGATCCGTTGGCGCGTTGAGGAGACCGTCCTAGTCGAGCAGGGACTGGACGGATGGCTCTGCGTCTCACAGGTACAGATTCGAGCCGCTGCATCCCGTGCACCTCAAGCTGCTCGCCTTCATGCTGGGCACGCTCGGCATGATGTCCGTGACGGGCAACGGCATGGTCATCTACATCTTTTCCACCACCAAGTCCCTGCGCACGCCCTCCAACCTCCTCGTCGTCAACCTGGCCGTGTCCGACTTCCTCATGATGTTCTGCATGGTGCCGCCCATGGTGTTCAACAGCTACTTCGAGACGTGGGTGCTAGGTGCGTTGGTGGTCGTTTGGCCCGGTTGCAAAAACGGCAGCACAGTTCAGCAATTGTGACGTTTACAACGTTTTGGGTCCACCAGGTCCAGCGTTTTGCGAGGTTTACGGAATGTTCGGGTCCTTGTTCGGCTGCACATCAATATGGACCATGACTATGATATCATTGGACAGGTACAACGTCATAGTGAAGGTGAGGGTACCTTCCCTGTGGTCGCTTTCAGCAGGCTGTAACTACAATTAATGTTTTCGTTGTTTTCCGAAAGGGGTTATCAGCAAAACCGATGACGACGAAAAAAGCCATCCTCTGGATAATCTTCGTCTGGCTGATATCATTAAAGTGGACCGTGTTCCCGGTGTTCGGATGGAGCAGGTGAGTACGAGTAGACACGCTTTGTTTGTCCGAAAAGAAGCGGGAAATTCGAAGCTCATTTTCTTCCCCCGGAAACCCGACAGGTACGTTCCAGAGGGTAGCATGACGACGTGTGGAGGCGACTACCTCAACATCTCGTGGATCAGCCGGAGCTACGTGATTCTGTACGCCGTCATGTGCTACTTCGTGCCGCTGGCCATCATCGTGTTCTCGTATTACTACATCGTCAAGGTACTCTCTCAACGTGACGCGCTCTCGTGTTTTCTGCATTCAAATAGCGTGTGATATCGGGTGTCTCTCTCCTCCCAGGCGGTGGCTGCGCACGAGAAAAACATGCGCGAGCAGGCGAAGAAGATGAACATTGCGTCGCTGCGCTCGCAGGACCAGGCCAGCTCGGAAAACAAACTGGCCATGGTAATTGCAGCAGCGCAAATCACTTGCAGTTGTTCATCTCCTTGTCGTTTGCTTAACGCTGGCTGTTCCCGTAGGTGGCCCTGATGACCATCTCGCTGTGGTTCATGGCGTGGACGCCGTACCTGGTCATCAACTTCGTCGGCGTCTTCGGCTACGGCCAAGAGATCACGCCACTGTCCACGGTGTTCGCCACGCTCTTCGCCAAGGCCAACGCCGTGTACAACCCCATCGTCTACGGAATCAGGTGCGCGACGCTGACGGATTCGCCAAAGTTTTAATGAGAAAGCGGGCAGGCCTTTGTCTTTTCCTTGCTCCCGATGACCCCCTCCCCTCCGCCTCCCCGCCATATAGATTGGGAATTAGTTTCGATGCTGTGCCGCGGAAACGCACTCGCTCTGCGTTTGCCACGGCAAACAAACATGCTGATGGCGTCTTGTTCCGCAGCCACCCCAAGTACCGCGCGGCGCTGGCCAAGAGGTTCCCCAAGTTCTTCAGCCACATGGCGGCCGGGGGCTCCACGGAGACCAGCGAGGTGGAGTCGGTGCAGTCGGTCGTCACCAGCCTGCCAGAGCACCAGGCGTGATGAGGCACCGCGGCGCTCCGGCCTGGACGTCAACTTGGCCGACAAGTTGGTGGCGGAGTTGTTTCCCAGCCACGCGTCGCATGCCTCGCACCTCCAGGGAACTTTCTCTTTTGTTTGGAAACCGGGCTAATCAACGGACGACGATTTCGGACTGCTCAACGGTGTTCCCCCTGTCCCTCGAAAACAAGCTAGCCAGCAGTTGTGAGTGAAAATAAAAATAAAGCTTTCACGTTGATTTTGTTTTTTGTGAGTGTTTCGATGTTTGAACGACACGAGAATACTAGGCCCAAATTCGTCCCGCTTTGTTTTTTACACTTTTTTGTACCTTTGCGCGGCCAGGCGCCGATTTGATAAGCGTGTTATGTTTACGTGTCTGTGCAACCCGGGTGTCGCTCAATGACGGCTGGATACGCTCTTTTTACTTTCGTTTTGTTCCTCCGTCGGTGTATGAAACTGCGCAGGCGGTAGCAATCGCAAGCTGGTGTGATGACGCCCACCCTCCCCTCCCACCCCCGAGAAAAAAGTAAACAATATGCATATCTCTTGAACCGGCGCATATATTTATTCTCCTCCCCACACTCACGCGGCATGCGTGGTACACCGGAAAAGAGAAAGCTACACCGCCATTACCAGCACAGAGGAAACAAAAGAGGTCCAGAGGACACACATACAAGACATTCCAGTTGAAATGACGCTGCACACGGTAAAAACGCGTCCTGGGAAAACTGAAAGGCTCCAAGGGTGGTCGTGGAGGAAAGGGCAAAACTTCCAGGATCGTCCATGGTGCGTGTTTTGAGCCGGCCACCCATTTCCAAAAATAAAAATTAATCGAAAATAAAGAAGAAAAAAGGAAGACCCGTCTCCCACCTCCGTACACAGTATTTTCGATTTTTTTTCAAAGATGCGCGGTACGCGAAGCCCGTGGAACCTCACGTGCAACCCGTTTCCTGGACAGAGGAGGGCCAGTTGGAGTCCAAATAGAGACGCGCCACCCCGCGCGCAGAACCCGAAGAGTGAGGGATCTGCCTGTTTACTGGAGAAAATGGCGACGGGTCGCTCGGACGCTGTTGCCGCCAGGGCAGCACGCAGCTCGGGTCTCGCAGTGACAACTTGCGGATTCTCGCGAGCCGAAGCGAGCTGAAGCGCCTCAACAGGCTGCTGCTTCTTTTGCCTGCAGTCCCGGTGAGCCCTCCCCATCCCCTCGGCGTGGAGATCTTGTCGTCCGGGCCCACGGCGCATGGGGGCGAACGTGGTGTGGACAGGGACTCACGAGACGGAGGTAAGAAGGGAGAAGTTGAACTTGACGACCTCCACCGTGCTGCTCTAATCCATCTCTTCCCCCCCCCCCACACACACACTCTCCCACCATTGACACCCACTACGGGCTCTGTGGACAGTGTCCCGCCTTCAGCCCCCAGCCGACGTAGAGCTGGCCGAAAGTCCTGCGAGACAAAAGGCGGGATTAATAAACATGTCGGGTAAAAAAATCTCTGAAATCCTCGGAGAACTTGTCAGGAGAAACGTATTTCACGAATGTAAACATGGGTAGATCTACTGGGTGTTTCTGGTGCACCTCCCCGGGATCCGGAGAGTGTGCGGCCACTGCGGCACTGCGGAATCGCGCGGCGAGCGGCAACAAGTGTTTCGCAAACAACGCCCATTTCCCGCGCGGGATTGTCCTGCCAGGCCTCGGCCTGCCTCGGCCGAGCCGTGCCGCCGTATTGCCGCACTGCATGCAAATCCTGCGAGGTGCGTTTTCCCTGCCCCAACGGACTCTCCCAGTGCAGTGCAACAAAGCAGTATGCTAACGCGGCAAGCAGGCCACTGGCAGGACGCGGAGGTCGGCGCAGCGCAGTGGGCTAGAACACCGGCACAGGCGGTCGAAACTCTAGACGCGTTTTGAGCTCAAGTCGCTGAATGGGACTCGAACCGAACGTGTGACCCCACCGATGGATTGCTCTCCGAACGGGGAATTCATTGGTGGGGTCACACTCTCGGTTCGAGTCCCATTTAACGACTGGAGCTCAAAACGCGCCTAGAGTTTCGGCCGCCTCCACCGGTCTTCTGGCCCGCTGTGCGCCGCGCGGGTAGGCAGCGCGCGGCCGCGAGGCAGGCGTGCGCGGCGTGCGGCCTACCCTCGACTCCACAGGCGCTTTCGACTGGGCGAGGCGGCGAGGCGGCGTGGCTCGGCCGCAGCGGGGCGTGCCGAGCGAGTCTCTTTGGAGCACTTTAGCAACGCCGAAGTTAAGCAGGCGGCGGTCTTACCTTCACTGGGGGGAGGGAATGTTGAACGTAAAAGCCAAGCCACTACTAAGATATTCTACACGGTAAAAACGGTTCCTGGTTTTCCCAGGAACTTCCTGGATTAATGCATATGTTCTGCCATGGGCTTTGGGAAAACCAGGTACCGTTGGTTACACGTGTACTTATTTAGCAAAATTTTTCCACCCGTCTCTTTTAGACTCAAGTTATTTTTTAATATTTTCCGAATGTGGGGGTATGGCAACGCGCGTCCGACTGGGAGGGAGTGGGAGCTAAAACCACCAACGCACTTTTAGAATGCAATTATTTTTTAATTATTTTTCCAATGTGTGAGCCGCGCGCGCGGGATGAGCTGGCTGAGCTGCCCGGCGATTCAGCCAAGTCGTTTCGTCGCTCTGTCTCTGTCGCACTCTTGGGGCTGTCCGTAAAGGTGCGAGAGAGACAGAGCGACGAACGGCTCGGCTGCGAGGCTGGCTGCCTACCTGCCGCTGCAGTACGCCACGGCGCCGGGCCAGTGGTTGGAGCGCAGCAGCACCGCGGCGGTGTGCCGCAGTCGGGACGAGCACAGCCTCGGCGTCCACGGCGGGCACCGGGCCTGCTGCAGAAGCGCACACTGTTACGTCATTCCGCCGCCTAGCGGCCCGGCGGCCCGGCGACCCGGCCAGTCGGCGTGCCCTGCCTGCGGCGTTGCGAGGACCGGCGCGTCGTGGGACAGCGGGGCCAGCAGGGGCGCGTCCTCGCCGTCCTCGCCGTCGTCACCGTCGTCGCTGCGCTGCTCTGACGGCCGCCGCGCTCCCTCGAGACTGTCCTCCTCGTCCTCCTCCTCTGCTTCGCCCTGCGCGTCCTCTTCTTCTTCCTCCTCTTCCTCCTCCTCCTCCGCCAGTTCGTCGGAGCTCGGCTGGTCCGCGTCCTCCATCTGCCGGAACAGTCGTAGTGCAACTTTGGCAGCGAATGCAGGGGCAGGATCGCAGTAAGCGACGCTAAGTCCAGTTTAAGGACCTGTTGAGGCACGGCCAGGCGGCCGCTGCGCAGCAGGCGCGGAGAGTGGTGCGCCCAGCCGGCCAGGCCGGGGTCCGCCAGCTCGGCCAGGGAGGCGGAGCCCGGGACCCCCCGCCAGTCCGAGTTGAGCACCACGCCGCACTCGTCCTCTGGAAGAAAGTGCGTTATCATTTCATGTTCGGGGCGACGCGACGCGACGCGACGCGGCCTCGTGCTCGGCAGCGAAAATAAAGTGTCGAGTCTTTTACTGCCGCATAAACGGGCAGTAAAGCCATCCCGGGCCGGCAGCACGCTGGCAGCCAGGGACGGTGTGGGAATACGAGTGGAGCGACGCGCGAGGCCGCGACGCCGCGAGTCGCGAAAACCGTCCCAGCAGTTGGATTCGCTTCGCAGCTTCGCACCGGCCAGGTCGAGGCTGACGGCGGGGGACTTGACGTAGGCGCCGAGCGGAGACACGGAGCAGGACGCCGAGATGCGCGCCAGCTGCGCGTGGAGCCGGTGCGCCTCGGTGCCGGGGAAGTCCGCCACCTGCAGGCCGAGCGGGCCGAGCGACCGGTCAGCACCGGGGAGGCGGGCGCGGCACAGTGGGCCAGAAGACCGGTGGAGGCGGCCAATACTCCAGACGCGTTTTGAGCTCCAGAGTCGCTAAATGGGACTCGAACCGAACGTGTGACCCCACCAATGGATTGCTCTCCGAACGAGGAATCCATTGGTGCGGTCACACGCTCGGTTCGAGTCCTATTTAGCGACTCTGGAGCTCAAAACGCGTCCAGAGTTTTGGCCACCTCCACCGGCCTTCCGGCCCACTGTGCGCGGCGCAGTGATAGCTACTGGACCTGCCTGCGCCTCGGGGTCCCCGGAGAAGAGCAGCCCGCGGCCGTCCAGCGCCCTGGCGGCCACGACGTGCCGCGGCCGGATCGGCGGCAGCTCCCACCACGCGCCGCCGTCCGCCACCAGGTACACCTGCAGCCCGCGCAGTAAATTCATTCATTAATGAAGCAAAGCGAATAAAACGGGATCGCTCCCCGGGGAGACCGCTGCGGCGTAGAAGCGCAGCGGCGCAGCCCGCCCACGCTGAGGCACACACGCGCCCTGCTTCCGGAGAGTTTTGTCGCTCCGTCTCTGTCGCACTCGAGGGGCGCTCCGTAGGGGTGCGAGAGAGACGTGCGGAAACGACTCCTCGCCATCGGTCGGCAGAAGCAGGGCGTGCTGTTTGCGCGGGGGCGGTAGGGAAGGGGGGGGGGGCTGCGTCGATGGAAGCAGCGGGAGACAAACAGCCCCCCGGCGGATCTGAATCCCGGCGATCTGTCCCGGTCGGCC
This sequence comes from Thrips palmi, assembly GCF_012932325.1. Classification (NCBI taxonomy): domain Eukaryota; kingdom Metazoa; phylum Arthropoda; class Insecta; order Thysanoptera; family Thripidae; genus Thrips; species Thrips palmi. The sequence continues at coordinate 5,942,570 of NW_023144626.1, read as the reverse complement.
TGGAGGCCTGGAGGGCTGCCGGGCCTCGGCGGCCTCGGCCCAGCCGCCTGGCCGGTCGGCCGGTCGTTAGCAACGCGCTCATCGCGCGCGGCCCGCCACGATTAGTCTCCGTCATCGTCGTCCTGGACGGAAAAACTAAGCGCACCTTGCGGTTCAGCGGGTCCTCCAGCTCGGCCTGCTCGGCGGGGCCGCGGATGTCCACGCGCCGGTCCAGCTCGTCGTCCGTCAGCTCGGCCTCGGCCAGCACGTAGTCCCGCCGCCGGGCCAGCACCTTGCCCCAGAACCTGTGCAAGAGGACCAAGCCGTCACACAGTGGGCCAGAGGACCGGTGGAGCGGCCGAAACTCTAGACGCGTTTTGAGCTCCAGAGTCGCTGGCCCACTGTGCGTCAGCAGCCCGTCGTCGACGTGTCTCTCCGGTCCGCCGGGACTGCCACTGCCGTGGGTCACTTCTTGGCCACCTTCGCCTGCTTCGAGTCACGTCGCTCCCATCTCCTTAATGAGGCCGCCGCCGAGCTCCGCGCCGCCGCCAAGTTGCCTGTATCCCGAACTTGGGATTGTGTCTTTTCACAATTAAACGACCCCGGAAACGGAACGATGGAACGCAGCGTGGGGGCGGGACGGGGGTCGTCTGCTGCAGGTTCCGCTCTCGATACGGCCAGAGGCGCTTCTCGGAAGCTGAGACTTTTAATTGGCAGAAGGCACACGTGCCGAGCAGAAATACTAGAAGAAATACTCGGCACTCGCGACCGCCACCCTCACGGCCAGAGGCGGAAACCGCCGAGTCAGTACTGCAGTGTGGCGTGGCTCGGTCCACACGACTGTCCGAGAGGGGCTGCTGTGGCACAGAGACACGCCACCCCTGATAAGTCCGAACAAGAACGCCTGCGGCTGGGAGGCCGGGCTGGGCCCCAGTGGGTGGGGCGGCCTACAGTGGCGACTACTAGCGACCCCCTCGAATTCCACACACACTGTCCATTCCCAACCAGACGTGCCTGACAATAGGGTGGTTGTCCTAAAACCCTTGTGAAGGGTAGTGCCCCTGCCCCTCCCGCAGGGTATCATCGCCTACCCTCGAAGAATGTCCACAAACGAAGGGACGCGTCCCCACACCGCAGGGCTGGCGCTACGCTGGCGGGGCGAAGGGCGAACGCACGCCCTCCAAGTTGAGAGCAGTACGTAGCTGGCGTAGCTGCCGAGGCACACCTGTGTACCCACCTTCAGGCCGGGACACTCTGTCCTTGTCCGTGCTGCACAGCGATTCCGTTCCGTCCCTCCGCCGTCTCTCTCGCACCCACACGTCACGCGGGGCGCGCCCCGTGAGTGCGAGAGAGACAGAGCGACGCAAGCTTTGTTTGGAATCAGCCTGAGGGTCGGGCGGAGGCGAGCAACAAACATTCCCGAATAAACTCACGAGAATAACTTTGGCGCTCTGGAGGCGACGCGCGACGCGTCGGCGAGCAGAACGACGACTAATTCAAGGTAAAGGGCCCCCTAATTCAAGGTGGCTGACGGCGCGCGGAGAAAGTTCCACATTTGCAGAATAAAAGAAAAATGAATGAACCTGATGCGTGTGAGGGCTCTGTTGCTGGCCAGGTCCTTGATGGCCAGGGCCACGGCGAAGGCCTCGTCCTGGGGCACGGCGACGCCGCACCGCGCCGTCACCTGCAGCACGTCCAGGATGTCGCCGCCGTCGCCGCACGCGTCCTCCTCCGACATGTCCAGCGAGCGCACACCTTCGTCATTATGCTGGTCACAAAACCCATAAAACCTTTTTTTTATTTTTTTTTTATTTCTCTAAGAAAAAAGTACTTTATTAGTTTGGTGCAAACCTTCAGCGACTGGCACACTTTCAGAGCGAAATGAAAGGTGTCGCTGTTGGCATTGTTCGCTGAGCGGGTCCTGGCGTTGGAGCAGAAGTGGCGTCTCTCCTGCAGCATCCGACTGGTCTCCTCGAAGGCGATCATCGCGCTGCTGGCCCTGTTGGCCAGCGCGAAGTGCACCACCTCGAACAGGTGGTCGTACCTGCCGGGGAGAGAATAGGCCTCATTTACAGTCGAGACTCATTAACCAAAACAATAAACGAGAGATGAGCAATCCAAAAAAAAAATTGAGGTGTCTTCCCTAGCAAAGGGTCTTTCGTTTTTGTTTGTTTGTGTTTTGTTTATGGGGCCAGACTTTTACCCGAAAACTTGATCCGGTTTGAGAAAGAACACAAACATGAGTCAATCGTGGTGGCTGGCGGCCGTTTATACCCCGCGCTTTCACAGCGCAGATACTCCGCGCACTGGCTTCTTCCCTGCTCGTCCTAGCCTCGTCTATACTCCGCGCGGTCCAGCCCGGCCTGGCCCGGCTGCGTTGCCAAGGAAATCGACGTCATACGTTGGCCCAACGCGGTGTAATATTTGCACCAATTTAAAGTTTGCCTTTGTGGGAATAACCAAAACCACAAACAACCCTGTTCAACCGCTTCCACTTACAGACTGGTTCCAGAGGACAGGCAAGGCTCCTTCAGGAACGACATTTCTTCATTGATCTCTGCTTCCATCGCTGTTTGATTTGACTCTTCAGGTCGGGCGGGTTCTGACTGTTCAGAACGAAGCCTCGATTTCGAAACGCCATTCATCGCTAAACGCAACTAAAGCGAGAAACTTCGTCACTGCCCGCTAGAAATGTTGTTACATCTGGTAACATTGGAGTTCATTACGTTTTTCTTTAAAAACAAAAAGTGTAAATTTAACCCAGCGTTTTAAAGAAAAAGCGATTGCAACGGATAACTAAAATACACTTTGCGCCGTTTAAATTGAGGGAGCGGCTCTGCTCCTTGAATAGTGGGCGGTACTCCCGCCGCGCGGCGGCAAGCGACCGCGACGCGACTAGTGGCGCCATCTCCCGGCAAGCCACGGAACCTGTTGCTCATCTGTTTCTACCGTCATAAACGTTATTTGCACCCGCTGCTTACCGTTCAAGCTTGAGCTGCACCTGCAGCATTTTGCTTGAATTTGCTGGGATGATTTACGACTTGACATCGTCCAACCTACAAGCAATCCCTACGTTCCTAAGTCACTAGACGATTTAGAAACACATTGTTAATCGCAGCGTGCTTAAAATCAGCACTACTCGCCTTTGAAAACTGCAAGAGACGCTTTCAGAAATAACCGAGCCTGCGTACCCATAACCTGCGGAAGACCTGGAGTGACATTGATTGAACATGGCGGGTGAGTCAAGCCTTGGAGACAGTGTTGGCATAAATTCAATTGATGTTTTCTATTTAATCTAATTATATTTATTCCGGCCTAACCTATCAACATGTAGGGACTAGTGGGTGGCTAAGCTGTTTATTCTTTGTTTCAGCGTTTGATCCCATACTAGCCAGAGGGGTGAAACTGATGCTAAGTAATGAGCCTGATGCTGCAGAGCAGTTGCGTGCCATGCTGGAAGAAGCTCTACGCAACAAATACGGAGCCAACATCAAACTGCCTTCCTTGGTGAGGTTTATATGCTTCATACGTAGTTGTTGCTGTTATAAGATTATTTCTAATGGTTTCATTCATAAGAGCAAGCTGCAGAAAGACTTGGTGGCTGCAAGCTGAAATTAACCATCACTAGCATTCTAAGTTAATTTATCGTTATAAAGTTTTTTTGTGTGTGTATGTTTAATTTAAATTGTCCTTTTCAGTCGGAAGTAGAAGAATCAGCAGAGAGAAAGTTGTATGACTCTGCTAGCTCCTCCAAGGTGCATTCTCCATCACCACTTACTGCTCTATCAGACGAATCTAGTGGTTCTGCCTCAGCCGACATCGATGATAGCTTTTGCATGAATTTTACGGAGTTATCATGTGTTGTGTGTGGGTAGGTCATGCAGAGTTTACTTTTGTCTTTTTATGACTGGTAATGCTATTAGCCACTATTAGTGTGAATTTTTCAGTTACAGTAACCTCATTTCAATATTATGATTATTATTTCAGACAATTTAATGTTGGAGCTCGGAACCAATTGATGGAATGCAACTCGTGCCAGAAGTTATATCATCAAGATTGCCACGTGCCACCAGTGCAGGAACTGGCATCATCTAGCTGGGATTGTGGAGATTGTGCTAAAAAGAAACAAGTATGCTTGTTTTATTGTACGTGGTTTTTTATTTTGTGCTGTCTAAATTTAAAATGAAATTTCTTGTTGCCTTTCTTGCAGCCAAAAGTTAAAACTGAATCACCAGTGTCTGGTGGCAAACCAGTGTCTTTTGCCAGTCTAACTAGTGGTAAGAAAGGTCAACATCATCCACCTCAAAGTTTTAAAGTCACTTTTAGCATATTTTTTTACTTAATAACAAACTTACAAATCAATTTTGTTTTTTCAGGCTCTTCCTCATCCCATAAGAGCTCCTCAAAGTCGAGCTCCAGTTCAAGTTCCAGTTCATCACATAAATCATCATCAAAATCATCTAGTAGTCACAGTCATAGCAGCAGTAACAAACGTCATTCTTCATCATCATCATCATCTCACAAATCCTCGAGCCATCATAAAAGCAGTAGCAGCCGCCATTCAAAATGATATCTGAGTACGCTTATTTTTTCATTTCAATTTTCTTGATAAATAACAACAATCTGTTTGCTTGATCATGACAGTGACACTATTCAATTGTATTGAATACCTTGGTTTTTTAATCAAATTTTTCATCCTACTTTGTCATAATTATATTATCATCTCTGTATTAAATTACTTGACAGGGAGCCCATAGGAAATAAACCATTATTTACAGCGGGCTTCCCTAGTCAATGCTCTCTACTCGGTGTGATATTGTCTTATTGTCTGGCCCCCATCGTCTCCATTTTTATCAGCAGTTTTAGTTACAGGTGTGAGTCAGGAGGGCCAGGTGGACTGCTGTCACGTAAAGTTTATGCAATGCACGTGACTTCATCCTTCAGCCCCAGTTTAAAGCCCAGCAGGTAGGCATAAACATGGGCTTAAAATTTGAAAGAAAATGCATCGCCGCCAGGGGAAAGGCTCTGCTCTGACATGTGCCGGCAATTATTTGTGGCCGGCAGGCCATTCCGCCAAGACACTTGGCCTCGGCTCGCCTGTTACGAAAACGGCCCGGCCAGCGGTGCAGTGCGCTAGAGCTGCTAGAGCTGCCAGCGGTGCTGGTGCAATCGAGCAGGCAGCCTGGCCGAGCCGAGCCAGACCCAAACAAAGAGACTCTTCTACTCGCCAGCTTCGCGCTTCGCGACCGCAAGCTGCGCAGTGGGGCGGGCCGAGGGGGCGGAAAAGGGCCCGGGGGGGGGGGGGGGGGGGGGGGGCAGGAGGAGGGGGCCGTGCACGCGCCGATCTGCCCTCTAGAGCTCTTCTCTAGGAGAGTAGCCGGCCGGCTCCGCTGGCTGCCAGCTCGGCCTGCCCGCCCCTTCGCTCCTCTCCCCCCGCCCCCAGTGGAATCTCACGGCGCGGCCAGGCTGTGTCTCGCTTGCACTCGCGGGGAAGGACAAGGAGCAGCAGGGCCTCTGGCGCGGGGGGAGGGAGGGGGGACCGCGGCGTGACGTAGTTGCGCTCGGGACCCGCGGCCAGAACACCTCCCCGCGCGCAGCACGCCGCGGCCGTGCGGCCGACGCACGCGGATGTAGGAGGCGCTGCCTGCCAGGCTGCCAGCTCGGTCGGGCCGCTCTCGCGTGCCTGTGTGTCATTGTCGCTAATATCGACTGGGGCCTAATGACACGCACGTCCGGACGGACGGCCATCGTCATCAACACTGTACATGAGGGAGTGGGCCGCCGAGCCGCGCGGCGCCGCGGCGTCCGGACTAAAGAGTCGTTTGGTCGCCCCGTCCCTGTCGCACTCAAGCGTCGTCCCGGAGTCCCGGGGACGGCATTGGGACGCGGGTCTAGGACGCTGCCGGGCCGGCAGCGCTAGGCAGCGCCGGTTCGCCAGCCATTTCTTTGTTTGAGTGGACGTCGCGACGCTACGCGACGCCAGCGACTCCGGGGGTGGCGGCAAGGCGGCGGCAAGGCGGCGGGGAGGGGCCCGGCCGGTTCGCGCGCTACAGCTACAATGGCATGGAGGACCCAGCCTAGCGCAGCCTAGCTCGAAACAGGTTACATAAGGACCAAAGTACCGTTCGGTTGTTTACAACGGAATTCATGAGCCCTGACCAGCCGGTTTATTGCTATCTTCACACCCAGCGAGAGTTTGTTTTGGCTGGTTGCAGGGTTTGTGCAGCTGCATGCCGGAAGTCTCTGCCCAAACTCCAAAATCTCTTCGGATTCCCTAGCAAGGGCCTTGGCGCTCTGCGAGGAGGTCGCATTTCCATCTCGACGTGGCTTGACCGATGAGCAACACGGCGGACAAAAGATTGCTGTCAGCATCCTTTGTTTGAAAAGCGAGGCTCGCGGCGTAGCGCAGCGCGTCGCCGACGAGGAATCTGCTAACAAAGGACGTGGTTCCCGCGGCGCGGTACGCGGGGCGCTTCGGTCGGTAGGGACATTTAACTTCGGGCCGCGCTCGGGCCGCTCGGGTCCCCTGTTTATGTTGCTTCGTGCCCCCACTCCCGGCACCCCGTTCTGCGCACTCCACCTCCCTCCCTGCCGCCGCCAACCAATGGCGCGAATGTAGGTCAGGCCTCGTTTCTCGCAGCCAATGGCGGCGCCGCTAGCCGGTCACGTGGGTTTTGTTGTCATCCGTCAGCTGTTGAGGTTTCGACCGGCCGGCGAGCCGAGCAGCGGAGGCCGCTAGCGCGCTGGCGTCCGGATCTTCGGTGCCATTCAAAGCGAAGCAGCTGATGTGAGCGCAGCCCGTGCCTCCGTGCCCGTACCGCCCGTACTCCCGAACCGCAGCTAGCGCAGTCGAGTCGCGTCGCCGTCGAGCAAGTTCCTGGTCGAGTCTTTAGCTAGGCGCAAGGTGTCCTGTGAGCCAGTCTGGCAGAGTGTCGTTCCCCGTGGATTACCTACGATCTCTCTGCAGCCTGCCGCGGGCCCTTGCAACAGCAGTGGTCGGAGCGACTATGAGTTCGCTGTGTGGTGGTGTTAGTGAGTGCGCGGTCGTGTGTCTGTGCGTCCCGATGCGCGATACCCTGTTTCCTCGCCCCTGGTGCTACATTGACGATGTGGTGCTGTAGTGCGTGTTGAAGTGACTGTCATCTGGCATCCTCGAGGGTGTCAAGTTTTTCCAGTGTGGAACCCGCCGTGCTTTGAATCGTGAAAGTGTCGGTCCGCCGGGATCTCGGTGCTTCCGCGATAGGCCGGCGCGCCCTGCTGTTCAAGCAACCCGCCGCGGTGGTGGTGCGGCCGGGAGTGATCGTCGGCCCCGGAGGAGGTCGCGTTATCGCCCTCGGCGGCGTCAGCGGCGTCAGCGCCACCGGCGTCGTCGGCCCACTGCCACGCCGCGTGTACCGGCGCCAGTGGAAGCCGTACCAGCGCAACCCGACCACCATGTCGACGGGCAAGAGGTTGGCCAAGCGCTCCATCATCGGCACGCGCGTGTGCGCGCCGGGTGACGACGGCAAGTACTACGCCGGCGTCATCCACGCCGTCAAGACCCCCGCGGCCGTGCTGCCGGGCGGCGACGGCGGCGGCCAGAGCGACGAGACGCGCTACTCGGTGCGCTTCGACACGGCCACCGCCTCCAAGCAGCAGCGGCTCACGTTCCGACGCGAGTTCCGCGAGTCGGAGCTCATCGGCCCCGGCTTCCGCAGCGTGACCGGGTGCCACCTGCAGCCCGAGCAGCGCGCCTACCTCACCTTCAACGGCAGGGAGGTGGCCGGCGAGGTGCGCTCGCACGACACCCTCCGCGACGAGGTGGTGGTCACCATCTGGCCCCCGGGCCACGAGGTGAGTTACATACCCTGCATGTCTAGCGCCTAAGCGCCGGTCGGTCACTGCGCCCGGCCCCGCGCCCGGCTGCCCGGCGTTGGCATTGCAAATGGGAAAAAGCAGCCTATTCAAATGGCGCCCGATTATTCGTCCCTACCGGAAGCAAATGCACGCTCGGGTGCCTGCAGTGTAGCAGTCTAGCAGCGCGGTAGCGGTACGGAGCACCGCGGAGCACACACACACTCGGCGCACTTGGGATGACATGGTGACCCTGCTGCGTGACGTCACCGAATGGCCCATAAAGGAAGGAAGCAGCCAACAGCGCCACGCCCCGGACCAACCATTCGTCAGCCGCAGCGGTGCATGGCGCCGGCCGCCCTGGCCGCCCTGGCCTCCCCGCCCTGGCCGAGCAGGGCCTGATAAGCACCCTCACGCCTTGGGACGTCGCCGCCTTGGAGACCCCTATCTCCGCTTCCGATCTATCGACACGCCGAGATTGCCCCGGTACAGGCCGAGGAGGGCGCTGAGCGCGCCGAGGCGCCAAAAGCTGCCCGGTTATGCAAGGCGATGCAAGGCGACGCGCCGCGGCTCCGCGACCTAGATTTGGCCACCCACATCTGGAAGTAGGTCAAGCGGGGCTAGGCGGCTAGGCGCACCTCTCGGTCCAGTCGAGGCTTTTTGTGACGCCCAGGCCGCGGCGGCGCTGGGGCGCGCTGGGCCCCGCTGGGGTCGGTGGGATTGATCCGGCCGGGGGCGCGGAGGCCTTCAGCAGCGCCCTGGCGGCCCTGGGGGGGAGGGGGGGGGGGAAGGGCAGCGCGCAAACCAGCGGAACGAGCCGGAAACGGCCCGCACCCCGCCGCGTTCGCCCAGCACCACTTCCGCGCGACAACAAGTACCCCCTTTCGGCGGCCAATACACTTAGCGGCGTGGTGGTGCCGCGTCGGCGTCCTCCTGGGGGCATTTCTCGCTCAGGGAGACCCGCCCCCAGCATGCAGCCAGGCATGCCGGGCCACGCAAGGAAGGATACACCGGGGCCGTCGTCGCTTTGTCTCCCTCAGTCACGGGGCATTCCCTATAGGTACGAGAGAGACAGCGACGAAGATTGCGCGCACAGAAGCCGCACAGCATTCCGTTGTGAGACACGGAAATTCACGGAACGACGGTTGTGTACACGAGAAAGAAAACTCGGGTGTGTCACTTTCCACCCGGTTTCCCCTGGAGTTTTCTGACGGTGGCCGCATAATGATGGCCACTTTACGAGCGAGTCCTGGAAACGTTTTCCTCCAGAGAGCCTGACTTGGGCTGCCTTCCACTGCCGGCGGCAAGCTCGTTAATTTGCCGCAGGAAGCTGTTTTGACCCGCTTTCCGTGGAAAGAAGGGAACCTCCAAGGGAACCTCGAAGGGAACGAACGAGTCGAAGAAAAGTTTGCCGTGGCGACGCTGCGGCGCTGCCGCGCTGCTGGTGGCGCCACTGCGATGGCACCCAAATGGGACCAGCAGTCGGAATCCACCCATTTATCACAATCCTGGATTAGCCTACCGCCAGGCCAGTACGCCCCCCCCCCCTCTCTCTCTCTCTCTCTCTCTCTCTCTCTCTCTCTCTCTCTCTCTCTCTCTCTCGCACTTGTGCGGAGCCCCGTTCGGGTACCGGAGCGACGGGAATCCACCGGCAGGTGCGCCCAGGTGGGCACGGACAGCTTCACGCCCTTGAACCAATTGGGTGCAAAGGGTAGGTGTGGCTGGCGCGCTGCCTCTCTCTGTCTCTCGCTCGCTCTCCCCGCTCTCCTTCTATTCTGGGCCTGGCGGCCTGGCGGCCTGGCGGGGCCGGGTGGGGCGCCCCCTGCACCGTCGCCCACACGACGCCGACGTCACAAGCCGGCCGGCCTGCTGCTAGAGCTAGGCCCGCGCTCCGCGCTGCCGCGCTGTCGACTGTAAAAATATTCGTGTCAAGCAATGGAGCACTGTCAGACGAGAATAGCGGCTGCGAAGCCAAGGCGACGACGCGGCGCCAAGGGTGCGCGCTGAGCTGCCGCACTGCTGTCGCCAAGGGGCGAGTGGCGAGTGCAGTCTAATGACACGGTCTCCAAGGTGACCAGCACGCTGCGCGACGCTGCGTGCACGCCGAGTGAAAGGGAGCGGGGCGTGCAGGGCCCCGCCGTGCCCCGCCGCCCCGGCAGGGCTGGCAGGCCGGCCGGCGGGGGCGGGGGACAGGCAGGCAGGCCGGCGGAGCGCGGCCGAATCGAACACGTATTTATAGACAGCCCCTCCCGCGGCGCCCCGCTGGTGCCCGCTGGCCAAAGGGCTCCTGGTCGCGGCTCGGCGTCGCGGCTTCGCGCTCCGCGGCCCTAGATGGACGGGCAGGTGGCGGTGGCGCCGCCCGGCGCCGCCCAGCGCCCCGAGGCGCCCGTTTTATTTTCCTTCCCCCACGCCGGCCCTCTCTGTTGCACTTACGCACTCCGTCGGGGTGCAAGAGAGACGGGCCGAGAAAACGCCAGCGAACGCTCTTGACAGGTGTCTTCGGAAAGTGTAGCCCGGACTCGTGACGCGCCTGGCGGGCTAGCGCACTGCTGGCGCACTGCTAGCGCGGGCTAGGCTTTTGCGTGCAGACGGTAACAGACAGGCCGGCGCCTGATCGGCCAGGGGGCGTCCCCGCGGACTCACCGCCCCCACTCCACTTGGCGGCCCGGCGCGGCGCGGCACGGCGGCGCGGTAGCGCAGCGCTAGCTCTAGCGTGCACACTGTACTGGCAAGGACTCTGCCGACGGTGGGTGCCGGCGGCGAGGTGGCTATGGCCCGGCTTATCGTAGGCCTCGCGGATCGAACCGTCCCGGCGCGCCCCGGCGTGTGTGTGTGCGTGCGGGGGATCAGGCCGGCGGTCGGAAACACACAACCACCCCGGCCGGCTTGAGCAAGTTGGCGTGCCGCGCTGCCGCGCTCATTTCGACAAACACATGCTCGCCGGTGGTGTCCGTCCGGCCGAGATTCCCACATCGATCCAGGGCCGAGGAATAGACTCGGTGGACTCGGCCTTGCAGGACGGCGTGAGCGAGAAGCGAGAACCCCCAGGTGTGGCTGGCCAGCCCGGCGAGTGGGAATCAGCAGTGCAGGCGCAGCCAAGGCACAGCCACGCCCCGGGACCGGCCGGCTCGGCTCGCTGATATTCACCTTGAGACCCCTCACCACGGACCCAACCCCGCCCGCCTATTGCGCTAGCAAGCGGCCGCACCGCGCCAGGCGGAGCGCGGCAGCGCGGCTAGACGAGGAAGGACCGACGGCAAGGCACACTCGGCTGTCGCTCCTAGACAACGGCCGTGACGAGGCATGAGATAAATGAATAAGGCCCGGCCGTGCAGAGGCACGCCGCCGAATCATTTTCGTCAAAAAATAATAAAGCAAGTGATGTGTTATAAAAGCGTTCCGCGTGGCTGTCACGGAGCATCATCTAGACGCGGATGCTACGCGGCCGGCCGGACCTTGCAGCAGCGTGACGTGACATCGGCGGGGCGAGGCCGACGCCGTGGTCCTGGCCGACGACGACGCCGCGGCGCTGTCCGGAAGCAGTTCCTGGTTCCGCCCCCCGGAAAATGAGGCGGGCGGTCGCGTGCGCAGCGCCGCGCGTGCCCTCCGCCGTCACGTAGAGCAGCGCCATCAAGCCCGACTTGGTGTTCAGTTCGGCTTTTGGCTCCTTTCCGACGGCGGGCTCGCCTCGTCCCACTGCAGCGCCATGGCAGCGCCGCTAGTACACTGCGGCGGGGAAAAGTGGCGGTGCCCGATCACGTCACCGCCTTCCATGAACTGCAGTTTCCCTAATTGCCCGGCTGTTAATTGGGCGGCCGTCTAACAGCCCGCGGTGCTGGATGGCGTGGATGGCACGCCGAACTCGACTCGACTGCAGCGGAGATTTCGCCGGCCGGTCGGCGCGCTGCGCGCTGCGCCACGTGCCGGCCGTTGCGTCACCGTCACGCCGCCGGAGATAGCTCGGCGTTGCACGCGCGGGCGGCGCGGCGCGGCGCGACGGGGCGGGGAAGCCGGCCTTGGACTGTACTGTACTGCAGGACCACTTTGCCATTCCGCCGGCCGAACCGAAATGACGCCCCACCAGGCAACGCCATTGCATCGGCCGGCTGGCTTGCCGGCTGGCGTGACGGCGTGACACAGCAAGCAGACCGCGGCCCGCCGCCCTCCCAAGCCAAGCAAGTGTCGGACAAAGGTAGAGCGCCGTTCCAGCGAGTGTGTGAGTCTGTGTGTGTGTGTGTGCGGCATCCGTCTTATTGCGAGAACCGTCTGTCAGCCGGCTGCCGGCGTTCACGTTCACGCGCCGCGCGACGCCGCGCGCTCTGCCAGGGCCATCCGCGACGCCGCCGCCGTCGACGCACAGCTGGCGGGTTGTGCCGGCCGGCGGCCGGGCCGGGCCTGGCCGGGCCCACACAGTGTGGTGCCACACACGCCGGCACACCGCACGCCGTCGCATTCTTGCCTTTTCCTTGGCGGTCTAGCGTTACGTCACGCCGTGCCGTGCCGTGCCGTGCCGTGGCGGTGACGAAACGGGGCGGCGCGGCGAGCACGTCATGACGCCCCGCCCGGAGAAGCCCTTCGCCGCTGTTATTGAAACTGACTCAATTATAGGCTTCCCGCTTGTCCTTTCGGCCGATACTGGAACTAGATTAGACCTGGCCCCGCCGCTCCGGGTGTGGAGCAGGGCGGGGAGGCCTGCTGGAGGCGGGCCCCGCTTCGCTTTCGCCCGTGCGCCCACCGGCCAGTGATCGAGCGCGCTGTTTTTCGGCGCGACCGCAGCCTGCGTAGTGCAACACAGTACTAGATCTCTCCGTCTGTCTGTCTGTCCGTCCGTCTAGCGTCGAATGGGCTGGGGCGTTGGGCCAAACCGGCCGGCGGTGCCGTTGCGTCGAAAGCTGCTGGTGTTGCTGGTCTGTGGAGTCCTTCCCCGCGCGCCCCGCCCCACCCCGCCGCACCCGTAATGCAGACGGGATCGCGGTTCTAGGCGAGGGGGGCGGGGCGCGAGGAGAGAGCCACAGGGCCTGGTTGGGCTTGGCTACAGCAGGAAATGTAGGCCACCGAAAACGGGGGTCGCGGTGGTGGTGGGGCGTGGGCTGGGCTGCGTCCGCGGTGCCGCGCTGCGCTGTGCGGCGCGGCGTCGCGGAGTGATAGACAAGGACACGGTTGGCGGAGGTGGCCCGGCCAGGCCGGCTGGCGGCGGTGTAGTGGAAGGCCTCGGCGTAGTGGTTGTAGTGGGGGCCTGCTGCTCGCGTCGCTTGGCCCGCCCGTTTTTGTAGGCTGTTCACGCTCGCGAGCCTCGACTAGCCTCGCTCCAGCCCCCCTTCCCCCGGACACATTCCGCGGCCGCCACAAGCCTGAAGGCTGGGCGTCGTAGGCGGCAGCGCGGCAGCGCGGCGGCCCTTGGTTTGGACACGAGCGGGGCGGCGCGGCGCCGCGGTGTGGCACTTGCCGCGGCGCCTACCGCTCCTCCTTCTCGTCGCGCTCTAGTTGCACCCCTAGGGGCCCTGCCGGCCCTGCAGGGAGCAGCGGCGCCGCGGCGCTGCCGGCCTAACGGATTCTTATCCTGCACAAAAAGGAAAGTGCGGGCTATTCCCTGGCTATGCCCTGGCTGTGCCGGGCTGCGTGCGGACAGCGAGCCAGCCTTGGTTGCCTTGGAGCACGCGGCCGGCGGCGAGGCTAGGCGAGGCGGCCAGCGAAGCACGGCGAAGCGAGGCTAGAGGCGAGGCGCCATGCAAAAACACACAATGACCATTATAGTACGGCCGCGGGCCGCGGGCTGGCCATGGCAGGGCCAGCAGGGCCGGACCCTGGGCCGCTGCCAAGGCTGGCCGTGCTGCAGGCCAGTCTCTCTCGCTCTCATGGGGCGGGCCGCCGAGCGCGAGAGACAGCGGTGAAACAGGCTTCACTCTGCTGGCCCAGTCCGTGCCTGGTGCCTGGACGCGGCGGTCGTAACGCCCGCAGCCCGCAGATCATAAAGCAGCGCTGCATTCTGGTACCGGCGCCGGTCCCGTCGCCGCGTGTGCTCTAGGAGGGCAGGTGTGTGACGGGCTTGACGTCGGCCGCGAGTCCACGAGCAATCCCGTGTGTGCGGATTGAGCAAGACGCTGTGCAGAGAGCCAAGAGCGAGGCTGTCCCCTCCCTCCCCCCTCCCCTTCCCCCAGGAGCAGCGCGGAGCGGCGCGGAGGCTGCCAACTCCACGTGCCATCTATCCGGGCCTTGAAGCGGGCTGCCTGCCTGGCCCTGCCACCTGCTGCAGCTGCAGCTGGGCTGCCAGCTCTGCCAGCGCTGGCGTGGGAGGGGCGAGGCGGCGTTGGAGGCAAGGCGGCACGGCCCTGGCGAAGCGCGAAGCCTGCAGGCTGACTTGGAAACAGCGCTTTGTCGCGCCGTCTCTGTCGCGCCGGAGCGGGACGCCCCGCGAGCGCGAGAGAGACAAAGCTACCGGTTGGGGCACAACCGCGGCACCGCCCCGCCGGCACCGCCGGCACCGCCTCGCCGAAGGAGAAGGAGGTCGGAAAACGGTCGGGGCTGGGAGGGAGAGGGGGGAAGGGGGCTCTCGCGTAATTGGAATCGTGGAAATGGCACTCGACCACCATCGCGGCGGTGCGAAATTGGGCGAAAACGACGAGGTTTGCTGCGTCGGCGATCGGAACAATGAAAAGTTTGTACCGCGCCAGGACTCTCCAGGCAGGACCTCCGGGAAGGACTCGGCGGCCGTGGCTGCGCATGAGGAAAACTCGGGCGCGCAGCAGCGCAGTGACAGATGGGCTGCCCCGCTTCCGTGGCTCCCTTTGATACCGTGGCTTTCTCTCTGTCATGTGCGATGATAGCCGCATGGAAGTGAAGTGAGGACTCGATCCAGCCCGTTGCGTAAGCAGGGCCCGGCAGGCATAGGGCCCGGCAGGCAGGGCCGAGGGACAGTACCGCCTGCGACCTACTTGCTGCCCTCATCCTGGTGGGTCTAGTCTAGTCGGCCTGGCTGGGCCTGGCTGGGCCTGGCTGCTAGGTCTAGGGAGCGCCTTGCCTTCGAGCCGTCGGCGTCGCGGCGTCGCAGGGCAGACGCCAAACCGCGTCGGACTTTCCCTTTTCGGCGCGGCCGCGTGTCCGCGTGTCCGCGTGCCTGTCTGTCGCGTCCGCGGCGCGCCCGTGCGTCCCCGCGGGCGCTGTCATCGTCACGGACGTGCACGGCCGCCGCACAGTGGGCCGGAAGACCGGCGGAGGCGGCCAAAACTCTAGACGCGATTTGATCTCCAGAGTCGCTAAATGGGTCTTGAACCAAACGTGTGACCCCACCAATGGATTGCTCTCCGAACGAGGAATCCATTGGTGGGGTCACACGTACGGTTCGAGTCCAGTTGAGCGACTCTGGAGCTCAAAACGCGTCTGGAGTTTTGGCCGCCTCCGCCGGTCTTCTGGCCCACTGTGGGCCGCGTCGTGGAGGCGAAGCAGGCGCAGGGGCTGCTGCTCGCTGCTGCGGCGGTGACCGACTTGGCGCCGCGTGCGGCCCGCAGCCCGCCCAGCTCGTCAACGACGGACTCCTGCCGCCCGACTCCGAAGGCGTCGCTCTGTCCCGAGCGGGCCGGGCGGCGGGTGCGAGTGAGACAGAGCGACGAAACGGCCCTTCGGAGTGCGGCGGCCGTGTTGCGTTCGATGGTACTCCACGCGCGCGAGCGAATAACTCTGCCAACTTTACGGGGCGCCGCGCGCCGCGGCCAAAGGATAGTCGAATGGGCAAACCTTCGCCGTTCGGTGCTTGGCTGCTCGCTTTGCCTTCTCCGTGCTTCCTCGGCGTCTAGGCCTGCCGGGGCAGTGAAAGTAGCTTCGGACTGTGGGCAGCGCTACAGTGCTACACCGCCCCGGTCCTCGCTGCCTCGCTGCTTTGCCTCTCACCCGGTGAAAGTGGCATCTGCAGCTGCCGCACCTGCCACAGCCGTTGTTGTTGTTTTGTTGTTGTTTGTTGTTGTTGTCGCGGCTCGCCCGGCGAGGCGCTCGTTTCATAGGTTTTGGAGTGTACTTCAGTAAGCCAGAAATGAGAGCCCCGGCTTGAAGTGGAAGTGGCTCTGCTGGAGGAAACTTTACCACTTCGTCGCGGCAGAGCGGCACTAGTTACGTCAGGGACGCCACGGGCGGGTGTCCGGGAGGGGGGGGGACGTCGCGGTGGCCAACAACAACAACAACGACTGGTCGGTCGCGTCGATGCTGCAATTTGTAATTAGGTGGTGCTTTGCATACGTTTTTAATCTCGCGTGGCGTCGCGGATGCATTATACACCGAGTGGACACGCCTAAGCACAGGGGTGGCATCCAATAGTCGTGTGGTGCACTGCAAGATTAACGAGCCTCGGGGGGGGGGGGGGGGAGTCCTCCTGGTGCTGCACACGATCCTCGCCCGTTCCTTCTCGACTTGGCGATCAGAACCCGCCGCGAGCGCGAACGCGGACCCCCGACGGAGCGCCGTGCATGCTGCTGCAGCAGACTGATTCCGAGAGTCGCTTTCGTTGCTCTGTCTCTCCAGGGGCGCCCCGTGAGTGCGAGAGGGACACGACTCGCAGGTGTGAATGCAAGCACCTTGGCGAAATCGCGAGCGACATCGACATGGCGGACACCGCGGAGTCATGCTCGGCCAGACAGGCACGACAGGCCGCGGCGTTCCGAAATCGGCCTCGATCGAGACTTGCCTCGCGCCGGCCGGCCGGCGTTGTTGTGTATGGCGTATGACGTCTGGCCCGGGGAACCGACCGGGGGGGGGGGGGGTGCACTTGGCCCACATGCTTTTACGAGTATGCCTCGGTGTACGGAGAGCGCCTCGGGGTGGCTGCTGTCCCGACCGGCCACGCCCCCTCCGGACACACGCACTCACACACACACACACACGCTCTTATGTCCCGCAGCATCTGATCTGACCCAAATTCAATTTATATGCACTCATCGGCGTCCTCGTGCGGTTACTTACGGGGCTTACGGGGCCGCTCCGTGCACGCCAAGCGGGCTCCTTGCCTTGGACAAGGAGGGCCCCACCCTAATACGGTGAATGCTAATGCCCGAATCGGATCGGCCTGCCTCTTGCCTCCACGCGTCTGTCTACTGTCTATGCGCCCCGTGCCTTTGGGCCTTTGGCTCACGGTCGGACGGCGATTGAATAGCAGTGGGGTGCAAAGTGCAATCCTGAAAGATGGAAGCTCTTGGTTCCTGGGCGCACCCACACCGCCGGCCTGTGTGGCGTATTGTCTGTGGGTACGCCCCTGCCCTTCCAGGACCTTCCAGGACCTTCCAGGGAGGAGCACGACGTGCTCACAGTGTCGGCAACAAGGGCCGCCTTTGTGCCTGGAACGCCTCGGCCGCCTTGGCCCTAGTCCTGCAGCCTTGCCGGGCCTTGCCGCCACGTCCATAGCCTCGTCTAGGCCGTCTAGACCGTCTAGACTGTCTGGACCGGCTGGCTCTCGTAACAAGCCGTCGTTGCGAAACCCCGCCGCGGCCCCGCGGGCCGGCCGGCTCGGCACGGCCCGGTTCGCCATCACGGCGCGACCGCCGCTCCAGGAGCAGCTCCAGGAGCAGGCAGCAAGCAGCACGGCGCAGCGCGGCGCAGCGCAGCCAGGCCCAATATTGCGAGTAGATTATGGAGCGGTAATTGGCGTGGCCAGCCTGGCCGGCCTGGCCCGACGGGGCTGGGCTGTCCGCCGAGGGAAAGGCCACACTGTTTTCGCTAGTTTGCCTATCGCGCCGATCGCCGAGCCGATCCTCCCCCGCGGCGGTCGACGGGGACGTCAGTCGCAAAGGACACGCAGCGCCGCGCAGCGCGGCCGTGGCGGTCGAGAAGACTGTCTAGAAGCAAGTGCTGCACCACCAGCGTCGCTCTGTCTCTCTCGGGCCCCGGACGGGGATTCGGCAAGCCTGCGCCTCATTGAGTTGCATCGGGGTCGCCGGGGGGAAGGCTTCCCGACGGCCGTGCACCTCGGCGTCGACGCCGCGCCTGATTACCTAAATTGCCACCGTAAATGAGCACTTTTCCAAATGCGTGGGCGTTGCCCGGGCGTGGATGCGCTCCGCGGCGTGACCCACATCGGCGGCGACGAGGTGGACACGACGACGGCGGACATGACGGGGAGCAGGGTGGCCGAGTTACGTCCAGCGATAAGGTGATAACGACGCCGTGCTCGTGGACTACTTAGACCCGCACTTTTGCTTTCGCCAGCCCGAGCTTCCTGGTGGCCGGCGGCGAGGCCACGGCGGCGACGTGCGCGTGGTGCGCGGCCCCGGTGGCTCCTCCGCCGCTCCGCCCTGCGATGTGGCCGACGTGGGGTAAACGGCGGTGCACAAAAGGTTACCGGGGCGTTGCGTCACGACCGCGTAGACGTGGTGCAAGCAGGGCCTCTCGCTCACACACGCCTCGCGCCCAGGCGCCGCACTCTCACGCGCACACACACACTCACTCACACAAGTGAGTGAGTACGCCCACTCGAAATCGGCGGCCGTGCCCCCGCCATGGTCGCCACGGTTATCATCGATCATGCCGTGATTATCGTGGTCGTTGCAGGCGGCCCGGCCCAGCCCGGCCTTGGTCGCGGACACAGCGTGACCACGGCGACGAGGAAGCGGCGTGCGGCGCTTGCGGCAGCGCGGCAAGCGCAGCGCCAGTCGGCGGGGCAGCCTCGCCGACGTCGTGGTTGCCGCCGGTCCGGCGCTGCGGGGTAGAGCGCTGTCTGGCTGTCTGCGGGAAGGGCCTGGTCTAGTCTTCTAGTGGTGCAGTCGGCCTGGGGGACGCGTGCGGCCCTGACCTGCATCGGCACACTGGAAACGTGCCGCTGGAGGCAACCTGCCCACCGGTCGGTCGGAGGGTTGCCCGCCTGATGCACCCGGTGCACGGCGACGCCACTGTACAGCAAAAAGCGGGCCGACGACGGCTTGGCCGGCTTGGCTGGGGCTGCCGTGCCGTCGCGTCGCGTCCCCGCGGCCGGCCGATTAGTCGATTTGTCGCCGCTCGAGGCTCGAGTCGAGGCTCGAGGTGGCTGCGGTCCAAGCGCACGAGGCACGCCACGCGGGCCGGAGCGAAGCGCGAAGCGAGTGCTCCGACAAGTCACGCGACCGAAATTCCACCGCGACCGCGAGGCTAGCCGCGCCCTGTCTCTCTCGCACCCATGCAGGACTCGCCACGAGTGAGAGAGCGAGTCAGTGTGCCGTACCGCCGCACCGGTCGCTAATGGCTTAGGTGAAGGGCGCATCGTATCGAAAACGAAGGTGAAAGTGACGGCCTCGCGCTGATGATGATGCTACTGCAGCCAGTTTCTCATTTTCCAGCTGTTCGTCTGACCCCCGCCGGATTGATTGATCCCGCGCAGCGCTTTCGTCGCTCTGTCTCTCTCGCACTCGTGGGGCGCCTGGTGTAGGTGCGAGCGAGACGAGGGGACGATACGCTTTGCGGAATCAGTTCACAGCCTGCTCTTGTACGGCTGGTTTGTTTCGGTTCTTTGTGGTGTATTTCGAACAGCCCCCGCTGTCCCCGCTGTCCCTTCCAGCTGGCTGGCTCCCTGTCGGCGTGCCTGGCCGTTCCGGGTCGCAGGCGCCACGCCGCCGCCACGCCGCAGCCCCAACCCCTTCTCTTCTTCGCCTCGATCGGCCCCGTGATAAATAATAGAACGGACCGTGCCCCGCGAATCAGTTAATTGAAAACGCCTCTTCTTGGTGTCGTGAAATTGCGGCTGGGAGTGGAAAGGGGAAAGGGAGGGGGAAGGGGCCGCCGTGTGACGCCTCTGATTGCAACTTTTGTCATTGATGGACACGAGCCGTGTCGCGGCCTGACGCGAATAATTTCAAACTTTGCACTCGGCTGGGCGCCGAGAGTCGCTTTCGTCGCTCTGTCTCTCTCGCACTCACGGGGCGTCCCTTGCGGGAGCGAGAGTGACAAACTGACCCTCCGGAATCTGGCGGCGGGCGCGCGTGCACTGTTTGACGTAACCCGACGCGCGGGCCATGAGCCACGACAGTCTGTCTCTCTCGCACTCACGGGGCGTCACGAAGCGGTGCGAGAGAGACAGAGCGATGGAAGGATCCTTCGGAGGCAGGCGTTGCGTTTCGGGACGGGTAGCGCACGGAAACGCGATCCAGTTTGCTCTTCCATTTGGGCGCAGAGGTGCAGCATCGGGCCGCCTCTCTCCGTCTCTCTCGCACCCTTACGGCCCGCCCCGTGAGCGCGAGAGAGACAGCTGTTTCGGACCCACTCTGCCGCCGTTGATGGATTACGCGGCCGGAACCGTCGGGTCGGCTTTCGCGGCCAACAACGCGCTCCTCACTTGGCACCCTTGTTGTCCGCGAGCGGCGCGAGCTGGCCGAATGGATGCTGCAGCTCGGGGTATGCCGTATGCCGTCGCTCTGTCTCTCTCGCGCCCGCCGGGGGCTCCCCAAGAGTGCGAGAGAGACAGAGAGTCGGCGTGCGAGCTTGCTACGCCCAAGTGGCCGCGTTGTCGAGGGCCAAAGTTTGGCCATATCGGAAACGAAGCCCGCCGGTCGGCCGGTTGGCCATGGCGGGCGGCAGCCTCGGCGGCAGCACGAAACATTAAATAATGCGCGATGCGCGCCGCGCCACGCCTCGTCCCGCGGAACAAGAACAAACAACAACAAGAGCATGAACAAGGCGCCGGCCGGCGGCGTGCTTCGCTGTTTCGTGTTTGCTCGCGTGCTGCCGGCGATGAGGCTCCGCTCGCTCCGCGCTCCGCCGCGAGGCTCTCGGTGTGCACCACGCGGACGCCCCGGACGCCCCGGACGGCGCGCACCCTTTGTTGTTGCCGAGTTGAGTTGTTTTTGTTTCCCTCCGTCGCTGCCGCGCTGCACGGGTGCGAACGCGAGACGCGGCGCGAGCCTTGCCGCGAAACAAGGAAGCAGATGTGTGGCTAATCGATACGGGCCTGGCCGCCCCGCCGCCTTGCCGGGACTCGGGGCCGCGGCCGCGACGCAGCGATCCGTCTGAATTCTAATTTGTTCGGCCGGGCCGACCGACTCGTCCTCTTGGCTCTTCCCCTTTCGCCGCCGTAACTCATTTGGCGACCGGTCGCTGAATAATGAATTGGTTTTAGTTTCTGGCGGGGCGCTCCGCAGGGTCCGCGGCCGCCCGGCGTCGCCCGGCCTAGCGAAGCAGAGGGAAGCCTGGCGCCAGCTGCGTGCCGTGCTCGTCTTGGAAGGAAATGCGCTGCCTGGACACGGAGACACGGACACGCGGACACACTGGTGGCGGGGTTGCCGGGCGTGGCTGCTTTGCGCGACCACGCCCCGCATGGCCTGCTGCCGGGTCAGGTGCTGGCGACCTTGCGCGTGGCGTGGCGGGGCGTGGCGGGGCGGGGCGTGGCGGGCGGGGCGCTGCGACGGGGATTTGTTGCCCTTAGTGGCCCCGCCCCGCCACGGCGGCCGCACTGGCCGTGGCCGACGCGGAACAGGAGTGTGCGTTGCGCGGGCCGCGCGGGCTGCGCGGGCGGGCCGGTGCCGGGTTCTGCCCTGCTGGCGGATGGATTTTCTGCCGCCATAGCCATGATGGTTGGTTGGCGCCTCGGCGGGCGCGCGGCCGCGGTAGACCGGCCGGCCGGGCAAACTGCGCCGCGCACATGCCATGCCGGCCGGCCCCGGCCCGGCCCCGGCCCGGCCCGGCAAGCGAACTAGCAGCTCTAGCCGGGCGTCCTTCGAACCGGCGAGAGGCGCGGGGCCGCGGGGGGCGGCGGGGGCCACTCTGTGGCGTCGTGGAGGAGGGCCAAGCGCTTCGGCCGTGACGTCACCACTGCCGTGTCCGTGTTGTGTCCGCGACGTGTCACGTGCTCTGTGCGTGCTAGCTAGGCGCCAGCGCGCCAGCACCAGGATAGGGTGCGTAGCGCGTAGCGCCGTGGCGCGCAGAGTCAACAAAAATGGGCGCTCTCCGCCAGACCGCCACAGTCCGGCGGGGAGCTCTCGGTCAATTAACTCGATGCTATCGCTCACAGTGTTGTCGCTGCGGCGCTGCGGCTCGGCTTTTGCGTTGCGACTGTGATACACTGTGATAGGCCGGCCGGCCGATACGTACGTCGCGGACGTCGCGGACATGACCGGCGTGGCGACGCCCGGCTTATTCCGTCGCCCCGTCTCTCTCGCACCTCCCCGGCCCGGCCAACGAGTGCGAGAGAGAGGAGCGAGCCGGCTGCCGCTGCATTCTTAGTAGCACCGCAACGTGCTGGCAGCACACTGGCAGCGAGCTCGCAGCATCTGTCGGGTCTTATAATGCAATGCCGGTGTATATCTAGCCGGCAAGCCGCGACACCAGGTGGATTTGGCAGCGGCCGGCGCTCGTGTATTTCTATGCTCCGACCTTTGTGGGGGAGCCCTTGCTGCCCCGCTAGTGTAGGCGGGACTATTTTCAGGCTCCGTGAGCGAGAGCGGGCAGGGCGGGCAGGGGCAGGCACTCGGTGGCCGCGCGGCCGGTCGGCGCTCTGCTCGTTGTGGGGCTTAGCCAACTCCTCTCCGCGCGCCTGGTCGCTGCTCCGACCGCGATCCGTGTCATGAAGGAGGTAGCCTCAACCCCAACGACAATGACTGTGACGAGGAAGCCGGCTAGCCACGGTCCCGGCTGCGGTCTCGGCCACACCTGTTGGCCGTGAGGGTCGCCTGGACCAGGCTGGCTGTGCTGGCTGTGCTGGACCGGAGCGGGCCGTCGCTCCGACCTCCCCCGTCAACGTGTTTTAAATGGCCACACCGGTCTCGTCCTTTAAAAGACCCGCCTCGCCGTGTGTGTGTGTGTGTGTGGCGTACTGTGTGTTTTCCTCGCCACGCTGCCACGCAGGTGCGCGTCGCTGGCGTCGCTCTGTTTGTGTGCGTGGATGTCCTTCCACTCCACGTGTAGTGTAAAGTGCGCATGTCGGAGCGGCTCGCCCGGCTCGCCGCTCGGGTTGGCGCGCGCCTGCCACCGCACTGTATGCACAAACAGCAGCAAAACACGCGCCGACGTAGGCGCGGCGCAGCGCGGCGCACAAGACCGAATCGACATCAACAACAACTACTTCACCAGCATCGGCGTCAACAACAACAAGCGTGACTCACGGGGCTGGCACGACACGTGTGGCACGATGACGCAATGGATGCGGCGGAGGCAGGACGGGCCGGCCACGCTGGACGCCCTGGACGCCCTCAACAACAGCCAGCTAGCCAGCTACAGCCGGCGGTGCGGCGGTCTAGCCCGCGAGCCGCATGGCGGACGTGGAGCAATTGATGAAGAAGGGCGAGGATCCGCCATACCGCGCCATCCGCGTCCCGCCGCGTCCCGCGAGCACGGCGCGGGCGCGCGCACCAAGGCCGCGGCCCGCCAAGTGACGTCACAGGCCGGCCGGCACGGGCACAGCGCGTGGCATGGCACGCGTGGCAGGGCACGCCACGCCACGCCACGCGCCACCAGCGGCGCGGCGCGGACGGGCTGTGAATTTTGCCAGGCTGGCTGTAAAAGAATGTGTCATGTTTTGCGCCGCTTGCCGCCATGGCCCAAGTTCAGAGTACACGTGCAATGTATGCACAGCGTGCTATCAGCTGGGCTGCCCCCACCCCAGCCCGCGGCGCGCCCGGCCTCAACCAGTGTAGGCCTACCCAGTGAGTCCGCCGGCCGGCGCGGCGACGCGGTGCGGCACGCCGGCGCGGCAGGCAGCCCGGGACGACACGGCGCGGCAACGCCAGGGCAGCGCGCGGCGGGGCGCGGAGCAGCGCGGCGGCAGTTCGCGGTTCGCGTGGTGGGAGGAGCAGCGTCAGAGTGCCGCGCCGCGCTTCGCCCGCCGCGCCCTGCCTTGCCTCGGCGATTGGGTAATTGCGAAGCACGTTTATTTACATGGCGCAGGAGCGCGTCCCCTCCCCCCCCCCTTCCCCGCCGGTTCCGCGCCGCTCCACGTGCGTCCCAAGGGCTTTGCGAACGGCGAGGCGGCAACGCGGCGAGGCGAATGCGGGGCAGAGGTGCACTTTATCTGGGGACGGGAGCGACTTCCGGTGTAGCTCACACGCACACATGCGTATCGGGCTGGACTAGTTGGCGTTGTCGGTGGAGCGCTACTGCTGACACGAGCTACTGCGAAGGAAAGCTGACGCGAAGGACTCGCGGGAAAAGGGTGGGGGGCACCGTAGCGCCCTTGCTGACGCGATGCCCGCGGCGCCCCTGGTGGCCTGGTGGCCCGGCCTGGTGGGTCCAGAAGCGGTGGAACCGCGACCTCGACCGCGCCGAGCTGCCGACCTGGAAACTCCTGCTGGAGCCCCCGGCGGGGACCGGCGGGGCCGCGGACTGGTGGGGCCAGTCCCAGGTGGCGGGTGGGGGCAGGCAGACAAGCAGGCAGGCAAGCAGGGCCGCGCCGGTTGCACGTGTGACCCCGAATAACGGAAGGCCGCGAAGTACACCGTGGTCGTTGAGGCGTCGCCGTCGTGCAGGCGCATCCGCGCGCGCCCCGCCGCGCCGCGCCCCGCCCCGCCCCGCCCCGCCCCGCCCCGCCGAGTGACCCTTGTGTGCAGCCCAGGCCGAGGCCCAGGCCGGCCGATGTGGGTCAGCCTCGGCCGCGGCTATTTCTGCTGGCGGCTCCGCGGCCTGCAGCACCAGTGCCTCTGTCTCTCTCGCACCCCTGCGGAACGCCCCGCGAGTGCGAGAGAGACAGAGTGACAGGCTGGCTGCAGCTGCAGCCGCGCGGCCCACCACACCAGCGCCGCGACGCCATCCCGGCAGGCCCGGCAGGCCCGGCAGGCCCGGCAGGCACATCACGACGCGTTTGGTTTATATGAACGGCGCCCCGGCGCGGCGCGGCACGCGGTTCCCCGCCCGCTTCCCCCGCCACGCCGCCACTCCGCCGCGTCGCCATGTTTATCGTCTGTCTGGAGGGAATTTATCGGCGGAGCCTTGCCTGGCGGCTAGCCTGGGCTGCCTGGCCTGCCTGGCCTGGCCCGTACGGCTCGACGCGGCGTCATAACCCGCTAGACGTGCGCGTCGAGCGTCGTGCGTCCCGGGCCGCTGCTAATGAGTGCCGCGCGGTCCTCGCGTGCCTGGCCGCCGTGTCCTGCCGTGTCCTTCCGTGTCACTGACGGCGTTGAGGGAGCGGTAGCGACAGCCAAGGAATGCGGGGAGCAGGTCGGGCGGTCCGTCCCAGTCCGGTGGGTGCGGGCTCCAGCGGCCAGCCGCCCTGCCCCTGCCCGGCCTTGGCGCCCGGCAGGTAGGCCGCCATGGAGCAGCGACGCACGGCAGCGCAGCGCGTTGCCTACCTCGCATACCATTACCATTACGGGCTAGCCGCTGGACCAAATGCCCTTTTACCTTTCGACGGCAACGCCGCTGATACACCAGCTCGTGATGGACGACCGCTGCTCTCGCCGCTCTGTCTCTCTCGCACCCCTACGGGGTGCCCCATGTGCGAGAGAGACAGAGCAACGAGAGCCGCGCTCGGGAATCAGCCTTCTGGAAATCCACGTGAATCAGCGGGAAATAGTCCGGCCCGATTGCAACCAGGGCTTTCGTCGCTCTCCCGTCTCTCTCGCTCTCGCGGCCCGCTCCGTAGGGGTGCGAGAGAGACAGAGCGGCGAAGCGCTGCAGGGCCGTTTCTCCCAGCACGGCGGGGGGTTATGTGCAGTCTGCAGCGTCTGCAGGACGCGAAGCTCCCCGTCGTAATGCTGGTGTCTTCGTCTTGGCGCGGAGAGAAAGCGCTGGATCCGGTGCGTGGAAAAACATACCAGCGAGGGGCGTGGCGTGGCGCGGCGCGCCTGGCCGGCCCGGTGCATGCCATGTGCCTTTACATCACACCCCGGAGCGCAGCGCGCAGCGCAGACTAACAGACTCGCAGTGCACACCACTCGGCGGCGCATCGCGCATCGCGGCACCTCGCTTTCCAGATACGCGGCGCGCTTTCGCTAGCCTAGCCCGGGCTGCAGGCAGCATGCCGACAGCATGCACATGCAGCCCCGCGAGTCCATTTTCACCTTGTTTCGGCGGCTCGGCCGGCAGGTTGGCGGGCACGCCGAGGACTGGCCGGCCGGCCGTCTGCCGGGCTGCGGCCGGCACATGCTGAATAGACGCCACTGCATTGTGACATCCTGCTTGTGCTGCCTGCCGTGCCTGCCGTGCCGGGGGTGGGAAGTGGCCCGCAATCAGCGTTTGTCACTGCCACCGGCTGGTCGGTCTGTCTGTCCGTCCGCCTGTCCGCCCGTCCGCCGGGTCCTCTCCCCGGTCTCACTTTCGCCTGGATCTAGGCCCCCGTCTAGCCGCGGCGAGGCAAGGCCCGGCGCGACACGGCCACGCCGATTTTGCGCTTGATGTCCGTTGCGAAACGCAACGGCGCCCGCCTGCGGGTGCTGTAACGCTCAGCGCGTAGCGCTCGCCACTGCAGACTGTCTCCCTCCCTCTGTCTCTCTCTAACCGACGCGTGTGCGCTTGTTGCAGGGCTCCATCGACCTCAAGAAGCGCCTGGACGAGGTGCGCCTGCTCGAGTCCAGGAAGTCGGCCCGCCTCGCCGACTCGGACACAGACTTCGCCCGGCTGGCCGACATGGGCACCGGGTCGGAGCGCAAGCGGGCCTCCTCGCACAGCATTGACGTGCCCTCCGTGCATGGGTGAGTGTGTGTGTGTTTCACTTGTAAATGCACAGGGCCCTCGACGCGGCCGGCCCTCGGTGTGTGCCTAGCAGTAAATCGCCCTTCATGACGCTGCTTCCTGGTAAGGTGCCCCGGCCGCAGCGACAGCAGCGACGCAGCAGGCTGTCGTCGCTCTGTCTCTCTCGCTCTCGAAGGGCGCGCCGCAGGGCCGCGGGAGTGCGAGAGAGACAGACAGACGCCTTGCACCATTTGCGCCGGCATTAGTCAGGCAGCCGCTATCGCCGGCCCGCCGCCGCGGCCCCGCCGACGCCGGGGAACGCCGGGATGGCTGGAATGAGTCAGACGCATTCCGCGTACGCTCCGCGGCGAGGAGCCGAGCCGGGGCCGCCGGTGTGGCGTGCGACCTGACACGGCACGACACGACACGGCCGGCAGCGCTCCCTCAGAGGCACAACTCCCTCTTCATTTCGCCGTCGGCCGTCCCGTCGCACATTGGGCCAGAAGACCGGTGGAGGCGGCCAAAACTCTAGACGCGTTTTGAGCTCCAGAGTCGCTGAATGGGACTCGAACCGAACGTGCGACCCCACCAATGGATTGCTCTCCGAACGAGGAATCCATTGGTGGGGTCACCCGTTCGGTTCGAGTCCCATTTAGCGACGCTGGAGCTCAAAACGCATCTAGAGTTTTGGCCGCCTCCACGGTCTTCTGGCCCACTGTGCGTCGGTGCGGTGGGTTGCGTCAACTTGCCTGCATCACGCCACCGCCTTCCCGCAGTGTGAATTGCATTACATCGATCCGAGCACCCTGTCGATAAGGCGCCTCGTCCTCGACGACGACACGGCCGGCCGGTCCTTCATTTCCCGGCCGATTAAAAATGCGCGCGTCACCGCGGCGAGTGCACCTGCTCGTGTGGGGTCGGGTCGCCGTGTTGCTTTGTCGCTTTCCTGGCGGCGTTTGGCGTTCGCCAGAGTTGGCAGTGCGGACCGGAAGTCAGCGCCGCCGCAGTCCGCGCGTCTCGCCGCGTCTCGCCGCGTCTCGCCGCGTCTCGGAGATAGTAGTGAAACGGGAGCGCGATGCGACGCTTCCCCTCCCAGGATTCTCTGTCTCTCTCGCTCCGCCACGGGGCTCCCCGTGAGTGCGACGGAGACAGAGGCTTCGGAATGGCGCTGTCCCATCGCGTGTACCGCGCGGATCGGCTCGGCCGTCGGGGACGTAACGCCACGCCGGGGACGCCGGGGACGTCGGGGAGGGATTGGCGGAACAGGCTGGCTGATAAGACCGCGCCCATTGCCCGTTATCGCTCTTGAACTCCAGCCAAAAGAGGCTGGCGTGGCGCGGGCCTCCGCCTAGAGTGGCTGCTGCGTGCTGCGAAGCCAGCCCAGCCAGCGACGCAGTACCGCCGCCGATAACCGCGACCTGTTGCCGCTCGTCGGGTACCTCCTCGGGTCGGGAGTGCCCTCGATAGGCCACCGCGCTGCGCAACAAGGTTGTTGTCTCTCTCGCGCCCTGCGGGAGGACCCGTGAGTGCGAGAGAGACAGG
The DNA here is from genome assembly GCF_012932325.1 of Thrips palmi. Taxonomy (NCBI): domain Eukaryota; kingdom Metazoa; phylum Arthropoda; class Insecta; order Thysanoptera; family Thripidae; genus Thrips; species Thrips palmi. Next base: position 5,914,676 of record NW_023144626.1, on the reverse strand, counting down.
CCGACGAAAGCGCTGCGCCGTCTGGCGGTCTGGCCACCGCGCTAATGGGATGCATGTTGACGCAGCGCGCGGCCTGGCGGCCCGGCGGCCACCACACTGGTGCTGCGCGCTGCGCGCGACCTTTTCCCCGTGCTAAAGGTTGCCGCGGTGCATCGATAGGCGAGGCGCGTTGCGCGCGGTGCGTTTCCTGTTTGGCCCGGCCGGCCGGCCACGGCGGCCACGCGGCCCGTTCCTAGCGACTGTCTCTCTCGCACCCACGCGAGAGGCATACTCCAGTGCGAGAGAGACTGGGCGAGGCGGGCGCCTGGCGCGTGGGCCAGCCCGCCGAGCTTGCGTGTCTGGCGGGGCGGCCCGCTGGAAGGCGCGCCGGCCCCCCGGCCGCCGCCTGCCGTGGCCTGCCTGCCGCCTCTTGAACTGGCGGGCCGGCGGCAGGGCCGGGTCTAGTGCCCGGTACCGCTGCACCGCCTGCATCCCCCCCCCTTTTCCCCTTCCCCCTTTCTTCTCCCCCTCCCGCCCCTAGGTCATTGCTCTGCACCGCTGCATGGCTGCATGGCGAGGACGGAGAGCAGCTCGTCGCTATCGTGGTGCCGGCCGTGCCCTGCCGTGGCCGTGCTGGGGGGAGTGGCGGTCGCGGTGGCGGGGTGGGCCGGGGCACGTAAACAAAAGCTTGCGTGCTTCTGCAGGCTGCAGGCCGCGCTGCAGGCCGCTCCGAACCGCGCCCCTGCAACGGCGCTGCCTACCGCCCTGCAACACTGCAAAGCTCTTGGAGGCTCTCTGAAAAGAAATGGTGAGGCACTGTGAAGACAGAGCAACGCACCGCAACAACACACCCCCGCGGGCGAGTAGCCGAGCCGCGCCCCTCGCTGAAGGGGTGTGCGAGTAGCGCTACTTGGAGTGCTCCAGGACGCGGCGTCCCGGACACGGCGTCCCGGACACGGCGTCCGGAACACAGCGTCCGGGACGGGCCGTCCGGGTGGCAGTCTAATTGACCATGGCTCGCGGAGGAGAGTCTTGCAGTCCTCCAGGCTGGCAGCGCTGGCAGCATGATGCTAGATGCATCCCGGCACGCCAGCGGGCCGCTAGTACACCGCTACACGGCTACACGCTCGTGGCCCGAGGGTCTCTGTACTGTCACTACTTGGACACGACACGGGAACACGACTTGGAGGCATCGCCCTCCTCAAGATGCCGTGTAGCACATGTCACACACTCTCGGAGCCACACACACACACACATGACCGCAGCCACACAGTATCACACACACTGACAGAGGCGGTGCGCGTGGTTCCGGGTCGGTCATAACCGCGACGACCACGACGGCCTGCTGCGCAGTGCTGGCTCGCTCCGCAGTGCTCCGCAGTGCGCCGCAGAGGGCCCCATCGAGGCCCCGTCCCCGGGCATTTGCTATCGCCGTGCCCTATCACGGTTCTATCGCCTTCGCCGCCTCCGGCAGCCGGCCAGCCGGCCCGGCTCGCCGGGAAAACAATCGCCAGCCCGGAGGAGAGAGAGAAGGGTGACTCGACGCTGGAGCACTCCATGGAGAGGAGGAAGACGGCCGGACCGCGGCCATGGCGGCGCGCGCTGGCTCGCTGGCGCCACCTTGCGGCGGGGCTCTGAGGCGCGGCGGCGGTTCGGTTCGGCGGCCGGCGAGGCGAGCTTTGACGTTTTGGAATGGCACATTGCGTTGCAGGGCGTTGCGCCTTGCGCGCCTTGCGCCGAGGCGAGATAGCGACGCTTGTCCGTGTCATTGCCTCCTACCTGTTGATACTGGACTGGCCAAACACGGCGTGTTTGTAACCCTTGTTGTTGGCGGCCCGGGCTGTGCTCGGCTCGGCTGCAGGCGGCCTGGCCTGGTGTCCGTGGCCGCGTGGCCGCGTGGCCGCGCCGATGCCGATACAGTGGCGTGCCCTGCTAGTGATTAGGGCCTAACTGTACTGGGCGGCCCCGGCCCGGCCCCGGCCATGGCGGCCCAGTGGAAGATCCCCTGGCCGCGTTATCAGGGCCGAGCCCCGCCAATCCTGAAGCAGGCGATACTCGTCGTGAACGTGAAAGCGGTCCCCGGAGCCGCGCCACGCCACGCAGGGCCCTGAAGGCCCTCAAGGCCCTCGTCGCGGCGATACGGCGTTACAGTGTAACGGTCCCCGCGTCGTGGCACCGCGTCGTGGCCTCGGGGGTTCTCGCCCTCGCCGCGTCCATTCCGCGTCGCGTCGCGTCGCCTTGGGCCGGTGGGCCGCCGGTGCCGTGCTGCAGGCCCAGGTCGCCGGCCCCGCGCTCGGGCGACGCGACGCGTCGCGCTGTCGCGCTCGACCCCGAACAATAACACCCGGCTCGCTGTTCACTGTTCGTTGGCTGCTCGCTGCGCCGGACAGGCCGGCCGCCGGCCGGGCCCTCGCCGGTACGGGATGTGCTCGGTGGACTCGATACGACGGCATCGCCCTGCCGGCCTGCCGCCCTGCCGGCCTGCCGCCCTGCCGGCCCCCCGCCGCGTCCGTGCCGCGCCGCCAAGGTTTGTTTCCACGTCCGCATCGCGGGGACGTCGCGCGCCTCGCCTCGCAGTTTGATTTGCTAAGTCGTTCGTTGCCCCGGCGGTGCGCGGTGCGGTGGCCGCGGCCGCGCTGCGTGCAGCAACCCTTTCGCGCCGCGCGTTAGAGTCGGGACACCTGGTGGGGGCTCCCACCGCCCCGGCTGCGCTTACGCCCGAGGAAACACATGAAACGTGCAGCAGGGGGCGGGGCGGGGAGTGAAGCCCCCGCTCTGACCACCGAGGCCCCGCGCCACGCCGGCCACGCCACAGGTAGCGATGAAGCGAACAGCGAGGTACTCGCTAAGGAGCGGTGGCGGTTCCCAACAGGACGCCGTGCCCGGCCGTGCCGCGGACCGATTTGCGCGCAATTAACAGTGCAGGCGCAGCCTTGAGTGCCGCTAGAGCGTAGCTAGAGCGTGGCTTGAGCCCCTCGCGCCGCGCTTTGTCTAGCGCGGCCGGAACGGGGGGCGGGGGGCGTCACCTGGAGCGCTGGCATCGCTTCGCTCGCGCGCTGGGCAGGGCAGGGCAGGGCAGGGCAGCGCAGGGCAGGGCAGGGCAGCGCAGGGCTCGGCGCGCGGCGCTCTCTCTGCGGGGAATCCTTTCCGAGAAGCAGAAGCAGTGCTGCAACCCATCTGCGAGGCTCGGCAAGGCACTGCCATGGCACTGCCACGCTCGCGGGCCGAGGGGCATTCCGCGAGAAAACGGCCAACGCCGCCAAACAGAAGGGCTAGTGTCCGCGTCCGCCGGCCAGCCAGCCAGGCAGGCAGGCAGCCGCAGGACGACGTGGCAGTGGCAGGGCGTTTGGGGGAAAGTAGACGACTGTTTCGCGGTGGCCACGCTCGGCTTGGCGGGGCGAAGCGGGGCGCGGCGCTCTGGGCGTGGCAGAGCGTCAAGGCGGCAAGGCTGCGGCCGGCCGCCTGGCAACTCAACCCAACCCGCGGCGAGGCGAAGCGGGGCGAGGGCCTGAAGGGCGACAGTCGTTGACGTTTGCATGCCGGCCAGTGGTTGTGCTGACGTCGCAACCCCCTTCCCCCACCCCCTGGGCTGGGCCGCTGGGCCTCGGCGGCCGGGCCGGCGGCGCCTCACTTGGACAGGCCTACGCCGGCACCCCCACCCTCCCAGGGCCGTAGCCGCCTCCTCGCGCCAGGGGGGGGCAAATTTTTGTCTGCATTGAAGGTTGCCTACCTATCAGGGGGTCCCGCAGGTGCTTTTTCAATTTTTAACACTCGATTGAATGTATTAAAAGGGTGGTAAATGTAAATTGTTAGCGAGCGAAGCGAGCTGAGAAAATTTGCGGTTCTTAGGACTTTTTAGAGTGGTAAACGGCGTAATTTGTTTGCGAGCAAACAGAGCTCGCGCGGGAAGAGAGAAAATCTGCGGTTCTTACGACTTACTAGGGTGGTCAGTGTTTGTCCGAGAGCTGAGAAAATTTGCGGTTCTTAGGGATATATAGGCTGGTAAATGTAAATTATTTGCGAGCGAAGCGAGCTGAGAAAATTTGCAGTTCTTTGGGTTATTTACACTTTTTTAAAAGGTATTCTCGTACATTTCTGTGTCTACATTGCTTGCACCTGGCCAGATTCCTTGCCCCCCCTGCCCCCCCCTGGCCAAAAGTTGGGGGGGGCATTGCCCCCCCTGCCCCCCCCCGGCAGCTACGGCCCTGCACCCTCCCCCACCCCAACCGCGGGCCGTGGGCCCCGCCAAGCGCGCCGCGGACCGGGCCGGGGACGGGGGCGAATAGCTGGCATGGCATACGGTGTACCGGCCGGCGAACGGAGCGCGCAGCGAAGCGAGCGAAGCGCAGAGCGTCGAGACGAGTCGAGCTGAAGCAAGGCCGAGCCACGCCGAGCCACGCCGAGCCGAGCCGAGTCGTGGTGAGCGGACCGAAGCGGGCCCCGTCGCGGCACCGCGGCAGCGTGGCCCCCGTCGTGGCCCCGGCCCCTCCGCGCTGCGCTCCACGCCGCGAGTTAGGCTTGCCTCGCAGCACCGCCTGCCGTGCCGCGGGTTTGTGCCGCGCTCCGCGCTCGAGCTTGTCAGAGACGTGCTGCCAGCGCAACGAAACGAGCGTGCCCCAGCCGGAGTACCGCGCCGCAACGCGCCGCACCGCGCCGCACCGCGCCGCAACGCGCAACGAGTGTACCGCGAGTGTGAGTGAGTGCGCGCCTTCACTTCGACGCCAGTGCAGTGAATCTTGTGATGTGAGGGTGCCATGGCAGTGACGCAAGTGACTCAAGTGATGGTGGTCGGTGACGATGGTGACGGCGGCGTCGTCGGCGTGGCCAGGCCTGCTGCCGGCGCCGGCAAGGCGCTGGTGCACCGCCGCGCCACGTCCCGCCTGCTGCCAGAGCGCCGCCTCCGCGGCTCCAGGATGCCCGTACTCATGGCCAAGATCCTGTCCAGACGGTAAGGGACTTAGGGCGGCGACGTGCCGGTGCCGGAGTGCCGGCGTTCGTACGAGATCCGGCTTTGGGCCCGGCTTGGCTGGGGCCCGGCTTGGCTGCCTACGCCGCACGCCGCGCCGGCCGGCACCCGGTGACGTCAAACTGTACTTCACTCAGCCCGGCGGGCTGGCGGGCCTAGAGGAGGGGGGAGGGGGAGAGGAGGAGGAGGCAGCGCCGCTACTGTACAGCCGAACTATTCCAACTAGGCCGGGTAGGCCGGGTGACTGGGGCTACGGCCCCACCGACGGAGCCCCCCTTCCCTCTCCCCGACCCCCCCCCCCCCCCCCCCGCCCCCTCCATGCAGCCGGTCCCTCTTTTGGGCCCGCGCTCTGGGGTCCCGTCGATCCAGTGCCTCTCGGGTACCGTATCTCCGTATCCGGTCTCGCTTGGGGGACTTTGCCGACTTTGTCTCTACTTCGCCCCCTTTGTGACGATGGGTGGATGGAGGGGCGGGCCTCGAAGGGGTAAGTCACCTTGAAGGGAAGTCCCTGCACGGATGACTGACAGCCGTCGATTGATATCTCGGACGAGCCGCGTGCGCCGCGTGTGCGGTGGAGGGGGCGGGGCGCTCGGCCGCGCTCGGCGCAGGCGGGGCCAGGCGGGGCCCGCTGCATGTGACTCACTGCACATGAAAGGCATGTCCCTCGCGTGACCCGCCCCGCGTCGCATTGCGTGCGTTCCGAATCATCAAAGAGACAATGTAAGGAAAACAAAACGAAAACCGCGTCGCCGGTCGCGACCCACCCGACGTTTTCGGGTGTTACGCATCCGTGCGTGTGTGTGCGTGCGCGCGGCCGGCGTGCCCTCGCCCGGGCCTGCCGGACTTAAGCCCGAAAACAGTGGCGAAAACAGCAGGGCTTATCTGGGTCGATTTCTTCGGGCGAGCTTGTCTTACGGGTGATCTCTGTCTCTCTCACTCAGTCTGTCTGTCTGTCTGTCTGTCTGTCGGTCGGTTTGTCTGTAAATCTGCTGCTGGGCGTGCGGGGCGCTCCACATTGTCCTCATGGCCGTCTCCGTCGTCTCGCTGCTGCTGGCTCTGCTGGCTTTGAGACCGACCCGACCGTCATAGTTTCGGTTGGCAGCAGTGCGGCAAGCCGGGCAAGCCACTTCGCTGATGAAGCCGGTACTACTCCACTTCTCTGTTTCTCTCTCTGTCTCGCTCTCTGCTCCGTGGGTCTCTCGCTCGGCCCTAGCCGCGCACCGCGACACCACGACTTCCTGGGTTGCCGGCGCGGCGGCGGCGCGGCCTTCGGCCTTCAACCTGCGGTCGTGTCTCCCGGCCAGCAGCCCGGCGGGGCGACGGGGCGGGCAGGGCGTTGAGGCAACCGCGGCTGCATCCTGATAAGACGACAGCTGTCCGCCGCGAGACGGGCAGGGCCGGCAAGGCCGCGAGGATGTATTTCGGGCGGCTAGGTCCTGGTGGTGCTCGCGGTGCCAACGAGAGCCCCTCCGATGTGGCGGACACCTCCCGCGGCCGGCGCGAGCCGACGCGAGGCGCGAGGCCGTGTCGACGGCACCTCGCCGACGGCATCATCGCCCCGGTGGGGGGAGGGGAAGGGGTATCACCGGTGGCCTTATCACGCGGTTTGGAGGTGTCACGAAGTGCCAGCCGGCTGGCCCCCGTGACCTCGCAATCTATCTAGGCCGCGCCGCGCGCCGCGGTCGGAGCGTTGGAACCCTACGCACCCTACGCCCCGAGTGTATTTGTTGTTTTATTCTTTATCTTTTTTTCACGCTCCGCGGCCCTGCGGAGAAAGTTCGCGGCGCGGCGGCGCGGCGTGCCTTTGCTGCTCGCGGCCTCGCGGCCGGCACCGCGAGCGCCGCCCGCCGCGCGCCGCGCCTTGCGTCACTTTGTTTTGCACCTGGCCGACGACGCCGGATGCCGCTCCGGCGGCCTCAGGGCCTTTGGCGCCTTGGGGCTGCAGCCCACGTGACGCCGGCCCAGCCCGCCGCCGTCGGCCCGCCGGCCCCGAATGCCATGGCCCCGTTGACGGCCGCGTCAAGCCGGTCGCGCCGGCTTCGCTATCGGTGCTTCGACATTAGCACCTCCCCCCGAGTCCTGCTCAAGGTCCTCTGCGGTGAAACGGCCCGCCGATACCGCCGATCCTTCGGCGTCCTGATTCTTTTTGTCTTTTCGAGTCGCGAGTGTGGCATGGTGCCGGTTCGAATCCTTTATTTCGCTTTTTTGGGGGACGACAAGTCAAAAGTGCGCTGAGGCCTTTCGGGCTCATCGTCGGGACGGGTCGCCGGCGCGCTGTCTTGTCCTGTCCCCTTCCTCGACGTCGCGTCGTGTACTTTTGTGTCGCCCTGCGACTCCCACGGTGGCGCTATGATTTAATAATGGGCCTGCCAGGGCCGCCCCCCGACGACTTGACATCACATGCACGCCCCGCCCCGCTCCGCCACGCCCTGATTGGGGGTGATAGTGGCGACCAGGGCGTTGCCGGGCACGCTCGCCGCGCGCTCGCTCGCTCGCCGGGTCGCTGCTTGCAGTTTTCCTTTTTTTTCGCGGCGAGAAAAAGAAAGTGTTTGCGTGTGCGTGCGCTGCAGGGGCGGCCCCCCGACCCCGACGGCATCATGGCGTCGGGGGAAAATCTGCCACCGCAAGTCAGGCGTCAAGCCGCGGCCGAGTACCTGGTCTCTTTGAAGGACCTGGAGGCCGGGGGGCCGGGGCCGGCCGGGCAGAGACACACTCGGTTCGCTCGGTGGCACCTCCGCACAGTGGGCCAGAAGACCGGTGGAGGCGGCCAAAACTCAAGACGCGTTTTGAGCTCCAGAGTCGCTAAATGGGACTCGAACCGAACGTGCGACCCCACCAATGGATTGCTCTCCGAACGAGGAATCCATTGGTGGAGTCACACGTTCGGTCCGAGTCCCAGCGACGCTGGAGCTCAAAACGCGTCTAGAGTTTTGGCCGCCTCCACGGTCTTCTGGCCCACTGTGCTCCGGACACCTCGGGGTACAGGTTGGTACAGGTTTTGCCAGTGGCGTTGGCTGGGCTGGAGCTGGAGTCACGCGAACGAGGGGCGAAAAACCACCGCGTTCACCACACTGGTCAGCCAGAGTGGATCGACGCCGTGCTCTCTCGTTGGTTGAGGGCGGTGGAGCCTCGACGGTGGGCGCGCTGCGCCGGCCGGGCCTCGCGGCGTGCGGCACGCGCCTCGCGCACGCGAAGCGCGCGCCACTGCCAACGCCACAGACGACGTCGGCCGGCGTATTGAAAGAGCGAAACTCTCTGGCGGCCTTCGGCCCACGGCCTTGCGGCCGCGACGCGCAGGCCGGGCCGGGCAGGCCCGGCAGGCCGCACAGGTGTGGTCGGGCCGGCGGAGTGTGTAGAGGACGTCGACTGCCGCGTCTAGCTTCTAGTGTGCTGCTTCCGGTACACCTGGGCCTCGCTGCCCGGCCGCCTCGCCGCGTGGGGCCCGGCCGCCCCGACGTCAGGGTCTCACCTCTAGTGCACCGGCCTGGCCTGCCTGCCTGCCTTCCACCTCAGCAAGGTCAGCTCCGGGCAAAGCCAGGGGCCATGGCGGTCTGTGACTCCGCGGCGTGAGTGTGCGCGTGGCAGGCGGTTCATGTTCGTTCACCAGCCTGCTCGAATGGCCGTCCAAAAACTCGCCGATTTGTGGCTCAGTCGTTAACAGTTTGTTTTTGTTCTTTCTGTCCGCAGGTGAGTTACTCATGGTCGAACCGCTGGCTGGGGCACACTTTTCGTGAGTGACGGGAATGGAAGGTATGGCCCGTCACAAGGCCGTCTCGTCGCAGCCCGGGGCCCGCGGCGCCCGCGGCCTGCGTCGTGGGGGCAGTTAATTTTCACCGTGGCTTGGCTTCCGGTGTAGTGGTGCAGCCGCTGCAGCCGGCGGAGTGGAGGGCTGGATGCTGGATCGGCGAGCCGCTACTCGGCGCTCCGACATCAGGGACGCTTTTTATTTCGCTGCGCTGCCGACTCGTTCCAAACACTGCTTTGGACGCGCTGTCTCGCTCGCACTCATGGGGCGCCCCGTGAAGGTGCGAGAGAGACAGAGCGACGAAAGCGCTGCTCGGCCTGCAGCGGCGGCGGCAACGCGCGGCAACGGCCCTGCGATTCGCCAAGGCACTCACTGTAGGCGCTGGCCGCGCGGCCGTACCGCGCACACAAAGGCCTTCTAGGCGACGCCAGTGGGACGCCAGGCACCAGCCGACGGCGACGTGCGGGTACCTCGGGTACCTCTAGTACCGCCAGTGCTAGCAGTGCCGGTACCGCCGGCGTGACATTTCCCTGCAGTATTTCACGCTTTCCAGACTCGGACGGCTATTGTTATGGTTTCGGCGAGGGCTCCGACGGCTCCGAATGTCGTAATGCGGCTTTTTGCCGCCACCGCGGCTCGAACCCGCGCCGCGCCTGGCACGGCCGCCCGCTTTTACCGACCCAGCGCTGACATTTTCCAGGGCGAGAGTCCCGCCAGCCGCCGCGCCGCGCCTCGTTCTGGAGGTGCCAACCGCCAACACCCCCGTGCCGCGCCGCACCGCGCCGCCGTGGCGTCAAGTCGCGGCGAGTCGCGGAGTAAATTGGCCTGTTTACTGCCAAAGGCTGCACCGCCTTTACGACACGTGAGGCTGCACTTTGTGCGGGGTGGCGGTACCGCACCGCACCCCGCCCCGCGAGCACTGCCCTCTGCCCGCCTCTGCCCGCCTCTGCCCGCCAGACCGTGGTTCTGGACTCTCCAGCTGCTTCTGCCTCGCGCTTTTCTTGGCGTCCAGCGCGCTCGCCGTCCGCATTCTCTCGCCAACTCCCCGCCCCAATTTAATCGCTGTTATCGCGATCCCTCAAGTACACTGTATAGAGCTCCCGCGAAAAAAGGAATTGCCCAGAGGGCGCGCGCGGTCTAAGTGGCGCCTGGCGCGTCGCCCGTCGGCCACCCTGGCCAACAACAACGAGGCGCGAGAGCGGGCCCATCCAGAGACTCGTAATTGACACACAGACAACCACACACACACACACGCACACACACAGCACGGTATCGCATCACTCCCCGCGGTGTAAACGCCCCCAAGTTATTGTCGTTGGACGCTCGCCAGCAGGGGCCTTGCAGCAGTCTGTGTTTGCCAGTCTGACGACCAGCACACACACACACACACACACACACACACACACACACATACACACACACCATACGCCCTCCCAGGCAATGAGCAGCACCGCTACGCCCGCTACGCCGCCTGGACGACGCCGGGCAAGTCAGGTCGGGGCAGGTCCCGTCCTGCCCGAATCGTCGCCGTCGTCATCATCGTGCTTTTCGCTTTTATTGACTCGCCCGGGCCGGCCGGCCCTGCCCCGTTGGCGCCCACAAAGGACGCGACGATCCTCGGCACCAACGCGCACGCACACACTCACACACACACACACACACACACACACACACACTGGCTCAGCTGGTGTGGTAAAAGCGTGACCGGGGCTGTGTGTGTGTGTGTGTGCGTGTGGCGTGCGTGCGCGAGGCGAGTTTGGGCCGCAGGAAGCGTCGCCGCGGGGCACTCTAGGGCATTAGGGTGTAGGGTGTCCCTTTACAAAATAAAACGTCCCGCCGCGGCGCGCCGCCCTGGACTATTCATAACCTTTTGTCGTCGGGCCTTCCCTTTTCCTTCGGCTGGACGACGTTTTTATCTACGGGAATTACAGTGCAGGCGCGTGATGGATGCGGGGCGTGGCCGCGGGGCTCCGCGCGCGCTCCGCCTCGACGGCCACCTCCTCGTCGACGCGGTGCTCGCCGCCGCCGCCGCCGGCCCTGGGGGGTGAACGGCGGGGACCTTGCGACCGGCGGGGACCGGCGGGGACCGGGCGAGCCTTGTCGGTCGTGTCACTCGGCTCCGCGCTGCTCCGCGCGCTGCCCCCTTCACCTCCCAGGGTCGCCGCGGACGCGGGGGCCGCGCCGCCTAGTCGCCTGGCTCGCCTGGCCGCGACACGCCGCGCCGCTGAGCTACAGCCCTTTGTGCAGGGCAGCACGGCCTGCGCGGCCTGCTCGGGGGCGATCGTATCACGGCGACGTAAACCTCAGCGAAAGTCAGAGCGGCATTTATCGGTCGTTTTAAACTGTTTTGTCATCGGGGCTACCGTGCTGCTGCGCTGCTGCCATGATAGTGCGCTCGATAGCGGCCCCGCCGTGGCACAGTGGGCCAGAAGACCGGTGGAGGCGGACAAAACTCAAGACGCGTTTTGAGCTCCAGAGTCGCTAAATGGGACTCGAACCGAGCGTGTGACCCCACCAATGGATTGCTCTCCGAACGAGGAATCCATTGGTGGGGTCACACGTTCGGTTCGAGTCCCATTTAGCGACGCTGGAGCTCAAAACGCGTCTAGAGCTTTGGCCGCCTCCCCGGTCTTCTGGCCCACTGTGCGTGGCCGCGCCGCGCACAAAGAGTGCCCGTCCAGGTGGCTTTGTCTCTGGGCGTGCGGCGTGCGTCACGGCGCTGCTCGTCACGGCGCGGCGTCGCGTCCGCCTCGTCACGACCCGTGACTCACGCGTCATATCGCGGCGACGAGTGCGGCGCGTCTGTTGCTCGGTGCAGCGTGCAGCGAGGCGGCGGACGGCGGACGCGGCGCGGTGCAGCCCGCGAAGCCTGCGCCCGCGAAGCCCGCGCCCGCGGTGCACAAAGGCCGGCCCGGCCCGCCCCACCGTCGTCTCTGCGATTAGTGCGGATTGCGAAACAAAGCCCCAGCGCTGCGCTGCGCTCCGCGAGCTCGCCGATCGGAGCGCGCCGTGCCGCCACGCGCGCAGTCCGCCGTTTTTGTCTCTTTTCTTTCGCCTGGGAAAAGGAAAAGGAAAAGGAAAATGGGCGACCGGCGGCGCCGCGCTGTGCGCTGCCATGGCGCTGCCGTGCTGTCGTCGCTGGGTCAATAACGCGGCGCGTGCTCGCGAAAATTCCCGCGACTCGCTGACGTCACGCGCGTGACGCATTGCACGGATTGAAACCGCAGCGGCAGACTGATGGCGAGCGCGCGAACGCTCGCTCTGTCTCTCTCGCGCCCTGGCGGCACGCACCGTGAGCGCGACGGAGACAGCGACTGTTTGGAATGAGCCTGCCGCGCGGGCCGACAGCTGTCGTGCCGCCGTGCCGCCGTGCCGCCGCCGAGCTGTCTGTTCCAGCCGCGGCAGTTTTCACCGCGAGCTGTGTACTACCCTGGCCGTGTGTGTGTGTGTGTGTGTGTGTGTGAGAGAGAGAGAGAGAGAGAGAGAGAGAGAGAGAGAGAGAGAGAGGCCGCGACGCTTCCTCTCGCAGAACGCCATGGTCCAATATCCACAGTGTGTGTCACTCTGGGGGCGCGGCTGTGGCTCCAAACCACCCACACGTCCTGTTTGTGCGGCTTGATTTGTGTATTAGCGCGCCCCACTGCGTGCGTGTGCGTGCATGTGTATGTGCGAGGGAGGGAGAGAGAGAGGGAGAGGTTTTGTGACTCATTGCAGTGCCTCTGACCCGGCGGCCCCCTCTGGATCGTGGAGCCGGGCGGCCGGGCGGGCGCCGCAGCTCCTCTGCCGCTGGACGCGAGGGACGTAGGGACGCGCGGGAGGGACATGGAGGGACCAGCGACAAGCTGGCCGATTGCTTGGCTGCAGTGTGCTGACGTCATCCGGTCCCGATCCCCTTCGGCCGCCCTCCGGACTCCGGACCCTCCGGACTCCGGCAGCGACTAGCCGGTCGGCGCTCCCCGTCCGCCCCGTGCTGGTCCCGGCCGGGTAGGGCCTTGCCGCCGGGCCGGGCCGGGCCGGGCCGCCCCAGCTCCCTTAACGACGTAATCTCTATCCGGGAGCTAATCGAAGCCGGCGACGTCCGAAGAGGCGGCCGAGGGGTCGGCGTCAGCGAGGCGGACTCACCCGGGCGACTCCGAAGAGTCGTTTCGTCGGCGTCTCTCTCGCACCCACGCGCAAGGCCCAGTGAGTTCGAGAGAGACGGAGAAACTCTTCGGAATGGCTCGAGTGGGGCAGAGGCTAAGCTTTGGCGCGGAGCGGCGGCCACGCGCCTCGTGCCCACGCCCCGGCGCGCACGCCGCCACGCCGCCGCACCGCGGGGCGGGAGCACTGTCCAGCTGGCTGCCTGGCTGCTCGGGCTGGCCGCCCGGCTGCCACGCGGACCCGTTATTAATCTGGACGCTCAGGTCCTTGACGGGATTTAATTCCGGTCAGGCCTTAGCCTGCCTGCCGGTTAGGCCCGGCCGGCCTGGCCGAGGCTGGCAGCCCTGGCTGGCGGCAAGAAGTAATCTTCCTTCGGCCCCGCCCCGCTCCGCCGCTCTGCCGCTTCGCCTAGCCCTGCCTCGCTTTAATTTTTGAGCGCTGCCTCGTCTTCGTACTTCGCACCGCCCCGAGGCACTGCCAGGCCGCCTCACCGCCAGCCCGTGGAATTTGCCCGCCAACCGCTGAATTCGCAGCGTAGCGGCTCTCTGGTTCGGGTCTCGGGGGCCGGCAGGCTGGCTGTCGCGCAGCGCCTGGATCCGGATGCTGCGGCGCTGAGGTCAACTAGTGTACCTTGCAGCACGGCCGCCGCGCCCCGCCGCTCTTGGCCAAGACGCACACCTGACCTCCTCTTGGCACCGCGCGGCGAGGCGCTCGGCCCGCTCGCCTCGTCGAGAGCGTGAGTCAACTTGGCGGCGGCACGGCGGGCACGGCGGGCACGGCAGGGCACGGCGGGATGGGGGCGGGTGGCGGACAGGAAGGCGCGGGGGCGTCCCTCCCCGCCAGTCCCTGCCTTGCCTTCCTTGGACGGATGCGTGCGCCGTGCGCCTCACACGCGCGTCGGCATTTGCATGTCACGCGTGACGCGAGTCGTCCCGTTACCCGTCACTCCGCACCGGGCTTCTCGCCCTCTCTCTCGCACCCTCTGCGGAACGCGCCGCGAGTGCGACAGAGACGGAGACGGCTCTCCCAGCGGGTGGAAACTCCCGGGCGGAGGGTGAAACCAGGTCCGCACGGCCGGTCCGGCCGGCAGACGAACCCGTAGCCCCGAATTGGTAACTTCTTTTTATCAGAACTATCATAAAACTAAGAGTTAGGAGGAAAACCGGGTACCGTCGTGAAGCTAAGAGTCTGCAGAATGCTCTCGTTTCATTGTTTTGATCTAAAAATGCCCACACTATTAATATTAACGATTAAAACAAGATAGCCGGGTAGCGGGCTACGCTGCACCCGAGATTTGTTCACTTTCGTTCTCAGTTCTGAGCGATGCTAGACCCTACATGTCCGCGAGCCGATTTTTCCTTATAAAATTTAACGTGGCGTAGGGTATATTATTTGGCGATAAAACTAACCTCAACGTTGTAGCCCGAGTCCAAATGTGATGTGTCGAAATGGCGTCTGCCGGCACTTCTCACTTTAACCTCACAAATAAGATACAAACAATACAATTTACCAAAGCATATATAGCCTACGCCACGTGAAATTTTATGAGGATTCCAAATCTCTCCTTGGTTTTTCAAATAAACCTACGATTATTGAAGGCGAGACAGATTAAAATCGGCCGACGCAAAGACGCCAAAACGACAGGTTTACTGTGTGCACTAATGTGAGAGAACTGCTGAGTCTAAACTCTGTTGCGTAACTGATAATTAATCTTCAACCATGTCTTCGTGCAGATTCGTCGAGTTTCGTTGCACAGAACTTGATATGAATTAACAAATTCAATGGGAAAATATTGTGTCAACAAACACCGTTTGAAAGAAAACAAGCCCGTGTCGACTGAACTAGCCTATGAGAAATTCACCGCTCGACTCGGCCTCGCAGTTTCGGTGTGAATTGAGGCCGATTGCTACTAGACGCGTTCAATACAATGTTCAAAATATTTTATAAACAATCTGCGATAAAGTTAGACATAAACTGTACGCTTTCTGAGCGGCATACATTTCGATGAGCAGCGTACACCGCTAACCGATGCTGACCGGAGAATTTTTCATAGACTGGTCCAGACGACACGGGCTTGTTTTCTTTCAAACGGTGTTTGTTGACACAATATTTTCCCATTGAATTTGTTAATTCATATCAAGTTCTGTGCAACGAAACTCAACGAATCTGCACGAAGACATGGTTGAAGATTAATTATCAGTTACGCAACAGAGTTTAGACTCAGCAGTTCTCTCACATTAGTGCACACAGTAAACCTGTCGTTTTGGCGTCTTTGCGTCGGCCGATTTTAATCTGTCTCGCCTTCAATAATCGTAGGTTTATTTGAAAAACCAAGGAGAGATTTGGAATCCTCATAAAATTTCACGTGGCGTAGGCTATATATGCTTTGGTAAATTGTATTGTTTGTATCTTATTTATGAGGTTAAAGTGAGAAGTGCCGGCAGACGCCATTTCGACACATCACATTTGGACTCGGGCTACAACGTTGAGGTTAGTTTTATCGCCAAATAATATACCCTACGCCACGTTAAATTTTATAAGGAAAAATCGGCTCGCGGACATGTAGGGTCTAGCATCGCTCAGAACTGAGAACGAAAGTGAACAAATCTCGGGTGCAGCGTAGCCCGCTACCCGGCTATCTTGTTTTAATCGTTAATATTAATAGTGTGGGCATTTTTAGATCAAAACAATGAAACGAGAGCATTCTGCAGACTCTTAGCTTCACGACGGTACCCGGTTTTCCTCCTAACTCTTAGTTTTATGATAGTTCTGATAAAAAGAAGTTACCAATTCGGGGCTACGGGTTCGTCTGCCGGCCGGACCGGCCGTGCGGACCTGGTTTCACCCTCCGCCCGGGAGTTTCCACCCGCTGGCTCTCCGGAGGTGAACATTGCAGGGCAGGCCTGCAGGCCTGGGGTCGCTGCACTAAATTGATTATGTAGGGTGTAGGGGCATCACGAGGCGCCTGAGGCAGCCGAGGTGCTTTCCGGCGTGCCACAGTGGGCCAGAAGACCGGTGGAGGCGGCCAAAACTCTAGACGCGTTTTGAGCTCCAGAGTCGCTAAATAGGACTTGAACCGAACGTGTGACCCCACCAATGGATTGCTCTCCGAACGAGGAATCCATTGGTGGGGTCACACGTTCGTTTCGAGTCCCATTTAGCGACTCTGGAGCTCAAAACGCGTCTAGAGTTTTGGCCGCCTCCACCGGCTTCTGGCCCACTGTGCGAGGTGCTTTCCGGCGTGCCCGGCCCTGCCCGGCCCTGCCCGGCGCTTCGGCGTCGAGGCCGGTGCTCTCGACGGCATGTGATAGCGCCGCTTCCGGCTGAAGATCCTTCGTCCTTCCCGAATCCTTCCTTGCCGGGGCCCCGGACTCGTGAAATGTTGATTAGGTCCTCGAGCGCCGAAAGGCCAAAATCTGGCCGGCTCGTTGACCCTCGACGCGGCGGCGGCGTCGGCGTTGTTAAATATTGAGACGCCTCGTGTCGCGGCTTGGTCGCTCGGCGTGCCGTGCCGCGTCCTTGAATCCTTGAAGGCCATTTTGGTTGGGCCACAGCGACGCTTACACTCGTAAATAAGCAAGCAGGCGATGCGTGCCTACGGCGTGCCTACGGCCCCGACGATCTGCCCCCAGTCGCGCTAGTCGCGCTAGGCCTGGTCGGGGGAGAGGGGAGCAATTAGTGAGGTCAGGGTCCTTGGTGCGTCGCTGGTTCGCTAGTCGCTAGGTGAGGCACGGTGAGGCCGGGGCCCCCACTGCCCTGGCGGCGCTTGGCGGCGTTTGGCGGCGCTTGGCCGCCATGTTGGCGTTGGTGTGCTGGAAGGCGAGGCGGCGCGGACGCTTTCCCACAAACGTGCAAGCGGCCCAGCCACAGCGCCAAGGGGCGTGGCGAGTAACGGCCGCCTCGCCGCACGCCCCCCCGCCCCCCGTGTCCGAGGTCCGCGTCGGCCGTCGGGCCGCGGACGACGGGCGCGCGTCCGGCGTGTCCGCGGCCAGCTCACCGCTCGCCTTGTCCACCTGTCTCGCCGTACACGCGTGTGCCACAGTGTGTCCGCTCTATCTCGGGCCGATATCTAACGAAAGCGGCACACGTAGAGGACGACCTATTGGTCGGCCGGGCCGGGGAGTATCGAGTCGTGCCTGTGACCCCACTTGCCCTGCCGGCCGCTCTGCTTGGCTCTGCCCTGATCCGGCCGCGGCTCAATCATGCCATCATTTTGGTAGACCGGTCGGCCGGCCGGTCGGTCTGCCGGGCTGGGCAGATTTGATGATCGGGTTCTTCGCGTGCGTGTGGGCGTGCTGGTGTGCGTGTGTGAGAGCCGGGCGTAATTAGTAGCGGGCTTTACCTGTGACGTGGCGGCGCGGCGGCGTGCCGGCGACACCGTGTCCCGGTCCGTCCCGGCGCTCTCGTCCGCACGTCGCCGTCGTGCGTGGCATGGCGTGGCATGGCGTCGTATCCACGACCCGACCCGCCCAATTTCGACTCGTCCGCGCTCCGCGCCACTCCGCGCCCATCGCCGGCCGGCGAGCACGCCACGCACGCCGCGAGTACGGTGCCTTCGTTGCTCTGTCTCTCTCGCACGGGACGCCACACGAGTGCGAGAGAGAGACCACGCTACGAAAAGCAATCCGCCTGCAGGACTTTATTATGCTTATTATCGCCACTGACGCACGGCCGCACGGCGCTGCTGTGTTACACGAGTTGTCACCCGGTGGTCGACCTCTGCCCCATCCTTCTCCCTCCCTCCCCTCCCGGTCGCCCTTTTCTTTCTCTCTTTCGACGTAAATCGGGAGCAAAAAAGGAGCACGGTGAACAATGCAGCGCGGCACAGCCAGGGCACAGCCAGGGCACAGCCAGGGCCGTTGAACCTCTCCTCCGCGTCCTGCGGGGTCCTGCGGGGCACGGCACTGCGAAGGGCTTGCAGGGCTTGCAGGGCTTGCAGCAGGGCATTGCGCCTGCACGGTGTATTTCTGTAGCGCCGACGGAGAAGGGCTAGGAAGGGCCCAGAGAAATAGCTCGGTGGCATTTGGAGCTTCCGCGACGCCTGGTGACGCGTCCACGGGCAGGCCCTTCAGGGCCTTCAGGCTGGCCGCCGGCAGGGCGTCTGGAACGAGGCGTGGCAAAAAGGGTCTGGCCGGTTTCTCTGGCGAGCGCCGCGGCGCCTTCGTCGCTCTGTCTCTCTCGCACTCATCGGGCGTCCGGTAAGGGTGCGAGAGAGACGGAGCGGCGGACTGCCGCGGGCCGTGTCGTTAATTGACGCCGACATGCGGGTGGCCGGCGTCTCGACTTGACTCGCCGAGTGGACAATGCGGCAGTGCCGGGCAGCGCGGCCGTCGTGGGAAGGAAGCGGACGGGGCGGGGCTGCTGGCTGCACCTGGGAAACCGGGGGTGCGAGAGAGGGAGGGAGAGGGAGGTGAAGAGAGAGCCCCGGGGTGGGCGTGGGCGTGGACCAAGTTGGCTCCCTCCGGCGAAGGCCCCGGCGTGCTGCGTGCTCGCGGGGTAAATGCGGTTAGAGGCAGCAGGTTGGGTTAATTCGGCGGGGCTTCCGTTCCGAGTTGGCGTCGACACGGCTGCGCGCTGCGCGGCGCCGATTCCTGGCCCGGCTGCTGGTGCTGCTGGTGCTGCCGGTGATGGAGGCCGCCACGGGAACGCCCCCCGCGCCGATAATTGATGGAGAGGCTCTCCAGCGCGACGGTGGCGGTGCTGGCGGTGCGCACACTGTGTGCTGTGTGCGCTGTCACGGCCGGCTTGGCGTGCTCTGTGCTCGCGGGACCCACTATCGCCGCCCACTATCATCACACCGAGATTCGGGCCTGCGATACCACCGCTCGGGCCGCCCGGCCGTCCGTGCGCAAGCCGAACCCCGCGGCCCGTGACGGACGCCGCACCGCCTTGAATGTTTGCCCTTTGGCCCAGTGTGCCCCGCCCCGCCCCGCCCATCCCCGCGGACGCCCAGCGCACGTCGGCGGCGAGGGCGCGGCCTTGGCGCGGCGGGGGCGGGGCGGCGCCGGCCGCTATTGGATTTGGAAGCCATGCATCTTCCCCGGCGACGGCCCGCCGCCGGCCCGCCGGCTCCCGTATCCACGTAGTACCCACGACGGGGAGGAGCAAGAACGTCGGCGTCATCGTCGGCGCGTCGGCGCACCAGGTCAGGCGGTCGTCGGCGCGCCATCGCCGTTTTTGGACAGGACGACGCCAATTTGCCGCCGCCGTGTCTGAAGCTTGAAAGTCACCTCGGCAGGTCGACACGAACGTCCTACAGCGCCGGGCCGCCGCCGCCCGCCGCCGCGGGAGGGCCAGGCTTCGCCGGGCCGGCGGCCGGCGGCACGAAATGGAATGAAACGAGGACGCCGAGGACGAGGACGGTCGACGCGGTACCGCGGCGGTCGGCACCGCGGCGCCGGGCGACGCAGACTGATTGAAGGAGGAGGGCCTTTGCCTTCGCCGCGGCCTTTGCTTTTTATTGTCTCTGTCAAGGCCGCCGCCGTGGACGTGGACGCCGCGGTGAGGCGTCGCGGCGCTGAGGCGTTGCCGCGGGCGGCACCGCGCGGCCCCGGCGTAGTGTTGACGGATTGTTTGCCCAGCTCGACGTCGTCCGGACCGCCACGATTGACTCACCGCACACACCGGCGAGTGGCGGCAGGCCTAGCGCGCCGCCGGCATGCCGCCGGCCTAGCCCAAGTTGGCCCACTTCGCGAACCGGCCGGCGCCCGCCTGGCCTCGCGCCTCGCGGTACCGCGCCGCGCGCCGCGGCCTTCTCGCTGTGGGCTTTACGGGTTTTGCGTCGTTTTGGCGCGCGCCGCTCGCCGGCCGGCACAACACACACACACACACGCACTAACACAGCAGGCGCCGCACCATGACGTAACGCTTGTTTATTTTGGCGCGCGTTGCGGCTCGGTCGGACGCGATATGCCAATGTGCTGTGAGACCGGCTCCTTTTTTATAATCGCCTGTTGTTGTTGTTGTTGTTTGTTGGACCGGGTTGACTATGACTGCGACGTGTCACCACAGCGGTGTGGCCGCGGCGCGGCTCTCCACTGCTGGCGGCATCATGTATCGGCATCACCATCAACGCTGTTAGGCTGCGGACCGTGCGGTGCGGACCGCGCACCGCGGATATAAAGGGAAGCGGGTCACGCGCTGCCGGCGGATTCGACGTTTCGACGTTTTGGCGCGAGTTTGGCCGACTTTACCATGTATCCGTACCGCGGCAGCGCGGCTCGGCGCGGTGGCACTCTCGTTTTATTGACTGCCCCACTCCCCGGGGCCCCCAATCCAATACCGCTGATGTTTCCTTTGACGGGCTCCCCCGCAGGCGGAAGGCAGCAAGGTGCTCTCAGTTAGGCAACGTATTGCCCTCCCCCCCCCTCTCTCTCGCTCCCCCTCACACACACGCGTCCCGCTCTCTCACTCACACACGTGTGCCCACACAATGGCAGTGGCATTGCGTCAGACAGGCCTGCCGGTGCACCGCGGAGCCTGCCGGCCGGCTTGCCCGTCCGTCCAACCTTGCACTTGCCGTGTCGCAGCCTTGCAGCCTTGCAGCCTTGCCTCGCCGCACCTGGCTGCACTCGCTGCAGTCGCCGCTCTGCTAGCCGGACCGGAGTCCGGAGGCGTCGTGCGTGGCAGTGTGGCTGACGAGGTTCGGGTCGGGCCGCCTCCGCCTCGGTCAAGCGATGCGAGTGATCGACCTTGCCGAGCGACTGCCCATTCGGCGCCTATGAATAATGGCGAGTGGGTTTGTTTGGATGTGAACAGCGCGTCCTCATTTCCCACTCAAGGGAAGCTTCCTTATGTGGCGACGAGCAGCCACTAGCAGTGCAGGTGCGGCGGCGCAGGTGCGGTAGCCGGTGCCGCTCGCTCGCTCCTTGTCTGGAGCCTCCAGAGGACTGACTCCGAACAGTCGCGCCGTCTCTCTCGCACCTGCACGCGAAGCACGCGAAGCACGCGAAGCCCCGTGAGTTCGGAGTCGGAGGCGTGCCGGCGTGCCCGCACTGCCCGCCCCGTTCCCGGAGAACTGTCCGGGACGAGGCACGCACGCTAACGCCGCAGTGCTAACTAGTGTAGTGTCGCTCTCCTTTCCACGCTGCACGCGCTGCACCGAAGGGCCGAACCCTTGCCCTTGCTGCAGGCGCTGCAAGGTCGCGCAGGCTTCGCACAGCGCGGCTCCGCGCGGCACCGCGCCTCGCCCCCCGGGAGGAGGTCAGTCAGGCAGCCCGCTGGTCCCCGCTGGCAGCCCGCTGGGGGCCTAGGGCCTAAACTGCAGAGCGGGCCGGCCGGCCGGCTGACTGGCTGCGGACGGCGCGGCGGGGGGCGGCGGGGGGCGGCGGGGGGCGGCGGGGCACCTGTGCGCTGGGGTACTGTACTAAGTACAGTCAGTGGGCCAAGTCGGCCCGCTGGCGCATGGCTGTCGGGGCGGCCCGGGCCTCGCAGCCACAGGCCGCCACAGGCCGGCCGCAGACGCGTGCAAGGGCAAGGTGGGGCCTCGGCTGGACTCTCAACCGGCCCGCGAGGCGCGACGCGGCCCGGCGCGGACATAAAAGCGATCGGGAATAAGTGCGCTCTGCATAATGAGTTGCAATCTCGGTTTCCTGCCCGCCGAGCGAAGCATAGCGAAGCCGGCCGCCAGTGTGACGGTGTGACTGAGTGACTGTGTGACTGAGTGACTTTGTGACTGTGTGACTGTGTGACTGAGTGACTTTGTGACGGTGTGACTGTGTGACGAGTCGTCGGTCCACTCCGCGCGGCGGGGCGCGCTCAGACAGGCTCCACTCGATCATGATGGAAAAAGTCGAAACGAACAAGTCAATCACGGACAGTCTCGAGAGTCCGGGTAGGTGATTCGCCTCGCCGGCAGGCAGGCAGCCAGCCAAGGGCGAGGACGCAGGACGCGTGCTAGGGATGTGACGTCACCTGCAACCTTGATAGTCATCTGATACAGCGCGCGGCGTGGCGCGGCGTCGCGGGGCGTCGCGGCGCTTGCAGTGTAGGGCGCACCGGCAGCGAGACAAGGAGTGGAGGGTCGAGGCCGCGGACGCCCGCCGCGGCGCTCCGGGGGTCTAGGCGGCGTGTGGCCGCGTGGCGTGGCAATGGCGAGGCGAGGCGAGGCGGTCAGGAGGTCAGGCCATCACCGGAGGCTCGACGTCCACCACGTCCACGTCGATGCGGCTGTCGACATTACGCCGGCCCCATTTCCTCTGCTCTTTTCGGTCGACGTCACTTTTGGCTTTTGGCGAGGGAAATTGGATTTTGCTCCGCTCCGGCCAGCCGGCCAGTCGGCCACGGGGGATGGCTGGCTGGCTGGCTGCCTGCCTGCCTGGCTGGATCGGTGCGCCCCGCCTTGCCCCGTCCCACCCCCTCGCTTCGTCCCGTCATCTGCCCACGCAAGGCAACTTGGCCGCCCCCGCGCCAGCACCGCAGCGCTCTCACTCACCCCCAGGCCGCGGCGCCGGCGCCGAACCGCCCGGCTGGCTGGCCCGCCACACTCAGTCCCGATACCTCCCCGCCCCGCCCCGCCGCGTGACGCACTCCCAACTCAGGTGGGCGTCGCATCGCACCGCCGTCTGATGTTTCCACGGTGGGTAAACGGGTACAGTAATGGCGTTGTTTTCCGATACGTCCCCGTCGTCGGCGCGCTCGGCTGCTCGGCCTGCTCGGCCTGCTCGCTGGGTTCACGAAGGCGTTTCCGTTGGCGGCTTGGGGATGGCGCCTTGGCACGCACCCGCCGCGGGCACGCGCGTGTCTCGCGCGCGTCAAGGAACTGGCTTCTGGTTTACTCACACCACGGCCCGGCGCAGCGCGCCCCGCGTGCGTTTGTTATTGGCAGCGGCCGGTCGCTAGGCTGCCCGCTCCCCCTCCCCGAGGGCGCAAGGTCTTCCTCGCCGCCCACCCCACCTGGTAACTGCGGGGTCTTCGGTGAGGTCCTCGGTGAGGTCCTCGGTGAGGTCCGCGAGGCCTCGGGGCGGCAGCGGGTGGCGGGCGGGAGTTGGCAGTTAGCGCCGCGCTGCGAGAAGCTAGAATATAGTGCCGCGTCCGCCGCGCCCGCGCCCCGCGCCCGCCCCGCGCCCCGCCCGTCGCCCCACGCCAAGGCCGTCGTAGCGAAAGAGCGGCCGGCGAGGGAAGGGGACAATGGGTCGCGGGGGCCGCGGGGGCGGAGGGACCGCCTCGACGCCGGGCCGGCCGGCTTGCACCATACTCCGCGCCCCGCCCCACCGCCTGCACCGAGTGGGCCGGGTGGGCTGGCTGGGGCTTAACGCCGCGAGTGCATCGGTTGACATTTGGCCGCGCTTGGCGACGGCAGAGCGGTAGAGCTCTGCGCAGCGCTCTGCACTATCTCGCCATCCGGGGCGCTATCGCCATCATGCACTGTGTGCGCCACGCCGCGCCTCGCCACGCGGCACGCCACGGCACGGCACGCCACGCCACGCGGTGATGCGCGACACGTGCGCCGCTGCGACGCTGCGCTCCTCGAAGCGGCCTTTGATCGCGGCCAGAAGAAGGATGGGGAAAAAGTAATCGTCGTCGGCGGAGACGACGTGGATGAGGGGGCGAAGGACGAAGTCATTGGCGCGTTTAGCGAGCCGCGCCTCGCCTGGGTGAACAGTGGCGCAGGGCGTAGCGGCGCGGCGGTGGGGGATGGGGCGTAAGCGACACCCGTGCGACCGGCTGGAGTCGACGCGCCACTGTGTGTGCACGTGTGTGCGCGTGTGTGTGTGTCGGTAATGGTTGCCGAGCTTTGTCTGCGGCGCGCCCGCCCCCTACAGCCCGTGCGGCTGTGCGGCGTGCGCATAGGGCTGCACTTCGGGGAGTGTGTTTGGGTAATCTGCAGCATGCATCGCAGTGGAGCGGGCGAGCAGGGCGGGCAGGGTGGGCAGGGCAAGCAGGTGCACGCGAGAGCCAAGCCGGCCAATCGATGCCGTGATCGGGCCAAGCCCTTCATCCGCGCGGCCGCCCTCTGAAAGCCTGCCCGTCAAAGCCCCGGCAAGCCCGGCACGACCACCGCCACCACACCGTCACCGCCACCGCCGCCAACATTGCAGGACGTACGGCCGCCCAGTTTGGCTTGATTGAATTACCATGCAGTTGCGCCGCGCCACCGCGCTGCCGACGGCGGCCCTGCTGTAAATCAGCGAATAACGGCGAGCAGCGCTGCTGCTAGGTCCTGCAGCCGCGGCTCGGGTTACCTGGGCGGCTGGCTCGCCGCGCGATCTCCAAGTCCCGAGACTCGTACCAGCCGTCTCGCAGAAAAATGGCAGCCACCGCGGACGGGCAGGGCACCTGCGCGCCGTCGAAGCCCCCGAAGGCCCTCATCTCGAGATTGCTCAGGACGTCGTCGAGGGCCGCAGCGTGCTGTCCGCGGGCGGGGGGCGGGGCGGCGCAGCACCTGGTGTTTTTCTTGCCGCCTCCTCGAGGACGTCGTGGAGCCCGTGGGAATGGAGCCCCCTGAATAATGGGCCAGGCTCGCGGGGGGCGGTGGCGACGGCGTTGTCCTGGGACAGCCGGCACCTGGCAGAACTCCCTTGTAACGCGTCGTCCAGGCGGTGCACTGCCGGTGCGTCCCCACACTAGGAAACAATCCCGCCGGCCGCCGCTCTTGCTGAACACGGGTCCGACGAGCGTGCTTGCTGCACTGCACCGCCCCGCCGCCGCGCGGTTGGCGTTGCTATTTCAGCACGGTCTCGATTTATCCCGGGCAGGGCTTCTAATCGGTCGGAGCGTCGCAGGTGGCACTAGTGGCACCAGCAGCGCGCTAGGCCTCGCCTCGCCGCTTGCATGCGCTTGCATTATGCACTGGGGCCGTGGGCTGCCAGGCTGTCAGGCCGGGCTGCCAGGCCGGGCTAGCCGCCAGAGCGCTGCTGGGGAAGGACATCCAAGGACGCGGCGTGCAGGATGACTCCCACGTCCATGGCCTTTCATCGGAAAACGCGGAGGTCCGACCAAATACGCCCCGGCGGCCCGGCGGCCCGGCGGACAGCGCACCTGTGCAAACGCGTCCGTGTCGTCCACGCGGCAACAGCGAAGGCCCTTCGCGCTTCGCGTCGAGTTGGCGTTCGCGTGCTGTGAAAAGCAATTTGGGAGCGGGCCCGATAATAACCAAGTGCTGGCTCGCCCAGCGGAGCAGCGGACAGGCCATCGGAAGTTTTATTTGGGACAACGAAGCGCTAAGTGCAACAAGGGACACTTCGGCGCCCAGCCAAACGGCCGTCGAGTTGACACTTCATTTTCGTCAGGGACACCGCGCCGCCGTGCTGTCGCCCTGCGACACTTTCCACGACTTGGCGCCTCGGAAAGAGATCCTTCCCCCGGACAAACGAAAGTGTTGTTTCTGTCTTCGTTTTTCTTTCCTCACGACTTTGTTTGTGTGTTGCAGGTCGCGGAAACGGCGGCCCAGCGCCTCCCACGACGAGGGCCTGGACAGCGGCCTGGGCCTGGGCGGCATGGGCATGGTGGGCATGGGCGAGGCCGTGCCGCGCGGCATGATGGACGAGTGCACGGCCGCGCTGGTGCTCATGAGCCTGTCCTGCAGCCCGCACTCGCCCGGCGTCAACTCGGGTAAGTCATGTTACGTGCTTCTTGGACGGGACCGCGCCACCGCGCCCCTGCCGTGCACGATATCAAAGTCTCGTCTCGGGTGGCGGGGCAGCGAGCCATGCGTGGTATGGGCCGTAGCGCCACCGTCGCAAATTTGCCCGTGCACACACACACACACACGCCGACCGACCGCCGGCTGTAATGGAGCTCTGTGTGTGTGTGTGTGCGCGCGTACAAAGGATGCCAGTCACCCGGAAGCTCTACTCGGCCGCTCGCTGCTCGGTAACAGGGCGTGGCGCAGCGCGCAGCCATTGGGTGCCATTCGGTGCCATTAGTCCATCTGTCACGGACGTGCGCGCGTTCGGCCCTCTGCTCGCCCTGGGGCCCAACCAGGCCCAAACGGCAGGCTGTCTCTCTCGCTCCCTTACGGGGCGCGCCATGAGTGCGAGAGAGACAGAGCGACGAGGGCCCAACCCGCTCCGGGGCCCGGGGGGGCGTGGTGGCCTCGTTGACGGTGCCGCGGATCGGCCGGGATTCCGAAGGATCGCTTCGTCGCTGTCACCGCCGCCCCGTGAGTGCGAGAGAGACGGAGCGACGAAGCTCCGTGAGTGCGAGAGAGACGGAGCGATGAAACGATCGGCGGGGCAAACAACGGCGCCTGCGGTCACCCTCGCGCCGTGCTTGTGGTCGAGGACGTGTCGCGGAGGACGAGGAGAGGACGGCGATGAGGTCCTGGTGGCTTGACCTCGAGGCCGAGGGCGTGGCCGCGGGTGTCACAACTCGCCGTCGTGGCGGAGGCGGCCCTGGCCGTGACGAGCGACGCGGACCGACGCGGGCCATCACACCAGCCGATGGCCCGAAACTTTCCTCGGCTGAGCGCAGTGCTTTTGCCGTGCCTGCACAGTGCCTGCACTGGGCACGAGGCGACGGACGAACTCGAACTCGCTGGGCTCATGAATCGCTTATCGCGAACAAGCCTGTTGCCGCCTCACGCCTCGGCTCGCGCCCCCGTCGCCTTGCCCCGCCCCGCCCCGCCCCGACGCGACGCGATGCCTGCTGGGCTTGCTGCTTGTTTGCCAAATTAAAGCAAAAGCCGGGCCGGCCGCGCTGCTAAAATCTAGCGCTGCGCGTGGCCGAGCGGGGGCCGCCCCGCCCCGCCCCGCCCCGCCCGGGGCTGGGCGTGCTAATGGCTTCCAGACCGGCCTGTTTGGTTTGCCTGCATTTAGCCGGGCTGACGACCAACTTGGCGGAGACGGGGCCTGGCGGGCCTGGCCGCTAGAGTTTCGGACGGACCCCGGCAGGCAGGCAGGCAGGCAACTGTGGGACCGGTGCCGGCTGTCCAATCTTTGGGCTTGTCTATCCAGCCGGGTCATCGCTCGCTTCGCTGGCTGTGCTGTGGCTGTGCTCGTGGTCGGAGCGGAGGCCTCGGTCTGGTCGGGGGAAAATGGATCGAGTGGAGCGGCCGTCGGCATCGCCATCGCCATCGGCGGAAGAAGTTTGCGTTTTGCGCGGCCGCTTCAAATTGGGGTGGAGGTCCGACCTACCCCACTGTAATGAAGGGCGCTTGGCGGCGTTGGCGGCGTTCGCCCTCTGCGGGCGTCGCCACGCCCTTGGCTGGGCTGGCAGGGCGGCCCGTCGCTGGGAGGCCTTGAAGGGCGTCCGATTTTGGCGCGACAATGCGCCGCCTGATCAGAGCGCGGCCGTGAACCGTCAACAGCCACGCCGAAAAGATTCGCTCTGTCTCTCTTGCACCTCGCGCCCCGTGAGTGCGGCAGAGACAGAGCGACTGTCTCTCTCTCTCTCTGGCGGTGCCTTGCTGTGGTGGCGTCGCGCGCTGCGTCGCCGCGTAGCTCGGCGGTCGCCGACTTTCCCTCCACTTGACTCGGCCGGCGCTTACTCTGGTTCCCACACCATCACCGACTTGATGCTGCCCTGCCGCCTAGACGGGACGGCCCCGCGAGTGCGAGAGAGACAGAGCGACGAAAACGGCTTTCGGAATGAGTGGAATACGGTGTGCTACGCTGTGCTACGCGAGGTCGCCCACACGGCGATGGCGGCACCCGAGCCGGCACGCCAGCCCTAGCCAGCCCGCCACACGCAGCGTGTTGTATGCAAATGGGTCGCCCGCTGCCGGCCGGCATGGCACCTCTCTCTCTCTCTCTCTCTCTCTCTCTCTCTCTCTCTCTCTCTCTCTCTCTCTCTCTCTCTCTCTCGCACCCCAACGGGCCCAACGGGTCGGCCCGCGAGTGCGAGAGAGACAGAGCGCCAGCGGGGAAATTGCCCCCGGTGATTAATCGGCGTGTTTCTTCCGCCGGATTCGGAAAGCGCGGTGGTTTTTCCTTTTCCCGCGTGAAAATGGCGCCGTTGCTTTTCCGGGCCGCCCTCCTGGAGTGAGTGATGGAGCGAGCGCGGCCCGCAGTGCCCCAGCCACAGGTGTGCCTCGCGGTGCGCCTCGCGGTGCCCGAGGCCGTGTTCCTGGAGGCGGAGCGCGCGAAATTCGGCGGGCGCGCTCCGGCCGTTGCCGTTAGGCGTGCGGTTCCAGGGTTCCTCCAGCACTCGCGCGAACACGGTGGCCCCGGGCTGTGATTGGCTGTGATGGCGACCGGGCGAAGCACCACCACACCGCCATGAAGGCAGCCATGTGCAGGGACAGGGCCTCGCACAGGCCGCCTGTTGTCGTCCGTCGTTGGAGCGGTGCTTCCGGGACGTGATTTCGTGCAGTGGTCAGGACGGCCACCGTGTTGGTGGTGTGCGTGCGTGCGGAGCAGTTCAGTTTGTGTCTCTCCGTCTCTCTCGCACCCCTACGGAACGCCCCGTGAGTGCGAGGGAGACGGAGACACCTCCTTTCGGGTCGTGTCGCCCTTTGCGTGCGATATAAATATGAAATTCCGCTAAGGCCTGCAGGGAGGGGAGCAATTACATGCGCGCGCGGTGTGGACTGTGCGCTGCTGCAACTAGTTGCAGTGCGTCGACGCTCTCTCTCGCACTTGCGCGGCGTCCCGCGGGGGTGCGAGAGAGAGAGAGGGAGACTAGCCGAGCGACCGGTCGGTGTTAGTACTGCGATGGGAACGCGCGCAGCCACCGGCCATTTGGTATGCGCAGTGCACGGTGTGGAGCACGGTGTGGAGCACGGTGTGGAGCCACCGAAAACAGGTGCGCGGTTGCCGGGCATTTGGACGGGAACGGTTCCCATAGCCCAGCCGTTCCACCCTCTGGAGCTCGAGGGCTGTGGGGGCTGCTGGCCATTCACTGTGGCGGCGGCCCGCCTCCCTTGCAGGAATCTGGCAAGCCGCTCGCACGGCGTGGGCGGCGGGCGTGCGGCGTCCGAGCGATCGCAGCGCGCGGGAAGTAGCGGCTGCCGAGGGAAGGACCTGGAGCGCTGAGCGCCGCGTGCGCCGCTGATGTGACAGCCGGTCGCTGACCCGGGTAGCGGGAATCGAGGGGGAGGGGGCGGAGGGGGGCGGGCGGATCCCGGGGGACGCACCTGCCGCAAACTGGCCACGCTACGCAGCTACACTGTGCCGCCGCGCTGGCCGGCCAAGCATGGCGAGGCCAAGCATGGCGCGGCGTGGCGGCTGCCCTGCCCGTATCATACCCAGTGGCTACTTCGGCCGCGCCACACCCGATACCTGTGGCGTACCCCGAGTGCGAGGGCGTGTGTGCGTGAGAGAGTGAGTGAGTGAGTGCGCGGGAGAGTGTGACGACGCGCTAGCGCGCCACGTGTGGTGCTGCCGGTGGATTCTCACATTCCTTTTGCTTTCCTTTGTCCACGTCGCCGTCCTCTTCGTCGTGGTGGTGCTGGCGGCGTGTGGGCTGAGCGGCAAACGGCCCCAGCAGACTGACTCCGAGCGTCGTTTCCGTCGCCCTGTCCCTCTCGCACCCACACGGGACGCCCCATGAGGGCGAGAGAGACAGAGCGACGCAAACGACTCTCGGAATGAGTCTGCAGCGGCCGGTGGTCGCTCTAGTCGGTCCCAATTACTAACTACTAGCCGGCCGTCCGTTCGCGACGAGTCCTGCCAGTCCTGCTGGGCGCAAAGTGGGCTGACCCGAACGTGCCCCGTAATCAACTCGACACTACTAGTTCGGTTCCGTGAAACTGGCCCCGTCCTGAGTCCTTACCCAGGACAGTGTTCCAAGACTTAGGTTATCGCCGGGTCAGCAGCTTCATCGGAATTCCATAAATTGGCTTTCCTCCACTCTTCTTTTTGACCGCGCCACCGGTTTGAATATCAGCGGCCAAAAAATCGTCGCTCTTGCTCGATACCGCGCAAGAGTTTTATTTTTATTTTTATTTTAGTACTTTTTTTCCTTGCGACTGGGCTTTGTAATTATTTGGCAGGCGTGGATGGGAAAGGGGGGAGGGGGAGGGGGAGTGGATTGAGGTGGCGGTGGACTTTCTCGTTGCGTTGCCCTCTCCTTGTTGCTTGCACTGGCCGTCACGCGGGGAGATTTGCCGGACCGTGGCGGGGCGGGGCGGGGCGGGGCGGGGCGGGGCGGTGCGGGCTCGCGGACGTGACGTCAGTCCGCCGGCCGGGTGGCTGTCAGGCCGCGGGGCCTGGCCGACCGGACACTCGTTACACCGTCGGGGCTTAAAGACCCCTGTCCGTGTGCGTGTCAAGATTATAGGCTGCAACAGCTGATGCTGCTGCGCCGCCTCGTTCAATGCGGTGCAGTGCCACCTATCCGAGCCCGCACGCCACCCCCCCCCCTCCTCAAACATCCCGTGTCTCCGTGTGCGTGCAGCTGAACGCTGTTGGGCCCTGCCGTGTCCCCCCCCCCCTTTCCTTATTCCGGGAGCAATTTTTTTTCATTTCGGCGGTCCCGCGAGCGCGGCCGACCGGCCGGCCGGCCCGCCCCCCGCCCGCACGCGTCCTTGGCGGCAGCGCGGCAGCGCGCAGCAAAGTGACTGTAACCTCTACGTCGGTCGGTAGGTCGCGAAAGGGCAGGGCGGGGCGGGGTGGGCGGGGCGCTGGGTTGGCGACCTTCAGTTTGGATCGTCCGCAGGCCGGGGCGCCGCGGTGCTACCCTACAACTAGGTGGTTGACGGCGAGGTGAGGGCGTGGACTCGGAGGAAATGCTCGGCCAGCACGGCGTGGACGGCGAGCACGGCGTCGAGGGCGTGGCGGTGGCGTGCTGGCGGCCGATGACCCCCGCGGCCGTTGGCGTGCCGCGTGCGGCCGCGTGCTGGACTCGGTGCCGTGCCGGGCCTGCCTCTCTGGCCTGCCCGCGCGTCCTCTGACCCGTTCCGTTGGCCGGGCTGCTGGCCCTGCTGGTCGTCCTCGCGTAGGTCGGCGCACGCCAGAGAGGCACACGCCACGCGCGGCGCGTCAGCGCGTCAGCCCCGGGTCGTCCGGGCCGTCCTTGCCGCCGTCGCATTGACCGTCATTACACGGTGATCGATGCCACCGGGGCGCACCGGGGTCACGCACAGCCGTGCTCTGTCTCTCTCGCACTCGCGGCGCGTCCCGCATGCAGCGAGAGAGACAGAGCGACGAAGCTGTGTATTCTGAATGAACCCGCAGGCGCCGCAATGACAGGGCCCGCGGCTCGGCCGGTCACTGCCCGCCTTCCGGGCTCCACTGGTGCACTGGCTGCAGGCTCGGCTCGCTCCGAATCCGAATCTGAATGTGGGCCATGTCCTTGCCGAACCACTGGCCGTGCTATACCACCGCAAGCCCTTTGGCGTTGCCCAGGCGTTGCCTTTGCCGCGTTTGAAGGGCGCCCGCAAGGTCCGCGAGGCCGCAACCCCCAATCGATGCCCGTGTCTTTTGTCTCCCCCGCGCCCCTAATGACCGACAGGCCGACGGGCGCCG
The DNA here is from genome assembly GCF_012932325.1 of Thrips palmi. Taxonomy (NCBI): domain Eukaryota; kingdom Metazoa; phylum Arthropoda; class Insecta; order Thysanoptera; family Thripidae; genus Thrips; species Thrips palmi. Next base: position 5,883,499 of record NW_023144626.1, on the reverse strand, counting down.
ACAGGGTCAGCGCACGGGACGGGGCGTTGGACAGGACGGACGGGCAGACGCAGGCCGTGTACACTGTACAGACAGCTAGAGGCGCCTAGGGCAGCGGTTCCCAACCTTGGGGTCGCGACCCCAAATGGGGTCGCGAAAAAATTTCGAGGGGTCGCGGCGAGGTGGCTGGGGTCGCCTGGGGTCGCGGTGTTTTCCCGGCTGGCCCACACGCCGAGCACTGGCTGCTTAAATGCCGCAAAGTTGATCAAAACGGTCACAAATGTCTGTAAAAGATCGTGTTTTGGGCCGACTTTAAGCATCTACTGCGTCTGATCCGAGGCGGTAAATCGTCCTCCCTCAACGGGCAATTGGTCTTTGGACCTTCCTTTTGCATGCCTTTGTTACGGAGTGCGATTATCTGCCTTAGTTTGGGAGCAGTTTTGCCACAAAGTTGATCAAAACACGATTTTTCAGACATTTGTGACCGTTTTGATCAACTTTGCGGCAAAACTGTTCCCAAACTAAGGCACATAATCGCACTCCGTAACAAAGGCATGCTAAGGTAAGGTCTAAAGACCAATTGCCCGTTGACGTAGGACGATTTACCGCCTCGGATCAGACGCAGTGGATGCTTAAAGTCGGCCCAAAACACGATTTTTTTACAGACATTTGTGACCGTTTAGACCAACTTTGCGGCAGTACTGCTTCCAAACTAAGGCAGATAATCACACTCCGTAACAAAGGCATGCAAAAGGAAGGTCCAAAGACCAATTGCCCGTTGAGGGAGGACGATTTACCGCCTCGGATCAGACGCAGTAGATGCTTAAAGTCGGCCCAAAACACGATTTTTTAAGACATTTGTGACCGTTTTGATCAACTTTGCGGCAATACTGCTCCCAAACTAAGGCAGATAATCGCACTCCATAACAAAGGCATGCTAAAGGAGGGGTCGCGTGGGGTCGCGAAATTTTTCCTGGGGGTCGCGGAAAGTTTTGGCTACAAATTTGGGGTCGCGAACCGCAAAAGGTTGGGAACCGCTGGCCTAGGGGCCCACGCCGTCCTTCTCAAGGGCTGCGCCCTTGGCTGCGCCTCGCCGCCACGCCTCGCCGCCACGCCTCGCCGCTCCGCAGGCACGGCCGCTTGATTGGCACCGAGCAGATGGAACGTCTGCAGCAGGTGCCGCTAGGGCGAGAGGCGCGTGGAGAGCCTCGTGGAAGCTGGAGTTAGCCGCGGGACACTGTTGGGTAATAATAACAAGCCTCGTGGAGCGCGGAGCACACTGTGGGCCTTTGTTCGCACGGCCTGCGACGGCCTGCGACCGCGCGAATCCCTTTGGAACGCCCTTTAGGCCCTTTCCTGGGCCCGCGGCTCACGGCGCTACGCGGCGCTACGACCCAAGTTTCGGGCCGGAACGTAAGCCCCAACGGTAATGGATACGGGCCGTGTCGTGTCTTTTCCGCACGTGTGGGCGCTAACAGTGTCACAGTGGACACGGGGACCTTCGGCCCTTCGGGGGACACGACTGAGGACAGGACGCCTTTTGAGCCATCAGGCTGTGCTGCTGGAGCCGAACCCTCGCTGCAACTTTGCGCATGTGTGTGTGTGTGTGTTGTCGGTCAATGCGGTTGGGCCCGTCGGTGTGACTGCGTGCTGGGCGATGATCACTCTGTCCACTCCGTGTCGGCTGGTGTCGGCGTTTCGGCGAAAAAGGGTGCGCGCGTGTGTGCGTGCGTGCGTGTGTGTGTGTGAGTGATTTGACCGCTCGCCGGGGGTCGAATCTGCGGCCGCTTTGTGAATTAGCGCGCTATACCGGGTCGATGCGCACGACACGGCCGTGTGTGTGTGCGTGTGTGTGTGTGTGCCGCCAGCCCCGGGCCTACCGCAAGGACCACAAGGGGACGCTAAGGCCGCCGTCACGCCGAGCCCCCGCTGTACAGTCTGGTTTCGAACAGGGCCTCGTCGCCCTGTCCCTCTCGCACCCCTTCGGGACGGCCCACGAGTGCGAGAGAGAGAGGCAGAGCGACGCGCCGCTCTCGAAAACGGCCCGCCAAGCCCGCTGTATTTATAATGCGGTGGACAAACTAGGCGGGGTAATCCCGGCAGCGCCACGACGCCGTAGCCGTGGATCGGCACGGTCTGCACCGGGGGCACCGGGGGCGTGCGGGGGATCGACGCCGAGGGCACGGCGTCGTCGGGGGCGGTGGGGCTTATCACGACGTGCGTGGTGGAGGGCTGGCCGGGTTGGCCGCGTGTATCGCAGCATCTCCATGCCCTCGTGGCTTGGGCGGGGCGCGGGCGGGGCGCGGGCGGGGCGCGGGCGGGGCGCGGGCGGGGCGCGTGCACTTGAAGAGCATGCGCTTGAAGCCCTTGAGCCGGGGGGGCCGCCCCGCTGCAGAGACTCATGCTGCTGTTGTTTTGCTGTTTGCAGGCGTGTCCTGGTCCGAGAGGCTGTCCCCGTCGCCGTCCTCGGACGCCTGTTCGTGGCGGTCGGGGACGCCGTCGCCGCCCCTGTCCGAGCCCGGCTCCTGCTACTGGGCGCAGGGCACCACCGACGAGGGCATAGTCATAGACCACTTTGAAGACATCCCCAAGAAGAAAAAGGTGAGTTCGGTTTGGATGACGCAACGTCGCTGCCTCCCCCTGGGGCGTCGCCTGTCGGCCGTCATTTCGTGTGACGGTGACGTCAGCCGGCGTCAGGCAGCCTCAGCTCAATCGGCTCGAGTGTTGAGCGCGGTTGTCAGAAGAATGTGTCACTCCAGTTTTAAGACCGACGCAGCAATTGATAAGCGGACGCACACATACACACACACCATACACACTCACACACACATGCACGCTGCTGCTGCCACGCATATGTGCACCACAGTCTCCTTTTTCTGCTCGGCGTGTGGGTGCCTGCTAGAAACAGCCGCATCTGTGAACCAAGCAGTGGAACCACACGATAATGTTCACATACACACACAAACACACACACACACACACACACACACACACACACACACGGAGGCCCGCGTGACGAGAGGAACAAGAAAATGAGCCCGGCGGTCGCATTAGAGCGTCCCGGAATGACATGATACCTATGTGTATACTTAGGGGTCGTAAATATAACCGAGCCCCTCCGAGTCTCCTCTCCGCATCTCGGTCTTGCGCGCCACGCCGAGCGCCGCGACGCTTGATGCGCGGAGAGCACGTCGCGCGCGCGCGTGCATTTGGCGGGCATGGCGGAACCGGCGGAACCGGCGGGAACCCCTCGGGAACCCCTCGGGAACCCCTCGGGAACCCCTCGGGAACTTCTCGGCTTGAACACACCACACCCACCACGCCCGCATGGGCACACTGTGGCAATTTAAATCGCGAGCCCGCACACACATTACCCGCAAAACACCACACACGCACACACACAGGCACTCACACGCACACACACGCGCGTCTTCTCCATTTCCGAATGCCGTTGCTTTATGGAAATGCTTTGCCGGGACTTCCATTTCCGGGCCGGCCTGCCGACTTTACTTTACCTGCCGCTAGGTGGCGCGCCGAGCGCCGAGCGGTCGGGAGCAGACGGGAGCACACAAGTCGACCGCGTTGTGCTTCCGTTTCTTGTAGTATTGCCCCCCGGGCGCCTCACGCGAAGCAGCGCCACAGCGCCAAGCGCCGACGGAGCAACGGAACCCGGGGAAAGGTTTCGGCCGGACTGGGGGTCAGCCACTTCCGGTTTCAAGGGGCCAGGGGCCTCCGTCTCATCTCGGGGTGGCGGGGGCTCTGGACTGCGTCCTGGACTGCGTCGACTGTGTCGCACTGCGCCGGTGGCGGCGCGGTTTAATACCTTTGTCGTGTGTGCGCGCTTTGCACACACACAGGCACGCACGAGCTCGACGCGTATAACACACTTAGTGTACGACGTACTACTTTGTGGCTCCCCTTGCGAGTCGGTGACGCAAGAAAGTCGTAAAAAAGACATGACGTCATGTGGCCTTTGTGCGATCCGTCGCAGTGCGCGCGCGCTCTCTCTCCCTCTCTCACTCGCACGCATACAGCGAGCCCAGCTGCGCCGCGATGTCGGGGTGGTTTGTGTGACGCTGCGGGCGGACTCGACCCGGCCCGTTTTGGCCGAGGCAGACAGACAGTGTCTCAGACGGTCTCCGGCATCGCCAGGGCATCGCGCGGGGTGGCCGCATCCACCATTAGGAGATTGTCCAGACTATATCGGGACAAATGGACGAATAGATTCGGCGGCGGCGCGCGGGTTACCCCGGTGAAGCTGGTGTAGTGTAAGAGGGCCTCGACGAGGGCGAGGCGGCGCGGCGGCGCGGCGGCCTACCTGGCGGTCCAGACGGCCACCACCACCACCCCGTCTCGCCCCCTATTTATCCTATTTCTCACTCGCTCTCCCCCACACCCTACCCGGCCCTGCACGCCCACCGGCCCGGCCGACGCAATGCGTCGCAGACCCTGGGCGTCGGCTGCGGCCGGCCGCCAGACTAAGGTCATATGGCCATATGACCTTACGCCAGACAGGGGAGTGGAGCCTCGGGGTCTCGACGGCCGCCTCGGCCTCCTCGGCCGCCTGGAGCTGGAGACTGGCTGGAGGCCGCCGCCACCGCGTTGCCAAGTCGCGTGTTTGGCTGGAATGGCCCCGGATTGTTTTGACGGCTGCAGGCTGCAGCGGCCGGGCCTGCTGGGCCTGGGCCCCAGTTCCAGACAGACAGGCAGACGGAGAGGCGGAGACGCAGACCCAAAGGCCGAAGGGGGAGCGCGGGGCGTCGAGGGGTCGAGACGCGGGGGTGTGGCGGGGAGGGCGCGGGGACGGCCGGGTCGCTCTCCGGGCGTCGTCCAGGTAGGGACCAGACGACCAGACATGCGAACGAACAGCTGTGCGTGCGTGCACCGCGTGCACCGCGTGCAGCGGCAGGCTTCGTCGCCCTGTCTCTCTCGCACTCATGGGGCGTCCCGTCGGGCTGCGGGCGCCGTGGGGGTGCGAGAGAGACAGAGCGACAACGCAACGCGGTGCAACACAGTGGCCTCTGTGACGCATGAGTCGCCGCGGCCGCCGGCCGGCCGATCTCGCTCGCCACCGCGGAGTAGAGCAAGTCGTTGACCCTCGCTGACGACGGTGGCGGGGCGCGGCGGGCCAAGGTGCAGGTGTCGGCTTCGAGTCCGCTTGTCCGCTTCCAGCCGTGCGCTGCCGCACTGCTGTGGCCCGGCATCTGGGCTTATCAGTCCGACTGTCTGCCTGTCTGCCTGTCCGCCTGCCCCCCGGACGGATAGACTCGTCTGTGCTCCCCAGGCGATGTTAGAGGCCCCGCGCGCCGCTGGCCCCGCCGGCCCCTCCAGCTCTAGCCTCGCTCGGGGGGAGTCCGTAACATAACGAAACGCCACAGCTTTGGACTGTCATTTCAACACTCAGCACGTACAGAGTTTGAATGGCTGGGCGACGCGTATGCACATCGCGAGGAACCGTGATGATAGTGCGGGAGATGGCAGAGTGGCTGTCTCACATGTATGTGGCCGCCATGGCTGCCGCTGTCTCCAACTTCTCGCTCTACTTCGCTTGGCCGCTCGCCGGGCCGCTCGCCGGGCCCTCCCGGCAGAGGCTCCGTGCACTCCGCGGTCCGTCACCGGCCAGCCCCACCTCGCGTTTGTGCTGCGCTGCCTCCCCCCCCCCTTCCCCCTTCCGGTTATTAGTGACCATTGGGACAAACGAAGAAAGCAATCACGTCCCCCCCCCCCTCCCCCGGCAGGGCACTGCAGGGCGGGGCGCCCGAGTCTATTACCGGCAGTACGTGGAGGGTAATGAGTGCATGCGACTCGGAATCCCTCAGCGTTTTCCTGTTTTCGCTTCCCGTGAGCACTCCGCGCTACAGTGTGCTGACCTGTCCCCGTGCGGCACTGCCGGCACACTGCCGGCCGAAGCGGGCCGAGGAGGCATAGTTGACAGCCCCGCCGTCCGCGCGGCGGCCCGCGCTGGATAATTTGTGCACAATTACCGACGATACGGGCGTGTACTCCCGCCATTGTGCAGGCGGCCGTGCTGTATGAAGGTTTGGTGGCCGCGGGCGGGGGCGGCGCGGGGGGCGGGGCGGGGGGCGGCCTGGGGGCGGGGCGCGTGTTCCGTGCCTTCCGTCCGGGTCACTGCTTCGCTGCTCTGCTGCTTCCAGTGCGGGCACGTCCCGATGCGAATGTGAATATGATGATGAGGTCGATGTGGCGCCTCCCTTCCCCCCGCGGCCCCCGCGGCCCTTACGGCCGTCAGCGTGGATCTCTTGTTATCTCCGCGGTGGGCAGCGCGGGACACTCGGGACAGCGACATGGCCGGCCCTGCATGTCGTCGTGGTCGCCATCCGTCTCTGTCGCACTCGCGGGGCGTGCCGTGCGGCGTGCCGTGTGGCCGTGGGGGTGCGAGGGAGGTGGAGCGACGCTGCGGTGGAATCGCTCGGCGGCACAGCCGAGGGCACACTGGGCACAGCGGCAGCTGGATTGGCAGACACGACAAGGCACGCCGCTCCTGCCTTTCCCCGGGCTGGGAAAGGAAACCGGGGCAGTTTGGCTTCCTCCCTCTCAAACTTGCAAGCCTTGCCCCCCCCCCCTCCACCACTCCACTGCCAAGCCCTGGGCGCCCCTATCGGCGGAGGCTGCTGATCGGGAATGCAATTTCGATCGCTTTCGGCTCGCTTTTCGGGCCGCTTTCGGCCGCCCGCCCCACTGTATCTGCCTCGCCGATATCGACAAGACCGGAAAGAAAATGAAAACGCCGAGTGCGGCCGCGCTGTCACGCCACGTCACGCCGTGACACGCCACGCCACGTCACGCCGTCACGCGAGGCGAGCCCGAAACGGCATACCACTTCCGTGTATGCCAACACGCGGCGGCGTGCGGAGGGCCGGGAGGGCCGGGAGGGCCGGAGGGAGGGGCGCCACTCGTTTTGCGTTCTCCGCAAAATGGGAGCCTAACCTAACTGAAGCATTTTGCTCCGTGCCTGCACTGCGAAAACTTGCTCCGCGTGACGTCCAAGAGGATCATGGTGAGAGTGGTCACCGTGGTCACGGTGCCGACCGGATCGACGGCCACTCCACTGCGAAGCGCGCCTTCCTCGCGTCTGCCTTCCAAAGCGAACTCCAGTCCTCCTGGAATTCGGTGCGTTGCCCTCCTGGAAGTCCTGGAAGCCTGGAAGGCCTGGAAGTAATAAGCAAGGGGTAGCTCGGACGTGCCCCGATGGGCCCCTCGATGGCCCCCGATGGCCCCCGATGGGGCTCGTGCTGCACGCTGCCCCCTTAATTAGAGGCCGAATGGGGCGCCAGCCCGCCTCGCCACGCCACGCCGCGCCACGCCCCACTCCACCGGAAGCTTAACTCAATCGGCGCAGCAGTCTCATCAAAGGTGCGTCCGCTGGATTCACGCGCGCCATTTCTGGCGGGAAGGCGCGAGTTTGTGTGTGCGTGTGTGAGTGTGTGCGTTCCGACAGGAAATGTGGACTTTGATTGGCAATCTCGCTTGTGTCCAGCCATCAGCGGCTTATGGCCGTGCTTGTGGCGCGGCCGCCCGATGGGCCGCCAAGTCGATCACGCGGCCGACCCTTTCGCACGCGAGTATTTGTGGCGGCTCATTATCCGAGACGGACTTCTCTCTCTTTCTCTCTCTCACACCCCTGCGGCTCAGCACGGCGGTGCGAGAGAGACAGAGCGGTCGTCTGCCGCGCGCGCGCGATTCGGAGGCGACGGTTTTGGCGCGCGATCTGGCGGCCGGCGCTGCCAACAGCCCGAAACGAAGCCCGCATTTTGGGATGACAGAAATGATGTAAGAGATTCAAGAGGGACTCTAGAAATCCCGAAATAGACGAATTGTCTCTCTATTTGGGTGCGATTCTGACACTCGATAGGAAAATTGTGCGCTTTCACGTTTACTTGACGTGTCTTCGGTTGGCACTTCGTGCCTCGTTTTGTAGTATGAGAAACGTGTATGCTCGCGCGCGCGCGCATGTTGTGTTCGAGAGGTTAAGGTTTTCTACAGTTGTGCGACAAAATAAGCAATATGCTCTTAAACCACGTCTTAAAGCATCGTTTTAAGTCGAGACGAAAGCGGTGCAAATCATGATACGACTGGTGCGTAGACTTTCATTCATAAATCCCTAGCAATGGCGAGGTGTACTGTGTTGGTTTGGGTTTTGCTGGTTATGTTTGCTGGCTTTGCTGCATTGTCTTTAAACTTAATAATGAAAGGTAAGTGTGTGTTGATTCCTAGTGCCGACTCTGGAATGAGTCCAAGTGTTTGCCTTAGTTTTTATTTAGTGATTGCGTTGATGACTGCCAGAACAGTCTGGCTCTGCGTGAATTAATTTAGTCAGATCCACCGTAAAGAATCTGATTTCAAAAATTTCCGTTGTAATTAATTAAATAAATACATATAGGTGTTAGAAACTGTTTAACAAGAATATTTGTCATATGAAAGTAGTCTTGAAAACTATGAGTAAACTGTTGTTTTTTAAGGACATTTAATCTTCAGCCTAGGTTACGAAGCAACGCTTTGAATAAGTTTACATTTTTCGCAGAACGCCAGGGCACAGTAATCACTGAATATTAATCTGGTGCAAACTTTTATTCTTAATTCTAAGCTTACCAGTGCCAGAATTTTTTTGTCAGTGTGGGCCGAGATTGCTGGTTGACAAAAGATTGATTCTGAAAACAATTGGCTGACTGCTACTGGAGCCTAGTGCGGCCGGCGGCCACGCCCGGCCGGATGGCGCGGTGGTCGCTGTGACTCATTTCGATTCAGTGCGGACAGCCGTCGAAAGTAACCTCCCTGCCTCGCTGCCTTCTCAGGATGTACACTGCGGCGAAAGGGCCCGATTGTATCGAAGTGGGGAGGGGAGGGGGAAAGGAAATGTGTTTGGTAGAACGGTGTGACGATTACACGCCGTCACAAGCAGAGGCGTCAGAGCGATTCCGACCGATCGTTCCGTCGTTCGGTCTCTCTCGCATTCGCGAGGGACGCCTCGTGAGTGCGACAGAGACAGGAGAGCTCGGTAGCCAGTCGAACGGGGCGATTGCTTGGCCTTTTTATTTCCCGTGTGGGAATGGCCCCGGTCAATGCGGATGTGCCCCAACGCCGGTCAGCGGGCGGGCGACGGGCGGGCGTTGAGTTGGTGGTGGGAGCTGTGGGCGGGCGCTTGGCACAATACATGCGCAGGCTTTTCGTCCCATTTTCCTGTTGCGCGGCGTGGCCTGGCTCGGCCGGTCCGCCCCGCCCCTTGGCCCGCCCTGTCGTTTGGGAGTGACTCCATTTGGGCCCTTTGCAGTGCATCCGCGCGCCGACGGACTGAAACCTCGTTAGGCCCTATAGAGAGGTGTTGATGCACACGCCGACACACCCAGCCACTCCAGCGCCCCCGCCTCCCCGCCTTTCTCCCCGTCGACGCTGCGGACACCCCTATTGTGGCTGCCTGCCTCGGCCTACGCCCCGCCCGGCTACCGCACCCGTGATTCGCTGACTTGTCTGTGCAAAGCTGGCAGTGCAGGGCGGCAGGGCCCACGTCGGCGTTGACGCGGCTGTCTGAGCGCGCACTCTGACGGGGCGGCCCGGACGGCCAGGGTGACGTGCCGCCCCGTGTGTGCTTGCATTTACAGTGCTGCAGTGCTCGCGGCGGAAACGGGGGCACGAGCCGCGAAGCCGCGACCGCGGGCATGGCAACACGATCGGGCCGCGCGGCACAACGGCACAGTGGGCTGTCTCTCTCGCACCCCAGCGGTACCCTGCGGGACGCCGAGGGGAGGGCGAGGGAGACAGCGCGACCGTTCGGAATGAGCCTGCGCGGTGGCGTCCGTGGCGTCCGTGGCCTATGGCGCGCTGTGGCGGCCCCCATGGCCGTGGCGGCAGCGCGGCAGCGGGCGGCAGCATCCCCGGCCCCCACCTACCCCTCGGGAACTGGGTCAAAGCAGCGCCGCCCCGCCTTGTGGGCCACGGGCCGCCGGGCCGGGGCCGCCGGGCCGCCACGGGGATGAGGGCGTACACGTGGAGGATGGAGGGGCGGCCGCGGCGGTCGCCGTGAAAGGCGGTCTTGATGAAGGAGCGGAGCGCCGAGCCGAGAGCGAGCTTCGACTTTTGTGCGCCGCTCTCTGCCGCTTTCCGCGCTGGCCGAGTCGAGTCTGTTTGGCGGTCGCTGTGTGCATTCTCGCGGGGGGCGGGGGTGCGGAGGGTGAAACTTGGAGCGCGGCCCGCAAGAAGCGCGGAAAGCGGAAGAGTCATGAAGAGGGGGAAGGGGCGGCGACGGGGCTGCGCGTGCGAGGGCCCCGCGGCCTGGACCCCCCCCCTCTCCCCTTCCCCCTTCCCATGCACTCCTTTTCTGCCGGCCGGCTTCCTCGTACCCACTTACCCCCACCTCGCCCCCCCCTCTATGTGCATCCTCAAATATCGACCCGGCCAACACGTGCCACCGTGCGGGCGAGGCGGGGCGGGGCGCGGCGGGGCGCGGCAGGGTGACCTTGGGTCTGCCTTGGTGCACTTGATGCTCTTGCCGCCCCCTTCCCCTGCCCCCTCCCTTATTGCTGCGCCCCCTTCGGCCCCTCCGGCCCCCCTCAGGCATGACCTTCCGACTTGCAAGAAGGGCGCTATGCTGCAGCCCTTCCTGGTCAGCGCGCCCCTGTGTGTGTGTGTGTGTCTGTGTGTGTTTGTTTGTGTATGTGTGCGTGTGACTCGTAATTATAGAGCGGAAGGGGAGTGGACGTAATTGAACGTGCATATTAGAGATTGGGCGGCCCTGCCTGTGGCCCGGCCGGCCGGCGCGCCCGCCCGCCGAGTCGAGGCTCTCGTTGATCACGATCACGACGGCGACGGCGCGGTGGACGGCGGCGCCCTGGAAGCTCGGCGCGCACGGTTTCCGGGAATAAATAAATAAATGACGGGACAGCCCCGGTGCGCCGATAATCCAGTGGCGTGCTCGCCGTGATGGTGCCCCGCGCTCCACGCCGTCAGCGTGGCGCCGGCGTGCCCCTGGCCCTCGCGCCTGGCGTGCCGCACGCCCGTTTGGTGCGCCTGGACTGCTATTTTTGCCCTGCGCTTCCGAGCTGCCGCCCTGCCCTGCCCTGCCCTGCCCTGCCCTGCCCTGCCCTGCCCTGCCCTGCCCGCCCTGCCGCGCGCGAAGTTCCAAGTTCCGCCCGAAATGGCGTGACCGACCGACCGCTCACCGCGCGTCGCCCGCCGCGGTCGCCGCGGCCAAGGTTCCGCCAAGGTTCCATGTGTGAACCGAAGCGAACCGGCCGGCCGCGCGCGCCAGTCGTTACCAGGGTCGTGACCACGGTGGTGACGCGTGGGACTCCCTCGTGACGGTGACGGCGTGACGAGGCGCCGTGACGGGGCTGTATCGCCTTATCGGACGCGACGTCACGAGACAGCCTGCCAGCCGGCCCGCCGCCAACATCGCCGCCGACGCCGGCCGGCCGGCCCGGGCACTGTACATGATAGAATGCACACATGCACCCGGCCGACACGGGCGCTCTCCGACAGGCCGACAGGCTGCAGAACTCTCCACTCGGTGCAGCGCATGTGTTACGTAACCGGGCCCCGCCCTGGCTGCTCGCGCCGTGGTGTCGCGGGGGCGGGGGCCGGTGGGGGGAGGCCTTTGTCATTTGGAGTAGTGGGGCCTAGCTCGGTCGCGCCGCGCCGCGCCGCGCCACGCCGCCGCGAGCACTCAAGGTCTCGCATGTTGGCGGTGCACTGTTGCCTGGCCGCGCCGCGCGCCACGCTCCTAGTTAGTGTTAGCAACACAGACCTTGGCCGGCACCGCGAGCTGACGCCCCGCCCGCCCCGCCCCGCCCCCCGCCCGCCCCGCCCGCCAAACTGCAGCACGCCGGACGCTCCTCTATGGCCGGCTTGCCGACGATGTCCTCTAGGACGTCCCCGACGCCCTCTGCGTGATGGGATGGCGCGGCCCGTGCGGCTTGGCACTTGCGCACTCGGCATCTCGCTCTGCCAGACCGCGGCGCACCGAAACACGGACGCGATGAGATTTATGCGAAAGGTTCCCCGGAAGCGCTTGGGCATGCGATGCACGGAGCGAGTGACACGGAGTGACACGGATTGGTTGTTGAGCCACAGCCCCGCAGGCCCCGCACGTCTCCGATGTGCGGACGGGACGCTCAAAGGCGAAGCGCAAAGCTCGGCGCCGTGCTCATCACCAGCCGGCTGATTCCGGACAGCGCTTCGTCGCTCTGTCTCTCTCGCACCTCAACGGCACGCCCCGTGCGTGCGAGGGAGACAGACTGTGTTCGACCTGCAGCGCGTCGGCGACGGCCTTGCTCGCGCCGTCCCTTTGGCGAGGGACGCTGCTGGTACCCTGCCGGCCCGACGAGGGTGAGGCGGCCCGAGGCCCTAGGGCTTTTGCTTTTCATGACCGTGCTTCGTGTGTCGTGTGCCAGTGTGCCGTCCCCGGGCCGATATTGAAGCCCCGAGTCCCGAGCCGCGCGCCTGCGACTGAGCCGAGCCAGTGAAGCTGATCCAAGTCCCCCAGTGCCCAGTGTCCACCATCGAGGCCGCCTCCCGCTCCCGCCTTCCGCTTCAGCAGCGGGCGGGGCGAATAGAAGCGACCAGCATGTTGCCGTTTTTGTGCTGGCTGCTGCCTCGGCCGCTGCCGCACCGCGACGCGGCTGAGCTGCACCGCGACGCTTGATGCAATCTCACGACGGTCCGCCACGCCGCGTCGCCGCGTCACATTGTGTCGCGTTTCCTGTCACAATGTGTGTCACAATGTGTGTCACAGGGCGTGACACTCTGGGGCCGGGGGGATGGGGGATTGCCTGCCTGCCGCCTCTAGCGATCCGCGGGGAGCCGCGCGGAGGCGCGCTGCTGTCTTGTCGAGATCGAACCGTCGAGTCGAACCGGCGGCAGCGCGATGCGAGGCGCGGCGCGGCGAGGCGAGGCGAAGTGATGCGCCAACGGGCCTGAGTGCCAGGGCGCGAGTCGCGATGCGAAAACGGGGAAAACTGTGGCCGTGACAGCGGCGCCCCGCCCCACCCCGGTGCGCACATATTCGCGCATATCTGATCGCCGCGCCCCGCATCGCCGCGGGCGGAGGGAAACAAAAGAATGAAACGGCGCTAAGTGCACGCGGGGCGGGGCGGGGCGTGTCGCACGCATGGCGGGGGACTTTATCTACTGGGGGCTCAAAGGGTCGGGCGCGCACGCCATTGCAGGGCCCCCGCGGCCCCGCCCTGTCGGCGCATTCTTTGTTGGAACGGGTGCTGTACGACGGCGAGCCCCTGGACGGAATCCAACTGCTGCATTCCACTGCCGGCCGGCCGGCGGGCGTTTGTCGCGCCGACGTGCACCTGTGCGATGACGCCCGGTCGCCGTCGTTGCCATGACGACGAGGCCCGCGACGATGGCGGCGTCGTGCACCGCGACACAAGGCGAACGCAACACACTTTGACATTGCTGACGTGTTTTCTTGTTGTTCGCAGGTGAGTGCGCTCGTCGCTCTGCTGCCGACGACGCCGACGCCGGCCGAGGTGCGTTTTTGTTTTGCCGTCTAGACTGCGGCGCCTAGACCGGTTCGGCATTTGCCTGCGTGCTGCGCTGCGCGTCCCGTTCCCGTTACGACCAGCCTAGCCGGCCTCCGCCTGCGCCTGCTTGGCCTGCTCCGCGCTCCGCCCCATTTCGCGTAATCTCGCAGCAGCAGGAGCCTGATTTCCGAGAGTCCTTTTCTTCGCTCTGTCTCTCTTGCACTTATGGGGCGTCCCGTTTAGGTGCGAGAGAGACAGAGCGACGTAAAGGACTCTCGGCAGCAGCCGGCTCGGCGGGGCGCTCCGTGCTCGTTCGACGAGGGCATATTGCCGGTGGCAGGGCGCCCGGGGCGCGGAGAGGGGCGGGGAGGGGAATCCGTCCAGTTTGCGGATCACCGCCGCGTCGCGCCGCTACATGACGCCACGACGTCGCCGACGTCGCCAGGGGCAGTCAGGACGATAAGTAGTCGCGACGGGGGAGCTAGACGTCTTGATTTTACGGCGGGGGTGGCAAGCCGACGGCAAGCCGACGGCAGCGAAGCGCTGCTGTGATTGCCGAGGGGAGGGCTAGCTCAGCTCAGCCGCCTGATTTCCAAGGATCGCTTGGTCGCTCTGTGTGTCTCGCACCCTCCGCGGGATGCCCCGCGAGTGCGAGAGGGACAGGCGCCACGCCGTGGCGGCATGGCGACGCCCCGCGCTTTGATTCCGCGTTGTAACGGCGCTGTTCCGGCCCCACTTTCCTGATGGCCTCTTTGTGCCGTCTGTCCTGCCCTGTCCTGCCTGCTCGCCCTGCTCTGCAAGCTGCAAGTCCTCTGTACCAGGTGGCTCAGAAACCCCGAGACAAAATGATTGCAGGCCACACGCCTGCAGCCGTGCATGCGGGCTTGCCTACGCTCCGTCTGCGGCGCCGGACGCTCTAGGTGGCCACTCGTCCTGACGCACTGTCCACCGCGGCGCTGTCCTTCGCGGCACGGCGCAGTCCGCGGCGCTGTCCTTCGCGGCACGGCGCAGTCCGCGGCGCTGTCCTTCGCGGCGCTGTCCTTCGCGGCACGGCGCAGTCCGCGGCACGGCGCAGTCCGCGGCACGGCGCAGTCCGCGGCACGGCGCAGTCCGCGGCACGGCGCAGTCCTTCGCGGCGCTGTCCTTCGCGGCACGGCGCAGTCCGCGGCGCTGTCCTCGCGGCGCTGTCCTTCGGCGGACAGCCCGACGGCGACGGCGCTGCGAAGGACAGCGCGCGTGGACAGGCGTCATGGACGAGTGCCACCCTGGAGCGTCCGCGGCCCGCAACCGGGGCGTAGGCAAGCCCGCATGCACGGCTGCAGGCGTGTAGCCTGCAATCATTTTGTCTCGGGGTTTCTGAGCCACCTGGTACCTATTCATCACGCCTTTGCAGCAGAGGCCCTTCCCTCGTTTTTTTTGCATTCGCTAGCGCCGCGTCGTGTTCCCTCATCCTCGACGCCTTCCTGTGGGCGCCCTGCCGACTCATTCCGACTCTCTCTCGCACTCGCGGGGCGTCCCGTAGGGCTCGTAGGGGTGCGAGAGAGGCAGGCTGCGCGGCCGACACGGTCCTTTGGGGGATTGCAACGTAGGGTGCTTCTTGCAATCAATACTCCCTGACACTCGAGACGGTCGGACGGGCGGACGGGCGGGGGATAGGACGACGGCAAGGCGCTGCTACGCTGCAGGCGGCCAGTGGTCATGCAAGACGGGTTGGACGGGACGGCTCTTGGCTCTTCTCCGGAAGTTAGCCCGATGAGGTCGGACCGTCGGACGGTGGGTGGCGGGGTGAGGCGGGGCGGGCCGATCGTGCTGCGCTGCTCCGAGACCCGAGCCCAACGGTCCGAGGCCAGGAAGGGCCCCACCAAGACGAACGGGGAAAAGAACCGCGTGTGTTGCCGGCGGCCTCGGCGGCCCCGGCCCTCGGCCGTTGGTCGACGGCGACGCTCAGCCGCTGGCGATGAAGATGGACGACGCGGCGCCTCGCTGCGCTTGCCCTGCTTGCCCTGCTTGCGCTCGCGGGCCTAATGGAGCCGCCATGCAAATGCGAGTTCTTCCGGGACGCGGCGCCTCGGCGCCTTGACGGCGTGCTGACGGCGTGCTGGTGTGTCCTGCTGCTTCGCTGCTTCTTTCCCCCTTCGGCCCTGGAACGACGAACGACTTGCACCACCGCCCCGCCCTCCACTTGCAGCGGCCCGCCGGTCTTCCTTCTCCTCCGCCGCTCCTCCTCGTCCTTCCCCCTCCCCTCCCCTCCCCTGCCGCTGGCGCGCTGTGCGGGTGCAAGTGCCTGCCCGCTTGGTGGGGGCGACGAGGCGACGCCGGCCGGCTGTTTGCCGCGGCTCGCCACGGCGCGGCCGGTTTGTTTTCGCTCCGTCTCTCTCGCACGGCGTGCCGGTGCGGGCCCGTCCTGCAGCGCGGTGCCCGGGCCGGGTTACTGCGTAGTACCGCCGCCCACCCTCCCAGCCGGGTGGCGGCGTGCTAGCGGCGTGGGCCCACCACCCTGCTGGAGTTGCGCAATACGGCCTCCACCTTGCGAAACGGAACGGGAACCACGGCAACGGGGTGGACGGAGTGGTGTCGAAACGTAGCCGCCCTATCAGCAGCCGGCGCTTTGTTTGGCCGGCGCTCTCGGTGTTCTGTATCCAGCACAGTCGAGTCGGCCAAACTTCGGCCCGGCCCGTTTGGCCTTTTGTGAGGGCCATAGCCATCGGCCGTCGGGCCGCTGCTTTGGCTTTGGCTTTCCAATCCCAACTTTGGCCCAGTCGCGCCCGCCGCCTGCCGCTTCCGGTGGTGGCGGAGCGGGCGGAGCGGGTGGAGCGGGCGGAGCGGCGTGGCTGTCTGGTGGCGGGACTCGAATTGCGTCATGAGTTGATGGCCGTCCCGCCACAGGCAGCCGCAGCCCCGCGGGGTGGGTAGGCCTTGGCGGCGGCCTTGACAGTGCACGCCCCTAAACGTAACTGACTTTGTTTTGACCGGCGCGTGCGTGGTCGTTGAGTGCATCGGCAGCATCGGCAGCCCGCCGTCGGGACGCGTCTTCTTCCCCTTCCACCGCGGCGGGGCAGGGCGGCAGGGCACGGCACGGCAGGGCCCTGCGTCCTGGCAGTGGCGTGGCGTGGCAGGGGCATTGACACGTGTGTGCTGCGCCGTGCTGCGCCGCTGCGCTGTCTTACGGACGGTCCCCGTATCGAGCGTGGCCGGGTCGTCGACCCAGGGACGCCGGCCGGCCGGGCCCGGGGCCGGGCGGGCCTGGGCAGGCGGCCATGCAGCGGGCCGGGTAGGGCAGAGCCGGGCAGAGCAGCACCACGGCCTCCATCTGCTTGGCCAGGTCGTGTTGGTGTGTGTTTGCCCGTGTCACGCAATCCGGTCTTTGTTTGACGATAGTGGAGGAGCCTCGGAAAATCCACGCACGGTGCGCACACTCCGGCACAAGCGGCTCAAAATAAAAACACGTCTGGACTGGCGGGCGTTTGAACCCGCGCCACGCGCGTCGCCGCGTCGCCATGGTGACTGTTGGCTCGACGGCGTTTTTATGGCCATTGTCACCTGGGCGCCGCGACGACGCGACGACGCCCCCGATTAGTTTACGGCTACCGGGTGGCAGCGACGCG
Organism: Thrips palmi; assembly: GCF_012932325.1. Lineage (NCBI taxonomy): Eukaryota > Metazoa > Arthropoda > Insecta > Thysanoptera > Thripidae > Thrips > Thrips palmi. The sequence goes on along the minus strand of NW_023144626.1, from coordinate 5,866,428 downwards.
GCGACGTTCGCGGGAGGGTCGTCGTCGTCGCCGCCCCCAGGGCGCCGCGTGCACGCCAACGACGCCAACGCGCATGCGAGCGGCCCCCGCCCCTTCCCGCCCCGCCCCGCGAAGCCTGCCAAAGACAAAGACGATCGCTAGGAAGGGCAGGGAGCGTTGCAAGCACAATTGCACAACCCCCGCCTGTTTACATTGGTCGCCGGGGAAGCGGGGAGGGGAGGGGAGAGGAGAGGTGCGCGTCGTCAACAGGGGGCGTCGTGGATGCTTGGAGCCCGCGGCGGCGTGGCGCCGTCCAGAAGGGTCCCCAACTCGTTGTGCTCGCCGTGGCGGCCGTGGCGCCACCAGCGTGCTTCGCGGACCGCGATGGGCGGCGATTGGCGTGGCCACTGTAACAGAGTAACAGTGTAACGTGGCCTAATCACACTGCCGAGCCGCCGAGCCCGGCCGAGCCCCACCGAGGCGAGCCAGGCCGTGCCTTCGCCTCCTCTAGCGATCCCGGGAAAACATGGAACTGGACGGGTTCACGGGCCGCGGCGGGCGTGGGCGGGGCGTGGCGGGCGTGGCGGGGCGGGCGTGGGGGGGCGGGGCGGGGCGGGGCGTGGCGGGACGGCGTCCGAGGTGTCACGCAGCAGCAGCCTCTCGCGGCGCAACGGCCGGCCGGCCGGGAGCATCGCGCACAGTGCAGCCACTGCAGCGACTGCATTTCGAAAAGAATAAAAAGAGAATGCACTCCAGGGCACTGGCCTCAGCCCGCCTCAGCCTCAGCGGCTCCCGCGCCGCCACCGCCTCGGCGTGCCCCCGCGGCCCCCGCGGGCCCCCCGCGACGCCCCGCGCTGGTGCCGTTCCTCTGCGGCAGTGAGACGACGGCGGCGCGGTTCGCCGGGGGCTCGGGGGTCTTGATCTCCGCGGGCGAGGACCTCTAGGGTGCCGGGGGACCAACTTTTGGGGCCGCGATGCACGCCGGGCAGCCTCCAGGACCACGACGACATGACGTTGCAGCACGCCGTCCAGGCCTTCCAGGCCCTGGCCGCGGTACCCGGCCCCGCGGCGGCGGCGTCCCGAGGCGTCCCGACTAGGACGACGGGTTCTTTGACCTCCGCGCCACGCCACGGCGATGCCCGCGCTGCTGTACCGGCCGGCCTGCGCTGCGCGGCGCTGCGCGGCGCTGCGCCGTGCGGTTGAGTTGGTGGAGTGCATCCTGCAGGGCGATTCAGGGCAGCCCTGCAGGTTGTTGACTTGGGCGACGCGGACGGAGCGCGGCACGGCCGCGCGGCGTAGCCCTGGTGCCCGAAGGAGTGTGTCCACTGCTGCATCGCGAGTTTCAAACGCCGATTTTTTTCGCCCCCGCGCGTGAGTCTCGTAAAAGCGAAGGGGTTACGACTGCGTTACGATAAATGGGATGAACTCGGCTAGCGCGGAGTGGCGCTGTCCGTGGGGGTTATGTGACGTCGGCGGCGTTAACAAGGTGGAAGCACACGCCAAGCCAGCCGTGCCGTGGCGTGCCGTGGCGTGCCGTGCCGCCCGAAACGCAGCGCGCTTGATGCGGCGTGACGCGCACGCACGCACGGCAGCCACGCCAATGAGTCGCCAGTTTCCACTCGGCTGGCCACTCTTTGTCAGCAGTTTCGCCGCCCGCCCGCCCCGGCCTGGATAGGATGGCCATTTTCAATGAGAAGCAACTTTTGCACTGAACGCGCGATCACAGGCGGGACTGGTGCAGCCAGTGGCGCGGCGTTTGTGTGTGTGTGCGTGTATCCCCGTTTCATTCTTTTCGCCGGACGAGTGGCGCCGGCGTTTAATTGGCTCTGCGTGGCGATGCACCTCTGCGTGAGCGCCGTGCCGTGCCGTGCCGTGCCACGCCACGCCGTGCACTTGCAATCCGCGCAAACATTTTAATTGCTTTCGCGCTGGAAATTTATCGGCGATGACCTTGCGGGCATCGGCTCGGCGGCCAGGCCAGGGCGCGCGGACTGCAGGCAGTGCAGGTGAGGCGCGCAACGGGATAGGTCGGGCCGCGCCGACCGCGAGGACGCCGCCGACAAATGGAACTGCAACGAGCAGGCAACAGCACCCAGAGCGCCTCGTTTCTTTTTAATTATTCTGCACTTTTTTTTTGCGCTCTGGCAGCAGCAGGTGTCACGGTACTCTGCTTCGACATGCTCGTGTCCTTCATGACCGACCCGCACGCACCGGTCCGGGAAATTAGCTAGCTGTGCCGTGCCGAGCCGAGCCGAGCCCCGGAACATGGTCTAGGTCTCGGCCGCCGGAACGGTATATGAACGGTATAAATTTGCCCGGCCGGCCTCGGCCGGCCTGCGCCCTCCCCGCCGACCGTCGCCGGCGTCATGGCAGTCGTCATGCCGGTGCTTCAAGTTTAGAGCGCGGCGCGCCGGCTGGCTGACACCAAGCTCCGAGGCCGCCGCGCCGGTGCCCGCCACCCCCCGGGCCCGGCTGGGCTGCCCTGGCCGCGGGCGCCGCGCAGTCTGATAAGCAAATACTCGGCGCCCGCCCCCGCAGCGACGGGGCTTTACGGGGCTGGCGGCGCTGGCAGGCAGCCTCGAGTGCTTTTATATTGTGGCGCCAGGCGCGCCGGGCGCCGGAGACGCAATAGCGCGCGGCTTTCATCTGCGGCATTACCGGCGTGCAAATATTGCGGGCCAACGCGCGGCAACTCGGCAACGAGCTCAGCAACGCGAGCAACGCGCAGCAACGCGACGACCAAGCAATTCGCGCGGCCGGGCTTGCCGGCCGGGCCCCCGCAACCCCAAGTCTTCACTCTCCCTCCCTCGGCCCGCCCCTTGGGCTGCCCCCTCCTAAGGCCGCCCCCCTTGGGGTCCCTTGGGGGGCGATCTCGATATGACCCCTTGCCCCACTTTCCGTGTGGAGGAGCCCCGAAGCGACACCGCCCCCTTTTTGCACCCCGCCCCCCTCACGCAATCCGGTCAAAGGGGCCGCCACGCCACGCAGCGCCGAATACGGCCCGGCTCGCTGTCTTCCTCGTTGAGGCAGCCAGAGGGAACCAGAGGGCAGCCATGGCCCGGCCAACCCCGGGGCAACTTGCGGAAGTGGGCGGTCGGGGACGGCCAGGGTACGCGGCGGGTGCCAGCCTTGCGACTTTGATCGCCGTCGGGAGGAAAACTTGGAACCGCGTGCAGCTGCACCTAGGTGGAACGTCTTGGTTGCTGAGCAAAGGCAATGCGTCCGGGACAGCGAATAACGACTAAAACCATTCTGACAGCCTCGAATTATGTCTTTGCGAGTTTATTCGGTGACCCCCGCGGGCCGCGGCTACTACGCTGGGAATTCCCCTATCGATGGAATGCGGCGGACGTCGGCCAGAGCGACCTCCCCCGGGCGCTGTGCGTTCCGAGTCTGGGTCAGCGATTCCACGCGGCGTTTCGTCGCCCCGTCTCTCTCGCACGTGTACGGAGTGAGTGGGTGTGACGAAGAGTGGTGTTCGGAATGGCTCTCTTTGGTCTGACTGCGCTTGGATTCCGCGGGGCATGCGCGCGTACCCTCCTCCGCTGGCTGCTGCGATGCTGAGATACGCTCCACTGCTCCGCCATGTTTGCAGAGGAGAGAGGTGCTCCTGTGGGCGGCTACGTGTCTGGGGTCCCGGGTCCTGCCCTGGCCCTGCCCGAGGCACCTCGCGGACGACACGGCGCTGGCCTATTGCAGCTTCTCGGAGGTGACACCCATCCCACCGCCACGCCCCTCGGCGTCTCTAGCCGGCCAGCCCGGCCCAGCCCGGCTTAGGGGGCCGTCGGGGTGGGGCTGCTGCGGCGCGGGGTGGCCCCCCTACCCCCTTCCCTCGGTGGCCCCTCGGCCGGCCGGGGCAAGCATGTGCGGCTCTGTGACCCACTGACCTAGTTCTGGAGCGCCGCGGCGGCGGGGCGCGGCGGGGCGCTCGGTCGCGAAGCGCGTTGCGGCGCGTTGCGGCGCGGCATCACGCGGTATAACACCGCCCTAGGTCGCCAGCGCCATCCAGCAGTCGCGTGTAATTGGTCTGTTGGGGCTGGCCGCCAGTGACACCGGCGCGCCCGGCGTCCGAAGACACACCCCTGGTTAATTCATTTGCGCTCGGCTGGCCGGCTCCTCGCCACTCACGCCACCCGGTCGACGCCAACACGCTCAGCCAGGTCGGCGACGACGACGGCGTCGTTCGCTGGTGTCGTTTGACGTGCTGTTGCTGGAGGTGCAAACCGCGGTTTCGCAGACGGAGGACGCGTGGGAAAACTGGATCCAACTGGCACTGTTCGGTGCGCCGCAAGGGGGGCAGGGGGCGGGGGCCGCTCCAGTTTTGGGGCCCACCCGAGGCCCGCCCGGGACCACCCACCCCTTGGCGGAGAAGGGCCAGGCCACCGGGGGGTGGCGGCCGAAGCTGCCGGCGAGCGGCCGGGACGCGAGCGAGCGAGTGCCTCGGAGAAGTACCAGGGAAACTCTTAACAGTCAGGGAAGGGCGCGCCTTCCTGTCCACCACAAACTACTTCGCCACACAGTGCGCCACAACACCGCAGGCGGACGCAACGCGAAGCCCAGAGAGCCACCACATCTCACTCATTCGAAGGGCTGTCCGATGGTGCCCTCGTGGGTTCGAATCGAGTCCCATTTGCAAAAGACGGAGCTTCCCCCACCCGGCCTCGCGGCGCACAGTGGGCCAGCAGACCAGTGGAGGGGCCAAAACTCTAGACGCGTTTTGAGCTCCAGAGTCGCTAAACGGGACTCGAACCGAACGTGTGACCCCACCAATGGATTGCTCTCCGAACGAGGAATCCATTGGTGGGGTCACACGTTCGGTTCGAGTCCCATTTAGCGACTCTAGAGCTCAAAACGCGTCTAGAGTCTTGGCCGCCTTCACCGGTCTTCTGGCCCACTGTGGGGCGTGGCCATAGAGTAATGAACTCCGTTTATGAGAGACCCCACGGCCACGCTATTCCCCCACTCGCTCGAAGAAAGCAATATGGCGGTACTGGGCGTGACGTCACGTTCACATCCTTTCATACCAACGTACGATACAAAAACGGAATAAAATCGTGGGCATTTTTCTCCCAACGCTGTGTTTTTTAGTTCAAGCTTATTTTCGACAACATCAACTTAGGTACCCCGCTACTTTGAAGAGGAAAGATTGCCTCAGTTAATACAGTTCACAGTAAATGTTTTTATTTTAGTTTTTTGAGTTCTGAGGATGTTTTTCAAAATTCTGGCTGAAATTTCAGCGAAATTTGAGATTTTGGTATTCTTTTTGTTTTTGAGTCAACGAGGTAGTGAATTAAGGCGTGCAGAGGTGGTTTCGCTTCCATACTTGTCAACAACATAACCTCATCACGCACCAGTGCTGGGGCTGGGTGGTGCAAAAGATACATACAAATTGCGCAGAATTCAGTTTTAATTCTGAATAGCAAACAGACAAATAATTGAACAGGAAACCTCTCCTTGATTGACTAGTACATGGTATGATGACAAGCAAGAGAACACTCAAAAATAAATAAATTGACTGGAACGTTTAAAGTTCGGTCACACAAAAATAATAAAACAAAAAGAAAGTAGTCAGCAGACAACACATAGTTCAACACTTAAAAATATCATGAGAAATGTGGTTTGAATTCTAAACCTAACATACACACCTTGCAGACATACTTAGTATGTTTCCATGCACCAATCAAGGAAATTTCACAGAAGCAAGAGACAAATCCTGACTATTAAATGGTTCACACAACTAGAAAACTAATAAAATACTGAAAACGATAAAAAATGAGTAAGGTATGACGTCTCATCAAAAGATAAGACACAAACAGAAAATGAATACACATTTAAAGAACTGAATCTGCACCTTGAAGGAAGCGGTGAGCCGTGAAGTTATTCCCCTCCCTCCCAACAATCAATATGTAAATTTATGATTAAAAGCTCTCTAAGTTAGGGACCACATCCACAAAAAAGATGGAAGTGAGAAGCTAGGTCCGATCACAGATGTCGTCACAGATGTTACACAAAAAGTGGAACCTCATGGTTCACAAGAGAAAAATAAGAATATAAACACAAAGGTATCACATAAAATATTACAATTCGCAATCTTGACAGATGAAGGCAAAGTTTCTTATCACAAAGATGGTAACTGAGGTTCCACAAGATTTAAGACTTAGCCCATGCTACGAGGAAGTCCAAAGAGTCCCAGGGAAGGAGTTCTCATTGATTTGTACAGCTCACAGCTCAACATTTACTGACATTTACTGCACCACTACCTGTAAGAAAATAAAATGGACCAGATTAATACTAAAACTGAGAGTGACAACCAGGACATTCTACATACAAATGTACTCAAGTCTCAATAAAACAACTTACCACTGTGCACCGTGGTGGCTCGACTTTCAGATTAGCTGAGATGGCACGAAGAAAACCTCTGTCTTCCTTGTGGCGGTACAAAACCAAGTTCACGAGCTCCCACTGGCTGTCAACTGCGAATTTTTCAGACAGAATTTTAGTAAACCCTTGAATTAATGTTAGTAGATGGAATTCTACTCACGTGACTCCCATGTGGGAGGCCTGAAAAATAAATATTTAACCCCTACAAACATAAACATGCTGCTCATAGAGCACCCGTCATGAACCTACGCAACATGAAATTTTAAGAGTAAGGTGGAGACTTGCGGGGGTGTTGCACTTACTTGGATCATCCAGAAAGTGAATGTCAACATTCATCTTTGAACCAGAGTCAGGCTTCAAGGATGCCTGCTGAGATGAACCTCCAGCATGCACTCCGGCAGCCGACACTTGATTGAGTCCAAGTATCTGAAGGGGTCTCGGAGTTGACGCAGACAGAGAAGTTTGAAGCTGACATTCACTGGAGTCGAGCTCCCTTCCACACTGATTCTCCTTCGCCATACTCTGAGGCCATTGCTCCACCAGTTCATCAGGAAGGGGACACACTTCAGGCGGGAATTGTGAAGGGACGGCAGAAGTCACCAATGTAGTTTTGACTTTGTTCTTCCTGATTTCGTAGTCACGAAAATGTGCACAGCAAATGAACTTGGCTTTCACCTGTTGGGTGGTGAGGGAAAGCAAGTACGTCGAGCCCACAGCTTTCAGCCATTTCCTGCATCTGAGAGGAAATTGCACTTAGAACAGCATGCTTTTCGAAACAATAAATATAAAAAATTTATGTGCGGTTATGTTACCTAGGCAAGTCCGCAGCAGGAAACTTGAACAACTTGACGGTTGTGTTGAACCTGTCCGGAATCTTCTGGTTTACGCATCCTGGGACCCAGCATCTCGCAGTATCATAAGAACCACCAGTCGGCATTTTCAGAAAATGACCAAAAAGTCCTCCAATGTTGATGTGACGATGAGCAGCGCGGAAAAGGACGCTTCTTTCTGTTGCTGGAGCAACTCAAATAACGCAGTGATGCAACCTCGCGCATCACCCCGAACGACTTTCGAGTGATGGTTTTAAATTAACGTACACGATCATCACCTGCCACTTGAAATACGTGTGATCATTTTAAGATTCCAAAAAGCATATATTTGTATTATTTTGACTATTACTGTGGATTAAAAGGTCCGAGAATTGCAGCCTTGTTTTTTATTTAGGTTGGTATGAAAAGATAGGAACGTGACGTCACCCCTGCGCTCGAGCCACCGGCCCCAGCCTATCCCGTGCAGACCCCCTGGGCGTGGCGTACGGCGTGCTCGGGCCGAGCGCCTGAGCCGCAGCGGATACCCGTCCGCGCGGCAGGGCTGCGCACCGGGTTGCCTATGCACGACCTCGCCGGCGGCGTTGCTCCGCGTTGCTCGCCGGGCCGGCCGGCTAATTGGCGTTGCCGTGCTGCAGGCTGCTGCCTCTGTCTCTCTCGCACCCATGGGCTCTCGCGCAGGGGCGGGAGCGACACGGCACCCTTTCGAAATGGACGGGCTGGCTCGGCTTTGAGCGCCGCGTTGATATTCGTGGCGGTCTTTACGACGCCGGGGGCATCGGGGCGTTGTGCAGAGGGAGGGGGGCTTTCAGCCGTCGGCTTAGTCCCGGACGGCCTGGATGGCCGCCCGGCCCGCCGCGCCCCGCCAGCACCAGCCCCGGAACAAACGAAATACGCCAGGCGTGCGGACCGGCTAGACGGACTAGCCGGCTGGCTAGCCCGGCTGGCTTCCCGCAGGGCTCAGCGCGCTCAGCGCGCTCAGCGTCCAGCCGGCGAGGCGACTTTGGCGTGGATGTCTTTTTAATCCGGCGGCCCCGCCGAACGTTCGGGGATTCCGACGGGAATTTGGGGAAAGTGAAATAACGAACGAATCGGCTGGGATGGCGGGCCGGGCGTATTCGGGACCTTTTTCTATAAAATTCGTGGATCAGCCTCTCGCGCGGCCACTCTGAAAGTTTGGCTATGAAAAAGCTATGCAGCGGTGTGATTGATCATCGGCTGGCCCTGCCTGGCTGGCGCGACCCGGAGTTTGGCTTTGCTTTGCGCGATTGCTTTTGTGCGCGGGATTCCGATTCCGGGCTTTCAGCTTTGAGAGCGCCGTGCCGTGCCGTGCCGTGCCGGGGATGGCAGTGCTGGTGGCGATGATGCAAACGAAGTGTAAATCACAGCCGTCTCTTCCGTGCCGTGTCGTGCCGTGTCGCGCCACGCCGTGCCACGCCGTGCCGCACACACCAAACAAACAAGCAATTACTGGAATTGGAAGCACGCCCCCTTTTGGTGGACGTGTGTCATCATTATCAGGCCCGCTAGGGTAGGCTGCCTCCGGACCCTCCGGACATTGCGGTCTCTCTCTCTCTCTCTCTCTCTCTCTCTCTCTCTCTCTCTCTCTCTCTCTCTCTCTCTCTCTCTCTCTCTCTCTCTCGCTCGCTCGTGCGTGAGGCGCCCAGTGCGATGGAGACGGAGCGACGAAGCATTGTTCGGAAGGAGCCTGGTGCCCCAGCAGGTCAAGCCGGCATGGCCCAGGCCAGAGGGCGCGCCTCTTTCCACGCACCCCACTCGTCGGTTCCTCGATTCGAGCACCGCCTTCTTGACCTGCCCAGGCGCCCAGGCGGGCAGCTCCGAGAGTCGCTTTGTCTCTCTCGCACTCATGGGGCACGCCGTTCGGGTGCAAGCGAGACAGAGCGACGAAAACGACTGGCAGTCTGTAGTGGTGTGCCCCAGGTGTAGTGCCCGCCGCACGGCCTCGCGGGCTGCCTCGGTGGGCCGGTGGCTGTGCAGCATTGGGTGTGCACTCAGGCCGGGCCGGGCCTTTGAGCGGCACCTGCTATGCCTGCTATCGAGTGTATAGGCAGTACCTGCAGCACGAGTGCGCCGTCTAAAAGCCCCCCCACCCCGCCACTCTGCTGCCCTTGTTCCGCCCTACATGCTCGGGCCGGGGCCCAGCCGGGGCCCCCGCGGGGGCTCGCAGAGTGGAGCTCCTGGAGTGGAATAAGGGGTAGAGAGCAGTCGAAGGCAAACAGCGAGAGGGAAGTGGAAGGCAGCAAGGCAGCCGGGCCGGGCACAAAGGCCGGCGCTGGCCGAGCTGGCCGCGCTGCCGGACAGCGCCAGTAACGACCACTCCCACCCCCTGCAGCCCTGGCGGCCCGGCGGCCCGGCCGCGGAGGTCGGGGTCGTCAGTGTGCACGTGTCGACGGGGCGGCCTGCGGGGCCTGCGGGGCCTGCGCCAGGTGGGGGGGGGGGGGGGCAGCTGCAGCGGCGGTGGTAGCTGCAGCGGCGGCAGCTGCGGACCCCATTGACCTAGTTTCGCTCCCTCACAGCCTGGAGCGAGCCCCGCTCGCTGCCACGGGGACGACCTACTTTGAGGCGGTGCGCGCGTGGGGCCGCCGGCGGGGCCGCGCGGGGACCCCCCCCCCCCCCCCCCCAGGGGGGAGGGTGGGGCAGGGAAGGGACAGGACGGCGGAGACATCCTCTCTGGCGGGGCGTGGCGGGGCGTGGCCGGGCGCGGCCGCGGCGCCCAGCAGTGCGATAGAGATGGCGATAGCGCGCCCAGCGAAATTAGACTTGCAGCCGTTTTTCCATTTTTCCCTTCCGCTGCTCTGCTGATAAGTCGAGGTCCGGCCTGGCGGCGCCTCGCGGTCCGAACTGGCGTCGCAGCGTCGCTGGCGTCTGCAGGAGGAAGCTGCCTTCCGCCGGAAGCGTCGGCGTCATCGCGGCGCCCCGAGCGCGGCTCTGCGACGTCGCTTTCATTACTCTGGAACGCTGCAAAGCTGCAGAACGGCCATCATTCGGCGATTACTTTTTATTTTTTGTTATTCGGCCGTTTTGCCAGTGCGGCTTCATAATTGACGGTATTGCGGCGACGAGGCGGGGCGGCGGGGCGGCGAGCGGCGGCGAGGCCCTCTAGGAAGCCATTAGGGGCTATCGCACTTAGCCGACAGTTTATACACACAAGTTGGAGTAGTTCCAGCCCGGCGCCGAGCAGCGCGGCAACGCAAAGCCCATGGCTGTGAAACTGTCGTTAATGCCCAATTGGGTTTCGTTGTTTTGACGAGGCGCCGCGCTGCGCGTGCTGCGCGTGCTGCGCGTGCTGCGACGCGTTGCGCCGAGCGAGGCGGGTCGGGGCGCCGCTCCTCCGGCCGGAGTGCTCGCCGGCCTCGCCGGGGGAGGGCCAAGGAAATGCCCGGGGCGAAAAGCAAGGCGGAAGGAAATTGGCCGAATGCTTAACGGGGCGAGGCAGTCGCTGCCAGAGGCAGCCAGAGGCAGCCGTCAGCCCGATGTGTCCGTCCAGCCAGCCCACGTCCAGGCCCGCCCCGCCGTGTGGACTGTACCTCGCGGGTGGTCCGAAAGAAGGGGCGGGGCGGCCAGGCGGCGCGGGGCCCCGACAGGGGTGCGGATCCAGGAAAAGGAGAGGCCAGCTTAGCGCCTCGTGCCTGTCCTTTGGTCCGTTCTGCACCCCGCGGGCCCCACTCCCCCCTCCCCGCGCGTAAACTAGGTCAACCTGTGCCCGGCGGCCGCCCTGCCAGAGCCCTGCCAGAGCCCCACTAGCCTCGCACTGGTGTTGTGCCGCCCCCATGCCCCATCCCCTCCTTGGATGTCGGCCCCTACTCGTGCCGGGTCGCTCGGTCGTTCGGTCGCCGGCCGGTGCCACCCCCCGAGCAGCCACGCGCGGTTCTCCCCCACCGAGCCCCGCCGCTCCACCGCCCTCCCCGCAAGCCTGCACCCTTTGCGGCTACCCCCCGCGGGGCCCCCCGGCCGCCCCCCGGCCGCCCCCGGGCCTCGCGGTCCTCACGCCCCATCGCGGAGCTGAGCTCTCCCGATCAGAGCAGCGGCTATCATTGCATGGCGGCGGCCATGTCCAAGTCGCGTGCAGTCCACTGTAACATTTGACCGGGGCCCCTCCAGAGCGGCGGGGTGGCGCTGGGCGGCGCTGGGCGTTGTTGAGTGACTTCGTTGGCCGTCGTCACGTCGCCGTCGTCCCTCTCCGGGCTGCCTTTGTCAAAGTGGCGCAGCGCCGCCCCCGCCTGCCGCCCCTCTGGGCCCGCTGCCGGCAGTGCCGGGGCAGTGCCGGGGCAGTGCCGGTCGGGCCGGCTGGGAGGCTGCATTCATTTGCGCCCTTTCGGCCACCTTCTTTGTCTCCTCCTTGGAGTGCTTCCGCGGCGGCGCCCCGGGCCCTGGCGGTGCCCTGGCGGTGCTCGGCCGCCCTGGACAAAAGACTCTGCCTCTAGAAGCTCTGGGGGTGGAGGGGTGCCTCTCACTCTAGTCTCGCCGGCCGGGGCGCCGCCCAGTCCCCTGGCGACCCTGGCAATCGAATCGGGGGAGCTTTGTTTACACAAACACGATGTAACTCTGCCCGCTCCGGCCCACGCAGAACTGGGTCAGTATTCGAACCGGCGACCTTCCCGCTGATGACTTTGGAGAGGACGCGCAACGCGGCGCTGTGTTCCCCGTCCGCGTAGGAAGGACAAAGGATGTATGCGGACGGGTGATGAGCGCTGCTCGGTGCTGCAGGCTTCGTCGCGTTGTCTCTCTCGCACCCTCTGGAGCACCCACGAGTGCGAGGGAGACAGAGCTAGCGACCCAAGCACTGTTCGGTGCTGCCTCCTCGCGTCTGCCTCCTGTAGCGCCAGCCCTTTGTCTCGCCGTTCGGCTGTGGCGTGGCCAAGGAATGCCGCCCCAAGCCCCCGCCACCCCCGCCGCCACCCGGGGACCCGGAAAAAGCGGCGCCGTGCCGTGACGCGCCGCGCCCCCTCCCTCCCGCCCCGCCGCGCCCCCAGTAGATTGAGTCGACCGGCCGTGGAGTGGAGGACGCCCTCGCAGCCCTCGCCGGCAAGGGCATGGCGGGAGCAGGCGGAAGGGGAAGGGGCGGCGAAGGGGAGGAAGCGCGAGCGGAGGAGAGGGGTAAAGCAACTAGTTCAGTGGGGCTGGCCGCGCGGTGCGGCGCGGCGCGGGCGGCACTGTGCTCGCGCTCTAGTGGCGCAGGGAGGGGAGGGGAGGCCGGGCCCCGGAAGCGGCAAGGCAGGGCGAGGCGCGCGGGAGGGGAGGTGATTTAAGGGGTTGTTTTCTCTCGTATCCACGTGCCGGCCCAGGCCGGGCCCCGGGCCGGGGCCTCGCCGGGTGGTGGAGCGGCAGGGCGGCTCGGCGGTAGGGCCGTGGGTGGGGGTATTGATCCGCGGGCTGCTGCAGTGGTGGCGGCTGGGTGGCTAGGCAGCAAGGCTAGGCGGCCGGGTGTCGGTGCGTTGCGGTGGCCGAGGGCCTCGCCGCGAGGGCGCAGCACGGCACCGCGCAGCGCGCCAAGCGCCGCCTGCTTCCGCGCCCGGCAACCCGGCGGCCCTGAGCCTGCGCCAGCCTGCGTGCGGCCTCCACCCCCCACCCTCGCCCCTCGCCGGGCCCCCACGGTCGGGCCCTTCCTTTGTCCTCGGCTCGGAGGCTTGGCGGCTCGGCGGCCAAAGATGCCGGCAGGGCGGCCGGGTCCAGGGAATTACCGTCTGAAGAGAAGGCGACTGCTCTATCGGACGGACTTGGTCCGTCCAGCCAGGGCCGCAGGGCCTGTGCCTCGGCAAAGCGCTGCGCAAATAGAGGCTATAAATGCAGGCGGGGGATGGGGAAAGGGGTGGAGCGGGCTTCCGCCCCCGCGCGCCCCCCGCCCCGCGCCCCGCTCGACCTGGACAAAGGCGGCGGCGTCCCGGCGTCCCGAGCGCGCGGCTATGGGCTATGATACGGTGCCCCAGTTGCACGTAAAACAAAGGGGAATGGACAAGGTTCGCCTCGTGATGCGTTACTGGCTCATCACCCCTGAAAGCACTCTGGCGGCGTGGACGTTTGGCCTTTGCCTCCTAGAAGTGTTTCCTCTCTTGATGCTGCGGCGGGCTGCGGGACCGCGTCCCGTATCCTTTCGGATCTGCCGTCTGCCGCCTCCCTGACGGGCAGGCCGCGGGCAGACCGCGGGCCGTCCCCAAAAAGTTGTTATCTTGGCGGTCCGCGGGGAAGGGGATGGGTGGACGGGGCGAGGCGGGGCGGGGCGGAAGGTTCGAAGGCAGGCTTGGCTGTCATGGTGCGATTGGCAGGCCTTGGCAGGTGCGGTGCGATTGCGACATGACAAGGACAGGGTCACCCTTCGCTGACGACTGCCGACTAACGACCAACCCTCGGTCTGCTCCTTGTTGCAGGCGACCCGCATGGTGTTCCAGTGCACGTGGCCGGGGTGCCTCTACCTCACGACGACGTGCGCGTCCATCGAGAGCCACGTGCGCAACTCGCACCTCGGGCCGCGGCAGAACCGCGAGGCCGGCAAGGACGCCGAGGACGGCGAGTCGGACGACCTGAGCGACCACGAGGAGGAGTTCTACTACACCGAGGTGGAGCTGGGCCTGCACACCTCGTCGCCCCCCACACTGTCGCACCGGGACATGGCGCGGCCCCCGCATGAGGGTGAGTACGAAGCGGACTGTGCCAGGCTCCTTTGTCGGCGCCGGATAGCGTAGCGTTTCGTCGCTCTGTCTCTCTCGCACGTATGCTGTTCGCTGACTGCTTGGCTGGCGGGGCTGCCGGCTCAGCCCCTGCGAACGGCGCGTAGGCTACCCGGCCGCAGCCCTGGCCGGCGGGTTGCCTGCCGGCAGGCGTTGACGCGTGTGCTGCGTGTTCTGACGGTTCGCTGTGTGTTTGCAGACCCAGAGTACCAGAAGCAGCTGGCCAACGCCGCCGTTCTGAAGGGCTCCTTCGCCCTGGGCACCAGCCCCGGCGTGTCCTCCATGACGTCCAGCGGCCTCGGGTCCAGCGCCGGGTCCAGCAGCTCGTCCTCAGTGAGCAGCAACTCCTCCCTGGCCTCTGCCAACGGGCTGGCCCACTCGGCCTCGGCCCACGCCACCTCCCCCGGCCTCATCAGCATTCCGGCCAGCCAACTGCCGCCCTGGTCGGCCTCGGCCGCCACCTCGCCCGTCAGCATCAAGGTGGGTGTGAGGCTCTTGGCGGGCCGCCTTGCCTGCCGCCATGGCGCGCCACCCGGAAGCCGGCAACCCGGAAACGCAGTGCGCGGTGTTTGAACCTCTTTCGCTCTTTCCGCAGACGTCCCCGCTGAAGCACCTCAAGCTGTCGCCCCGTTCCGGCAGCTGTCCGTACCAGCCCGTGCTCTCCATGTCCGCGCCCGGCACCGCGTACAAAGTGCCCGGCTCGCCGACGCGAAAGGTCCGCGGCGACACCAAGAAGTGCCGCAAGGTGTACGGCATGGAGCACCGAGACCAGTGGTGCACGCAGTGCAAGTGGAAGAAGGCGTGTACGCGTTTCGGCGACTAAGTCCCGTCCGCGGCCTCCGCGCCCTCCGCGCCCTGGTCCCGGCGTCCAGGTCCCCGTCAGCGCTAGCAGAGCTCTGCAGCGGTCCAACCAGTCGGGGACCGTCATCGGGGACGGTGGGGTCTCCGGCCTACGCCCTCGGGGTGGGGGAGAGGGGACCCCTCCGAGCTGCCGTCCCGTCCAGTTCCCTGGGGAGTAGCGTGTCGCGGCGGACGGGCAGGGGCCTCGGCCTTCAGCAGGATCGCCCTGCCTCGCCGCGCGCCACCGCCACTCCCGGGCTGCCTCGACGGCCACCCCAGCCCAGCCATGGCCCAGCCCAGCGCGGCCCAGCCCAGCGCGGCCCCGATGATGTAATGATGCACAACTCACTGCCAGTACAGGAAGGGAAAGACTCTCAAAGACTTAAGTACAGGCATTCAATGGGACGCGGAGACAGCTCCGCGTCATGCCCAAGGCCATGCCGCTAGCTCCAGTGTCACCCTGTCACCTGCCAGTCACATGTGACGAATCCATCGCCACCTCGTCACTACCAGCGCCGTAGCAAGTGTTGCTTTTAATCGAGGACGATTTGTATTTGTGTTATTTTCGTTTATGTTTCAAATTTTTAATTTGTTTTTGTTATTTGTTTCTGTGCTGATGGTTTTCCTCGCCTTTTGACACCGAAGGGCGAGGTCTCATTATTTATTATTGTTTGATGATCGTACCTTCAGAGAATGTGATGTCACATGACATGCAGATTTCTGCTTTTGCAACAAATTTCATTCTGTACCAAATCAGTTTTCAAATTTTAATTTTTTTACTAAATGAGAATATATTTTATAAAGTACCTACATGGGAACATAATCACAGCTAATTTTACTTTGAAGTCTATTTTTATAGCCGGAAAACTACTGTGTGCATTGACTTGGTCTTTCTGAGCTGAGAGCGCCGTCTTCCAGCGGCTAAGTGACAATCTCTTTGGCAGCAGGTCTCCTCATGAGCCCTGGTTACAGATGATAACAAAATGTGACTACTTAAATTTTCCACTTACAAGCAAGAGTGAGTGATCCATTGCTGAGCATCTTCAATGGAAGCTATGGATGGGTCCTGGTAATGTCACAGTTTTTTATTGTCCCACCTGTCAAAGTTCATGTGGTTCTATTAAAATAAGCCTTACATGTAAATTGAGTGCTTATACAGTAGCAGGCTTTGGTCAGTTTGTTTCATAGCTGGGCACATGTTCTGTATCTCAACACGAATTACATGCATGTGATCAAAGTGAAGCAAGTGTGAGGTGGGAGGGGAGTGGAAATTCAAGAAAAAGGCATTGCCAATCTTCAGTTTATTACTCCATCTCTTCTTTGAATCTAAGTCAAGTGATCTCCTGATCATGTTTAACAGGCAGTGCCAACTTTTGCACACTGTGCATTTTGGAACACTTGTCTGTACTGAAAAATCTTTTAGAATCTATCATGTATTTACCGAGTCTTAAATTATTACTATCTGGCTTCCTTTTTAAAGTGTACATTCCCATTTACTCCTTTCCAGAGGAATAGTTGTCCTGCTGATTGGTTTAATCTGTGCAGGCACTTATTCATCAATTGTAATCTTTAGTGCCTGCTTTTGCATTATCAGATCCCAGTTACATGTGTACTTACATCAAATCAACTAGTCACCTCACAAATCATGCTGTTTTTATTTTTCAGAAAAGCTAAAATCCAGAAAAATATATTGTGCCAAGAAAAATATTTCTAAGCTAACCCGGCCCATTTCGGCTCATATACTAGTCAAAGCCCTGCTCTGATTCGTCAATTCCAGTATGACATTTCGTTATTGGCGATGGGAGCAAGAGAATCAGAGTAATTGTAAATACTCGCAATGCAACTCAATCAACAGTTACCTTTTTATTTTTATCTTCAAGTGATTAATACTGTATGAAACTTCGTAGTGTATGTGCGGCAAGAGTTAGAGCAAGAAATGAATTGGTGTTCAAATCTCAAGTGATAACCACATAGCTGTTCATTTGTTGATCCTTGTAGTATGCCATTTCAAGAAAGTTGAAACAGGTTGTGATTATTAGTTTTCTTTGTATTTTGAAAAAATTTCTTTTGAAATGTTGCATTGAAATTATAAACAAAAATAACGTGAGGTGAAAGGCTCTCTTCTACTTTTTTTTTAGTATGATTCGGCAAATGCCGTTATCGAATTTAATATGGGTTTTGAAAGATCTCATAATTTATGATTTACATAACGCTGCAAAATCTGTGTACAGTGCTTGTGGAGTTGATTTAAAGATGTTATCTGCTTCTTGTTTACAGAACTAGAGCAATGTGTTATGTAGGAGCAGCTATGTCAAGTGGCACCCTTTCAACTTTCATTCCTTTCTTTGGTACAGCTTCCATTTTTTTAAAGCCCAACATTTGGCTGGTCCTATGTTAAGTCTTTTTATCATTTCCCTCAATTTCTTTTATTATGAATTTTAATTTTCCAGAAGATTTTATCAGAGCAGTTTTGTTTCACAGCATATGTCTCGGAGCGCTGGTAGCTTCTGCATTTCTGTTAAACCTTTTGCTGAATGGTTGCTGTATCAAAGGAAAGTAATTGTTAACTGACAGTGTCTTTGGTCTATATATGAAGTATTATGAAGAGTCAGTTTGTGTACAATTGCTTGAAATGAAATGTCCTCAACTATACCATGGAGCGCTGGGAGCTCCCTGGCGAGAAGGCTATGATATATGAAAGGGTGCCCTGTTGTGTCACATGTCATCCGTACAATATTGTTCATCGTGCAAAAGCAATCTTCATCTATCAGGGTTCTTCTAAACATTTTAATTTACCAGCAGAAAATCAAATGACTGCTCTATTTTTTTTATCAAAAGACTCAAATAAAAGATGGAGGATCACAAAGAATTTTGTGGGATACATCTTTTGGCGTCAGCTAAATGGAGCCACAGTGCCCTCTTCGTTTGCAATGCGCCACCCCAACGAAAGTATTACACTGTGCGGGGTTCTCCCTGGATGGTATCATTTTTATCAAGAAACACCTTTATTTCACTTTCTAGCTTTAAGTTAATTACCACGTCATTATATTATTAAATATTTAATATATTTGTTACATGTATATACATATATATATATATAAATGCATCTACCTACTATAAATGTGTATATATATATTATGATATTTTAGAGAAAGAGTAGGTCTGTGATGAGTGACCATTGTACAGTGTAAAATTTATCAGAGAGGTATATATCTATAATTATATAAATGTATATATTCATATATATATTTATGTACAGGTATGCATGTGTGGGGTGTGCAAGATTAACAAACTTGTAAAAAGCCTTTGTATGTACCTCAATGAAGTACAGTCTCGCTCTGTTAGCGTAATCACAAAAGGATTATGTTTGCAGTCTGAATGCTTTCTGTCAGATGATTGTTGAACTGGCTAACTCCATACATGTATGCCTTGAAATTAGATATATATGTGTATATGTAAGTTGAGAAAGGTTTATATCCACACACAAATGTGTATATATCTAAATACAAGTATTTATATATATACATTTAAGTTGTGTGAATGTGTTGATAAAGATTATATAACATAGCCAATAATGGATCTCATTTATAAATACCCAAAAAATACACTGAACATGCAAGTACAACAACCCATAAGAAAGAGGGTAGAATTTATTGTTACATTGTAGGCCATTTACAAGAACATACATGTATGCTACTAGCTGAGAAGTAGTTGTTTAGACTTCACATTTTAAACATATATTCATATAGAAATCCAGCTGATTTTGTTGTATTAATTTGTTGAAGACTAAAGTGCCAGATAGGTATTGCTAAAATGCACATCTTTTCAAAGTATTCAGTGTGGGCAACATTGCCTTTGAACCGTTCTGGAATCTGCAATGTTAAATTGATCACCATCTGCCTTGTCTCATGAGTGGCAAAAATATTCATAGTGTAAAATCACTTGCTGCTCAAGCAATGGTGTTGTACTGGAATTTGAAATGCCTTTTTGCTGTGAAAGATTAAATATGTTATATTACTTACGCTCTGTATGCTTAAAGTTTGTTGTCAAATTATGTTGCTTGTTTGTCGTTTATGAGAAAAGATCTTAATAATTGTTACCATAGCTGATAATACAGCTGTATAAACCAGTTAACACATCCATTTCTTATTTAATTGACTCGGCAATATACCAGCAGGAGTATTTTGATAGAAATAAATATATATTATATATATATGTATACCTATATGTACGTTGATTAAATTTTCATCTTTATTTATGAAAAGGTTTTGATGTATATCTTTGGTACCAGAAGGCCTTTTAAGTAAGCATGTTATCACTAAGTTAGCCAAGCAGATGAGTGCATTCACACAATGCTCAAGCAGGGCTTTGTGTGTAGTCGGCGTAAGTCATTTGCTGGAATCCACTTGCAACCATTCGCCGTCAGACAGTTGAACATTTCTCTTTATCAATTGAATCATTCATTTATTGCCAAGTAAGTTATTAAAAGTTGAACATTCAATTTATTGGGTCTGGCTACTTAATTACCATACTCTAGGTATGACAATAAAAAAATTTCCGCCCTTCACTGCCTATGGTGTGGAAAGATATGGTGTGTATTGTAAAGGCATTACTGAAAGTTTGCAATAATTTTTGACAAAGTTCATTTTTTCAGTGCCATGAACTGTTGACCTAGGCAAAGATATGGGAGGGCTCTCCAATATTTGCCTTACTTTTGTTTCCTTTTGTTACCAATAGTGCTATTTTTTAAATTCAAAACTGAGCAAAATGTTTTGATGGCTTATCTTCATTGTTATTGCATCACAATGCCAAATCGAGTCGCATGCTTTCCCTTTCAAGACTGCTCAGGTCTCTCCTGGTTTTGCAAAGAACAGAGCTAGAAGTGGTCCTGCCAAACTGTACCAAAAATCTATGCAGCAATATGAGGGTTTACTGCCCTCCCTGCCAATATTTGAACAATTTATGTTCTTAATCTTCCAAATGGCAAACTAAATTGTGTATTATAAGGAAACTAGGTTTAACAATTAAAATTGAATTAATTTCTTTGTTTCCAAAATCAGATGGATTTCGTGAGTCTGTGGGGAATTGAATTAAATACTGCTTCTGGTTTGGAATAATGGACATAAACTGAGTATACAGCAGCAATAGAATCTCAGCACTTTGAACTGTGTCATGACCTGTTTTGACTCTGGTAATTCTTGTTCAGCATATTTTTTCCCACCATTAAATTTTCATTCTTTGTTCAAGTAGCTTCTTTGGCTCTTTGGAATGATAAATTAATCTCAGACGACAATCAATTTTGTTTCATCACCACTTCTTTCCTTAAGTTTGTTTGTCTGGTATGCACTCCTTTACTGTGATCTGGCAACATTGTAGCCGTTGTAGTGCAGCTATCACCCCTCTGACCGCTGTTCAAATCTTGCCTTATTTTTTCCCCTTTCTCTATCCGTCCGCCTCTTGTTTTCTTGTAGCCCTGGCTATATGTTCTGCACTTCTCTATACTGTCAGGTCTGTCTGTGTTGTTTTCTTGTTAAGTCTCTGTTTTCATTGACAGCAAAAGAGTGTGTTAGTTGTCTTCAACCCTGTTGGGCTTACAATGTTGTTCTATTATATTAGTTCATATATTTTATAATGATTGAATAATATATTTTTATCTTCAATATATAATATACATACATATATATACTCCTATATATATATCTATGTATATGAATATATGTATCGCTTACATTTTGATGTTTGTCAGTGTATTCACTATCGTTCAATCAGTTATTATAGGCATGTAACTTGTTCATAACTTGTAATGGTGGTTTAAGAATGGTATTGCATTTTGTTACGAATGGGAGCATGTTTCTGGATGAATTGGAATGAAATGGATTAGTCGTTCTGCTTGTTCATTTTGTTTGTCCGTCAGAAGAAAGTAAAAACCTATCCAGGGAAATAGTTGAAGGAGAAACGAGTGGAAAAGAAATGCATTCTATGCATCAACTAATTTCTATAATGATTTGTTGGCTATGGTTTGAGATGAGCTTCTAAAGTGTTCAGTTGTAAATGGTATATACTGATGAAGCTGGAAAGTTGGAGCCTCGATAGTGATTTCAAGTTAATGAACCAGTTGGAAACTATGTTCTTTTCTTTGGCTGAATTTTTACTTTGAATTTGTTTCATGGTTTACCATTGAGAGCCACAGCTTGCAATTCGATCTTGTCTAAACTGCAGGACTAAGTGGTTTCCACACAATACGTACTTGATGCATGCGCACAATCTGCTGGGACCTAGGGCACGTTATTCCTCTACTTGCACTTGTACCAATAACTACCACAAGTGAAGAAGATCAATAATACATGATAACAAGTGCCTGTTTCCTGTGCAGACCTAGACTTGCAACATTCTTATCAAAGCGTTAAATGTGATATTTAAAACTTGTTTGTAAATCAGTATAGAGTGTAACATAAATTTTACCAACTCTATTAGTTTTTAAAACATATATTTTCTTAGATTTAGCATCATACCTGATTGAACGCCTTTCTCATTAATGGCTACTTTCCTTAAATTTTGTTTTGTGCTGGACAAATTCAATCACAACCACCAAATCTCATCTCAGGAAAATAATACCATCAATTCCATCATGTAATATAAAAGTTAAGATGATAAATCAGCTATTTCCCTGTATACTTACAGTGTAATAGATATATTAGAATACGAATGAATATTTGAAGTACGTATTTTTCTTTTGATTCTGGATAAATAAATACTAGAAATGTATTAGATGTTTACAAGTGTAGCAACTTCCTATTGAATCGGGAAGAACCGTGTAAAATTAGGCATATGTACATCTCTGTACATCATGATCTGTAAGCGACAGCAGATAGTAAATTAATCAAAAGTCTGCTGCATCTTATCTGCTACTTCTCTTCAAAGCGCCTTTAGTCATTTTCTTTTTCTGGATTCTAAATGCTTCTTGTATCATAAGTTCCTTCCCTAAAAAATAGTTGATTGTGAAATATCAACCATAATTTCACATGTTCTTTAGAGTAAGTCTTCAAAATGGAGTACATTTTGACAGGAGATTGTCAAATGAGTGGTGGAGAAACTGCTGTGTCTGGCAGTTAGTTGTTCTCTTTAGCTTTATGTTTCATCCCAAGTGAAAGAATACTCGATAAATTACTTGCCTCACGGTGTTGACTACAATGATGCAAAAATATTAATATATTTGTAAATCTTAAACCCATCTTGCTGGACTTCAGATATACATTCATGTTTTTTTTTTTCTGAATCTTTAGGTTCTCAGAATATTATATCAGTTATGTGTATATTGAGGAATCGTATCCTTTATAAATGTAAAAAGCTATACAGTTTTATTATTAAAATTTTATGTGTAAATCACCTAGAACAATGTTTCTCTTATTTCTACGTCACTATCCTACTAAGTTTTTCTTTTCATGCTCTCATAATCAAAAACATTACACACACCGTGGAAACTCTAAAATTATTTTTGAGCCACAAGATCAAAACAGAACACAAATGACCATACATCTACCGTTCAGGCGGCTCGGCCAAAAAAATTAAAATGGCCCAAATTGTTGTGCTGGAGCACTCCCTAGCGATTCCGAGGACCAGTTCGGCCCTTCACAGTCTTTTTCTAAGGGCACGGTAAAAAACCAGAGCAAGCACTAGGGCTCAGACTCAGAGTGCAGTCCCTAGGCCCAAAAGTTGGAATTGAATTGAACCTTTGGACATTCCCGCTGCCACGACCTGGTTTTGAATATGAGAAGTTTGTTGTGATAGAACACGCTAGAGGCCACCTGCAAATGATGTGGTGCGGCTCGAACGCACTGCGCTATTTGTCATACATTTGTTACTTGTAAGGGAAGTGAAACCTTTTTCCCGCCTGTCTTTCTTTTGTTTATGTGTGTGTTGTTTTTGTCATTTGTATTGATTTGGTCGAGTTTGTAGGTTGGGTGAATTGAATTGAGTTTAAGGCAAATTCAAGCCAAATATCTCATCGATTCCCCTTTAGACGATTCTAATTCATTTGATAGGCATCCCTAAACAGAAGCCATCATGCCCAGAGTCAAAAGTTCTCCCTCTAAATGCGTTAAAACTAAATCTGGACAATATGTGAGCACTTGGTATTTTCTTGTCAAAGGTAATTTATTTAAATAATTCATTAGACAAAGTCTTAGTCTATAACCCCTGTTTCTTTTAGCTTAAATGGGAAAACGATCTCTTTCTTGCTGAAATGCATCTGGACAACTGTCCTTACAGTCATCCTTCAAACAGTTCTTTCGTCCTATTTCTTAAATTTTGTCAACTGTGACCATGCCTTTGAAATTTTGTGAGAAACATATGAATTCACCATTCTAATTCATGCCTAGTTTATCTCATAAGAAATGTCATTAGATATTTTCACCTCCTTAGAAAATTGCTTTTTGTTACCAGGCAAGTTGATCGACCACAGTGGACATCCTCTTGATATAGTGAAACTTCGTCACCCAGCTACTGGCGAATCCTCCATGTTCCTATTTAGCCCTAAAGAAGAGTCCATTCAGGAGGTCCTTACTTTCTCAGAAAATAAACGGTATGCACTTCTAATTCAATAATTTGTTTCTTATATTTACATGGTCTCTTTTCATGATGCTTTATTTTCCAGTTCGTGGTTTGTGAATGACACAGTCAATGAAGATGGAAAACTACTTCTATCCACTCCATTTGATCCTCTTTTCTTGGTTGTTCCATACTTGGCCAAGGCTACAGCTACAGTGCCTCTTGACCAGTTGTTACAAGATGATCAGTTTCCTCAAAATAAAAGACTGCTACAATGTGCTGGCATGAAACACTTGTCAGAAATTGCAGATCGTAAGGGTGAGTCCTTTCGCCTCTCTTTACATTCAATAGAGACGGTTCCTGGCATGTTTCGAAATCAATGCTTTCACCATTTTAATACATACCTTTACATCTCTCTGCAGGTGATCCAGATATCAATGCTTACAAGTTCAATGAGGAAAAACTAATGATTTGGCTTGAGAAAAAAATAGAAAGGCTTACAAAAGTTCTTCAAACAAAGAATGTTAATGTTACGGGAGGGTCTGTGTCGGCTACATTTGTACAAAGTTCTACTGGACAAGCTCCCAAAGGTAAGTGACGCTTCCTGAGTTATTGACTAATAAAGACGCCTTTTTGCTTTTAAATGCACTTTCTTTTACTCTTTCTACTCTATTTTTTTTTTTGCAGAGGCCTACTTGAAATATGCTCATGGAATAATGTCAGAATTCCTGCCGGAGGACCTGGGCTTGAAATTCTATCACCATCTTAAACTTCCACCTGAAGAGGCACCTGGCATGAAAAGAAAATCAGTAGTGACACCTGACCAAAAGGATCCAAAAAAGATGAAATTAGATGATGGAAATAACGATCCAGCCTTAATTCCAGTTGATGATTCTCCTGAAACCCAGAAAGCAGAGAAAGTAAGTAAAGATCACTCATTTTGGTAAATCTGATTTTTAACATAGATGTACTCTATGTGTCACTGATTTGGTCTCTTTCTTCATGCTGCATTTTAAGAGTGGAGAAGGTCTTCAGTAGTGATGTTTGTTACCATTTCTACTCTGATTCCACTGCCAATATTGGAATTACAAATAAATACATGACTTTTTTTCCCTCTTTAGCACGTTGAAAAATTGTCATCCAAAGACAAGGCTCGACAGAAAGCTGCACAGGGGTCCAAAAGTATAACATCCTTCTTCAAGAAGTCATAGTAACATCTTTTGCCAGTCACGAAATCTGTTTTCACTTGTACTGGAAGGCAAATAGGACTCTTACACCCCTAAAATTTTCTGTCTTTGTCACATGAGTTTGTTAATTTTTTGTTGCAATAAACTATGAGGCTTTTCAGCCTCCCATCCCCTGTTGAACCTCTCGGTTCTCTACTATCCCTCATATGTTTCCTTTGTCATTAAAATATTTATATGCATAAATAAACAGTTATTGATATATAGTTATTATGTACTTGCTTACTAAATTGCAAGTCAGTGCTTAAATTTGACATGGTTGGCAATACAAGTTTATCATTTAATTATACTTTCTCCTACTAAATTGTCCACTCATGACTGTTTGCATTATTTTATTCTTCCTTGTCATGATACAGGAAGCCCATCATGATTTCCTTGTCAAAATAATTGACTGCCAGATTATAGGACATTATGTGGCTGTGAAATTTAGGCATGAAGTAGAGCCATTGGTTATTCATGTTTGTATCCCCTTTATATGCATAATTGGATTTTGTGAATTTTTATCTGTCAATGTATGAAAGAGCAAAGCCATTCTAGATGACTGTGATTCAAACAAACTGTTTCCTTGTTATAACTGAAACTCGTAACAAAATTGCTGTCCAAGGGTTAGTTTAAAAGTGTATCCTGTTTTGATCCTTCTAATTTCTACATCTTGGGCAGAATTGTGTCAATAAACTATATCACTCAAACTGAGCTCCGTTTTACGTGTTGTTTTTATTTTCAATCAAATATTCCCATCGTTCATACTAAGCGAAAACAATCACAATCTTAGTCGACAGCCTTGAATCGCACAGCGGGAGGGCGATGACAAGGACAAGAGGCAAGTGATGGTCGGGCTCGAACGCCGGCATTCCGTCCGAGTTCAAGTTTAAGGAGCGGCCGGGCCGGGCGCCTGCCGAGTAGGCCACACTCGTACGTGCCCACACTGGTGCGCGGTGGTTGCCTACTCGCACGGCGCTCCCCGCTCCAGGCTACTCCAGGCTAGAGCCCTACACTGCTCTACTCCAGGCGGGCTCGGCGGCGGGCATCCCCTCCCCCTTCCCGCCCCGAGTCCGTCTGACTCGGCAACGAATGGGGACCAATGGGGACGGAATGGCTGGCGCAGCACCGCGCAGCGCACAGTCAAATCTATTTGGCGAGCCCGTATATTCCTCACAAACTCGGTTTATAACGGGCCCCGGGTTTGGCCTCCAGCCCGGCCCCGGCCTCGGCCGTGAGACAGAGACTGGCTGCTTCGCGGACGCTGGCGGACGCTGGAGTGCCGCCAAAGTCACGCAAACCACGGCCTCGGCCTCTCTCGGCCGGCCGACGCACCCCGACGCACTCACCCCACGCTCCAGCGAGGACGCCGAGGACGACGCCGACGATGCGGGGAGTGGGGAATCGCGTCGGGCGTCCTCTTAGCGCCAACTTCGGACGAGGAGGAATCCCGCTTTCGAGGAAGAATGAAGAATGCCGCACGGCGAACGAGGAGAGAAGACGGCTTCGATGTATCGGGGCTTTAGGGCGAAGGGCCGGGGAGTTCCAGCTTAGGCGCGAAAGACAGCACCACGTCGGCCCAGCAGCCTTTTTACCAAAAAATAGACGAATAAAGACGAAGTTTGGGGCCGATCGGATCAGTACTCTCCGTGCCTGACGCCCTTTTCTGTCTTCCATAAGAGTGGACTGGGAAAAAAATTAGTCTGGACTTTTGCGTGGGCTGCCCCACTCGGCCGCCCCCCGTCGTGAAGAAGCTGAAATTCCGGCCCAATCTAGGGGAAGGGGAGGGCAAGGGGTGGGGGAGATTTACGGACTGCTGGTGACGTAACGCAAAGCGGACACGCCGCTCACTTCCGCAAGTCTGCAGCCCTGGGTCCATGGTCTATCCCCCTCAAAATCAAACCCCCCTTCTACCTCGATGGTCCGTCCACGGCTCGGTCCACGGCTCGGTCCACGGTGCAGACGGCCCGGGGGTTGTCGCGTAGCGCGCGTAGCGGAAGCCGATTATGTAACAGCCGGCGCCCTACCCCCACACGTTTCGGCGCGACGCCCGCGGGGATGGGGCGGCCCTGTAGCCCCTGTACCTCGATCCGCGCGGACGAAAAAGTTCCCACCTCTACCGCCGTCTATCACACTCTGAAACGTCTCCACTGGAACTAAGCAAGTTCCATGACTCTGGACAAACGGAGAGAAAAATTTTTAAGATACATACTGAATCTTTTTAATGCAGACGGATTTTGCGTGAAGGAATTCCGGTGTGGACGTGGACGCTTTGGAGGGAAACTACGCTGTAGAGGCGCATTCTCGTCTTTAAGGACTGGTAGAGGTGCCGGGCCGGGCCGGGCCGGGCTACCCCTCGGCGAACACTCCACCGTGGGCCAGAAGACCGGTGGAGGCGGCAAAAATTCCAGACGCGTTTTGAGCTCCAGAGCCGCTAAACAGAACTCGAACTGAACGCGTGACCCCACTAATGGATTGCTCTGCGAACGAGGTGGGGTCACACGCCCAGTTCGAGTCCCAAATAGCGACTCTGGAGCTCAAAACGCGTCTAGAATTTTGGCCGCCTCCACCGGCCTTCTGGCCCACTGTGCACTCCGCGCCAAATTCCGCCGATTCAGTGATTGGGTCTCGCGTCATGAGTGAATGCGGCCTCTCGTGGAGTGCTGCCTGCGGCTCTGCGGCCGCGCCGCCTGCGTGGTGGTGGAGTGGTGCGCGCGCGCAAGCGTGGTGCGGGACGGGGCCGAGGCCGGGGCCTGCGGCATGCGGTGCGCCGCGCGCTTGCCTCGCTAACCACCATTCTGGACCCTCGCCTACTACCCGGCCAGGGCTGCCAGGGCGGGCAGAGTGACAATGGAGTGCAGCCCGCCGGGCCTCGAGGAGGTGGAGGGGAGGGGGACTGCGTGGGGCCCGGCCCCCAAGATGAGGACAGCGCAGCGCTGAATCCTATCAGGTGAGGGCGGCTCCACCATTGTCAACCATTGTCCCCGGGGACCGTGCTCGCGACAATATAACCACCTTCATCGCCCCCTGTAATTAACTTGTAGTTGGGAACACGAGTCGAGACTGCAGATCGAAGGCTGAAGGTCGGAGCAGCGGGGAGGGGTGGCGGTGCAGGGGCTGCTCTCGTCTGACAACCTGGCAGCAAACTTAGCAGCGCACGGCAACACACGTGTTGAAATTAGCACAATACACGGTCGGGGAGGGGGGGGGGACGACGCCAGGCTCGGGGCCGCGCGGATCCAGAGGTAGACGGCGAATCTGTGAAACAAATGGAATCCGGTTCGTGCAGTGCCGTGGCGGTGTGGCAGTGCAGCGGGCGCCGCGTCGTATTGGACGTGGCGGGACGTGGCTCACGCTGTCTGGGGCCGTGTCTAAGTGCGCGGTACGGGCGCGAAACAAACCAAAAAAAAAAAGGAAATCGAAAAAAAAAAACAACACGGCGCTGCTGCTGCTGAAGAGGGAGAGAGACAGGAAGAGAGATGTGGTTCTCTTCGAAGATGAGGGGTCGCTTTGGTTTCAGCCCCTCATTTTATTTTTAGAGACACACGAGGCATTCACTGCGCGTCCACTGCGCGTCGATGCTCGCCAGGAGCGCTCTCCGCCCGCCGACCACTAACTCCTACACGTTAAGTAAAGGAAAATGCCGGCCGCCTTAGCAGCCAAAGCCGCCTTCACTGACGGAATTAATTCGAATTAATTATGCAGCAATTAACACCGCAAAGTGGTTCACCTCGGCAGCCCGCCGCCCACAGCCAGGGTCTGGAGGAGGTGGATCGAGGTGGACGCTCCTGGCGGGGCCGCGGCCAGGGCCGGGGGTAGACCATCCCGCCCACCCTTTAAATGTATTCCAATTAACTTTATCAAATACCCGTCGCGCCGCTCGCGCCGTCAAGAGCCAATCGCGGGCCGGGGTGCCGTTTCTCCTCCTTCGCTCGGCTCGGCTCCGCTCCGCCGCGCGAACTCCAGCAGCATGAATTGAAAAGCTGGCATCCAGGGGAAGCAGCGTTGCAGTGCAGAGAAAACATCCCCACGACGCACAAGTGTGGAGAAGTTGCCACAGTAGTAGGCAGGCTCTCGGTACACAGGTTTCAGCCTACACTGCTCAAAAAACAAAATCTTGGAAACTGTTCCAAAGCCTGTTGAAAAAAAACTTCCGATCTTTGGAAAATTCCAAAACCACCGATGTTCCCATTTTTGCACGAGTTACCAGCAAGTACAGTGCGAAAACAATCTTGTCGAAAAGAGAAGCCTCCGGAAATTGCCGATGGACGTTCCAAACGCACTCTCCGGGATTTTCCATTTTTTACTTTTGACAGTGTAACAGCCCCGCCGAGATGGAGATTATTCACAATCACGGCTCTTGATGACGCTTGCCGATTCGACGCCGTGGCTGCAGCGCGCTGCGTTTCGCAGCTTCGCACCTCGGGGCTGGAGCGGCTGGAGCGGCGAGGGGGAAACAAACGGCTGGGAGCGGGGGAGCGGGGATTCAATCTCTTTATAGATTTCTAGAGGCGTTTTTTGTGTGTTTTTTTTTGTTCTTGCTGCTGGAAAAATGCCCCGTATTATTCGCTGGCTGGCGCGCTGCAGACGGATTCCGAGAGTCGTCGCTCTGTCTCTCTCGCACCTTCGGGGGACGCCCCGTGAGTGCGAGAGAGACAGGGCGATGAAAAAAGCGACTGTGCTGCTTCGCTGCTTTCGGTGCGCCGTCCCTGCGGCTTTATTGCGCCAAGCCTCCCCCGGAGCATCGGAGCAGCCAAGCCTCGGCGAGGCAGCCCGCCCAGCCCGGCCGGCGGAACGAGCGCAAGCCACGCCAGGCCTGACCCAGGCCAGGGCGGCCTCAGGGCGGCCACCACCGTGAACGCGGTGCCGGCGTGCCTTGGCTGGCCTGGGCTGGCCTGGGCCGTGCCGGCGTGCGAGTTTCCCTCCGGGAGCCCGCCGCACCCCGACGGGACCGCGCACCGCGCACCGCGACCAGCCCCATCGAGCCATTTCCGGTGGGCTTCGACCTTTCTATCGCAGCCCCTCAATCCAAAGTTCCAAGAGAGAGAAAAAAAGGGGGGGAAGCAGCATTGCCGACGATCCTCGCCGTTGTCCTTCAGGGTCACGGAAATCGCGTCGAATTCCGAGCGCGCGACGCGGTTTTCGAGACTTGCTCCCACACTGCAATCGGACGAATTTTACTTCATACGGAACCACCGTATGGCGTATGGGTAATTGTTTTCCGTACATGAGTCGGAACAAATATTTTCGCGTGGCTCCGTACTCTATTCATACGAGCATTTTCCAGACAAAATTACGGATTTTTTTTTCCGCGTCACGTTGGGTGGGTGCCCTCTCTGCAGGTGCTGGCGCGGCGGGGCGGGGCGAAGGACACGAAGGGGTCCTCCTCTCCTCAATTCAGACGGGGCCACCCGTGCTGGTGCATACAGCCCACGCCGAGGCCTTGACATTTTTGTCGGCAGTGAGGGGCGCACCGGGAGAGGGGAAAGGGGGGGGGAAGAGGGGGCGGTGTGTGGAAGACAGCTTCCCATCAATTAGGAGTGCCACCGCCCTCGGCTGGGCCGCCGGGGACAAGATGGGATTCTCGCCGTCGTGCCGCGCCGTGCCGCGCCGTGCCGCGCCACGTGATTAAAGGTGCTCCTCTGTCGTGGCGGTGGGCTGCTGGGCTGGCGGCCCGCTAGGCTGGTGCTGGTGGGCCGGGACGGGCTATGCGCACATGCGGACTGCTAATTCGGGCCTCTAATGCTCTGCAATTAGTGGCAAGGGCTGCCGAGGGCTGCTGAGGGCTGCGGGAAGGCCGGCTGGGCAACTCCATTCATTGGGGATGGGGAACCCACCCCACCCCGCCCCGCCCCACCCCGCCCCGCCCCACCCCGCCCCGCCACGCGCAGCACTGCCTAGCGGTGCCTGGCCCACGCACATGCAGCGCGACACAGGGGGCCTTCAACAGGTCCTTGACAAGCCAGGCCAGGATGGAAATGCGGCAAAGGTAAGGGTGTGCTGCTCGTCTGGCTGCGTGGGCGTGGCGTGGCGTGGCAGGGCGCGGCGGGGCGGGGCGGGGCGCGCCGCCGTGCAGCTCGTCGCGACGCACCCCGCCCCACCCCGCCACGCCACGACCCGGCGGAGAGTCGCCGCGAAGTTGTTACTGCGTGTGGATGCGCGCATCGCATCCCCTCGAGCCCCGCCGTCTCCAAAAAGGATTCCGCTGCGCCGTGCAGCCTCCCCCCCTCGGCTGGATCCGGCCTGCAATATAATGACGCGAGCGGCACTGGAAAGTGGAAGCGCGCCGCCGCGGGCGTGTCGCCGTGTCGCCGTGTCGCCGTGCTGCCGTGTCGCGCCACGCCTCCTCGTTACCGTCGCCGTCGCGCTCCGCGCCGCGATCCCCGCAGCGACCGGTGACCCGGAAAATACATGGCCAAGTAATTTGGCTCGGCGGCGCTGCGGTGCAGCGCGTGACGCAACGCACGGCAACGCACGGCAACGCGCGGCAAAGCCTCCATAAACCTCCGTCTAGTTTGGCCCTCTCTGTGCCGCATGGCTGGGCCGCTGGGCCGGCGCGTGGCGCGCGGGGGCGTGGTATAGCGCAGGGGGTGGAGTAGTAGCGGGCCTAGGGCCGCCGCCCGCCAGACCACCGCCAGCACCCCGCAGCACCCAGCCGGTGGGGAAGTCCTTTTGAAGTGCGTGGGCTGTCTGTGGCACACCTATCACCCCACGGCCCCGCGGCCCCGCGGCCCCGCGGCCGCACGCACAAGCTGGCAGGGCATACGTTTTCCCCGCCCCTGCACGCCGTAGCCACACTGTAGCCTCGGTGGAGCACGCAGCCAGGCCGCTACGCCTCCTGGGCCGTTCGATAAAGACGTGCACGGTGCACGCTGGCCTGGCGCTTCAGCGCTTCAGAGCGAAGCGAGCTTGAGTTATCCCTCCGGCCTCCGCTGGAGACCGCCAGAGCGCCTGTGAATCCGAGGCTGGGCCGGCCCGCACGACACGGCCGCGGCGCACGGTGGAGGGGTGGCCTACCCTCGCGTCCGCAGGCGCTCTCCCGCCTTGGATTGGTGCGGACGCGGTCAAGGCAGTGGCTGCTGACACCACGATTTCTACGTATTTTGACCAACTTTGCGGCAATGCTGCTTCTAAACTAAGGCACTCCGTAACAAAGGCATGCTACAGGGAGGGCCAAAGACCACCCACACGCACTGTGCAAAAAAACCACAGTGAATCCCTTTAATGTTTTACACCCCGGTATTCTTAAGACCCTACTCTATCATGTCCCGCCTCGGGAAGGCGCTGACCGCTGACAGTTTGGGAGCAGCGGCCTCGAAAAAACGGTCAAAAGTGATTGAATCTCCGAAAGTATGATTGTGATGTTGTTGGTTGATGTTGATTATTTCACTGATTACCAACTAGACGTGCTATGGTTATCTGGAGTTGGCTACCCCTTGATTTCGCGCCTTGGGTTGAACGCAGTGGCCGGTTAAAGTAAGCCCAAACCACATTTTCAGTCATCCGAAAAGGTACCAAATTTTTTTTTTGTGGAAGGGTGTACGTCCACCCCGTTGCGTCGCAGCAGTACACGGTCAATCCGACCTAACTTCTCGCCCTGTCCGGAAGGACGTGTCTGCGAGTTTATCGCTCAATTAGCAGCACTTCCCCGGATCTCGACAACGACGCCATCATCTCGGACGTGCGCGTCGTTCGAGCCGAGCGCGCTGGGCGGCACGGCGCTGCGCCGAGACGGGCCGACGGGCCGAGCCGAGTCGAGACGGGGACGGGACGCGCCGGTGGCTGCCGGCGCTGCTGCGTGGCCCCAGCGGCGGCGCGGCCATGGCGCGGCGGCAGGGCCCCCCCAGTGACTGGGCCCCAGTCGCGGCAGCGCGCTCCCCCCGTCCGCATCTCAGCGCCGTGCCGTCCGGGGCGGCCAGAGCACCGCGTCGAGACGCGACACGCGGCACGCCGACCACGCCGACCACGCCGCCGCCCGCGACGACGAGGAGAGAGAGCGCGCCGTCGGCACCGCGTGTGTGTCCGTGTGGGCAAGGGTGCGCGCGCGAGCGTGTGTGTGTGTGAGTGTGTGTGTGTGTTTTGGTGCCTGGAGACTTGCGATAACCGGTCTGTGTACGGCTGCCGCTGCACCCCCGTCTGCACGGCTGGGCGAGGCGCGGCGTGTGTGGCGGGCGATACGGATTAAGACGCCAGTCAGATCGGAGGCCCTCCAGTGTGGGCGCCGGGGCCGCGGCGCGGCCAGTGATAGGTAAGCGTGGCGCCAGCGCTTAGCGAAGACTCGGCGGAGCGTTGTCGCTCGCCTTGTCAGACATAAGCGGCGCGCACATCCCTCTGCGCTCCAGTTTTAAACTTTGCCCGGCCGGGCGCGCTCCAGCGTTCCAGCACCCAAGGGCTTCCGCCTCCGAACGGTGCCGCGTCGCCTCTGTCTCGCTCGCACCCCCTCGGGGCACCAGTTGATAGCGAGGGAGACGCGCAGCCTGCGCAGCGCGCGGCGACGAAAGACAGTGTTCGGAATCAGCGTGCCATAAGTCATGTTTACGCTGAGGATCCTTATCGCCTATTGGGGGCCGGGCCGGCGCCGCCCCCGCGCCGCCCCCAGTGGCCGGCCGCCCCCAGTGGCGGCGCTGCGGCGGCTCAACTTGCAGCCTGGATATAAAGCAAGAGCAAGGCCGAGGGGAGGGGAGGGGGCGTCAAGTGCGGGAGTAATCACCGCAGTCGGCGGCCGCAACCCACAACCCTTCGGAAATCTGGGAATCCCACTCTCGCTGGCCCGCTGGCCTGGGCTGGGCCTGGCCCGGGCCGCAGTGGTGCGGTGGCTGCAGTAGTGGGCCGCAGACCGCCACACCGCTACAACGCGGGTGCTTGCAATTTACACGATCGCTTGCTCGCGGGGTTGCGAGGGTGTGAGGCTGTGAGTCATCGGTATCGAACTTTCGGGCCGGGGACGCAGGGGGAAGGACGAGCAGCGCGGGGGTGGCCCGCCTGACGCCACTAACTGATTTATAGTCTGTAAAATGCAAACAAGAATTGGAGAGCGATATTTCGGACAGGCTCGGCTCGGCTGGGCGCGAGGCTAGGAGGAAGCGTGGACTGCCGACTGGTGCGGTAGCGTTTTATCGAATGGCACTTGGCACGGCCGGAGACTGCATTATTCTCCGGGCCTGGAAAGCCTGCAAGGCCGGGCCGGGGACACCTGAACAAGCCCCACCCCGCCTCTCGCCTCTCGCCCGGGGAAATGCGTCGCGCATTTTATTACCCAGTGTTGCGACAAGCCGACACGCCGGGGCCGCCGGCCCGGCCGCCTGGTGGCTGCCCGGTGGCTGCCTGGTCACGTCCCGACTCGGCGCATTAGCGGCTCTCCTCTCGTAAATTCATATAAAATGCCGGGGCTCTGTCCGGCCGGCCCGGAGGTGCCCGGAGGTTGACGACGCGACGCACCTGGGCGCGGCGTCGCGGCGCGGCAGTGTCACCGTCACCGCCACCGCGCCGCCGCCGCGCCGCCACCGCCACCACACCGCCCGAGGCACGGCGGCGGAGCGGTCCCCGTCACTCAGAGGACCTCATTTCAGCCGAAATTTTCTTCTTGACGATGAAACATGGAGGGCGGCCTCGCCGCTCACCTCCCGTGACCCCGGCCGCATTATTTTAATCCCCCTGGCCGCTCGGCACGGCCCGCTGCTACACCGGCGGCCGTCCAATTTCGGTCCATAAATGTGCGGGAAATCGCGCGGCCGGGAAACGGGCGGGCGGCTCGATTGCCGGAAAAAGGGGAAACGGGGAAAGGTCGGCGGCCAGTCACTTTAGTCACTCGGAATAACAATGACGCCGTGCGACGCCCCCGCAACCCCCGTGGCCCCCGCGGCCCCCGCACCTGCAGCGGCCACTCCGCCCGCAGTCGCCCCCGGGGACCGCCCTTGCGTCTGCCCCTGCCCTCGCCCCCGCCCCCACAACGCACCAATTAATTTCTGGCGACGGAAGACTCGAGGGCCCGTGGCACTGCCTGGCACCCTGGCTGTCGTTTTGCCGCGACGCGCGCCAACGCGAATGGTGAAAGGTGACAGGCAGCGTGGGTGTCCTGCACCGCGCGCTGCAGCCTACACCAGAAAGGGCGCAGAGGAGGGCTACTCACGCCGCGTTAGGCTAGGCGCCGCTAGGCGCGCTGTCTAGCCTCGCGTAGGGTGTCATCCGAGGGCCGGCCGGCCGGTGTGATATTGCGGGGGAAGGGAACGAGGGCCGAAGGGCGAAGGGCCGCCGAGGGTCGAGGGCAGCGTGCCGCATCGTGCAATCACGGAACAAGGGGAATCAAAGAGCCCAAGGGCGCCAACGGCACTAGCCAAGGGCCCGCCAAGGGCTCGCCACCAGACAACACGGCGCCCTGCTCCTCTATGGGCGCTCTACCATGGACCCTCGACCCTACCATGGACCCTCGACCCTGCCATGGACCCTGCCATGACCCTACCCATGGACCCTACCATGGACCCTACCATGACCCTACCCATGGACCCTACCATGGACCCTACCATGACCCTACCCATGGACCCTACCATGGACCCTACCATGGACCCTACTACGGTACGGACACTACCATGGACCCAAGACTCGACCTACCTTAACAGAGACATCACCATGAGACCTAGCTGGAGTCCTGTGGGGCTTCCCGGCCCTGTCACCCGTTTCCAGCGCGCTAGCTCGCGCGCCTGCACATCCATCCACCCACCCACCCAAACAAACAAACAAACAAACAAACAAACAAACAAAAAAACAAACAAACAAACAAACAAACACAGACAGACAGACAGACAGACAGACAGACAGACAGACAGACAGACAGACAGACAGACAGACAGACAGACAGACAGACAGACAGACAGACGAGTGGCGCGCCAAGTCACGTGGGGTCCCGAAGCCGGACCAGCAGACACCAATTTGCTTGCGCATCCCTCAGCCACTCATCACGGAGAGAGACACACACACAGAGCGAGGGAGAGGCGAGGGGCACGGCCACGGGCGCCACGCCGCCACGGCACGGCGCGCTAGTTTGCATGCGCTACACCTCGTTGGCATGCGGCGTGACGCGGGCATGCATGCACGCCCCATGCTCGCCCCCGCACGCCTCTTGCACGCCCGCGCTCGCACCCCGCCGGGCGCCGCCAGCCCTTGCATGCTCGCCGATGCTCGCTCACCCCGACTCGTGTTCGTGCTCGCCAGGAATCGTACGCATTGTACCCAATTGCATTGTGCGAGCGAGTGTGTGTGTGAGTGAGTGTGTGTGAGTGCATGCCGTAGTGAAAGCGGGTATCCACGGAGAGGGGTGTGGGGTGGAGGGTATCGATGCTGCAGCGTGGGTGACACATATAACGTGCACTGGAAGCTCCTGGGTCACCTGGTCCAAACAATGGAGATATTGGCGTTTCCGGCCGAACGAACTCTCCGTGTTATAATGTCATGGTGCATGTGCAATCAACGCAACACACACACACACCTACACTCTTACACACTCACACCTACACACACACTCGCCTATACACACGACACGCTCGTTCAGGCACGGTAGACTTCGTTAGCGGGAGCGGGTGTCGCGCACAAAAGACGCGCACGCTGACGGGAGACAAACCCGACAAATTAGCTGCCGGGAGAGAGGTAGAGGGAGAGCGGGAGTGGGAGAGCGAGAGAGAGAGAGAGAGAGAGAGAGAGAGAGAGAGAGAGAGAGAGAGAGAGAGAGAGAGAGAGAGAGAGAGAGAGAGAGAGAGAGAGAAGGGGAGAGGGGGCGTACAGAAAAAAGCCATCGGGAGGTGTGTGGGCATCGTCTCAGCGTGCGGTTGGTTCGTTTCGGTTGAGGATGCTCTTCAGGGACCGCCCGTCAATGAAGTCCTTTCCGCCAGTCAATCTCTGCTCCCCGTGTGACGAAGCGCGGCCCCCGCACGGTCCCTCACGGTTCCTCGCGGGCGTGACGGCGTGACACACGCGTGGGCACCGCGAGGGCAAGAAGGCCAAGTTGCTCTCCAACTAGCGCAGGAGCCTCGAGTGCTCGCCCGCCCAGGGTGCCCTGGGGCTGCCCCGGGTGGGACGACTCCATCCCGTCGCTCACGGCGCTGGCGGCACCCAATCACCCAATCACCCAGGCGGAGCGGTTCAGTTGACGTCGGTCTAGGTTTAGCGCGGTTCAGCAGCTAGCCGCCGTCACCAAGGCCGTCACCACTACCCGCCACAGCCTCCGCCCGCGGTACATGCGTGGCACGAAGATGGGTTTTCAATCTTGCCGCGGCCGTTCCAGCTCACGGCGTACAGACAGCTGGCACCGCTCGGGCCGCTTGCAGATTATGTATGTGGGCCGTCAATTTGTTGATGCCGGACTCTGCCGGACCCCATTACCATGCCAAATCCTATTCGCAACTCATATCTCATTTCGGCGCCGCAGCCAGGCCCTGCCAGCCTGCCGGGCAGGGCAGGCCACGGGCAGAGCGGGGCTCCCTCCGCCGCTTTTATCAATGCAAGGGGAATCCGAAAGCGAGGCATCCGAAACAAGTGCTGCGGACAGGGCGCCATCGTTCACGGCGCGGGGCGGAGAGAGGCTTGGACCGTCCTGGGCTTTTTGCGACGCCCGCTCGACTCGATCCAAGCTGGCTCCAAGCTGGCGACCGCGGCGGGGCAGGCCGAGGGGCAGGCCGAGGGGCAGGCCGAGGGGCAGGCCGAGGGGCAGGCCGAGGGGCAGGCCGAGGGGCAGGCCGAGGGGCAGGCCGAGGGGCAGGCCGAGGGGCAGGCCAAGGGGCAGGCCGAGGGGCAGGCCGAGGGGCAGGCCGAGGGGCAGGCCGAGGGGCAGGCCGAGGGGCAGGCCGAGGGGCAGGCCGAGGGGCAGGCCGAGGGGCAGGCCGAGGGGCAGGCCGAGGGGCAGGCCGAGGGGCAGGCCGAGGGGCAGGCCGAGGCCAACGCGGTGCGCGGTGCGGTCGCCGCCCGGCCAGGCCTCCAAGGGCTGCCCCGGCTGCCCCAGCCTCAGCCTGCCTCCACCCAGAATCCGCGGAGCCGGCGGGGCCCATATTTCAAAGGCACTATCGAAAATGGACGCGTTACAATTTTCTCCCCTGCCGCACACCGGAGCCGCTTTACTCCGGAGCCGCCGTAGCCGGCGCCGTCCCCCAGTCCTCCATCGCGTGCTAGATGAAGCGCGTCCTCCCCCACCGGCAGGACCAAGGCAGGACGCCGCCCCACCGCGTCCTCATATTTCTAGGGCAGGTGCTTTGGTGCGCCGCGCGCTGCGGACAAGCCGGCCGGGTTTAATCCGCTCGGGCCGCCCCGAACGTTTTACGGAGAGTAGCTGCCCGCCGGGCCGCTCTACCGGTGTGCCGGTCTAATGGCGCGTCCCTTCCGGTCTTCGGCGCCGCGAAGCAGCCCCTCTTGTGGGAGGCGGGTCGGGGCGGGGCGGCAACGCAGGTATTATGTACCGCCTGGAACGGGCAGCGGGGCCCAAAGTGCTCCGCTCCGACACCGTCGCCGCGCCGCGTCGCCATGCCTCGCCGAAACAATGTCAAGCTTGTCATGTCTGGCACGTTCGCTTGATCGGCGCCCCTTTCCTGTGCCAGCCCACCTGCCTGCCCGGCCGCCCGCCTGGTGTCTAGCGTGCGGGCGGCACCTGATAATCATTTTTGGCGCGCTTTGCCCGGAGTTAGTTGGTTCCCCGGCAGCGACGCGCCGACGGACGGGGGCGGGCCGGGGAAGCTTGAGACTGCCAGGCCGCCGCCGCCAGCGCCCGGGGCGTGTGTGAACAGCGCCGGCCCCGCCTCTGGGGTCCACCTGACCAGGCAATCTTGGCGGGGAGGGGTGGGGATTTAAACAAAAACTGTCGGTGAGAGGGGGGGTGGTGCCTTGCCCCGTCTTGCCCCGGCCCGGCGGTCGCTCCCCTCTCGGACGCTCCCCAGCCTCAGCTCGGCAGGGCCACCACCCGTCTGTCTCTCTCGCACTTCGGACTTGGCGCACCGCGAGCGATGCGGCGCCCCTTCGCTGGGAGCGCTTCATCCGCCGCCGTCGCCACCAATGCCAACACAACGGAGCGTTCAAGTGCGCCGCGCGGGCGCGCATGTTTGTCCAGCCAGCGGGCACCAGCGGGCCTGTGAGATAAAAGCCCGGGGGTTGGCCGCACTGGCGGGGCTGCGCGGGGCTGCGCCGGGCCGCGCGAGCCTGCGCGCCATAATGGAAGTGCGAAGCGTGGCGAAGCGTCCCCCTTCATTCTTTCGTCCCTCGGTTCCGCCGGCTATTTTCTTGGCGCTGGGGGCTGGCCGGGCAAAACCCAGTAAAACCCGAAAAGGAAAACCCGCCTCCTCACTTAAGCAGGCTTTGGGGGTAAAACGAGGAAAACGCCGTCACGTAGTATTTAAATGGGCTTTCGGCAGATTCGCCGGCAGCCTGTCTCTGTCGCACTTCAGGGCCGTGGGGTGTTTTGTGGGAGTGGGAGAGGGACAGGCACACTGTGGGATCGCTCTGCAGAGCCCTGACAGAGTCCTCGAGCGGACCCGGCGGGCGGTGCGGTGGGTGTTGGTAGCGGCGGCGGTCCGGTGGTCCGATGGCCGGTGCCCGATACGGTGGGTCGCCGGCCTCCCCGTCAGGTTAGGTTAGGTTGGGTTAGGTTGGTTTCGGATTCCCTGCCAGTGCCGGAGACTCGTTGGCGGAATAGGCATCGGCAGTGGCGTGGCGGGGGCCGGGGGTCCGCGCTGCGTCCGTGCGTCCGCCACCGCCCGCCACGGCCCCGTGATAAGAGGAGGGAAGATGCCTGTTTACCTTGGGGCTTGTGGCGACATGGCGACCCGCTTCGAGGGCGGCCGCGGCCCCCGGCCCGGCGCCCGCCCGGGCCCCGGTGCGGCGCGGTGCCTGCCGGTGGGGCTTTGCAGGGGGAAAAATGGGAGTTTCGAGGAGGGCCCGCGGTCTCGGCCTCTGCGGCCCCTGAGAAGCGCGGGAAGAGTCGGCGCGGTCGAACGCGTTGCAGTGGTTGAAAAGGGAAAAATCGAGAGAAAGCGCAAATGTCTGCTTCGGCTCGGGAAAAAGACCGGCAAAGGTTCTGCAACAAACGGGGCAGTACCTTGGAAAATGCCCACAGTACTTTAAAATTTAAAACAGGTGGCCGCCAAAATGTTTCTCGGCTGGGAGACGATTTTCAGAATTTCCATCCAGGAAACCCGCATAAACTTCGGGGAAGAAAAGCTTATATTGAACAAATTTAATCAAT
The DNA here is from genome assembly GCF_012932325.1 of Thrips palmi. NCBI lineage: Eukaryota > Metazoa > Arthropoda > Insecta > Thysanoptera > Thripidae > Thrips > Thrips palmi. Next base: position 5,826,731 of record NW_023144626.1, on the reverse strand, counting down.
CAATCAATCAATATCGAACGCCAATAAAGTTTATCAGCTAAAAGGAAGCCGCAGTTTATATTGTTTATTTTTTGTGAAGCATACCCGGCACAAGCCCCGCTCCTCAGAGGAAAAAACAAGAACAAAAACTCACTCCCTCACACTCACCCACTCACTCACCCACAGACACATGCCGCAGGAGGTTCCTTTGAAGGCGAAATCGTCTTTCCCCGCGAATTCACGCTCGTAAACGCCACACCCTTTCATACACCATCCTGCCAGTTGCTTTCCCTTTGAGTCGTGCATTTTTCGAGAATTGCATTCAATGTGTGTGCGTGTGTGTGTGTTGCTCTGATGTCCCCGCGGGCCGCGGAAGGCAGTCGCAAAAAGCCACTGATGGAAAGCGACTTCAGCCAGTAGACAGGGGGGGGGGGGCAACGCAGAGTGTATGACACCGCCGCCTTAGGTATGGAGACAAGGTCGAAGAGCCCGCGACGGAAAGTTGGCGTCGCTTTGATGTGATTGTGTGAGTGCGTGTGCGCGTGTAGTTGTGTGTGTGTGAGAAGGGACAGGAGAGGGGGAGGGGGTTCGGTGTTGGCCGCGGACCACAGCCACGTTTGCTCTGCTTGTCAAACTCACGGAACACGCTTGTCCACGCTTGTCCAACGCAGGACCACTAACACCGCGACGCGACGCGACCGGGCCCCACTATTCATTCGAATCACGCGGCCCGAATTTGAGTGACGGATGGAAAAGAAGAAAAAAAGCTGTCGGGGACTAGAAAAAAAAGCACAGACCTCTCTGGTTGTCTCCTCTCCACCGCGCGGTCAGCGCGGGGCACAGCGGGGGGCACAGCGACACCACGGTGACACCGACGCCGCGGCAAAAAGTTGTATTGTTTAGGCTAACTTTGATCGTTACGGCGCGAGCCAAGCTCAATGCCTTTTGGCTACATGCCGGTGTCAGCTCGGGCCCCGGCGGCTCGGGCGGTGGAAGACATTCTTGGATGGCAGACACACGGACGGACGGACAGACAGACAACAGACAGACAGCCAGACAGGCAAAAGAGGAAGCAATGCTACCAACCAACAGAACTCGGCTGTGATTGTCACCACCATTTTGTCCTAAAGTGCGCGTTGTTCTGGCCTTTTTGGTGATCGGAGGCCCCAGCCCCTCCCCTCCCCCTTTCAGACCACTGCTAGCGATGATTATAATGCCTCCTAATTTTAAGCTCCCTCGGGGCTTTCCCGCCGAACGGCGTGGCTTACTTTCAGGATGTGGTCGAGGGTGGTCCCTCTCGGGATCGTCCTTATAAATTACGTAACGCTATTCCATCGCTGTCCTTGTCGCTCCGCCTGGACAGCCAATGAGTGCGAGAGAGACAGAAGGCGTTACGTGAAATACGGACGACCCATGTCGGACACAGCTTGGCATGACGGCGGGCGCCCCGGCGCCCCAGTCTGGCCCCAGTCGAGTCTCTAGTGCCCACTAGTGCCTCTCTAAAGCCGAGGCCGTGCCGCGGCCCCGCCAGGCCCCGCGCCCCGCCCTCGCTCAACCTCAAAGAGGCCGGCCGCCGCTCTAATGGCTCTCTAATGAAGGCACGTGCTGCGGGCTGTCTCTCTCGCACCGCGACGCCGCGCCACGTGAGTGCGAGAGAGACGGAGCGACCCTGTTCGGCAGCGGGCCGCAGAGTCTTCGATGAGTCGCGCCGCGCGGATCGGACGAGGCGAAGTCGCCCGGCTTTCTCGCGCGGCTCTCGCCGTGCGTAGCGCCGCCCAGACCCAGCAGGCTTTCGTCGCTCTGTCTCTCTCGCACTCACGGGGCGCCCCGTTAAGGTGGGAGAGAGACAGAGCGACAGAGCCACTCGGTCTGCGGCAGCCGGCCGTGACGCAATTAGACGCTAGCCTCGGCCAGCCCAGCCCAGCCCATAGCCCAGCCGCCCCCGCGCAAATAATCAGCAGACTTGCCAGACACGTCGAGGTGCGTGGAGGTGCGTCGAAGAGGCGAGACGAACGAGGAGCGCAGCCAGCGCTGCCAGCGGAGCGCCAATTTGGGATTCGCCACCCGAGTATTGATGAGCGAAGCCAAATGCGGTTTGGATGATGAGTCCCGTGCCCCGCCGTGCCCCCTCGTGGCGGTCAGGGCGCCACTGTGTGCGTGTTCCCGTGTGGGGAGAGAGAGAGAGAGAGAGAGAGAGAGAGAGAGAGAGAGAGAGAGAGAGAGAGAGAGAGTGAGAAAGGGAGAGCACTCTGGAACTCTCATTTGAGGTCAGGCTTCACGCGACGGGAGGGCCCGTTTTGATGAACAGCCGATGGTCCATAGGCCGGCGCGGATGCACTGTTATCAATCCCACCCCCTCCCATCCCCTTCCCCCTGCCACTGCACGGTGGGGGCTCGCTGCGTGCGGTAGAAAGAGATGTAGGGCAGGTGGGAGGTCACGCACCACTCGCCCCGTGATTCCAGCCGTTCAAACAGACCGGGATGAGCTGCTGTGTGCACGGCGCACCAGCAGCCGCCCCTCGCGCCGTCTCTCTCGCACTCGCGGGGCGCTCCGTGAGGGGCGCGACAGAGAGAGAGCGACGGGGCATTGTCGGGACGCAGCCTGCCGCTGGCCGTGGCCTCCGTGACACGCCGCCGCGCCGTCGAGCTCATTGTCAAGCTCCGTGTCATCAGCTACGGGGCGAGCGCGCGGGGCAGGCGGGGCAGGCAGGCAGTCTGGCGGGGCTGGCGGGGCAGGCAGGCAGGCAGTCTGGCGGGGCAGGCGGGGCTGGCGGGGCAGGCAGGCAGGCAGTCTGGCGGGGCTGGCGGGGCTGGCGGGGCAGGCAGGCAGGCAGGCAGGCTGGCGGGGCTGGCGGGGCTGGCGGGGCAGGCAGGCAGGCAGGCAGTCTGGCGGGGCTGGCGGGGCTGGCGGGGCAGGCAGGGAGCGCGCGCGATATTGCCAGGCTGCTGACAAATATCCGCGGGCGCGTTGTCAACGACGGCGGCGTCCTGGCGGCGCCCTGGCGGCGATGACGGCGGGGATGATGCGGAGGCAGAGGGAACAGGTTCCCAACTAATAAGTCAGCGAGCGACGAGTGCGGCGGGGCGGCAGCGCGACGCGGAGATATGGGACTTCCCTGGAGCGGAATCACCGCGCGGAGGACTTTTTAACCGCGGCGCGCGGTGCGCTGGCGGCCTGGAGGGGGAGGTAATCGTTTTCGATCACGGCTGCGTGCTGCCACACCGCCAGACTGGAAATGATGAGCCGGCCTGCAGGCAGGCCAGGCAGGCCGGCTCTGTTGGGGTGGATGCGGCTCGGCCAGCAAGCATCGTCCCGACCGGCCCGGCCGCCCGGCCACACGCAGCCTTGTTTGGCGCCTCGTCTCGGTCTGTCTCCCCCACTGTGTCCGCACTGTGTTCGCACGGCGGCTCATGGGGCTCCGGCGTGATTGGAACCACGGAGATCTCTGTCGAGACGCGCGTCCCCCTTCCCCCGGCAGGACCTTTTGTGGAGGGGGTGCGCCGAGCGCTGTCTTCCGGGCCGAATCCTTGGGAACTGTCAATGTCTCTAGAACTTTGCCTCCAAGTCATACGCTGTGCACGGCGTGCGGGGTGGGGACCTGTGGTGGGCGGCGGGGGGCGGCGGGGGGCGGCGGCAGGCCGGGCCGTCGCAAAACTACTTTGGAATCTCGTGGTATTGGTTCGTCTCACGTGCCCGCCCGCCCCGCCCATGCCGAGCTCGCCCCCCTGCCTGGCCGCCACCGGGCCCCCCACCCCCTCCCCCGCGCTCTTTCCAAGTTTGCTGCCGGGAAGCGTTAACCGTGCAGTGACATCTCCATTAAGGTGACGAACATTCTGTACCGGCGCCCCGAAGTTGCGCAGTTATTACGTCATAACGGTGTCGGACTTCGGCGACTCCAAGTCCCCGTGATCTCGGCCGATCTCTAGAGCGTCAAGGTGAAGCGGCGGGCCGACTTTGGCGGCACGCTCTGCCTCCCTCTTGCCTATACGGGACGCCCCATGAGTGCGAGAGAGACATGGAGCAAACGGAAACGACTCTGGGAATCAGTCTGCAGGTTGATGGCGGCGGAGCAATCCGAAAACGACAAGCCAGATAGAGGCCGCTCCAAGGCAGTGGTTTGCCGTGGTTTGCAGTGCCCCTCCAGACGGATTAGCGGCCCGTTACCCCAGACGGGGCCCTGGCCGCCCCAGCCGCCCTAGCGCAGTGCGGAGTCGCGCAGCGGAATACAGTGCGGGGACAGGTAGGCCCAGAGGGGGCGCGCATCCGGCGGAAAAAGAAAAGAAACAAAAAAGCCCGTTTTTCCTCGATATGCTCTGTCACAGTTGGTTGGTTGGGTAGTGCGCTCGGGCATGCTGTGCCGTGCCGTGCCGTGCCGTGCCGTGCCGTGCCGTGCCGTGCCGTGCCGTCCGTCGGGATATTGGGGCGGTCCGATCTACATACAGAGCTTACGTTAGCCCGTCGCCACAGTGTGGTACAGCGCGGTACAGTGCGCCGCAGTGTGCTGGAGAGCACAACTTGGCCGTGCGATTGCGGGCCGCTGCAGTACGTACCTTCGATTGTGCTCATCGGCCGCACTGTTCCAGCAGCTGGGAGGGCTGGAGGGCTGGGAGGGCTGGAGGGGCTGGAGGGGCTGGAGGGGCTGGAGGGGCTGGAGGGGCTGGAGGGGCTGGAGGGGCTGGAGGGGCTGGAGGGGCTGGAGGGGCTGGAGGGGCTGGAGGGGCTGGAGGGGCTGGAAGGGCGGGCAGGGCTGGAAGTGGGTCGGAGCGGCGAGATGAGCCCGCAACAACGCATTGCGAGCTTTTTGCCCGAGTCGGCTGGGCCGGGCTGGGCGGCGCGCGGTGCTGGCGAGGCGCAAAACAGGAGATGTGCGACACGGACGACACCCACATGCTGCCCACAACAAAAGACTGCGGCCGAGTTCCCCTCGCCCCCGCTGCCCCGGCGCGCACTCTCGGTTTTTGCCAACATAGTGGTGTGGTGTTCGCTTCGCCCAAGTCCCCACCCCCTAGAGCCAAAAGTACAGGAAACATTTGAAAGAAGAGAAAACATCAGCAATTTCTATTAATAATCACGAGAAAAGTTAGATGTTTTTGTTAGCTTGTCAAGACACAAAATGGTGACGCAGCTTTTTGGAAACACTGTATTGACAGTGTTGTGGCAGCGGGGCCGAGCGGGGCGGGCGTCTGAGCCAGTCATCACCTCGTTTGAACGCGTGCCTGTGGCGCCCTGCCCTGCCCTTGCCGCCCCACCGCTTTGAGGGCGAAGCGGGGCGAAGGCACCCAGCAGCCCGATTCGCCTTCGTCGCCCCGTCTCTCTCGCACTCGTGCGGCGTGGCGTGGCGTGGCGTGGGGGTGCGAGAGAGACGGGCGAGCCTGGTGCGCTACGTTGGCGCCCGATGAATCGCGGCCAATTTTAATCTTGAGGTGAATGGCGGCGGTCTTGTTGTTTGCCATCGGCTGCTTGCCGGCTAAATCATGGCGATCGGCATGGTGGCGGCCCGACGCCGCGACAGCACGGCACCACGGCGCGTTTGAGTGTCTCTTTGTCTGCGGGGGACGTCTGTCCGATATCCGATTCGGTTCGTCCTCAATGGCCCCAGCCCGGTCCGGGCCGGCCCAGCCCGGCCCAGCCACGCCGAGTCCACAGGGACCGCAACGGGACCGATCGGGACTCCGGCTACGGGACGCCGGCAGGCCGGGCGCGGCACTAACCCCAGCGCGATAAACACTGCACTGTACAAAACGGCAAAACGCACGGCAGAGGCGCAGCGGTGCGGCCCGGCCATTTTGAACGATTCGCCGAACCGGAGCGTAAAGTAAACTCATGAGTCGTGAAACTGGAAAAAAGGGAAGAAAAGGAAAAGGTTGTTGGTTGAGGCGGATGGCTGTAATTTGGTGGGAGTGATTAACTTTATACGCCCTTAGCCTTAGCGGCCTTAGCGGGCAAGACCGCCAACGCCAACCAGTTAGCAAAGCACCATCAAGCTCCGGGCGGGGCGGGGCGGGGCGGGCGCCCTCTTTAATTGCTGGGAGAATGCTTCGGGTTGTTTCCCCGCTGCCCCCGAGCTTGCTAGCTGCCCCCGACGAGCAGGAAAGCGCTCTCGGCTTTCGAGCGCTTTCGGGTCGTTCGGACTGCACTGCACACAGTCAGCGCCGCCTCAGGCTGCTCCCTGAGCGCCGGCCACCGCGTGCCCCACCAGCCATCAGTGCGGCCCTCGTCTCGCTCACCCTCACGCGCACAGTGGGCCAGAAGACCGGTGGAGGCGGCCAAAACTCTAGACGCGTTTTGAGCTCCAGAGTCGCTAAACAGGTCTCGAACCGAGTGTGTGACCCCGCCAATGGATTCCTCGTTCCGAGAGCAATCCATTGGTGGGGTCACAAGTTCGGTTCGAGTCTCATTTAGCGACTCTGGAGCACTCTGGAGCTCAAAACGCGTCTGGAGTTTTGGCCGCCTCCACCGGTCTTCTGGCCCACTGTGCCCCGTCTCGCTCACCCTCACGCGGCCGGCGCGTCCCGCAGGGCGTGCGAGAGAGACGCGGCGAGTGGGACGGAGAGTGCCGTGAGTGCGAGCGGGGCTCGGAGCGTGGCGTGCAGTGCCCCGTACGTGCGTTGACGCGATGCCGCGAGGCGAGGGCCACTACACTCGCCACGTGGACGGGCACGCGGAGGCAGTGTTTAGAGTTACGGCCGAGTGGAGGGCCGGCCGAGGGGAGAGAGAGAGAGAGAGAGAGAGAGAGAGAGAGAGAGAGAGAGAGAGAGAGAGAGAGAGAGAGAGAGAGAGAGAGAGAGAGAGAGAGAAAGAGAAAGAGAGAGAGAGAGAGAGAGAGAGATGGCAGCGGGGTTGCAGGCTGCCAAGGGCGGCTGCTCCTCAGGCTGCTCCGTCTCTCTCGCACCGCCACGCGACGCCCCAGGAGTGCGAGAGAGACGAGACGACCCTGCGGAGCGAGGCCGGGCGCGGCCGAGGCCTGGGCCTGGGCCTGCTGACCTTACACAACTCTTGGCGACTCGCCAGTTTCCAGTTTAAAAAGGGAAACACAAGACTCCAGCCTGCGAGCCGTGGCCAGGCCGTGGCCGTGGATTTGGTGACCTTTGGGGGAAAAAAGGCCTCGCCGAGTCGGACAGAGGAAGAGAGAGAGAGAGAGAGAGAGAGAGAGAGAGAGAGAGAGAGAGAGAGAGAGAGAGAGAGAGTGGGAAAGAGAGTGGGAGGGACAGAGACGAAAGCTGAAACTCGAACGCGTGTCGGATGCGGAGCACTGCAGAGCACACGCCGCCTTTTTTTGCCGCTGTGGTGGCGGCGGTGGTAGGGGCTCTGGGTCTGGGTCGGACCATTTACTTCAATCTCTCTCGATCCGCCCTCTGCTGCGCCGGGACCTTTTTCCACTCTCATCTCCATGTCTGCTTATCAACTCCGCCATTGCCCAGCGCGGGAGCTGCAGATAAATTATGCCCCCCCCCCACACACACACGGACACACGTATCGCAGTATACTTCCCGGTCTTTCCAGGAACAACGACTGGCCCACTGCTGCCAAGTCACTGCAAGTAAGTCAAACTTTGAACGACCTTAGCCCCGCTGTGCCCCCGCCGCACCAACACCTGAGTCGGGCAGGAGGCGCGTGTGTGTGTGTGAGTGTGTGTCCGTGTTTGTGTGAGGGGCTGAGGATAAGGTGGGGGAAATAGGGGGAGTAGTCATGGGCGTGGGCTTGCAGCAAGACGCACCTCTCGCAGCTCGCAGTCACTCTCACACACAAACACAAACACACACACAAACACACTTGTTTTCGCCCAAGCGTTATTGCCAGCGGGAAGCAGGAAACACAACACCCGAGGTGGGAGTTGGACTGAGCCAAGTCGCCCTGAATGAAAGTGGACGCTCTCGGCTCACGCCCTGGCCGGCGGTGCCCGCTGTCCGCGGCAACGCGCCGCAACGCGCTGCCCGAGAGAAACAACGCTTAGTTTTGGAGCGGCTCTCCGCGACTCCAGTGGTGGTGGTGGTCCCTTTGGCCTCACGACTGTGCGCTACCACCACTACCGCCACCACCACCACCGGCCGGGCAGCGCGCTCTGGCTCTGGACTCCTCAAACTTGGTCCCCGCTGCAGCCTGCCTGGGCCTGCCTGGGCCCGGCCGAGCTTTGCCGCTTTCCCGGCCTGTTTTCAACATTTCTGCGGGGCAACAGGGCTGCCAACTTCACTTCCTTTCCGTGACAGCGCGGCAGCAGCGCGGCGGCCCTCGAACTACAGTGTGCAGCGCGACAGTCAGTCCGCCAGGGACGGGGCCTTGTCGGTTTTGCTCTTTACTCAGGCGGATTACTCCGTGCCGAGCAATATTCTAATGCACGCCCTTCGTAAGGAGCCCCCTCTTTGTCCTCGTGACCAAGCTAATGTCCATTACGAGAGACACCCAGAGGGGACTGGCGCGAACCGTTGCCGATCGGCTTCGTTCCTAGCGGAGATGATTAACCTCCGAAGATCGGATAGTTCGCGACCTTTCCCTGCCCGTTTCAATGCCAGGGATCGGCCCCTTTTGTGGCGGAGCGCAAAGTGTGCTCTTCGCTGCAGTTAAATGGTGTTTGTTGCGGCGCCACTCGAGTCAACCGCCGCAATCGGCGCGCTAAGACGCTTTGCGAGGGGAGACGATCGAACGCAACGAGGGAAAGGGGCTTTCCAGGGACGCACAGTGGGCCAGAAGACCGGTGGAGCCGGTCGAAACCCCGGACGGGTTTGGAGCCCCAGATTCGCTAAATGAAACTCTAAGACCCCACCTATGGATTGCTCTCCGAACGCGGAATCCATTGGTGGGGTCACACGTTCGGTTCGAGTCCTGTTTAGGGACTCTGGAGCTCAAAACGCGTCTCGAGTTTTGTAGCCGCCTGCGCCGGCCTTCTGACCCACTGTGGGACGCTGCCTGAACCAGTAAAAAAAGAAACGGGGCTGCTTGTCTCTGGCATCCGTTGCGAGATCCGAGCGTAATTCCGTCTCATTGCGGGGCAATGCGGAGCGCTCCTAGGCCGTAATGTCGGCTACAGTTACAGTGCCGCGACGCCGCGACGCGCGGAACCTCGGTTTGTACGGCCGGACTTTGGCGAGTCTTGCGCGCCAGATTGCCACCGCGGGACGAGGGGCGAGGCCGAGACGCCGGGGGTCGCACTCTGTCGCACTGCCTGATAACGTGTAGGACGGCCTTCCCCAGGGACGGCGGCGTGGGCTGGAGGAGTCTCTCTCTCTCTCTCTCTCTCTCTCTCTCTCTCTCTCTCTCTCTCTCTCTCTCTCTCTCTCTCTCTCTCTCTCTCTCTCTCTCTCTCATGTGGGACAACCACCCCGTCCGTCGCCAGCCCACAAACCGCAATCCGTGCGCATTTTCCCCTCTTTAACCTCCTCCCTCACCGATTCTCTCTCCCTTTTCAGCTTCCAGGTTTCCCTCCTTGACACGACCGTCCACAGCCAGAGCGTGCGGGCCTTCCGAAAGTCAGTCAGATCCACAGACTACCGCACACGGGAAGCGAAAGCCCACCACCCGTCCGGAGCCCCTTACGAAGGACGGGTAGGCAGTCCCGTCGGACAGGGCTGCATCCGGGACTGCCTACCGGCCAGGCGCTTTGGAGGAACGGAGACATTTTCGGCAGTGTGTAGGCTACACGCAGAGTGGCGGTCATGAATGGACCAGGAACACATGCCGCGAAGCGCATTGAGCTGGGCGCGTCCAGCATGGGCCGTCCGTCCGTAGAAGCTGGTCAAGGCTTAGGCGAGCCGATATTCCATTCCCTTTCCGGGCGAGTCCCCGCCGTCCCGACGCCCCCACCACCACAACGGTGCATGCCTTTGCGTGCTGGGCGTGCCGGGCATGCTGGCGTGTGTGAGGGGGGCGCAGGGTTTTGCTGTATTGTGTATACATCACCAAGTGCCCGGCCGGCACCAGGACACAGGCACACTCCCCCCAGGCCGGTCCGTCTGAATCTCAATTCATAAATCAGACCACCTGCTGGAGGATTCCGAGCGGCGCTTCTGTCTCTCTCGCACGCCCCACCGGACGCCCCGGGAGTGCGAGAGAGACAGAGCGGCGACGGTCGCCGAAGGGCGGCAGAGTGCCATCCCGCACAGGTTGCCGGCAGGGCGTCGCCGGCGCGGAGGCCTCGGCTTTGTCAGCAGCACGACTTACGGTGTATCTCACCCGCGCCACGCGCGCGGCCACGCGGCTCCATTCAAAAACGGCGCTGTTTCACCAGGTTCACCACCGCGGACGCCGTTACCGCCTTTTGTTTACTTTAACCGCGCTTTAGACCATCTGCGGGCGGGACGACCCCCGCGGGGCTGCCGGGGCTGCCGCGAGAGTCCTTCTTACTCTCCTGCAGGCCAGGGGTGGCAACCCTGCTCGCCCTCCCCCCCTCTCTCACTCTCACGCCTCGTCGGACAGGACCGTCGGGGCCATGCGGCTGAAAGAAATGCCGCCGTTCGGTTTGCGTAAATGCTTCGCACCGTGCGCGGGCCTATACGTGAGTGTGTGTGTGGGGGGGGGGAGGCACGTGTGTGCGGGGAGGCGCGTGTGTGAGCGTGTTTGTTTGGTAGGCTTTGTTCGGTGAGGAACAAATTTCTTCGGGGGCCTCATGGCCTCATCCACATCGCGGCACCCAAGGCACGCGCGGCAAACTTGGAGGGTGGTGGCGCACATGACACATTATTTTTTGTATTCCCCCCGCAGCCTTTCTCCTCCACCCAGCCACCTGCAAAATCAGCAAAGCCCCCAGTGCTCCCCCCCCCCTCTTCCCCCTCCCTCCCTTCCCCAATGCGGCGCCTGTTGGCCAAGGAGGCCATGCCGCCCTTCCACGAGCGCTAATTCGTTAACGCGGAAAACGGCAGCCCCCAATTTCCTGTTGGCCCGCCCGCCACCTGCACAAAGAGGGCCGCTCCAAGAACGCGACTTCGGCCCGAGCATTTCACTGCGCGACACCGGACTGTACGCGCCACTGCTACAGCAGGTTCGAACGAGTAAAGCGCAGGCCGGGCGGGTCTTATAACGGTGGCGTGCCCCTCGGTGGCTGCGCTGCCTGGGCTGCCCGGACGGATTCTGGGAAGCTGCAAGGGAAGAGGGGGCTGCCCGTAGAGGACCTCTAGGGCCTGTGTGTGGTAAACAAGCGGGCCCCGCCCTGCGCGCCCTCATGGTGCACGCCCTGCACGCCCTGCACGCCGCGTGGCGAGGCGAACCACCTGGTGGTCGGCCCGCCCCGCCCGGCCTACTTCCAGCCTTCCAGTGTGCCACGCTGCGCCACGCGGTGCCTTCGCCTTCCCACAACGCCAGCTTGGCTCCGTCGCTCCGTTCTCCGCGTCTTCGTCTTCTCAGTGGAGCGCTCCAGAAGACTGGCTCGTCGCTCTGTCTCTCTCGCACCCTTACCGAGAGCCCCTTGAGTGCGACAGAGAGCGACGAGTCTTCGGCGGGGCAAAATAAGGGCGCCGGATCTCTCTCGCCCCCGCAGCAAGACGGACTGGAGCCGACGTGCGCGGCGCGGCCGGGCGCGGCTGGGCGCGGCGCGCACCGCCGGGGTGGAAGTAACCCAGGCGGACAGTAGCCTGATTCCGAGAGTCGGTCTCGTCGCTCTGTCTCTCTCGCTCTCACGGGGCGTGCCGTATGTGTGCGAGAGAGACGGAGATCGACTCTCGGAATCAGTGAGCAGACGGATGAAGCGAGTCGCGAGTGGCCGCTGCCGGCCGCCAGCGCTACTCCATTCATACGTTCCACTCCACTCCGTGTTGGTGCCTCTTCGGGAATCAGTGTGCACAGGGCACAGCGAAGCGAGGCGGGGCGGGGCGGGGCAGGGCCGAACCCTGAATCCCTGAAAGCGTGTCCGCGGACTCCCGTTTGCGCTGCTCTCGTACTATCGGACACGTCAGCGACGCCCCCCCCCCCAGCCACAAAGGGCCAGCCCTTGACTCAGATGAGCACCCCGCGAGCGGGCGGCCGCACGGGTGGCGCAGGGCGGGGCGCAGCGGAGGGCCGGGACACAGAGACGCACTCGAGACACGTTTTCAGTCCCAAAGCCCTGAAATGGGACTCGAATGAAACCCGGCGGCGGCGGGCTGTCATTCAGACGAGGAATCGATTGGCGTCATCCTGCGTTTGATGATTTCGAGTCCCACTGGAGACTGCCGGGGCCCGGCTCCAGCGTGCTCCAGCGTGCTCCAGCAGCGCGAAGCAGGCTGGGGACGTTGCACCGGCTGTCGCTCGCCGCCTTTGAGACAAATGCCATGCACAGCAAGAGATCGGGGAACCAATACCTGCACAAAAAAAAACGCAAATACTGACTGAGACTTTTAGTGACTTAGGGAAGCATGAGGTACCATTTTAGGAAAAACGATGTTGCCAAGAAAACTAACTGAAGTTCAATTGGTTTGAATCTAGAATCCTAGGGTTCTCATAGGGTTCTCATACAAGTCATAGGGTTCTCTCGCAGTCGAAACAATGTTGATCAGAAAATCAACCGAATTCTCGTCGATTTGACTTCACTCTAGTCGCATAATTTTTTTTCAGTGCAGTTCCCAGTTTCCTCTTGGCCTCCCCCCTCGGTGCTTCTTCGACTCGTTCCAATCAACAGAGTGCTGCGTCTGCAGCATGCACCCGATGCATGTGAGGCAGTCATTAATGCAACTGCATCGGCATAAAGAGCCTCTTCGGGCCCGGCTCGGCTGGCCGGGCCGGCTCGGCCCGGTCGAGCGAGCGAAATTCGTTACCGTATGCTGATCTCACGGCCACGACAACCGTATGCCGGCCTCGGCGATGAGACCCGTATGCTGATCGGGCTGCATGCCGACCCAGACCTCGGCCATGGCCCCGGGATGCTGATTTTGGCCACGACACCCGTTTAACGCCTTGCTTGTGTTCCAGGGACGCGATGGCGACCTCGTCCTCCGGCCCTCCGGCCGCCCTGGCGGCCCTGGCGGTCCTTCGGCACCGGAGCAGTCCCGGGCCGGCGGTGTGCGGCCGTGCTGCGCCCGGCTGTCGGCGCCCCGCCGCGCGCCCTGCCACTGCCGCTAGCACCACAAGCAGGCCGATAGTGTGATGTGAGGCCCTCACGATGGACGCTACCGCCGCGACGCCGACGTCCAGCGAGGCGGCGGTCAGCTGGCAAGAGCTGGCCCGCTACGTGTGCCACGTGATGGTGCCCGACGCGGCGGACAGCGCGGCGGACAGCGCGGCCGGCCCGCAGCTGTTCTGCGGCAACAACCTGGGGCCGACGGCCGCCTTCCAGTGCAGCCCGGGGGACACGGGGGACGCGTGGGAGTGCCTGGCCGTGGCCGTGCGGGACGTCGTCGCCAACCTGACGTGCCCCACGACGGCCTCCTCCACCGTCGCGTCGATGGTGTCCTGGGCGGCGTCCACGGTGACCTCCACCGCCGAGTCCGTGGTCCGCGGCCTGGACCTGGGCAGCGCGCGGATGTCCGTGCGCGGCGTGGACCTCGGCCTCACGGACTCGGTGACGGCGCGACTGCCGGCGGCCGAGCTGTGCCAGTACCTGGACTTCCAGCTGAGGTGCGGCGACCTGCTGCCCTCCCTGCAGGGCCTGCCGCTCGACAACCTGACCGCGTCTCCGGAGTACGGCCTCGACGGCCTGTGGTGCTCGCTGGACGGGCTGGCCGACGGGTCGGCGACGATGCCGCCCCGGCTGGCGGGGACGCGCAAGTTCGACTGGAGCTTCCTCTTCGTGCTGGCCTTCATCGTGGCGGGCGGCGTCGGCAACATCCTGGTGTGCCTAGCCATCATCCTGGACCGGCGGCTGCAGAACGTGACCAACTACTTCCTGCTGTCGCTGGCCGTGGCCGACCTCCTCGTCAGCCTGTTCGTCATGCCGCTAGGGGCCATCCCCGGCTTCCTCGGTGAGTCCTTTCTTCCGCTTGCCGAAGCTTTCAAACTGGCGCACCTCGCGCACCGCGCTACATTTCACCAGGCGTCCCTTTAAGATGATGAAAATCCCCCCCCCCTTTACCCTAGGAGACCACCTGTCATGTACACCAACTTGCCAATAAGGGCCCTTCACGTAGGCACTGTGCCTGTGTCCTGGAACACCACACGGCGTGGTCGACGTGGTCCTCGCGGCCCAGGCTTTCCTGCCGCCTCGCCAAGTTGTTGTCTAGTTGTTGTCGCCTTGCTAATTTCGAATTTCATCACGCCGAAAGTCTCCGTTGTGTTCGAACCAAACTTCCACCCGCCATGGCGCGCCAGCCCGGCCCTAGGGCGGCCCTAGGGCGGCGAACAAAGTTTAATTCTTTCCGTCCCGTCTCGCTTTCGAATCTCGATTGTCGTGCCGGCGTGCGAGGGCGCGCGAGGCGAGGCTCATTGCACGGCAAAACCAACGTCCGGGTTTCCCAGGCGCACCCTGGAAAAATGCCCTGTTTTTCCAGGGTGCGCCTGGGAAACCCGGACGTTGGTTTTGCCGTGTGGCTGGAGCGCGGCCGATTTGGGGATGCAGGTCGCAGGCCGCGATTCAACCCGTTAGCGAAGCGTCGCTTTCGGAGAGTGCACTGCTAGGCCCTGGGGTGCGCTCCGGCTCCACCACAGTGAGCCAGAAGACCGGCGCAGGCGGCCAAAACTCTAGACGCGTTTTGAGCTCCAGAGTCGCTAAACAGGGCTTGAACCGAGCGTGTGACCTCACCAATGGATTCCTCGTTTGGAGAGCAATCCATTGGTGGAGTCATACGATGGGTTCGAGTCCCATTGAGCGACTCTGGAGCTCCAAACACGTCAAGACTTTTGGCCGCCTGCGCCGGTATTCTGGCCCCCTGTACGGCGTCCCGGTCGTGCATCCCTTGCAGTACAGCCCCCCACGCGGCGGCGCTCCAATTTGTTCGCGCAGCGCAGCCCGGCGCAGCCCTCGCCGTGTTCCCCGACAACAGGGTTACGGATTACGCGGGCAGCATTAGGACGCTCCGCGACGGAGTTCACGGGACTTTGCAAGGCGGGGCTGCGAGGCTGCGAGGCAGGCACAAACACAGTCTACTCATAATCCCGCAATCCACTTTTTGCCCCGCATTGTTTTGCAGTGGCGCGGCAGGTCGCGCCACGACGCTTCTTGCCGAGTCCGCGTTCGCAATTAAGAAAACTATCCGAATCCGGGCGGGCGGGGCGAGGGGGGGGGGAGGAGTGCGAGAGAGACAGAGCGACGCCGTTCGGGATCAGCATGCTGGCGCGTGGCGCGCGACGCTTTTTTTCCCTCTCCCGGTGATCTGGCGATGACAGAAGCTCTCCGCGGCGGCGAGAGGCTGTGCGTTAGCCGAACTGTGCGGCCTGTGGCGGCGGAGTGGCACGGAGTGGCTCCGAGTCAGTCCA
Source organism: Thrips palmi (assembly GCF_012932325.1). NCBI lineage: Eukaryota > Metazoa > Arthropoda > Insecta > Thysanoptera > Thripidae > Thrips > Thrips palmi. The sequence continues at coordinate 5,811,439 of NW_023144626.1, read as the reverse complement.
CGGATACGGCCCTGAATATGGCAAGTTTAGCACCCAACTTCCCTCCCTAGTTGCGCCACTATGTACTACACCTACACTCACACGGCCTCACGGGGACTCCCCCCCCCCCCACACACACACACACACCTACGCAGGCACGCCGCCGTTTGAATGCCGTCGCGTGATGCGTAAAGGGCTCGGTGCTGACGTGAGGTCGCAACGCGACGCAACGCGACGCAACGCGACGCAACGCGGCGGGGCCTGTAGGGGCCCTACAGTGGGGCTGCCCCGCCCGGCCCGGCCCTGCCTCTTTGCTGTCCTTTTGCTACCTTGCACTTTCACCTCCCCCCTCACCGGCACGGCGCCCACGTCACGCGAGAAGTGCGGACGGAACCGTTTCAGAGTCTATATTCGTCGACAACGCGATTAAAGCGCTCACGGCGAGGAAAATCGCCACAAAACCACAGCGGCGACATGTGCAGCCGTCTCGTTATGACGTCAAGCACGTCATCTCAATCGTCGTTAGCAACAAATTCCAGTCGGACAAAAGAAAATTTGAGTGGCTGCGAACCGTCGCGCGATGAATCGCGCCGTTTTCGGCTTTTTTCGGCAGTGTGGGGCGCGACGTTTTGTGCCCCCAAAGGCAGAACGCGCGCGTGAGCCGACTTTGGGGGAAAATGAAAAAGACTGCCGCAATCCGTCTGGCCGTGAATGCAGCCCGGCACGGCACGGCGCGGCATGGCGGCACGGCATGGCGGCACGGCAGTTGGAGCCGCTTTGGCTGCTTTGGCGCTTCGCAGCTTCGCCTCGGCATCCACGCCGTCGCGGACGTCCCGTTACGACTTTGAGGGCTCTCGGTACTATTGTTTTCCGCTTCCGACACTGCTAGGCTGCTCCCCCCATTTTTTTAAAAAAATACTGTCATGCACGTTGCGAGCGAGTTTGGAGCCCCCCAGCCCCGCATTACGCCGAGACGTGCCCCTATTTCGACGCGCGAATCAATTAGGGAGATAACGAAGGGCGAAGGGGCCAAAGGGGGGCTCCGTGAGACCACCTGGCCGACGGCACGCCGACGGCACGGCGCTGTCAGAAACGCTGAGCCAAATCCACGAAGCGGGATTCACTCTCGGCCTCGGCAAATCCAAGTTAGAAAACAAATTTGTTTTCTTTGTTTTCATTTAGAACACATTTTAGCGGAATTTTTGCTGTGTGCTTCTTTGGTCAAAAGAATTTAAGGTTTTCTGAGACCATTTTCTTTTCAGTGTTTCTGTTTAAAATCAAGAGACCCCAAAGTTGAAACGGGAATAGTTTTTGTCGCTGAGTTTATTTCCTTGGTAGAAGTGTAGTTTCTACGCGTCCCGGAGGACAGACAGTGCAGGCAACCCCGCTCCGGGTCCTCCGGGTCTGGGTCATGCACTTCGTGGTCGGTCCCATGCGACTCGGGTGCTACAGGGTTTCACGACTGCCGGGTCTCGGGGAAGGCTTCGCGCCCGGATCCGCGACGCCCCAGGTACGCCTCGATCCACCCCGCCCCGCCCCAGCACGCGCCCCGGGCTCGTAAAGAAAGGGATTTGTAAGTCGGCCAATGAAGTAACTCCGCAGCACTAGATCCTGTTCTGTACCGAAGGACGAAGGACGGACAATGCAGGGCTGCCGAGGGCTGGCTAGGGCTGCCGAGGCCTGCGACCCTTTCCGCGTGCCTTTGCCGCGCCCTGCGCCCTTCCCGAGCCCTTCCCGCCCCCCTAGCCTTCCAGGGTACTCGAGCGGACGCGAGAGCACGCCAGGGGCAGCCCGGCAGACTGATTCCGGGCGCCGTTTTCGTCGCGCCGTCTCTCTCGCACCGCCACGGTACGCCCCGCGAGTGCGAGAGAGACAGAGCTACTCTCGGAATCGGACTGCAGGGGCACGCCGCCATGTTTTGGTCACGTCCGCTCTGTTTCAAAAACAGAGCAAAGCGGTGCGAGCGAGACTAAGCGGCAAAACGACTCTCTCTCCCTCTCTCCGGAATCGCTCGGCTTGAACCGTCTTCGCCGTCGTCGGGTCGCGCTGATTCGCTGCGAGTGGCTCACATCGAACGCGGAAAAGACAAAACTGGGTTAGCTTCCGTCGCCCGCGGCGGCGGGGCAGCACGGCCAGAAAAGGCGTTACTCTTGAACCAAGAGACTTGACTTGATGTAAACTCACTCGTTCAAATCCCCCCTCGTAAAAACGTTAAATTAAATTTTATAAAAATTTTGTTAAAGTTTTGTTAAGAGTAATCAACTTTTAATTAAATCGTCTACTTTAATTAAACTTCTTTTGTTAAATTGCCGTGTTTAACAAAAATTTATTAGTTGGATTTATTTAAAAAAATGATCTAACAAAATTTAATTTGAACCTTACATTAATGTTTGTTAAAAATATTTCTTTATTAAACTCGTTTGTAATTAACTTTAACAACATTGGACGGTCTTGTTAAGTTTAGTTCGGTGTTTAATTTGAGTTTGTTACGGATGTTCCTAAATTAAAGACTTCTTTGATTAAAGTGAACACTTGCCCTGGATTAAGTTAACGGATAATGTTACGATCTAATTTAATCATGTCAATAAGTTTAGAGGCTTGTCTTCGTGAACAGCGTGAATTGACGGGACAAAAGCGAGGAAAGGGACTAGCTTCCATTAATTGAGCATCGACATCAAGCACGCGCTTTTCAAGGCAATAAATACGATAATGTTAAGTCAGTCCTATGAATGCGTTTTAAATTTAAAATTTTAAAAAAAACTTGTAGCCGCTAGATGGCGCTGCCGTCTACTTCAACCCCTTTAGCTCGCGAAGTTCACTAGCATAGCCGCTAGCATAAGGTGCGCGGCGGATCCTTCTAAACGTCGCGCTCAGAGGAGTCCGATCCCCAAATTTTTGACTTGGTTCCTCTGGGAGGAGCTAGGGGGATCTGACCCGGCCTGAGGGTCTCTGTCGAACATCCATCCGAAACTATCGAACCAGTTCAACTTTGCCCGATTTTAATCAAAACTTCTTTAATTAAATTACTTTACTTTAACAAGGAATTTTTTTAAAAGATTTAATTAAAACCAAAAAAATTTAATTAAAAATTGTTTAAATTTTAAAAATAGTTAACTAGTTTTTGTTAACGGAAGAGCCTATGACGTGCTACCTGGATGCTTTTTGGGAGTGCTTCACCAATCTGGCCTTATTAACGGGCCCTTAACAAAAGTTTAAAAAGAAACTTTATTAAAGTTAATTAAATTTTATAAAACTGGTATTTGTTTAAAATTAAGAAAACTTAAAAAGATTTAATAACATTTTTAAAATTTTAATTTAAAGGGCCCTTTTACGAGGGGCCTTCAAGAAACAACTTCTTTGCGGGCGTATAGCGGCCAGGGACACTCAAAGCTTCCCCGGGAGTTTGAGGCGAAACCCGACCGCGCTCTGACCCAAGGCACTTGTGGCTATGCAGCGAGAGTCGTGTTGCTTTCGTTGTTTCTGCGGAGCGGCGGAGACTCAGCGTGCAGGACGCCGCGAGCCACCGCCACCGAGCCCATAGTTCGCTATCAGGAAGTCGCGCTTAAAGTTTGCGACTAAATTTGGCCGGACACCGAGAGGGTCGGGAGGCGAGGGAGGGAGGGGGGAGGCCGTAGCGAGCAGGACGCAGACGCAGGGGAAGGAGCTCTATTATCAAGTGTGTGGAATGGTTCCATGACTTTATTCCGAAAGAGAAGAAGAAGAAATTGGGATCTCGAGGGAGAGACAGAAAGAGAGAGACCGGCGCTGCGGCGGACGAGCGGCGGAGCGGGATGAGAGAATGCTCCACGTCGTCGGGCACGGCGTGGAGGGGGTGGAGGGGGCGCGGCGCCCTTCGCAAACATATTCGAGGCCCTCTTACTGCTATACAGTCTATCTCTGCGAGGCGCGCGGGGTGCGCGGGCCGGGCCCAGTCGGGCCTGGCGGGCCCGGGGGCCGCGCGGGTGAGGGCTGGATTATCACTTGCTCCCTCAGGCAGCCAGCCAGGGCCGCCAGCCAAGGGCCGAAACCCTCGGCGTCGTAAGCAACCTGTGCATGAAAGTTAAGCAGGCGAGGCGAGGGTCGCGGGGGTCGTGGCGCCCGCCGGCCAGCTCAAGGCCCGGCCCGCCGAAGACGCTCTCCAGCGGGTCACGGCCGCGCCTGGCCGCGCCGGGGCGCTGGGTCGGCTGTATCGAAGCCTTCTCTCTGATTGGTCCTTCCACTGCCACACGGTTCCTTTGTGTTTACCGATATGGTGTGTGTGTGTGTGTGTGTGTGAGCGTGCGCCGCGACGGGTGCCCGCTGGGACGGACAAATCGTCCACCCACGCAGGAGAGTGCCCTCTCTGTCGCTCTTTGCACATCCCTGGGTGCCCCCCCCCCCCCCCGCGTCCTCCGCAACCCCAAGGCACCCCTTCAGCGGGACACACAGACAGTGAAAAAAAAACTGGAGATAAAACGTGTGGGGCGCGCGGGGTTTGAGTCGGCGAGCTAATATTGAGAAAGGCGTTCTTTGCGAGGCCCGGGGTGGGGCGGGGCCCGGGGGGAAGTCGGCGATCTAAATATTTAACTACTCTCCGTGATAATATGTTTGTGTCGAGTAAAAGCCAATCGCCTTTCCCAGCGGGACTTCTGGAGCATCGGCCTCGCAATAAAGGCGTGGTATGGCTCCACCCGGTTCCACCCGGCTAGCCCCCGCCCAGCCTTGGCCCAGCGGGGGCAACCAAATCGTTCCAGATGACCGTGGCTATAAAGAGCGCGTGATCGTGGTGGCGGGAGCGCGCGGGAGCGTCTCGGCCGTCCGGCCCGGGCCTGGAGTCCGCCGCGTCGGCTGGAACGATGCCGCTGCGCGCCCCGCCCCGTCCATCCAGTCCGTCGCCGTCCTCGGCGTCCGGACCCCGTCGCCAGGACCGCGTTGTTTCCCCTGAATGGACCGCCATTAGACACCGCGTCAGCACTCCGTCTCTGACGGCGCCCCGTCGCTGCCCCGGCGACGCCCCGGCGACGCCCTTTGGATCCAGGGCGTTAATCACCGGAACCAAAAGGCACCGCCACTTTTCTCGCTTCCTGCAGCGGCCGCCGCCCCAAATTACTCATCCTGGCCACGGCCACGCGGACCATCGAGGAGCGGCGGAGCTCGGCGGAGCGGCGACCGGGCGACCAAAGGGCCGCGGCGGTGACCTGATGGAAATGTGTCTTGGCGGCCCGGCCCCGGTCTGGCCCGGCCTGGCCCGGCATAGCCCGCCATGGCCCGGCGGTGTGTGGCCGGCCGGCCAGCATCCGCCACTCCACTGCCAGACAATCACGGAACCCTGAATAGGCCTAACACAGGGTGTATATCACTTGGCCGGGTGACGCCTCCAATGACCGCGAGGCCCGCGAGGTCAGACCGCCACACACACACGCACACACACACGCACACACACAGAGGAAGTACCACACACGTACGCCCGCACACAAACACAAACAAAGAATGGAGAATCGGAAAGGAAGGGGAAATAATGGGGAGGGAACGACGTAAAGTTGGGGCTACATTGGTGCCTGCAGATGCCCCCAAACGTCGCGAGTCAGCGGAGTGCAGGGAAACTTCACAGCAGCGCGCCGCGACGCAGCAACAATACAGATCGGGGACTTTTCTCGAGTTACGTCAGAGAGAGAGAGAGAGAGAGAGAGAGAGAGAGAGAGAGAGAGAGAGAGAGAGAGAGAGAGAGAGAGAGAGAGAGGAGGAGGAGGAGGAGGAGGAGGAGGAAAAGAGCACGGCGAATCGAAAGAACGTCTCTACCCTCGGATAGGGTTCTCAATTAAAATAGATGGGGTGTCCTGCTCTGATTCGGCTTCAGCAGTTTCAATTTGATTGCATCTCTGGTAATTGGCTTGCGACATTCCAACCTGCTAACAATCGGACCGGACTGTAAGCAGGGACATGTTGACAAATAGGTGACAGAGACACCTCAACACACCCATTCCCACTTTGGACCAAGAAAAAAAGGAAACATTCCTTGGTTTAGAACAAAAAAAATTTTTATCCCAATTATTTTTTTGTGTGACGAAAATTAAATCTTAAATCAAGATGTTTTCCTTTCTAAAAAAATCAAGGAAATAAAAATAAAGACCTTTTTTGTGGGGACAGGGACCGTCTTAACACCTGTGGCGGTTTGAGCTGTGACTCTTGTCACCTGCTCCCTCGTCGACCACCCCTATTCTAACGGCCACTAGCGGTGCTTCGGTGGCTAGCCCGCCCCACAGTACCCAAAATGAGCCGACTGGGAGGCCGGCCGAAATGGTTTTTGATTCGGCGCCTCCGCTTACGACAAAGAAATGAAAGCCGATGTCGTTATTTCGTGAGAGGCTTGCCAAAATGTAATTACAGGACGAGAGGCTTGCTTGCTTGCTTTGCCTTTGCGCGGCTGCCGCGGCTGGGGAGTGTCTCGGCGACTGGCTCGCGCGCTCGCGCTGGCTCGGGGGGTCGATTGTCACTGTCAAGTAGCCCACACTGGAAGAAACGGAAAGAAAAGAGTCCCCCGGAGGCAGGCTGGGCGTACGGAGCGAGGCGATGAGAAAATTACCCGCCTGCTCCCTCGGCCCGCGACGCCCCGCGCCCATGAAAACGAGGACATGATGGCGAAACTCATAAAGTACGAGGCGCAAAGGAGCCCCGAACTTTAACGGGGTTCTGCCTGTCCCAAAGTGTTTTTCGCCGCCCGAATATGAGGAAATGGCATTAGGGCTGTGTGTGTGAGAGTGCTGGCTGCGACGCCGCGCCCGCCGCGCCACTGCGAGGCACAGTCACACGCCCGCCATGTCAACAACTTTCGTCGGGGCGTGCCCCTTCCTTCCCCCTTCCTTCCCCGTTCCCCCAAAACTCTTGACTTTGATGAGCCGCGTATTTCCCCAGATAAATGCCCCCGTGGCGTTGTCGCGCGCCCGCCGCGCCCCGCCGCGCCCCGCCGCGCCCCGCCGCGCCCCGCCGCGCCCCGCCGCGCCCCGCTGCGCCCCGCCGATCAAGGGCATGGTCGCCCAGGAATAACTCTCGTCGCCGTTCGATAAATCGCCTTTCGAAAGAAAATATGTACATGATCGACGTGGCGTTTTCGAGGTGCTCCAGGTCGCGTCGCGTCGCGTCGCGTCGTCTGTCGCGATGCCGCTTTGACCGGCTGCATGGCTGCCCTGCCCCTTTGGCTCCGGGACCGCGGACTGCCATACGCCCTGCTGCTTTTCTTGTTGTTGTTTTTGTTTTTCGTTTTTTGTTTTGCTTCTATGCAGCTCTCCGGCCTGCCCTACCCACCCCGGCCTCGGTAGTCAAAGGACTGCCATGCATCCGTGAGGAGTTGCCCTGGCCAGCCCCATTCAGACTGCCAGGGAGGCGGGGCGGGGCGGGGCGGGGTGGGGCAGGCCACTGTATTGCGCGCCGCGCACGGCGTCCTGCGCGCTACGATTACATCAAGAAAAAGTGTGCGGCCCGGGCGGCGGTGCAGTGCTGCCTCATTTTTCTAGCGCATTACGCGCGATTCGAGGGAAACGTCGCGTCGTTTTCCCCGGCCAACCGCCCGACGGCGCGCACGACAGTGTGGCGGCGACGGGGCGATCGAAGCGAAAGCGAGCGAAAGCGAGCGAAAGCGAGCGAAAGCCTGCGGGTTCTCCGCCACCGCACCGCGGCACCGCCCTTGGGCACAGCGGCGCACAGCCCACCGCCAATCGAATCCGACCGGCGACTCGATTTGCAGCGCTCACCTCTAATTCGGACAGCCGGAGATCTGCCTGCCTGCCTGCCGGCCTGGCTGCCAGCCGGCCCGCCCGAGCTGGCGACAGCACACCCTTGCCGTCCGAGTGGTCCGGTTCCATTCCTGGACGGGTTGGGTGGTCCGGAGACCGGAGGTGGGCAGAGGCAGGGGCAGACGATCTCGGCCCGGGGCACGTGGCAAGGCGGTGAACTCAACCCGTCTCTCTCGCACCTGTGTGGGAAGGTTGAGGTGGGGAGAGGAGAGAGAGAGAGAGAGAGAGAGAAAGAGGGATAGAGATATTCCGCGCATCGCTGTCGCCCTGACCTCTCTCTCTGGGGGCGACAGCGATGCGCGGAATCTCTCTCTCTCTCTCTCTCTCTCTCTCTCTCTCTCTCTCTCTCTCTCTCTCTCTCTCTCTCTCTCTCCTTGGCGGGGGCGCATAGCACGCTGCATGCGGCATTCTCGCGACAGTCGCGGGGCCTCAACTCTTCCCCTCTTTCCAGTGGGAGTCGACTGTCCGGCCGGCCAGGCCAAGGGCCAGGCTGACCCCAAGAGGCGCCTGCCTCCCCCGCGCTGTCCCTCTCGCACCCAGAGGGGAAGCCCCACGAGTGCGAGAGAGACAGAGCGACGGAGCGCGTGGCGCGTCACAGGGGCCACGGCGGCAGCGCGCGGTGCGGCCTGGGACAATGCCCGTAATCCCCTTTCGCCTTTTCTTTATTTTCCTTTTCAATTTTCCCCGTTTTTCGCCGCCGCCTGCTGAAAGGGTTCCCGCCGCCCAAGTAGCGGCCGAGAATTAAATCGACAGCAGAGATATAGAAATGGGTGGACGTGTTCCCCGCCCGCCCCGCCCCGCTGGCGCGCCCCACATGAAAGAAAAGAAGGACGCAGGGCGGCAGGGCGCGGCGGTGGCAGCATGGCGACACGGGGAGAGGGGGGGGGGGAGGAACGTGTATGATGCGCCATATATACTAAAATAAAAATAAAGCGGTCGCTGCGTCGCGCCGTGTCTAGCAGCCAGCACAGCCACAGGAGCCTGGAGACGGACAAGGGGAAGCTATCGAAACACGGCATGCGCTCGGCCGCACCGCTTCAAAAGCATAAATTTTTTATACTTTTGGCCTGTGGTCCAGCGGTAGCGCTGTCTCGTTACGTTTTTCGTTTGCGAGTACGCGGACAGAAGGATGTTGCACAAGGAGCCCACTGCATGTTTCGCACCGGACCCAGGATGCACCAAGAGGCTATAACAAGGCGGTTCGCGGGCGTGGCGCGGTCGGCGAGGCCCAGGCGTGCCACCCCGCCCCGCCCCGCCCCGCCCGCCACCTGCCTCTGCCCGGCCTCTTACCATAAATTTGTGAGGCAAAGCGCGGCGCGGCACGGCGTGTGTGCGGGATGGACTGACACGACGACGTCTCCCTCCTTTTTCTTCCTTATCGGCGTGGCGTGGCGTGGCGGGGCGTGGCATGGCGGGGCGGGGCCGGGCGGGGAGGTACAAACAGGGCCGCATTTTTCGTCTTGGCAGAAGCTTCATTTTCTGCTATGGTGCCCGATGGTGCCCGATGGTCGTCGTCGCGGCGTCGACACTCCGGCCGCCGTCAAGACGATCCCCATCTTGATGAGTCCCGCCGAGTCCAGCCCCATGATCCCCTTGCCTTTTCATCCGGCGGTCGAATGCGGCCCTCTGTCTGTGTGTGTATGTGTGTGCGGCTTGGGGGCAGCCTTGGGGGCAGCATGACGAAAGCTGGCCGCGCCGCGAGATAGGCGCGGGCTTGGCGCGGGGGCCGCGTCCACCGCTTCCCACCCACACAGCCCGGCCGAGGTAGGTACTCCCGATGCCAGTTTGTGTTCCAGTGTGGGGGACTCTTGCCGCCCGACTGCTGTCCTTGGCTGGACTGTGTCCGCCGCACCGCACCCGATACTGTCTCTCGCACAATTTCCGGACGTAATGGGGGCGCCAGTGCGGGATAATCACCGGTTGTTCTCTCTCTCACACTCATGCGCACACACGAGCGCGTGATCTCAGTCTCTCTCTCTCTCCTTCACACACATGCACTCTCACACACACTGTAAATGGAGAGTCGTCGCATTAACGGCGGCGCGTCCACCACGGCCTCCGCAAATACGTCAGGAGCAGCGCGTCGGCGCGCGCGGGTTGTTAAATATGTTAAATAATTTGTGGCGGGGGCGCCATGACACTCTGCCGACGGCCTCCCCTCTTTCCGCAGCCCTTTCGGGGCCCCGCGGGGTCGCTCGCTCTCGGCTCAGCTTCAGCCCGGCCCGGCCGCCGTTGTGGAAAAGGAAAATCTCATTTTTAATTTCGTCTTTCGGATTCCGAGACGCAAACTGCCACGGATGCCGACAAAAAACAATTTCTGGGCCGGGCGAAACCGAGTTGGTTTACCAGGCGGTACGGCGCTGCCCCGGCAGGGGCCGCAGGGCGTGGGGCGCGGCAGGGCCCCAGCGGCCGGCTCAAAGCACTGCGGCCGCGACACTGCGAGAAGCCAGGACTTGCTTCCCACTGATGCCACTCTGTCACGAATAACGACTTATAGTTTTCTCCGGTGATTATTCCCGCAGTTGCGCACAAATTACCAGACTCCGGCCTCAAGTTGTTTCTCACGGCGCGACGAGGACGCCGTCCTCCGCCAGATCAGTCTCGCTCGCGCACCCCTCGAGACAGAGTTGGTCCGCCGGGCCGGGCCAGGGGGGGCGGGCGGGGGGCCGGGAGGGCCGCGCGAGGTAAGCCACCTGATCTACTCCGGCCGATACTTGACAACTGCAACTAGTTGGACCAAACTACTCGCCGCGCCGCAGCGCGCGGACGGCGTCCTTGCTGCAGGCCGGCCCGGTCGGTGCCAAAGCGTGCGGAGAAACCAATCACGCGTGGAGTTTACACTCCAGCCGTTCGGGCTGCTGCACTGGGAGTGTGGGGTGCGTCCGTCCGGGGCGAGGTCCGGGGCCGGGCTGACCGGATGAGATACCCTTGTGCACAGCCGGCGAGTTGAATGGGGCCCACGACGGGACGGACCGAGACAGATCTCTTGTTCCGGCCGACACAACCTAACCTCACCGCCCGCCGCCGCCAACCACACTGTTGCAACGCCGTGCTGCGGGGAGCCACCTTGGCCGGTGTCCTCGACGCCGCTCCGGCGTGGCGCCGCGTGTGTACGAGTGCACCAGTCCATAGTTGTGTCCAGGCTGTGCAGGCTGTCGGCAGTGTAATGATTTCCCCGGGGCCGCGTTGGCGTCGCGGTGCTCGAGGCGGTGCTCGGCGATGCCGGGCCTCAGTGACGTGGGCAGAGTCCGCATGGGTACGACGCGCCGCCGTAAGTCCAGGCCTATAGGCCCGTCTAGCCACCCCTCTCTCTCTATCCAGGCCGACGGGCCGAGCCAGCCACCCTGCAGGCCAGCCTCTCTGTCTCTCTCGCGGACGCTCCATGAGTGCGAGAGAGACAGAGCGACGAAAACGACTCTCGGAATCAGTGTGCTGCCTTGGCGGCGCCTTTGGCGCAGCTGTCACCCACTTGTTTCTGCCCCCCTCCCCCCAAACAAAATGGTTCTGTCTCTGTTCCACTCGCGACGCGTCCGACAAGTGCGACGGAGACAGCAGCAAGCTTCGGAATCTGGCGGCGGGGCGACATCTATCCTGGCCGCGGTGGAGGCCGAAGCCGGAGGCCGAGGCCGGAGGGGGCGGCGAGGAGCCCCCAGGAAGGTGCGCCCTCAGCGGGACCATTTTCTGGGCCTTGTGGGCCGTGTCGGCGACGCTCGCTCGCACTCGCGTGTGCGAGAGGGACAGAGCGACGGAGTCAGTCCCACGCCCACGGCACTGTTAAAGGGGGCGACTGCCCTGGCCGAAGAGCTGGTGCAGGGGCCAGGGGCGCCAGGGGCCGGCGCCGTGGTAAGGCTGCTCGCGTGAAATTCGATTCTCGTCATCCTGGAAGCGAGATGCGGCCTGATAGTGCCGACGCGACACGCACCGCGCCGCCGTCGAGGCCGCCGTCGAGGCCGCCGTCGAGGCAACCGCCCTGACAAGGGTGATCCCCGCCTGAGCCGTATGTATGGTATGTCACTCACGGACAGTAACGAAATTCGAGATAAAACGCTGCAGCGGCTGTAGAGAGATTGATGACTGGGGCGTCATCGGTGCAGCCGCGGCCCTCGAACTGTGCTTTCGATGCTCTGTCTCTCTCGCACTCCAGAGCGACGAAACACTGGGCGCCAAGAAACTACGACGGCGGCCGTGGACTCCTCGCCCCCGCCCTGGCCGCGCCTCCCCGGACAGGCGATCCCACCTCCTGTCGCCCCGCCACGACGTCCGCGACGCGCTCTGTTGCGCATCGGGTCGGACAGGCCGTCTATGATACCCACACCGCCGAGGCGAGGCGGGTGAGGCGGGTGAGGCGGGTGAGGCGGGTGAGGCGGGTGAGGCGGGTGAGGCGGGTGAGGCGGGCGAGGCGGGTGAGGCGGGTGAGGCGGGTGAGGCGGGTGAGGCGGGCGAGGCGGGTGAGGCGGGCGAGGCGGGTGAGGCGGGTGAGGCGGGTGAGGCGGGTGAGGCGGGTGAGGCGGGCGAGGCGGGTGAGGCGGGTGAGGCGGGTGGGCCTGCCGGCGGACAGGCGGACTGCCACCGCTCAGTTATTTGGCTGCATTTTTCTGACGTGCCGCACTACCCCTTGGCGTTGTTCTGGTGCTGTGGGCGGCGGTGTTGTGCTGCAGTTGCTTGTGTCTCGGCCAACAGACGTGGCGCTGCACCTCGCGCTGCACACTGGGTTCAGGCTCGGACTGGCCCCCAAAAGGCCCCGGCGGATAAGCCGCAAAAGGCCCCCGATCATCATTGTTTTTACCCTCCATGACCAACTTCGTGAGGCTACCGCTACCAAACTAGTTGCGGTCAACAGCCTTCCCGTACAGGACATGAAAGAGTAAGGTCTTAAGAATTCTAGGGCGTCGAGGGAGGCCTTTCACGGCAACTGTATTGGACACAGTGGCCACCCAAAGTCAGCAAAATCAGCAAATTTCCGATATTCGACTACTTTTTGACCAACATGGTCGGAAAATCATTGCGGTCAAAGGCAAAATCGTTGTGGTCAACGTCTTCCCGATACAGGGCATGGAAGAGTAGAGTCTTAAGATTACTAGGACGTCGAGGGAGGCCTTTTACGGCAACTAGATTGGACACAGTGGCCGCCCAAAGTCAGCAAAATCAGCAAATTTCCGAGATTCGACCACTTTTTGACGAACTTTGGTCCCAAAATCGTTGCGGTCAAAGGCAAAATCGTTGTGGTCAACGTCTTCCCGATACAGGGCATGAAAGAGTAGGGTCTTAAGAATACTAGGACGTCGAGGGAGGCCTTTTACGGCAGCTAGATTGGACACAGTGGCCGCCCAAATTCAGCGAAAACGGCTACTTTCGGAGATTCAATCACTTTTTGACCAACTTTGTGACGTTACTGACCAGTCCCAAACCGGAAGGCCCCGGCAGATTTGTCTGCCTGTCTGCCCTGGCCAGTCCGAGCCTGACTGGGTTTGCCAGAAGACCGGTGGAGGCGGCCAAAATTCTAGACGCGTTTTGAGCTCCAGAGTGGCTAACCAGGACTCGAACCTAACGTGTGACCCCACGAATCAATTCCTCTTTCGGAGAGCCATCCATCTTGCAATCTACTGGTGTGGGTCACACGTTCCGTTCGAGCGTCCTGTTGAGCGACTCTGGAGCTCAAAACGCGTCTAGAATATTGGCCGCCTCCACCGGTCTCCTGGCCCACTGTGCGCTCGTTGTTCTGCAACATTGGTTGGCTGTAAAATCGTGCTTCCAGTCAGCACCAGTCCACTGCGAGGCAGGCAGGCCACGCAGCCACGTGCGCGGAGGCGAAAGGAATGCGGATTCGAAGCGCGTTGCCTTCGGTGTTGCCCGCGGCCCCGCGGCGCTGTCCTGGGTGCGGACGCCAAGTTTACGATGAGGCCAGGTCAGTCGGAGTGGCGGAGCGCCGGCACACACACACACACACACACACACACACACACACACACACACACCAGCCGAGCCATTCCGAACAGTCGTTTCGTTGCCGTCTCTCTCGCACCCCTGCGGGACGTCACGAGAGCGACAGAGACAGCGCCAGCGAAATGACTTTTCACTCTAAATGTTGTACAGTGAAGATTCTTCATAATATGGTGAAAATGTTCCATATTATGGTGGTGCAGCTGACTTATGACATACCATTGACTTTGTTGACAATTCACTGTACCGTCAAGCGCGGATCCAGAAAAAGGGGGGGGGGGGCAAAAGAACAGTATGTTGGGGCAGCCTTTCACCGTGATACATTTGCAGTGTTCGGAATCAGTCCGCTGGCCGCCGCCGCCGCGTCCGAAAGTCATCACAAGGCCTCACAAGGCTGCCTGTCCGAAAAGGCACCCCAACCCGTCCGAACGCAGCGAGCTCCGCTTTCCACAAAGGAACGGCTTTCCGATTCGAGCGGTGCACTGCACGTCACTGCGGTCGGTGTGGGGAGGGCCGCTGTCATGCCCCACAGACGCTAAACACACTCCAAAAGGCAAAAAAAAAAAGAAAAAAAAAGGTATTGATTGGTGGCAAGGTACAGCCACGCGCGAAAACGAGTTTCGTCCGCACACAAACAGGTTGCCGCCGCCCCCACAACCCGCAGAGCGCAAACAAACAAAAGTGTGTGCAGACTCCGTTATGAAATGCCGCCTCTTTCTGTTTTTTTTTTTTTTGCTCGTCTTTTACAGCTTTCGCGAAACTCCGCAGACTCCGACTGGAAGTGAAAGCTCGACGTTCAACGAGCGCGCGTGCGGCACGCAATCCCTGAAATATGCACGCGGCGGCCTCGTCGCTCCGTCTCTCTCGCACTCGTGGGGCGCCCCGTTGAGGTGCGAGAGAGACAGAGCGAGACTCTCGGCGTTGTTTTCCGTAATCGGTGCGGAAACCTGGAGATGACTGCGAACGAGTTCGGTCCGCTTGCCCTTTGCTTCTCGTCGACTGGTCCTGCGAACAGCGATTTTCCGACGCGATGCATGCTCCGGCGAAGACAAGTTGGCGGGTGTGCAGACGAGATTGCGTTTCGAACGGTTCGCTCGAGGGATTGTGCTAGGCGCGCCCTAACTACGTCCTCACACTCATGCACCCTGGTAGTTTGACTGGCAGGTGCTATGCAGGGGCTGACGGGGGTGGCAGCTGAGGTTGCTTTCCACCTGAGCGTTCACAAACACTGGAGGGGCCGAGGGGCCAAAGGGGAACCCAAGGGGAGCCCGAACCTCGGCCCGAACGAGGAGCCGAAGCAAGCCACGCCAAAGGCAAGGGTACCATGAGAAATCGGGGGAAAATTCCCCCACGTGTTCTCACGGCATGGTTGATCAAAATCTCCCATCCACAGCTTGCCGAACCACGCGGCATTACTTCCCGGACCAACAACAACACCGCGACTCCGCATGCAGAGTGACCTGTGCGGTTATTTTTGTTTTTTCGCCAATCACTCGCATCAAGTGGTCAGCGACCCGGCAGAGAGCCGCGCGTCCCCCGGGAAGCGAGCGAGCGACGGCCCGCCGATGCAAAGAAAAGAAACGGCGGACAAGTGGAGGCGAGGCGAGGCGGGGGGGGGGGGGGGGGGGGGGGCAACGAGGCAAACGGTGCGTGACTGCACGCTTACTTCAACGTCGCTTGTTTTTGGCTGAGCGCGGCGGGCGGGGCCAGGCCCTGTCGCCGTCCGCTGCAGCCCATTCGCTCCCAGGCCGGGCCGGGCCGGGACGCACGTACGACGCGTCTTTGGCCGCCTCCACCGGTCTCCTGCCCCACCGTGCTGCGGTATTTTCCCGACGGTGTCCTTCCTTAAAAGTCGATATTTCGCAGGGAGTTAGCCGTGACGGGGCAGTTTTAGCACGTCCACCCCCGGGAGGTGCGGCCGGCGAGCCAGGCGAGGGCCTCGCGGCGCCGCGGCCAGCCTCGCCGGCCTCGCCCCGCCAGCCGATAAGTGAATGAAAGTACGCGGGAAATGGCCATCGCCGTTACGGGCCGCCGGTTGCGGTAGGCCTGGGGGGTGGGGGGAGCAGCGACCAGCCAGATTTTGCCGGGGCGACTTGCACGATGATGCCAGTGCGTTGACTGCGGCATCGGGGCGGTCTAGCTTTACTGCCGCCTGACCGCTGGTCTCCCACTGCGATGTGAAGCCTGATGGCGCTCAGTGAATGGAAGAAATACCCCCCTCCCCTCCACCCTGCCGGCCCTGCTGCAGTTATTTTTACCCGGTGGCCTGACGGGGGCATGCACGATAATAATTTTGTTTCCACGGACAGTGGCGGCCCCTCCGAGCCGTTGTGTGTCAGGGTCACTAGAAAGCCCAGACCCTCCTCCGCCGTTGTAGCCACCCCCGCCCCGGCCCCGCCCCCCCCCCCCCCCCCCCCCCCCCCCCCGCCCCACCCCCGGCTCCGGCATTCCAGCAGTAGTGTCCTTGCTTTTGACTGTGCAGGGCCAAGTCGGGCGGTCCCCCTCCGCGGATGCGCTCCGCCACTGTGATCTGCTGCGGCGCCGCTCAAACATAGTTTTCGGCACAGCGTTAGCGGACCAACAGGGCGGGGCCGCTGCTGCGCGCTGCTGCGTAGACCCCCACTCGAGGCCAAGGCGCCAATTTCAAATTTGGCGCCGGAACGGGAGGGTTTTTGTGGTTGACGAGTCCGCGGAAGTGCCCCCGGACGGTCGGCGCAGGCAGTATTCTTGTCCTGCTGAGGACACGGCCGGAATTGTCCTCCTTTTTTACGCCTTCCTTGACGTTGTCGCGGCTCCATGGCTCCATGGGGCGCCCAGGTGCAGGTCGGGCTGAGAATGAAGCTCCTTAAATCCACGCGAGGCGCAGGGGCACGGCGGAGCTAACCAACCAGCCACGACTTCCACCCGTATAGAGGTGGCTCGGAGCCCTCCCCGCCCTCCCCGCTGTCACCCCTTGACCCAGCACCAAGTTACGACCTTCTTTATTCCACACTCGGAACCGAGAGAAACACGGAGCGCGAAATAGGGGTGGCACGGATTACCAAATAACCGTATTTGATTTTAGAAGTCACGGCATCCTTTTGAAATTTCTATCACTTGCCTGCCCAGCCCTGCAGTTTATCAAATGAATTGGAAAAACATTTGATTTATTTTTCTTAGTATGAACCTCAGCCAACTCAACAGAAACTGATAAATAGTTTTAAGCGTTTTGGCACACCCGTTATTTTTCACAGTGAAGCTGCATTCAACGTTCTCGGCGCTATGTCCCTCCTTTCCGTAGCCGCGCGCCCCGCCTCCCTCTGGTAATACATGTTCTTGGCCGTCGGGGCGCGGGCGCGCTCGGCGCGAACCCCGTCCTGGCTGGCTGAGAGCCCCCCCCCTCTCGCTCCGACACCGCCGCACGCACCTCGGTGGCCAGCGGGCCAGCGGGCCAGCGCGGCGTGCCCTGAGCCCTGGGTCGGCCCTGGCTTGGCCCGCCGCCAAGAACGTCATTTTCTCCCTAAGAGGGCGAAGTAGTGGCATCGGCTGGCGTTGCCAGAGGCCCCGCCCAGGCGATGAATAAATACTGAATAAATACTGTGGGGCGAGTTGTAGGCGCGGGCAGCGGGCCCTGGCCCTGGCGGGGCGGGGCGGGGCGGGGGGGGGGGGGGGGTAACGTGCTAACCGCGGCTCGTTCAGATCTTTCCGCACTCTCGGACCGACGAGGACGAGAGCCAGCCCCGAGGTTCACGAGCCGCGATCAGACAAACCGGCCTCGGGATTAGACCGCCAGCAGGGCGGGCAGGGCGGGATGTTGTTTCGCAGCGTCGTTAGCGGTCCGAATTAAACGGCGCCGTGTAATCAAATCGCTTCCGTCTCCGCCGCCACGCCACTGCCACGACACTGCCACGCCACGACACTGGCCGATCCGCCCCGATCGACGGACTGTCGAATCAGCGGCTTCTCGGAACTCGGCGCCCCACGGCGGCCCCGCCGAGGCGCGCCAAGGGCCCCGCACAGTGGGCCAGAAGACCGGTGGAGGCGGCCAAAACTCTAGACGCGATTTGTGCTCCAGAGTCGCCGAATGGGACTCGAATCGAACGTGTGACCCCACCATTGGATTCCTCGTTCGGAGAGCAATCCATTGGTGGGGTCACACGTTCGATTCGAGTCCCATTTAGCGACTCTGGAGCTCAAAACGCGTCTAGAGTTTTGGCCGCCTCCACCGGTCTTCTGGCCCACTGTGCCCCGCCCCGACTCGCGGCCACGCCACGGATAGAAATCGTTTCACGGAAACGTTATTCCCTTCATCAAGATTTACACTCCACGCGCGCTTGAAAGGAGACTCGGATAAACAATTTTGGCTCGACGCTCGCGAGCGACTCGCGAGGCTGCTTCAGTGAGTCAACTGTTTCCACGAGGTGTGCGTGTGTTGCCGGGGAAATAAAAATATCGGGCCGCTTCTTTTCCGGCCGCCCTTTGATATTGGCTGGGGTTTGATTCAGACCCCCCCCCCTCTCTCTCTCCCTCTCTCTCTGCTGCCGGGCACTTGGAGGGGTTTGGCCGCTCTTATGTTTACAAAGGATCTAGGAATGTGTGGGCTGGACGAGTGAGAAGTCCTTGGGGGGAGGGGGTGCGACAACAGAGGGGGGGCGTGTGATGCAAATAATCAGAGCCAAGGCCGCCCGGACACGGAGCCAAAAGGAGGAAATGAATTAGGCAGGCTGATGTCGGCCAAACAATCAAACTCAATAGACTGCGGGCGACGAACTTTGGTAGCGGAAAGCGGCCTAAAGAAAAGACAAAGAAGTTGATCTGGTTCTTTGATTGTGACCCCAACGCGGCAGACCTAAATCCGGTAACTCAATACTGAGCCTCACAAAGAGGCACTTCATCAAAATTCCCGGTGTTGTGCCCACCTTAACTAGTCCCGCCCACGCTGCGACACTGCTAGCCACTGACGAGGAGGTTTAGGAAAGGCCCCTGCCGCTGACAGCTCGGTCCCCAGAGTGTACACCTCACCTAGGGCGTCCACACGGACAATGGGGCCGTGTTCACCCCACCATGAAAAACACTTGTCGGTTTTCAACAAGCCTGCCGCCCGTGTGTCCCTCTTCGCCGTCTCTCTTCATCGTGACAGATGAATTTATAGAGGAGCTTCCTGTTGGAAGTACACGGCCCTGCAGCATTAAAACATTAAGGGGGGAGGCTCGTCAATTTCCGTCAAAAAAGCAAATTTTCGTTTTTGAGATTTTTGAATTCTTTGCATCAAACCCTTTCATTATGTGGCTGATTGGTTTCAAATTTCGAAACCGTTCGGCCAGAGGACAACATTTTGTAAACTATTTTCCACAGGTTAGGTTAGACCGTTCAAACTTCAGGGCCATTTTACTCAATTGCGATATTTTGGGCCTTGCGCGCATGATTTAGGCCAAACCGTTTCACGTATTGACTTGAAATTTTTTCTGGTGTTAAACCTAAACAAGACCCATAAATTGAACCTCTAGTTTCCAAATTGAACAACTGCAAGTGGTTTTTTTTAACTTCTAAAAGATCAAATTTTGTATACTTTTAAATATTTTTTGTGAAATGTAAAATAACAATAGTTAGAAACCAGATGTGTTAAACCTAGAGGTTCAATCTATAAAGCCAAGTGTCTAGTTTCAGGGGAAACAAACGGATTTGGAAAAAGTTGTCGGATAGCTTCAAAACCTTGCGCGCAGTGAATATATGTCTTTTTGCAAGGTATTTTTGATATGCCTTTAGAGCCTTGATAAAGTGGCCCAAAATAAATTATTTTTTTTACAAAATGTTCTTAAAAGTGTGATCTTTCCAATGGAAAACCCCACATTCCTTCAAAAAAATCAGGAAAGAAAAGATTTTTTTTTTAATTTAACCAAAAGTTTAGTGTTAATGGCGAGCCTCCCCCCTTAAAGCCGTAATGAGGGTAAAGGGGTTCAGTTCGTTTGTTTTTCACACACACACACACACACACACACACACACACACACACACACAAAGAGCGCACACCTACGGCCATTCGCGCATTCCTGCAGCCCTGTTGGCATCCATCCCTTCCCACCCGGGCCTGCGCCGCCCTGGGCTGACCCCCCGACCCCCCGCTGTTTGCGCCGGCCTCGGCCAATCCATGCTTGTGCGCGTCTGGCCGCCAGTCCGTCCGCCGCTGTTTTTGAATGGAGCAACACACGGCCCGACCCGACCATCCCCGCGGTGGCGGCGCGTCGTCTGGCCAGCTAGCGTCGGGACGGACGGACGGAGCGCAAACATCCGCGCCTGAAAGCGCAGAGCCATGCGTAGAGCGCGGTGCGTGAACTCCAAAAAGACAAGACCGCAGCTTCGGCTACCAGCGAGGCTACCAGCATTTGGTTGGGGTACCGGATTGCAGCTATCGAATTTAGCCTGTCACGCAGAGATGAACACCAGAACAAAGTATTTTTCTTTTTCGTGAATCCCTCTTATTTTTCCTCTCTCCCTCGGACTCTGAGCCCTCGCTCCTCGCTCACCTTTTTATTAGTATTTTCCGGGCCGACTGCCGCGCTCTCCAAACCCGGTGGCTCGTGCTGCCGTGTCCGCCGGCCAGAGGACTGGGCGGAATCAAACCGGAAGTAGAAAGGGGGGGGGGGTCGCATCGGTCGCACACACTGCGAAACGAGACGCCCAACGCGGCAATACGAATTTTATCAGTGCCCGGAAATTTTTGTTGGCTTTCCCCTCCCGCCTCGTGTGCACTATACTCATATTATTTTTTTGCTTTCCTTTGTCGTCGCAAATTCGCCCCCCCCCCTTTTTCCACCCTGACTCACCTGGATTGACACGAAGCGAGCGTGAAAGGTGTTCTCGACGCGTGTCACCTGCTCCCCTCGACGGCGCGGCGGCTCACAAGACGCGTACGGTCCAAAATTAACACCAGCTCTCTCAAACGGGGGAGTAACTTTTCCAATCTAAAACAACAGAACCCAGTTAAAGCGTTGGCAGGCTGCTGCTGCCGGCAGGCCTAAGAGGTCGTGTTAAGGGGGCCGCGCGCTAGCCTTAAACCGACTTTAACAGCCTCTTCAATTGGCTACATTTTTGGCGCAATTATTGGGGTTGCGACGGCCCTTTAATTTTTGCGCACGGAACTTTGATTTGCGGTTGCTCTGCTCCCTGAAGACCGATCAACGCCATTTTTGCTTCAAATAACTTTTTTGGCCACGCACTTTAGACGTTAAAAAAAATAGTTTGAACAATGTGCAACAACTCCGTTTTTAAGCAACAGCAAGAGTCAGTTTTTCAGCTAGTTTCAGTGTATTGCCCTCGCAAGTGCACCATCGAGCGTGCATCAGCTTGACAAAATAAAGTGAGCAAAGAAGAAACGGAGAAAAAGAAAGATGGTGGTGCACTATGCTGTCACCTCCTCGATGCATCCGGTCAGCAATGGCTGATCTACAGAGCGCTTGGGTACAAAGTCCGATCTACAGAGCGCTCGTCTACAATGACCGATCTACACGGAACCATTTTGAAAAGACCGATCTGTATTTCAAAGCTTTCTTGCTTCCTCTGTCAATCGTAAAGTACGACTTGTAAAATTTCGGAACATTCTGTATTAGAAAATATGCTAAGCATACTTCGATATAAAGGTCAAAACAACATTTTGGACGTTGTATTTTAACTTTGACAGAGATGGAAAAATAGCTTTGAAAAACAGATCGGTCTTTTCAAAATGGTTCTATGTAGATCAGTCATTGTAGACGAGCGCTCTGTAGATCGGACTTTGTACCCAAGCGTTATGTAGATCGGCCATTGCTGACCGGATGCATCGCCCTGCTTATCCCGAGCCACCTTTCCTTGGAGAGGGGGCGGGGCGGGGCCCGGGATTCAGACCCACGCCGGGGAACGGGTCCAAGAAAGCACGGGGAGGGCGGGGAAGAAGATTTTCATAGCGGCATCTATCTTGAATCGCTCTCGGGCTTCGGGCCGACGCACACAATGGATAGCGTGGAAGGCCGACGGCGGCCGGCGGCGGGGGTTTTCACGGGCGAAAAAACATGAGCAGACGAGAACCGGCCGCCCCCGGCCCGGCCGCCCCCAGCCACCTTTCAGCGGCGGTGGAGGCGGCAGCGCGGTGGCAAGGATTGTGTGGCCGGTCGCGGGGCCAGCCGGGGGGCGGGGCGGGGAGGCCAGAGGCACGGCCACGGCACTGCGATGTGGAACGGCGGCCCTCATACATAACATTACATCCGGAAGGAATGCAGCGCCACACACTGTACACATTTAAAAGCACGAATGATGCCGATGGTGCGGACACCGGGCACGGCGCCCGAATGCCGGGGAAAGTCCACTTAAACAAACCAAAATCCCAACGATATTTCCCAAGCGACATCCTGGAGACGGTTTTTAAAAATCAGTTTCCTAATTTTGTTTGTGGATGACGCTCTGATCCGCTTCGCCGTCCACGACATGTAAACGCGAATTAAATTTGACTTTTCAGTCAGCAATCAGCCACGGCGCTGCAGTGCGCGCGACTGACAGCACTTTTCTCTCGCCGTCGCTGAGCAAGGGGTGCCATTTGCTGCTGCGACTCTGCGGCGGCCGGGCCGGCCGCGGTGCAACGCGCAGCGCCGACCAATCGGAGGCCGCGGGGAGGCGGTCCTCTTTGTTTGAGTTCCGTCTTTGCGCCGAAATAATGTTTCCTTTGACTTTGGCGCGGCTCGGCTCGGCTCGGCACGGCCCGGCCGCGCCGGCTTGCTGTCGCCGCGCCGAATGTAAAACACCAGGGCGTCGTTTATCCCGGCCAGGTGGAAAAAAGGCCTTTGGCGGCGCCAATCAAGGTACAAAACTGCCTTTGACTCGGCTTGCCCGACTTCCGCTGGCACTGTCGGAAGCGGCGGCATTCCGCTAATTGGATCGCTGCGATGCGCAGGGATGCCATCCCCCTGCAGACTGAGCGTCGTCTCCCTCGCACCTCCACGGCACGCCCCACGGGTGCGAGAGAGACAGAGCGGCGCTCAGTCCGGTGGCGCAAACAAGAGCGCAGCGCAGCATCGGCAAGGCCGCGCCGCGTGCACAGTCGCGCAAATAAGGGCAAAGCAAAAAGCCAATCGGGGTGATTGGAAAGTGTTCGCGGAATCCATCAAATCAGCCAATTACCGCGTACCGGGAAACGCGGCAGGGCCGGGCAGCGCGCGTAGAAAGCTACCCCGGGTGTGGCAGCGCTCCTAGCGGAAATCGAGTGTATATCATTTCTCCTACCTAAATGTTCGCCTACCTGTCTATTTCGCCTACCTATATTTCGCCTACCTAATAAAAATATTGAATAAAAATATTCAATAAAATATTGCCATTTTTCGCCTACCTATAGTTCGCCTACCTAATAAAAAAATTAAATTAAAATATTCAACAAAAAAACGAAAAAATCGGCGGCATAAAGTGGCAATACGAAAGTCTCAAGGAGACCCGCCGATCAGCTTCGGTGTTCTTATGGGAACCGGGCCTTCATCCGACGCTCCCTGCCGCGCAATTCGACAGATTAGTGGGTTCGTATTAGGCTGGCCCACCCGAAGTGCGCGCGGTTTCTGTGGTACAGTGAGAGTCCAGATTCAGAGGCCTTACCTCAGAGGGGTCACATTGGGTATTTGAACCCGCGACCCCGAGTGCCGAGTCTAGTCAACTCCTCTACCCTGACCGCTCAGCCACCGAACCAGCTTGTCGGCGGCGATGTCGCAACTCCTCTTGAGCTGCCGTTCGAGAAATCTGGTCCCGAAAAAATGGTACTTTGAGCGGTCTCGAACCCGGGACCTGCTACTTCCCACATCATGCTCTTAACCACTGAGCCACCGGGACGCCATGGCACCCGCCCTGCCTGCGCTGGTACTCAATCTTCTCTGGATATACCTCCCCAAGCAATTGGTCGCCGAAAAAATTGTGTATACTACCGGTCCCGAACCCGGGACCTGCCACTTCCCACAACGTGCTCGTAACCGCTGAGCCACCGGGACGCCATAGCACCCGCCCTGCCTGCGCTGGTACTCAACCTTCTCTGGATATACCTCCCCAAGCAATTGGTCGCCGAAAAAATTGTGTATACTACCGGTCCCGAACCCGGGACCTGCCGCTTCCCACATCATGCTCTTAACCGCTGAGCCACCGGGACGCCATGGCACCCGCCCTGCCAGCGCTGGTACTTATTCCTCTCTGGATAGACCTCGTCAAGAAGTCGGTTGCCTCCGGCGAAAAATATGCTCATGGCACTAGCCTCGAACCCGAGACCTGTCAGTCAGGAACGCAGCACCCTAACCACGGCGCTACCAGGTTGGTATGCACGCCACTAACCTAGCGCCAAACTTCAATAGCCACCCATCTTGCTTGATGCTGGACGAATAATAACTTCGGCGATGGGGTGAGCGCTGTGCGTAGCAACCAAGTAGCGCAGTGGTTAGAGTGCTGCGTTCCTGACTGGCAGGTCGGGTTCGAGACTAGTACCATGACCATATTTTTCGGCAGAGGCAACCGACTTCTTGACGAGGTTTATTCGGAGAGGATTGAGTACCAGCGCTGGCAGGGCGGGTGTCATGGCGTCCCGGTGGCTCAGCGGTTAAGAGCATGATGTGGGAAGCGGCAGGTCCCGGGTTCGGGACCGGTAGTATACACAATTTTTTCGGCGACCAATTGCTTGGGGAGGTATATCCAGAGAAGATTGAGTACCAGCGCAGGCAGGGCGGGTGCCATGGCGTCCCGGTGGCTCAGTGGTTAAGAGCATGATGTGGGAAGCAGCAGGTCCCGGGTTCGGGACCGGTAGTACACACAATTTTTTCGGCGACCAATTGCTTGGGGAGGTATATCCAGAGAAGATTGAGTACCAGCGCAGGCAGGGCGGGTGCCATGGCGTCCCGGTGGCTCAGTGGTTAAGAGCATGATGTGGGAAGCAGCAGGTCCCGGGTTCGAAACCGCTCAAAGAACCATTTTTTCGGGACCAGATTTCTCGAACGGCAGCTCAAGAGGAGTTGCGACATCGCCGCCGACAAGCTGGTTCGGTGGCTGAGCGGTCAGGGTAGAGGAGTTGACTAGACTCGGCACTCGGGGTCGCGGGTTCAAATACCCAATGTGACCCCTCTGAGGTAAGGCCTCTGAATCTGGACTCTCACTGTACCACAGAAACCGCGCGCACTTCGGGTGGGCCAGCCTAATACGAACCCACTAATCTGTCGAATTGCGCGGCAGGGAGCGTCGGATGAAGGCCCGGTTCCCATAAGAACACCGAAGCTGATCGGCGGGTCTCCTTGAGACTTTCGTATTGCCACTTTTTGCCGCCGATTTTTAGCAGATGATACCTTCACACTTGAAACATACTTAAAACTACTATACACAAATGAAGGTGTCAGCGTGCTTTTACTCTCGAGTCCAGAAACCAAGCGCGTATCCTAACAATATAATAGGGGCTGGCGGCCGGGGCGGGCTGGTGCGTGTGGCTGGCTGGCTGGCTGGCAATGAGGCGCAGCCTGCGCGGAATTCGACAATCCCTCCTCGGTACAGCGCCAGCGGCACCGGGCGTAAACAATGGCACACCTCCTTGCATTGACAATCCCTCCCCGCCTGCCACGGCGCGGAGTATATTGCGCAACAATGCCTTCCATTTCGGCCCGGCTCACTCGGGTCTATGTATTTTGTTTCATACACAATTTTAAATACTATCTTTGAAATGAGCCCGCATTCTATCCCGTATAGGAAAACCATAATCGAGTAACGTCTGCTTTCATTAACGTTCGTTGAATGAGATGCAGACCAAAAGCCGTATATGGCAAACAAAAAACCGTATGCGGCAAATCAAAAACCGTATGAGGCAGACCAAAAGCCGTATATGGCAAACAAAAAACCGTATGCGGCAAATCAAAAACCGTATGAGGCAGACCAAAAGCCGTATATGGCAAACAAAAAACCGTATGCGGCAAATCAAAAACCGTATGAGGCAGACCAAAAGCCGTATATGGCAAACAAAAAACCGTATGCGGCAAATCAAAAACCGGATGAGGCAGACCAAAAGCCGTATATGGCAAACAAAAAACCGTATGCGGCAAATCAAAAACCGTATGAGGCAGACCAAAAGCCGTATATGGCAAACAAAAAACCGTATGCGGCAAATCAAATACCGGATGAGGCAGACCAAAAGCCGTATATGGCAAACAAAAAACCGTATGCGGCAAATCAAAAACCGGATGAGGCAGACCAAAAGCCGTATATGGCAAACAAAAAACCGTATGCGGCAAATCAAAAACCGGATGAGGCAGACCAAAAGCCGTATATGGCAAACAAAAAACCGTATGCGGCAAATCAAAAACCGGATGAGGCAGACCAAAAGCCGTATATGGCAAACAAAAAACCGTATGCGGCAAATCAAAAACCGGATGGGGCAGACCAAAAGCCGTATATGGCAAACAAAAAACCGTATGCGGCAAATCAAAAACCGTATGAGGCAGACCAAAAGCCGTATATGGCAAACAAAAAACCGTATGCGGCAAATCAAAAACCGTATGAGGCAGACCAAAAGCCGTATACGGCAATCAAAAAACCGTATGCGGCAAATCAAAAACCGTATGAGGCAGACCAAAAGCCGTATATGGCAAACAAAAAACCGTATGCGGCAAATCAAAAACCGTATGAGGCAGACCAAAAGCCGTATATGGCAAACAAAAAACCGTATGCGGCAAATCAAAAACCGTATGAGGCAGACCAAAAGCCGTATATGGCAAACAAAAAACCGTATGCGGCAAATCAAAAACCGTATGAGGCAGACCAAAAGCCGTATATGGCAAACAAAAAACCGTATGCGGCAAATCAAAAACCGTATGAGGCAGACCAAAAGCCCTATACGGCAAACAAAAAACCGTATGCGGCAAATCAAAAACCGTATGAGGCAGACCAAAAGCCGTATATGGCAAACAAAAAACCGTATGTGGCAAATCAAAACCGTATGAGGCAGACCAAAAGCCGTATATGGCAAACAAAAAACCGTATGCGGCAAATCAAAAACCGTATGAGGCAGACCAAAAGCCGTATATGGCAAACAAAAAACCGTATGTGGCAAATCAAAACCCGTATGAGGCAGACCAAAAGCCGTATATGGCAAACAAAAAACCGTATGCGGCAAATCAAAAACCGTATGAGGCAGACCAAAAGCCCTATACGGCAAACAAAAAACCGTATGCGGCAAATCAAAAACCGTATGAGGCAGACCAAAAGCCGTATATGGCAAACAAAAAACCGTATGTGGCAAATCAAAACCCGTATGAGGCAGACCAAAAGCCGTATATGGCAAACAAAAAACCGTATGCGGCAAATCAAAAACCGGATGAGGCAGACCAAAAGCCGTATATGGCAAACAAAAAACCGTATGCGGCAAATCAAAAACCGGATGAGGCAGACCAAAAGCCGTATATGGCAAACAAAAAACCGTATGCGGCAAATCAAAAACCGTATGAGGCAGACCAAAAGCCGTATACGGCAAACAAAAAACCGTATGCGGCAAATCAAAAACCGTATGAGGCAGACCAAAAGCCGTATATGGCAAACAAAAAACCGTATGCGGCAAATCAAAAACCGTATGAGGCAGACCAAAAGCCGTATATGGCAAACAAAAAACCGTATATGGCAAACAAAAAACCGTATGCGGCAAATAAAAAACCGGATGAGGCAGACCAAAAGCCGTATATGGCAAACAAAAAACCGTATGCGGCAAATCAAAAACCGTATGAGGCAGACCAAAAGCCGTATACGGCAAACAAATAACCGTATGCGGCAAATCAAAAACCGTATGAGGCAGACCAAAAGCCGTATATGGCAAACAAAAAACCGTATGCGGCAAATCAAAAACCGTATGAGGCAGACCAAAAGCCGTATACGGCAAACAAATAACCGTATGCGGCAAATCAAAAACCGGATGAGGCAGACCAAAAGCCGTATATGGCAAACAAAAAACCGTATGCGGCAAATCAAAAACCGTATGAGGCAGACCAAAAGCCGTATATGGCAAACAAAAAACCGTATGCGGCAAATCAAAAACCGGATGAGGCAGACCAAAAGCCGTATACGGCAAACAAAAAACCGTATGCCGATTTTTTCGTTTTTTTGTTGAATATTTTTATTTAATTTTTTTATTAGGTAGGCGAACTATAGGTAGGCGAAAAATGGCAATATTTTATTGAATATTTTTATTCAATATTTTTATTAGGTAGGCGAAATATAGGTAGGCGAAATAGACAGGTAGGCGAACATTTAGGTCGGAGAAATGAACAACCCGCCGGAAATCGCCCCAAGCGCTGCGACCTATGGCCCCGCCTGCCGCCCCGCCGTCGCGTCCCCGCCCGTCCCGTGTCGCTGCCGTTGTAACGGAGTGGCACGCTGTCATCAACAGGGCCCCGGACGGGGGGAGGGGGGCAGGAGGCCGCCCCCTATCGGCCCTAAAGGGTGCCCCGCCGGAGACTCTGCGCTCTACTGCAGCCATCAGTTCTCACGCTTCACTCCCTCCAAGGCCCCCGCCGCCCCGCAACGGCCGTCCTCCTCCAGTACGTCGTTGTTCGGCAACTCGCCGCCAGGTGCCGCTGCTGGCTCATCGCGCGGCGGCGCGCTCCGAGGAAAAGTCTAATTGGCGGGTTGGACGCCGTGCGGGTAGGCAGCGCGCCGCCACGGGAGCGTGGCGGGACAGCGGGACGGCCTACCTCCCAGGGGCTCAGGCAAACTACGTCCCGACGGCCACCCCGGCGCTCAGCGCGCTCAGCGCGTGGGCTGGCCCTGGCTGGCCGCCGTGGCTCCTTAAGCCCGCTGCTCCGACGGGACCGAGCCGCTGCGCCGGGCTGCCAGGGCCCCTCCGAGTACCCCGGCAACTAGATAGGACTCCCCTCCGAGCCCAGGCCCGAGCCCAGGCCTTGCTTCGGGCTGTAGAGCGACGCGCAGCGCGCAGCGCGCAGCCGAGGGGCGGCCGCCTTCGATCCGGGAATCCGAAAAGTACGCCGGGACACTACGCGCGCGACGACGCGGACTGGGCCCCGACTGCCCCGGCGCGCTGGCCGCCACTTTCGGCATCACTTTCAGTTGCCAAGTCTCGGCGCCGCCCACGGCCCCACGGCCAGCGGACAAGTCCCCGCGGCCCGACGCACAGTGGGCCAGAAGACCGGTGGAGGAGGACAAAACTCTAGACGCGTCTTAGGCTCCAGAGCCGCTAAACAGGCCTCGAACCGAACGTGTGACCCCACCAATGGATTCCTCGTTCGGAGAGCAATCCATTGGTGGGGTCACACGATCGGTACGAGTCCCAATTAGGGACTCTGGAACTCAAGACGCGTCTAGAGTTTTGTCCACCTCCGCCGGTCTTCCGGCCCACTGTGCGACGGCGCGACCAGCTCGGGGCACGTTCCAGTCCCATCCTGGAATGGGACTCGGATCGGACGACACACCGCGGGACACGCGGCGCCAACGGGCCGCCCTTCGCTGGGGGAATCTATCGGTGTGTTTGATCCCGGTTCCGTCGGAGGGACGCGGAGCTCAAAACGATCCGGCGGCGTGAGTGCTTCGCGTCGCTTCGCGTGCTGCCGAGCGATTCGGAAGATCGCTTCGTCGCTCTGTCTCTCTCGCACGCTTGCGGGGAGCCCCATGAGTGCGAGAGAGACGGTCCGGGCGTGTGAGTAAAGGATGGGCCGCTCGATTCATTCCGCGCGTTCGCGTCCCGGCCAGGCCAGGGCCCAGCGGGTTCAACCAGCTCAACGGTGTAGCTCTGTCTCGCTCTCGCGGGGCAGCCCGTGGGGAGTGCGAGCGAGACGGCGTACAGTGGGAACAGTGGGCCAGAAGACCGGTGGAGGCGGCCAAAACTCTAGACGCGTTTTGAGCTCCAGAGCCGCTAAACAGGCCTCGAACCGAGTGTGTGACCCCACCAATGGATTCCTCGTTCGGAGAGCAATCCATTGGTGGGGTCACACGATCGGTTCGAGTCCCATTTAGCGACTCTGGAGCTCAAAACGCGTCTGGAGTTTTGGCCGCCTCCACTGGTCTTCTGGCCCACTGTGCGGCGACGACCTCCAGGGCGCCGACAGCGATCTCTGGGCAATCTCGGCGGTCGCGGTGCAGTCGATCGGACACGCGACGGGGCGGGGCGGGGCGCCTTGTTGCCGATAATCGGCGTGCTCTCTGTGACGGCGTCCTTTGCGCGGCACTCTTGTGTGTTCGCTGGATGCGTCGCGGTGCCGCCTCGCGATGGAACGGGCCGACAGGCCGTCACGAGCAAGCCTCCCGGCCGCGACAGCATCGCCAAGCATCGCCACAGGCATCGCCGTCCTGCCGTCCTCACTTGGGTTCGGCCTGGCTGTGCCGCCAGCCGGGCCGCCAGCCAGCAGACTGATTCCGAGAGTCGTTTTCGTCGCTCTGTGTCTCTCGCACTCACGAGACGTCCCGCATAGGCGCGAGGGAGACACATCGACGTTTTTGATTTGCCGCATACGGTGTTTTGTTTGCCGTGTACGGCTTTTGGACTGCCTCATACGGTTTTTGATTTGCCGCATACGGTTTTTTTTTTGCGTATACGGCTTTTGGTCTGCCTCATACGGTTTTTGATTTGCCGCATACGGTATTTTGTTTGCCGTATACGGCTTTTGGTCTGCCTCAAACGGGTTTTGATTTGCCGCATACGGTTTTTTGTTTGCCGTATACGGCTTTTGGTCTGCCTCATACGGTTTTTGATTTGCCGCATACGGTGTTTTGTTTGCCGTGTACGGCTTTTGGACTGCCTCATACGGTTTTTGATTTGCCGCATACGGTTTTTTGTTTGCGTATACGGCTTTTGGTCTGCCTCATACGGTTTTTGATTTGCCGCATACGGTGTTTTGTTTGCCGTGTACGGCTTTTGGACTGCCTCATACGGTTTTTGATTTGCCGCATACGGTTTTTTGTTTGCGTATACGGCTTTTGGTCTGCCTCATACGGTTTTTGATTTGCCGCATACGGTTTTTTGTTTGCCGTATACGGCTTTTGGTCTGCCTCATACGGGTTTTGATTTGCCGCATACGGTTTTTTGTTTGCCGTATACGGCTTTTGGTCTGCCTCATACGGTTTTTGATTTGCCGCATACGGTTTTTTGTTTGCCGTATACGGCTTTTGGTCTGCCTCATACGGCTTTTGGTCTGCCTCATACGGTTTTTGATTTGCCGCATACGGTGTTTTGTTTCCCGTGTACGGCTTTTGGACTGCCTCATACGGTTTTTGATTTGCCGCATACGGTTTTTTGTTTGCGTATACGGCTTTTGGTCTGCCTCATACGGTTTTTGATTTGCCGCATACGGTGTTTTGTTTGCCGTGTACGGCTTTTGGACTGCCTCATACGGTTTTTGATTTGCCGCATACGGTTTTTTGTTTGCGTATACGGCTTTTGGTCTGCCTCATACGGTTTTTGATTTGCCGCATACGGTTTTTTGTTTGCCGTGTACGGCTTTTGGTCTGCCTCATACGGTTTTTGATTTGCCGCATACGGTTTTTTTAGCAGATAATGCCTTTACTTAAAAACATACCTAAAGCTACAACTACAAGAGGAGTCATCTAGCTTTTATTTAAAAGAATGAAAGAATGAAATGTCATTTTTTTAAATAATGAGATGTATTTTTCTGCAAGTTTATTTGAAACGAGAATGGGATTTAATGGGAGCACATTGCGGTGACGGTGTTACGCCGCTCGTGTACGACCGCAGTCTTTTTGCCGCCACATTTGTGCGACGACGCGGTCCCTCTTCTTGTTCCCAGGGTAAAGCGTTTTGTTTCTCTCGGTCTAATTTGCTGTTTTCTAAGCTCCTTGTGGTCTTCTTTCAAGGAAACAATTATGTCAAGAGCTGGGACAGGGGCGCTTTGAGTCCGGCTGCTGCTGGCGCTTGGCTTACCTCGCGGCCTCGCGGCACTTGGTCACGCGCTGTGGCCCTCAAAGTAAGGGCTGCAGCGCGTGGCTGGGCGCAAGCGCTAGGGCCGCCAGGGCCGCCAGGGCCGCCGGGGCCGCCGGGGCAAGGGCGAGGATGGCTGGGCTGCTAAACCTACTGTGAATCCCCTGCCCTCCTGAACCGCGCGCGCAGTAGAGCTATTCCCAACAGTGCTTTCGCGTCGCCTTCTCTCTCTCTCTCTCTCTCTCTGTCTCTCTCTCTCTCACACACACACACACACACACTCGAAGGGAGTTCCGGTATTGTGCGAGAGGGACAGGTTGAGCGGGTTACGCACTGCTCAGCCGGGTTACAGTGGGCCAGAAGACCGGTGGAGGCGGTCAGAGTCCCGGACGCGTTTTGAGCTCCAGCGTCGCTAAATGAGACTCGAACCGGACGAGTGACCCCACCAATGGACTGCTCTCCGAATGGGGAATCCATTCACTGAAAATCTATCGGCGTGACTTCGTGCCGCTGCAGAGGCGTGAATTAAGTGTCACGCCATTAAACGGCATGACAGAAAAGTCACGCCAAAAATCGGCGTGACTCGAAAATTCACGCCAAAAATTGGCGTGAATTTCTTGTCATGCCGCTTTTTGGCGTGACTTGTCTCATAAAACGCGATGTCATTCACGCCAAATGAGGGTGTGACTCACATGTCACGCCGTTTTTCGGCGTGAATTTCGTGTCTCGCCAAATTATGGCGTGACTTTTTGTCACGCCATAATTTGGCTATGTGTCCGACCATTACGTTTTCAGTGAATTGGTGGGGTCACACGCGCGGTTCGAGCCCTGCTTAGCGACTCTAGAACTGAAAACGCGACTTTTCGACGCCATGACACGAGTCGAAAACAACTTCTCTGGAGAGCACTGCAGGAGCATTGCGAGAGCTCTGCTCTTTGAATTGTGGCCGTGCCGGGCCGTGCCGGGCCGTGCCGGGCCGTGCCGGGCCGTGCCGGGCCGCGCAGCTCGCATGACGAAGATCGCACAGAGGATCGAAGAGGGATCGGCCCGAGAGCGCGCTGGCTCATGGCGGCGTGCAGGCTTACCCCGGCACGGCCGGCACCACGGCCGGCACCACGGCCTGAGGGGCTTAACCGCCGATTCCGCGCTTAACAAGCGCCGACTGTACTTGCCTCAATATTGATTCTGGCCAATCCGCGCGCAGACCGCGGGCAAGCCCAGGCAGGCCGCGCTGCAGTTGACTCACCCGGTTCGGTTCGTCGCGGGGGCAACTTTTGTCGCCTGTCGCTCTCCCTTCCGAGGGGCACACCGTCGGGGCGCGAAAGAGATAGACACTCCGCTTAGATCGTCCGCCGCGCTGCGGGTACACTGCCAGCGCCATCTGCGGCTCGCCACGGCGCGGCAGGCTGGGCCCCGCTGGGCTGGGCGCGCGAAAAACGCCCGTCAAATGCGCGCTCGTCATCGGAGCCGCTTAAAAAGATTTATCTTAACCCCGTTTTTATTTGAGTTTCGGACAGCGCCGCTCCGCAGCTGATGCTCCTCGTGAATGCTGCCGGCTGCTGGAGTCTCCAGCCTGGAGGCTCGCTCGCTAATGAGCTCGTTGTCGCTTTGAGCCGCGCTGGCTGCCAGCTCTGCCAGCCCCGCCAGCCCCGCCAGCCAGTGCTGCCACCGTGCCCCATGTCGGGTGATGCATTGCCTGTTTACTTCCACCCCCTCCTTTTTCCGGCACTGCTCGCGGACACCTCTTGGCGCCGCGTCGGCCACGTCGGCCGCGTCACGCCCGGCGTGGCGAAGCATGGCGGCCAGCCAATGGGAACGCGCCGCCCGGCCAGCACTGCTTTTGGCGGCAACTTTGAAATACCGGCAGCGATCCGCGGAAGGGTGGCAGGCAAGCGCTGGGAACCGCCGCGAGCAGCGCCAGCGGCGGACTGCTTCCGGAGAGAGTGAGAGAGAGAGAGAGAGAGAGAGAGAGAGAGAGAGAGAGAGAGAGAGAGAGAGAGAGAGAGAGAGACCGGCAGGTCTGCAATGACCCCGACCGGGCCACGCCGACTTCGTCTGGCTCGCGACGTTCTGGACGGGGCGGGGTATGGGGAGGGGCGTCCGCCGTGGGACGGCGAGGGCGTGCGCGGCCGCGGCTTTGACAAATACCAACGGTAATGCGAGGCGCGTTTTTACCAACAGAGTGACGCGTCGAAACGAAGGGGAGAGGCTGCCATTGCTATTGTGGCTCGGGAGGGCGCACTGGAGAGGAGAGCCCCTTGAAGATCCGCCGCCCTGCCAGACTTCCAGTGCCTCAGACTGCCAGTCGGCCTGGGCGGCGCGGCGCGGCCTGACCCGCGCGTATTGTACGTCGGCAGTCATTGTGCGACGGGGCCCGACGGGGCCTGCAGCCAGTCGGGTCCGGGAGACCTTTCACGCCAAATTTATGGCACCGCCAGTCAAAAAAAAAAGAAGAAAGTTGCAGGAAATTGATTTTATTTCATTTAAGGCTTTCCAAATGCACTCATTGACCCACCATTTACCATATTTTTAAAAACCATACACAAATTCGTACGAAATTTTAAAAGCGAATAGAACGTATGCGCGAAATTTTCCACCGCGATAAAAACGCATACCGCCCAAAAAAATAAGAAGCAAACTGTTTTTTGGTTGTCTGGTCCATAATGATAGGTCCATGCTGCTAGACAGACGGACTACATGGCCCGAGGGTCTCGCCGGCGAGAATTGGATTGGCGACAGAAATCAAGTCCTGCTGAGATCTACTCCGATTTGGTGTGCGGAAGGGGGTGGGGGTGGGAGGCAGTCCTCTCTTTGAGCCCGCGGCCTGCTCTACTCCTTTTTCTTGGCCTAACCGCTGTAATGTGTACACTCGAAGCCGAGCAGGGCAGTGAGGCCGAGAGACGCAAAAAAAAGGACATCAAACGAAAATTTGCATTCATCTGCATGAAGCCAGCGGCCGTCCTGCCTGACCGAGTCCCCCAATTACTCATCCAGCAGTGCACGGAATTGCTTTCGAATCGCCGACCGGGCTTCATTCCCCTTTCTTTGTCTTCCAAGTTTTCTATTTCTAGTCTCTCTTTCACTTTGACCCGGTGTTTGCTTGGGCCGCCTCCTGGCATTTCAACTCATCTACAGTACCCACCTCACTTTCCCTCGGGCCGTTTTTGATTACGCGAGCGAAAATAATTGGTTTCACGTTTGCTCGCCCGTGTCGCGTTTTGGATTAAAACCGAATGAAAACATTCTGGGCGCGGCGCCATTTCAACCCCAATTTTTTGCTAATTTTTTTCATCCAGGACGGGATAAACTGAACGAGCCGCCGTCTGGGGAATATGGTTTCCTTCCGCGTTGAGCCGACCAGGGCTTTGCAGGCAAATAATAATCCCCGCATTGTGCAGCCCGTCTCGACGACTGTCTCTCTCGCACCCCTGCGGCCCGCGGCCCGCCCAGACGAGTGCGAGAGAGACAGAGCGACTCGCGAACGACGCGGCGCGGCGGGAGGACCGCGTCGTCCACATCTTGGCGATTTCGCGCTAAGTGGTATGAAGTTAGCATGAGCTGTACACATGAATAAGGCAGGAGTCTCGAGGGCAATGGGGCCTGGAAGGGTGGCTGCATTCAGGGCGGGGCCGGGCCCCCTGAGCCCGGTGCGGCCCGGTGCGGCTCGCTCGGGCCCAGCAGGTGCCCCGGGCTCGGGGCCCGGCCGGCCCGGGGGCCCGGCGGCCTGGCAGGTGAGGCCAGTGAAAGGCAGTCTGACGAGGGGCTGAATAATAGCAGCGTCGCCTGATTGAGGCCAGCAGGGGCAGCCCGCCGGGCCCCGCCAGGCCCCGCCCGCTCGCTGACAGTGCACCGCCCGTCCGCCCCGGGCCCGCCCCGCCAGAGTCGTCGCAAGAGCCAGCAGCCCGAGGATCTAAGCGATTTGCAACACTCGGTGGGGAGCAGCGGCGCTGCAAATTCGGTCAAAATAAAGACGGATGTCTGAACTTTGTATTTTGAGGCGACTTTGGGCGGCCGTTGCGTCTGCGTGTTTCTCTTTTTCCGCACAGATGATTCGAGAAAGCAAACTGTCGAAACTCATTTCAGTGTTGCCCGCGTTTGCCACGGTCCCCCATGGGCGGTCACCATATCGCGTTACGTGCCGCGGACGCGAGGCGGGACTTCCCTCCAGGCCCCTCCAGCCCCGCCGGACCACGCCGGGCCTTTGACATGACTAAGCTAATTACTATCGTCTAGCCGCTGTCGTCGCTTTGATGACGTGGCCGGGCGCGGCCGCCAGTTGCGCCCAATTTGCAGCGTCCCTGTTTATATGAAGGTGCTGTCGCCCGTTGGAAAAACAGAGAATTGTGACGTTTGTGGTCGGACAGACGAAACATCATAGCAAATGTGTAGCTTGGCCGTCTTGGTTGCGCGTCATTCTCCGAAAAAGAAGACCCCGCCATGGCCAAGATATTCCCAACGTGGGCTGCAGCTCAGCTCAAGCCGTCCACTCGCAATGAGGGCCGGGGATAGAGGCTGGCCTGGGCTGGGCTGGGCTGGCCGGCGGCACGGCCGGGGGCTACCTCGATACAGCCTCGTCGACATAAGGAGATTTGGGGTGCTCCTTATTGGAATCGAAAAGACTCGGTGGCCGCCGCGCCGACAGGCCGAGCCGAGCGTGACGCGGCCGTGGCCGAGGCCGGGGGACACACTGCCGGAAAGGGAGAGACAGACCGGTGGCGCCGGCCAGCGTGTCGCCTGCATTGTCTCCCTCGCACTCACGAGGCACCCCCAAGGGGTGCGAGAGAGACAGAGCGACGTTCGGAATACTGGCGACGGCCGCTGACCGCCCTCCGCTGCTTTTATTTTCGCCGTGTGCGTCCCATTATCCACCCTGTCCCGGCCAAAGAAACGGCGCCCTGTCGCTACCCCCCGCGCTGAGCCAGTCCATAAGGCCGGCGCTGGGAGTCCCCCGCGCGAGGGGTAGCGACGGGGCAAGTCTATTGCAGACAGTACAGCACACAGTGGCCTGGACAGCGCCTCCCTCCGCGGCAGCCTTCGCCTCGTGTGTGTCGGAAAAGATGCTCCGTTTCGATCGGGGCATTGCCGGGCGTTGCGGGGCGTTGCGGGGCGTGGCGGCTCCGGCGCCAACGAGTCCCATTTCTTGGAGAGGCTCCAAGCGGATTGACAAGGCGCCGCGCCGCGACTCGCCCGCACATTAACAGCGTAGACGCCGCCCCGTTTCAGGCCGTCTGTTCTGCTTGTCTCAACGAGAGACAATTACTGCATTGTAGCGCCCCGCCCCGCCTGCCTCTGCCTGCACGCCAGCCGGGGCGTATTGTGTACCTCCGCTATTCACTAATCGAGCGCCCGCTTTCATGAGGCGCGGTAAATAGACGGGCAGGCAGGTGGCGTCGAACCCGCGACCTTTCGGTCGGGGCGCTGACTCGCTAACCGCTCGGCCGTTTTCCTGTTGCAGGCTACTGGCCGCTGGGCGTCGTCTGGTGCAACATCTACGCCACGTGCGACGTGCTGGCCTGCTCCGCCTCCATCCTGCACATGTGCTTCATCTCGCTGGGCCGCTACCTGGGCATCCGGAACCCGCTCAAGACGAGGAGGGCCTACTCCACCAAGCGGATGGTGGCCCTCAAGATCTCCCTCGTCTGGATCCTGGCCATGCTCATCTCGAGTTCCATCACCGTGCTGGGTAGCGGGTCGTTCCAATCCCCAGGAACAACGAATCGAACAAGTCCCGTTTTCTCACGGCAGATGTTCGCAGGCGCGGTCAACCCGGACAACATCATGCCCAGGGAGGGCGAGTGCGTCATCAACAACCGTGCCTTCTTCGTGTTCGGCTCGCTGGTGGCCTTCTACATCCCCATGGTGACCATGGTGGTCACGTACGTGCTGACGGTGCAGCTGCTGCGGAAGAAGGCGCGCTTCGCCGTCGAGCACCCCGACACGGACCACTGGGGCCGGCTGGGGGGCCGCTTCGCCGCCGTCAAGCGCCGGCCGGCCAGGTGAGCGAGCACGCCGTTGCGAGAGACGACCAGATCAGCGGCAATGTTAGCCTCGAGTGGGCGTAGTGGATACTGAAGTGGGCCACACGAGGCGACCGACCCACAGTGGGCCAGAAGACCGGTGGAGGCGGCCAAAACTCTGGACGCGTTTTGAGCTGAAGAGTCGCTGAATGGGACTCGAACCGAGCGTCTGACCCCACCAATGGATTGCTCTCCGAACGAGGAATCCATTGGTGGGGTCACACGTTCGGTTCGAGTCCCATTCAGCGACTCTTCAGCTCAAAACGCGTCCAGAGTTTTGGCCGCCTCCACCGGTCTTCAGGCCCACTGTGGGACCCAACCCGCCCTTCCAAAGGACCTGTCCACCGCCACGGCACGCCACGGCCAGGAGTGCGGGTTCGAACCGCCGCAACACGACATTTTTCCCCTGTCAGACCGAAAGGCACCTCGCCGCGGGCCGGGCCCAGGCCGGGCCCAGGCCGGGCCGGGCACTGTGGCGGCAAGCGCGGGTCGGGGCATCGGATAGAAGGGCCAGATAGGCACCGCGTGACCCGGCCGGCCCGGCCCCGGGCGGGACTTGGAGCCGATCAGGCCCACGCCGCAGCACCTCTAGTGCAGCATGCTGTCGTTGCTCTGTCTCTCTCGCACTACTCGTGGGGCGTCGCGTTGCGAGAGAGGCGGGGCACTGCAAGGCAAAGAGCCTCGCGGGAGCTCCCGATGTCCCCGCCAAGCTTCGCCGTGCTTCGTCGGCGTGCACGTCAACAGGAGCGTGACTGTGGCCCTGTCGGCGGTCTTGGCGAGGAGCGCCCGTTCGGTCATCTGCATGGCGCGCCACGGCGGACACGGCCCATATCTCCCTTATTTCGAAGAGTTTGCCGCGCCGCTCCATTCATCCTTGTCGCCGAGCTTCCGACGCCCCCGGGAAGGGGGAGGGGGGGCGCCTTCCGCGATTCTTCATCTTCGATTCAGCGCTGCACCAAACTAGAAGAACAAACGTCCCCGCTCCGGTTTGAATTCCCGGAGCTGCCAGATCTGGACTTTCAGTCTTCCGGCCTTCCGGTCGGACCCTGGCCGGAAAAGAGCGACGGCTAACTCCTGCCGGGCCGGGCCGCCGGGCCGCCGGAACGAATCGCAAGCAGTCGCCGAACTGAGTGAGCCTTGCAGCGCGCTGCAGAACTTGCGCGCCCCTGCCCCGCCCCGCCCCGCCCCGCCCCGCCCCGCCCCGCGGCCCTGGGCGTTCCGCGGCGTTCCAATGCACAAAGGCCGCGAAAGTCGCTCTTCATTTCGTCCTGCTTGGCGGCCGGCCGGGCCAAGGGCCGGGCAAGGCACTTCCGAGGGAGTCGTCGGTCAGACGGACAGCCGCGGCCAGCGCCAGCGCGCCAACATGAAAGGTCGGCCTTCTCGGAGGCTCCCCGAAGTGCGGCCCGGCCCGGCCCGGCTAGCCCCCCGGCCCCACGGCCCGGCCAGAGCGAGGGGCCCAGGCCCAGCCCAGGCCCCACGGCCCGACCGGCGCCCCGCGTCCGAGCGCCTGTGGCGCGGAGGTTAGGCCACAGGCTGGGCACGCATGCCCGGCGGGACAGTCGCCCCGCTGCGGCCGACTGCGGCGCACAACGCCCTGTCTCTCTCGCACTCCAGGCGCGTCCCGTAAGGGTGCGAGAGAGACAGAGCGGCTGGTTCGGACAACGGTTTAATGTCCTTGCTTTTGGTTGGCAGGCCTCACAGCACGTCGCAGCCGGAGCTGAGCGAGTACATGCGCGGGCCCACGCCGGGCAGCCCCGGGGGCACGGCCATCGCGCTGGGCCTGGCGCTGGCCAAGAGGAACGAGAACGCCTCGGAGCAGGCCGGCGGTCGCAAGAACCGCCGCAACCTCCGCCTCAACGTGACGCCCTCCACCCTCAACCTCAAGTAAGCCACAGCCCGTCGCTACGCGTCGCTACCCCATGTGCCGCAGCCTCCGCGCGCGGGGTATCGCCTCACGGTTTGTCTCACAATGCACCCTCTGCCGACAGGTTCTTGCAGAACCGCAGCAAGCGGCAGACGCTGGCGCTCAACGCGGTGGCCACCGAGCAGAAGGCGTCCAAGGTGCTGGGGCTCGTGTTCTTCACGTTCGTGCTGTGCTGGGCCCCCTTCTTCCTGCTCAACATCGTGTTCGCCATCTGCCCGTCGTGCCAGAAGCGCGTCCCGCACCACGTCATCGACACGTGCCTGTGGCTGGGCTACGTGTCGTCCACCATCAACCCCATCATCTACACGGTCTTCAACCGCACCTTCCGGGCGGCCTTCATCCGCCTGCTGACGTGCAGGTGCAGCCGCGTGTCTCGGCCGCCGCGCTACCGGTCCGTCACGGACACGCGCACCGCGGCGTCCACGCCGGGGCTCAACTTCGGCCCCGGGCCCAGCACCAGCGGCGTGCCCGGCGTGCCCGGCCCGAGCGGCAGTTCGGGGCGCGCCGCCAGCTCGGCGGGCACGGACAGCGCGGACGGCGGCGACCCTGGCAGCACGCCGTGCTCCACCATCCCGCTGTCCATGTCCATGTCCCTGCCCTCGTCCTCCACGGCGGCCACGCTGTGCGTGCGAACGCCCTCGCCCTCGCACTACCCCAGCAACTACAGCATCGACGACAGCGTGGTCTAGAAGGCTGTGCCCGGCCTGGCCCGCGTGGGTGACTGTACTCAAAAGCGCCTTGCCAAACCGTGGTTCCCCATCCACCACCACTTCCCCTGTGACAATCACCCCAATCACTCCCCAAAAAGTTAGAAAGTGACGCTACATTCCAACTTGGCAGGCCGAGCGGGGGGTTCGTTGATGGCGACTAGTGTTAATCTTCTGCTCACACTGTGGAATCATGTGTACTGTTTTGTACGTAATCTGTTTTTGATGGATTTTGTGTCTGTTTGTGAATAGGTACAAATTATATCTAACC
Organism: Thrips palmi; assembly: GCF_012932325.1. NCBI lineage: Eukaryota > Metazoa > Arthropoda > Insecta > Thysanoptera > Thripidae > Thrips > Thrips palmi. The sequence goes on along the minus strand of NW_023144626.1, from coordinate 5,770,951 downwards.
ATTTCTTTCATGAAGAAACGCATGTTCATAATGGTACATGACCATGTGCAAAAAAGAATAGTGATTTAGTGTGTTCATGTGTTTTCAACGATCAATGTTTTTGTTTGTACCTGTACTGTTTCCAAATAACAATGAGATACAATAACTCTATTTATTTTTTTATATGTCGCAGTATAGAATTTCACATTTAAGAAATGAAAGGGGTCTTGTAAGGAGAGAATGGCATAGGTTGACAAAGTACCATTTGTCAAATCATTCCATAGTCTCACAGCGCTGCCTCAAGAAGCATGAAATGAAAAAAGTATTCATATTGTACATTATTTAATTTTGATCTCAAAATGCATTGAGAGTTTTATCTTTGTGTGTTACTATCAATGTATGTTACATTCCCCTAAGTCATACATATGGTTGTTTTAGAGAATAATTAGTGTTTATAGAAGCATTTATTGTCTGCATTTTGCATCCATCGTACATAAAAGTAGTGCCATAAAGCTTTAACGTCTGATGTGGCTTTCTTCCACTAGACCTGTCCTAATGTTAGTTACTACGTGATCTTGCAATCCTCCAGAACTGTTTTTGTCTGTAGCCAAACTGATTTGGACTGACTGCTGCATTCTCCCCGAGCCAAAAGTAGATAAATGTGTGTTAAACAATTCATGCTTACAACTAGTCAAAACTCCGTGTGAATAAAGAAAGTAAACCTGTATGTATTCTTTCAGTGAACTTCTAGTATAATGAGTCCCCTATGGCAAAATCAAAAAGAAACATGGAATCCACCGTTATCCGAGGTCCGTCAACACGATTATGACTTTGAGGTCATGCCAACAAAGTGACAGTAATTTGAATGCGATGGCAAGCCACAGAGGCGTTATTAAAACCGAAATTTTAAATAAACATAAGTTGCCATGACGAGAAAGTCACAGTACCCTCGGTAAACTCAAAATTCTACGAAAACATAACCTCTATTTTCCACGGCGACGTAGGCAGACGGGTGACGGTTGGGCATGCCACTGCACAGTCGGCACCTCATACAGTGGGAGTTTTAACATCTTCCACTGAGATTCAAGAAGAAATGTCGAGACAGCTTGTCACACCATAAAAAAATGCAAAAACTGGAAGCAGGTTCGTTCGTACCGGTCGCGTCTTGAGAGGCGGGAAGGGCGGGCGATGTTGACACGTCTGTGGCGCGCTCTGTCGGCGAAACCAGACACTACACGCAGCCGGCGATACCCCGCGCGGACGACCGGCGCGGCGCTGCTGGCAGGGTGTAGTGCTGATGGTTTGTGCTGGAGCGGAGCGGAGTATCTCTGTAAGATCCCAGAAACAAATTTAATGGCGTTCGAGAATTAATGCGAACGATCAATGAAAGCAAAGCAGCATTGCCGCCTGCGCCAGTGTGAGAAATGTGAGCATGCTGACAAACATTCTCGACGAAGCGGTGTGCTGATTTTCTATGCATTTACGTGGGGTCCATCCGTTCACCTCCTCCACATCCTTAAACAATTCCCTAACGCAGCCGAGTGGATTTCTCTGCTCTCATTGGCCAAGCCCGGCATCGTAATCATCGGAGTGACGTCACTGCCGATGGCGTCATCGCGGCGCTCCGAAATAATAACACCTCGCTGCGGCCCGGGTCCCGGGATCGAATCCCGTGCCACTCTCACTATTTGCTTCCCTGCTCTCCCGGGCCGCCCCGCCCCTCCCCTCGCCTGGCTGCAAGGTCGCCCGGCTCCGCCCGGCTCTGCTGGACCGCGCGGATCGCGTCCCATCTCATCTCGGTCCGTGATTCCTCCCCCTTCCCCCCCCTCCCCCCACCGAGCGCGGCAAGCGCGGCCATTGCCAAGGTCGAGCGCCAAACACCTCACTCGTGAAAGGCACACCACTATTTCACTCTTGCCATCTCCACGCCCCCACCAGCGCGCTCATTCCGAACGAGAGTTTTCGTCGCTTCTGTCTGTCTGTCTGTCTGTCTGTCTGTCTGTCTGTCTGTCTGTCTGTCTGTCTCTCTCTCTCTCTCTCTCTCTCTCTCTCTCTCTCTCTCTCTCTCTCTCTCTCTCTCTCTCTCTCTCTCTCTCTCTCTCTCACACACACTCAGGGGGCGCCCCGTTCGGGTGCGAGAGAGACGGAGCGACGCAGCGTTCTTCCGGAACGAAACTGCAGGAGAGCCGCGGTCCGAGCAGATCAATCATCCGACTGCGGCAAAAGTTTGGGACGCCGATGCGCTGCGCCCTGCGCCGCTGCGGCGGCGACGCGGTGTCCGTCGGGTAGCCTGGACTGCCGCGCAGAAAAGCAGCGGCCTGGTCAGTGCCGTCTTCTTCTTCCAGCAGTCGGCGCAAGGAAACAGAGCAAACGTCCGCTCGACACTCAATGCAAACTTCTGAAGACAAGAATAAAACATAACGGACGCGGGGTATCGACTACTCTGCGTTCGTTGCCCTTTTCCGCCACGGGCGTCATCCCAGCCCAAGCACTCCAGGTTGCCCACCACTTTCCCACGCCCCGCACAGTGGGCCAGAAGACCGGTGGAGGCGGACAAAACCCTAGACGCGTTTAGAGCTCCAAAGCCGCTGAACAGGCCTCGAACTGAACGTGTGACCCCACCAATGGATTCCTCGTTCGGAGAGTAATCCATTGGTGGGGTCACACGTTCGGTTCGAGTCCCATTTAGCGACTCTCGAGCACAAAATGCGCCTAGGGCTTTGGCCGCCTCCACCGGTCTTCTGGCCCACTGTGCCGCGGCCCCAGTGGTGGCGCTGCTACGCGCTGCTGGACTGGATGCCTCTGTTTGATCGCCGCGGATTTACGCCCCCGCGTCTCCTGAAGCCGTTCAATTTGAGACGGGTAATCGGCCTGGATGAGGCCGCCGGCTTAGTGCCGCTCTGTCTCCCTCGCGGCCCTCCGGCCTCCAGACCGGCGCGTGAGTGCGAGAGAGACAGCGGCCGGGGGTTGGCCGCGCCGGGCCGGGGGCAGTGCCCCTCGCTCTGCCCGGCTCTGCCCTGCCGGCTGCGGCCGCGGTGCTTTCGGCCCTACTTTCGCGACGGCCTGTTCTAGGACTATTGTGTCGTCTCGGGTCCGCCGGACGTGCCGACTGGTTCCAGTTCAATGACTTTGACACTCTGGCAGTGGTGTGCCGCCCCGCCGCCCCGACCGGACTGCCCGACCGATCGCCGATCGGCACTCTTCGCAGGACGTGACGCGCTAGATGATGCGGGCTGGGCGCCGCGCCGCGCCACTGGGAGGACGGGTTGCCTACCCCCGGATGGCCGGCCGTTCACTCCGCCACGGCTTTGCAGCGGCCACAGCACTCAGCCACTTGGATAAAAACAATTAAATACTCTTTTTACAGCGGCGGGCGTGCGATGCGGGCCGCAGCAATATGAAGAGTCGTCGCTCTGTCTCTCTCGCACTCACGGCGTGTCCCGCAGGGCCGCAGGGCGCGAGAGAGACAGGGCGACGGGATGAGCCGGCTGGCGGCACAGTCCAGTGAACCTCGATTTGATAGTCGGATCGTTACCGAAATATGACACCGCGATCGTTTACGACGGCCGGGGTGAGGAATCCCGATGCCCGCACGTCGCGCCGCGCGGCGGCAATGTCGCAGGACGACCACGCCACTGTCGGGCGTGGTCCCGCCGCATCCTTTCATCCTTTTGGTCTTGTTGGTCCTGCAGGCGAGGCGTGGCACGCCGTGGGCCGCCGTGGGCCGCCGCCCGGTCGCTCTTCCGCGTGGGTATAAAAGCCCGGCGCCGGCCGGCTGGGGTACTCGCTGTCTTCCCGGCACTCCAGCAACACCATCATGAAGGTCCTGGTGAGTACCCCGCCCGGCCTACCCCGGCCCCAGCAGGCCTTAGTCCCAGCCTAGTCCCAGCCGCGACCGCTGTAGATTTCAACTCGGCCGCGCCACTGTTGAAAGCTGCGCAATGCAGGAAACACTGCATTCCCGAAAAACGAGATGTTTCGTTTGGGTGGGGCCAAACTATGCGCCAGAGTTCCAGTCCGAACGCGCTGGGCCGCCGGTCCGTGGTGGCGCCGCTCCTGGCTTTGACTGCGTGCCGTTGGATTTTCGTGTATTTTGGCGCTCGTTGACCTGGTTTGTGCCCTTCCGCCAGTGCGTTCTCGCCGCCGTCTTGGCCGTGGCTGCCGCCGCCCCCGCGCCCGGCCTCCTCGCCGGCGCCCCCCTGCTGCCCAAGGTGCAGTACGGCCCCAGCGAGCTGACCGTCGTCAAGCAGCCCCACGTCGTCACCGAGACCGAGCTCCAGTACCGACAGGTGCCCGTGCCCGTCAAGACCGTCGCCTACACCGCCCCCCAGGTGCACCTCGAGACCGACGTGATCCACGCCGCCCCCGCCGTGGCCTACTCCGCCCCCGCCGTGGCCTACTCCGCCCCCGCTGTGTCCTACGCCGCCCCCAGCGCCGTGGCCTACTCCGCCCCCGCCGTGGCCTACGCCGCCCCCGGCGCCCTGGCCTACGGTGCTCCTCTGGCCCACACCATCTACTAATCTAAAAGGCTCAATAAATTATTTTTGGAAAAACAGTTTTGCCTTATCTATTTGATGTAATGTGGTCCCGATCCGAACACAGCCAAACAAGGAAGGGCGGTTGGAAGGGCGGAAGGACTCATCCTAGAAGAAGCGAAGCTATGGTTGGTTAGGTTGGGCAGAGATATGCCCAACCTAACCAACCATACCTTCGCTTCTTCTAGGACGAGTCCTTTCTCGTTCTTGTGGCCTGGAAATTAAATGAGAGTGTGTGCACGGCCGGCAGGGCCTACCTAAAAGCGGACGCGAGCACTCACTCCGGCCGCCACGCTCGCGCGGGCATGAAACTGCCCGTGGGGAGTCCGTCAGGCCTTCTTCCGACAAGCCCCTCTCGAATGGAAACAAGCCCCGCGCAAATACGGGGGGCCGGAGAGCGAAAAAACAGTGGCCTGCCCGCCACCGCCACGCGCCGCTGTGTGCCTTGTGCCCCACACGCCGTGCCACGCCGTGCCGCGTCGCTACCCCGCGCCTCCAGCGGCACTACTTTCGGTCCGAGCGACTCTGTACAGTCGCGCGGGGTACCAACGTCTTTTGCTAATCCTGCCCGGACGAGTTTGGAGTTCCCATTCCCAATGAACCTGAATGAGCACCCCATCAGCGAGATTAAACCTGGACTCTGGTCTCACGCCGCCACAGCTTCCGGGTACTTCTCGCGAATATTTCAGCTAGCCCGAGGCCGACTCGGTGTTGGCGGGAGCAGAGCACACAGTGGGCCAGAAGACCGGTGGAGGTCGCCAAAACTCAAGACGCGTTTTGAGCTCCAGAGTCGCTAAATGGGACTCGAACCGAACGTGCGACCCCACCAATGGATTGCTCTCCGAACGAGGAATCCATTGGTGGGGTTACACGTTCGGTTCGAGTCCCATATAGCGACGCTGGAGCTCAAAACGCGTCTAGAGTTTTGGCCGCCTCCACCGGTCTTCTGGCTCACTGTGGAGCGCTCCCTCCGCCACTATTCGCCGCGTGCGAGCGCCTCCCAGCGTAGCGTCGCTCTGTCTCTCTCGCTCCCCGACCGAGCGTCCCTTGCGTGCGACGCGTGCGACAGGGACGGAGCGACGAAGCGACGCTTCGGAAGCAGTCTGCAGCTTCAAACGGCGCGCGCGTAATTGTTTTGCCACCGATAGCCGATTGCACGCAGCCCTTCGCAGCCCCGCACAGCCCTGCACAGCTCCCACTAACCTCGTTACAGCTCGTTCACGCCCTACTGGGCCAGCTGCGGCAGCTGCGGCGCACAGAGGGCCCTTCCATTCCGCATAACCTCGTGACGAGTGCGGTCAGTCAGGGACGGTGGCAAAGCCGCGCAAAGCCGGGCAGAGCCGGGCAATGCTGCAACCAGGCGGGGCAGAAAAACGGACTGTGCGTGAGAACACAGCCACACCATGACAGCCTCGATCGCCCTCGATAGGTCGCACGCTTCGAATCTACGTCGGCGGTTCTTGGTTTCGTCTAGAGTTCTGCTGCACTGCTACAGGGCAGTTTGATCCGTCTGTCGTAGCTCGCTACCTATCGTGCGGCTGGGGCCGGCTCTCCGCCGCCACCGCCACACCACACCCCCACCCCTCCCCCTTTCGCCGACGTGCCGAGGCTGGCCTGGCAGAGATAGTGGCCGAGCTCCTGGCCCTTCTGGCCCGGCTAAACGGATTACAACCACTTTTGACATTTTCTCATTCCCCAATGAGTCGACCGGGCTCGCCGGGCCTGGCCGGAGCTTGGAGGTGATGGCTGAAGGCTGGCTGAAGGCTGGCTGAAGGCTGGCTGCAGCGCACGGTCGCGGCGGCCAGCGACGCTCAACAGATGAATAATGCATGAACACAGCAAGACTCGCTTAAGGGAGGCCGGCCTAAGCGTCTCCGCGTATTACGGCCGTTAATTTGTTTTATGGAAGTTTGAGGTGGTGCCGCGGTGGCGTCGGCCGTCGCGGCGAGCGGCGCGCGGTCAGCCGTTGTAGAGCGTTAAAAGTGGCACGAGCTGTTTGAAGGCAGTCCGCCTGGCCGGGGCGGGCCGGCTAGGCTAGGGCGCACTCACACACACACGTCAGCACGCCGTGCCCAGTAAACACACAACAGTGTGACATGCACTCTGCCGCCGCCAGCCCGGGCCTCGGGCCTCTCCGTCGGCCTTGAGAGTGCCTTGCCTCGCCCCGCTCCGCCTCGCCCCGCCTCGGCCGCAGTGCTCCACTCCACAGTAAACGGCCTGGCTCTTGGGGAGTATCGCCGTCCCGCGCGTCCCGCCCGTCCGCGACCCTCTTGGCGGACTCGTCAATTCCCCGGCACGTGCGCGTCGAACGCGGCGAGCGCGCCGAGCGCGGCGAGGGGAGATGGCCGTGCCTCCCCGACGTCCCCGTCGTCCCGGTCGCCCGCCCCGGCCCGGCTCGCTGTCTGATCGCCGCGCCCGTCCGCATGTCCGCGCCCCGCCCCGCCCCGCCCCGCCCCGCCCCGCCCCGGCGCCCGCCCCGCCACCCCTCTCGCGTGCGTAAATTATATCCGGGTCATAATTTGGGATAATCCCTGGCGGCTGCCTTTCCATAAACTGCGCGCGGCCATCCCGAGACGTTTAAAGCCGCCCGGATGGCGGGCGGCGGCTCCGGGGGCGGCTCCGGGGGCGTGGGTGCACCGCTGTGCGACAAGTCGCTGCGGCAATACCGCGGAGCCTTGGCGACGCGACGTGCCATACGCGGGGGCAAGAGTGGCCGACAGGTAAAAGGACCCGGTTGCCTTTACATTGACGAGGGTCCCTTGGCGGGGACCTCTCACTAAGAAGGGGGCCATTGAGGGCGCCGCCAAAAGGGCTGGCTGGGCCACGTCCTGGGCCACGGTCTGGGCCACGGTCTGGGCCACGGTCTGGGCCACGGTCTGGGCCACGTCCAAGGCGCCACGGCCTCGGCCACGGCGGCGGCAGCACCGCGCGGCTCCGGCTTCATTTACGGCATTCACGTCTGCGGACAATACGGCCGCAAAAACGGCCAACTTACACTGTATCCGCCATACACGCCACTACACTGTGTACGCGGCTGCGCGGCGCCGCGAGTTTTAGCCCCTTTTGTCTCCGCACAACGGGCTCATTAGTGCAGGGCCCATCGACATTTCATGACGTTGTCAAAGGGTTCCTTACGTCCTGCTCTTTGAATTGGCCGGAAGGGCCTGGAGGGGCCTGGGAGGGCCGGGAAGGGCGCGACGAGGCGCCGCCGTGCATTACATCAGCCCGCCCCACCCCACCCCGCCCCGCCCCGCCCCGCCCCGCCCCGCCCCGCCCCGCCACGCGAGGAGCGCATCGAATCGCGGGGATACGCCTCGCGACGTGGGGGAGGACGCAGTATACAGCACTTATATTGCGGCGCTTGGCTGGTGCGCGCGTGCGCCTGTGTGTGTGTGTGTGTGTGTGTGCGTGTGTGTGTGCGCGCGCGCGCATGAGGGTGTTGTTTGTGGGTGGGGGAGGAGGGTTGGGGGATAGCCGCATCTGAAATGCCATCTCAGAAACAGCTCTTCCGAATGAATTCCGATTGATAAATTAGTGGTAAGAGCGTGGCTGGCGGTGCATAGTCGTCCTGAGGCCCGCGCTCGGCGTGCTTCCGATGTGTCTCAGTGGCGCGGGGAGTTTGGTACAGTCTGCCGCCGGAAAAAGGAATCGCTACTCTCTGAGTCGGCGACTCCCGATGTAACTCACCCTTTCAGAGAAGCGGGTATTGGCAGGGCCGTTCTTTTCTTACCGATACTTCTTTTCTTTTCGCCGGACCAGTGAATGTTGCTAAAAGGGGGCCGAGATCGGCCGGGACCCGCCCACGCCGAGCGCGCCGAGCGAAATGGACTTTTCGTCCTAAGTTGTTGTTTCACCGCCGTGACACGCCGAGAGGCAAGGCAAGGCAAAGCCGCCCCAAAATGTTTTTGAATTGTTAATCGCGTTAAGATGGCGGGGGAATTATGGAAATGCGGTTATGAAATAAGAAAGGGGGGAAAGAGTGAAAAGTGAAGATGGTAGTCGCTTGCCGGGTATCACAGTGCCGCGCAAAAAGAGGATCCGGTGGAAAGTTGGTCGTCAGCGAAGGGAACGAGGCGATTATTATGGAGGGCTTGCCGTCCCGATATCTCGAAAGGGAATCTCGAAAGGAATCGAGAGTGATCGAGGTGGCACCTGCGGGGATTATTACGTAACTGCGGGATGTTTCGTGCCGGCCGGATAAGACAGTGTAGGCAGCAGCAGCAGCGGAGGCCCCGGGTACAATGTAAAATATTCAGCAGCAGGAGCCTCTCGATCAGGGCGGCAAGTTATCGCCGGGCCCGTGCTTGCTCGGCCTGCAGCCTTGCTGTGATTTGCAGTTAATTCCTACTTTTCTGAGCGGTATATGGGGTGGCGCGCCACTGGCGGCGCTCACTGGATGAAGGGGTAAGGGGTGGGGGTAATGGGGGTGGGGGGAGCCCAAGGGGCCCAGCTGAGCCGAACGGGTTTAGCTTACCCTCTGTGATTGACGGTGATGTCGAGAATGCCCTGGCCCCGCCGCCCCGCCACCGCCCCGCTCCTCCTTTTCGACGCCCCGACGCCCCGTTCCCGTTAGCAGGGGATGGGACGCGTATCTAGGCGCTCACTAGCTTTTTATCGGTCTTCTCCAACTCCTCGCCATGCTATCGGCGCGGCTCGGCACGGCGCGGCCCGGCCTGGGCCCGGCCCCGCACGATGGGGCCATCATTGACGCCAGGAAAGAGGAGAGGATGGGATACTAAGGGACACGTTGTTCGAGGCTGGTGGCGCGGCGTGGCGCGGCGTGGTGCGGCATGTGAGGCTCTTTAGGCGAAACTCGGACAGGGTTGAATTTAGGAGCGAGGAATAAAGCCCTCGCAGTGGCGAAGCAGGGCGACGCGGGGCGACGCAGGGCGGCGGGATTACGTTGTGGAGGAGGCCTAATCGGAGGCGCCGTGCTCTGACTCCCACACTGGCTAACGGGCACAGCGGGCAAGTGTGACCACCTCAACATCCTCCTCCACGCTACAGCCACGCTAAATGCCTGCGGACAATAGACTCTTTCACTTCGTCGCCGAGTGAAGAACAAAATTTCTGGTTGCTGGACTTGACTAGTTTTGTTCGTTACCCCCGGCGACGAGCAGCGAAAGGGTCTGTATAACACTGGAAACTAAACGGCTGGTATAAAGCCCGTCTCCAGGTTTGGTAACAAACAAAAAGTTTTCAGTTGGTTCTAAAATTCGTCTGCTGACGGGCAGGGTTCGACCATCAAAATAATGTGCCGGACGAGAGTGCGTTTTCATGAGGTTGCGTATGGGTTGGCAGCGACCGAGCCAAGCAGACGACGCGTATGGGAAACTGCAGGGAGCCAGATGGGACCTGCTTTGGAAACACCCGCCGTCCCCTCGCCGCCGTGCCGTGCCGTGCCGGGCCGTGCCGGGCCGTGCCGTGCCGGGCCTGGCCACGCAACAGAATGTGGCGCCGTCCGGCACCAGATGAACGCCCCACCCGCTCCGCCCCGCTCCCCCTTCGGCTTCAGCGTGCTTCAGCGTGCTTCAGCGCCGGTTGGCAGCCCTAGCGGCCCGCCGGCCCGCCGGCCCTGTTTGACGGTCGAGTGTGTTGGCGAGCGTGTGTCGAACGCAAAGCACGCAAAGCGGCGCCACATATTGCGCGCGGGAAGGACGCCTCGGGAGGAACTGCAAGGAAAGAGAAACGAATAAAGAAGGTTCCGCACTGCGTATATAAACGTAAAATTATTGGCAGAGGCGAGGGGGCTTTGGTGACCGCGACTAGGAAGTGTAACTGGGTGGAAGCGGGCAGGAAGTCAGGATGGGTGCATCGCGCCACGCCCAGCGCAGCACAGCGCAGCACCACCCCTCCCCCACCCTTTTATAGCCTCGGTACAAAGCGAAAATTTGTGTTTGGTCGTCGATAGGGGGTTAGGCTGTGCACTCCACGACCCTCGGCCCGCCCTCGGCCCTCGGCTCGGTCCTCCCCAGGGGAGGATGACGTCACCCCTTCCACAAACCGGCGAATCAACGACTGCGTTTTCAAAAATGTCCCGAAGGGACTGGGTAGGCAATAGAGTAGATACAACCAGAGGGGTCCCGAGTTCGATTCCCGGCGACGGCGGGCGCAGAACAGCGGCGCAAAGTTAATTTTAGGGCATTGCGCACGCCTAGGCTGGCTATAACATTTGCGTGGCGCGCTGAAGTTGACAACACGCCATTTCAACGTCGGAAAGGACTCGAGAGGGCCGAGGCAGCCTAAGGCAGCCCCGGCCAGGGCCCCCGAGGGCCCCGGAGGGACCGCGCTTGCGGCACAGTCTTTGCGCGTGCTGTTGCCTCGCGCCCGTGGCCATGGCGGCACTGGGCAGCACAGCCCATGGCGCCATGGTCGTCCGTCTCCAAAAGTTATTCATTCCGAAAAGCGCAGCTGCAATACGGGGTCTGTTCAGTTAATTACTTTCCTTGAAGCTGCCTTCCGACTCTTGATTTCCATTGGAATCGTTTCGACATTATTTTCGATATTAAGACCGTCTGTTGCGCGCCAGCGAATGAATATCTTTTAGTTTCCAGCTCGACTTTCTTGGGCCAACGGGCCCGCCGAAAACAGATTCTCCGAGTCGGAATGAATCCGACTTGGGAACGGCTGCGCGCTCGTGTACATAAAAACCCAAGTTTGTTTTCTTTTTCTCGCCTGTCGCATGACCACCGCCTGGTCCTGGTTGTGAAAAATAGGACACATTTTTTTCGGTCACCGTTTTTACAGAAAATTAGAGCAGTTTCGGTTCGGCCAACGGCGTTTTGACCTTCTGCGGTCAACTCGATGGAGAAAAAAAAACCTAAAAAAAACACGTGATACTCCCAAGTCACGCCATCTGCTAAATATGCGAGCGAGCTTCGCCTTACGCGGCCTTTTTTTGTTTTTTTCTTTCCTCTCCGCCACGTCGATTTGCATCAAAACCGACCCAGTTTGAAACGACCCGTGTAAAGGGCCGCCGCGGGCGTGTCGGAGACAAGGAACGCCCGCCGCTTAATCGCCGACAATCTCGTGTTTGTTGACCGCGCGCCGTCGCTCCGCGCCCCGAACGTCTTTATAACGAAATCGATATGTTCCAGGGACCCGTCTGGCCTGGCCTGGTGGCGAGACGGAGCGCAGCGAGTGCCTCTGGTTGGCGCTTTGTACAGGCAAACACCGATCTCGCTGGCTTGCCACCGCCGACGGTACACACACTCTCTTCACCGTGCCGCCGCCCGGCACTCCGCGAGAGCCGTTCTCTCACATCCAAACGGGACGTGCCATGAGTGCGAGAGAGACAGCGGCGAAAACGACTCGTTGAATCTGTCTGCAGGTCAGGGCATACAAAGTCCGTCCGCCGTCCACCCTCGATGAATAATCCACGCGATGGCGACGCGGCCGTCGCGGACAGGCGGCAGAGCGATCCGATATACTGCACTACTTGGGGAGGCTGCCGGCCGGGCTTCTGGTGTCGCAGCCGCAGCGTCACCGGGAACGGTGGCGCGGTCCCGAAGCCCCGGCCAAGCCCCCTCCCCTTTGCGGTAGGCCAACTGAACTAGCGAACTGAAGGTGGGAGCATGTCGTCCTGTGCGGCCAAAAGATGGCCCTGCCTCGGCCCGACGGCCCTGGCGCGCCCTGGCGTTGCAATGGACTGCTGTTGCTACTGTTGCTCTGTCTTTGCGCGGCGTTGCTCCCCTCGTGGCGCAGCGCCGCGCAGTCTGGGAGGCGCTGGACTAGCAGACGACAGGCTGCCCCGCCCCCGGCCCAGCCAGCCGCCCCCGGCCGCCCCCAGCCGCCCCCAGCCGCCCCCAGCCGCCCCCGACCTCGCTCGGCACCACTCGGGCCGCCTTCGCCGCCTTCGTGCCGCGCCGCTCGGCTGCCTCTAGCTGCCTCTAGCTGCCTCTACTCCCGCTGGCCGGGTGCCGCCCTGCCGCTGGGCCGCGCGCTGCCGGGCGCCTGGACGCTGAGGGGCGGGCGGGCCGTGGCGTGGCGTGGCGTGGCAGCGCTGCGCGCCAGTCGTCCGCCGACAGTCGATGCGGAAGGTTGCTGCCGGAGCTCGCTCCGTCCCCGCGCGGCGTGTGCCGGTTGTGCGTGCTGCGCCTCGCCTCGCCGCTGGGCCTTCCCTCGCGTCCTCGCCGCCACCCCTTGGATTACTCCTGTGTGTGTGTTTGTGTCAGTGTGCGTCAGTGTTGTGCTCGGCGCTCCGCGCTTCGAGCAGCAGTCATCTGTTCGAGACCATTCTGTGTGTGAAACTGTGAAACCTTACAGTGCTCCAGTCCCAGTGCTCCAGCGGCAGCATGAAGCCCGCCCGGGCCGACCGCGGCCTGGGGGCCGTCGGCACCGTCGGCGTCGTCTGCATGGCTCTGTTCGCGCTGCTCCCTCAAGGTAGGCCTCATCCGCGGGAACACTGCCCTGTTATCGGCCTGTCCGCGTCGCCCGGGGTGGGGGTGGGGGGTGCTCGGGTCTCGTTTTCTCTGGTTCGCCACGGGCGGCGTTCATCCTGAAAATAGAACGCCTGCAACATTCTGGCGTTGTCGGTCGCCCGGTCGTTGCGGCTGCGACTGCCCGGACTGGCCGCCACAGCAACGTTCCTTGTTTTGTCGCGTTGCATTGAGGTCCCCGTCGGTCGCCGTCGGTCAGCGCGTCGGCCGCCGCACGTAGTTGGGAGGGGCGTGACCACCGACACCCTCGGGATATGTGGTTGCGTACGCGCCGTGCAGGCCGCACACGCCGTACCGGGGGCCGGCCGGCCGGCCATTTCGATTATTAGTTTGTGTCATTTCCATATAAATTAGCGGACCACGTGGCGCTGCATTTGCAAGTCGGATGGACCAAGCCCGGCCGTTCTTACACGAGCTTTGGGCCCGGCCGACCCCGCAGCGCACCCGCGGGTATGTGGCGCAGCCATGGGCAGCCATGGGCGCAGGGATGATCGTGGCGGTCGCTACTCGGATAAGCCACCCTGCGAGCTTAAGGCTATCGGAGTGGCAGCGCACAGTGGGCCAGCAGACCGGTGGAGGCGGCCAAAACTCTAGACGCGTTTCGAGCTCCAGACTCGCTAAACAGGACTCGATCCGAACGTGTGACCCCACCAATGGATTCCTCGTTCGGAGAGCAATCTATTGGTGGGGTCACACGTTCGGTTCGAGTCTCATTCAGCGACTCTGGAGCTCAAAACGCGTCCGGGATTTTGACCGCCTGCACCGATCCTCTGGCCCACTGTGGGCCTGCCCAGCCCACCCCGCATCGATGGTCTATACTCACGGCGCCGATTTGCACATACGGCATCCTCCGCCACTCCAGTGCGCTCTAAGTGCTGCACTGCGGAGTGCAGGAGGGGGGGGGGAGGGGCACGCGTGGGACGTGGAATTGAACCGCATCGAGGGATGGCGCGCCATGGCGGCGGCGCTGGAAATCCATTGCGATCTCGGCTCTGGGCCGGAGCAGTCTCGACGGCGGTTAGGTCGCGGCCACGCGGGTCGCGCTGCGCTGCGCTGCGCCCTGCGCCGCCGCCGTCTGATTCTTCCTGTCGGTAAACACATTTCAATTCCGACTAGCAGATTGCCGGCAAAGTCTACGACTGGGGCCGCGCGGCGCAGCGCGGGGTGCGGAAGTGTGTCCAGACTGTTTGCGCAGAGCGCGGAGGGCGCGCGGAGCGGCAAGGAGGGGAGACAGAGACACAGATAACATGCCGAGAAAAGCACGTCTGGCGACGTTCTGGCGATTTCTTCGTCGAGCACGCCGTGTACACTGTACAGGTGCAGGGGACACGTGTCCGAGAGCGGCCCGGGCGGCCATTTTGTGTCTCCGGGGTCCTCGGAGTGAAAGGGGTGCGCAAAAAGTCGCCACCAGAGAGAAACTTTGCGGCTAGTGTCTGAACCGCGCGGGGCAAGGCGGCGCGGCGCTGGGGGCGGTCGGGTCGGGTGGTTCCGGTGGAGAGCAGGGCGGACTTGGTGGACGAGGAGGATGAGTCCCTCGCGCAGACCGCCCGGCAGGGTGGGCCAGCGTCAGCCCGTCAGGAACGCGATTGGAGCGCCCGGCAGGTAGGCAACCCGCACAGTGTACCTGCCAGGGTAGGCCACCGTCCGCCCGGCAGGTAGGCAACCCTAGACCCGTCACCCTCCCCGAACACAGTGCGGCTTCTTCGTTCTGCTGCACCGTTTCAGATTAGAGTGAACGCCCGTCGCCCCCCGGCCTGCCTGGGCCGGCGGGCCTGCCACAACCCTGTCTGACATTGATGCGCGTCCGTTTACGTTGTCAGTACATTTCCACCCCTTCGCTTGGATTCCGTTTTGGCCTCTTCGTTGCCGCTTCCCTCGCTATCGCCACTAGTCCGATGTCTCCCCTCCCCCTCCCCTTCTGACCCCTGCGAGGCTTCTGCTTGGCGGTGATTTGTGTGGCCTGCCCCGGCCTGCCCCCTCCCTTTGAGCCGCCGCGCCGTACAGGCGAACAGGTGGCAATCGTTTCCATCAAAGACGCGGGGAAATCAGTTTCGTGTATGTTTTCTTCTTTCCCTCCTCTTTGTCACTTCCCTCCCCGCTTGCCGCCGCGCCGCTCCCTTGCCCCGTATTGATTGATTCTAGCTTTCGCACAATGCGTAATGCGCCCTACACTGTCAAAGAAAATCTCGCAATTTTCCGGGGAAAATTGTCTCCGATCTTCGGCAAATTCCAAATCCGTCAATGTTTCTGTTTTGTCTGAGTTTCCCGTAGGTACAGTACAAAAATTATTTTGGAAAATCGATGCCTTTTCCCACTGAGCTGCGACGCGCACTCTCCTGGTTTTTGCAATCTCTTTTTTAGCAGTGCAGCCTCGGCCGCGCGGCGGCGCCGCGCCCCCTGATTCCTAATGAAGTTTTCTTTCCGTCTGGCTGGGGTGTTTGGCCGGGGATGCGATTTTCGGAGTGGAGTGAGTGAGATGTCTCGAGTGTTTTCAATTGTCGTATCTCGCGACGCACGGCGCAGCCACGGCAGCAACGCGTGGGAAGTCCAAACAAGCAGCGCTCCCATCTCAACGGGCACGACAACGCGAGGCTGTGCGGAGCGATGCAGAGCGGAGCGCGCTTTGAACAGCTTTTCCGTTCCTTGCTGTGAAATTCTTTTCCTCGTGCTCGTAGTGAATTGACTTCTTCTTTGAGCGGGCGGGGTAATCTTCCCTACCCCTGGCGCACAACGCGTATTAGCCCCCCACTCCCCCCCTCTCTCTCTTACACACACCCACACACACACACACACACACACACACACACACACACACACACACACACACACACACACGCAGCGTGGAAGCCCCACATGGCGCCGCCGAGGTGTTGGTTGGGATGAATCTGACTGGGTGAACTGAGGCGGGGGCGAAGTACGAGCCAGGCAAATCCAGCGGCGCGAAAAGCCGAACGTCGGGTAGTTCTGCGACTCTGCCCCCCCCCCCTCCCCCCATACACCCTGACGCCTCACCCCAACCCCTTCCACCCCGCTGCGTGGCCCGGACGTCTTGCCACCACGTCCCTGGAACCGCACTTTCACTTTGCCGCCTTGGTCTCTCTCTCTCTCTCTCTCTCTCTCTCTCTCTCTCTCTCTCTCTCTCTCTCTCTCTCTCTCTCTCTCTCTCTCTCTCTCTTTCTCTCACACACACACACACACACACACACACAAACACAAGCGCGCGCGCACAAGCACGCACCCATGTATACACGCACACCACTAAACACACTTGTGCGCTGGCACGTCCTGCCTCACGCACACACGCGTGTACGGTCGCAAAGTCGACGGCTATACGGTGTACGTAAAAGGTCCCTTCGCTCTTCTTTTTCTTTCTTTTTTTCCTGTAATCGCCTGCCGCAGTTTACAGGACGTGTGTGCGTGGCTGCGCGGCATCGGGCGGCTTCTCGCTCTTCGGCCTTCAGTTCAGCCCCTCGCTCCGCGCAGCGCCTGTTTGTTGGCTGAGCGAAGCGGCCGAAGCAAGCCACTTACTTACTGGGAACTACTCCGTCGGCCCGGCTACGCTACGCGAGCAGCGCGGCACGGCGCGGCGCCACAGAGCACTGCTCTGAACGGCGCCGCGGCCTTGGAAGTTGGATACATCAGTCGTACCGACGCCCATTGCTCCGCATTGCTCGCCAAACGCTGCACTTCCCTCCACTGCAACGCCACTGGCAAGTTTGCTCACTGCCACTCCGGTGGCGGTCCGTTTTGAATGCCCAAATTCGGCCTCCTGCGGTCGGTTCGCCCGCAGGGAGGGTAAAATTTGGTCTGCTGGGCTCGGATTGCCATCGGGTAAGGTCAAACCGTGGTCATCTATAGGCTCGGATTGCCCTCAGGGAATGCCAAAATGTGGCCTACGAAGCTCGGATCGCCCTCACAAGGGAACGTTTTCAGGTGTCAGGAGCCGATTGCTCCCATACTTTGGGATCTTAAAGACCATTTCAAGAAAGAATTTTCGGCACCCACAGTTCGTGCTAAAAGTCACTACATCGCCCTGAAATGAAAGTTCAAGGTCAGGGCCGGCCCGTTTTGGCCAAGCCGTCGGACGGCGGCCAGTGGCCAGTCAGTCGGGTCACGCGGCGAAAGTGCGTGTCACTTCGAGTTGTCACTCCTAGTGTTGCTAGGCCACTAGGCCGTTGGCATTGCCACCGCGGGTTATACCGCGGTGGATTTCACCCCACCACTGTTTGGTCAGACCTGAACAGTAAGGAAATCAACTTCGCAAACTGCACGATCTTGCGGAATCCCTGTTTTCCTACCCTCTTCTCGTTCCTTTGTTTCTGTTTCTGAGGGTGGCTCACTCATCCCTGGTGCACCTTGCCTGGGTCGGCGCTTGCTCTGGCAAGCCTTTAGGGACTGTGGCGACTCCTCGGGTGTAAAGGTCAGGCGTGCCTGGCTCCAGTTGAGCCTCCAGACTTCCAGTGGGCCTCTAGCCAGCTTCTTGTTCGACTTGTCGTACTTGCTCGTCTGCGCCTAGCGAGTTCCCCAATGAGGTTAAGTCTAGCGAGGGCAAGCGAGCGAGTTGCCTCTTCAGAGTCTCTCGCAATGCCAGAAGGCCGCTTCCGAGCACCGTCTCGATGACCCTCCTAGCCAGCCCCACTGAGCTTGTACGCGGGCGCGGGCACTTGCGAGATGTCCTGGGGTATTTGTGCTCCACCCCCAAAAACAAAAACAACGAAACGAGGAAAGGATAGGCTCGGATGGTCAGAGGCCCTGCGGTGTGGCAGGGGTAATGGTGTCCCGCACGGTGCTGTGGGTCCTTGGAAAGCCTCTTCTGATCCAAGATATTTCATTTTCAATTTTTAATAGGCTGGGAAAATTCATAAGACCTTTTCAAACTAAAACAATTACCATGGCAAATTGTAATTTCTGCTCTTAATTTTTTTCGTCGGGAACTAAGAATCATCTGCTTTCATGGACGTTCTTTGAAGTTAAATTTTTTGGTCAAGTTTATGAAAATTGGTCAATTTTCAACTTTAATTTTAGGGCGTTGTAGTGACTTTCAGCACGAACTGTAGGTGCCGAAAATTCTTTTTTAAGGTGGTCTTTAAGATCCCGAAGTACGGGAGCAATCGGCTCCTGACACCTGAAAACGTTCCCTTGTCAGGAAATGCCCCGATTTGGCCTTCTGGGCTCGGGTTGCCCTCAGGGAATCCTAAAGTTTGGAACGCCAGATTTTGGCAATCTGGGGCCAGAAGGCCAAATTGTTACGTTGAAAACAGCGACACTGGAGTGGCGAAGAAACTCACCGGTGGGATTGCAGTGGCCGTCGGTCACGGGAAAGGTCTCCGGGAACAAACGCAGCGTTACCGCCATCGCCGCGCGGCTCGCTGGCGGATTCGACGCCCTCCAGGGAGCGTGCCCAGGGCGCGCTGACGCACTGCAAGGCACTGGCTGGCTGCAGGGAGTGGAGCAGGATCCTCGGGCGGCGCGCCAGAAACTTGGAAGCGCTGCAGGGAGAAAAAAAGTTGCCGTCTTTTCATGTCAGCAGACTGCGGCGTGTGGGCCCGGTGGGCCCGTGGGGTCGTCGTGGGGCCGGCGGGGCGGTCGCCCGGGTAGTAATTATCATTTTACAGTCACCTTGCGAACTATTTTAATAAGAACGCCGGCCGGGCGTGCGGGTCCGCCAGGCCCGCCAGGCCCGCCGCCCTTCTCCCTTGACACAACCCTCTTAAGCCACCGGGGCTCTGGCGGGCCGGGCCGCGCGGGGCCGGGGTGGGGCGGGGGGCTTATTGGGGGAACTGATATCCCTTTTGGAGGTGGCTGCCGGACCAGCTGCGATCGCTCGCTGCCGCCGCTGCCGGCAAGCATTGGGACGTGATAAATGCCCCGCCGAAGCTCGCCGCCGCGCCGCCGCGGCTTGACGCCCGCGATGTGGTTTTGAAGGCCGGCAAATTGGAATGAACGGCGCGGCCAGTCCATTGTGTCTGCCTGGCCGCGCTCCCGGAGAGAGAGAGAGAGAGAGAGAGAGAGAGAGAGAGAGAGAGAGAGAGAGAGAGAGAGAGAGAGAGGGAGAGAGAGAGCGCATGCCGCGGTGGCGAGGTGTTGATCCTGTCCGTCTAGTCGTTGCGAGCACCTGCCGCGTCCTGACCCTGAGCAGCGCCGGCCGAGGCGGGGCGGGGCGGGGCGGGGCGGGGCGGGGCGCGGAGGGGCGAGGTAGTGCGCCCCGAAGGACCTTCGGAAGGGCCTCGGAAGGGCCTAATGTCCTGCCGGAGTAGCTAAGAGGCCGATAACGTCCTGGACGATGCTCGGCCCGGAGGGGTGGCTCGCTCGCCTGCTCGTGTCGGGTGAGGCGAGTCCCCCCTCCCCCCTCCTTCCCCGCCGCCGCGGCGAACCGCAGCGAACATCCCGCAGATTGAGCGAGCAGAGCCCCCTTTGTTGCTGATACACTCGCGGAGCCGCGCCGAGCGAAGCAAGCGACGCCAATTTTTCCCTGAATAATATTTCACCCTTGGCTGGAGCGAGGCTGGCGGGCCGGAAGTTTGTCGAGCAACGGGAGGCGCCCTGCCACTCCGCCCTGGGCCGGGCCCCATTCTGGGCCACCCTGGGCCCTACCTAGGGCCCTACCCGCGTGGCCGGCCATGGGTGCTTCACGTAATGCAAAACACTGTGATCGGACCGGGCCAGGGGGGTCGGGTCCGCAACCAATCAAAACTCGGCGTGAACTAACGCGCAAGAAAAAATCGGGTCACGGGCGCACTGCCCGGGCAGGCAGGCCAGGCAGGCAGGCACTGCCACGGCCGTAAATTTGCCAAGGGTTTTGATTATTCCAAGTTGGGAGGCAGCACGGCAGGCCGGCCTGGCGTTTTGTACATTTTGCCAGGTGCGCTGCCGCTGCTGCCGCTGTGTTGGTGACCCGACTCCCATCCGGGGGATAAAATGTTATGCCTCTTGGCAGGGCGGACGGTGCTGAGATTACTCGCGGTGGTAATGCGCAGTCTCGACGGCTACACTGTTAATTTTTTTTTTTAAAGAAAGCTCAAGCTTTGATATATTTGACCTAAAAAAAAGGGTGGTTCCAGGAGATCTCGTTGGGAGAAAAGTTGCCTCCGATCGCCGGAAACCTCAAAACCGCCAATGTTTCTCTGTAGACAGGCAGGTATGTAGGGTCGACCAAAGAAAAATCTATTTGAGGAAACAAAGTGTATGTAAACTCCGGCCGAGTTTCGGTACGCGCTTCCCGGGATTTGTGTTTTGGCAGCGTGGAGGGCGCCGCGCTGGAGCTGTGTTTGGCCGGAGCCTCCTTTGAGGCGAGCAGCACTGCAGCGCTGGAGCGTGGGCGCACACAGCGACGCCGGTTGGAGGAATTAACGAATGGACGCCGGGTCATATTTTTGATTTTTATCCCCAACGGCGGCCGTGGCGTTGTAATCGTTAGCACCTCGTGCACGCAGGTTGTTGCCAGAAATTTTTTTCCCCCCCGTTGGCGTTTCGCATACTTTTGGCGCGGACATCACATAACACTGCTGTGTAAACCGTGTCGTCTCTCTTCCCCAATTTACATTTTACTCCCCCACTCCCCCCTTCCCCCCGCAGACGCGCGAAAACGACAATATATAACACGTTGAGATTATTTTTTTTGTCCTTTTGGGCAAACTTGACGCTGAGGTATGAGTATGCATCCCTTCACGCTGGCGGCGGTTTGCTTGTTGTTTTTGAGCGCGTTTTTTTTCGGTTTTGTTTAATTTTATCCGGATTGCTTGCGTGCGTAGGGTCCAGCTGGACGAGGCGCGGGAGGCGCCCGCATCATGGGCTGGACATCTCTCATTGTAATATCCGGTGGGGAGGCTGCCGGCCCTGGCCCGGCCTCGGCCTGGTGTGAATTACTGGCACACTGGCGCGCTGGCGCCACGAAACTCTATACGGCAGACCGATTCCGAGAGTCGTTTTCGTCGCCCTGTCTCTCTCGCAGTCGCGGGGCGTGCCCTATGCGTGCGAGAGAGACAGGGCGACGAAAACGACTCTACTGGGTAACGAGACGATAGTCATCGGTCCGGCGTGGGTGGGAGTAGAGCGCAGCGGCACTTTGGGTGGAGGGGGCGGTGGCACTTACACCTCACGTCGCGGAACAAGTAAACGCCCGAATGAAAATGAGTATCAGGCGATGCCTGCACTGCGCGTGCGGGTCAAACTTTGCCTCGCGGTTTTTCAGCATCATTATTTCGAACTTGACCGAGGCGATGTTTCCCCCGTTTGAGCGTGCGGTGTCGCACCTGGGGAGAGAGAGAGAGAGAGAGACGAGAGAGAGTGAGAGTGAGTTTGAATCAGATGATGCCCTACTCTGTGGTGGTTTTAAGGGGGCACTCCATCTGAGGCAACCCATATGCGCTTTCATTGAAGGTAGGTCACATTCATTGCTATCACCCCCTGTCTCGAACCATTTCTTAAAACGCCCCCTGGCCTTAGTTTCCACACTATGAAACTTAATCCTTGGCCCCGTCGATTTCGGCAGAGCGTTGTAACCCCTTCCGCCCCTTCGATCGTGCCTGCACTGCTGAGGCCCAGCATGACTTGCCCGTTCGCTCTTTCCCACGGAGCCGTGTGCTGTTTGGCCCGCCGAGTCGCGAGTTTGGCTGGATTTCCGTTTTTGCGGCCCCACTGCAAAACACGGGCCACTAGGTCACCTGCCAGCCAGCCAGCGAGCCGCGCGGCCCCCACGCTCGCTACGCGCCAAGACGGCGTGTACACTGTGAATCTAAAGGCGGGCGGCCGAAAGTTATTCGCCCGCTGCGTTATTTACTTAGCGCGCCAATTCGAGTTGGCAATTACAAATTTAAGCAGTTGTAAAGTTGAGGTTCACGACAAAGTTGGTGGCCGGGCCGGAGACCGCTGTCGGCGTGTGTACGCCGGGGACGACGGCGGCCTCCAATGGGGTGGCCGCCACGCCCGTCCGCCAGACCGCCAGACCGCCAGGCCGCCAGACCGCCAGGTCACCGCGCCGAAGCGTTCGGAAGTCCACCCCGCTGTTGGAATGACACCCGGCCCGGCCCGGTCGCTCGGCCGCCACTGCCGCCACTCTGTCAACTCGGACAACTGTCAACGGCGAGGTGCCCCACCGTCCCTGCCGGCCTCGGCGGCCCCGCGGTGCGGCGCGATACCCATCACTCATCACCCTCTGCGCCGCGCGCCGCTCCGCGCCAAAACGGGTGTTGGTGTGCGCGCCGCGCGGCGGAATAATGTTATTGTTGCGCATGAATCTAACCGGAAGTGGAAATTTGGCCGGTGGACGCTTTTGGCTGTCTCCCTGAAATATGCAGCCCCCGGTTGACTGGAGCCACGTGGCGCCCGCCTCATCCCTTTCGCCCGTTTTTTGCGCGTGCGTGTTGACACGGCGTGGTCCTGGACGCCTCCGTCTCTTTGTCGCTCCGTGTCTCTCTCGCACTGGCGGGGCGGCCCGTGGGGGTGCGAGGGAGACAGACGTTCCTCGGAAGGGCTCGGCCCGGCTCGGCCCGGCTCGGCCCGGCTCGGCCGGAGGGGAGGCAACGTGCTGGAGATGTGTCGCAAAGGGGAAGGGGCGGGGACGCCGATGGCGCCTCGCTGCTTCGCCTGCTTCGCGCCTCCAGGCCGCCGCGCCGCCCAAAGGCTCAAAAGGCAAAGGCCACGGCTTGATAAAGGCCACGACGGCGGCCTGTGTTGCCTGGACGACGCGGCCGCCCTCGTCACCTCCGCGACAAAGGGGGAAAGAACGCGCCGAACTTGGTCGCTGTGTCTCTGTCGCGCTCGCGGGGCGTTCCGTGAGGGTGCGAGAGAGACAGAGCGACGCGCCTGGCTGCCTGGCCCTTCGGAGGCTCGCCTGTTCCCGCCCGTCGAGCCGCGCGTCGCGCTCTGGGCGGATGTGTGTTTTATGGCGCGCAGAGCTTGGTGCGGAATCGGGCATCGCGGAGTAGTCAAACTTGCAGTGGGCCAGCAGACCGGTGGAGGCGGCCAAAACTCTAGACGCGTTTTGAGCTCCAGAGTCGCTAAACAGGACTCGAACCGAACGTGTGGCCCCACCAATGGATTCCTCGTGCGGAGAGCAGTCCATTGGTGGGGTCACACGGTCGGTTCGAGTCCCATGTAGCGACTCTGGAGCTCCAAACGCGTCTAGAGTTTCGGCCGCCTCCACCGGTCCTCTGGCCCACTGTGGGGCGCGGCGCGCGGCCTCGCCTTGCGTGCCTGCCCTAGTGGGCGGCATCATTCGCAGCCACGGAGCGGCTACCCGTTACCCGGGCGCGTTCGCGGCGTCGCGGCCCGACCCGCGGGGCCCAGGTTATCGCACCTGGGGGTAAGAAGGCTCCCCGCCCCGCCCCCGTCTGGCGGCCATCGCTTACCTGGCCGTATACGCGCGGCCCGTATTCCTCCACCGTAAAAGGCGCGCAAAGGCCGCATAAAAATTGGCGCGTCGCGTCGGGCCCGTCGGGCAAGCCGTCGGGCTGGGCTCGGTGCCGAGTCGCGGAAATGCCGAGTGGCCGAAATCGTCTCGGGGAAACGAACGTGTAACGTGTAACAGGAGCTGTCCTCTTGTTATATGGCCGGCTTGCCTGCCCGGGGGGATGGCCTGGGCCAGGTCCTGGGCCAGGTCCTGGGGGTGGGGGAGGCGCCGGGCAACCCCCGCGGAACTGTGTGCTCTCGGGCTTCACGTATCGGGCGAGTGTTTTATTTGCAGGCCTCTTTGGCCACTTGGACGCCGAGTCTCGCGTCACACCCGCGGCCCGCCTGGTTCCTCCTCGCCCCGCCCCGCCTCTCGGTGACCCCTCCCCCTCTCCTCCCTCACCTTTCTCGGGCCGCCTCGCCGTCGTGGATATCCCTCTGCTTTGTGCCGCTTGGCTGAATTTGTTGGGCCCGTCACTGCTGTGCCGAAGTGTGTTTTGTTCTCTGTCGTGTGTGTGTGTGTGTGTGTGTGTGTCTGCGCATTCCTCTGTTTGATCGCTCACCTGCTGCTTTGGCGGGGATTGTGTTTACGGTTGTTTTACAGCTCGGCCACTGGATATTGCTGCAGTGGCGTGGCGCGGCGGTGTGTGCCCTCTTGCCCTTCCTATAGTACTCCACCTGCATCCGATTCAGCAGGGTCTTCTTTCCGCGACCGCGCCGTTTTCGTCGTTTTTCGCTCCCGTTTTTCCATCGGGGCGCGCATTGGTGCAGCATGCCCTATGCATTGGCGGCGCGAGTGGCGGTGTTTCGGCCGCCGCGTTCCATCGTGTGGGTTTCCTTTTCCCGCAGCAGCAGCAGCGGCAGCAGCGGCGTTTTGGCGGTGAAAAATGCGGGGCGATACTAGCGCCACCCCGCCCCGCCCCGCCTTGCTGGCTCGCAGACTCGGCCATTAGCGTAAATCTGGGCCGCAAAGAAGCTTACTGCGGCGCTGCTGGCCGTGGGCTGGCCGTCGGCTGGTCGGGTAGTTTGTGGCGGAAAGTGGCCACATCGCGGCCAATTAAAGGTTTTGTGGGCGCGCCGCCGAGCACGCCGTGTAGTACGACGCGCTGGAGGATGTCAGCAGGTGGAAGAGCACCTCGCCCCGACCCTTGCCTTTTCCCGGTCCACTTGAGGAGATCGTCGTCGCTTGGATTGCGCTGCAGCTGACTTGATTCCGAGAGTCACTCTCGTCACGCTGTCTCTCTCGCACGTATAGGCTACGCCCCATGAGTGCGAGAGAGACAGCGCGACGACTCTCGGAATCGGTCGGCAGGGGAGGCTGACGAGCAGTGATTAAATCACGGTGCGGCTAGTTTCGCTGTGGTTCCGCGCCTGGGCGGAGATTTCGCACCCCCTCCTCCATGCACGCGCGCGCGCACATACACACCACTCTCTCTCTCTCTCTCTCTCTCTCTCTCTCTCTCTCTCTCTCTCTCTCTCTCTCTCTCTCTCTCTCGCTCTTACACTCTAAAAGTGAGAAGCGCGGCGGCGTGAACGCTGCAATAACAGAGCGGTGCCGTGCCGCGGCGCGCCTCGCGGGGCCTTAGTGCCGTAGGGCCTTGGTGGCGTGGTGCAGAGACCGTGCCGTTTCCCGCGCTCCGCCTCGCCCCGCCCCGCCCCGCCCCGCCCCGCCCCGCCCCGCCCCACCGTGGCCGCAGCCGCGCCAACCCCCCGTGGCGTGGCGTAGGGCAAGGCCTGACGGCGGCAAGGCCCGAGGGCGGGGCGGGGCGCGCGAATTAAAGATGCCGCGATGCACGCCCCGCCGGGTCGATCCCGTTTTCCGCCGCCGCGGTGCTGGCCGCGCTGGCCGCGGTGAGGGGCGGCTTGTTGGCGGCGCGGATCGCAACGCCACTGCCATGACCGGCCCCCTTAAGCGCACCGCCCCGCTGCCACGCCGCGCTACGCCGCGCTGCCCCCGGGACGACCGCCGTGAACTTTAATGGTCGATAAAGCCTCCGTCTCGAGGCGGCCCGCGCGCTCGCGCTGTCCTGGACTCCCGGCCGGGGTGGACTCCTCGACGGCGACCTGGAGTAAGGCGACCCGCCGCCGCCGCGTGGGCCGCGCCCTCTGTGCCAGGGTATCGCGTGTGCGGCGGGGTATCGCGTCTGGATACACCTGTGGCCTCGCCGCCTTGCCGCCCCCGCCCCCGCCCCCCCCCCCCCGCCCCCGCCCCCGCCCCCGCCCCCACCCCCACCCCCGCGCGTTGCGCATTTTCCCTCCGCTATCTATCTGCTCCAGCCGACAGGGCTGACGGCCGACAGGGAGATGGATTCTGGTATGCCGACGTACACCTAGCCGAGGCGTGGCCCTGCCCCTGCCGCACAGTGTGCCGCCCGCCCGTCCGTGGCAGCGCCGCTCCGTATATAGTATAGGCCTCGGCGCCCCGCCCGCTCCGCTTCGTTTTGAGTGATATAGCAATCCTTTCGCTGCGTCGGTGCGTCCCCGCCCGCGACCCGCGGTTTGCATGATTGATTTGTCAGGCCGATCAACCCGGGCCGTGCGGGGCCTCTGTGTTCCTCTTGTTTGTTTGCGACGTGCCGACGCAGCCCCTCCATGTTCGCGGACGTTTAGTTGACCACTGCCAAGTGGCGCGCGCGCGGGCCTAGACACCACGTAAGCACGGGGGGGGGGGGGGGGGGGGAGTCGAGAGCCTTTCGGCCACCACCCTCCATTAGTGTTGTATGCGCTGATTCACATCGATCCCAAAACAGAAAGCGTACTACAGTGCTCGCACGCATGCCGTGCTGGACTTTACCAATACTTTTTAACTGTTCCACTCTTTTTAAAAAA
Organism: Thrips palmi; assembly: GCF_012932325.1. NCBI lineage: Eukaryota > Metazoa > Arthropoda > Insecta > Thysanoptera > Thripidae > Thrips > Thrips palmi. Next base: position 5,744,781 of record NW_023144626.1, on the reverse strand, counting down.
AATATTTTTTATGATGGAGTAATCCGTTGTCGCGCCGTTCTGTTTCGTGTGAAATGTTGAAATGTGGGCGGGGGTTGTTGAAGCCGCATGGAAGATAGGCTCCCCGCAAAAAAGTGCGCACCTGAAATGGCTTTTACCGCGGCGCTGTACTGGCATAATCTTGACTGTTTTTTTCTCTTTCTTTTTTATTTTATCGCGGACGTAACCCTTGCGGTATCGCCGTCTGGCGGAGGCTCTCTGCGCCCTGCCCCGGCCTGCCCGGCCCAGCCCGGCCCAGCCCTGCCACTGGAATTAATGGCTTAGACTGCCCACCTCGGCATGCCTTGGCAGCAATGGCCAGCCCTGTCACTAATTCCTTTTTTAAAAAACTTATTTTCCCCGCCGCTTCCCCTTCATATTGTTTTTTTCGGCTATCAATTTATCCTCCTGGCGACGTCGCAGACTTTGCAGCCCGACCCCGCGCAATTATCGGCCCGAGTCGTCACTGTGTGCGTGAGACGGAAAAAGAGAAGGAGGTGCGTTGTGGGTTTTGAAAAACAAAATTAAACAATAATTGTGATTTCTTTTATTTTCTGCGCGCCCACGCGTTCTGAATCCGACCGTTCGTCCTCGACGGCGGACATTGAAAAGAAAATGGACTCTGGCGACCTCGGCCGCCGACTGCTTCCGAGAGTCGCTCTCGTCGCTCTGTCTCTCTCGCACCTACGCGGGACGCCCCATGAGTGCGAGAGAGACAGAGCGGGCGGGCGTAGCGAGGAACGGCTCCATGATTGCAAGGTGGGTGTCGCGATGGCGGAGGTGGTTGTCAAGCCGTCGCCGATAACGCGGACCCCCCCCCCCCTCTCTCTCTCTCTCGCACTCACGGGGTGCGGCCGCATGCCGCGTGGGTGCGAGAGAGACGGCCTGAAAGACTGCTGGCCGCGGAACGCCGCGGAGTGGTCTGCCCCTTGGCAGCCCCTGGCCGGCCCGCCCCTTTGCAACAAAGGCAGCAGCAAAGGCGGCCCCGCGTGCCCCCCCCCCCCCCCGCGGTCAGTGAATGAATTATAAAAGGGCGGCCCCCTAATTTGTCTCCGACCTGCCAAACGCCGCGCAATGCTGCGACCCGACTCCACTCTCTCTCTCGCACTCGCAGGGCGCCCCGTGGGGCCCGTAGGGGTGCGAGAGAGACGGGGTGACCCGGCGCTGGCCATAAATCGTGCGGGATCGGCGTGCGCGCGTCTCGCGCCTCGCCACGTGCCGTCGCGCCACTGGAACCACCCTGGTGGAGTCCTGGAGCCCTGGAGTCCTGGACAGGTAAATGCGGCGTAGCCCGACACGCGTTTCGTTCGCCAGGCAGGCCGGGCCGGGCCGTGGCTGGCCCTGGCCTAGCTAGCCTCGCCAGCCGCCCGCAAGAAGGCCATCGGTCTTCTCGACAAAAGTCCGAGAGGACAGGTTTCGTTTCCAGGATTATCCGGGCCGGCCCCTGTGGAATAGGCAACCTGGCTGCCAACTCTCTGCGTTGCTGCTACTCTTGTTGTTGTTGTTGTTGTTGTTGTTGTTGTTGTTGTTGTTGTTTTGTTGAGCCAATAAATTCCCCGGCGAGTCTCTGAGGCGCGGGCGGGGCCCGGACGTAACGAGACTCTAAGCGGAATATGGTGTGACTGGGGTGCATGTGAATTAACTACCGGCCCCCATCGATCCCCTCATTCTTCATATCGGTGTGGCGGGGGGGGGCGGGCGGGGCGGGGCGGGGCGGGGCGGGGCGGGCGGGGCGGGGCGGGGCCGAGCTTTTCATCATTGTGGCGCCCCGCCACGCGACCTCGCGGACCGCGCGCCGTAACTGGCACCTGGGGGGGCGAAAGAATACGCGCTGTTCTTAATCACGCCTGTCTGCCCGCGGTCGCTCGTGAGCGGTTCAATGCGCTTTGGAAGGCATTTTTGGGAGTGAGGGGGTCGGGGTCAAACCGAGCGGCGGCCCCCCGCCTTCAGTCATATTGGTCTTGGACTACTGTCTGGCCCGGGCGGCGCCGCGGTCCGTGTGTTTGACCTGGCCGTGCGACCGGACCGGACCGGCCCGGACACCCAGCCAAGCCACCCTCGGGAAACATTGCGGCCGGCGCCTCATCAGCCCGTTTGTTCTGGAGAAGGGAAGTAAGAAATTTGCCGTGCCGTTCCGGCTTGCGTTCATAAGCCGTTATAATGGCATCGCTGGACTGGCTGCCTGGCTGGGGTCCTTTCCGCCCCAAAAGCTTCACCCTTATTTGTTGTCGTTTTTTTGTATTTCCTGCTGCCCCGTTGTCCCAGCCTTGTTTCCGCTCAGGAAGGCGGGGGCAGTACACTCTCACGTTTAATTATATAACTTTTTTTTTCTTTTGCAAAATGGCGGCAAGGCTAGATGCTAGGCCTTGCGACACGGCGGCGCCACTATTTTTTTTATTTTTTAACCCTGCGAGTGGCTTTGGACTCTGTCACCTCTGACCAACACGGCTCGGTGCGAGGACATCCGAGCCGGTCTGCGGCGGGGCTCGGGTTCCTCGCGGATTGCCTCGTCGCGTAACGAGTGTAACGAGGCCCTCGAGTTTTATAACAACTCGGCACCCCTTAATTTGTAGCCACACAGTGGATTTGCCAGAAGACCGGTGGAGGCGGTCGAAATTCCGAACGCGTTTTGAGCTCCAGAGTCGCTAAATGGGACTCGAACCGGACGTGTGACCCCACCAATGGATTCCTCGTTCGGAGAGCAATCCATTGATGGTGTCACACGTTCGGTTCGAGTCCTGTTTAGCGACTCTGGAGCTCAAAACGCGTCTGGAATTTTGACCGCCTCCACCCCTTCTGGCCCACTGTGCGGTGGCACTTAATTCGCTGCCCGATTCCGGGCGTGCGCTGTGCGGTGCCGAACGTTGTCGTTTCTTGTTTTGCGTCCGTCGTGCCGCTCTGTCCCGCCACACTGTCCGGGCCGTCCGGGTAGGCGGCGGTCCTTTCGATTATTTGGAGCAGACTGAGCTGGGGCGAGGAGCTGGGTGCCCGTCGGTGGCCGTCGGTGCCCGTTGATGAGTTCCGCGGGTTTGCTTCGGCGGGGATGTTTGTCCAAGTCTGAATGAAGGGAGGACAAGGCAAACAGTGTCGTTGTCGACCAGCTTTCGGGGTCCGCCACGGACCGGCCACCACGAACCGGCCACGTCCGTTGCGGACCGGGGCCGACCGACGCGACCCGTTATTTGGATCACGTTCTGTCCGCGTCGGCAAACCCCAGTGTCCTTATCGTTGCAATAATTCGGCCGGGATGCGTCGACTTGTGCATCGGCTACAAAAGACTTTGCGAAAAAAAAATTGACTTGGGACCCCAACTTTTCATCGGAAACAAAGGGAAAAGGATGATAAAATTAAGGTGGAAATGGTGGGCGCGCCAGGCTAGGCCGCAACCCTGGCCGCACTCCGCCAGTCTCGACACAAGAACAATTAAAAGTAACTGCAAATTGTGGCCAGATAAGGCGGTCGTCTTCTTTATGAACCCTTCCCTTCCCTCGCCTCGCCGGGCCTCGCCCCCGTGACAGGTAAGCCACGTCCGGGGCCACAGGGGTCAACCAACGCTCGCTGTCATTTGTTGTTGCAACCACAAAAAATATGCAATAAAACATTTTATTTACTTAATTTTTTTTTCAAATGAAGATAAATTAGTATGCTGTGAGGATCAGGCATCGGAAGCTGTCGATGTGGCGTCTTTCTCTGATGCCGTGGGGTCTTCCGTTCCTGAGTGGCTTGCCCCGCCCCGCCCCGCCCGCCCCCCGCCCCGCCCCGCCCGCCCCGCCCCACCAGTGACGGACGAACTGCGGCGCTCTATCCGGTCGCCAGGCTCTGGCTGAAGAGAGGCCGCCGCGACCGAGGCTCGCCCTTTTAGTCGCTCGTTTCCTTTTACTCAAATTTTAATACCATTTTGCTGAAATTGGTCAGTTTTCCAAGGAGGCTCGCCTTCCTGCGGGCCGGTGGGAGGCGCGCCGGGCTTTCGGGCTCAAGTCTCATCGTCTCTAAATTATTTCCCCAATAAAAAGAAGGGAGGTAATGTTAATGAGATTGCAGGGCCTTCTTATGGGACCCGCGGCAACTGTGGCCCCCGCATTACACGGGGCTTCAGATGCCATACACCTGTTTTGAGGCGCCGCTCCCCAGTGACGCTGCGCTAATCCACTTTGCTGGTTCATAATTTAGGGCATTCTTTTTCTTTCCATTGTCTATTCCATTTGAGTATATGCTACCACCCCGTGTTTGCAGTACGTGTGTGTGTGTGTGTGTGTGTGTGTGTGAAGAGGAGAGGGCGGGAGTGCTGTGTGGAGAAAGGTGTGCCATGTGTGCCAAGGGGGCCACTGCTGTGTGCTTGCACTCTTGCTGAGGCTCCTGCCCAAATTTAAGTCCAAACGGGGTCGGCACCTCTCTGCAAGCTACCTACGTACCACCCCTGGCCGTCCTGGCCCTGGCTGGCCCGCCGTCTGCAGGAGCTGGTGGCGTTGCCTGCAGCGGAGAACTGGCTAACGCGCACGCCGCCCCGCCCCGGCCCCGCCAGCCGCTGGCCTTTTGCGCGCCAACTTTGCGAAAAGTACTTTGCTGGTCAAAAGGGTGAATGGAATTCGCGAGGCGCACGGCGCGGCGCGGCTCGGCACGGCGCGGCCCACGGGGTCGTTGCGGTGTTCATTTGATGAGGTCAGTAAGCGAGTCGGATGTTTTAACGATGCCCTCACTTTACAATGAGGAAGCGGCTTTGAGACGCGCGCCCCGGCAGCCCAGGCCGTCGGCCCAGGGCCCAGGCCGCCAGCCCCGCCATCCCCGCTAGCCCCGGCACCGGAATGAGCGACTCGCTGTAAGAAGTTGGACTCCACCCGTTGAGCACTGGGGATGAATGCGTAATGGGGCGGCAGGGGCTCTAGTGGCTCCTAGCCCCGCCCTGCCCCGCCCCGCCCCGCCCCGCCCCGCCCCGCCCCGCCCGGGGCCACACTGTCTACTTGCATACCTTTCCCCGGTTCCGTTCGCCTCTTCCTCTATCATTTTTCTCCTTCCCTCTCTCTGCCTCTCCCCGCCACTAATTCTCCCTTCTGTCCAACCTCGGCCCGAGCCTCGGCCCGAGCCTCGGCCCGCGGTTCGCGCGACGCTCTCGCATCAAATCTGCATATCATAAGCGCGCGCCGCCACCGCTGGGAGCGCTGCCGGTCGAAAACGATAAAACGATCCGCAAGGCTAAATTTTTTAAATATTTTTTTTGGCGCGAGTCATTATTTGGAGGGCCGGCCCTTCGTCTTGGCGGGAAGAGGCCGTGCCTTTGGACTCGATGGCGATTACCATAGTCGACGACTTGGCGGCCTACGGCGGCCAGGCCCGGCGAGGCCTGCGACGCGTGCGAGCCGAGCGCCGAGCCGAGCGAGCGGCACCGCCAACTTTCTAATCACTTTGCCTTACGCCTTCTCCGGATCATTTGGTCGCGTAATCGGCCAGACAGAGCGAGCTGCTTGCGGCAAAAAAAGGATTAGCTGTGCGTGCGGCCGTGCGCGCGCCGCGGTGGGGTGGCTGGCTGGCTGCTTGCGCGGAAGGCAGTGCCGTGGTCATGGCCCCCGAGCGGACTAACCAGTTACGGACGTGGGACCTGTGAGCTGGCACCCCTTTACTTCCCCGAACTGGAGCTACGTACTTGCAGCGCCCTTCAAGGAGCCTAAACGGCTTAAAAAAAAAAACGATGAGGTTTCTTTTGTAGTCAACTAGAGGCGCGCTGCTAACCCACCGTGAGTCAGGGCAGGGGCCACCCTCCCGTGTACCTGCCCCCTGCCCTGATTTGCTTGTGACTCACCCTGCGTGCTTTTTAAGTGTTCCTCGTGCGGTCTGATGTCGCCCGCCCCGCGTGTGCGTGTGCGTGGGGGTGGGGGTGGGAAACTTCCACAAGACCCTCCCCCTCCCCCTTTCCTCGTCACTGAATTTACTCGGCGCTCGTTTGCGGCGCGTTTGTTTCTCGTTAGTTTCACGCAATTTAATTTTCGAACGGTGTGCGCGCAGGTCGGTCGCGCCCGTTTCTTCCTGGCTATAGAACTGCGTTAATTTACCTGGCCCTGTGTTCAGCCGACGAATTCCAGTGTGCGTGTTCCGTTTCATTTTTCTCGTCCGACAGTGTACCCGTTAGAGAGAGGGAAAAAGGCGCGGGGCGCGTTCGTCAGGGTCTTGGCTTCGCAGCGCGCCGCGCAGCCGCCCCTCTTTTCCCGTCTTTCCAGCGTCCTCTTACGTGGGATTTACTGGGGGATTTACGCAGTGCGTCTTTTTACTCGCTTTGCATATAATTGCATTATTCGCGTAGAAGTTACTCTGAAAAAAGGTCGTCGCGCGAGAGGGAGGCGGAGCACGTCGCATACGCGTGCCCGTCGTCGGGACCGTGAAGCTGCAAGGCTTCGCCTTCATAAACCACGTGATGAAGAAGGAGCCCTTTTTGACGCCCTTGCCTCCGGCGAGCTGTCTAACCCAACTATTACGCATTCCAGGTAAGGCCCGGCCAGCGGCACGGGGTGGCCTCGCCGCCGTTACTCACAGACGGCTGATGAGCCGTGACAAGGTCAGACAAGGTGAGTGCAAGGACGTTGGCGTCCTCGGCGGGGCGTCGGCGGGGCGTCGGCGGGGCGTCGGCGCCGGGGCGTCCAGGGGGCAGGAAAGTCCCTCTCGGCTCGTTTTGGACGAATTGGCCCACGGGCTTAGAGCGCCGCTATTTGTGGGTGCCCTTCAGACCTTCAGAGCGGCCTTATGAGTCGCGTGAGGGGGCGGGGCGGGGCGGGGCGGGGTGGCGCCTCCCGACCGCGTCCGATGTGACGATGGACACGATCGTATTTCGATACAGCGCACCGTACACCGATATCGGCAATATTTTCCAAGGCAGTGTGAGCAAGGAAAACATAAGAGAAGCCAAAGCTACTGTACTACAAATTTTCATACATTTTTTTAAAATTCAAATTTTTGCGCAGAATTTTCTTTTTGCGGGGGATTGTGAGTGGCACTCGAGGTGGCTGAATCGCGGGGCAAGGCATGCTTCTCCCCCCGCGACGCGCAGCGGGTGGGCTACATTGTGGCTGCAAGTTTAAGGTGACTCTCTCTCTCTCTCTCTCTCTCTCTCTCTCTCTCTCTCTCTCTCTCTCTCTCTCTCTCTCTCTCTCTCTCTCTCTCTCTCTCTCTCTGTCTCTCTCTGTCTCCCTGACTCTCTCTCTCTCTCTCTCTCTCTCTCTCTCTCTCTCTATCTCCCTTCGGCGGACTTCCTGGAAAAGGCGTGCATGGATCCGCGTGCCGCGTGCGTGCTGGCTGACAGGGCGGCGGCGCTCCGAGTATGCAGTGCACCGGAAAGGCAGAATGGGACTCGGGTCGGCCACTTCGGGCCCTAATTGTAATTCGCGTGATGGGCTGGCTGGCTGGCTGCTCGTTTCGCGGGACGCATTTCCGGGCGTCATGGACTATTAATGAAAAAGGTAATCCCGCAGATTTGCGGACGTGGCGCGGCGCCCCGCTCCGCGTGTGGTAGCGTGTTTGACAATCAGTCACGTTTTGCAGCGCTGGTCAACACAGTCATCGAATGCACCGCGCCTGGCTGCGTGGCTGGCCGCCTGGCCCAAATTGGTGGCGGCCTTAGTTTTTGCCTTCGGTTTTTCACCAATTCCACGACGCGGTCAAGGAGAGTGGCGTGGGCGCGCGGCGGCGGCGCTTTTGGAGTGGTAACCGCCCTCGCGGGGCTCGGGGCTGCAGCGAAATGGTCCGTTTACCGGTGGCGGCCTCTCCAAGCCTCATAAGCGCTTTTTGATAGCCCGTCACACTTTACTTCGGCAGCGCCACGGTAGCGCGGCGTATGAATATCTTGTTTGACAGTGGCGGCGCTAGCGGCGCCATCTGCCGCCACCTCTCGGCCTCCGTGCAGTACTATGCAAAAGTATGCGGCGTGCTGGAGCCAGTCTGATGAAAAGAAGGCGGGGGATCAGCCAACAGGGGAGTGGAATTCCGCAGATATTGAGGTTGTTTGATCCGTGTATTTTCCTTTTCTGAGGCCGAACTATTTTGATTATATGTACAGACCGTTTGTTGTACGAATAATTAGTTCATAATTTTCCCCAAGTCCGTATTTTCTTTGGAAGGTTTACGTATGCTCAAAATGCTTTTGTTGTGGAAAGCTAATTTTTGTTTTTGTGAGGCCTAAAAAAAGTTTGTCAAGTTTTGAGAGTGTACAACAGATGACCACCAACTTTGTCCAAACGACCCTTTCGCCCAGTGCTGTCGACCGCGTTTGCCGCGATGGCCAGAAAGGCCCCGGGCTCATCATCTGCACCCAAAAAATGACTTCTTGGATCAAGAAAAATTTAATTTTTCTTGGTTTATGCAAGAAAATTTTTCTTAATCCATTTTTTTTCTTGAAACAAGAAATTTTTTCTTGTCTCAAGATTATTTTTCTTACAAAAACCTAGAAAATCAAAAATTAAGAAACCTATTTTTTGGGTGTGCAGCCAATGCCATCAGGAGAGTGGTAAAATATGAAGAAGCCCTGCAAAGATAGCTCGGCCGTCCCCTCGGCCATCGCCCATTCATCCGGAAATAGCGTTTGCAGTGGGGTGGCGTCAGGGCAGTGTCACCCCGTGTGAATGTCGTGTCACGCGTCATGCAGTCGGCGGCGTCAGCAGCGGCAGCAGCGGCAGCAGCGGCAGCGCCCCTCACCTGGTTGTGTTTGGTTTTCTGGTCCCTCGCACCGGCCGGCGTCGGCGGCGGCTCGGCGCGTGCCTGGCGCGTGCGTGTGGGTGGGTGTGTGGGTGCACCTGGTCCGGCCGCCCCCTCGCACTCCCCCCCCCCCTCCCCTCCCGGCGGCCCGGCGCGGCCCGGCGGGACAGCTGGGGCAGGGAGACGCCATCGCCGTAGTCCGGCCTGTTTGAATCGAACGCACAGGGCGCCGCCCAGTCACGCTACGCCTTTGATCCGCTGACCTGATATCCGCCGATTGCTGTTTTATGTTTATTTATTTCTCCTTGCTTCACCACGGCCCACCACACGGCCCACCACACGGCCCACCACACGGCCCACCACACGGCCCACCACGGCCCACCAGGACCCACCAGGACCCACAAGGACCCACCAGGACCCACTAGGACCCACCAGGGCCCACCAGGACCCACAATGGCCCACCATGGCCCACCACGGCCCACCACGGCCCACCTTACGGCCCACCACGGCCCACCACGGCCCACCACGACCCACTACGACCCACTACGACCCACCACGGCCCACCACGACCCATCACGACCTACCACGGCCCACCACGGCTGCCACGGCCGCCACGGCCCGGTGCAGGGGATCGGGTCTTCCGCCAGGCTGCCTCCTCATGCAGCAGGCTGTAATTAGTGTTCGTTAATTACGTAACATGAATGAAGTCCATCCGAGTAGCGCTGCTCGCTGCGCACGCGCTTGCTTGGTCTGCTTATTCTCGATATCGCCCCCGCAGCCTATTTGGCCGTGCAGCTTTCCCGGACTTTTCTGTGCTTTTCTGAGCTTTTCCGAGCCCGGGCACCACGGAGGCACGCGTTCGGCAACCGGAGCCGAACCCGGCCAATCGGAGTGCAAGTGAGCAAGCGAAAATGAAGCGTGTGGCACGACGTACACGTCATACAAAAAACAAACTAAAACAAGAATAAAAAGAACCAGTTATTATTAATAATTCATTTTGTCGCATCATGAATTTGTTTTCATGTCAGTGTCGTTAGCGGTTTTTCCTCGCTTTCCCGGCACTGTGTATGCAGTGTACGTGTCGTGCCCGCGGAGCTGCCGTGGGGCACAGGACACATGCGCCGCGGTTGACTGAACGTACCGCGTTTTTCGGAGCGCTGCTGGCGGCCAGCGTTCATTGCTTATGACGGTGTATCACTCAAAGCCGGCTACAGCCGGGCCGGGCTACGCTGGCTACGCTGCGCGTGTACACGGCGGGACAGTTCGGTGACAAACACTGAACCGGAGGCCGCTCTGTCTCTCTCGCACCCATACGGGACGCCCCGTGAGTGCGAGAGAGACAGGGCGACTCTCGGGATCAGGCAGGCCACGGGGCCAGGTGTGCCACTCCCTTCATCAGAGCGTCGCGCTCCACCCCCTCGCAGCTGACTCCGGACAGGCGCGCCCTGCCTCGCCCTGCCGTGCCCTGCCTCGCAGCACAGCGTAGCCAGCGTAGCCAGCCTGCTGCTGCCCAGCGACCAGCCCGCGTGGCGTGGCGCGGCCCGGGCGGCATCCGGAAGTGGCCTTAATATGCGCGCGGCGCACAGAGAGAGAGAGAGAGAGAGAGAGAGAGAGAGAGAGAGAGAGAGAGAGAGAGAGAGAGAGAGAAAGAGGGAGGGGAAGGGGAGGAGAGGGGAAGGGGAAATATATTTGTGATCGTGTACCGCCTCCCGTTTTGCGGACACACCGTCACGCCGGCGACGCTCGCGCCATGCGGTCATGCGTCGCCCCGCCTCGCACGTGTGTGTGTGTGTGTGTGTGTGTGTGTGTGTGTGTGTGTGAGGTGAGTGAAACAGAGGCCGTGCGTGCGTGTGGCCGCGTCACGCACGGCACTGATCACGGTCTGCACTGCAATACGTAAATGGCGACGAGGGGGAAATACCGTGCCCCTTTCCCCTTTTCCTCGTTCTCTCTTTTCCCTTTAAATATTTTTCTTTTATTTTCACGCTGTGCACCGCAGCGTGACGCGTTTTATCAAGTCCTGCGGTGACGGTGACCTGGCGGCCCTGGCTGGTCGGGCGGCTCACCGCGACCGCGGACGCCACGCCGGCCTGCCCGGCCTGCCCGTCGTGTACAATGGCCCTCTAATAAGCCAGGGAGGACTGACACACGAGGACGCCGAGAAAATGCAGCAGCAGTTCGTCTCTCCCTCTCTCGCCTCTACCAGACGCCGCAGGGGTGCGAGAGAGACAGAGAGGCACTGAGCCTGCACTGCACAGTGCCCTCAGGTGCGACGGCATTCAATGTGTGTCACCCACCCCGTAAATAGGAGAGGCACTCGACTCGACACGTCTTTCAAAGCCCCGCCTGACGGCCTGGCCTGACGGCCTGGCCTGACGTGCGCTACAATCGCTGCACACTGGGACGCCAGCATCGCCAGCATGCAGAGGTCTGTCTCGTTGACGCTGAAAAAGGCCGGGGAAATGCTGCATTTTAATCTGACCAAGAAGGTCGCAAATCACCTATCGTCTTTTCGATTTTGAACCTAGTCCTTTGTGTTAATGGATGGTGTGAAACTGCGCACCGCTCTGTCCTAGACACGGTGGAAGTCTCTGCAACTGGGCGAATTTCAAAGTCCCTAGAGAGTGTATACAGCTTAATATACTCGTTGACTGCACACCACTCTTTCGTGTTCATCTTTTTTTCCCATTTTTTTTAATTTTTATTTTTCTCCTCTTCCGTGTCGCTACCCTTTGGTGGTACTCTGTGTGTGGCGACGCTATCAAGAAGTGAGTTGTGGGTACACGACCTACACGCGCCTAATCTTAAATATAATCTCTCTCTCACACTTTAACGCGGGTGGCGGTATTTTAATTCCTGAGCCACCCCCTTTTGGCCAGTGTGTGTATTTGTGTGTGTGTGTGTGTGGGTGTGTGTGTGTGCATGCATGCGTGCGTGCGTGTGTATGTGTATGCGCGTGAGAGTTGGGCCTTCCACTCCTTCCGACTAGTTCGGCTTGTAATGAGCCCCGACACTTTATCATAATTTCCATGTAAAATTCCGCCGTCCCCTAATTGAATTTGGTAATTATTCGAGCGTGTGATGAATGTGGGTCTGCTCACGTGTGCGGATCGAAAACCGCACTAGCAACGCGTCGCTGCGACTCTCGCAGGATGAGCTCTGCTGGCTTGGCCCCGCCGTGCCCTGCTAGTACACTGCGCTCCGAGGAGGGTTCATTGCCTCGGACAGGCTGTAGTGGTACTCCATTCTTCAGAAGAACTTATAATTCACAAGTTCCCCTTTTTGAAAGCGAGCAAGAAACCAGTGGTGGGGCTGCAGCTGTTGTCTGAAGTCGCGTGATGTGCAATCTGGGCCGTTATTTACTCAGTGGTCGGGCGGCGCGGCGGGGTGGGGTGGGGCGCGGGGTGAATCCTATCCTCCTTAAAACGCCATTTCGGCTCTGATTCGCGCCGTTTTTTTCCTCGTTTCTGTTCGCGTGACGTCGTCCTCCCGCCCCGCCGTGAAAAGTTGGGGCAATATTTTCCACTCGGCCTTTCCTCCTGCCGCGGCCCTCCGAAGAAAGAAAGCCGCAGATAACGATTAAATGATTAAAATGGTCAAGGGTTCAGGTTCCAGCCGCGGCGCTCCAGCGTTCCAGCGGCCGCCATCTAAAATTCAATAGCGTGGCGCGTGGCTTACCCTGCCGCCACGCTCTTTGGATGCTATTCAGCCTCTGGTGACCCTTGCTCAGACTCTCTTCAGACGCCCTTCAGACTCTATTCAGACCCTGTTCAGACGGATTCAGACCATATTCAGACGGATTCAGACCCTGTTCAGACGGATTCAGACCCTGTTCAGACTCGCTTCAGACCCTGTTCAGACTCGCTTCAGACCCTATTCAGACTCGCTTCAGACCCTATTCAGACTCGCTTCAGACCCTGTTCAGACTCGCTTCAGACCCTGTTCAGACTCGCTTCAGACCCTGTTCAGACTCGCTTCAGACCCTGTTCAGACTCACTTCAGACCCTGTACAGGCTCGCTTCAGACCCTATTCAGACTAGCTTCAGACGGATTCAGACCCTGTTCAGACTCTCCTGAGATCCTCTTCGGTCCTATCGGACTCGGACTCCTCGCTGCTGGCTGGAGCAGCCTGCGGCGCACATGTGCCCACCTCCCGGACGATGTTTACAAGTGGAGCTGCGCCGCTGCGCGGTCATGGCGACACATGAAACATTCCCGCCTGCCCTTCAATCGCCCGTCACCTCGGCCGGCACTGCGTGGCACTGCGTGCGTCGTAAAGGCGTTTAGTACGGCCGAGGGCGTACAGTATGCCTTCGCGTCTGCCTTCCTTTGTTTCCATTGTGCCTCCCGAAGTCCCGAACACGGAGCAAGGCGGATCTGTCGGAGCAACAAATTTTCGTCTTCCGGTGTGTGTGCTTTGGCGGGCACGGCGCGCGGAGGTTCCGGAAAATGGGCACGCTTTTTCGCCGGTTTGTTTTAGTTGGTCCGCAGAGCTCACCGCCGCCGGGCCGCGGGCAGCCCAGGCCGTGGCCCAGGCCCACAGCAGCGTGTCCGTTTTCTCCAACAATTTTCCAACCCGGGCGAGGGAAAAAGCGATGGCCGTGTCTCTCGTAAAGTCCCGCGCGGCCTGTTGAGCGATAAACCCTCTGCCCTTTGTAACCCCTTGACCTCGACGGGCGCTGCGTGGCGCTGCGGAGAGAGGGAGCGAGAGAGACAGCGGGCCGCGCTACCAATTAATATACGGAGTAATCCCCTTTTGGACCGCTCATTCCTGGCCGTCCCTCACGCTGGCACGCCTTTTGACTCAACTTGTTTCGTTTAGTTGGGCACACAAGCGCCCCTGCCTCAATCTCTCGCTCACGCACACGCACGCACACGCACGCACGCGGCCACTCACACAGACTCCACTTGGAAACTCGAGCGGCGCTTGTGTGAAATCTATCAGCGGTGGGCTGTGCTGGTAATGAGTCAGCCCACCTTGTTTTCCCGCTCAAACTTTCCGCTGCTGGAGTCGCTCGTCTAGAGTCTCTCTCTGTTTCTCTCTCTCTCCCTGTCTCTCTCGCCCTCCTCTCTCCCTCTCACCCCTGCCACCACGTGCAGACGCGGCAGTGTCCCTGCGCTGGATTCTTATTGCCAGGAGCCCTCCGGAAGTCCTGGAGTCAGTTTCGCCCTCGCTGGAAGTGTTTCTAACTTGTAAAAGATTTTTTTGTTTTTGCTTTTTTTTTCTCTCCTCTCCGCGCGTCGCGGATTGCTGCCGGCGAGTATTTGGCCCAACAATGCCGCGTTATACCTCGCCTCGCGTAGGCCGCCCAAGCCCAGGCCAAGCCGCGCGCAGACGGAAACGATAACGAAAGTGTAACTCCGTGCTCTTTTCCTCTCACTCGCTCTGCTATGCGCGCGCGCGCGCGCACACACACACACACACACACACACAAAGCGGGCGCCAGGACGGTAGAAAAAGGGACCACCTTGCAAGCTCTAGTTTTACCGCGGGCTTTAATACGCGAATCAGGTAACGCCAGGTTGGCGGGCGCTCACACACACACACACACACACACACACACACACACACACACACACACACACACTTACACCTGCGCTGCGCGCGCACGCGGGAGTATCTTCCGCTGAGTCATACTTTCTTAGATTTGATTTACGGGCGGAAGGCGCGGCGTATATCTGCTGGGAGGCGAACAGCGTCGGAACTTGCTCCCTTTTCAGCCCCATAGAGGCCGCGGGGGGCTGCGGGGGCTGCGGGGGGTGCGGGGGGCTACGGGGGGCCTGCGAGAGCGCCACCCTTTCCCACTGCCCCCACCTGCGAGGTGTCTTGCCAACGTATATTCTGCGCGACCCGACAGATTGTTTACCGATCTGGCTGGTCGTGGTCGCGGCGTGGACGCGAGCTGCGTCTCGGCTGCCTTCATCATGCCGCCGCAGCACCTCCCGATTGGGGCCCTCTCGCCGTAGGAGTCCGGGGGCGGCAGGGCTCCAGGCGGGGCTCTAGGCGGGGCTCTAGGCGGGGCCCGGCAGGGCGCATGGCGGCATCAGATATCGCTCAGGAAGCACTATCACTGCATAGTTTGTCCGCGCCTCTCCGGTTCCGCTGAGACGACGCCGCCGCGCCTCGGCGTGCCATGGCGCCGTCGCACCCGAACGGGGCGCGCCGCGAGTGCGAGGGAGACGGAGCGGCGCGCGGTTCGGGCCCCGCCTGGCCCCGCCGCGCTAAATCGATTCCGGTTGGTTAGAGTAATCAAAGGGCTCGTTTCGCGGGGAACAGTGTGGCATCCGTTGTCGCCTACTCATTTGTGCGCGATGGAAGCGCTGCGCGCGCCGCGTGGGTGCGAGAGAGACGGAGCGACATGCTAACCCGGGCTACCTGGCCACCTAGCCGCGGCGCGGCCCGGTCCGCCGGGCTCTGCATCGAGCAGCTTCCGTGCAGCTTCCCGGGTGGATTCTTTTATGTCGTAACTTTGGCGTGCGGGGGAAGTTGGACCGGATCCGAATGGCTGAAGGGCTCCGTCGTTTGCGCGGCCCGTGGCGCGCCGTGCCAGCCCGCCGGGCCCCACCGTCCTGACCGTCGTCCCGGCACCACGGCCCGGGTCGCTCGGGGTCAGCGCCTCCGGCCGCCCCGGCTCCGGTCGGCCCTAGTTGGCGCTTCCTGCCGCGCACCCGGAAAACGCGTGCACGCAGCATCTACCACACTCGAAACGGCCACCGTGTTTTGCATGGCGCGACAAGCACCACACAGTGCAGGAGCTCAGCCCGCACCCGGAGCCCTTGAATGCTCCTTTTGGCAGATGTCACAGCCACCAATGGGCTTGTCCGTCGGCCAGAACGCCGTCGCGAGTCCCTTTCGTTTGCAGCTAACCATCACTCTCTCACACACAGACACACGCACACACAGAGACGCGGACGTACAAACACTCACACGCACACTCGCAGAGGGCAATAGGCCGCGCGCAGTATCCGGCCTTTAATTTTGTCTGGAAGGGCTAGCCGGCAATGTGCGGCACTCGGAGAGGAGGCTCTGTTTGGGAAGTCCCCTTCATTATCCAGTGTTACTGGATGGCGGGCCGGGCGCTATGCACTCTGTTCTTTTGTCGCCTCGGACAACCGGCGCATCTAGCGCCCTCGAACGAGTGACTGGGGGTGGCTGGACGCCTCGCTGGACACTGCAAACCCTCCTGCAAACTTGTGAGCGCATGCTCGCATGTGCGTACCAAAGGAGACAAGCAAGATTTTGCAGGTTATCCAAAATTGAGCGCGACCCATCTCTTTGCCTGCTGCTGTCCCTTGTATTCATCTCTCTGTCACGATCTGGGAAGCGGCCGTGCATGCCGTAAGTGGCTGGAACAAGCTTTGTTCAGGCACGACTGGGTCGCACAGCCACGCGGGGCCCCGCCAGATCCCCCACGCTTAACCCAATAACGTTGTCCCAACACGGCAGTCGTTAATTGTGCCTTTTTTTTGTCCCTCGCCGGCAATGAGTTGCTTTGTGTATCCAGGTCTCATTTGGTCGCAGGGCCTTGCTGTTGTTGTTGTTGTTGTTGTTGTTGTTTGCAATTTCTGCGAGAGGTTGGTTCGGCCCGCCGCCTGGTGGTGTTTGGCGGCAGCTTTTTCTAATGCCGGGTCGGGGAGGAAAGAGCCAGGGAGGGCTTGTAACCGCGCTTGCCCCCGCTCCAACCATGCCCAATAGCACTGATGGAATTATGTGCTGCTAGGGTTTCAAAATAAAATAATTTTATATTAAAAAACGACTGCATTTCTGCAATCTGCATTGACTAGCTGTGAATGTCTCAAGCAAGCTAGTGCAAGTGACTTCGAAATATCCTCACTTCTGTGCACCTGCAACAGGTGGTGAATGAAAATTGAGTCCAAGTTTGTCTCCAGCGTCCGCGTCAAACATGCCTTCCTGTCTCACACACAACCACAATAAAGGGGAGGGGGAAAGACAGTGTGCTGTCTGCGGTTCGCCGTGCAGGTGACAGGCTGGCAGGTGCAGCAAGTCACGGAGAGCATTTAATATTGACAGTGCATAGCGACCCGAGAAGCTCGCTTCCAGAGGCCTCTGAGTAACGTCCAAAGATGTTTCGGAGGAAATGAGCAAAACGGGCTTCCAGCTAGTACTCCATTAATATTTTATTCAACGTCTGAAAGTTTAAACAGGTCTCTTTTGTTTTGGAAAACGAAACTGTGATCGAAAATTGTTTGGTAACGGAAACGGCAAGCCTCGTTTTCTCGGAGTGGCTCCATATAAAATTCAGCAGAATCGCCAAGGGTTTTTCTTTTTTCCGTCCGAGGGCTCTTTGGCCGACCCTCAGCAGGCGGAGCAGGGCGTCTCGGCGTGGAAACAAACTTTGCTATAACAAGGCCAGGCGTGTTTTCAATCACCATCGGCCGGACTGGGCGTGTGACTTCGACACCCCGAGCGAGCGGGGCGGGGCCCTTGATGCTTATCGCACCTACGAACTACGTGCAGCGCCGACATCGACGCCTGTCGCGCTGCCACCATGGCACGGTAGCACTGCACAGTGGGCCAGCCCGGTGCAGGCGGAAAAAACTCTAGAAGCGTTTTGATCTCCAGAGTCGCTAAACAGGACTCGAACCGGGCATGTGACTTCACCAATGGATTCCTCGTTCGGAGAGCAATCAATTGGTGGGGTCACACGCTCGATTCGAGTTCCATACCGACGCCTCCCGGCAATAAGGCTCTATCTTTTCCGTACGTCTCTAAAAGGCTCTATCTTTTTCGTACGTCTCTAAATGGCTCTATCTTTTCCGCACGTCTCTAAAAGGCTCTATCTTTTTCGTACGCCTAAAAGGTTCTATCTTATTCAGGATTTGATTAGTTATTATAACTCTGTTTTGGGATATTACTACCTTTTGATGGTTGAGAGTGAAAGCACATACCGTCATGAACCGAAATAAACCATCATGTTGATAACTAATCAAATCTTTAACTCTCAATATCTCAAAAGACTGCCTGAAAAGATAGAACCTTTTGGGCGTACGAAAAAGATAGAGCCTTTTAGAGACGTGCGAAAAAGATAGAGCCTTTTAGAGACGTACGAAAAAGATAGAGCCTTTTAGAGACGTACGGAAAAGATAGAGCCTTATTGCCAGGAGGCGTCGATACAGCGACTCTGGAGCTGGAAACGCGTCTTGAGTTTTTTCCACCTTTACCAGTCTTCTGGCCCACTGTCCGCTGGCAGTTTCGCTCAGAGCAGCTGGCCAGCAAGTCCTTGAAAGGAAAGAAATTTCACCAGATTGCGGAATTGGCAGAGACCTGTCCAATGTACACGAAGATAGTGGATTGCTGTGGCGCGTGAAACTTTTGCAGCGTGCATGCACTGGCCATTCCGTGGCTGCCCCATCTTGTTGGCGGTGCCGGACGGCTGGACGGGCCTTCGCACAATGCCGTGACCCTGGCCCTGGCGTACGAGGTCACGCCAAGACTTTGCCGTTCGTGACTCGGAGGGCCGATGGCCGCGCTGCGAGGCTGACACGCGCCTCGCCGCTCCGCTGCTCGCAGCCACGCAGGGCTGCCAACGGTGGGGATGCCTTCGGCTGCCGTCGGCTGCCTTCCCTCCGGGGACTTGGCGGCCCGGAGACGCGAGGGGCGTCTTTTCATTAGCTTGAAAATTGTTGTCCCCTCCTGAAGGAGACAACGGATTGGGTCTCGGCCAAATTCGCTGCTCGCGGCGGGGCGGGCCCGGGCGGGGCGGAGTTTGCGGCACACGACTGGCCGCCCCGCCCCGCCCCACCTCGCCACGCCTCGGGGGCGTCTTGACTAATAAGGGTGCCGTGCCAGTAAGTCGTGCTGCAATTTGTCCAAATTAGAGACTCAGCTTGTTGGCGCCGCGGACCTGACTTCGCCCGTGCGAAAAGTGCACGTCCCGAGGGAAGTCTGTAATTTGCATACGAGGAGCGCAGGGTCGGCAGGGCCCCTTCGTAGTGTTTGAGGATGAGCTGAGCTTCTGGAGAGAAAAAAAGGGGGCCAGCGCGGCATCTCTGGAAGAACCGGGCCAAGAGGGGAGGTGCACTCGTGTGCCCGTCCCTGAGGGGCCGTCCACATATCACGTAACTACCCCGATTGCTTCCGTCCTTGTCACACCTCGCTGACTGTCGAGAGACGGAGAGCGCCACGTAATTTGCGGACGGCCCTCATCGCAGGCTGCCAAAGTCTTGGCCCGCATTCCCCCCGCAGACTCGTCCCGCTCTAACTCGGATCGGCCCAGTGCGAGAGAGACAGCTGTTCACCCTGCAGTTTCTTGCGGCCAGAGTAGTGCTCCATCCGTCTATTCAGTGGCTGGGGCACGTGCGCTCCCCGCTTGGCTGTGCTGCACAGTGTGCTGCCGCGGCCCTGCCGCCGGATTGAGGCAAAAGCCAGCAAGCCCGCCAGACACGGCGGCAGCGCCCAGCCACGCCCGGCCACGCCCAGCCAAGCCGATTTGAGCTGCACCAGCGTCGCCGCGTCGCGACGCTCGATACGGGTCAGACAAAGTCCGCGGCTTGGCTGGCTGGCTCGCCCGGCTCGCCCCTGGCTTAGTACCAACCCCAACGGCTGCAGGGGACTTTACTGCTCAACTTGGGCGTGCAGCGGTGATCCGCGTTTAGCGCCGCTCCCCGCCACACTAACACACACACACATGCACCGAAACTCGCTCCAGTGTACCCAGCCCTTCGCCCACACGCTAGTTTGGCCGTCACTGCGCCCTTCTACTGCCCTTCCCTGCCACGGCCCTTCGTTAGCGCCCACGTCTAATGAGACATGAAGAATCGCCCCAGTGCAGTGTCAAATTGGCGCTCGTTTTGCTTATTGCGTGTGTTAGTGTGTGTGCGTGTGTGTGAGGGGAGGGGGACTTGTAGTGGCGGGGCCCAAGTGATGGAGGTTGGCGTGCGGTACGTGCTGGGATTGCATGTGTTGGCTTTATGTGCGCTGCGATCTTATTTTTTCTCACACCGAAAAAAAAAGGAAGGAAGAAAAAAAATGGGGGGAGAGGGAAGGGCGAGAGAGAGGGGATCAGCGAAAGCGATGGCGGAGAAATGGATCGCCTATTGATCTCTGTGTAGCAGGCGTAGCGGCAGAGTGGCCGGCGCGAGCACGTGCGGGCAGAGCCGCTGCATTTCGCTGCGGGAGAGAGAGAGAGAGAGAGAGAGAGAGAGAGAGAGAGAGAGAGAGAGAGAGAGAGAGAGAGAGAGAGGGAGCTAGAGAGAGAGACGGACGGTCGGAGGAAAAAAAGGCCTCTGGGAGACGGAGGGCAGGTTTGTGGGCGAGCGTTCATTTCGGGCCGAGCCAGTACAGGCAGTGCTGGCAGTACGTCTTGAGGCATGGAGAAACGCAATAATACCGACCCCGGCCAGCCATGCCAGCCATGGGGCCCCAATAAGGGTGCCCCACCACGACACGTGCGGCCGAATTATCGGTCGGCGTGAAAAACGGGGGCCAAAATGACGTCATCACCGAGCCTGCAGCGGCTGCGGCCGATCCGTCACCGACCGATTGGCCAGTGCGACCCTTGCGTTCAACGCGCCCAAGCAGGCAGACGTATAAATGTCGTCCTCGTGGCTTTTTCGAAATTTCACGACTCGGACGGACGGCAGACAGACAGATGTACGTACGTGCCGTCGGAATCCGGAGCGAGCTCGCAGGGCATGACACATTCCGTGGCGGTCCGACGCCGCCACGCCGCCACACACCTGAGACAAATGCAACTGTCTGACCGCACGCCCCACCGACGCGTCTCTGTGTGCGTGAGAGTCTGTGTGTGTGGGTGTCTGTGTGTGTGGGTGAGCGCGTGTGTGGTTGTGTGTGGCAACATGCACTGTGATGTGTCGTTTGTGGCGGCCGCATGGCGACTTTCCGCTCCGGCGGACGTCGCGCGGAAGAGGATCATGGCCGCGCCATCCAATGGGGCCCTCCATGGAGGGCACACTGTGTGTGTGTGTGTGTGTGTATGATTGTGTGTGTGTGATGGAAAAACGGGGCATGGGGGGTCAGCGACATGATGCAGCAGCGACCGCGGTGGCCTCGGGAAATAACACAAAAAGGCTTAATTCATACTCGGCGACGCACACTGACGCACACTGCTCCCATTGTGGACGGACGGCGACGAGCTTTTTGCGACGAAAGCGGTGGAGAGGGGGGAGGGGTATTTTCCGCAAATGACGGACTTCCGGTGGCGGAACTACTACCAGTCAGGCCGGCGGAAGATGCCGGCCGCCGCGGCTGACTTTGAATGCCCCTTTTAACCAACTTTGTGTCTTATTTTAAAAGGAAGTGTGGGAGGGGGAGGGCTGGGGAACGGCAGTGCAGTGTTGCACAGAGTGTATGCAGCAGCGTGCAGTGCGCGGCGTGCTGCTAGATTGTTGTATTCAACATGACGCTGAGTAAAGCGCCAAATGCACGAAAAAAAAATAAGCTGGGTGTTTTTTTTACCTTTCGCGTGAGTATTCTTTAAGTATCAAAGTAAAGACAACATTTAAAAAAAAAATTGAAAATTGAAATTGAAGATTTGAAACTTGCACCCTTAGTGACACGCGTCCGTTTTGTCACATGTGGTCAGTTGCAGTAAAAACGTTCGCGCTGCAATGAAATCGGCATAGGATTGTGACGTGCGACGGACACACCTATCGTCGTTGGATGGAGCACTGCAAGGTCGCCTTGCCGTCTTGGATTAGCCCGGCCTTGCTTGTTGCCCTTTCCCTTGGCCAAGCAGCATGATTTCCCCTTCGAGCTGTCTCTCGGAGTCCGTTCGGCATTCCGCTAGACGCCTTAATTATTTTGAGGCTGCATTGACAGAAGTCGCTGGCGCTCGCACTGTCCAGCGTCCAGCATCACAAGCTGGACACCTCTACTGCGAAAAGAAGGGCGCATTGCGGGAAATGGCGCTTTGATGGCGCGGCCAGCCCCGCTGTGCCGCTGTGCGGGTGTCATCCAATCTGACAGATGAATGCAAATGCAGTGCTGACACTGTACTGACCGCGCCAGACGGCGTGTGTGTCGCGCATATCATTACTGGCCTCTCGCCCGGCCTCTCGCAACACAGACTCTGCGCGGCTGGGGTAATTTTCACCAAATTTCGGGGTCACCGCCGACGAGATTAAAAGCTGTTCCATTAGCACTGTCCCGCCAAAGCGCGCGCGTCCCCTCGCGGCCTCGCGGGGTCGAGTTGCGGCCGAAACAGATGGTCGGCACGCTTGTTGATTTTGTTCCGAAGTAGACTTCTTGTTGCCGCTATTGACAAGCTCATTCTGCACCGCGGTGGGTTCGGCTCCATGGCTCGGCTGCCCGTTTCGACGCCCAATTTTCACCACCAGGCGGCCAGGAAGGCGGGCAACCCAACACTATTCGCGTGAGCCAGCAAGAGGCCTGTGTTACACCTATAAGTATTCTGCTACCTCTTCCCTTGAAGATCCTCGGAAATGTTGGTTTAGACAAGTTTTGCCGGGCAGACCCAGTATCCATTGCTCCTAGATACAGCCAGGCCTGGCGTGGCTGAGGTCACGGTCCAATGGTCCAGGCCGGGCGGCCGGGTCGAGCCGTCTGCTCACGCCAGACACGCTTTTGACCTAGTGGGACGTGTCCAGTGTTTGCGAGATTCTGTGTCGGTGTGTGTGTGTGTGTCCGTGTGTGTCGGTGTGGAGGGCTGAAGTGAGAGCTGTCGGTCTCTTCTTGTTCGCAGCCGCGCGTGGAGGAAATGCTGAAGGCTCTTGCTGCAGCTCTCTTCCACTTCTTGTATTTGTATTTGCTCGCGTTGCTCAAACAGCGCGGAGCACGCCGGGCTCACCATTGTCTGGGCCGTCTTCCAGACACTGCCAAACTGCACTTGCGAAAACGAAGCAGGCTTAGCCTTGCCGGCCGTATGTGTTGGTTCCATTTTCATACGGCACCACCGCGGTTACTTGACATTCCCGCCCCGCCTCGTCCGGTATGGCGCTCATTAACGGGTCGGCGGCGACCGATTCGTAGTCAAAGTGGGCAGGCGGACTGGCAGGCGGACTGGCAGGCGGGCGGACAATGTAAGCACTCCCCCCTCTCTCTTCGGCACGCATGCAGATCGACGCACTCAGCAAGTGGCGATTGATATTCTGCCCCTACCCTGCAGGCTGCCTCCGAGAGCCGTTCTCGTCGCTCCGTCTCACTCGCACCCACACGGGACGCCCCTTGAGGGAACCAGAGCTGCTTTCGGACTCAGTCTGCCGCCGGGTCCCTGCCCGGCGCTGCTACCGACCACCAAGGTGGTGCAATCACACGGACCGTGGCTCCGATTGCCGCCAAAACATTTTGCCGGCAGGGTTTTGAATGGAACTAAACGTGGCGCTCTGAAAGCGCTGCAGCACCATAAACCCGCAACGCCGCCACCGCGTGGCACGGCGTGGCACCGCGCGGCGCTGGGACTTAGGGCCGACAGCACAAAAGGCGGCGTAAGGCACGCGCGGCGTGTCCTTCGGCCGGTCTGTCTGCCTGTCCGTCTGGGCGGGCGGACGGAAGCTAGCGGGTCACTAATGACTCTTTGTTGGCGCGATCCCGCCGCCGAAAGGCCGAAAGTGAGGAACACGTGTGTATGCCCGCCTGCCAACGGCTTGCCGGCCCCCGCGCGTGCCCCAAGCCAGCCAAAGCACGCCCATTGTACTTTTTCTCTCTCGCTCCGTCGCACGTCCCGCTGCGGTGGCGGGGTGGGGCGGCGCGCCCCGGCAGAAACAAACCCTGGTTGATAATGAGGCGCCACTATTGTCCACGTAACGGGCTGGCCGGCCCGGCAGACCGCACCCCGCGTCCCGACACCTTTTGCACCCATATTTTCCACGGGCTGTGTTGTGCGTCTTTTTTTTCCTCGTCGGCCGCGGCACGAAGAGCATAATTGCGTATTTTTTTATCGTCTTGTTGGGCCGTAACAATGCATCGACCGAGTCGTTACTGTCTGCGACAAGCCGCCTGCTCCTGCTTGCTCGGGGCGTGGACTACAGTGGACTGGCACGCGGCGGCCCGCGGTGGCGCGGACGAGGCTGCAGTAAATCGACGGGATAAAAAGAATAAGGCCTGCCCCAGGGGCAGTGCCAGGCAGTGCCCCTCGGGGCGTCCGGGTGGGCCTCGGCGGTGTGGTGCGGTGCGGTGCGGTCCGCAGGGAAAACAGGGACTTATTTGCTTGTAATTATGCCGTGTGTGACCCGGGGCCGGGGCAGGGCCGGGCCGGAGCGCTCGCAACACAAATGTTGTTGCAGGTCTGAGGGGTCCGCCCTCCCTGCGGGGCCAGCAGCGGCCCGGGCTCGTCACGGCGCATGCAGTTTGGAGGCCGGCGTCAAACGCCTCGAGAACAGCGTGGCGGCGGGCCAAGCAGTGCGTGACTTGCTGCGTGCCACTGGGCTCGGCCTCCGCTTCGCTGTGCTTCGCCCCTTTGTGCCTTGTAATTGCCCGGCCGAGTTATGCGTGCGACTTGCTGATGGATCCCACCTGTCACGGTCTACCACGGCCCGGCCATTGCTGCCAGGGCCGCGTCTTGGCAGTGGCTCGGACAGCGCCGACGCCGTGCCTCACCCCCGGATGACTTACCGCGGGGATGGTGATTCACCACGCTAGCCTCGCTGCGGGGGTGCGTCGGCTCGGCTAGGCCGACGCGTTGCGGTGTTTTTGCGGTCCGTGTTAAATATCCATCGGCCGAGGTGTTTCTACGTCTAGATTTTCCGCCCGAGGGGCTCATTAGCTCGCGTGATGCATGGTGCATGCCGTGTTGTCCTCCTCGCCCTTCACCCGCCCTGCTTGCAGCCCTTGCTTGCTGCCTGGCTGACTGCCTGGCTGCCCCCGGCTCAGCCGGATGGGGGTAATTTGTCGCCGCGACGCTGCCCGCCCCGCTCGCCCCACTCGCCCTGCTCGCTGCGCGTAGTGGGCGCCAAGCCGCGCCAAGCTGCGCGCTCTGGCGGATTGAGTGCGGGGCTCCGCGAGGCGGGCTGCTGCGCGAGCTGCGCGGGCTGCGCGGGCTGCGCACTGCCACAGAAGGGCGCACTTACGACTGACTCAATTTAAAACTCGTTGTTCCCACGGGCAGCTCGTGGCGTGGCTGGGGCGCGCGGAAGGGGGGAAGGTGTGCTGGGTTTGTGCCCGCAGGCTGCCGCAGCCCCCCTGTTTGAGGGCCGGGCCACCGTGCGGGGCGCCGTGCGGGGCGCCGTGCGGGGCGCTGTGCGGGACCGGGCCCCCCTTGGGCCCTCCGTGGCGGGGGGCTCCCGGGAAATGCTTTGACTTGCTAATAGGCGGTGGTCGACACCTGGGAGCCGCGCCGGGAGCCGGGTCGCTTCCTTTCCCTTGTTACGCTCCGCGCCGCCCCGCGCCGCCCCGTAGGCCGTGTCCGTTTGCAGTGACGCTCCGATCACGAGGCTCAGCGCGCCGCGCCACCCGCCCCTCAAACACTTTCACTGTGTGGCCCGGCCCGCCCGGCCCTCTATCTGACCGGTAAAAGGTGTGCGGTGCCCGTGCAGACGATATCGCACCGCCCCGAGGTCTGCTTGTCAAGCGCAACGGGCTCCCCCCCTCCCCCTCCCCTCGCCTTGATCCGTGTCCCCAAGCGGCCCACTGGGACGCGCTGCGGCACACCTTGCGACGTGTTCGCACCCCCACCACCCCCACCCACACCGCCGCCACCGCGACACTCCCCCAACCCCTGCACATTCCTCTCGAAGGCCCTCGACTTTGCTTTGCCCTTGCCCCTGGATGACCCAGTGTGGTGGTAGAATCTGCGAAAAAATATCTGTGAAGCAAAGAGCGAAATGAAGAGTCGATTGGGTATTTTTAGGTCCGTGACAGATTAAATTCTGGATCGTTCTGTGGATCCGACGTGATAAGTTGGCGACAAACGGGACCGGTGACCCGTAACAATAACACAGCCTCCAATTTGAGGGAAACAAGCAAACAATAAAAGCAGGCTGCGCATTCAGGTGGCATAATCGCCGTGATTTTTCCCGGCCTTGTTTGTGTTTATGTTTTTGTTTCCCTGCTCCCGAGTGGCCGGCGGTGCTGCTATCATTGCCGCACGTGTGAATATTGCATGTGGGCGCGAACGGAAAGGGGTGAAATATGCGCGCCATCCTCGCGGCAAACACCATAAATAAAAATATTCATTTCAGGAAACGTCTTAATGTGGAGCAGGTGTGCGCGCGGCGGTCACGAGACCGAGAGGCCTTTTGAAAGTCATGGCGGGGAGGGCTGAAAAGACAGGGCGGCGCCTGAAAGCCCGGATGGCTGAAAGCCCCGCCCGCGGTGTGCTGCAAACCGACGCCCGGATGGCGCGCCAAGACTTTGCGGTCGCTCAGACCGGGGACGTGAGAGGAGGCGCCGAAGTCGACCGGAGTCACTGGAATCGCCTTGAAATCGGCGATACTGGAAGCCTGCAGGGCGCCGCAGGCACGCATAGAGGGCTTCTATCCGCCGGCTGACGGATAGAGGCAGGAAGCTGTGGAAGGCGAATACTGTACGTGGCCAGGCCCGGCCAGGCCCGGCCAGACCCGCCCCGAGCGAAATACGGCGATGCAATATGGCTCTGGCAGGTAGAGCGGATTGCCAGGCGGGCTCGGCCTGCTCGGCCTGCTCCACGTCGTTCGAAGCTCTGGATTTGAAGGACGGCTCAACCCGAACGACCCCACCGTGCAGTAGGGCCGCGCCGCCGCGCCGCCGCGCCATGGGCAACTTTATTGATCCGCGTTAATTCTCGCCCCGTTTGTACACGGTTCCGTTGTCGAAGCGGAGCGCACGCGTGACGGCGCCACCTGAGCCGCAGCCGCGGGCCGCGCAGGTAAATCAGACCAGGTTCTCTGACCCTTCATGCGCGGCGATTGAGAACCGTAAATTATACCGAAATGACAATTTATATTGCCATTTATCTCGTTTAACCGTAAATCGGCGGCCCGGCCCCGGCGCGTGGCAAGCGCACCGTATCGCTATGTACACTGTAACGGAAGGGCAGCTTGTAGAGGCAGCGGGGCGCTCTGGCGGACGGCCGGCCGGACCGAACTGGCCGGGGGTATGAGCCCGGCTCAAGGGCGACCGAGTTTGCAATCTCTTGAACTTCGGTGTTACCGAGAAGCACGAGGGAAATAGGGTAGGAGGAAAATACAGCTGGGTGAACCAACAACATACACTCTAGTCGACATATTTCGGTGGTCTGCCTCCCTCGGGCTGTTTACCATTTTGGCACCTGATTGCTAGCCATTGGCTGCCATATCTGGATTTTTAGAGTGCCACGTTCGACCGTCTCGCCGGCTTTCCGCGAGACTCGAATCTGTTCCGGCGCGAGTCCGTTCATCGTAACTCCTTTCATGAAGGCTGTAAATAATTTTACGGACACCAAAACGTGGTTTACGCGCGCAGCAGGCTGGCCTGCAGTGTGGCATCGAGTGAGGAGAGGAGCGACAGTACTATTTGCTATCGAAGACTTTTCCAGCTCGCCGTGCTCACAGGATTGCATACTTAATGCACTCCTCTGCGAGTGTGTGTTCAGGTGAGGCCGCTATGACTAATGCTTCGTCGATAAGGTTTCCCGGTGGTGGGCCGCGCCCGGGCGGCAGGGCTGACTGCAGGCCTGACTGCACACTGCGTCATCAGCACTGGCTGCATGTCCGGCCGACGCGGACCACTGGCCCGTTTTAATTTGCCGGGAAATGAGCTTGGATGTAACGGATAATGTTCAATCGGCCCAACTAACCGAGGGGCAGCGACACGCATCGCTGGAATCGAAAATCAAAATCGGAATGGAGAGCGGGTGAGAATAAAGGAAGGAAGAGGAGGAAACTGGAACCACCATTTGCAGAGGATCTCCCACCCGGCGGATGCACTGCGGAACGAGTGCTGGAAAATGCCAACACTAATTCTCCGCGGATAAAGTAAAGACTTAACCAGGCCGGGCGCAGCAGTGGCCCCTAGATCGGGTGCATGAATTACCATTACAAGCGCTGCCCGAGGAAACAAGTGAAAAGTTGGCTTACTGCCGTGCGTTTGAGCGAGACGCAGACGGCGACACGGCGTTTCTTTGTTGAGCCCGTGACCCACTGTGATAAGGCTCCCCTCATTGCGACGGAGCGGACGGGGCGAGGGCGGCCGGCGTCTGCGGGGATGGCGACCTATTTCCCCATCATCGGCCGTTTCCTCTCGAACGCAGCCACAGGAGAAACGAGAAAAAACGGCTTTTAATGGCAAAACTCTATGGTTTCAAATCGACTGGCGCGGCTGTGGAAATTGTCTTTCACGGTGTTGAGGTTTTCTCAGGGTTTTTTTCCGCCGGTCCGAGTTTTTTCGGGCTCCGGGCGATCGACGCAGTGGTTGCCCCGTGTGAAAGCAATCGGAGAAACGTTGCAGGCGGATTGGTCTCTGGGCGTATCATTTCATTTCCTGGCGACCGTGTGGCCTGGATGGCTCACACGGCACCGCACGCCCCGAGGCTGCGGCCCGGGGCTGCGGCTGCGAGAAACCTCCAGCGGACCAACCAGCTTGCTCGGCTCCAGCCCGGCTCCAGGTGCCACCATCTCATCGAGTGGCGGCGCCGTGGCGGCGCCAGCGGGCGCCAGCTTGCCGCGACACAGCCTGGCAGCACGACGAGTACGACTCCCGGCACGGCCCGGCACGGCCCGGCACGGCCCGGCACGGCACCGCCATTGACTATTTAGCACGCCACTGCCGGGGGCCGCGGGCACTTAACTATGCCACTTGCGTCGTTGTGACTGCTCCGGCGTGCCTCGACTGCTCAACACGCTGCCTTTTGTACACCTGGAAAAGAGCGACACGTCGCAGCATCCCCAGAGGGGCGGGGCGTGACGCGTTTGTCACCTTTAACCGCCAGTCGAGTGCTTCTCGTCTCGCCGGCAAACGGCATGGCGGCGATCTTCGAGGAGACCCTGCACCAAATTGAAAGGCGACCAAAAATAATTTATGCTGCCTCTGAAGCGGTGAGACATCTTTCCATGACCTTGAGCGACATTGGCACAAGGATTGGGTGGCGTTCCAGCATCCTCCAGCGCTTGGAGGCTCCGTCTTTCTCGCTCCGACACGTTCCGCCCTGCGAGTGCGACAGGGAAAGCATTGTTTGGAATCAGCCCGCGAGGGGCAAGTGCGTGTATTATGCACGGGGTGGAAGAGTGTGACACCAGGTTGCGGACGTGGAGTGGAGGCGCCTGAATGCACACAGGGCACTGCGTTCGCGCCCCGGTTCAAGCCAGCCCGCAATGCGCATGCCCCGCGTGGCGCTGCGTGGCGCTGCGTGCAGTGCACAGCCCGACATTAGGCCGCCTCGTTATTTTTCCCCGCATCATCTATTCTCGTCCCGGACGACCGCAGCGACCGCAGTTGCAGTGATAAGGGAATGAAACACTGCAGCCAGGTAAGCAATGCAGCAGAGTGCAGTGTTCCCTGCTGCACCGCCACGCCCCGCCGCGCTCCACCACGCCCCACCACGCCGTGCCGTGTGGTCCTCACCGGAACCCAGTGAAGGCTCTCGCTAAGTGATGGCGATAGCAGAAACGTGCCCGGAATCGGCCGGGAGCGGTGCCGCCAGCACCGGACCCCTCGGGCCTGGCCCTGCCTGGCCTGGCTGCGCGCGCCCTTTCGCCTGGAGAAGTTGGTCCGCTTCCTGGAGAATCCTGGAGCCTGGAGGTGCGCGAGGCTGCCTCTTGAATTCCGTCCGCCAATCACGACCATCCCACGGCATTCCAATGGCACGTTCATTCTCGTGTTTGGGCACCGAGTTTACACTCAGTGAGAGCGTCTAAAAGGTCTTGATTCGGCAAGCAATTTGCTTGGTGGAACAGGAAGAGAGCCCCCACGTCCGCGACCCCGCATATCGCAGCGCGCATTCACAGACAAACACACACACAGACAGGCACGCGCGCTCACCGCTCTGCGGCGGTGTGCGAGGAGCACACAGCGCTGCAATGCTTGGCGCCTGTGAATGGTGGGGTAGGCAACCCGCTACTCTGCCGTGTGTTGCAGCCAGGGCAATTGCCATTGCGATTAACGGCTGGACCACAAGTGATCGTCTGACCAAACCTATTCATCTTTTAAATCCTTGGCCTTTTCTCCGGAAACTTCGTCCAATCGGTGATGACTATCTTAGAGGAATTCTCGATTTCTCATCGGATGGGGATCCGTTCTCCCTGGACCGAGGGCTGTGTCTCAAGCGGCGTTCGCTTAACTTGCCCTTGGAGAGACGGCCGGTCCCTTGAAAGCGAGCTAGAGGATTTGGTTCGTGCATCCGTAAATACGGTCGGATTTACAGCCCGAGTCCCTCCACTGGGAAAATCCTTGTGCAAGGTGCGCGACGCGCCGGCTGCTTGGAGGTGGAGAAGGGATCCGCGCGCTTATTCAGTAATGCGAGAACTGCATACTGCATGACCCTTCCCGACCCACTTCCCGAATCCCGCCTCTCCGCCACGATTCTCCTTAGCGTGCCGGTTGTTGATCTGACCCCTCGGTGTGTTTATTTTGTGATGCTGTTTATTCTTGCTACACTTTGAACGTGATGCCGCAAGCCATCGCCATCATTTCCCCGTTCCTCTTTGTGCGGCTGTGCCAGGCTGTGCCAGGCTCTGCCTGATTCGCGTTCCGCGCATTCCGCCACCAGTAATTGGACGTGCCAGTTCGAAATCTCATTAGACCTGCGACTTCTTTTTTGTCAAGCTGCTTCTTCTCTTTTCGCCGAGCCCCGCCCACCGCGTGGCGCCGATATAGAAATACCCCGCACTTGCTCCCACCTCGAGCGTCTGCTTTTTTGTTGTTTGTTTTTTTCGGTGGACTATTCATCACCCTCTGCAGCAGCATCTCTCCCCGGCTTTGACCTCATCCGCCCCGCAGCAGCCCGCTGCACTACAGCCGTCCGGAAGGGTGGCGCGCTATGGCGGTGAGTTAGGCGCCTTGACAAGCCGACCGGGCCTCCCTCCAGCCCGACTCCAGCATTCTAGGCTGGCTTCCTGAAACCCGCCACCAGCCAGCCTCCACCCCGCCTCCACCCCGCCCCAGCGCGGCCGACGCTCTTTTTGACCTCGAGTCCGGCTTGGCGGAAACCGCATAATTCCCTTTGCGGTGCAAGCGCCGCGGTGGCGCAGTCAAGGGCGAGGAGGAAAGCGTTGACCGGCCACGCCCTGCCACGCCCTGCCACGCGCTGCCACGCCTCGCCCCACCTCTCACTCCACCCCACCACGCCCACAGATAAGAGAGCTCGGTACTTACCTGGTGTGTGCGCATCGCAAACTTTGTTCGTTTTGTGGTTTGGTGCGTTGGAGTGCTGTGATTTATATAACCCCCGCCCCTTCATTTTCAAAGCGACATAATGCGTTCTATTTCTTGAAGCGGAATGAGCGGTTCTTGTGTGGCTTTCGGCAGTCGGCTCGCCGCTTTCCACGCGATTTTGAGAGTCGGGCTGCTTTGCAGTTGGCGGCGGCAGGATTTCGCCGATACGCAAATATTTGGCCGGTTCGCTGCGGCGTCGGTACCTTGGTGGGAACCCAGCCGGATGCCTGACATAGTGATTCGCTTGTAGCGCGAAAACGTCTGTCTGGCGCGGGCTGGAATTGGGTCGGGGGAGGTGGAAGCGCAAACAGTACAGTGTATTGCAGGTTCCGTAAGCCCTATTCGTCCCGGCCGCCACCTCGGTCGTCTCAGTGCCACCTCAGCAGTTGGATTAGAGCATTCATTTGGTTTTGCAGGGAGGGATCCTCCGGACCGTCTCCAGGGAACGGAAACCGCTCGGTCTGAACCTGAATACCGCCGCCGCCACAGAAAAATGCAGCAAACTTGTGTGTGCCCATTTAGTCCGCAGTCGGTGTCCGCGCGCTGGAATCCCTGTTGAAGCAAATGAACATGAATATTTACTTAGTTCCTTGCGACCCCAACCCCTTCATGAATATTTGCCCGCAAAGTTGCGGCCGCACTGATCTCCGCAAGAAGCCCGCGGTCATAAAACACGCATTTCTCGTGAAAATGGCAATGTGATAGCGGCTGCGCATTTATACCAAGGTGTCGGGCCGTGGACTCGGGGAGGAGGAGGAATAAAATCTGTTGGCGCTGGCCGGTGAGACGCAGCGCCGTCGCGCTCAATTTCCTTGCATTGGCTCCACCTGCCGCGCCATGGCTGAGGCCGACGCGCCCGCCATTTATTGATTACACATTACTGCGGGCAAGTATTTGAAACTCGCGCCAAAGTTGGGATCGGTAATTCAAGTCTCATCTACCAGTGAATTTGAGTACGTGCGCCGGTGCGTGCCGGTGAGCAGGCGGCCGTTTCAGCGCCAAATTGCGGTCGTTTAATGTTGAGCGGACGCAATGTGCGGAAAAATTATTTCTACAACTTGGCGGAAAGTTTAAAGACGCTAAAAATGAAGCGACGGTGGTGCGGCGTTGCCAATGTCAACTGACGTGGCAAGTTTTTGCTGCATGTTTTTGCGGAGTTTAGCGATTGCTTGAGGCCTGTCGCGCTAGCCTGGCTGAGCCCCGCCCCAGTCCCGCAGGCCCCCTCCAGCGCGGTGCTCTTCCTTGGGGAGGTGATGAAAAAGTACTCAAAATGGCGTATGCACCTAAAAGGTGGGCAGAGTTTGTCGATACAGCTCTTTCTCTCTCGTACCGCAGTCTTACCCAACCTGCGATAAAGCAGGTTTTTCGAGCAAGAGGGAAGGGGGACACAGTCCAGTATAAAAAATTGTTCATATTGCCCTGCGCGGAAATGACACTCCGCGAATGCGCGTGATTCTTTTCAATTTGCTGGCATGATGCAGGGCTCGGCCACCGCCCCATTTCGGCCCTGGCACAGTGTAAGAGGGTGGCCGCGGTGTGAATAATTTAGATGCCTGTTTGTCGCCCGTCCGTGGTGAACCCGATCCCGGAGACCGGAACCGAAGCGATGGCCAGCGACGCAAGGAGTGGAGCGCGCTACCTGCTGGACCCGAGGCTGGACCCAAGCCGAACCCGACCCGGTTGAAGGCGCGAACGCAAGGCAGGGGTAGGGGGAAATGCACTCTATAAACAGGCTTAAAGTAAGAGCACACAGCGCCAGCCAAATTCATTTCGCTAATTGAGTATTTACCTAAGCAGTTGCAGCGTTGAAGTTTTTCATTCTTCCTTGGGTTCACGTTTGGATTGAACCATTTTCCACCCCATCCTGTACACGGCCACACAGCTGATACCCTCCTTGTATCACGCGGAGCACTGTGCTGGAGCCGGATTTTCCCCGTACCATTGCATGAAAAGGGAAGTGCGATTCCGTTATTCCCAGCAGATGCCTTAGAAACAACATTCTTGGGAGTGTTGAAAAGTTGCACGAGGGAAAGGGATTGGCGCAAGATTGGCGCAAATCCGTGACGGCGCCTAAAGGGCGACTGAATACAAACAAAGGGCGTTTCTCGAGACAGCCGCTCGGGCCGACGGCTAGAGGAGGCCGTGCAGTGCGTGCTCCAGGAAGCGAGGAGTTTGTTCTGCCTCAGAAGCGCAATATTCTTTGTTACACATGGGCGTGGAACGTATTGGCACGCGATGGGAAAGTTTTTAGCCCTTGTTGATAGGATTTTTGTACCCTCTGCTTGGCGCAGCTCGTTTAGTCACCTTGCGCACTGGAACATATCCACACAAAGAAATATTTTGTGGGTGGAAAATGTTGGACTGCGTGCCGTCGTCCTTCTTTCCGTACGTGCTACACGCCTGCTCGTGCCGTGTCGTCTCGCAGGACGGCCATCGTGTATTCGGATGTACGACGGTACCTCAGGGGACCGCGTCGGAACAAACGTCGCCTTTCTTCTCGATTCCTTACTCCTAGCTGCTCCCGCATTCTGTTTGCTGACGCGAGTGGTTTGGCTGATTCCAGGTGCGTGCATCTGCGCGGGCTCCAGGTCGGGCTCCAGGCCTGGCTCCAGGGATCACCGCCTGTCAGCCCGTCATGCGTGCTGGCGTGCTGGCGCCCTCCTCATTGCGGGGCAAGGCCGGGCAAGACGAGGATCTCCTGCCAGCAAGTAGCGAGTCAGGAAGAAAGTGAAGCGGATGCTGTGTCGGACATGGTCACGTGGTGGGGTTGGACTGGTGCACGCCAAAATTATTGTGGACTGTCCCCTTTCGCATTTTGCTCTTCTTGGTTCAAAGGCTAGACCTAATTTCATGCCGTCTCCCATTTAGAGTGCCTCATGCACGCAAAAGGTGCAAACTCTGCTTCTGCACAGCAATTAGAAATCATCGACAAACCGTTTGGATAAGAAAAGCACACACAGCCGTCCACTAATGAAATTGCTATAGCGCGTTGAAAACAAAATCGAAGAATTGAATCGCGTTGGGATTAAAGGGCTATCCCATCCAATAAGTCTAGCAAGAAAATTGGACGAAAGACTGCTTTATGTACGCGCCAAGTTCTTTTATGACCTGCACGGCGCTGTGTAAACTAGTTGGCCACTGGGTCGAGTATTTCACTAGGAAATCCGCTTTCTCGTCCAACCAAGTTTCCGAGCCCCCAGAAGTGACCACCGATAGCGCCGCCCCTTTGGTTCCACGCCGAGCTTTCTTGTTGTTTATGGTACTGGCCGGTAAATAAGTTGAGGTTGTGGCCGGGAGGGTGGGGGGCGTCCATTGCCGGCTAAGTAGCCTTTATTACGGTCCCCAACAAGGGGACCAACATTCCCGCAAAAGACCGCGACGCCGCCTGCCTAACGATTTTGTGCCTCAACGCCAACTTCCCCCAGCTGGGAATGAAATCCTTTCGGAGGGATCCGATTTCAAGCCTTTTTTCGTTTGTTGCTACGGCTGGCGTCCCTTACCGCGGCCACAGAGAACGACCCGCGGATGAAAAGTTGCTGGCGTCCGGATTTTGACACTGCCTGGCAGTCGGTCTGGTCTGGTGGGGTCCGGGCCCTAGTCCGGGCGCATGGAGCGGTGCCCGGCGGTGCCCCACTGTGGGAAACTCGTCGCGGACAGCGTTCGGGCTGACTCAGTGTTGCAGGCTCCGGCTGTGGCGGGCGGTGTGCGGTTTTCCTGGTGCCAGCGAAAGTTCTACACTGTCGGCGGATGATTACGATAAATGAAATCGGGCCAGCGCCATTGGGTTTGAGTAGACTAGACGTTTCCCTGCAGCGATACCGGATTGGTTTAATGTTTAAATTCGGTCCAGACGAACTCGCAGCCCGTTTGCCGAAGCTGGCGCACTAGCGTGGTCTGCAGCCGACAGGCGAGGCGCCCCTTTGTAATTACAGAATGGCGTGAGATGGTGAACGGCCAGGCTTCGGCCAAACCGACGCCTTTGCTCCAGTCACTTCCTTTCATTTTCTTTGCATGCCTGCGCGCCTTTTGTGGCTGCGTTTTCGTGTCGGGCTAAAAAGCACAGTCGTGAAAAAGTGAAACCCTTCCAGTGTCAAATGCCGTTCGGTGCGGCCCGTCCGTGCCTAGGTGGACGACGTCGCCGCCGTGCCCCTTAGGACCTTGACCGATGATTGAATGGTTTTTAAAATCGCTGCAAGAGAGGCATGGTGATTTAGCACGAGAGGGATCATTAGTCGTGGCTCCCTTCCTCATCCTGGATTGGAGGAATAGTGAAAATGGGAAGAGGGAGCTGTCCAATCCCAGACAGCAGCAACAGCGTGTCTGAGCAATGGCCGCAATAAAGATAGAAGTCGAAAAGCGGTTCTGGATGCGGGAGGGAGAAAGACGGGGTGAAAATGGAAAAAGTGATGAATGAGGAAAGGAGAGAAATAGTGCGTGCGTGTGGTAGGGTGGCCGGACCGGTCCTAACCGTTGCGCGCTGGCCGCGTTAGCGCAGACAAATTGTATGACCGGCCGCCACCGTAAAGCGCCTGGAGTCCGTAGGGAGGTTCGGGGGAGGAGTCGAAGGCCAGCCGAAGGCCAGCCGAAAGGGCTGCGAACGGTTCGGGCCCAACAGGGACCGCCTGATGCATTGCGACCGCGTCGGACGGACCGCCGCTGATTCGTGCCTATTTGTATCTTTGTTGAAGGATGAAATCGGCTCCTCCTGACGGCCGATGGGGTAATCCCTAATGCGCGCTGCGTTGCTGCGAAGCGCGCCGTCACACCGATTAATTAATCCAGCATCCGCTTGCTGCGGTGGCACGCGCACCTCTCTCTCGCCCACCGCCTTTCTCGCGACACAGTTTTCCCGCCTAACGAGGGAGAATGTGGCACTGAATGGTGGGGCGTTGTACGAGGAAGCCTCCTTTTGCCCGCGTTGGAAACCGCGCTCTTTTCGGGGCAGCGCTGCCGGCCTACCCGGCAATGTGTTTTAGTTTCGCGATTAATTTGAGTCACGTCTTAATGAGGGGCCGCGTTTTAAGCGCAGATCAAAGTACCCCGGGCGCCGCTGAGTGTAAAGACGAGCTTTTTAATTGGGGCACACTTTGGGGCCGCGACTGGGCTCGCCGCTCGCTGTCTCAACGGTGATAGCCAAAAAGTGCGCTCTACTTTGGCGTCTACAAGTAAAGTGATCGCATTTTCTCGGGTCTCGCAGCACACCGATCCATCTGTATAGTATGTTCAGCTTCAGTTGTGCGAAGTCGCAGAAGAGCAATCTTCGCCTCCGATATGAAGCCGTACAAGAGGCTTGGCTGCGATTGCAGACCCTTTAGATCGGTCTGCGCGGAGGGTCCGAGGGTGTGGGCCAGTGCCCGGCCAGTGCCTGGCCGAAGGGCTTTCAGGGAGCGTTTCACATCTTATTTGCGCGTTCCCTGCGTCCTCTTGTGCGGCCGGCCGTCCACCGGGAAAAGGAGCCGACGACGACGGGCTGCCGAGCCCCTGCCGACAGGCTGCCGGGGGCCAGGCGGGACACCTTCCTCCCGGCGAGCCGTCGCCTCGCCACGGAATGCTCCGTTGCGTCCAGTCGGCCCGCCAGTCGGCCCGCCAGTCGGCCAGGAAGTGGAGGGAGAAAGGGACCCGGCCACACATTCGACACTGCCAACGGTAGGGCGCTAGTTTTGCCTTTATATAGACGCCTTTTGAAAGATGCTTGTAAAGCCTTTTAGTCCCCAAAAAAAGATTCGCTGGACCACGCTGGTCGCGTGGCGCGCGAGACGCTCCGGTGCGAGTGGGCCTTTAATTTATCACGGCGGTAAGCGTCCCCACACAGGGTGCGCCTGATGGATAGGCCCCTCAACAAACTTGCCGCCTCAGCCATTCCTCTCCTGAAATGCACCCACAGCTGTCTCACCGCCCTGCCTGGCTCTCCCTGGCCATTCCCGTTTTCACTTCGTCGTCCAACTCTTGATGGCCACTTAATACACCAAGTCGTTGTTGCAACGCCTACATGTTCAGAGTTCCTTGAACGCTTTCTATTCTACTAGGGCTTACACTTTCGTTGGACGGAAAGAGATGAGAATGGAATTGGAGCGTTGACGATTTGGAGTGTAGCGCTGCTTTGTTCTGGCCACACTGGCCGACACACTAGCTTCGATCGCCAGCTGGCCCGGCGTGTTGACTGCTCAGATCATTCCAGTATTTATTGGGCCTTGCCGGCCTGGCCGAGGGCCCGGCCCGGTCCACATCCGAAGCCTCGACGTGCCCTCCGACACTACACTTGTACACTCAAAAGTGATCCACATCGCCACTCAATAGCGTCTCATCTGAGTTGGACTGTGGGGCACGAAATCTGTGGCTGCTTGCGGCTAACGTGGTCCTTTTTTAAAAATGGGATGCGGTGTCTCGCCCACCCTGACAGTCGAAATGTCAACCGGGGCCGCGGCGGCGGGCACATGGCGGGCAGGCCGTCTCTGTCACGGAATGAGGACGCTGCAGATCTGTCGTGAAAAAGTGATGCGGATGGGGAAACGCGGAACGGCGGAACCATTGATTGGCTACACTGCCGAAGTGCAGCCGCCATTTCTTGGTCCGGTCGTATCATGTCCCGGGCCCCTGCCGTGCCCCTTTGAGGTGATGCGGGCTTTGAGGTTGGCCGCGCCTTGCCCTGCCGAGGGCGCCACGCCCTGCCACGCCCTGCCACGCCATGCACGTGGTCGGCCTGATTGCGGCCTGGCCGGGCCGGCCGGGCTGGCCCTGTGCAGCAGGCGTGGCACTTGACCGTAATTACTAGTGGGGCCTGCCTTCGTGGAGGCCGTGCTCCACGTCTGTCGCTGCAACTCCGAAACGCCGCCTGGCCGAATAATGCAGTGGCGCTCTTCGGCAATAACGCGAGGCGTCCTGGCGCGGCGGGGCGTGGCGGGTTGGAGGGCAGCGAGATGATAGTCTCGGGGTGGCGGCCGACTGGTTGGGAGCAGCTTTTAGGGCAGTGAGGTAAAACAGTGTGGGACAGGCGGGGCCCGAAAGCACCGTACCGGTCAGCAAACCTCGCCAAGCCTTGCGGGGCCCTCATCTGAATAACAAATACGCCCCCACCCCCAGTCCACACTCACGCCCCTTCAACACCCCCGTCTCCCTTTTTTCCCAGTGCCGAACGGCCGCAAGCAGAAATGTAGAGTGTCACCGCCCTCCCCCCTCCACCCCCTTTTCTCCCCCTGCCACTTTTTCTCCCCGAGTGTGCCGCCCCTTTGTTCTCCTCTTTCGTGGATGCCCATCGAATTTGAATAAAAGTGGGTGTTAGTAACAGTTTGGCGTGAGTCCGACGGGTCGCATCCCGGCGGTTTGAAATCATCAAGCCAACGGGTCGTGGCGGCCGGAGGTCGGCTCTGGCGCCCGCGGCCATCCCACGTCCGTCCGGTCAGAAAGAGGACCAATTTATTTCCTCGCGTCGTTTAGATTGTGTCGCCCGTCGTCATAATTTCGGGATTTTCCCCCTATTTAGCACCGGTAACTACGCGCAACTACATAATAATTTTTTATTCCTTTTATTTTTGAAACGCATTAGCGGCCGTTTTGTTTCGTCCGCAGTTTGAGGGCGTGACGGCCTCACTCGCGGCTCTCTGATTGGCCAAACAAGCGGTGGATCCGTCCGGGCGGCCGGGGCTTGAATTGGCTATTTCGGACTTACGGCTTTTCAATTATGGCCATTTGAATTGTTATCTATATTACGCGTTGGTCGCTGATCCCGCCGCCGGCGTGTGGGGCGCTTTTTTGCGTTTCATGTTTTTGCATGCGTCATTCTGCTTTTGCTTTGTTGTTTTTCTATGTGGTTTTGCCGAAAAACCTGGGGAATAAGACCTAAAACGTCACCGTGCAGGCTGAAATGTTATTTCAAAACTTGTGCAATGTGCAAAACTGCAATTTATATATTGTAAATACCGTCGTGCGTCCATGCAGAAGCGGCCTGAGGCTTCGGGCCGCGCGAGGTCGTGCAATTATTGATCCACTGTCACGCGGCGCGTGCTCCGAAATATTTGCCGCCGTCTTATTTTGGCGGTGGGTGAAGCGCCAAGCTCGAGCCGGTAATCTCTTGAAAGCGTGTTGTGGCCGTATTTTCCGTTCGGCCCGGCTCGCCCAGCCCAGCCCTTTTCCCCGCGAGATAGATCTATCGTATGTTTGCTATCCCCGGCACGACGCTACGCCTCCCGCGTTGCCCAATAAGGGTCGCTCTGGTGAGCGCCTTCGTCTCCAACCGGAAGGCAAGCGTCGGTTGTGTCGTGACTATGTTCTCCGGATTTATGAAAGAGATTCCAAAGCGGGAAGCCCATCGACAGATTTTTGGGGGCAGTGGAGCGCAACAAAAAGACGGACGTGCTTAAATTTTGATTCGGACCCGACGGACCGGGGGCTTGCTTGCTCGCGACGCGGCCGATCGCCCGAAAAACGGCGCGGTCAGCCTCTGAGTGGGTGCAAGCCCGTGTCTACCTGCAAACAAGACCGTTCCATTGAGCAAACAGGGGCTTGTTTGGTGCGTCGGAGTGCCGTGGCCGCCGTGGCCGCCGCGCCGCAGTGGCCATGCCGTGGCAGGCACTGGCAGGCACGCCGCGCTGGAATGCGTGATGAAGTTCTAATATGAGGGAAGGACCGGCGGGGGTATGCTGCCCCCGGCCTCGCCCCGCCCAGGTGGAGGCCGTCGTTTTGGACGCCCGTCGTCGACGGCTACACGCCACCGCTCAGCAAACAAACATCATGCAGTGTATCGGTTTTTCAGGCGGCGTCTGAGGCAATGCAAGTGAGGCATCAAGTCCGACTGTTTATTAGCCCCTTGATAAAAACGGGGCGATGGCGTTACTGACGACTATCCGATAAATTGCAGCGCAGGGCCGGCCCTCCCCCTCCCCCTCGGCCGAACGGAGCTGCAGGGCTGCTGGCATAAATTAGGAGACAAAAAGTGATCGTTTGCGCGGCGGCAACGCGGCAGCGCAGCCAAACGGTCAGGCCTCTATGACTGCGTGCATCCATCCCGCTCTGCTTTGTGGCGGCTTTCCCTCCGCCCGGCGCAGGTACGCCTCTCTCCCTCTCCCTCCCTCTCTGTCTCCCCCAGTTATTCCTCTTCGTCCATCCACCCCTTAGCACGTTTTCTGGCGCTAACGATCGCAGTATTGCCTCATTACTTTCCGGGCGGCGTGGTATCGTGTTGGCACTGCTTTGGCGGTCCGGCGCTCGTCCCTGCAGCAATGCGGCTTGCTGTGTGTGTGTGTGTGAGAGAGAGAGAGAGAGAGAGAGAGAGAGAGAGAGGGGGGGGGGGAGATGAGAATTGTCCTCGTAACGAGTCGCATATTCCTGTTTGGCAACCTTCGAACTTTATAGTCGCGCACCCTAGCTCCACGACTCTCACCAAAGACCTCCCCCTCCCCCTCACCTCCCCGCCAGTGGCGGTGCGCTGTGGTTGGTGTTTGGAAACGGATCCAGGTGAAGCCCCTGTCATCGCGGGGGTAGGCAACCCCGGCGCTCGGGCGCTGGGCGGGCCGGGCCGCCTGTACGGCGCCCGCGCCGCCCCGCCTCGCCTAGCCTCGCGCGAGGAGCAGGCAGCCTTTCGCGGCAATTACGTTGTATTGGTGCTGTTCATCGTAATGACAGTGCAAGTGCCACTGAATAATGCATGGCCCCGCCGTGGCCCCGCCGTGGCCCCGCCTTGAGCTGCATACGCGAGGCGCGCGAGGCGTCTAAACTGTCGCGTCAAGTAGGGGCCCGGCGTCACGGCGCCGCCTCTCTGGGAGCGAGGCCGGGCGAGCGGGGCGAACGCCCCCAGAGCCTCCAGAGCGGCTCGACGCTCGATGCCCGCCAGTGTATAGTGGACGCAGCGCGCGCGGCGCTCGCCGTGTGTGCGGGTGCACTTTCTTTGTTTACCCGACACTGTTTACAATTGATTTATCAGTGTGGTCACTCTGCGAGGCCCCTGCGAGGCTCCTGCGAGGGACGGGGGCTGGATTAATGGGCTCCCCGACAATCACTCCGTAACGGACGGCTTGAATCTCGTTAACGGCGGAGGCCTTGTTGGCGGCGCGTGAAACGCGAATCGCAATTTGATTTTATTGGTGCCGACCCATTCGCGATCTCTGCCTTGCGATTTCCGTTGTGGCCGAGGCGGAATCGGGAGATGCGTTCGTCCAGCGTCTTGTTGGCACGCCACTGCATAGACGGCCTCGGTCTAATCGTAAACCAACATGGCCGGGTAGTGCGCCGGTTGTGTGTGTTTGTGCGCGCATGTTTTGTTGTTGTTGTTTGGCATCGTTACGCCCAGTTTTTGTTTGACTTGTTTTCGGGAAGCGGAGCAGAGCAAATGCACGGTTATCGAGCAGGGCGGGCGGAAGGGCTGAAAGCGTTTGAATTGGACGCACTCTTTCTTGTTTTCGACGCGCTCCCCTATTGTTGACTGCCGCCAGCGCCTCGTCCTCATCGTCGTCCTCATCGTCACCCTCCTTGTTGTCCTCATCCTCGTCCTCTTCGTCGCTCTCATCGTCGTTCTCATAGTCGCTCTTATCGCCTTCTTAATCGTCGTCCTCAAGAAAATATGTTTCAATCCTATACTTTTTTCCTGCGTCTTTGGCTGACTTACAATGCAGAGGAACAGTCGTTTGCAGTCTGCAAAGTTGGCAGTGGTGCATCGTGCCGGGGCAGCGAACAGGGGCAGCCGCCAACAACCGCCCATGTTTTATCGCATTTTCCAAATTAGCCTCGACCTGACCCCTTCGGCACACGCGACGTTTCGCCTGTCTGTCCGGCCGTTTTGGCCCGTGTGCGTGCATGTGTGTGTGCCTTCCATATCCGAATTAGATTGATCGTGACCGGCGCGGCCCCGTGGAAGGGTGCCTGCAATACGACTGAGTGCCGGTGGCGGCGGTGGCGGCGGTGGCACGCCAGGGCAATACACGTCACACATGCCGACCGCGAGCCGCGGCGCCGCGCGTCCATTTAGTGTGCATTTCGCTCTGCGCGCTCGGCGCGCGCGAAAAGACATCATTCCATTTTTAGCGGCTCGACGTCGTTTTTTTTTTCCGGTCGTCTCTTTTTCTGCTGCACTTCGCGCGGCACTTTGGCGTGCATGTAGTCGTCAATTTGCCCGGCGCTTTTCCTCGTCAGGTCACTTTTGTCTGGGCCCAGAGTGGCCCGCTTGTGTCGTGTCCGGCCTGTATCGGCCCCACCACCACTGCTTTCAGCTACCGCTACCTCTGTGGCTCGCCGGCCTGCCAACATTGGAGCGTGTCATTGAGGTGGCCTGGTCACGGCGCTTCTGACTGTCTGCGAGGGCCGGCTGCGAGGGCCCTGATTGCCAGGCCCGACGTCTGCGCGCCAGGTGTGACAATCACGAAAA
Source organism: Thrips palmi (assembly GCF_012932325.1). NCBI lineage: Eukaryota > Metazoa > Arthropoda > Insecta > Thysanoptera > Thripidae > Thrips > Thrips palmi. The sequence continues at coordinate 5,702,473 of NW_023144626.1, read as the reverse complement.
AACAGGAAAAGGGGTTCTTGCGTCACGGCGCATCAAATCCTAACTGCTTCTGGTGCAAGGCAGGGCCGGGCAGGGCCGGCACGGCGCTCGCGGCGGAGCCACGCTGTCGGAGGGCACGCGAGTCCCGCGAGTCCCTCGGCCTTGCCTGGCCAAATTAGAGAAGGCGGTCCTGCAGGCAAACGGTTCGCCCTCTCCTACAGTGGAGGGCCGTTCTTCGGAGTGCTCGGCGCACACGCACTGATGGTCTCTCAGCTTCGAATCCCGCCTAGCAGTGTGGCGGAGCGACGCGGCGCGAAGCTCACTTTGCGCGGGCAAACGCGACGCCAACCCCGCGCCCAGAGGTCGAGTTGACTGTCGCTGTGTGTGCTGCAGCACGCGGAGTGCCTGTTCCGAAAAGTCGTCGCTGTCTCACTCCCACTCCTGCGGGACGGCGCCGCGGGACGACTCTTTGAAACGAGACTTGCTGCACGACGGGGCTTGCCGAGGGATCTCCGACGCCCCCCTCTTTCTCCTTAGTTGTGGCTGCCTGTTGCCCACTTGGCGCCCAGTTGGATCGAAGGGGGATTAACTTGCTTTGGCTCTTGCCCCCTTCCGCATTTGCATGTCGCATCACACGAGGGTCTCGAGCTCCCCACGGTTGGCCGTGCACTGGCATATGGGGCGGGATATTCCAACTGGCGTACTGCTCCAGATACACTGTAGCATGCCGAAGTCTATGCGAACTATTTCCGTTGTCACGCCAAGGATTGATTCGTGAATAACGAAGTATCTACTTTTACATACACATGCTCTAAAAACTTGCAAAAAAAAAACAATACAGTTTGGTTTGTTTGCATTGCCTGTACTAGTTCACAAGATCCAAAATGTATGAGCTGAGTTGAACCAAGCCAAAATCGTTTCGATCTGTGTTCGCCGAACCTTAAGTGTAATATCGATTTTGAAGGCGCTCTGAGCGCGCCGCCTTTCGCTTTTCGGAAATCAAGTGCCACTTGGCCCTCAGTATTGCCTCAGAACCTCTGTGACCCTCAGTGAGTGTAACTGGCCGGAGCGGACTACACTGAACTGCGAAGAAATAAAAAAGAAGGGAGAGGGGCTCGACTTGTCGTTAGGACCCCTTCGTCCTGGAAGCTGAAAGGCGCAAGGCCCAAGGGCGAGCAAGGCTGGAGGAATGCCCGCTTTTCATAAAACGGACTTTGATAAATGGTTTGATGAAGGCCCTACACCGTACACAGAGCAATAAAGTCGTAAACACACCCCCCGCGATAACCGCGGGACGCCCAATCCTACTTTCATTTTTTTCTATTTATTTTTTGCCCCCAGTGCACGCCACCGCTGAAGGTGTGCTTTCTCTTTGTTTCGCAATAAGCGGCCTGCGGTTGATTATTTATTTTGGAAATAAGAAAAGAAAGGAGTGGATGAGGGAGGATCCGACAAGGCGAAGCAGGAGGAGGGTGGGTGCAGCCCCGCGGGTGGAATCAGTATAGGCCGTCTGCCACAGCACAGTGAGTGAATGCAGCGGCCCCGCCGACTGGAAAATGGCCATCTTGCTCCGGCCATAAAGAGGCCTTATGATGGCTCAAACTTTGCCTGGGTCCGAGAAGTCGCCGACTGGAGGGCCAGTCGAAAAGGGCCCGCTTTTCCTCTCCGGTCCGCGCAGCCCAGCACGGTCACCGTGATGCACGACGTCTGCCCTTTGAAAACGGCTGTAAGGGCCTCCATGTCCCTCCGTCCTGTCACTTGCAACCCTCTTTCCAATTCCCTTATACGACGACGGCCGTCCCGCGGGGTCTAATAGGGAGTTACCCTGCGCTTGCTGGCCGCTTCCTTGCTGTTCCACCCGTGTGTGTGTGTGTGTGTGTGTGTGTCTGTGTCCCTTAACTCGGTGAAAGAGGCCCAGCTCCTATTGGCTGGCCGACGCTAAAGGGGCTTCTTTCATTAATTCCACGCTGATTCTCTCGGTGGGACCTCATTGCAGCCTAGGCTGGCCTCGGGCCGCCTCGGGCAACCCGATGCCTCCTGCGGGGCCTGTGATTAGTTTTTCTTTCGCAGCCCCGGATAGATTTATTTGGCCCCCAAACGGCTCAACTTGCCGGCTGTCTGCAGTCTCCCCTCCCCCTTTCCACCCCACGGTGCGTTCTCCCACTGCCGTGTTTTATTAAAATTCAATTGGGCCACGAGGCCTAGTTGTGAGGAAGGGAGGACTAAGCCCCATTTCGGGAGGTGTTACCCCGTGTCTTTATCTTGGACCTCTGGACTAGGCTGAGGCCGTGTTACTCGACAGCAAGAAGAGCCTCGACACCATAACCACTTGTCGAGAGGTGCCCGTACACAGTCCACATTTTCGTAATGGTTTCGGTGACAGGTTTTGCTTCTCTTTTTTTTTTCATTCCGTCCTGGACATCGGCACGCCTCTCTCCCTCTTCCAGCGTCCCCGAGGTCTTCGCGCGACCTGCCCCAGAGATGTGTGTCGGCATAACCTTATTATCGTTGTCAGAGAAACTGCGCTCACGTAACGCCGAATCGAAATCGAGTTAAACATCTTTCCGGACGCCTTTCTCCAACCGCACGCCGCGGCGCCCTGGCGGCCCACGCGGCCCACGCGGCCCTGGCGGCCCTGGCTGGCACGTCGCTCCTCCCTTTCCCACGCCGTCGGGACGAAATATTGGGGCCCAGTTTTTGTATCGGCGCTTCCTCCATCCGTCCCACAGGTCCCGTGTTCCAATCCCCTCGCGTGTGCGGCCCAGAAAAAAGAAGAAGAAGAAAAGACGTCGCTTTGCTTCGCCCTTCTGCGACGGTATCATCCATTTGATCCTTCAAGCAGCAGTGCACCTTTAGCTCACTTTTGTTTTTGTTTTGTTTGGTTTCTTTAGAGTACCCAAGTGATTTTTCTTCCTGCTAAAGTTTTCCTTTTTGCCGCGGCAACCGTTCTGGGTTGTAGCTCGGCTCAAGTCATGTGAAGTGGCCGGCTAGGTGCCCGCGCATGTGTGTGTTATGTCTGTCTGTTGGAGTGTGTGTGAGGGCGTGTGTGTCGGGTCGGCTTATCAATCACTGTCTGCCTGTCCGCATTCCGTCCAGCCTGCCTGCATGCCCGACTGCGAGCCGCGCGCCCCCACTGTGAGCCCCGCCAGCCCCGCTAGCCCCGCCACTGTCCCCGTTGTTGCAAGAGATGCGCGCTGGCGTACTCCGCCCGGCTACTTTCCCTGGCTTGGCCGCTCGGCCTCGCTGCAATCCATCAAATTCAAGCAGCCCCAGTCCCAAAAAACCATGGAGCATCCCATGAGTCATGGGACGCCATGGGACACCATGGGCCGATTTTTCCCATGGGGAAGATATCCCATTGATTTTTTGCACCATTTCCCATGGTGTTGAGCAACCCATGGGGAGATGCCCCATAGTGTGTCCCATGGGAGCACTTCCTTGCCATGACAGAGTGTCTAGAAAGATCATTGTATGAAGTGCCTCCGTCTGAGAGGGCCATCACTCACATTAGTGTCCGCCTAAGGTGAACTTTTCACGATACAACCGATTTTGAAACTAGATTTTGTCTACAAGTCACCGTTGACATGATATTACCCAAACGTAAAAATTAGACGGAGACTTCAACGCACGGGCAGGAATTCCATCCCATGGGAATGACGACGCCATGAGAAAGTTCACACCATGGAGAGGCCCTCCCATGGTGTTCATCCCGCGCCATGGGAAATCACCTCTATTTTCAATGGGAGGCCACTTACCCATGGTGCTGACCCGCGTTCTCATGGGATTTCAGTTAGGTCCCATGGAATATGACTCGTGGGATCCCATGCGACCCATGGTTTTTTGGGACTGGGGCGGGACCCAGTTTGGGTTGGCGCCCACACTGCCAACCGTCACGTCACCCGCTGTTGATACAGCCGGACCGGCCGCCGTGTTGAACAGGTACACGGGCAGCGGGCCCCGGCCCTCGCCCTGCGCACGCGTCGCATGTGACCTACATCCGCGGAGAGGGAAAAAAAGACACACTCTCCCTCACCCACACACCGCACTCGCTGGCGTGCCCTTAGAATGGCGAGAGAAACAAAACCCGTGTTTACACTGCGAATTAATTGGTCGATGGCCGAGAATTGTTGGCCACAGTGTCCTTTTGTTGGGGCGGGCCGTCGTCGTGTTCTCCCCGTGGGACGCCCCGTGCACCTACACGGCCCCGCCGCAAGCTGACCCGCCCCGCCCCACCCCGCCCCGCCCCGCCCCGCCTCGTCCCCGGTGCGTATGATGTCGGCACGGTTCTCCGTGTCCACGAGTCCCTCGGGACGGCCGCCGCGCCCGCCCTGCTGCTGTTGCTGCTTTCTGGAGTGAGATGCTTCGCGACTGAAAATGTTGTTCGTTTGTCATTCGGCGGGAATGGAGGCGCGAATTGCATTGCAAGGCCCGGCGTGGCAGGGCGCGGCACGGCCGGGCTCGGCAGGAGAAATTAACTAAAGTGGCGAGAGATGTGTCGTGCTGCTGCTGGCTGGTGAGGGTCTGACGTGGAGTTTGCCAGACAAGGACGGGGAGAGTCCTCCGCTCGCCTTGCGCCACTTAAAGTCTGGCCTGGTTTTTCCTTCCGTGTCCCTGTTACTAAACACGAGAAGTGGCAGCTCTGGGAAAAGGCGATTTTTGAACGGGAACCTGCCAGAACCTTGCCCCGTAATCCGGACGGAGTTAGTCGTGTTTCGTCGTCGCACTACCCAGCAGCAGCAGGTTCTCAGCGAACGACCTTGGGGCCAGATTTGGCTTTCCGGCTGGGTGCACTAGATCCCTGACGGGCAGGCACAGCCCGGCACAGCCCGGCACAGCCGTAGTGCCTCGTCGATCCTGGCGGCGAGGATTCGGCCTGGCTCGACGGCCCCGGGGAGCGCCCGGAGCGTGGGCCGACCCGCGAGACACCGGTGTCAGCGTGCTGCCTACCCGCCAGGCGCGAAGCGAGGCGATCAGCCCACCGCCGCCTGGCCGCCTGGCCGACGGTTTCTTGTTGTTGTTTTCGACCTACCTAAACGGAAACCTCGTTGGCGCTTCTACTGGCCCGACTTCCCGGTTCGAGCGGCCCGGCGAGCGGTCTGTGGGCGAGAAAGGATTCTGCCCTAGTTTCCGCTCTCTTCGCAGTGCTTCGCAGGACGGGGCGGCGGCTATTTATGCAGTGTACCGCCTATCACCACCTCCTTTATCACCGGGCCTCACGCAGTGCACGCCCTGGCACGCCTCTGCTCGGCAGTGTAGTGTAGGTGCCAGCGCAGCCTTGCAGCCTTTTTTGAAAAGGTTGGCTAGGTCGCTGAGGAAATCTCCCAGCTCGCGCTATCTGCAGGGCCTGACCGTGTACCGTGTGCCTTGTTGAAAGGGGGTTGGTGAAAAAGGGGGACGCTGTGGCCCCTGCTAAGCTGCGACCTTTTTTTGGCCTCTTTTGAAGTTCGAGTTAAAACGTGAGAAGGGAAAAGCGGTTTGAGAGTCAGTCCTAGACCCACTCACACCCCAACGCACCCGGTGTCGCTTCGACCTCGAGACCGCTGCCTATTTTACATTTGGGAACTTGACCACTTACGGACTGGGGCAGCGCCGCTATCTCAGATACTGTGGAACTGCACAGCCTTTTACACGCGACGCATGCACCCGCGCGGTGTGCGGTGCGGTCTGCACGTTACTGTATAGTGCTTTTTTGTGTAAATTTTAACAGCAATTTGTACTTTTGAAACTTTTTCTTTGTGTACCGCTGCCGTGCATGCATAGTTTATTCGCACACTGAAAACGCGTGCGGAAATTCACAAGCGAATTCTCTTATTAGAAGTAAATTTTCTTGGTTGGAAGAACGACATTTTCGGGTGAAGTCCACCCAAGTGCCTGTGCGCGGAAGACGGACCTAAACCGGTCTCTGTTTATTTACGGACGACCCCTCTTGTTGAGTGGCCCGGCAGCAAGGCCTCGGCCTGATCCCCCCTTGAGTCTCATTTGCGGGTCCGTGGAGGGTTGTTGCTGTGGTCTGCGGCCGTGCCGAGCCGGGCCCGGGCCTTGCCGTGCGCCCGCACTGTTCAGTCGGCAGCGTCTCCTGCCTCCTCAAGACCCCCCGAGAGGTTCTCGTAAAAACGTTGTGGTCTAGGCCAGTCTAGGCCCGGGCCCTCCCTCTCTCGGTCAGGTCCCGTTAGTTTGGCGAGCTTTGCCTGAACAATTAATCGACAGACGGTGTTCGGCCCACTGTCTGTAGTGTGTCTCGGGCATTATGGATTGGCGTCCAAGTAATGGGCGGGCCGTGTCGGCCGGGCCTGAGCCAGGCAGCCGTCGCCCTCGACATGGACGCCGTGTTGTAGCAGTGGCGTGGCCGTGGCCGACCGTGGCCCCGGGACAACAAACTACAACTTGCTCAGACATTTGCGCCATTCGCGATTTTGGCGTGTTGCGCGCGCTTTTTTCGTCCAAATTGTCCGGGCAGAGTAACGGGCGCGGGGTGTGGGCGCCACGCCACTGCTCACGGACAAGGGCCGGGTATAAGTCAGCCTGCTTGGCCGGGCCCGGCACTTCGGCCCGCCCATTGGAAGGGTTCCGGTTCAAATCCAGAGATATTATTTATTCGGACATTCATTGGGCGGGCCTGGCTGGCTGCTTGGCTGGCTGCCTGGCTGCCCCGCTGTCGTGTGCTGCACGCAGACGCCCCGCCTGCATTTCAGAGACAAAGGGCTGAAGGGCCCTGGGCTGCCGGCGGCCAGGCCCAGTCCAGCCCAGGCCCTGCCTAGGGCCGGGAATCTGGCCCCTTTGGCGGCGCGGCGCGGCTGAAGAGTCTACAAAACCCCCGCTCGTTGTATTTTTCCCGTCTAACGGCTGCAAGAGAAACGATTGTAAAATATATGAAGTTCTTCTGCAACGTTCCGGCACGCCAGCCCGGCGTTGCCGATTTTTCGTTCCATTTTTATTTCCCTCTCGCTCTCTTTCCGAGCGCGCCAATGTACGTACCTGCGCGGTCCTTGTCGACCAATGCGCGCCTACATCAATTTAGCGAGGCTGATTTACGGCATTCTCCTCACGCAGGAATCGTCCTCCCCCCTCCACGTTGTAGCCCGCGGGGGGTTGGCGTGGCGTGGCGTGGCGCGGCGGCGCCACAGAGAGGCGGCTGGGGGTCGCTGCGGGGCCGTTTTGATGTGCGGCCCCCACCTGTATCTTGATAACCGAGAGGGATCGCGTGTGGACCGTGAGCCGTGCCAACAAGTCGAAAGCACGATGACGGTGGCCACGCACATCGATGCCATGTTTTGGTAGTTACGCCGCTCGCTCGTCTCCGACGTGGGCTAATCTCTTCCCCCTTCCCCCTTTTCGATAAAACGCGTTGAGCTAATGTCCCGTAAACGGCGGCGCGAGTTTCATAGCCGGCGCAGAGTGGCCTAATTTTGTAACTAAATTTGCGAGTTTTAGAACCGGCGTGCATAGAGCCCGGGTAATTCGGACAAACTGGCCCGCCGCCCCGCTCCATCCACGGCTTCGGCCGTTCGGCCGTTGGGCTTCGCAGTGTGGTGGCGGAGGCGCCAAGCCGGCGAGGCCCGGCGAGGCCCGGCGAGGTCCGCGGGACTCAATCGGAGAGATCGGCGGGCCCCACCTGGACTCGGCCCCACGCCCCACAGCGGGCTCATTGTCGCTGTGCCGCGCCGTCTCTCTCGCACCGCGAGCGGGCCGCCCCGTGAGTGCGAGCGAGACGGCATCCCAATCGGCCTACAGCTTACGCTTTGATGTAAGTGGATTAGGCCCTACACCGCAACCCTGCCGCTTGAGCCCACGATGGATTTGTTGACCTGATTTGGGGCAGTGCCCGCCCCGGCTGGGCTGCGTAGCGTAGCCTGGCGTAGCCTGGCGTAGCCTCGTATTCATCGCCTTGACCCTCGCTCAATGGGACATTGTTATCCGGCTTGGGCCACTATTGGCGGCCCCGCCGGCCCCGCAGGGCACGGACTGGAGCGGCACAGCCCGGCGCAACGCGAAGTGGAGCGGATCAGTGCGCCGCCCTCTCCCGTTGGCTGGCACCGCACCGCCTATCGCCTGGAGACCGTTCGGCTGTAAATGGCGTCATCGATTATCGGTTCGTCCAGGAAATGAAAAAGAAGGCGAGTGTGAATGGTGCGGCGGCGGTCCCCCGGAAAGGTTTCGATCGGTGACACTGACGGACGGGACAGCGACGCAGCCCGCGAAGCGCCGCGAAGCCGCGACGAACGTCGGGATGACACAGGGCTAATGGCCAGGCTGGCACGCTAGCTGTGCGTGTGTGTGCGAGCCGTGACCTAAAGGGCACGAAGCGGCCACGAATTCATCTGACAGTTTGCCCGGCGAGGCCTTGTGATGCGCCGCTTTCTCCTCGTTCCGCCCTGGGCCGCCCTGGGCTGCGAAGGACTCCGCCCTCTCTCATTCCGTGGATATAATAGACCGGGCGAGCAAGTGGCCCCGCAGCCTCTGGGACGGTCCGGGGATGGGGCGCCGTGGGGCGGTCAGGGCATGTGTCCTGGTGGCGGCCCTGGTCGGGCTCTGTTTTGACACTTCCATCAGCTCGGCCCTTCTGGTCCCCTGGCCGCCCTGGCCGCCCCTCAGGGCGTCGCCCTTAATGCGGCTAAGCACGTGCGGGCCGGGGGCGTCGAGGCGACCTGGCTGGCCCCGCCTGGCCCCGCCTGGGGCGCGCTGGCTGCCACGCCGCTTGTCTGCGAAGACTCGAGAAGAATGCCTTAATGCAGTGCCAGACGAGACGCTAAGGCTCCTGTTGCCCAGATCCTCGGGCGCCGCGCGCCGCCCCCGGCCCACCACCACCCCCGCCCCACCCCCACGCCGCCCCCGCCAACGCCCCAGGACTGCAGAGTGGCTTCATCTCTCTCAATAACCCCAATCAGGAGAGCGACCCGGTTTATGCTACTCGGTTTGCATCTCGCTGCCCCTCAACTAGGCGGCCCTCTATCCAGCCACGGAGGGTCACCTTGGTGGCGCACCGGGTCGCTGGCCGGGCCGGGCCCGCTCCGTGTGATGGTTTATCGTGGCGTTTTCATCAGGATTAGCGACTCTGCCTGGACACGCGCGGCGCTGCGGCGCGCCCGCTTGTAATCTCCAGGCTAAATTAAACCCAGGTTCGAAACCTCCGCCCGCCCACGGCCGCTTTTTTGTTCTGTTTTGTTTGGGGCGCCAAATTGAAACTGTCTTGCCGCGGCCCAGCGGGGCGGCGAGCCGAGGCGGGCTCAGTAGTTGTTGTAGTAGTTGTAGATGTCCCAGATGGAGCCCGTGTTGCACAGCGAGCGGTTCCGCCACGGCCCCGCGGGCACGTATATCTTGGAGGTGCTCCTGTCGGCCGGCCGGTAGATGGTGGTGACGGTGTGCACGGTGGGCGGGTAGCGGCCGATGTCCGACGACGTGGTGCGGTACAGCGGGTGCTTCGGCCCAGTGTTGTACCCGGTGAACCACGCTGCCGACACAACCACAATCAAAACAACTGTGCCCCAAAGAGGTTTTTAGGAGTGTTGTGCTGTTTGCCGTTGATGGTGTTCCACGCTGTTTACCTGGGTACTGGAATCTCTTGGGCAGTCGACAGGTGCGGTAGATGTCCCCGGTGGCCAGGCTGGCCGGCGGGTCGGGGCTGTAGGCCGCCCAGCACGGGCAGTTGCAGGGGGCGTGGGGTTGCTGGGCCGCGGGGGCACTGAGGGCAAACCGGCTTCAACAAACTGAGTCCCCGTCGGTGCCCGTCGGCCCCCGTCCCCGGCTCGCCCCAACGGGGTCGTCGGGTCGTCGCTCGATCGCCGGACGTCGTTTTTAGACGCTTGACCCGCCCGGCCCCGGCCCCGACTTTGGAATTCTAGATTTGCGTGCACGGTCTTTATCGTCGACCCTAATCACCGCGTCAAACTTTTATCGACGAGGATGGCGGCTGATGTGGGGGTGGGTCCGAGTGGGGCCGAGTGGGACACTCCCGGAAAGGAGTATGATAGCGGCCATCGGCTTCTATTTTCGACTGTGCCGGTGCGTGACGCCGCGCTGCTCGGCGGAGGGCCCGGCCACGAGTTCCGAACCGGCCACCGGATATTTTCGACTCCCACTGTACCGGTGTGTGGAGTTTGATAGCGGTCATCGGCATCTATTTTGGACGGAGACTGTACTGATGAAGTTATGATGGACATCTACTTTCGGCCGGGACTGTACCGGTGCGTGACGGCGCTGGCTGCGTTGGCGGCGGGCCCGTCGGAGGAAGGGCCGCCACACTGCGGCGGGGGCGGCGGGGCGACGTGCTGCCGCGCGCACGACGACGGCGCGTCCTCCGGGAGCACCTCCTGTAGGAACAAAAGGACCGGCGTAAGAAGCGGTGTTGTCAAGTGCAGTGGGGAATCGTGTTCCATCGAGTTTATGTCAACGGCGTCGCCGCGCGGCCTCCCGCACCGCACCCCGCGCCGGACAGGTGGGGTGGCGTCCCCCCCCCCCCCGGCCCGGATTTGGGATTTGGGCGCGGCCCCCGAGGCCGTCTTGTCCGGCAGCAGCACTCGGGCGTCCTGCGCCATCCCCGTGCAGCAGAGCGGCTCTGTCTCTCTCGCACCCGAACGGGCCCGAGCCGGCCCGAACGGGGCGCCGCGTGAGTGCGACAGAGACGGCGCCACGAAGCGACTCGTCAGTCTGCAGCCCGGAGCGGAGCGGAGCGGCGTGGCGCCTTTCTCCTGAGTAGCGCTGGATTCTGTCTGTTCCAGGTGAGGACGGCGGCCCGGCCGTCGCACCGCGTCGTACTCACGGCAGGAAAGCGGACCTTCTTGCAAGAGCCCTTGACCTCGCACTTGCAGTCCTTCAAGGGGTCGTCGTCGTGGTCCGGCTGTGCCACGAGGGCCACGGGGGCCGCCATCGGGGCCGCCACTGGGGCAGCCTCGGCCCTCGCCGGGCATTCCGGCCGGTACTTCGGGGGAGCTCCGAGCGGGCGACGGCACGGCGGAGAGACGCCGTCACTGCAACCAATTTTTGTCTTAGAGACGAAAAAAATCTTTTTAAAGTTGTTTCAAGTTTGCCCGCAAAATGGTGGTGGGAAACGGCTGCACCTCGGGGCCAGGTCCTTGCGCTGCCGGAGTTGGTGGTCCCTGGCGGCGACGCGGTGCCGCCCCTCGGGGTCCTGGCCGAGGCCGCCGGGCGGGGCCAGCGGGGCCAGCGGCCGGGCCGCGCAGCCACACGCCATCCTGCACGTTCGGCTAAACTCAGTCTCTCTCTCTCTCTCTCTCTCTCTCTCTCTCTCTCTCTCTCTCTCTCTCCCTCCGGCCCGTGCCCCGCCCTGTTTTCCTGTTGACGGCGCCCTGATTATCCATCCCCGCGCACCTGCACTGCTTTGGGCCGTCAAAGCGCGCGGGGGACTTTGAGGAGGCGGGCGGCGATGCAGGGAGGCGATGCAGGGAGGCAGCGACCTGGCTGCGAATCGCAAAGCGCAAGCTCCATCGCCAGTCTCGGCAGACGGAGTCCGAGGTATCTCTCTCTCTCTCTCTCGGACTCATGGGGCGCTCGGGAAGGTGCGAGAGAGACCAACCGACGAAAGCAGTGTTTCGGATTCACTCTGCAGGGGTTGCGCGTCGCCTGGACTCAACGGCAGCAGCCCCGCCCCGCCCCGCCCCGCCCCGCCAGACGAACGAGAAAACAAGCGGAGCCCGGGGCGACTCGGAGGGAAGCATCTCCCCGCGGCGCCTCTACAGAGAGCGCGACGAGTTTTCTAAGCAACGCGTGTCGAAATATTGAGTTCGATTTAAATTCCAAATGAATACCGCCGGGCCGACCTCGGCCAGGTTAGGCTCTCCGTCGGGAGGGAGGCGCAAGGAGAGTGGGGGATCCCTGTTTGCCTTGGGTGTTAGAAGGCCGAGTGCGAACGAGTTGCAACAACGAGTTCGCGGTCAAATGAACGATATTCCTCGAGTGGATTTTTAATAAAGCAAGTTTAAAAGCTAGTTTAATCCCATGTGAACACCGCACCCCCTCTGGCCGCCCCAGCCGCCTTCCGCGCTGGGGCTTCGCTTGCCGTTCGTGGAAGCGGATTATCGAAACCGCACCGCGGCCCCAGTACAAAGACAAAGTTGCAGTTGTATTTCAAAGTCCTCTCATGGGTCGAGTAGTCTGGGCAAGAGCAAGGCGGAGAGGGTTCAGTGGCGCTGTACATCCGTAGATGATAATTATTTTTCGCAAACTGGATTTTGGCGGTGAAAAAAAATTGTAGCTGCAAGATAAGTGACTGCAAAAAAAACACGACGGTTTTGGCACAGATGATTTTCTTAATATTTCAAGTAAATCCACAGGTTCTCTGTAAATTACCATGGCCTTTTTTTTGGGGGGGGGGGAGGGGGGAAGTTTAAGATCAACTGTCTGCAAAAAAAAACACACTTCTTACAAACGCCCTTTTCTGGTTAGTGAAGATGAACTGACGACGTGACTTGGTCGAACAGCAACGCGGCTCGGACAGGTTAAGCGTACGCCTTATCGTCCCGATTTCGGACGCGCACGTGTCTGGGCGTCCCGGCGTCGCGGCGCCAACTACCCCACTGGCAATGCGTTATGCTCGCGTGGAGCGGGCCAGCAGCGCTATCGGCCCGTCCCTATCGCTCTGTCTCTCTCGCACTCCGGCGGGACGCCCCGTGAGCGCGAGAGAGACGGAAGGAACTAGCCCGCCGCCGTCGCCCTTCTCGAATTATAACGCGTCGCCGCAAAAACAACGTGTCACTGCCTCGCATTTCAATGAGGCGCCCTTCCCGCCAAATTTAAATCGAACCGCGTGCTCCCGAATCGGAATTGGGTTTGTCGACCCGCGGCCGCGCGGCGGGAGGCCGGCGGGGCGGGGCGGGGCGGGGCGGGGTGGATTGGCGGCTAAAATGCTCCGCACGAGCCGCGCTGCGCCGCCGAACGCAAATATTTGTTTAAAAGGACGTCGCCGTTTCGGCGCGGAATTCGCAGCGCGTTATTCCGGCATCAGTCCTTTGGGATCGGTCCTTCTGTGTCCTTCGGGTCCTTCCGCCATCATGGTGTCCGCGCTCGCACCATCCACGTGTGTCCGATGGCTGGGTATTATTTTTACCGAACGGTCGTAAAAGTACTTTTGTTCGTTGACGCAACCAACCGCCGTGCCGGGCGCGCGACCCGAACTAAGTCAATCCCGACCAGTGTGTGCGTCAAGTTGCCGTCGCAGTGTGGGGTAGTCTGCGTGTCTTTTCCAAAGGATTAGCCCCCAACTTCCGGGCGCTTCCGGGAGGTATAAGTGAGCCCCTCTCCCCCCTGTCAGCCGCAGCAAGCCCCCCCCCCTTCCGCCCACGCATTCGCGGCGGTGGTCACACAGGCGGCACGCCACTGCACGCCACCTCGCGGGTTAATTTGCATGAATTAGCTCAAAGTGTGTGCGCTCCCCACGCGACGCGTCAAGGCTTCAAATGGCCGAGCCCTTGTGTGGACGACGGCAACGCCAGGCAAAGCAAGCCCGAGTCAGGTGGAAAACTTGTTTTCTTCCCTTTGCACCTTATTGCCGGCATGCACAGGCGATATTTGCTGCTCTGGTGGCTAAGAGACTTTATGCTCGTGTTTCCGACCTTTCGCCTCCTGCCCGAGGACCTGTATTTTTCTGCTCCTTTTTTTCTCGCGGAGCTAAACTGACCGAACGGTGCTCAGTGGTGAGCACAAAATGTGAGGGGCCGTGACGCGGAAGATTCCCCCCCCGTTTTCGTTCCGGAAGCCCTGGAGACCCTGAGGTCGGCGGCGGAGGGAGTGGGGTGCTTGTCAGCGCGGACGAGGCGAACTGGGTGCTAAGGGGTTGGAAGGGGTGCGCCCCCCGTGCGCCAGGATGCTAGGGCCATGTGCACTCAACGCCCAAACAAGCCCTACACTGCAAGATCTGCCCCCTCGCACTCAAACGCCCTCTTGAGCCAGGTGACGCAGCACTCTCAGAAAAATAAAAATCGACTGGTTGGCCGCAACATTCTCGCCAACACAAAAAGGAGGAAGCGCGCACTGAATGCATTCTAATCGGATGGGCTAAGCGCCGCTAAGCGCGCGGCTGCACGGGATGGGCCGTAAGCACTAACCTTGGTACTGCTGTTGGTACGCCTGGCGCAGCCTTGCGCAGCCTGGCCAGCCTGGCGCGGCGCGTTGCCGGGGCAGCGCTGCCAGCCCGGGACAATGGCCAGCGCTGCCAACCCACCGACACTGTGCCGATAACTCCATGCGCCGCCATTTATTCGCGACGATAGTGGCTTGGTGGCGCTGTTCGAAATGTGAAACCCGCGTAAACGCGGTGGTGCGATTTGTCGGGTCTTGGCACGAGTTGCACAGTGTCGCCACACTGGTGGCTGGGCGGCCCCGGTGCGGCGGACGTTCTGGCCAGGGCCGTCATGGCCGCACAGTGGGCCAGAAGACCGGTGAAGGCGGCCAAGACTCTAGACGCGTTTTGAGCTCTAGAGTCGCTGAATGGGACTCGAACCGAACGTGTGACCCCACCAATGGATTCTTCGTTCAGAGAGCAATCCATTGGTGGGGTCACACGTTCGGTTCAAGTCCTATTTAGCGACGCTGGAGCTCAAAACGCGTCTAGAGTTTTGTCCGCCTCCACCGGTCTTCTAGCCCACTGTGGGCCTCCAGGCCGGGGTCGAGGCAATGTGCAAGACGGGAGCAACTTCCGGAATGGAGCGGGGTCGTGCCTGGTCGTGCCGCGGGCTACAAGGAAGGGTCGCTGCATGCTCTATCTGGCCCGGCCCGGCCCGGCCCGGCCCGGTCGGGCTGTACGGACGCCTTGTTTGCCCCGAGCAGCGAGTGGAGTGGAATGTGTGACTTGGATTTATTTGCAATATATGGGGGGCACTGACTGGCCAGATAGCGTCGTCCGTCCACCCAATAAGCTAAGCCGCCCGCCCTTGCCGTGCCGGGGGCCTTGCTCCAGGGGCCTTGCCTCAGGCTCGCTGGAGTTCCCTGCGGCCGCCGCTGCCGCCCTCGCTGCACAGGTGGCCACAGTGGGCCAGAAGACCGGTGGAGGCGGCCGAAACTCTAGACGTGTTTTGAGCTCCAGAGTAGGTGAACGCGACACAAACCGAGCGTGTGACCCCACCAATGGATTCCTCGTTCGAAGAGCAATCCATTGGTGGGGTCACACGTTCGGTTCGAGTCCTATTTAGCGACTCTGGAGCTCAAAACGCGCTGGGCCGCCTCCACCGGTCCTCTGGCCCACTGTGCGCTGCACAGGTGGCGGCTGCCGACGCGAGGGGCGCTTCGACGCCCGGCATCAAGGACGGCTCCAGGATGCTCCAGGACGCTCCAGGATCCCCCGTCCAGATTTCACCTGGTGCTCGTCCTTTGTGAGCCGGCTCACAATTATTACCGTCTCGACGGGAATAATGGCTCTTGTCTGGAATCGAGCAGCGCGCCGGGCACGGCACGGCACGGCACGGCACGCCAGACCGGCGGCGTGTTGCGCCGCTCCATTGAACGCGAAGGTAGCCCAGAGAAACCTGGAGGGAACCCAGAGGGGAGCGAACCCGGAGCGAACCAGCCGCCGTGTCGTCGTTGTTGCCGATGACTTGATCCGTCCAATCTGCACGGTGAAAACGGTTCCTGGTTTTCCCAGGAACTCCCTGGAAATGGCCTATGCCTTTACTATAGGCTTCCTGGGAAAACCAGGTTGCGTTTTTACCGTGTGCCCGATGCACGCTTTCGCCTCTCGGACGCGTGTGTTTGTTTTGTCTTCGAGTTTGGGCGCCGCAGTTCGGCCGCACCGGCGAAGTGTAGGCGCGCTCCAAGTACTTGGGCACCGGCACGGCGCGGGGGCACGCTGGAGGCCCGCTGGAGGCACGCTGGAGGCACGCTGGAGGCACGCTGGAGGCACGCTGGGGCCCGCCTCACTTAGTCCGCCTCCATCTTTCCCGCAAGCCGTTGTAAACCTGACCGAACTCCCTTCCCGGGCTTTTAAGTTTGCACGCGGAATTACACAGAACCACACACACACACACACGCGCACCCATACACATCCACACATGCGCGCACTCTCTCTCTCTCTCTCTCTCTCTCTCTCTCTCTCTCTCTCTCTCTCTCTCTCTCTCTCTCTCTCGCGGCCGATCCCTGGCCATTCCTGGCGGCTCGGCTTCGCGGAGGCTCACTCAATTAATCGTGCCTGTTGTGTTGCGTCAAACAGAGCAAGAGGAGGCATTTGCATAACAAACGGCTGAAGCTTGGTCTCCTTGATGTGGTGCAGGTATATAGAGGCTGCAAAAGGGGGGCGGGGGATGAAGCGATCCGGCCCCGATCCGCCCCCATAAGGGACGCCGTCATCTTGGTAAGTATGCAACCCTGCGCCCCCGCCGATATGGCATGGTGCGTCCCAGAGGGGGCACGGCAGGATGATACACCGGAGAAACTCGACGAGCCTCCGAACATTGTTTTAAATTTTTGACTTGAGCTGGGGCAAAAATGGGTCTGAGCCGCTGACGACGAGCACTAAAAATATGTTTGTGCCAGCAGTCGACTAAAATTTTGTCGTGTCCGATCAATTACGTGTTCCCTGTGAATATTTTGGCCGCGAAAACGGAGGGATTTCGGTCGCCATTTAGCCAGACATTTTTGACAGCGACGGTTTGGAACTCGACGAAGTTGTTGGCGGGGCGCGGGCCGGCGCGGCCAGCGGGCTTTGACGGCACCTGACGTGCTCCGTCTGCTCCCCGGGGTGCTTTGCAACGAACGGCGCGCACACTGCCAGATAAGCGGGTGCATCGTGGCGGGGCTCGGATTCAAATCCCCGCCCGGATATCCCGGCACCGTCTTCTGGGCTTCCTCGGCCGGGTTGCAAGTGAATATGGATGGCGTGCATCGCTACGTCCTGGAAGAGAAAAGGAAGTGAAAAGAATAAGCAAAGGTGAAAGGTGCCCCCCCCCCCCTCGCGGCCCATGGCGAGGCTGCCGTGAGGCACGGCCGGCTTAATAAATAGCACTGCCGGAACACTCGATGTTTACCGAGAAGCACAGCGCGCCATGCGGCATGCGTGAGCCGGTAGAGTGCGGCGCGTCCACTCTTTAAAATATCCTTTTTCATTTCTTTATTTTTTTCTGGTGAAAGTGTGTGGGCTCTCAACCTGGCGCCCGGCTGGCGGCAGAGAGAAGATAAATTCCGGGAAGCGTGTCTAAATTAAGCGTGCCCCCATTCTGCATCAATCTCGTCGTTTCCCCTTTTTCGAGGAATGCAAAGGCCAATAATGCTGAGCACGCAACACCTGTTAAGGATTTTCGTTTTTAAAAAAATCTTGAAAGGATGTGGAGGACACTCAATTTACTTTTTTTTTTCGTTATGTTTATTTTATGCAAGATTTTTTGTTTTGTTTTTGGCTACTGTGGTTTTGACGGGTCAAAATTGAACCACACTCTCGGTCTTGATTGCGTTACCTGCACCACCGTTCTTCTTTTTTCCTTTCGATTAAGTCCGCGTGCGCGTGCGCGCGCGCGCGTGTGTGTGTGTGTGTGCGTGTGTGTGTGTGTGTGTGTGTGTTTCTTTTTTCGTGGTGGCTTTGCAGGACATGGCCAGGTTGCTGGCTCAGAGTGGATCGGCAAATCATTTGTCGGTTCTGTGCGCTATCGGCTGCCTCCACTCGTTGGGGGAGGGCGGCCTCGGCGCTCGGCCTTCGCGCGGCCTTCGGAGCGACGGCCTGTCTATCCCTGTCTGTAGATAGAGAAATGTAAAATCGAACGCCGGAGCCACATGCAGTGGCAACATAGGCGGGGTGTAGAGGGCACTGTTAAACCTCACAAAACCCCAACCAGCCAGAAGAAAAAAAAAACAAAAAAAAAACACGTTCATTTTTTTAAAAAAACATGACTGGTCGATGGCTGTCAGGTAAAGAGGGTTTTTGCATCGTAAATTTATTTTTCTCTTGAGCTATCCCTTCGGGTGTTGTCCCCGCGCCGCCTCCCCCTACGGCGCAGGGGATGCAAAACGTAAATGCACTCCGCTTTTGTCTCTAGTTTGCTCTGGTTTCGGTGCTGCATTGTGCCGCGGGCAAAGTTGAGAACGAGGCCCGTTTTCCGCAAGTTTTGGGGGCGCTTCGCCGAGCTTCGCCGAGCTTCGCAGAGCTTCGCAGAGCTTCGCAGAGCTTCGCAGAGCTTCGGAGGGCTTGGCAGCCTTACCCTGTCGTCTCGCCGCCTCGTGTGGAAGGACCGGTGTGCTCCTATTGGCCGCGCTCAAACTTAAATTCGTGCGCAATTTATTTAAACAACTTTTTATTGTTTTTTTCACCGGAGTAAACTGCACCAGCTTCTCACGGAACGAGTCGCCGACACGCGTCTCTGGACTGTCCGCTGCCGTCCACCGTGTTTTCGCTGTACACTCGGTCACCGCTTTTTTGCTTGAGTTGATGGAACCCCTTAGGGAGAGAGAGAGGCGCGTCTCTAACTGCTCTACTCTTTTTGTTTGAGTTTTGCGGCGTTTACTCTTCGGAAGGCGAAGGGCTCGGATGTCCTTTGCCACTGTGTGCGTGCGTTACGTGCGTAGTGGTGTGTGTGTGGGGGGCACGTTACCTGCATTTTATTCCATTCCCACGTTGGGACGCCCCTCGAGGGTATAAACGTGCACTGTAAAAAAAATATTACTGAAATTTCATAATTTTAGTCTGAAGTTTTTAAACAGACTAGTGGTCTGAAAATTCAGAGTAATTATTCAGACCATTCTGTCTGAATTCCAAATTTAGACTACTTGTCTGAACAACATTTTCAGACTGCTACTCTGAAATATTAAATAAAAGTGCCATCTATAAATCAAAGAGAGAGAAATCAAAAAGAGAACAATTCGAACCACCAACGTGTGACGGTACCTTCTTTCCACTTTACACTTGTTCGCTTCGGCCCGGGTTCGAACCGGGACTTTTTAATTACGAGACGAGCTCGGTACCACTGCGCTACGGGCGCTGCCTGGCGGCGGGGGAAGCCGTGCCGCGTGACTCTCTTCAGAAGATACCAGCTCCTTTCGGCAAGTCCAGAGTGCAAGTTCGGACAACTCTTACGGTTAATCTACCGTACACAGACAAATCTGCGTGAAGCGCGGGTGTACATTATTATTTCCGATAAATTGATACAACGCCTTACGCCTAGACTTGATTAGTAGACAATCTGTCAAAATTTTCATACCAAAATTATGAAAACATGTTTCAGGATGACAAGTCTGAAAACTTTATCAGAATTTTCAGACCTTTTGCTTAAAATTCAGACTAACCGGTGTGATCTCAAATTTCAGAGTTCCTAGTCTGAAAATTCAAAGCAATTTTCTGAATTACCGATTCAGACTGCAAAGTCTGAACAAATTGTACTGAAATTTCAGAATTTTTTTTACAGTGTGACGATGTACACACGGTGCATAGGCAAAGGCGCGCGACGAGCGGTGAGAGAGGAAAACTAGGCGAAGGCGCGCACTCCCTTTCTCCCCACTTACGCACCGACAAACACTGTACCCGGTCGGTTTCTCTCCACGCCGTGCAAGTGAACTAGCGCGCAGCCTCTGCGCCGGCCTGGCCTGCCCCCTGCATTCCGGGACCACTCTCCGCTCTGTCTCTCTCGCACCCATACGGGACGCCGGATGAGTGCGAGAGAGACGGAGCGACGCAGTGTGCCCCTCGTTTAGTCGGTCCGCGGGATGGCGAGCCGGGCCGCGCGGCCGCGAGTCTAGCTGGCCAGATATGAGAATTCCATTATGTCTGCCTCGCTGGCTGGAAACGGTACGCGCTCTCGCTTCGACTTGGTGCCTGCGCAGTGCTGCGCAGTGCTGCGCCCGGCGTCTGTCTGAATTCATTTCTGTGCGGTAGCAAAGGAAACACCGCACGAATTGCTGTCCGCCGGTCCGGCCAGCGTTGCCCAGTTTGCCCCGCTTCGCCCCACTTCGCCCGTCCGAAATGCATCGCTCTGCATCCGACGGAGAGCGCCATGGCGTCAGTGGCCCGCCCGGCCCGCCAGGCGTGCCACCCCCGATCCGGAGCAATGTCTATTTGCCCGCATCGGTGGATTGTTAGTATTGCGGGTCTGCGTGTTTGTGCGTGTGCGTGCGCGCGCGCGTGTGTGTGTGTGTGTGTGACGGGGTGACGTCATCTGCATCGTAAAACCGACTCGAAAAGAGGGGTGGCAAGCGCCCGGCCCCTTGCCCAGCCGCGTGGCCCAGTAGACTGACTCCGAGAGTCGTTTTCGTCGCTCCGTCTCTATCGCACTCTCGGAGCCGTGCCGTTTAGGTGGGAGAGAGAGAGAGACAGAGCGACGAAAACGACTCTCGCGGGGTCGGTGTGCCGCGGCGGGTGGGCCGGAGGGGAGGGGAAGGGGGTGCGTAACTTAATTTTCCCCGCTGCGCATGCTGATGGTGTGTCGCCTCGGCAGACTCCGCGCCGCACGGCCCGCACCATACCGACGTCGATTATCGCTGAGATGTTTTGGGCACTCGATGCCTTCCTCGTGTGTGTGTGTGTGTGTGTGTGTGTGTGTGTGTGTGTGTGTGTGTTGGCATTGCTTTCCGCGCGTGGCTAGTCCCGCCCCACCGACCTTGGTTGACTATGCCTGCCTGGCCGCGTCCTGCGCGCGCGGCGCGGGGCGTGTGGCGGGCCGTGTGGCGTGGGCGGCGGCGGGCCTGCAGCGACGCTGGATGGATGACCACCCCCATTCCGCCCCGCTCTGTCTCCGTCGTCGCCGCCACGGCGTCGCCATGACGACGGCGTGGTGCTTGGCAGTGTCCCGCCCATTGTGCCCCCCCTGCGCCCTCCCTGTGCTGCAGCTGCTCTCGCAAGACGGACGGTGGCCGCTTCTGCCGGGGCTACCTAGGGGTGTCCGCCGCAACGGCGCGACGGTCGTGGCCGCGGCTCGGTGGCACGGTGCTCCAGAGACCCCTTTTGACGCCCCCCGTATAACCGCCAACAACTGGTACTCGAATGTAACGCTTGACGTGAGGGATTGCGTTTCGAATTGGAGACTTGCGGGACCGGAGCTCTCGGTCTTCGCACTGACCTGCAGCCCTGGCGAAAATGGTTCCTGGTTTTCCCAGATAGCCTATTATGGAAAGACAAGGCCAATTTCCAGGGGCTTCCTGGGAAAACCAGGAACCGCTTTTATCGGGCTCTTCTCAAGACCTTTCAAAGAACGTTCTCTGTTGCACAAATCCTTTTTTTCCCGTTTGCTTTGTGGCTGCAAAGAACGCTCTTGGCAGGAATTCATCCGTGCGTCGGCGCTGGTAGCGGCCGCTTGCCACACCGCACCGGGCCGCGGAGCGTACAAACCACGTGGCCGGCCGCCTGGCCGCGGCCTCCACAATGAAATACGTAGAATGAGCGCAGCATGCCGGGACTGCCTGGCGGGACTCGCCCGAAGCTTGATTAAAAAGGCCCTCGGAGTCTAAATCCAGGCATTCCCTTGAGGCTCACTTGCGCGGCCTCGGCTCGGCCGGCCGGCCGGTCACTGCATCAAAGGCGCGGGAAGGCAGCGCTGAAACAATGCGAACCAAGCGGTGGCTTTTCGCCGAGGGGGTAACGACTTCTGGAATCCGGCTGACAGCAAATTGGGAGGTAATCCGGGGTAATCCAGGGTAATCCAGGATTATTTTGGTTGTAATCCGGAGGTAATTTGGGGATAATCCGGGGTAATCCGGGGTAATCCGTAATCCGGCTGACACGAAATTTACCAGTTGTTACCCCCTCGCTTTTCGCGTCCGCCCTGACCTTGCCGTGGCCGTGCAGGCCGTGGCCGTGCAGGCCGTGGCCGTGCAGCGTGCATCTCACACGCGCCCATTGAGGCCGCGATGAAAGAGACTCGACGTCATAGGCAACACGGCATCGGACTACGCGGACGCTACGCGCGCTATTCAGCCTGCTTGCTCTCTTTCTGTTCATTGCTAGAACTCCACTCCCTCTCTACGCCCCTCTCCTTTTCTATCGCAAAGTAGAGCTCGGCACGGAACAGCTAGCAGATAACAACATTTTATTTTTACTTTGACCGTTGGTGCGTATCGTCATCAACAAGTTGCGTGATGACAGGTTTTTTCGCAACGGTAAGTTCTCCTCTCAATTTGCAATTTTTTTAAATATTTTTTTTTGTTGTGTGTGGAGGAATTTCCAGTCGGACCGAGTTGGCTGCGCGACGTAGCCGGCTGCTGTTTTATCTTGATCGCAGGGCCGGTGCGGCCGGCAAGGCCAGACGGAAGTCGGAATGGCAGCCACGTGACCCAGGGAGCGACCGCCAGCGACCCAGGGCCGGCCGGGCCCCGGCGCGGCCCTCCGTCGCTATTGTCTCAGGACATATCACGGCCCCGCTGTGCACAAAGCAGCTTGGTGTGTGGGTGGGACTGTGGATGAGTCAGTGGCCCGTCACCCCCAGCGGGCCACCCTTCCCTCGGCCGCCCCGCCCCGCCCCGCCCACCCTCCTTCCTCCTCTGCTTATTGCTTCCTCTCGCTCTATTGACTTGTGTATCGTATTCCGGGGAGGCCCTCGTGCCCATTACACGTAGAGTGGGGATGCGACACACACACACACACACACACACACACACTCACACAGAAAATTTCTGCCATGTCCAAGGCACGAGACTCTGCCATGCATATTCAAGCAGTCAAACGATTTGGACTGGCTCCTCCACCTCCCCCGCTCGGTAAAAAGTTGATCCAGCTCTGCCTCGAGGCTCTGCCCCGCCGGCTCTGCCACTGGCAACGGAGCGCCCGGGATGCGGGACCTGTCAGAAAGCGGGGCGGGGCGCCGCTCACATTCCTCTCCGGTTTGTCGTCCTCGTCTTGACAACCGGAGCCCCGACGTGAAGACGCGGAGGGTATCCAGTACACCGTTCGCGGTGCTTTGCTGCGAGCGCCGCATGATTCTCGCATTAGCAGGTGTGTGACCAGGACACACACACACACACACACACACACACACACACACTGACAGAGGCACCACCTGCGCCACGGCGATATTTCAACCTCCCTGCGTAAATCAGTCCCGCCTTAACCTTATGGCCAACATTTCACCTATTTTTAATATTTTTTTTTTTAAATATTTTTTGCTGAGCTTGTGCGTACGTACCGTGTGACGTTGCCACCCGCGGTACGTCACTGCTGTGGTAACAGCCGGCTTGGTTCGAGTTTCGATATCTCTGCTGAACAGACACCTCGAACCGTGGCGTCTCTCTGCTTCGAGACGGACTGCCTTTGCCTTCGCAGCACCCGGCCGTCCTTCGTTCCCGCGTTAAAACACGATCCCCTCGCGTGTAGGCCCGCGGAACCGCGGCGCCGCGGAGCTCATGAAATATTTTTCATGCCGAAGTGGAGGATAATTCGCCGAGGAAGGGGAGTGAAATTACAGCCCGAGTGCAGTTGGGAATTGTGGCGGAGGGAAAAAGTTGACGAAAACAAAACGTCGCGCGATGAGGCCCCATGAATTGGTAAATGCACTCGCTAGAAAACAATTTCGGTCGCCACACACACAAACACACACGTGCCACACCGTACAGTGTGCTCGCCGCCGCGGCGACACGTTGGCTTTGTTTGTGCCGCACAGCCTCGGCCACGCCCGGCCGGTCCTGCATTGTTCGTATTATTTCCGAATTATCTAAAGGTAATGTTATACAGCGCCGTGCTTGGCGTGGGCGCGCGCGCGTGTTGTTCCGGCCCAAACGTGTATGTCACCGAGACTCGGTATGCATTCAGTACAACGGCCTTTTTACCTCTGGACATTTTTATCTAGGGTCGGTAATTGCAGGGGAGACTCGGCACTGCGGTGGGCGGGGTGGGGCGGGCCGGGGCGCGCCGCCGGATCGTGCAGTTTAACTTAATTTGCCCGACCCTAAATGAAACCGTCACCGTTCCTATGATATCGCTTTATCAGAGTCGGCAATCGCAGCGAGGGCGAAGCAGGGCGGAGCAGGGCGAAGCGAACCAAGCATGTGGGCGCGCTGCGGGCGCATTCCGAAAGTCGCTCCGTCTCTCTCGCACTCACGACGCGTGCCGAAGGGGTGCGAGAGAGACAGGGCGACGAAAGGCCACTGTTCAGCCCGCAGACTTCTTGTGGCCTGCGGTCGCGGAGTTTCCTCACGCTGAGATGGCTCGATTTTGGAGGGCGTCGGCGGTTTTCGGCTCTAGCTGCACTTTTCCTTATTCTGTGGGATTTGTTGCTCCTTTCGGAGGTTTGCGGCGGACCGTCTCGATCAAAAAGTTAAGAGAAGTGTTATGAACGGGGCGCCCCGCCTGGGGCTGTTTACAATGCAGCGTAGTGGCAGCGCGGTCGGTTGGAGGGAGGGGGGCCTCGCCCTCGCCGCCCTTGGCAGCGTTTACGCGGCGACGCCGAAAGGTGGTACAAGGCTTGCCGTCGGGTTTGGCGAAAACGCGCCCTAACTCAGCTTTTTTGCAGCCCGTAGAGGGGTGGGGGCGTTAAAGGAAGTGTGCTCGCGGAGTAATCCAAACCGGGAGCACCTATTATTCGACTTTGTAACTTTCGCCGAGCAGTGTTCCCCTTTACTTTCCTTCTCGTCGCCGCTTTCGATTCCAGACTTTTCCTCGTCGCTTTGTCCCTCAAAGGGAATCGAGACTAATCGAAAGGACATTAGGGTGCGTTAACGAGGCTATAATGAAAAGGAAGAATGCGGATGACGTCGTCCTTGATTCATGAAGGGCAGCCAGACGCGCCCTTCGCCCTGGAGGGCGCACAGTGGGCCAGAAGGCGGCCAAAACTCCAGACGCGTTTTGAGCTTCAGAGCCGCTAAACAGGACTCGAACCGAACGCGTGACCCCACCAATGGATTCCTCGCTCGGAGAGCAATCCATTGGTGGGGTCACACGTTCGATTCGAGTCCTGTTTAGCGACTCTGGAACTCTCAACCTATCGGGGATTTCGACCCCCCTCATCGGTCTTCTGGCCCACTGTGGGGCGCCTTGCCATGCTCTGCGTTGCCTACCCCGTTGCCTACACCGTTGCGTGCCAGTGGCGCGAGAAGCACTCGGGCAGTTGTTTCGCTAAGCACACATCATTGTTCGCCCGGCCGCCCCAGTGGCGCTGCCAGGCGCTGCCCGCTGCCCGTTTTCAGTGGAGGCGCGGACAGAGCGACCTCGTTTGCGGCGCATTCAGATGGCAGGGCGGCACGGCGGCACGGCGGCACGGCCGTGGCCAGGGGAACCGGGGAACCGACCGCCTGCGCGTTTGGCCGGGAATTCATCCCTACGCTGGAGGAGCTGGCAAAGGGCGTCGCGGGGCTCGCTCTGTCTCTCTCGCATCGCTACGGCACGCACAGGGAGTGCGAGAGAGACAGAGCGACGAAAG
This sequence comes from Thrips palmi, assembly GCF_012932325.1. Classification (NCBI taxonomy): domain Eukaryota; kingdom Metazoa; phylum Arthropoda; class Insecta; order Thysanoptera; family Thripidae; genus Thrips; species Thrips palmi. Next base: position 5,677,229 of record NW_023144626.1, on the reverse strand, counting down.
GAGTGAGGCTCCACTGCATGGCAGTGCACAAGGCCGCTGCCGGCGGCCAAAACTCTCTACGTGTTTTCAGATCCAGAGTCATTACACAAGACTCAAACCAAACGTGGACCCCGTTGATGGATTCGGAGAGCATTCCATTATTGAAGTCACACGTTCAGTTTGAGACCCATTTAGCGACTCTGGAGCTCAAAACGAGTCTAGAATTCTGGCCGCCTCCACCGATCCATCTGGGCCACTGTGCAGTGTAGGCGGTGGATTTGTGCTTGCGCGCGGCGCGCGGCGCTTTGGCCGAGGGGCCGCCGCGCTTGGCTTGGCTCCGCTCCGCTCGAGTCTGGATGCAAACAAGCCTTTTTCGTCGATTGCGGGGACGCTGCGGCCGCCTCCAAGACTCGGCCGCGCCGCCTCGGTGATGGCCGTCTTGGCCGCCCAGTCGCCCTGTCTCTCTCGCACCTATACGGGGCGGCCCATGAGTGCGAGAGAGATGAAAAACGACTCTCAGGCCGCCTTGGCGTGTTTACGCGCCGCGTCACTCCGCTGCCGAGCGCGCTGAGCGGTCCCGAAGCCTCGCCGCGCCGTCTCTCTCGCGCCCCTACGCGGCCTGCGGGGCGCCGCGCGAGAGAGACGGAGACAGCGCGGAGTCATCCTGCAGCCCTCGGGTTTGGCGGTTTGGCCCTCTGGCGTTCGACTTGCCGCCATAACGGCCGCCGACATCAAAGCCGCGTCACGCCACGCCGCGCCACGCTCACGCCACGCTACGCTCACGCCACGCCACGCCACGCCGCCCAACGCTCACGCCACGCTCGGCAGACGCAGCGCGGTGCAGCGCCCCATCAAATATTAAAGACGACATGAGATACGCGACAGGCCACCTCGATAGCGTCAAGGCGCCGAGGTGCTCCATCATGGCGGGGCGGGGCGGGGGCGGGGCGGCAGATCGATGGGCCAAACACTCCGACGCTCTTCACTTTTCGCCGTCGTGGCCGAAACCGATTTGGGGAGGAGGGAAAACTCGCGGCGCCATTTCCGCGACGCGTTCTTCTCCGCGACACTGTATAACACCGCGTGGCCGCCGCAATGAGATCGCCCGCCAGCGAGTTTTGTCTTGGCATCCCGAACTGGCGCGACCAAACCTCGCCTCTTTTACCGCACTGCGGGGGAAATGTTCGCGGACGCGTTATTCCTATCAAGGGCGCGAAATTGGACGCCCGGCTCTGGCCGACCCCACCCCCACCCCCTCTTTAACTTCTCTAATGTGATTTCGCTGAACAGAATAACCCGCAACACTCGTGCGCGTCCCCGGACACACGCGGCAGCCGAGCTGTGACGACGGAACAACGCGGCGCTGCGGCTCATCTCGTCGAGCGGGCGTCGTCTCGCTGCGAGAGGTGTTGCCTCACGCACACACGCACGCACACGCACGCACACACACGCACACGCACACGCGCGGAAGTGTGGCGGGTTGCATTATGGCGCGGCACTTTAGTGCCGATTCGTTGTGCGTCCTTACGACGTGCCACGGCGCCTCGCCCCGCCGCCTCGCCGCTCGCTGGGTCCTCGAGTAAAGCACTGGAGGCTCCTGGGACGCAATATCTGCACCTGATCCCGAAACAAACAATGGAAAGCATGCAGGCGAGGCGGGCTCGCGCGCGCGCGGTGCGGAGGACGCAAAAAAAGGGGCTCTCAGAGAGGTACCATCTGCTGCGTGCCGGGCGTGCCCCTTCCCCTGTCGCGTTTACACCCCCCGCTTGCTTCGATCCCATTATTTATTCAGCGAAAGCATTTTATTCCCTGGCAGAGTTGGTGAGGAGAGCCCTTTCGGTGGAGGCGAAGGCGAGGTGCGACACTGTCGGTCTTAATGAACTAGTCCTGCCGACGAGGCGGTATCGTCTGCAGCCCCTGCAGGCCTTGCTGCTGGCCGTGCTGCTGGCCGTGCTGCTGGCCGTGGGCGGCGAGACGAGGCGAGACTTCGCAACACGGGTCCAAACATTGCCAGGAAACACAGCTCTGCTTGGCCCTTGCAACACCGTCCAAACTTTGGCCTCCCTCCCCCCCCCCTCCGCTGATTCTCACGACAAAATTTTGGTGCCCCACTTACACAAATCTGTCTCACATGAGGAATCGGCCATCATCGGCCATCTCCATATTGACTCTCCCATAGAAATCTGCACCATTGACTCTCCTTACTTTTCAAGTACGGTTCCAACAGTGCCGTGGAACGGAAAGAGAATAGGACGTCGTTGGAGCTACGGGGCTCCACCTCCGTGGAGGTGGAGGTGATGCCCATCTCCGCGGAGGTGCGTCGCATCCGCATGCGCCACGCCCGGGGCGCTCCGGGACCCAGGTCGCCCAGGCCGCCCAGGCCGCCCAGGCCGCCCAGGCCGCCCCGGCGCTCACACACCCTCTCGGAACAACATCCTTGAGGCGTGGCCTTGTTGTAGCGTGATTAAAACATAATATGGCCGCCAGTCACTCTGCGTCCTCCGAGGCGCGCCGTCCGAGAGACGCTGCCCTACAATGTAGGGGCTGTGCACTGTAAGGCTGTCGTGGCAGACACGGCCCGGCCCAGCCAGGCCGGACGGGACGGCGCGCAAAGCCTGATACGCCCCACCGTAAACTCTTTGTACTTACTGTGCAGCGGGGAAAGTCCGGCCGACACCCACGGTGAAAACTTGGAGCTGGTCAAAACCGCGGGCCTGACCCCCACACTGCCGCTGAGAACGGCCTACAGGCCGAGGTGTATTTTGTACCTCCCGGTTTTCCCTCGGGTTGCACGCTGATTTGCAGTGGCCTTGCTTCCCGGTCGCAGAGCTTTGGGCCCGTCTCGACTCGCACAATCACACACGCTTGCCTGTGTGTCGCATTGGGGGTGGACAAGACCAGCCGGGGCCACGGGGCCGGGACAAGCGTGGCCCACGTTTCCGCTTTCGGTGATGTGGGCGATTCACCGTGTAGCGTCGCTGGCCCGCTCGGGTCGACGGGTTGGCGTGGCAGGTGTCGCCCGCTTAGTGCAACGTCGCGGGCCACCCCTGCACCACGCGTGAAACAAACAACGGGACAACATTTTCCTATCCTGATGCCTTTAGTAGCTGTGACTTCCCGATTAATTTCGATGCCTCAAGGCATAAATTGGCTTCTATATGACAGCCAGATTGAACCTGGTAGGGGGGGGGAGGGAGTCGGCTTTTAAAAGTGCTCAGTTGACTGCCGTCGTGAGGAAATGCGTTCCTGGTCCGCCTGCTGTCCCCCTTCTCCCTTCCGAATGGTAACATGTTGGGCCGTCTGTGTGTTGCAGGTACGAGGCAGCGCCTAATTGGCCTCCATAAACGCTGCGCCAGTAAACGGCCAACGACGGGACCCCCGCCGCCACCACCCCGCCACGCCACGCCCCGCCCGGCGCGCCTTGATGGCCGTCGTGGCCTTGTGGCCGCGAGGTGCCCCTTAAGACCCTCCTCGTCGAGTTGCGTGCCCCAGTCTATTCGCCGCCTAATCCCTGTAAATTCGGTCCAGCGACTCGAGGCGGGTGCATTTCCGCGCGCGGTCTGTCTTGGGCGCTGCTTCCCCCACCGCGCGCGCCACCGCGGCCAAACTCGGACGACCTGCGAATAGCAGATGACGCGATTATCGGCAGGGGAAATCTCGTCCAAGTTGGATGCGATCGGGCCGACAGTGTAGGTACGTGCGGAGTGGAGCGAACAGCGCGCGGCGAGGTGCAACATTCCTTGTCTGCGGGCCGGAGCCGCAGCGCCAAGTCTGAGGCCGCCAGCCCCCGCCGCCCCGCCGCGCGCTCCGCCCCCTTCCTGGTTCCGGCCTGCGGGGCCCGCGGGTCGAGTCGGGGCCAAGCCTTCCGGTTCGCCCTCCCAGCCTTCCAGTCTCGTCAAGCCCAGATCCAGTGTCCTTAATTAGCTGCTTGCGGTCGTTTTTGCCGCTTGGCTGCCCACTTTATAGCTTATTCATTATATTATTTTCGTTTTTATTTTTATTTATCTTCCGTTGGCAGTGCGCGTTTAAAGCCCTTCTCGGAAGAAAGGGGCTGAAGAATGTTTTGATGGCAGCCGGCTCTTTTTTGTTGTTGTTGTTTTCGCTCTCATCTCCTCCCTCCTTTTTTTGGCTAAGACTACGGAAAGTAGTATGGAAAATTGTGAGTTGGTTCGGAAAGCCGCCGATAAGCCGTCGGTTAAACGAGTCGTCCCGATGGTGGTTTGATCCGCGCAATGTGTCCGCGGGAATCGTTTTCGTGGCGCCGGATCGAGATAACCGCCTGACGAGCCATCCCCGGCACAAGTGCAATTTCGGTTTCCATTGATTTGGACGGCTTCGCGTCCAGGTGGAACGGGTGATGGGATGTTGACGCTGACGAACGCTATCTTGTCGGGTAATAACATAGTCAATGAAAGGGGAGGCCATCGAAACGTTCCAGACAGTTGGTCTCCAGGTAGCGTGGCATCTCGTTGAAGTGGAATGCAGGAGCAAAGCCGGCCTGCGTGCCTGACGATGCCTGGCTAGTGCCGCGGCTGCTGGCGCCGCCTTCGGCTCCCTTCGACTAACAACAAGTCACGGCAACAGTAGTTTGCTCGAAGACGCACAGTCGAGACCATCGCAAAGGCCCCGCCCTGCCCCGCCCTGCCACGCCCTGCCTCCCCACATGCCGGCGCGCCTTCCCGCTCCTTGTTGGCAACTTGCATGCAGTCAAGCGAGGCCATACTTCGAGTGCTGGGGCCATACTTCACTCGGCGCTACCCTGCCCTCCGCGCTCCGCACCCTGTCGTCTGTTCGCACCTGTGTGCTGACGGCACTCGGATGTAATCTGGGTCAAAGCCGTGCCCGGCCGTGCCGTGCCGCGAACGTCATGTGGTCTCGCGGGACTGCCTCCATGAGAGACGTGGGTTGTCTTGTCTCTGTCACTATACTTTTCCCCTTTCAGTGTCGTCGGAGCTCGCCCCGCGGGTTTCGGCGAACGCTCGGTCCAGCGACTAGTTTATAATGGAACGTTCACGGCAGCACGGAACCTGCTCGCACTTTGGCAGCGGAAACTTTGGCATTTCATGACATGGGCTCTCAGCCAGACGCAGCGTTTCAGTCTCAATTTTTGAAAATGGAGACACGCTTCGGTTTCACATGGCAGTGTTCGCCGAGCATTTTCCGCGGTGCTTACATTGACGCCACGCCAACAGGAGGTAAAAAGGGAAGCGCAAAAACAAAACGGGGAAAAAAGTGAGCCGGATTATTCTTTCTGCCGAGCCCACTCCGCCGCGGTACTTTAGCTTTATGAGGCTTTACCGACTGGGATGCGAAAACTCGCCATGATCATTAAAAGCATCCCCTGACGTGTCGTGGCGCGCGGCTGTGCGCCAACTTTGTGCTTCTCATCTTCCCTCCGTTAACTTGACGGGAAGACTTCCGCCGTGCTTTGCCTGCTGCAGGCGGCGCGCCGTGCGGCCTGATTCCCCGCACATCCCTGGTCGCGCACTGCGGCCAGCGCCCTGTCGCGCTCGAGAAATCGGAGTGGACGAAAAGAGCAGCGGTCAATAAATAAAAACAGAAAGTCAAGAACAAGCATCTGCTCTGTTGAAAGTAATCTCTATACTTGTGGAAAGTGCGTTCCATAGCTCTGTTGAAAATTTTCAGAGGCTTCTTTCCGCTCAAAGGGTCAAATTTTGTCGTGCGCCCAGCCCATTACCTCCAGGAATTTTTGGGATTTTGCTCAGGCAGTTTGCGGGGAAAGTCCAGAGCATGCCTAATATTCTTCCGAGGTAATCTAATACACTCCCTCTCCCGGGGATCATAGCGGTTTCGGTGTCCCGCCCGACAGGCCTTGACAAAATATTGGCTTCGCCGACGAATTATCAGCTTCCACAACTTAAAGAGGCTCTAAAATCGGATGAGACTTGGCTGCTAATCTTTTTTGGTGCTGGAAGTTTTGGGGCGGGCAGAAGGGGTGGGCGGGCATTATCTTGCACGTCGGCCCCCCGCGCATCTTTGGCTATCGACTGACGGCGAAGGCGGTGCAGAAATTCGCGCGGACGGGGAAAAATCCCGGGGCCCGTCCTCCGGGACCCTGCGGGACCCTTCGGGGACTTTGGCCGAGTGCCAGCCCTATTTTCGCCAATACTATCTCTGCATAAAGACGCGCCTTGCAGTGTATCGTTAAACTTCCGGCACATTGAGCAGCGCTATCTTTCTGTACCACTTCCCCTGCGGCATCCACTGCGTGGCGTGGTGGTTGCTTGCTTGTTTCGGGGCCCCGGGCCCTGCGCGCCGTGCACACCGTGCACGCCGTGGCGCAGTGGGGCCGCCGACAACGACCTGGGCGTCGACAAGCAAGTGTCGGTGTAGGACGCGTGCTGGCCCGCTTGTTTGTTTCCCTTTCCGGGGACAGGAAAACAGAGAACAATGGCATAACCTTTACATAGGGCTCGCGTTTTTCCTGATTTTCTTTTCATTCTTTTATTTTTCCATGTTTTTGTTTTGTTTTTTTGGAAATGAGAAAGTCCAATTGGCCTCGTGACCGGGGAATATCGACAGGTGGCGCTCCGCATTCGTTTCCCTATTTACCCTACTTTCCGCCGAACCCCGCCCCACCCCGCCCCACCCCACCCCACCCCGCCCCACCCCGCCACGCCCGTCGTGCTCGGCTCATCCGTCCGTCTGCGCTCCGCTGCTATCCATCACTGTTCGCGGACCTGCTCTCCCCCCTTCCCCCTTCCAACTCCTTTCCCCTGATTTACGTCGCGTCAATCTATTTATTTAATTTTTTTTCTCCTCTTCGCCTGCCGTTTTGCCGGTCTCTTGGACCGCTAATTTACTCGCCGCTCCTCGGTCCTCATTTGCATGGAGGGGGACGGGCCGGGACAGCAGGCCGCGAAGGGGTTGACAGCACTCGCGCCCCGCCGCGCCCCGCCGGCGTCTCGGTGGCGACGGCAGAGACGGTGGCCGTGGCAGTGGCGTGGCAGTGGCGTGGCAGTGGCGTGGCAGTGCCCCTCTCCTCCGCCGGGGTGCTCTAGGAACACGACGCGCGAGTAATAAATGGAGGCCCAACTTCACACACGGCAGCGTGGCGGCGCGGGAGAGCAGCGGCGTAGCAGCGCGGAGAGCAACGCGCTGGCAAAGTTGAAATACTTGCCGGGACTGTTGCATGCACGATGGGCGCCGCACCCTTCCGGCGGCGTGCCCTGCTGTCGCCCCGTCCCCCCCCCCCCTCCCTTCCCACAAACCCTCCCGGACAAACACGGAGACGTTACTCATGGATGGACTACGCAGCCTGGCTCGGTTCCCTGGCGGGTTTGAGTTTGAGCGTTGGCTTGACGGGCTGCCGCCCCACAGCCCCCGCCCCACGCGCCCGCCAGCGCCACGCGGGCACCCGCCGCCCGCGGTACATCCGCCCACCCCAACTGATATATGCCCCGACGATGCAACCTTCTTCATGCCCCTGTTGCGTGGTGCCTCGGTGCTGCATAGCGTGATCCTGATCCCTTGCCAGCAGGGGGAGATTTCACCCTTTTTTCCTTTTTTTCTTTACTCCCGCGGTTTCTTTTCCCTGTGCTTCTTTTTCTGCTCTGCTTTACTCGTTGGTTGTGGGCCCTTACGCGCCGCAACCGGCTTCCTTGCTTCCCCCGTTCAGACTGCCGGCCGGTATCGCCCCACCGCTTCGCTCAATTTGATTTCCCCCTTTTGCCGCGTCTATGAATGGATCATGCTGTTTGCACCAACGCCTGCTGCTAATTAAACATGGCCTCCGGTTCTCGTGCCTTCTTTGTGCCGGGCCGGGCCGTGCTGGCCGGGCTGTGCTGGCCGGGCCGGCCCGGTGCGGCCAGCATTCAAAAGCATTCCCAGCGCCTGCGAAACACTGGGTAGGCAGCACGCTCGGCTCGCCTGCGCAGCGGGACGGCGCGGGACGATGCAAACACTTTTGTTTGCCGTTTTGCCCCGTTTTTTATTTTTTTTCTCCGGTCTTCCTCGTAGCATCAACGAACGCTTTAGTTGTTGTACAAGGTCCACCGTCATTGTCCAAAAACATTGCTTGCCTTTTTTAGGCCCTTTCATTTTTTCGTACATTTTTTTATCGTTGAAATGAATCATCACATGTGTCGTGATCCATAAGTCACCGTGTGGAAAAACCGCGTCGTCGTCGTCGTCACCGTGGGCGTGTCGGCGGTGGCGACCTAACTGCAATTTCCGTCCCGTCTACAAGTGGGTGACGGTGGCGGCGGGCTGGCGCAGCCTAGCGCAGCCCTGTCGATGTCGGCGCTGCGGAGCGGAGCTGTGGAGCCGTGCTGGGCGATCGGGTGTGCGCGGAACGGACCGGAACGGTGGTGGCAGCTAGCGCCTCAGCCAGCGCCCCAGCCAGCGTCCCAGCCAGCGCGGCGCCGCAGCGGGCGCCCTGCCAGAACGCGGTGTGCGCGGCGTGCCGCAGGACCCCCTTCCCCTTATCGCCGTACCGCCCACCTCGAGCGTGAGGAGGACGCGCACGACTCTGCCTGTCCTGTTCGCGCCGCGCGCCAAAGCCGTTTTTCTCTGGTTTCGGCGTGGGGACGCCGACGACGCCCGCCCGACGAATGCAGATGGAATGGAGCGTCTTGCCCTGCAGACTGATTCCGATGGTCGTTCTCGTCACACTCAGCTGTAGGTGCGAGCGAGACACAGCGGCGAAATCGACTCCTAGGCTGCTGGCTGCTCACCAGGCGCGGCCTTTTTGACATGCCGCCAGACGGCCTGCTGCCCCGGACGCCGTGGACGCTGTGGACGGGAAGCGCTTTGCGACAAAATTTGCTTCCAGATCCGGTTATAAAGTTGCACTGCCTTGGCGCGGCGCCAGCGCGCTGCTACCGCCCCGCCCCGCCCCGCCAAGGAGCTTTGGACAAACAGGGCGCCGATTGGCTCAATTCTCACCCCGACTCTTGAGTTTCTTTAAGTTGGTCTTTTCGGTGCGGCGCGGTGCGCGGGCCCGCCGGCCAGTGATGAGGAGAGGCAGGTGGTGGCACCTGACTGCCGCTGTCGGTGGCGGCCACCAAGGCCTGCTCCAAGGCGGCCGCCGACGGCGCCCCCGGGCCGCAGCCCGTAGTTTGAAGATGCCGCGAAGTGGCGGCCGGCCGCCAAGAAGGGCCAGATTATCCCGGCCCTTCGTGGTGCCCGCCCACGGCCCACGGCCCACGGCCCAGGGCGCAGCGTGAAGCGCGAAGGGCGAAGCGCGGCCGCGGCGGCAAGTCAGTCCGCGCGGGTCTTTACGCAGCCCGACCTTGTTAGCGAAAACTTTGACGTCCGGGCCATCGCCGTCCCCGTCGGGCCCGTCGCCTTCGACGACGCCGTCGTGGCCGCCTTGCCGCTTGCCGCGCGCGCTCTCCGATCGCTGCATTTTAAATTTGGGCCAACTCCGGCGCAGGAGCATTGGACGCTCGTGGGGGCGGAGCGACCCACAGCATTTTCTTCTGCAAAGTGGAGAGAAAGAGGGGAGGGAGGGAGGGAGGAAGAGAGAGAGAGAGAGAGAGAGAGAGAGAGAGAGAGCTGTTCGGAATCGGTTTGCCAGATTGGCGCCATCATTTAGCCAGCGAGAGTGCATTTGCAGGCGGCAAAGTGAGCGCCAGACTGGCAGACTCAGGTGTTGTAGGTGTGACTACCCGCCATTATGCATCCTTGTGTTTTGGTGTTGCTGCTTTGTGAAAGGATATGCCGGTCTGGCAGCAGTCGGGGCATTTGTGTGTGTGTGTGTGTGTGTGTGTGTGTCCTGTGTGTGTCTGTGTGAGTGAAAGAGAGTGTCTTTGTGACGTCCACCGTTGCGCCGCCCTTTCCTCTGTTTGCATACTAGTCCGCTAGCTGTCATCCTTTTTTTTCCTTTTTTTTAATTTTCTTTTTTTTTCGAAATGTCTGACGGTTGCCGTCGAGGGACTACCGGCTGCATTTTTCATGATGGCGGTGATCAGCGTGGCCATGTTGTCTTCCGCCGACACGTCACTCAGAGAGCCCGGCCCGGCGTTGGCGGCGACGCGGTGGCTGCGCGCCGCGCGGACATTGACTTTGGTTTTGATTTCGTGTTGGCGTCGGTCGGTTCGTGTGGACACCCTGACTCCCACCCGCCAAAAAAGGTAACCGCCTCGCATGTAATTTCCGTTTGAGCGAAATGGATTCGCAGACCTCGCTCCCCCTCCCTCTTTCGGCCTCCTCTCTCTGTCGGATTAATGGAGTGGCTCGTTCATTTTGTCTCTTTTCATGACACCACGGAGCTCGGGCGAGCTCGGGGAAGCTCGTGGCTCTGGACGCCCGGTTTGTTGTAATGCCGACACCACGGAGCACGGTCGGGGGCTCGAGGGCCAAGGGGGCTCGGGCCGGCGGGTCGGGGGGTCCGGGGGCCAGGCGGGGCCAGGGGCCAGGGGCAGGGTCGCCAGACACCCGATTTATGACACTGCATTACAGAGCCCGGCTTCACAGCCTCCTCCGCCGCCCTCTCAGCCCCCCCCTCCACCCTTTTGCTTGTCTGGCGCTCTGCTGCAATCGGGGAGCCGGGAACGCGACGCAACTCCTCAAGCTGGCCAACCGCACCGCCGCCATGGCAGCCACGCTAGCGGAGCTCCGACAGAGTATGTCGTTCCCCAGAGGGTCGCCGCCCGCGCCATGCATGGTTCGCCCTGCCGACGGAGAAACTCCGTTCGGTCTCAAAATAAACCAGAAAGTGAGCACCTTTGACGTTTTGAAAGGAGTGCCGTGGGCCGCCCTGGTTCGTGACTTCCCTCGCGGCGCGGCGGGCGTGTTTCCATCGGACACCTGCGTGCCGTGTATCGGTTTAATTTGAGCCAGCACGCTGCGTCCTTTATGATTATCGGCCGCGGTCTCGATGGGACGAGGACGAAGAGCCCTTATGCGCCCGGAAGGGAGGCGACACGTCGGGGGGACCTCCGCAGAGGAAGCATGTGCCGTGCACTGTGTCAAAGTTTTGGTTCTCACTTGATGACTCACGGTTCAGCCACCGCGCACTTCAAGTAAACCAGCCTGCAACCTACCTCACCTGAAGCAACTGAACCTAACCCAACCTTTACTCTCTCGCCCCCCGCCAAGACCGAGGCCCCCGCAAAGACCGAGGCCCCCGCCAAGACCGAGGCCCCGCCAAGGCCCAGTTTGACGGTCAATCGGCGCGAGGATTTGGGGCAATCCAAACGCAGGGGGCAATTTGCTTCTCTTTCATCTCGCACCCGGCTAGCGCACCCCGCCACACCCCACCCCACTGCGCCCCACCACGCTGGCCTTGTCGGGCTCCGAACAGTACCAGCAGTACCTGAGGCGAGAGAATAAACTTTTCTGTCGCATTCCAATAAGTCGGCGCAGCGGAAAGTCTTTTTGATTGCCCCGCCGAGGAGGAAGGGGTATCGCACCACTTGATGTCTCCCAGTCTTCCGCCCACGTTTCCCTGCCAACATCACAACATTATCAAAAAAGACGTTGTTTGAAATTAATTTTCCCTAAGTAATGTTACACATACAGAGAAATTACCCTACATTTAACATGACTGAAATGTTACCTTTTTTTTAACAGTCAACTCAGGCTGTTCTTTCTCTTTGATGAAGTGTCTTTGGTTCACGGTGTATTCACACCTCTGGGCCTGACCCTGCTCTCATCCGAAACTCAATCTGATATCCCTGCCCGCCTTTCTTTCTAGGAAAATAAAAAAATGTAAACATGATGCTTTTTTTTGTACCCCTCGATCCCCTAGTGCCCGATCAAGTTTGTGATATTCGGCGGAAAATAAGGGGAAGGCCGTGGCAGGGTGTGCGGGGGCTTGGCGGTGGGTGTTTGGGGGCGTTGCGCGCCGGGGTTGGGGGCCGTGGGGGCGGGCGCGGGGGCGGGCGTTGCGACACACCCTAACGGGGTTCCTCTTAATTGCCCCGTGCCACGTTGAACCAATCCGGGAACGGGTTCGGGCAGAGACGCCCGGCAGTGTCTCAAAAGCAGCTGAGGCGCCGAGGCGGCGTGTGTTATGTTAGGTGGAACCAGGCCTGCCCACTGGAAGTGGAAAAGAAAAAACAGTGTCTGGCCAGGTAAAAAATGAAGTCATCCCGCTCGGTTTCCCTTTTGAAGGCGAGCGGCGCCGCTGCACGTAAACGGGTGCCCCGTTAAATCATTACCCTTTTAATGTGAATTTAGTGCAGCAGCGCTAGCTTCGCGGAATATTGGCTCTGGAGGCGATTCGAGCCCAACCAGGAAAGTCCGCTGAGGCCGCGCCTGGGTGACGTCATCGCCTCCGTGTGCCAGTCTCGACTCGAGTGGGCCGAGGCCGCGCTGCGTCACTTGTGACATGTGTCGGCGGACATGTGCCTCTTACAAATTTGATGCTGCATTGCTTGGAGACGGGTGGACGTTCCGAAGAAACTACCGTCCTGGTTTCTCCCCCGAGTCGGAGTTGTCGTGAAATGCCTGGGATGCCTCTGGCACCAATCTTTGTCAGCAGAGTCGTTTGGCTTGCTCTGTCTCGGTCGCACTCACGGGGCGCCCCCCGGAAGGGACTCTTGACAATCGCTCGGCAGGCAAGGGCCGCTGTCTGCGCGTTTTGCGGTGTAGGTCTGCGGCGTGCTCGTCGGCGTCCTCAGCGCCGGCACCTCCATGGAGGTCGCAACCCTCTCAGCCCGCGCCGCCACCGCGCCCCGCCACCGCGCCCCGCCACCGCGCCCCGCCACCGCGCCCCGCCACCGCGCCCCGCCACCGCGCTACAACGCCCTGGATCCCTTCATCTCCTTTGGAGCGAGGCCACCCCGACAAGCGCCCCCTTATGGGAGGTGTTTGTGTGGAGTTAGTGAATCCGCTGCGGGAAAGACACGCTGGCGGCTGGGCGTAGCACGCTGCGCAGGGCGCGCGCTGTTCGATGGACGGTGAACACGGAAGCGTCCCGGGGCCTGCGCACTTTTCTTTGTCTGTGCGAGAGTGAAGTTCTTTTTCAAGTGTAGCTACGCGTGGGGAGGTGAGACTGGCTCGCCCTTTCTTTGGTGTTTGCCGTGGACCGCTACCTCCTTTGTGGATTACTTTTCCTTGTCGCTTCGTTATGCAGGGCCGGGGCGGGACGGGCCGGGGCGCGGCGCGGCGCGGCGGGACGAGGTGCCCCATTTTGACTCCCGGCCCGTAATTCTACTTGTCATTCCACGCTCACGTTCCTTGTCAGACTGAAAAGTTTGCCGTGGTGGCGTGCCGACCTGTATCGGTCCGCCACGCCCCGCCGCCGCGCCTCGCCACGCCCCGCCCCGCCCCGCGACGCTGGAGTGGGGCGTGTGAGCGGCAAAGCCTGTGTACACCTCTTGCTTGAGTGCCACTCCGCGTCGCTCCGCGTAGAGAATCACGTACTCCAGGCCCTCCTGGGCGGCGGGCGCACAGTGGGCCAGAGGACCGGTGGAGGCGGCCGAAACTCTAGACGCTAAATGGGACTCGAATCGAGCGTGTGACCCCACCAATGGATTCCTCGTTCGAAGAGCAATCCATTGGTGAGGTTACACGTTCGATTAGTGTCGCGTTTAGCGACCCTGGAGCTCAAAACACGTCTGGACTTTCAGCCGCCGGCGCCGGCCTTCTGGCCCACTGTGGGGCGTCCTCGGCAGCGTCGCGCTCGCGCCGGTTTGAGGGATGGGGTGGTGCATGGAGGTGAGCAGCGCGCTGACCGCTCGCTTCAAACATTCACGCTGGGAGTGTACGCCGTCGCGGCGCGGCACTGTAGGGCAGGGCACGGCGCGGCACGGAATGACAGCGCAGCAGCGGCCCAGATAAGCCAGGTGTAAGAGGGACCTGGGGATGCGAAATGGCGCTGCGCGGGGAGGGGCGGCGGCAGGGGCGGCAGGGGGCGTTGATAGTTGCAGGGGAGGGGGCGTCTCTTAAGACTCGTCGCAGTTTTCATTACTGGAACGGCGGCACGATGCGGTGGTTTCGGGAAAGGGGGGGGGAGTGCCGCCAGCAAACACAGTCGGGAAGAGGGTCGCCCGGTCGCCCGCCCCTTGCCGTGTCCTCTTTCCACCTTTTCGTTTAACCGGACCGCCAGGCCCTGGGCCAGGCCCGTTGGCGCCGTCGTTGTCCTGGCCTCGTGGATCATGCCGGTGAGCTGAGCAGCGCTCTGGTCGCTCTGTCTCCTTCGCATCCTGACGGCGCGACCCGCGCGTGCGAGAGGGACAGAGCGACGGAATCAGGCCACCGAGAGGTGTAATGCGGGTGACGAATTTCCGGTGCCAGCTTCCCGAGACGACGGTCTTGTTGGCGAGGGCCTTGCCGGGTGCCCCTGCCGCCGAAGAGCCGCTTTGTCTCTCTGTCTCTCTCGCACTTGTTGTGGGAGCGAGGGAGACAGACGCTCGGCGGCCGCCCTGCCCCCTGTCGGCCCCCTGAGAAACTGCTTCTTTGTTTGCGGGTTCTCTGTGACGGACCGCTTTCCGCTCACTGCAGTAAAATGAAATCCCCCAAAAGAAGAAATAAGAACTTCCTTCTTTTTTTCAGTCCAGTCCGAGGGCGCGGCGCGGGGAGTGAGAGGTCACTGCTGGGCGTGTGCTGTGATTGTGGTTCCCTACCTGCTCCTCCCGGCTGTCTCTTCAACAGATTAATTTGCATAGTCCCCCTCCCCTCGTCCTTCGTCCCTGCCTGCCCCTGCCTGCCCCGGGTTGTCCGAGCGATGTGGAAGGCCCCCCTCTTTGCACCTCCTTTCTCGCCACCATTTTTCATCAGTCGAGAGCTGCAATTATGCATGCGGTATGACTGATGGCTTTGTTGTTCTTTCCTCGTTTTCTGGAACTGCTCTTGCTGCAATCCTCCAGAGGGGCGGATGGACGGCTCTGTGTGTGAGTGTGTGTGTGAGAGAGAGAAAGGAATGGAGGGGGGGGCGGAGAGAGAAAGAGAGAGAACAAGGGGGCGCAGGCCGGGCCGATTTGAATGTTTAGGAGGAAATAACAAACCGGTCCAGAAAAGTTTCCCCGTTGTCTGGCTACTCCGTTCGGTTGAAAGTTGAGAGGTCAGAAGCGTTGCAACTGTATGATGTGGCGGCGGCGGCCTCGCAGCAGTGCTCCTGTTTTTTTGAAACCGAGTCCGGCATTGCTGGGCACTCCGCGTCGCGGTACTTAATTAATGACTCGAAGCTTTGTGTGGCCCGGCCCGGCCGTCACGACCAGGAAAGGGCACGCGGTGTTTTGCGTTTTCGATCATGACTGGAGTGGCGCACAGTGGGCCAGAAGACCGGTGGAGGCGACCAAAACTCTGGACGCGTTTTGGGCTCCAGAGTCGCTGAATGGGACTCGAACCGAACGTGTGACCCCGCCAATGGATTGCTCTCCGAACGACGAATCCATTGGTGGGGTCACACGTTCGGTTTGAGTCCCGTTTAGTGATTCAGGAGCTCAAAACGCGTCTATAGTTTTGGCTGGCTGGACCGGTCTTCTGGCCCACTGTGTGGCGGCGGCGTGCGCGTATCTCTCGGTCTCTCTCAGCGAGCCACGCGGGGATGTGCGTGCCCGCTTTCAGATTGGAGACCTGAGTCAAAAGGCGGAGGAGGAAGAATGGGTTCACGGAGTAAAAGACGGTCGAGTGGAGCGACCTCTCCCGGTTCGTTGAAGAAGCGAAGCGGAGCAACGTGGAGCGCGACAGAGCGCCCGCCAACGGCGGCATAGGCAACCCCGACGCGTGCGGGCGCCGCGGGCTGGCCTGCCGCCACGGCGCTCCCCGCCTGCCTGATGAGCCACTCTGGAGATGATCGCCTCTCTCTCTCTCTCTCTCTCTCCTCTCTCTCTGTCCGTCCCACTCCCTCCCCGCCGACGCGCAAAGAAGTAGGTCAGGACTTGTGCGCGAATCCATGCTCCCCGCCTTTTCCGGTTGCATTGCTGTCTGATTCCGAAACGCGTGCTCCCCGTCGCTCTGTCTCTCTCGCACCTCAACGGGACGCCCCTTGAGTGCGAGAGAGACAGCGGCGGACTGGCGCGCATGTCCTCCGAGTCGGACGCACCCGACAGTGCACCGCCTTGTCTCGGTGTCAAACACGGCGCGGCGTGTTATCGTTTCCCTCCCGTTTTGGCTGGAGGTGCCATTTCCCGGCGCGGAGGGCTGAAGGCCGCTGAAGGCGGTATAAAAGGTTCATAGAGTTGTTATCCAGTGTAGCGCGGAGTGTTAGCACGGCCGCGACCCCCTCCCCCTGCCCCCTCCCCTTCCAGAAGCTTTGTTATGCTGCGCGTCGCCACCACAATGAAGATGCATCGTCAAAGAACGCCGCCCTCCCCACCCCCCTCCTCCCTTTCTACAGTATGCAGCGCGCGGCGAGGGCCAAATAGCGCGCTGACACGTTAAAAAAAAGGCGGGCCTCTCTGTTTTTAGTTAAGTCGCCCGGGCCAGGCCGCCGGCACTCGCTGGGATTCCTGTCCGACGCACAATTATTTCGTCGCGCTGGCTTTGTGCTTCACTCCTGCCGTTTTTCGTTTCTTGACTTTCCGGGCTAGGCTCGCCCTTTGGGACTCCGCCCCCGTCTCGAGACCGCTTGCGCACTTCATAAGCCTGAAAATGAAGTTGCGGACTTTCTCCGAAAGTCGAACTTGTTTTAAAAATGGTCACTCTAATGTACAAGGAAAAACATTCAAGGAAAAGCTACTGTGCGTTCGCGTTTTCCTCGTGCCGTTTTCTTCGCAACTGCGGAACGTTCTCGGTATTTGTCGGTGGTTGTCTGGCCAGCAAGTGATCCCGTTCGGGGGTGTGGCGGGTGATGCGCGTAACGTGACTGGGCGTCCAATCGAGCCGTGTGGGTTTCCCCGAATTTTGGCCTGGTTCTCTGGGCTTTGATATCGTTTAGCTCGCCGTTGCACTGGTGAACTGGATCGGGCCACACGCTGGTCGGAGTCAGAGTCGGCCAGTCTGCCAGCCAGTCGGCCAGACAGACAGACAGCCTGGCGGCCAGACAGACGGTCGGGCCCGTCGGACCGGACCGCGCGGCGCCAACAATGCAGCGGGCTTAGCGAATGCCTGTGTATAGTGGCCGTAATGCGAGTTGAGGCATTATTCCCAGCCACGGTCGGTCTGCGAATAATGGCAGCCGGAATTCGCTTTCAATCCGAGGATGGGTCGCATTGTGTAGCCGAGTGCGTTTCGACTGTTTTAACAGCGCAAGCAGCGCAAGCAGCGCAAGCGCGTCGCGCGTCCGCCCGCGGCATCGGGCATCCATTGGGACCGGCCGAACCTCTTGGCCTCGGTCGTCACACAAATCGTCTCCCGCTCGGTCGTCCCGGGTCCTCATATGTGTGCCAAACTCGCGTTTAACCCCACGGTCACGATTGATTCAATTTTTTCGCTTGTGTCTGATTTCTACCACTATACGGACTGTGCGGACTGTGAGGTTTGTTTTTGGAAGTAGCCGCTACTTCCAGCACAGTGTGTTGTCACATGTGGAGTACACGAGCATTTAGTGCTGCCGCGCTGCTTTCACCAGGCCAAGGCCGCCGCGCCACACGTCTTGCTTCCTCTCCCCGGGGGACTTACGGACGGCCCCCGGACGGATTTATAACACGGGTGCACTCTGCTGCTCTCCGGCGGCTCTCTGGCGCCGTCTCTCGTCGTCCTCGCCGTCGTCCGGGCCCTCCGAGTCCTCCGGGTCCTCGGGGGACGAATATAAAACGGCAATATCGCGGGGTAGCATTGATCCCTGCGTGACGAACCCGGCCTTTTGAGTGAATAACGGTGTCAATTCAAGCGGATGGGTCTGCCTGCCTGCCTGCCTGCCCGCCTGCCCGCCTGCCTGCCTGCCTGCCCGCCCCCGCGGCCGGCCAGTGGCGGTGCGGTGCTGCGGTCGGCCCCCGCCCCCTGCGGCTTGAGGTCTGCGTGGTGGAGGGGTGGCGGGGGCGGCAGCGGCTGGTCTCGTGCTGCGGACGCCGCCAGCCGCCGCCAGCGCGCTTTTT
The DNA here is from genome assembly GCF_012932325.1 of Thrips palmi. Lineage (NCBI taxonomy): Eukaryota > Metazoa > Arthropoda > Insecta > Thysanoptera > Thripidae > Thrips > Thrips palmi. The sequence goes on along the minus strand of NW_023144626.1, from coordinate 5,659,359 downwards.
GTGTTTATGCGCGGCTCCTCAAATGGTATTTTATGAGGAGAAGGCGGCAGACGGGCCCAGCGGACCCGCGGACCCACGGAACCACCTAAACCGCGCAAATGTTTGTGCTCGATCCTTGTAACGCTTATGACGCACCGCCAGCCAACACTGGTGTGGGTGTGTGTGTGTGGGAGGGGGAGGGGGGAGGCTCATCCTACCCCAACCTAGTTAAACAATTAAACTACCGCATAAAAAAATTAAACAAAAATGTATAAAAACGACCTTAATTTCTTATGAAGGTAAACTTCGTACACCGCTAGAAACGTTTCCAGGTCCTCTCCACATCACTATTTCATGTCCAAATTGAGCCGTGGCGTTCCGGAAACGCAGCTCCAACCGGCCGAGTTGCCAAAACACATCCATATGGAACGCCGTTTGTGTCCGTGTAGCCGGTGGCAAGCCGGTGGTGGTGCTCCAGGTGGGGCCCGGCCGGCGGTCGGTTGGGGTGCGGCTGGTGGTCGCCGCGGGGCGTGAGCGCGGGGCGTGAGCGCGGGGCGGCCGGTGCCGCATTCGTATCACATCCTGCACGGAACGCCTTGGTGAGGGCGGGGCCGGGGGCGTGGCGGGGCGGGGCGTGGCGGGGCGTGGCGGGGCGGGCCGGGGCCTCGAGTCCTGCAAAGGGCGCCTGTCAACAGGCGTTACGATATGGCGCCGATAGCGCGATAAGCCTCCGCGATGTGGCGATACGGCGACATGGCGTGCGTGCCGCGTGCCGCGCCGCGCATTCACCACATATCTAGCGCGCCGGAGTCGTACGCACATATCACGGCACACCTATAAAGAAAACAAAAAAAAAATAAGGGGGAGGAAAAATCCGAGGTAAAACGACGGAGGCAGCGCTATGTACGCCTGGGAACGGATGGGCCCCGCTGCCGCCGCTTCCTCCGCCAAGGCCTCGCCGCCAAGGCCTCGCCGCCAAGGCCTCGCCGCCGCCAGGCACCACGCCGGGGACTTGGGGCTTTCGGGTCTGGATTTACTGGACTGCCATGCCCGCCACACGAAAGCGGTTCAATCGCCAGCCTGCCTCCAGAGTGGGTTCGGTTCGGTTCGGACGACCGCGCGCCGTTTCCGCCGAATGCCCGACGACGTTCTCCTCGCCGTGCGTCGACGCGCCCGTGGCACGCACGCCGCGCAGCGCCACTACTTGTCGTCCGTCATCCCGTGACGTCAACCGCCACGCGCGCGTACTTCGTGCCCAGCACTGCGCACTTGGTCGCAGGGCCGGGCTGGGCGTGAGTCGTCGGCATGCGTGGGTGCGGCAGTGCGGCGCGGTGCTCTAGTCCAGGTCGCCGCCACGCCCAGCCAACGCCCCACATACCCTGCGCGCCCCGCGGCGGCCACGGAAAGAAATACGCGACCGCAGCACACCGCACACCCACACAGGCACAGCACACACACACACACACACAGTGAGAGAGAGAGAGGGGGGGGACCGGGCGCGCATTCTACACACGCAAACGCATGCAGCCCCGGATAATAGTGCGTTAATAAAAAAGTAATTGAGGCCGGGGGAAAGTTTTGTGGGTCGGCGGCAGGGAGGTAGGCAGGGCGCCGGGCTCGAGGACCTTGCGAGACAAGGCGGGGCTTGGTCGGGGCGGCGGACTCGCCGGGCGGACTCCCGGAATGAAAGAGAATTGAGTATCCCGGGGGAAGAGTGCGAGCCGAGCGGGCCGAGCGGGCCGAGGACCAGCACAGCTGCTGTCCTGCGAGGATGCTGGTGCAGGGTCGTTGTGGGCGGGGCGAGGCGGCGAGGCCATGGGAACGGGTCCAGCCCGCCAAACCACCACCGCCAGCCCTCCCGCCCGACCCGGCCGAGGGCTGGCCGCCCTGGCCCCTCCCGCATTTCGAAGCCTTGTCACAACACGCGACGTGCCGACGTGGTGTGGCGGCGGCAAAACCGGCAAAACGCACCGCGACGGACGACGCGGACGAGTCACGGGTGCCAACTTGACACCGAGACCATTGGAGCCGAGGCGAGATTTGGCACGGCGCTGGCAGCGCTGTTGTATCGGCTGCGGCAGAAGTTGGCGGCTCCTCTTGCCGGGACTTCATTATAAGTTGGAGTCGACGGCCTGGCCGGCCTGGCCTCGCCGCGCGGTTTCGGCCTGGCCGCGCGGCCTCGCGGTCGCGGCAGGGAGGAGTATTGTCAGCTGTTATTTATTGGATTCGATGCACGGTAAAAACGGTACCTGGTACCTGGTACCCGGTACCCTATGGCGAAGACATAGGCGATTTCCAGGGGGTTCCTGGGAAAACCAGGAACAGTTTTTGCCGTGTGAAATGTCTCCATGTCGCGTCCAATGCGGTACCTTTCTGCCCACGACAAACTTGACGTGTAACAGCTAAGGTAGCCCTACTCAAGCAATCTGGTTGCAAATAGGACTTGACAGCTCGCGTTTGGTGCGGTCTAGACCACGTTTTGTTTTTCAGTGTAAGGCATTTCCTACTTGTGTTTCACTCTGACGCTTTCAAAACTGTTGTTGTTGGCAATGCGTCCGTTCGGAGAAACCGATTCCTTTCAAACACACGCGGCCTCGCCCCGTTCCGGCCGTCCCTTCCCTTCCCATCCCTTTCGTGGTTTAGGGTTGTTTTTTCTCCTCCGCACTCTTCTTCCTTTGTGGGGGCTCTCTGGTGGTCGCGGCCCGTATACTTTCCCTCACACAAAACCTCTGCCACCCACCCGTTATATTTGCCTAAGAAAAATGCTCCGTGCGGCGCGGCGGCGCCCTCCCTGTGGACTCTCTGCACCCGGCGGGGCGCCGTGCCGCCGTGCCGCCGCCACCAAGGCCGCCCCCGGGGCCTGCCCGGGGACCGGGGCACCTGCCTGGGTAGGACCGGGGCCCCCTCAAGGACACGCCGGCGATCTCTCAGGGAGCGTCGCGCACCAGGCCAACTGGCCGCGGGACAGACCTGAGAAAAGACGTGCAAAAAAATTCCCTGTTCTCTATAGCGGCGACTGTGCGTCTAAATTAGTGTGCCGGCCGTTGACTTTATTTTTAAGTCGACGGACTCTTCTCTCTTCGCTGTCTTGACAAAAAAAAAAGAAGAAAACTTAAATGTTGTTTTTAATTTTGACGTTGCTTTTCGGTAGGGACCACTTAGAGCAGCGGTTCTCAACCTTTCTCGGCTCGCGACCCCAAATTTGAAGCCAAAAATTTCCGCGACCCCCAGGAAAAATTTCGCGACCCCACGGGACCCCTCCTTTAACATGCCACGGCGTCTGATCCGAGGCGGGCTTTTTGCTCCCTCAACGGGCAACTGGTCTTTGGACCTTCCTTTAGCATGCCTTTGTTACGGAGTGCAATTATCAGTCTTAGTTTGGGAGCAGTATTGTCTCAAAGTTGGCCAAAACGCTCAGAAATGTCTATGAAAAATCGTGTTTTGGGCTGATTTTAAGCAGCCACAGCGTCTGATCCGAGGCGGGCATTTTGCTCCCTCAACGGGCAGTTGGTCTTTGGACCTTCCTTTAGCATGCCTCTGTTACGGAGTGCGATTATCAGTCTTAGTTTGGGAGCAGTATTGTCTCAAAGTTGGCCGAAACGGTCAGCAGTGTCTTTGAAAAATCGTGTTTTGGGCCGATTTTAAGCAGCCACTGCGTCTGATCCGAGGCGGGCATTTTGCTCCCTCAACGGGCAGTTGGTCTTTGGACCTTCCTTTAGCATGCCTTTGTTACGGAGTGCAATTATCAGTCTTAGTTTGAGAGCAGTATTGTCTCAAAGTTGGCCGAAACGCTCAGAAATGTCTATGAAAAATCGTGTTTTGGGCCGATTTTAAGCAGCCACTGCGTCTGATCCGAGGCGGGCATTTTGCTCCCTCAACGGGCAATTGGTCTTTGGACCTTCCTTTAGCATGCCTTTGTTACGGAGTGCGATTATCAGTCTTAGTTTGGGAGCAGTATTGTCTCAAAGTTGACCAAAATAGTCACAACGATTTTTCAAAGACACTTGCGACCGTTTTGATCGACTTTGAGACAATACTGCTCCCAAACTAAGACTGACAATCGCACTCCGTAACAAAGGCATGCTAAAGGAAGGTCCAAAGACCAATTGCCCGTTGAGGGAGCAAAATGCCCGCCTCGGATCAGACGCAGTGGCTGCTTAAAATCGGCCCAAAACACGATTTTTCATAGACATTTCTGAGCGTTTCGGCCAACTTTGAGACAATAATGCTCCCAAACTAAGACTGATAATTGCACTCCGTAACAAAGGCATGCTAAAGGAAGGTCCAAAGACCGATTGCCCGTTGAGGGAGCAAAATGCCCGCCTCGGATCAGACGCAGTGGCTGCTTAAAATCGGCCTAAAACACGACCCCAGCATCGCCGCGACCTCTTAAAAAAATTTCGCGACCCCGCTTGGGGTCGCGACCCTAAGGTTGAGAACCACTGACTTAGAGCGTTAATTCATGTTTCGTCATATTTGTGTTGATCTCGTGTTGATTTATACTCGTCGCTCGTTAGCTGAACGGGGGGCTTTCCGCCCCCTTCTCTCTCTCTCTCTCTCTCTCTCTCTCTCGCTCCGGAGTGCGTCGTGATGCAGTTTGCCGAGCGCTGCGGACGGGCTCTGCTCTTTCCAAACTCGCGTTAAAGTCTGTCAAAGCCGGGAGGGGGGGGGCGTTTCCCCGGTGGATTAGTTCATTTCGTGTGGATGCGACGGCAACTGTCCGCGCCCCGGTTTCGTCTGGAGCGCGCAGCCGCGGCGCTGCCGCTGGCGCTGGCTGGCCGGGCGAAGGTGCGCGCCAAAACGTCGAGACAAAGACAGTCCGTGCGATCGAATCGACTCGTGATCGAGTTTGCATCGCGGTCGTCCGGCCACACTGCTTTCATTTCGCGCCCCAATAACCCGCCGGCGAGGTGGACGGACCGGGACGGACCGGGACGGACCGGGACGGACACCGCGCTGGCTGGCTGGCGCTGGCTGCAGTGCAGGTACGAACGGACGGCGGGCGAAAACGCGGAGCCGAGAGAGGAGTCCTGATTGTTGGCGGTGCGATGCTCGGCTCGTTTGGCCCGTTTGGACGAGCGGCGTGGCCGCGTGGCGTGCTGCGGCCCCGCCTCGGCCCCGCCCTCGGCCTGCCTCTTGGAGCCGTTGTGGCGGCGGACGTCCAATTATGGCCGCCGGCGGGGCCGGCAGGCTCCCTCCGAACAGCGCCTCGTCGCGCTGTCTCTCTCGCACTGCAGGGGCGCCCTGGCAGTGTGAGAGAGACAGCGCGACGAACTGGTGGGGATGAGCCTGCCAGCGGCGTGGCCAGGCGTGGCCCTGACCGGGCGATGGGACTCACTGTTCTATTCAGGCGGCTCGCCTCGCCCTGCCCCGCCTCGCGCTGCTTGCCATGTCCAGGCCCACAATGTTGATTCAGATGGACCTCACCGAACTCGGCTGAACGAAAGTAAATTACGATCTAAGTGCCGAGCGGGCGCTTATTGTTGGTACTGGTCGGTCCTGCCCCCCTCCCTCCCCGCCCCGCTGGCAAGGGGATGGCGCCCCCCCCCCCCTCCACCCCCTCGCGGCTACACGCCTCGGAGCGTTTGTCCGCTCCGCTGACACAGTCCGGGGATATCGCGCCACTCCACCAACTCCTTTAAATGACTCTCCGCCGCCGCCCGATGCCAACTTGGAAGGCGTTTAGTTTTTTAATATCCTCGCCCCCCCCCCTCTTCCCCCAACTCGTCGACGTCCTGGGGGTTCTGCGGAGTGCGGAGTGCTGTCCCCCCACGCCCGTCCTGCCAGGGCCAGGGTGAGGGTGGGCCAGGGCCAGGGCCCCTGTCTTGAGCCGGCCCGTCGAACCTCGCTGCGCAGCGGGCTGCCTACCTCGTCCACCGCAGGCGCGCCACCTTGCGGTCGCTGCCTGGTCCGCCACCACTGTAGGACTCTAAGCCTCCGCCTCGGCACCACGAAGGACTCAAGGCCGCGGCTGCGGCGCCGCGGTCCGGCGGGGGCGGCGCGCGCTGCCTCACGGCCTGGCCGTGGGCGTGCAGGACGCCGTCCAGGACGTCGTCCAGGACGCCGTCCAGGCGCTTGGCGGCAGTGATTGGCGTGCGGGGGCCGCGTCCGCCGCGTTCGTTTCCGCGGCCTCTCAGCAGCGCACCACCGCCTACGGGGAAGAGAGGCCCCCGACGACGGGGTGGACGGGGGGTTTAATTGGCGGACAGGCAGAGCACACTCGTCGTTATGAAGCATGTTTTCTTTCCAGGTCAACGAAAACCTGATTTGCGACGCTGCGACGCTGCGCGAGGAGCTCGGCGCGGCGTGGGGGAAGTCTTGCCTTGTCTTGTGCCGACCTTGTCTCGTTCCCTTTATCAGCCAAACATGGCTGTTTGCAGGCACGGCCGGGGCACGGCTGTGTTGCCGCTGTCTGCGCACGGCACCCCGCGCGGCCAGCCAGCAGCGCCAGCAGCCACACTGCTAAGTCGAGTCGTTTCCTCCAGAGTCTCGCCGTCTTGCCGTGACGCTCAGTGACTGGCTGCGTTCAAGCGGCGGCGCCGACACGTCAAGAATAAATGTGGGAGAGAGAGAGAGAGAGAGAGAGAGAGAGAGAGAGAGAGAGAGAGAGAGAGAGAGAGAGGCGTCATTTTCCCTCGCCTTTGTCTTCCTGGGGCGTTTCTAATACGTGTCCGTCCCTCCTCAATGCTCCGCCTGAGGCTGCTCTGCCCCGGCCGCTCGGCCCGCTAGGCCCACGTAGGTCCAGCCCATCACCCTCCTTGAGCCCACCGGCCTGCCGCCCTGCCGCCTTGCAGCCCAGCCTCCGCACGTTGGACACGGGACCGCTCGCTCGGAGGCGAGGCGGGCTGGGAAGCGCACACCAGGCCGCCAGGCCGCAGGGCCCCCCTGGGTGTCTCAGCTGTGCGCGGCGCTGCGCGGCCGTACACCCTACTCTGTTTAGTGCCCCCTCCCCCTCCGTCTCCCCATTTTCAACGGACAACCTCTCAAGTCTGGTTGTCGGCAGAGCGGCGTGGAGCGGTCCCGGAGCCGGGCCGACCGTAGTCCGGCCGTAGTCCGGCAGAGACTGGAGGCCATTTGTCTCCCCCAGCTAATGGTCGGTACTGTTGTGGCGCGTATACGGCGCGTACACAGAGGCTGCAATAACTCCTCCCCCTCCCCCCCTCCACTCACACACCGGCTGAAACAGCAAGCCTAGCGGGCCTAGCGGGGAGACTGATGCTGGGGACACGCGGCGTTCATTCGCCGATCCGCCGGCCGCGCGTTCATTTCAATCGGCCAGCTTTTTATTTGTCTTTCCGCCCCTCGATGGCGCCCTGGACGAGGCCCTGGACGAGGCCCTGGACGAGGCCCTGGACGACGCCCTGGACGACGCCCTGGACGAGGCCCTGGACGACGGCCTGGACGACGCCCTGGACGAGGCCCTGGACCTGGCGACAGGGCGGCGGGGCGGCCTGCTTGGTCCAGGACGCTTCACACCCACGGCCCGCACGCCGCCAAGTTGTTTTCAAGGAAGGATGGCTGAAGCCTGGCGTGCTTCTTAAGTTGTTGCGGCAGTCCCCCAACCCCTCCTTTTCTCCGCAAGTTCTCTCGCTTCGTTATTAAATTTAGCGACCCGCCAGCAAGCCAGCCAGCCAGCCGACTTCCGTGGACTGCGGTGCGCCGCCGCCCCGCTCCGCCCCGGTACGCCAGTCAACCTGGGGGCCCTCCTCGGCGGCCTCGACGCCGTCACGGTCTCGTGCTGCAGGCTGACTCCGAACTGCGGTTTCGTCGCCCTGTCTCTGTCGCTCTCGCGGGGCGTGCCGCAGGGGTGCGAGAGAGAGAGAGAGAGAGCGACGACGCGCTGCTCGGACTCAGCCTGCCGGAGGCAGCGCCGCGACGGCCCCGCGCGTGTTGGAACACCGAGGGACTTACATGTGTCAAGGATGCTCGCGGCCTCTTTGAGGGATAACCCGCGCCGCCAGCCCGCCAGCCTCGCGCCAGCCGCCACGACACAACCTCCGGTTCCGTGTTAAAAATTGCCGCCATTTTCGCCGCCCGGAACCCGTTATGACTCCATATAAATGGCGTGCCGAGGGGGATGTTATTGGGGAGTTTCGTCTAGACGCAGTGCACTGGCGCGGACCCGCGCGGACCCCCCGCGGTTCCCGGTTGGGAGTTAATAATGTTCGTCAACTCTTCACTTGGCCGCCCGTTCCGGACCATCGGCCGCCACCCTCGGCCGCCGCGCACCCCTCGGTCCCCCTCGCCTCCCCCTCCCCTCGTCCCCCCCTGGAGTTCCTGGAGTGTGGCGCCTTCCAGTAATCGCACCGTTCCTGCGTCATTACACAGCAGTAGCCTGTAGACTCGTTTTCCTCAGCCTCAGGGCACCCCCATGAGTGCGAGAGAGACGAGAAGGGCCCTCGGATTCATAGTCTGACCTGCTTGGCCTGTCTGCCACGGTGGATGGCCATGGCTGGCCTCCTTCCCTTGCATGGGTGGGTCCGTGTCTGGGCGGCGGCCTGGCCCAGGCCGAGCCCAGGCCTGGCCCACGTGGGGCTTGGAGTCGCCTGGCGTGGCTCATGCTGATGGCCCTCCTAGGTGAGAAAGCGTGTAAGGGAGTGGCGCGGCGCCATGGACCGTGTACGTCATGGGCCGTCAAGCGCGTCATGGGCCGCGCCATGCCCGCGCCATGGCCACGGCGTGCACGTCGCTCGCTGGCTGCCCGCCTGGCTGGCCGCCTGGCTGGCCGCCTGGCTGGCCGCCTGGGCCCCTCGAGACCGCTACAACAGTGCCGTGTCACACCCCGCGGTGGGCTGGACGGCCTGGACGGACTCCTGGGGGCCGGCGTGCTCGCCGAGCCTCGTCCGAGGCCGAGGACCCCGTCGAGGACCATCGGCGATGACGAGGTGCTTGAGCCGGAGTCAACACACGCTGCGGGGAAGCAGGGCTAGTTCCGCCAGCTCGCTGAGGATGGGAGGCGGAACCGGTGACTCAGACAATGGCGCCAGGGAGCGTCGTTTGCTTCGGCGATTACTTTTTCCGGTGTAGTAGCTCTTCAGTTTGCACTTAATTTCCTGCGTAATGCTCACCCCACTCAAGCCATTTGCACGGTGTGTGTGCGTGCGTGGGTGTGAGAGCGCCTGGCGCTCTTGTCTTGGTAATTGCGCGCTAAATGTCAGGTCCCAATTATTGTGCCGGCGATGCGATTCCCTCGCAAGCACGCCTAAAACTGCGTGGCACGCATGGGAAGGCGAGGGGGCTTGCGGCACACCGCGCGCGCGGCCCGGCGCGGCCGTAGTCGGCGCCCTGTCTCTCTCGCACTCGTGGGGCGTCCCGCAAGGGTGCGAGAGAAACAGGGCGCTGGCGAGGGGCACAACAACAAATAGCATCAGCTATCTCGCCCACACTTGATCGCCTTTGTGCGTCGAGAAATATGGCTGTGGCGGGGCGGGGTGGGGTGGGGTGCGGTGAGGCGGGGCGGGGCGGGGTGGGGGTGCGGTGAGGCGGGGCGGGGCGGGCGGTGGCCACTGGCAACGTATATTGGTGGCATCTATTCACCCGCACACGCCTCGCCACGCCTCGCCACGCCACGCCACGCCACTGCGTTCGTACCCAGTGATTTCACTCCGCGTGTGGTGGGTCTGAGCGGGGCTCGTGGGGCACCCTTGGGGCCCACCGCACCCAAACGGAGAAAAAAAAAATTGATCCACGGCAGCCGGCCGAAAATTGGTTTAAAGACGGGCCGCAGGGGTGGCGACTGGTGACTGGAGGCGTCCCTCGGCCCCCGCACAGTGGGCCAGAAGACCGGCGGAGGCGGCCAAAACTCTGGACGCGTTTTGAGCTCCAGAGTCGCTAAATGGGACTCGAACCGAACGTGTGACCCCACCAATGGATTCCTGGTTCTGAGAGCAATCCATTGGTGGGGTCACACGTCCGGTTCGAGTCCCATTTAGCGACTCTGGAGCTCAAAACACGTTCGGAGTATTGGCCGCATCCACCGGTCTTCTGGCCCACTGTGCGCCGAGTCGCCGAGCCGGCCGAGTGAAGCGTGGTAATGAGACTTTGACCCGCGGGCTGAGAGTCGCTCTCGACGCGCTGTCTCTCTCGCACTCCGCACTCGCGGGTGTAGGAGCGAGGGAGGCAGAGTGACGGGCGCGACTCTCGGAACCTGCCTGCTACGGCTGTCCAGCCGTCCGCCCGTCCGGGGCGTTGTATGAAATCTAGCCGTGGACGTGCCACGCCGCCGCGCCCCTGGCTCTCCTGGAACTTTTTAATTCGATCGGCCTCCCAGCTGCAAATACAGTGATAGGCAGCCACGTGTGGCCAAGACTGTACGGCGGCCGGGCTGTCCGAGGCGACGCACTGATTCAGCTCGCTCGGCCCGTTCCGTCGTTTCATCGCCGCGGCCAAGTATTTCGTAGACCGCTGCACTCCTAAATGAAGCAGTGCCAGCAAATCGCTTCCCCCTTCCCCAAGAAAAAATGAAGGAAGGAAGCAACGTTGGCATTCCCCGTTGGTGTGACGCTGCCTGTGTCCTCGCCGGGACACTGCTACTGCGCTGCGCTGCTTTGCCGCTGGAGAGGTACAAATGACGTTGCCTCAACAGGGGGGGGGGGTAAACTCGCTTATCACTCGGGCGTCTGTCTGTCGCCGGGGCCGCGGAGCAGCGGGGCGGTGCACGGCAGGCTGTGCGCGGGAGGCGGCCGAAAATCACATCACGGTGTAGGCGCAGGGCGCAGGCCGTGCCGGCAGTCGTGGCGAGGAGGGGGGGGGAGAAAAACGGCGGTCGGAAACCGCGTGGCTGGCCAGCCGTGTGTGGCATAATTATTTGACGCTCGCGACGTTCGTTTCGGCCGCACTGTGGAAAAGGGCGACGAGGTGTCTGACGGGGGGCTTTGACGGTGTAGCTTGTTCGGCCACCTTCTTGTTCCCGGGGGTCGCGGCTCGGGGCGGCTCGGAGCTCGCGCCGCCGCGTTTACGGCGAAGTTGGGATTCGCGGCCGCGGTGCCGCGGTTCCGTTTTAATGAGTCGCGCGGTGGGTTTGTGTTGGCCGCGCCACACCGTCCGCGGAGGATTGGGAGGGGGAGGGGCCCCTTGAGGGGGCTAGCCGAGGCCAGCCGAGCCCCCACCGAGGGCGCGGGTCAAACCGGAGTTGGCAGGGGGCGAATCGGACGTCGCTTGCCCTCTGTCGTCGCGGAGCCGTGTCCATTTTTGTAGAGCCCTCGCTCGCCGCGCCCCGCCTTGGCCCAAATTATGCGACGACCAGCACGGCGACCCGCTGTCTGTCTTTTCGGTCCTTTTGGTTTTAAGGGATCCGCGCGGACGACTGGCCGGCTTTCGGCTTTCCTCCGGAGGGGCCGTGAAAGCTTCTTAAAGTCGATTTCTCGAAAGTCGATTTCCTTGCCGTCTCGTCTGCGTGCCACCCTGTCGCTGCTCCGTGGTGTTTGGTTGCCACCTCCGCCGTGGTAAATCGTCCTTCTCTGTTTGAAAATGTTCAATTTTTTCTTTCATTTTTATATTAAAAGTGGGAACGAAGGGGTTGGTCTCTGCATATAGTTTTTTTTTCGTTCTTTCCAGCGGCGTCTCATCTCTGGAACGCGCAGTGCAGTGTTCGTTACAGCAGGAACAGAGTATCGAGAGCAGATTGGAGTCGTGCCAGCCAAGGGGGGAGGGGCTCGCTATTGGGAAAGCAGGGAGTGTTGTGCTTGAGGGGGAGGGGCAGGGGGGAGTGTGTAGAAACGCGGGCTGAAGAATGGCGGCTGAATGGCGGCGCCCCTTCCGCACCTGCCCGTGTTAGTCTCCGTCCGGCAGTCGCCTCCTCGCAATCCATCGCACACGCCTAAAAAGGAGATAAACGACCGACTTGGCGGCTGCTGCACAGTGGGCCAGAAGACCGTGGAGGCGGACAAAACTCTAGGCGCGTTTTGAGCTCCAGCGTCGCTAAATGGGACTCGAACCGAACGTGTGACCCCACCAATGGATTCCTCGTTCAGAGAGCAATCCATTGGTGGGGTCGCACGTTTGGTTCGAGTCCCATTTAGCGACTCTGGAGCTCAAAACGCGTCTTGAGTTTTGGCCGCCTCCACCGGTCTTCTGGCCCACTGTGTGCTGGCCGCGCCGCGCCGGTAGCACGCCAGTACGGCACCAGTGAATTTTTAACTGATGTCTATCAGCCCTTCACTCCTCGCGCCGGATGCGGGCCGCTTTTTTCCCACGCCAGCTCCACGACGGCGGCGCGAATGGCGCGAATATCGCCCCCAAGGAATGGCGACGTTCGCGCAGCTCACACACAGCGCCCCGATTTTGAGACACTTGGAATGGGCCCGGGGCGATCCAACTTGGACTGTGACTGCCAAGCTGCCGAGCTGCCAAGCGGCACAGGCGGGTCAAGTTCCCCGGCACCGTAAAACGAGACGACCCTCACGTTTTTCTCGGCTGGGCCTGACGGCGCCACGGCCTGGCGGGGCCTGGCGGGGCCTGGCGGTCCTCGACGGCGCGTGGGGGAGCGTAGTGATGAGGTCCTCGGACGGATATTGCCAAAGTATTTGTTTTCAAAGGCGGCGGGCGGCGTCTGCTACGCGTCCAGCAAGGTGCAGGCGCCGCCCCGCCCCGCTGGCCCTGGCCGCCTAACCAGAAGCCATCCCCTGCCATCCGATCCAGCTTCCAGCTGCTCCCAGCTCCTAGCTGCACGACCGTCTTTTGATCATCGGGCTGTCTGCGGTGGTGCCGCTGCTGGCCTTTGCTGGCTTCGAGAACGGCGATGCAATTTGTTGTCTTTTTTCGTCGCCCTTATAGGCAAATTTATTCTTTTTTCTTGGGCGCCGCAGTGCAGTGTCGACTTGCAACGATGTTTCCGCGGAAACCCACCCCTTTCCTTGGCGTGCGCGCACCGCCGCGCCTTGCACCAGTGGCCTGGCGCTCCACCATGAGAGAATGGCTTTGTTACTGGAGTCCCGTCTCCCCGGCCGGGCCTGAAGATCACTGCGCCGTGAGTTGGACGGCGGGCCCAGAGTGTCATGGCGTCGCTAGCAGACGAGAGGTTCAAACAGCGGCCCTGCAGATAATTTTTTAGATATCTAATTCAACTGAAATTTTGTACGGCCCCGCGTACGTCGAAGGAATCGTGGAAGTATTGGGGAAGCCATTTCAGTCAAAAAGAAACCCTAGTGTGTTGTGTGTTATTTTATTGGCTAACCCAAGTACATCAGTGTCATATCCGTGAGCGTAGTACTGTGATATATTTTCATGATGTTAATCACTTTCCTGGCTCCAAATATCATGTCTATGCAGTGGAAGGAAACCTTTGTACCATTATCTTCCAAATAAGTGCCTTGCCAATACTGAGTCAGTTGCAGTTTCAAAAGTGAACTGAACCAAGTAAACTGGTGCATCAAACTGGTGCTTCTCTACTTGACTAATTTATTTGATAGACAAAATATATGTTGAGTTTGTCATGAAGTTCGTATTTTTTTAGTTTCATGACACAGTAGCAACAATAAAAACTTATTTATACTTTATTGTTTTGTTGGATTTTGATGAAATGAATGCATTGTTTGGGTTCGCCGTGGGGTCCCATAACCTAGTCCTGACAAGTCCCAACACGTCGCTGACGGGCCGTGGCGGCAGACGACAGGCACCCCCACCCTTCCCGTCCCACCCCCCCATCCCCCGGGCCGTTCCACCGCCGCTCAGAAGGCTGTGACGGCGGAACGGAGCAGTGAGCTTCAGGCCCGGCTGGGGAGACGGGACTCCAGTAACAAAGCCCTACTTCATGGCTCCACCTCGGCGACGCGTTCGAGATATCGAGATGAAGGCGGATCGCCGGGCTGCTCCGCCCACCTCGACGACGCGTTCGAGATATCGAGATGAGGGCGGATCGCCGGGCTGCTCCGCAATGCGGGGCACACTCGCGCCCCGCCCTAAGTTTGGCCCAAGGACTGTGTCAATGCTTCATGAAGAATTATTGTCGTTTCACTCACCGGCTGCCAGTGGAAAAGTGGGAAAGGGGGGAGTGGGAAGAAGGGGGGGGGGGTGACAAGGCTCGACACAATCGCATTTAAGTTGGGGATGGCAAAGCCGTTCGGGATTTCTGCTGCGCTCGCTTACACTCACACGTGCTGGGTGCGCACGTGCGGGAGAGAGAGAGGGGGGGGCAGACAAACAGAGACAGAGCGACTCTGAGCGAGGAGACTGAGACTTTGAGAGAGCTTGTTGTCCTTTGAGAGTGTTTTTCTTTGACGCGGTGTTGTCCTCGTTGTTGCAGCGTCCGAGACGGTGAAGGTGACGGCCCTGCACGTGCCCTCCCACGTGGCGGCGCACTCCCCGGCGCACCTCGTGTGCCACCAGGACCTGGAGGGCAGCGCGCTCTACACCGTCAAGTGGTTCAAGAACGGCCGGGAGTTCTTCCGCTTCGCGCCCTTCGTGGTCGGCAACCCCAAGAAGTACTTCGACACGGCGGGGGTCGACGTGGACGTAAGCATCTCGCGCGCACTGCGTGCACACTGCAAAAAATAATTTTTTGAAAACGCGAGTGAAGGCCGTCAGTTATTTGTCTCGGGAATAAAAACGCCGCTGCTCTCCTTTTTCGCGGAGCGCTTTTCTCAACAAGTGACACAACACCGCGTCCGCGTTAAGACCACGTGTTGTAAAAGCCATGCCCGCCGCGCCGCGCGTCCCTGGAGCCTGGCCGCCCAGCCCGCCCGGCCCGGTCGCCAGATGGCGCTCTGTACTTTGTTTTTGTCCACTTTGGGGGCAGTTTTTCAACGAGAATTGCCCCGCCCTATCAGGGACGGCCCCGGCCAGCTAGCACAGCTAGCACAGCGAGCCCCAGCGAGACGAGGGGACGACTATCTCTCAAAATGCGTTCTTGATTCCGGCAGAGAGGAACTCGCTTCGCATTACTGCGCGTTGGCCCCTCTCGGGCCTCTCGGGCCGCTGATGACCATTTTCTTCCTGATTCCAGATGGTGCTGTCCAACCAAACACACCTGGTTCTGCGCGACGTCAGCAGGCTCACCACTGGCCGCTTCAAATGCGAGATCTCCGGGGAGGGGCCGGACTTTAAGACAGCCTCCGAGTCCGCGGAAATGTCCATTGTTGGTGGGTAACGTGTTGGGTGTGGGAAAGGGGGTGGGGTGGGGGTGGTGGTTTGGTCGGGGGGCACCCAACCTTCGCTTGCGGCCTGCTTAAGTAAGATTAAAGCCCTGCATGCCTGGATTTGCTGGCCACCCTGTCCCTGTCCCGTGCTGATCCTGCACGGCTCGCGATCCCTGCGCCCGATCCTACGGCCAGGATTCCACGAACGTTAGCCTTCTAATGGAATTAGGACCGGCGTGCGTGGCGCGGCGTGCCTCCGCGCGGCGCCGTGTCGCGCCCAGACAACGACAGACAGCCCGAAATGGGATTGGGTCCCTTGCCTCAATGCCCGCGGAGCAGTGAGGCAGCGAGCAGCGCGGGGACAAAATGCGCGCCCTGCACCGTAAGTCACCGGACGGCCACCGCACTTATTTCCAACTACACTGTAAACCGCTATTCCACATGGGAGTTTTAAAGTCCTTTTTGTTTGTTTGGACTAGAGCACGTGTGTTGTCCGTCGTGAGCTCCTGAATGAGGCCCGAAGTGGGCGGCGCGCTCGGTGGCGCGCGGGCTCCAGCAACGGTTCACGGAAGCAGCTGAGATGCTCTGCCTCCAAACCGAGCAGCTGTTTAGAAAGAAAAACGCCGAATTTGAACGTGTCCGCAATCAGGGATGAAAGTATCCCGCTTCCTTTCTGTTGAAACTGTTGAATGCCCAAAACGAGCCAAGGGGTATGGAGATTCGAACCCTCGACCCGGACCCTGTCCACTCGGAGGCCACTTTAGGAGAACCCGATCCGCGTCGTGCCGCGGCCTTGCCGTGGCCGTGCCGTGCCGTTGCGTGCCGTGCCGACTGTCGAGGCGTGGTGAGCGACGCCGAGTCTGATTGGACACCCGGGGAGCCGATCGGGTTTCAATGGCCCGGGGAATATAGTCAGCATTCCTGGAAGCGAGGAGACGCGGCAAGGCGGCAACGCGGCAACGCGGCAGTAAGGAATAAAGGCGGTGTTTGAAGCGCCGGCGAGGCAGCAAGCAAGCGAGGCAGCGCCGGCAAGGCAGAGCTCATTGGCTCGTAAGATGCTCCTCCTCGGCGGGGGCGGCAAATGGGAAATTCGACTGCTTTGCTTTACGTAATCAAGTTTTGAATTGTGCGCGCCCCAAAGTTGGCCTGGCGTGCCTACACGGCTGCCTATAAATATGCATGTTTTGTAAACGAGTCGGCTGGAGGGCCTGGAGGGCTGCGGGGCGTTTAAGGCTGCCATACACGCAACTTGCGCGACGGCGTTCGGCGGGGCAGCACACTGATTCCGAGGGTCGTTGTCGTCGCTCTGTCTCTCTCGCACTGATGAGCGTCCCTTGTAGGTGCGAGAGAGACAGAGCGACGAAAACGACTCTCGGGTCAGTCTGCAGCGGCCGTGACAGCGGCGACAGCAGCGACAGCAGCGCCCCTGGCGGCCGGGCCGGCCCGCCGTGCGCCGAGGTGCTCGTGGTGCCTACACTGGCGGCGTCCGTCCCCACCACACTGCGCAAGCCGCGCCTGGCCGCGCCGCGCCATACCGGGCGCGCCCCTCCGCGCCACGACCTAACCCAAAGAAGGCCAAGCTAACATGCCTGCAGCCTGCTGCCCCTTCCCCGCCGCCAGGGCCGCCAGGGCCGCCAGCAACAGCATGCCCTCCCCGGTGGGAAGAAAAAAGAAAAGGAAAACTGGTTTAAGTAGAGTTTGAGTGCGGGGAGGGGCAGGGGGAGGGGAGTCACAATAGGGCCCGCAGAAACTGGCGTCCAGGACCGAGCCAGGACCGCCAGGACGGAGGGTGTTGGTTTCTGGTTTGGGTCGCCCTGGCTGGGCTGCCTCGGGAGGGAAGGAGAAGGGGCTGCAGGGCCGACTCTGCAGTGTCGGCGCGTTCAGTATGAGCAAAGTTTGAACGGAGTTCTTGCGCGGCTGACGCTGGGCTCTCGCTTTCATCCGTCTTGCCTCCGAGTTGAACGACGTCCTGGTGTCAAGGGCGTCTTGCGTCTTGCTGCATGCCGGGGGGGCTGCATGCAGGCGCCGTGCTGCACTTTTAATGTCCGCTGCATCCGAAAACCGTCGCGACGACCGTCTGCCGCAGGCTGGGAACTTTACAGGGGAGGGAAATCGTCGCCTTTTTCACTCGTTTGTTGATCCAACCAAGTTTTCCCTGGGTCAGCATAGAACGAGCGATAAAAATCTATCTGTTTTGTTTGTCATTTCCTCCGAGCTCAAGTTTCAACCTAGTGTAGCTCAGTAGTTTGTGTGATTTTCGAGTCTGGTTGAGTCGACGCGGAAAACGCTGACGTGCAAACTAGTTTCCGCCATGAATGAAGGTCTGACTGTCCTGTCCCCAGAAGTTCCCTCCGGACCGCCTGTCATTTCGGGCACTGTCCGCGACCGCTTCCACGTCGGCGAGGAGGTCAACATCAACTGCACCTCCAGTGACTCGTACCCTGCCGCCGACCTCGTCTGGTACATCAACGACATGCAGGTAAGTTTCAACCACGCTCTTACGACAGGCACATGTCTGGGTCAAAAGTCAAAGGGAAGAAGTGTCGGACACGTTACAAGGAGGCAGGACTGCGGGTCTGTGTTGCAAAATCGGTTTGTTTTCCTTCCAGGTGCCGCGCTCCCACCTCAAGGGTCCCTACTTCGAGAAAAACGTGCTGGAGTCCCTGGAGACGTCCATCCTCAACCTGAGTTTCCGCGTCCTGCCGCACCACTTCCAGGACACCGGGGAGATGTCTCTGCGCTGCGTGGCCACGCTGCACGCCGTGTACCGGCAGGAGGACGTGCAGTCCTTCCTGGAGGAGAAGCAGCCCCGTCCGCCCGCTCTGGAGTCCCGGGGCCCCAACAAGAACCGCAACCGGGAGAACGAGGTGGACGACAAGCACTACAAGCACTACGCCGAGTCCTCCGTGCTGGCGGGTGAGTCGTGCCTCTCCGGCCTTCCTCTGTGCGTGGCTCCACTGTGACTCCACTGTGAAAATGCTCACTGTATCATTGTTTCAGGAGCGGGAGTGAGTCCCGTTATCACCCCCCTGAGGGGCCTCAGCATGTTGATGGTCGTCGTCGTCCTCGTGGTCGCGTGCCTCGTCAACTAGACGCCCGCACTAGGCGGCCGCAGACGGCGGGGCGGCGTGGTCCGCCCAGGACGCCGTCGTCGCCCAGGACACCGTCAGGGCTACGTCGTCCTGGTGGCGCCCTGCGCGCTGCCGCCCTGCCGCCCTCCTTCGCGCCGGGCTTCTCTCCGAAACGACGTGCTGCCACTCGGCAGGGTTGTCGCTCATAGAACGAAGCTCCACGTCAGTTGCCAAAGTATCGTTTTTGTACATATTACTGGGAGTTTTGCTTCGTTCTGATAGGAGTCTTGTTGTCTTTAAACAATTTTAACTTTTTATCTGTGAATATTTAATTGCGACAAGTCAGTGTGTGCGCAACTCGTGCAAATGCTGTGTTAGTAAGATTGATGTTCTAGGTAAGTTTAAAAGTGGACTGATTGAATTTTAGAGTAAGTGAGGGAAGTGAGTGAGAAGAATGGAAAATTATTGCTGGATGCTATCTTACCTATTCCCTCTCCATAACAGTAAAAAACATTTTATTATATATTTTAACATAATTTGCTCTGAAGACTGACTGTTTTTGACCCGTTGTAACATATTTTATTTCAATGCATATTATATAACTATTGAATTACCTTGTGAATTAGCCTCCACTTTTTCAAAGGTGGTCTTTTATTGGTGTTAAAATTAAAGTTAGATAGTTTTGTTTGTTTTTGTTTTTAATGGAAAATGGAGGCTGTTTGTTATTTTCTTTCTTTTCCTTTTTACCCTCAAAGGGCTCCCTTGTCAATAATATTTTGAACTGTCTCTTTCAACTTTATCAAGCAAAACCTCTCTCAGTATTTTTCGTTTTTGTAAATGGACGTCCTTTTGTAAGTATTGGGGATGCGTTATGAAGTTGATCCATTAGGAAGGCCCCCAAACTTGGCCCTAGCAAACCACTCAAAATGTTATCACCGGATTCTGGCACTCCGTGCTTTGCTCAGCCAGTAAGAACAGAAGTTAATTTCTTCATTGTGATTCGTATATAATAAGTACTGTAGTTTATGCAAATTATTGGAGGAGAAAAAGTGTGGATATGTATATATAGTGTGGTCAATAACATTCATAGCAAATATGATACATTTATTTTTTATCGTCAAGTAATAATTTCATTTGAGAAATTGTTCTTATGTGTGCTTCCTTTTATTTCTAATCTTGTCTGTGAAAAGTATGCTGAAGGATCGGGTTAAAGAAATGTGGAAAAGGATAGTCGTAAGTTGTCTATAATTTATTACAAGATGTCTTATTGAAGATTAGTCATCTTTGCAGAAATCACTGTTTAAAGAACCTTCTATTGCAATGTTTTTCTTTTTATTTGTGAATAGTGTTTTGTGGATTTGACTTTGTTTTTTAAGTTAATCCTTTACTCACATGAGAACTTTTCTGTATTTTTCTGTGCTTAATGGGTCCTATAAACATGTTTTGTTGGTAGTATCCCTTGAGAGTAGCTTCCCTCCATAACAAAATAAGAGTTCATTCTTCAGATTCAGATTCTTTATTTGTCGTTAGTATACACTCATACAGACATCGTCACAATTAATACAATGAGACTTTTCAGGGTCATAATGGATTCTTGGATTTATATGTTGTGTTGTTCTGGATCTGAAGGATTTCGGTTAGTGTTGTCTCTGTGCTGTGAAGATTTAGAAAGATTGAATGAGTGATCGGAGGGCAAAATTATTCTGCAGATTATCTTGCATGTGGTTCAATGCAGTTGTGGAATGTTTATTGGTGCATAAGGGTCCAACTTTATGCAAAACTATTTAAATAAGCTTATCATTGACCAGGAGGTATTGAGGAAAATTCATCAATACACTGTTCTTGCTAATATTTATCCTAGGAACGTTATGTTCTTGTGTTTTTTTTTTCAAGCAATGGTGAGCAGTGGCAGGGGACAAACATTCAGGTATGCGCCTTTTGGAGCAGACTTTTTGGCAAGACCTCACCCCTTTGCTAGATGCCACTGTTTTCAGGACTTCACCTAGAGATGACTGCAGCATTCTACAGTCTTAGTTTGTCTACAGCTTCGAATTGTCTCCCTTCATCATCATTCCAATACTTGTTAAGTCACTGTGTGATGTCTGTATTTCTTTAGAAAAACTATGGAAATTACACAAAGCCAAAGGTTTCCTAAGTAATTAATCTTAGACCTAGTCGTTAGTGTACAAAATTACGTATGTGTATTGTAAATGAGAAAAATCCTTGCTTTATTTATTTTTAATAATGATCAACAAAAATATTCTATTGATGGATATAAGCTTTATTAGGTAATTCAATTGTTGTACATAATACTCAAAACTGTTTGTTTGTTTTTCTGTACGGAACGTACTTTTACATTGTATCCCTGAACCAAAATGTTTTTTTAAATGCGTCATTCATATGTGACGTCTCGGTATTGCCAACAAGACAGAATTTTAAACACATTAGTCCGAGCTCCCTCAAGGTCCTCAAGGTTCTTTGGTTGTTTTGGCACACAATAGGAGCTGTGCAAACTATGTAAAATTGAATTAAATTACATGAGGTCACATTTTGCCTCTCCCTCTCTTGAATCCTTATTTTATAATTTTAAATAGGTTGTGATATTATTTTTTTCATCTTGAGAATCAAACTACTGTATTCTGTTTCGACATCATCTTTTCATTTCAGTAACATTTTTTGTATGGATTGAAGCTGTAAAAAAGAACTTAAAACTTTTACAAAATTTCTATTTGAATTGGTATTGGTCAAAAGCAATGTTTTCATTTTTATCGTCTTGAGTTCTTTTTGGTAGAAATCAACTATCAACTCCTGTAAAGGAGAATATTTTCTTTCATGAAAATAATTTTAAATTGTTAAGCTGTAGAACTATTAAGTCTTGCTTGGATCCTTTGTCTAAGTCATTTTAGATATAAGATGTTGTATTTTGAATTAGTTTACTTCTGTCCATCGGTTTTGTAATGGCATATTGTTTAATGTAAATGAGGAGAAAGGAGGCTCCTCTCTCAGTCTATTTGAGCAAAGCAGAAAAAAAAACAAGTGCACTGAAAATCTTCCTTTAAAACACAGCTTTCGTATAATTAATTTAAACAATCATGTCATGTATTCAAATACCCTTTTCTTTCTCTTACTGGAATAGGAAACTGATCAGGCGCGGATCCAGAAACGGGTTGAGGGGTGCGATGTCACTAAAGTCCCGTCCCCCTCCCCTCCCTGAATCCGCACCTGAAATGACACTCTCGAGACAGATGAGGCTGCTTTCTGTAGCACAAAGCATACAGGTTCACACACTCTTCATCAATTTCTTTTGTTCTTGTCATGAGGCACTTAAGGAAGTTGCTTTCAGTAAAAGAATGAGGTTTGTTTGTTTGTTTTCACAGTACACTAGAATCATTATTCAAAACTATGCAATCAATGTGTAAAATGTGTAACCCAAAAAAAACCTGTAAAATTTTGTGGAGTTTCAAAATACAGGAGATTTTGAAACTAATGCGTCCTCTGTTATTTCTAGGTTGTATTCCTTCTACCAACTTCTTAGCACGCTCCAGATCTCAGACACTTCACAACCCCAGCCGTGCAAAAAGCAATCTAGGCTGTTTAGGGGGAAAAAAAATTGGGCTCTACACAATTTTACATTTCCTATTCAGTGTCGTCGGGAAGGCCTGAGAAAGACCACACCGTTCACATCAGTCAAAGCGTGGAGAGGCTCATTGAGAGGAAATCTTTGGGAACTTATTGGATGCCAAATTCAGAAAACAAATGGAGCCTCTGGCTATTTGGGGCTCAGTAAGTACCAGGCGCAGTTTAAGGGAAGGGGCGATTCCCCCCCCCCCTTCTCCCTCGAGAGATTCCCTAAACGCCTGATAGGCAACCAGCATCACGCGCCCCTGTTGGTAGGCAAAATATACACAATCGCCTCCCCTGTCTTCATCATCAACGCTGTTAGGCCTCAGCAGACCTTTAGCGTTCGAGTAAGCAACTACAACAAACCCGGGACTCAGAATGCAAACCTCAAATGCAGGCTGTGTCTTGTTTGAGACAGTCACCCTCCGTGGAAGTATGACCCATCCCAGGAGGGTCCTTAAACCGCGCCTGGTAAATACTGAATACATAGCCAATTATACAACATTGGTAGCAGAAGAGGTTGCCTCGTTTCTGTTGATGTTGAACACAGTTTACACAAATCTGAAACCATCGAGTATATGTTTCGTGCTGTCCGGATCGAAGAAACCTTCAAATACACCGCGCCGCAATAAGACCGGGAAGTGGAAGGCAGGTTGGGGAACCCCCGCGAGTCACGAGTCTCTTAAGCCTTACTTTAGCAGGGATTTTGTACTGCACACTTGAATGTTGAAGGCACAGAAAGTACCTTATTTAGAAAAGATATTCAATTGTATGGGTGTTTAGAGCCAGCAGCTGGCCGGATAGGGTCGTGGGGTGCTGCTTTCGGTGGCAAAACTGATGTAAACATGGCTCGAAAAAACAAATGACGTTGATCCGTCATGCCGCTTGCTCGGTTGGTTGTTTTCGTTCGGCGTTGTGGATATGACTTGATTTCATCGGCTTCTTCGACTTTAGTTTAACCCTTTTCCGTTTAAATTGCACCTCGAAGATTGTTCTTCTATATTTCATCCGCTTAGAGGAAACGTTAGGTAGTTGTTACCTTTGAAACCCAAATAAAAGTCAGTTAACCTAGTAAAATTTGTCAATTTTGCTTCATTTTCAATGAGATTACACTTACAAAGCCATAATTAAGAGATGCCTTTTAAATTTATTCTGATCAAGAAATATACTATCTGTTTTACGGCCCTGAATTGTGCACATCAGCGACCAGTGGAATTCTAACTACACGTTAATTTTTTGTAGGTACTTCAACATGACATCTACATCAATTATAAAACTCCATACTGTGTCGGGGGCAATGGATGAATCTCCTCCGTGCTATATACTTCAAGTTGATGAATTCAGGTTCCTCCTAGATTGTGGGTGGAACGAAAAATTTGACCCGGAGTTTATCAAAGAATTGCGCCGGTAACTTTATTTATCGCCTTGAAGGGTTTCTTTTCCATTCTATATGCCATATTTTAATGGTCTTCTTTTCTTTCGCTTTGTAGATATTCCAGCCAAATTGATGCAGTTCTCTTAACCTATCCAGATCCATTGCACTTAGGTGCGCTACCTTACATGGTTGGCAAGTGTGGTTTAAGTTGTCCAATATATGCAACCATCCCTGTTTACAAAATGGGCCAAATGTTTATGTATGACCTCTTTCAGGTAACTTATTGTAAAATGCGGCATTGTTAGCTACATGTTAGTCAAGATTTTTAAATGTTGATTTCAATAATTCCTGTCTCTTGCTGTTTCAGTCATGGCACAATAACTCTGATTTCTCCTTATTTACGCTTGATGATGTGGATGCTGCATTTGACAAGATAGTTCAGCTAAAGTACAACCAGAGCATTTCAATGAAAGGTACAAAACTCAGCAAAGTTTGTTGAGTGTGGTTTCAAGGTTCTCTCAATTTTTTATTTCCTCTTTTGCACTTTTGTGTTTTATTTTCGGCAGGAAAGGGTTTAGGACTCACTATCACGCCATTACCTGCTGGACACATGATTGGAGGTACAATATGGAAGATAGTAAAAATTGGAGAGGAGGATATTATATATGCAACAGACTTCAACCACAAAAAAGAGCGTCATCTTAATGGGTGTGAACTTGAAAAGTTGCAGCGTCCATCACTTTTTATCACTGATGCTTTCAATGCAACATATCAACAAGCAAGGAGAAGAACTAGAGATGAAAAGCTTATGAGTTAGTGTTCCATTAAATATTGAAATATTGTCAGTCATTTCTCCTAGATCTGTCTTTAAAAGTTTTGTCTATTTTCAGCCAACATTCTTCAAACTTTGCGAAACAATGGAAATGTTTTGGTCGCTGTTGACACTGCTGGGCGTGTTCTTGAATTAGCTCATATGTTGGATCAACTTTGGCGTAACAAAGAATCTGGACTTCTTGCATATTCATTGGCACTCTTGAATAATGTTTCATACAATGTGGTTGAATTTGCCAAAAGTCAGGTAATATAGACAAAAAATTTTGATACATAAGATTAAAAATGATTGAAAAAGATTTTAAAGTACTTATATTATTTATTTAGATTGAATGGATGAGTGACAAATTAATGAGGTCATTTGAAGGGGCACGCAACAACCCTTTTCAGTTCAAGCACCTTCAATTATGCCATAGTATTGCAGAGCTGAACAAAGTACCAAGTCCCAAAGTGAGTACTCTTAAATTTCCTATCTGTTTTGGTTTTCTTAATATCCTACAACCATCTTAATTTATAATGAACCTGTAGGTGGTGTTGGCGAGTACGCCAGATATGGAATGCGGATTTTCTAGAGAGCTTTTTTTGCAATGGTGTGGCAATCCTCAGAATAGTATTATTGTGACATGCAGGTAAATTGCTGTAATTTGTATCCTAAACCTCACATATGCACTTCAGTTTCTGTTGATCTCATCGTATTAAGAAAAACTTTGTAGAACATCCCCAGGCACATTGGCACGAGAGCTCATTGAACATGGCTCTGGCTGTACTCTTCAGCTGGAAGTGCAAAGGAGAGTTCGTTTAGAAGGAGCTGAGCTCGATGAGCATTACAGACGCGAACGAGAAATGAAGGAAACAACTAAAAAGAAAAAGGGGTAACAAATTAAATTACATATTCAAGTGCTCCAGAGGGTTTGTTTTGGCACTGTTGATCTAACCAGCCATTTTGTCAGGGTGGATCCTGAGCTGAGCTCTGATTCTGAAGATGAACTGGACCACACAGCTGTTTCTAAGGGAAAACATGACCTCTTAGTGAAAAACGAAGCAAAGTCACATCCTGGATTTTTCAAAAGCTCTAAAAAGCAATACCCTTTGTTTCCATTTTTTGAAGAAAAAATGAAATATGATGAATATGGGGAGCTTATCAGGTTTGTGATCGTCTGTGATGGTAATAAGTTCGCTTAGTGAAGTAATTTTAAAATACTTATTCTATTTTTTTTTCTTTTAGGCCAGAAGACTATAAACTAGTAGATGCTGGAAATGAGGTTGAAGCTGATAAGGAAAACATTATTTTAAAAGAGATGGACATAGCAGGTACATGGATATTTTATGTCTCAACAGATATATGTGTTGCAGTTCAGCCCAAATACCTTACATAATTTGTGCTTATATTTTCATGGCTTATTATTTTCAGATCCCCCTGAGGAAGTTCCAACTAAATGTATCACTGCAACTCATACAGTCCGAGTGGCTGCCCAAGTTCAATTCATTGACTTTGAAGGAAGATCTGATGGAGAATCATTACAAAAAATTTTGGGCCAACTACGGCCTAGGCGATTAATTTTGGTTAGAGGCACACCTGACAGCACACGTGCAATGATGCAGCATTGCCAACAGTGGACTGATGCAAGAATATTCGCCCCTAGTTTGGGAGATATCATTGATGTCACCACAGAGACTCACATTTATCAGGTATGGGATTGAATAAGGAAATTAAGTTTTAAAAATGGGAAGGGCCTCTTTTGAGAAAAATTGAATCATTTCTTTATACATTCCCAATTTTCAGGTACGATTAACGGATGCCCTAGTTACCTCTCTTGATTTTAAAAGGGGTAAGGATGCAGAGCTGGCTTGGCTTGATGCTCAAATTGTGAGTAGAGATGTCACCCGAGATGCCGTACGTTCTTCAATGGATGTGGATGATGATGAGGAAAAAGCCAAGTTATTGAAGGGTAAGGTTGACTTCTGTTTTTTGGGTAAAGATTCTTCATTTCTTTGTAGGTCACTTACTAATATGTACTTTATTTTAGATGGCATGGAAGACGAAATTTTCACCTTAGAACCAGTTTCTATGAATGAGGTATTTAATGAATAAGAGCACCAAACTTCAACATTTTTATACTTTTTTTTTCAGTTAAGAATTAAAATGATTGATTATACATCTTTACCCATTTACAGGTTCAAGGCCACAATACAGTTCTTATCAATGAACTGAAGTTATCGGACTTCAAACAAGTTCTTTTAAAACATAGCATTCCTTCAGAGTTTTCTGGTGGTGTCTTATGGTGTTTTAACAATACTATTGCAGTTCGAAAGGTAACTCAAAGATTTTGTGGCAGTGTTTTTCTGATTTGAACTAGTGTTCATTCCAAATTCTTTTCCTTCAGGTTGAAGCAGGCCATGTTACATTGGAAGGCTGTCTATCTGACGAATACTACATGGTCAGGGACCTATTGTATGAACAATATGCTATTCTGTGATGTTTCTTTTGTTGTTGATTTTTCTCTTTGTGTGAATATATGAGGTTTTCTTTTCTATATCCTTGTGTATAGCAGTGTTTAGGTCTAGAATAAATTTGAGACTTTTTAAAAATTGGAAACAACCTTCTTGGCCTACTTTGGTGACGCTGCTCTGTCTAGGGCTAGCTTTACCTAGGATGCAAAAGAGTTCCCGCCGTCGGCGGGGAGGCAGGTTCATCAATGAAAGATTCTAATTGGTATCAGAAGTTTTTATTTGTGAGCACATTTTACATATAATCAGATCATTTTCTCATTACTCCTGGTAAAATACAGTCAAAAACATTTCAAAAAGTACAAACAAAATGGAGGAGAGGAATAATGTTTCAGCGATAAGCACGAATACATTGTTTTTGACGCGTTGTAATGCCCTATCTACCTGTTTAAAGCACTGATATATCAGCAAAGATAAGTTGAGTATACAAAATAAATGGTACTGCCTGGTATGGCCCCAAGCTAGAATTGTGCGTTCTGTTTACTCCAATTTCACAGCACAACATTAAGGGATATGTAAGACAAAATATGGATGGACATGTTTGTATGGCCACATTGAAGATGAGAGACCTAATATGACCACATGACAAACCTCTTCAAGCTCCAAACTTGTTAGGCATGTAACCTGTTAAAACACGACAGTAAATGATTCCACAAAAGCTATTAATACTGGCACAGGCACCATACCAAACAGCTGAACACCAACTTAAGCCTATATTATTTGCACAAGCTCAGGAAAATATGCAAAAAATGCATAATGTGAGCATGAGTATGAATTGCACAATGCAAAGACAATCTTATTTTACTAGGATATAGGGTTGAATGAGACATTTTCTTAATGCTCAGAATCAGTAATAAATTGTGGCTTAATTGTTAAGAAAATACAAAAACAAAAAATGAAAACCAGTCTTTATGCAGTCTCCAGATTACTTTTGTTCATTGTAGATTTTGGCTGAAGACAGGTCTTCAAAATGTATCAAGGCAGTTGAATGAAATGAACAGGTACACAACTTTGACTTCAGAAAGCAGACTTATTCCCAAACACAGGCTAGGGAAGACTGTCACCTGAATACATAATGCAAATATAAAAAAGAGCCACCACAAACTTCACACAAATGTGTAAGTAAAGAAGAGTCATTGGTTAGTTTGTGATTACAACTGGGAAAAGAAATCAAAGCACCCTGGAAGTATTACAATACTGCTGGAAAGGGATAAAACAACATAAAAAGCCCAAATAAAAGAAATTAATTAAAATACAAAGGTAACTTTGGTAGGTCTTCACATGATATCACTTATAATATCCTCAAAAATCTCTTGAATAAAATCATAACAATCATTGTTAAAAGAAAAGAATATCGCTTTTATCACACAAGAAAACAAGGAAAAATATAATTAAAACTGACTATATAAATATAAATGCATTTAGGCATAAGACAAAGGCCGCCCTTGTCTCATGATTTAAAACGTGACAAAATATTCACACAAAATTAATTTCATACTAATCTGCCCTGTGTATTCCATACCCTCAAACTACGTCCAAATTTAAAAAAATTAAAAATCACTGGGATTGGTGGGGGTTGGGGTATCATTGTACAAACTAGATCTACTTGGTACAAACTGAAACCAGTTCATCTGAACACCATTCTCAATAAAACTATTTCATCTCTAGACAAAGAACAGAGGGACCTTAAGATTCCTAAACATGAGTAGTTTCTCCAACATCAGAGTTAGCAAGGAGCCAACTTGCAGCTCTTGCCACATCCCAACCACAACTGTCCAATGCTTGTCCACAATCAGCTAAATCAAGTGATGACTGCAGCAGTGCCTGAAGTCTGACAAGTTTTATGGCACGATGAACATCCCAGTCAGCAGCATTTAGTGCATTGAGGCACGCATCTACATGAACCTGTCAAACACAGTTTGAACATAATTAGTTATGCACAAAAAGGCAACCCTACTCAAAGGGATTTAATAATTTTATTCTTACATTGTTCCCTAAGACCTTCCCCATGATTCGAACTTCGTCAGAGTCGACACCGCGTGCTTTGCCCCGAGTGCGTCGTGAATTGGGGCCATCACAAGCAAACTCCAACAAATCTTCACATGACACATGATCAGACAAACGAAAGACAGGGTCCCCTACTGTAAGGTTCCCCATACCACTGTCGAGAGTAACAAGACTTGCTTCTTCATGTGCTCCATCAGTCGCATCGATTTCCAAGTCATCCAGCCTGTCAATTTCACACGCTAGTCTTTCATCGTAGCTATCATCATGTGACCTGAGGGGAGAGCATCAAATAAAGTGTCAATCAAATTTTGTTTTTTAAGGAAACAATCAATAGCAAAATTAAGATCTTTTTCAGGATAAGCATTTACCCTGCATGACTTTGATCTGCCTGATCAGAAGACTGTGTTTCCCTTGATGCCATGGCTAGTGCTCTGGACATCCCATTAGCTGGAATTATAAGAGGATGCTTTCTTTGATGTCGAGCTTTGCTACTTGAAGTTTGAGGTCTAGTGCGATCTCTGGGAGGGAGTGGAATTGGATTATCTTCTGCTGTTCAAACAAAAATTTAGTCAAAACATGTTCATAAGTCCAAAGAAAAATAGTAGAAAAGCAATTGAGGATATTTGTAGAATGAAGTACAAACCTCGCTGCTCTGCAGTTTCTTGATGATCAATTTCACATTCTGCCTCTTCAAATGTGCTACCACTGAAAGGTGATGAAAAATAGAATTATAAGACACAAGAGTGGAATGCATGAAGAACAAGATAAGGTACTGAAATTCTAGTCACCATCCAATAGGAGGGAGGGGAGGAGGCACTTTGGATCGTTGAAGCGAGCGAATTGAGCCCAAAGTCTCAACTGATGCTCCCTCATTGTTCTTCATTGGACGCGACAAACAAAATTAAAAAGGAATAGAATTAGACAAAAAGAAAAACACCTCAAGACAACAGATGGTTAAAGTACAAACTGATGTGAATCCACACACCTGATGTTTATTGCCTCGAACTCTGGGACGAACGACCGGGACAGAACGCAACATACGAAGAGGATTGTTTTCCGCAGAGGCAACCCCAACTCCAGCAGCTTCATCTGCTGCATTTTCTACAAGACTGCTGTATACAGCTTTGGCTTCTGCACTGAGTGTTGACTACAGGGTAGAAATGAGGGTGGGGAAAGGACAGGCAGAAAACAATAAAAAACAAAACCAAAAGTGAAAACAAAAGAAACAAATAATAAAATACAGAAAAAATCAACTTTTTTAAAAAAAATAAGAAAATTTGTTAAGATAGAGAAAGAAACAGAACATAGAGTGTAGAAAAAAATTAGTACAACAGAAATTAAATATTCAGAAAATAATAAAGTCTGCAAGTCTGAATCAATCAGAGTCCAGGGGGAAAAGGGAATGTAATTGGAATAAAGGTACATGATATGTGGATGGAACAAACATGTCCACAAAAAAATGACATAGGAAAGTAGGAGCCCCTTTAAAACACAATCAGGGTACACAATTTAACTACATTTTGAGCATTACTGGTAATGAATGAAAAAGCTACATAAAGTCTTCATTCAGTCTCAAAGTCCTATGCCTAATCAGACTTACGCTATGATTAATCGAATTACAAAACAAGCAAGGGCTTCCAAAAGACAGGACACGCCCCTTGGCAGCATCAGGCCTCAGGCAGTGGGACTAGGGGCGGGACTGGGAGGAAAGGTGAGGAAGTCACGAGCGAACTCCGGGTACTCCGACAGGTCGAGGTTCTCCGACTCCGAGGAGGTGTCCGAAATGCCGACACCGCCATGGCCCGGGTAGGGAGGCGACAGGGAGTGGAGGAAGGACGACGCCGGCGGGGGCGATCTGCCAGCCCACAGGCCGGCGACTACGTCCGCGAGGACACTCCTCAAGGAACTCCCGACGCCACCGTTGCTGTTGCCCAAGTCAGGACTCGAATCGGAACTGCACGCGGCAGCACTGGCCGCAGCCGCCGAACGGGCTTTGGACTGTCGCCTCACTTTGGTCCTCCGGCTCCGACGAGAGATGTCCTCCTCCTCTTCGGACGACGACAGCGAGTCGCTGCTGTCCTCAGACACCGCAAAGCTAAGGTGGATCTTAGGCACAGGCACCGAGGCAGGCAGAGACATCCTTTGCTTGGCCGACCCCGCCCCCACCATGTCCTGTCCATAAGCCCCGCCGAAGCCAGAGGAGTGATTTGAGTGGCCGTTAGAGTTACCGTTGGAGTGACCATTGGAGTGACCGTTGGAGTGACCGTTGGAGTGACCGTTGGAGTGACCGTTGGAGTGACCGTTGGAGTGACCGTTGGAGTGACCATTGGAGTGACCATTGGAGTGACCGTTGGAGTGACCGTTGGAATAACCGACAGCCCCGGAATCACGCTCGCGAGGTGGGCTCCTGACCGCGGTCCCCTTGTACAGAGCAGCAAAGCTTTTCACAGGACTTCCAACAGAGAATCGTGCTTGAACGGAGTGCTTCCCTGAGCCAGACTTGTAGAATGAGTCCTTGGGCGGTGAGCCATACCGCTGCATCAGCTCAGTTAGGCTCCTCCCAACTTTGCTGTGCCCATTCTCTTTCGGAGGAGAACCATACTTCTGAATCAGCTCAGTTAAGGAACCAGTGCCAATGGGAGGACTTGAACCCAAAGAGCACAAAGATATACGATCACAGTGTTCTGAAATTCGGCCATCAGAGACGTTCTTACTCAGCTGCTTGGAGCGGCCTTCACTGCCAACTGATCCTGCTCTCATCAAGTGACCCCCTCGTTCATTCTGATTCTGATATCGGGATCGGGACAGGTGGCTGTGACCTTTCATGTATGGAGGGCACTTAGTTAATAAATCGCGTGATCTAGCAAAATAGAATTCAGCTGAAGCACGGTCCCAAAGAGGTAAACGTAATGGAATAGGGCTGTTTGCCATTAATGATTCCAGACTCGCATCCAGAGAAGGGGGAGGAGTGCAAGGGAGAGAGAGTAAGCTTCTACATAAACCAGACTAAAAATATTAAAAAAAAAAAAAAAAAAAACAAGAGAGAAAAAAAAGGAGGGTCAGGGATAGAACCAGAGTAACAAAGGATTAGAGCCACCATCACCAGAAGAGAAAATAAACAATGTAAGACCACTACCTGCATGTCTGGAATGGACGCAGCTTCTGCTGTGAAGTTTCTACGTTCATCACTAGAACCTCTTGAAAGACTAGCGTGACGAGTATGTGACGTAGTGGTATGCGAGGGAGGAAAACGAAAAGAGAATTTGCGTTTGTTGGGTGAGGCTGGAGTTTTCGGAGAATCGTCACCATGGCCACTTCCCTCCATAGACCGTGCAGCAATTTCATTGACCATAGCGATTGCTGAATCCAGAGTTCTCTCATCTGATGCAGATATAGGTTTGACCTGTGCAACAAATCATAAATCATAGCATTGCTCAAATAATTTGAAATAAATGAGACAATTCATGAAGAAACAAAATGATAAAAACTAAAAAAAAGTGCATTTTGACAAGCAATAGAAGAAATATCCCAGTATTGGCCTAACACATTGCAGAGGGAAGGCGCAGAGGAAGGTGGGCAGAGAGCAGGTTGCATGTGCGACACTTACCCGCAAATTTCGGTTCAATTTTTTTTCAACTCCAAACCGCTGTCTTCTGTTTGAAAAACAAAGTCTACTTGCAGCAAAACGCAGTTTCCCCGATGAAACATGAAGTTTTCCAGGTGCAAAACCGCCCACAGATCTTCGATTCTCAGTTGCAAATGGCTGCTTGAGCTGTAGAACCCACAATTCCTTCAAAACCACTGCAGCTGCTGCCCACCTGCCTCTGTCTTTAAACCTTTGGTACTTACTGTTGCTTGTTTTTTGCGTCCACTTGTCCATTTTGCAGCTATTTCCCGCTGTTCGTTGCGGAAGTTGATGTCTTCATCTAAAGGTGATGGTGGAGGTTGGGAAGAAGAAGGAAGAGGAGAACTACCCAATGATGGAAAAGCAGATTCCATTTCAGTGAGAAGGCTGCCAAGTTCATAAGTTTTCTGAAATGAATATAATAATATTATTATTAACGACGCAAGAAAATAATAGCTTATGTCATCTTATCGAGGAGAAACACTAACATCCAGATTTACAACAGCTTCTTCTTCATCAGATATTTCGTGATATTCATGTGCCATATTCTGTCCAGATTGATTTGACCCATGGTGCGAGCTGCTACCATGACCTTTCTGTAATTTGGCACTATTTTGAATACCATTGGTATTTTCACTGTGGACTTTATTGGTGGATCGATTGTGAGTTCCATTATGTGCTCTGTGATGGGCAGTTTGCTTAGAGCCATAATGAGAAATGTTTGGCCCACCACTGCTCACAGATATCATTTGGTTAGAATGTTGATTGCTGGCATGATCTGATTTGTGAAGCGCACCGAATTGATCTGTGTTAGCAGCAGGAGGGGAACTAGACAAAGAGGATTCATATGCAAAAGACTGCAAACCACTTTGTACAGGGGTTTGAACTGGATGAGAGATTTTGGGTGGAGAATATTTAGCCAAATGCTTGGACATCGGTGGAACATCTTCTGAGTCTGGGAAATCAGACCAGCTCCCATCTGAAGTTTGGAACAAAATTAAAAAAAAAAAAGCTTGTCATAAATTTCACAAATTTACCAAAAAAAATATTAAAGCAAAGGCTGCTAATGGTATACCTCCTTGAGGACCATGTCCATGGCTTTTGAGAAGAGGAGCGCGATCAGTGACATCTGAAGTGTCACAACCAGTGTCCTCTTGAGGTTTGTATGGGGTCACCACTTGGCGAGGCAATGTGCTGTATTGCTACAAGTTAAAAACAACATTGAGACTGCACATAAAACATAAGAAACACACATCTACTGAAGTAGTTTTTGTTACCTTCCCTCCCATGAATGATATGTCACCAAAGTAGGCTCCATCACGTCCAACATGTCCACAATGCTGAAGGTCTCCCTGGGGTCTTGATATCATTTCTGGTCGGAGACGACGCCTTGATGAAAATGTATTTCTGCCATCTGAGATCACACATTTTATATAAGCTATCTTTCAAAATTTGCATTAACTACATACATCTTAAAATGAGAGTGCATTACCTCCACGAGTAAATTCTCCAGGCATATTAGCAGCAGGCAAGTTATTTCCAATGTAAGCTACAGTGTGAGCTGGGTTAAACAGACCAGTTTTCCCATTACTTAAGACACCCTTCCATACATTTGTCACAGCGGGAAGTGGTCTGAAAAAAACATTTCAGTCAATGATAAAAAGACACATGCATGAGCAGTCTTAAAGAAGAACAAGAGAACAATGAAGTATGTATAAGGTATTTACAGTTTGTCTATCACAGTGATGACATCTCCAACACGATACAGAAGTTGCTCGCGGCGAAACTGACCTTCGCCAAGAGCATCATGAACAGCTTGAACTTGTTCTGGTTTGCACTATAAAAAAAAACACAATGTAAGAACAATGCAACATCTTTCTGATTTGCTTATAAGTTGAAAAACAACATACTTCGGGTAAAATGTCCATAAGATCACAAAATCTGGGTCTCTTTGATGGATCATGTTGCCAACATTTTAACATGACACTGTAATACTCCTTCGGACAACATTCAGGTTGTTCTAAGCGCTGAAAATTAAACCAATTGTTGAAAAATTTTATCAAGAAATCCTCATAAATAAAAAGCCGGTGTTAAATTTAAGTACAATACCTGAAAATTAGGCTCATCTATTGCCTCCAAAATTTGGTGACCAGTGAGAGCAGCCCAAGGTTGAAAGCCATAGCTGAACATTTCCCACAGGGTGACCCCATAAGCCCAAACATCAGAAGCCGAAGTAAATCGAAGGTAGCTTATACATTCTGGTGCACACCTAAAACGTCCGTCTCATGATAAATATTGCTTGACATTGATTAAAAGGTAAAAAAATTTTAAGAGTACTTACCATGCAATCGGTAGCTTCAAGTTAACATTAAAGTTAGTCTGATAGTAGTCTTTTCCGACACCCAAGGCTCGTGACAGTCCAAAATCAGAGATCTTCACTTTGTTTTTAGAGAAAACCAAAATATTCCGTGCAGCCAGATCCCTGAGAAAATCAAAGCAAGTTAAGTAAAAACCATTAAAGATTGATGAGAACAGAAGTGTATCAAAATTAACCTGTGTATAAGTCTCTTTGTCTCCAAGTACTGCATCCCATCACAGACTTGAATAGCAAAATCACACAGGGAAAGAACTGGAAAGCTAGCCCTCAATGAAGGTTCTTTCAGACATTCCAGTAATGATCTTAAGGGAGCAAGTTCTGTGACCTAAAATTATAAATGTGACATATAATTAGTTGCCAAGAAACAATTTTTCATTTCACAATTTCACAATTTTTCACTTTGCATACACACCAGCATAAGAGCACTTGTGTCAAGAACAACACCATACAGACGAACAATGTGTTCATGGTCTATGCCATGCATAATGGCAGCTTCCTTCAGAAACTCTATTGGGTTATTTTGCATACGTTCACGACTGAGGCACTTAATGGCCACCTGGATCTAAAAGCAGCAAATTTTACAAGTATTATTGAAAGGTTACTTTGCAATTATTCAGAAAAAAGGCTTAGTTATAAAAACAGCACAGGCTGAACACCTACCCTATCACGGTCATTAGTCCATACACCTTGCTGCACAACTCCAAACTCCCCAGCTCCCAGTTCTTTATTGACAATAATGGCTTCAGCAGGTATGATATGCTTGTTTGGCACACGAATGGCTGGCTTCTCAGTGTTATCATCAGGGAGAAGAGACTGCATACTACAAGGTTCTTCCTTCTTGGGACGAATCATCTGAAATCAAGTTACAGCAAAATATGACATCAGCCCTTTCGCAAAATTTAGTTTAGTACTTCTAACAGAACAGGAGACATATTCAATTTTAAATTACCTTCTTTAGTTTGGATATGTAGTTTTGAGGGAAGTGCCGTTGAAAAAACTTTTTCAACCTCCGCATTTCTGGTTTGGTCATGCCAATCTGTTGAAGATCCTCCTCTGTGACATATTTTAGCTGTGACACATTCTGAACCTGAGAATTAAGTAAGAGCATGGAATAACTCAATTGACTAAGCATCATGAAATTTTAGTTAACAGACAAAATCAGTTGACGTATGGAAAATACCTTCAGATCATTTTTAATCCCTGAATAATACTGTTGCAGCTCCGCTTCTATAAGGAATTCGTATAATCCTGGACCCCGAGTAGTCGTCATTGTAGTGTACCTGAAAGCCCCGTACGAACAAAAAAAATTGTAAGAATATACTTTGGATACAAATTTCTTAACTTTAATGGCTTCATTAATACAAATAATTTGTTATCAAAGGCATTAACTGGCTCGGCACATCAAATCTTGCAAACATCGATGAAAAAGGCATATCACCAAGTAGTAAATATAGAAAGTTTCAAACATAGGGTGGGGCAATAACCTCTAGTCATTAAAACATCTTGGTGTCGGTTGAGACAATGTAATACGAAATAAAAAGCGCGGCGCAGAAATCTTCATAGAAAGAAAAGCGCACTAGAAATGTGCGCTCCGTACTAAATTTAGGTCGGTGCTAAAGTTCACAGTGGACCACAGGTGAGAAACATGAACCCAAACACTCTCACCTGTCTGCTACTTACGAGTGAAAACAACGAAGTTGTAGCTCTCTCTAATGACAGAGAGGAAATTCGTAACCCGCAGGTACAATGATTGAAGTTAGCACTACATTATTGCTGGATGCGAAAGTCTAAGACAACGCGAACGCTATTTGCGAATTCCTTCGATCTCGATCTTGTCAACTAACTTGCTGCTGCTACTGCTGCAACTGCAACCGCTGCAACGCACTTATTGCAACTGCTTATATGCAGTAAGTTTTGGTGACTGGCAATAGTGGCTTGCTCTACACAGTTCCGGAGATGTCCAGAAAAGGGCTGCGTTTTTGTTTCTTTCGTAAACTTAAAGAAGAAGCAACGGTAAAAAAAACGAGAAATTTTTACTCTGCGTACTAGAGTCTTTCGAAATAATGAGTTATGGATGAATCATAACCTAGCGAAAATGTTGTGTCTGAAGTCGTTCCGCTGCACGGAGCGGAATTCCCTGCTGCCGGGCGGATCCATCGGCTGAGGCTGCCGACTACAGATGTGGTATTAGATCGCTTTCAGAGATAAATACTAGCTAGTATTTATCTCTGTCACTTTCATTCTGTTCAAGGTCAAAAACGTTTGGACAAAACTCATGTCGGTGAGTGTGTGTGGCCAAGCAATGGTTATTAGCTATGCGGACAGGAAGAGCATTTTGATATGCTAGAGCCTACCACATGTAATTAAAGACTTCAGGCAGAATATTTGGTTCTTTATTTTAAAAATATACTATAAAAATTCACTTGAATAAGTAAACAATAAGTTAGTACAATTTGACTGCATGAGCAAGAAAAAAAAGACGTATGATGAAATTATTGTGACACAAGATTGACAAATACATGAATGTACAGTTTTCTTAATATTCCACATGCACCAGAAAAAAAAACAGAAGAGAACTATGTACTAACAGCCAACCAAAGTGACAATAAAAAACAAACAAAAAAACAATTCATTTCAGAGATCTTTTCCTGACCAGAAAACAAAATTAAAACATCTAGCCAAACACTGTTAACTTGTCACAAATGATCCCCTAAAAATTTACAGCTGAGCTGGAAATTTCTAAGATAAATTTTAAAGAGCAGGAACAGGGTTGAATCTAATAAACATAATAAAGATAGCCATGCACACAGCTTGGGGTGATTTCACTCCTAGAGGTACTACTTTAAGTACTGAAGACTTCAAACAAATTTCCACAGTAAATTTAAGCAGACAACCAAATTGTTCATAAAGAAACAGCCTCTTCATATGATTTCTATTCAATCAATATTTCAATTTATTCAAAATGTTACCATTGCATTAGCATTATCACTGTGGTTCTTTGCTATGGAGAAAATCATGGTTTCCAGTGAAAATCCATCCTAAGTAAACGTACAACATTTCTACCTAATCATTTAGAAATTAGACATACATTTATCTGAAAAAGGCACCAATTATAGAAACTTTAGAATTGCTGAAGTTCAATTGGTGGTCTTGCCACAATGGAGTCATAAAAAGACGTGTCAATGTCACCCTGTGTTTAAGTTGTCCCTTCATTTACCTGCAAGTCATGAAGACACACATACATCACTTCCCATTTCATCACCAAATACAAATAATCATCCTTCAAATCAGTTCTTAACTGAAAAAATACTCTGTCGCAATGAAAATTTAATTCAGTTCCAATTACTTGTTCATTCTTGTGTGCACTGACACACGGTTGTCTTCTCATTTGCATATTTTGTTTCATGCAGCCTTTGGCCAAGAGAAAACCATAATGAGGTGAGGCAATTTACTAATTCAATGATGGAGAGACACCTGATTTCCAATTGACTTCAATATTTCGCCATTTAGTTTGTAGAACAGTCTGTATAGGATTGCTTTCCAATATTGATTGTACATCAGTCTCAAGAAGGATAGCAGAGCCTTCTTGGTACACAACCTGAGAAAAAAAATCGAACATATAACAATCTTATGAGTATGATAATGTAACTCAAGACAAAGTGGAAACATTAGGCACACTTACTCGACCATCTGGGCATGAATGAGGTAGACCATTGTAATGAAACAGAGTGAAGACATCAGGAGTGGTCTTCCTCTCATCGGCATAGAATTCATCCATAAATGCCAACAACAAGATAATTCCTAGGCCCTCTGGATCTAATTTCCGACGCATAATGTCAACACTGGGGGGAAAAAAATAAAAATGAAACTATTGTGATGCTGGTGTTGCTGATAAGGAAAATTTTTTGGTGGCCCCTAAGAAAAAAACTGGAAAATATGGATGTCTATGATTGTCACCAACTGATGTTGTACACTCCAACCATTCACTGGGCTAGGAAAGGGAGGATAGGTTAGGGTCAAGAGTACAGAGAATCAGTGAACGTTACTGAGGGTGAGGTAATTAGTGAAAAAGAAAAGAAGCCTCAAAAGAAAGGAAGAAAGTGTGATAACGAATCAAGCCTGTAAGAAACCAAGCACATTGCTATACTTACTATTCTGTTTCAGAGACTAAATCCAAGTCACGTAAAACATCTTGAAGGGATGAAGATTGAATGAAATTATTTCCATCAGGGTCATAACGCTTGAAAACGCGGCGAGCTACTTCACCAGCTGTTTCCGGACTAACTAAGCTCTTCTCCCAAGAAAATAGGACTGAAATACAACAAAATTTGGAATTACCAACAGTTACAAGTTTGTTTTTTGTTTTTTTGTTGGTTTTTTTAAAATTACAAGTAAATTTAAGTTTGGATGAGAGTAACAGTTTCTTTTACCAGTTAAATGTGTTTCGCTGCCCAGGACCCAAACTGGATGTTTGGGATTCTTGAAAAAGGACCCAACTTCACAATAGCGCAAGTGTTCTAACAAAGCTAAAAAGCCTACATCATTTTGCTTGATTAAGCCTCGCAACTCTGGAACAAATATCAGAAAAACTGTAATGTCAAGCTGATCCTTAGCTTCTAAATAGGATGGAATAATGATGAAAAAAGCAAACTTACTAAGGCCTCCAACATCCTGCTCATGATCCCATACATGCCCAACTGCTCGGCCAGTTAACATTAAGTTGATGAGAGACTGGTTCCCATAGCCATGAACGACATCAATAAGAGATTCATTTGGATCAGACATTTCTTCATGAATTTGATCAATGCCCTGCAAATAACAAACAAAAACAATTTGACGTACTGTAAATAATAATGTTCAGAATAATTCAAATAAAATATTTGACATGCAATCAGCAAATAAAACACAATATAAGCTTACACATACCTTTGAACAAATAACTGCATACAATAAAAGTAATACTCCGTAAGTGTTTTGTAGCATACTTATTCTTTCATTGTAAAAGTGTTCCACAGCTTCAATACTGTCTACAGTTAAAACTCTATAGGGAAAAGGGAAACATACATCAAAATTAAGCAGAGAATATAAACATCTAACAAGATTAACAACATCAAATACAAACTTCAATTGAGAGTGGAACTCATCAGGTGACAGGTTTTGTCTTAAGCTGATTGACGATTCAATGAGCTGAATATCATCCTTGCTAACTTCATTTGATAGTCCATTAATCAAGCTAGAACTTGAAGTAGTGGTGTTTGGTTGGGAGCCGATTGTGTCTGGATCAGAACTTTCCTTGACAACTTGAAGCTCAACTAATTGATATCTGCAATCTGGTTCTTCTTTCACTTGACTTAAAATGTCGCAAACTGCCTTTACCAGCAGTTTGCTACAGCTATCAGAACCTGCCTATAGAGCAAAACAAAACTTTAACTCAGTCGATGTTTTATGAACAGAGTATAGCGGTACAATAATCAGATTACAACATACAAAACTGTCTGAAATTTCCATACCTGCCTCCACTCAGCAATTGAATCAGACTCTAGTAGAGTTTTGACTATAAAGGCTTGAACTGGGGCAAGGACTGCACAGGGTCCTCCTTCACACTGTAAAAGTGCTGTGGGTTCTTCATTACTGAAATGGAAACCTAAGAATGGGGAAAGAATGATATGAATTAAGGAGTTCAGATGAAGATTACATGTACAAATACAGAGAATGAAACATCTGTCTCGATGAAAATTAAAGAAATTCATCAAAAGTGAGAGTGCATTTCAAAAGGGGAAAGGTTGTTGAGCAAAGAAAACAGAGACTACATCCGAGCAAGGTTAGGGAGCAAAGTTCTAAAATTACAACTCGTTACACCACTTGTCAAGGCATGGCATATAGAAATAGGTAAAAGAAACTAAAATCGAGTTTTTTTGTTTAATATTAGGATGATAAAATAGTACATTTTCTCAATATAATATTCTCGTATCATTGCCCTAGATAGCTCACCTTGTGCCCATCTCCTGAATACATCTATCTTTACTGATGGTCCCCAAAGGATATTACTAATATCTAGGACTTCCTTACAAACTAACGGCGTGGCCTCTTTCTCCATTTTCATAAGAGTAAAATTGTTAAAATAATGAATAACAATTTTATAACTCAAAAACTACAACAACTGTCATATTTGTTTACTACGACATTTTACCGACGCCTTGTTTCATCTGGAGGGCGGTGAGTGAAGGGTGGAGAGCAGGAGAGGGGAGGGGGGCGAGAGGGGTGGTGTGTGCTGTCGTCTGCTGTGGTGAAAGGCGAAATGGCAAACAACAAGCAGGAGCCGCATGTCCAACAACAAATGCATTAATGGGTAAGTAGTTTGTGATCTAAGATGAAAACTTACAACAATCAAGCTCTGTTACAGCTACTGTTCAAGGATACTTCTATTGCTTTTCTTTCCCTTTCAGATTAATAAAGCTACGAATAACTTGGGCCCCATGAAAGTGTTTTGAAAGAGAAGGCGACTTCATACACCATTTCTATGCAACTTTGCACGTTGCCTTGATGAGCAGCCATGCATTGTGCTACAATGCAGCGTTTACTTTATTTTCCGAAACTTCTCAGTGCCCTGAAGCAACAAGTGAAGTTCGGTACGAGACCTGGTTACGTCTGCCCCCAAAAAAACATACTCGAGGGCTTTCAACAAGTACGAAGATATTCTGATGAATGGGATTATGATGTCGAAAAAGTTCTTCAGGATGCTGATTTTGACGAGTTTTCAGACAGAATGTTGAGATTGCCTCAGCATGGACATAATGTTTTTGTCATTCAGCCTTTTGTGAGGCCTTTTAAGAAATCTGCTATCAAAAACGAAATGGTTCAAGAGGCTGCACTTACATCACCACAATTGCAATTAGAAGAAGCTTTAGCTCTCATAAATACTCTGCCAAGGTGGAAAGCAGTTGACTCCATAATACTTGGAGTAAACCATTTTAAATCATCAACCTTTTTCGGATCTGGTCAAATAGACAGGCTGAAAAACATAGTTGGTCAATCTAAGAATATAAGTGCTGTTTTTGTGAATGTTGACATTTTGAGAGTGAAACAGATAATAGAATTGGAATTAGCATTGAAAGTCCCTGTGTTTGATAGATACACAATTGTTATACAAATTTTCCGACATCATGCTGTTACCAAGGAATCAAAGCTGCAAATTGCTTTAGCTGAGATACCTTACTTGAAACAATGTGTCAAAGGATTTCCAAAAGGACTCTCAGATCGTCTAGCTTCAGGGAGGTTTGTTGGTGGTACTGAAGGTATGTTGCCTGAGACTCGTAAAGAATTGCTCTCTCAGCGTGAACAAAAATTGAAAAAAGCTGTATCCTTCCTTAAACAACACCGCCAACGAGTAAGGAATGATCCTAAGAATATTTATCCCATAGTCGCTGTGATGGGGTACACAAATGCTGGAAAGACATCTCTAATTAAAGCACTTACTGGAACAGAAAAATTGGAACCAAGAAACCAACTGTTTGCCACTTTGGATGTCACAAAGCACAAAGGCAACTTACCTTGCAGCCTAGAAGTGCTTTATGTGGATACTGTAGGTTTCATAACTGATATACCAACTGAGCTGTTTGAGTCTTTTACTGCTACATTGGAAGACGCTGCTCACGCAAATGTCATTCTTCATGTATGGGATGTGAGCAATCCTGATTTTCGAAAACAACAGGAGCATGTGATGAAAACTCTTTTAAGCTTGAACTTTGGTGAAAATCTTGAGAAGAGACTATTTGTGGTTGGGAACAAAGTGGATCGTATATCAGAAAATGAGCTTTCAGATCTAAAGAAAGCTCAACCCAATACGTGTTTCGTCTCAACTAAAACTGGCTTTGGTATGGAAGAAATGCTTCATAAATTGGAGAAGTTAACTCTACAAGCATCAGGAAGGACACGGATAAAATTAAGAGTAAAAGCATATGGGGAAGAATTTGAGTGGATACGCAGAGAGCTTCCTGTTGAAGATATGCAGCTAGATAGTGAGTATAAGTATGCAATTTTTACTGTATTGGTACTAAGGTCGCAGCTAGAAATTTTTAAACACAAATTTGTTAAAAAGAATAATGTGGGATGAAATACTGTATTAAAAATATTTTGTACAAAAAATGGTTGCAAAAAATAAATAAAGAGCAAAGAAATTAAAATGTTCATGTTTAATGTATCACAATGATTTTATGGTTTTAAGTATGCAGTATGCTGTTTTTTCGACATTTTTTCCTCATTCATTCAAAGGTTAATGAAGATCAAAGTACATATATTTAATGATACACATTATAGGGTAATAATAATTAATACCATATTTTAGGCACAGACATCAAAGCACCACAAATTAAATCATAGGGACTTAAATATAATTAAATATAACAACAGCAGAAAAGACACCAAACAAAAAAGTTATAAAATAGGAAAACACTAAAAAGTATGATGTATGACTCGATGGTCCCCTAGTAAATTTTATCCACCACTAGCAGGGACTTATCAAATCTACTCCATAAAGCACC
Organism: Thrips palmi; assembly: GCF_012932325.1. Lineage (NCBI taxonomy): Eukaryota > Metazoa > Arthropoda > Insecta > Thysanoptera > Thripidae > Thrips > Thrips palmi. The sequence goes on along the minus strand of NW_023144626.1, from coordinate 5,616,351 downwards.
AAATCAGTTCCACTGAACATAGTCTTCAACGACTCTCCTTATTTCCAACTTGATATATTTAACATGAAGTCTTACAGTTACAGGATAAAAGCCTGGAAGGGCTAAAAGCTTATTTCTAGGTAAAACTCTGGGTAGTGACTTCCATTTTATGCAAAAGAAGGTAATGCTACTAAGCAGCCCCATCCTTCCTTCCTTCCTTCCAGTCAATAGGAAATGATGGTCATGGGCTTTGTACTACTGTCGAGAGCTTGCCAGAAGAGGTGAACCATCTTCAGGAAGAGGAGTTCGTTTAAATTCAGCTTTTGTAACAAGGAGACCAACAAGTAGAGCAAACAAAACCATGACCACCCCAATCATGTTGATCAGTACTGCTTCGCCTGGTAGTTGTCCATAATTCGGGCTGTATAAACAGAAGAAGAGAAAAATCGTAATGTCAACGAATGAGTTAATTTTGATACTCCAATAAGTTGCCAGGCACTTACAGGGCAAAGAATGCTTTTTCATTCAATCCAATCAAGGAGGCCCCAACAGAAAGTGCAAAAATTGCTACACCGTTAAAAACATGATAGGGCAGAATGATGGATCTGTATTCTGCACTGAGCCCAGGGAAGAGGAAGGCAGTGAGACCCACAACATACTGTAAAAATGAAATGACAATTGACAATTAGTCTGCGGAGAAACAATAATTTGATGCGGCAGCTTTTAGGGGAAAACTTGCCTGTGAGAAAAACAAAATGACAGCACCAAGTCCAATCCAACTGTGAAGAGTGTACAGGTTTGGTGTGGGGGGCACATTGAAGTTGTGCGAGTCAAACACAGCAACAAGTCCAATGATAATCAGTGGAAGAGTGAGGCACTGGATACCTCCGTGGATGTACTTCAAAAGTACCTTCCGGTTGTTGCGCAGTACCCGGAAAGTTAAAATGGCTAAAAGATTAAAAAATGATTAAAAATTAAACAGAATTATATTTTTTTCTTTTTCTATTTGAAGTTTAGCAAGATGGGTGATGATTCTTACCGTTGCCATTCAAGAAGATAAGTGCTATCACCATAAGAAGAGGGTGCCAGTTAAATTCCAGACTTGGGTATGCCCTCCAGCCGAAACCTTTCTGTCCACACCAGACAGCTACTAGGGCCACCAACAGTAGTCCAAGTCCTTCTGTCAGTACCAGAAGAGGATTAAATCCCTTCAGGAGCTGTTGTGGTGTGCCTCCTGCATCCATGTTGATGTAGCCACCGCCCTCCCCGGCTTTTTTATCTGCAACAGCAATTTAAAAAGAAAAATTACAACAGAATAAATATTTTAAGCGCAAAGGATATGCAGCAGTCTTTGCGAGAATCTTAAACTCATGTGAAATAAAATTATTTCTTCTGAAGCCTGAACAGATGGAGCAAAGTTAACAAATATGGTACATATATATTCTATTTTGGAAGGACACCAGTTCAACAAAATGTGAGCAGTGACCCAGAAAACGCGCGTCCATATGGTGGCCGGCGATGACCGTGCCTCCACCGCTACGTCCCCTACGTGCATCCACGTGCGTCCACTCACCCCCGGCCATGAGCAGGGGTTCGCGGGCACCCCCCGCAGAGCCCACACTTGCAGCCAGGACGAAGCCGTGCCCTTCAGGTGGCCGAAGGCCCTCAGATTAACACCACTCGTCCTGGGTTCCTGTTGCTCCTCGCGTCCTCGCCCTGTGCGCTAGAAGCGCTAGCTGGATTCTGGGGCGGCCTGGGCGGCTCTCCCTCCCCCGCTATCCCCGTTCGCACCCCGGCCCAAGCCCCGGCCTAGCCCGGCTGCGGTATTGATCCAACCCCCACCCCCGCCTGCCACCTGATGAGCCACGCGGAGCAACGCCCGGAACGCCTGGAACGCAAGGATGCATTCCCATCCCAAGGCAGAGTCACTTTGGGAGGGCTTGGTCTCCTCCATCTCTCTGATCCAGTTGTTTTGGACCCCGTCTGCTCCTGTCACAGCAGCAAAGCCCAGCAGACTGATTCAGAGAGTCGGTTTCGTCGCTCTGCACTCATGCGAGAGAGACAGAGCGACGGAGGGGAGCGGGGAGGGACCGCACGCGCCAAAGATGATCCGCGCCACCGAACAAAGTGACGCGACGTCGACGTCTCACTTTGTAATCGGCTCGGTTGCACGCCCGGGGGGCTGTGGCGGCGGCAGCGCGACAGCCCAGCTCCCCCGAGCGGCCCGAGCGTCCCAGGAGTATCGGGTGTCGGCAGTTCACGCTCACTTAGGCACGGAAGCCAGGCGCCAGCAGGCACGCGCCGCGCACGCGCGATTCCCACAGTCAATATTGGCCGGCACAGCGAGTGGTCAACTTATTATTGCTCTCCTGCGCCTGGCTGACTGTCAACCTGGCGGCGTCACTGTAAACAGGGGGAAGAAAAAAGTGGGGGCCAGGTCTGCTTTTCTCAGCCAAAGGTCAGATTCCCCCGTATCCAGGGTCCAGCACAAGACGTGTGCCTCTGCCCAAAAGAGTAAAAATAAATCCAAGCTTACGTAATGGGCGTGACTGCGTGACAGAGTTACGTAAAGTGTGTTGGCAGTCGGCACCAGAAATGCGTGCATACCCTCCGCTGCCCACTACCCCCGCACTGCAATGCGTCGCTTGGTGCGTATTTGCCTTCGGCCAAAATCTGAGTCCGATTTAAATCATTGGACCGGCTGCGCCACGGCCTTGTGATTACAACCGGGGACGTCGCTCCGCGCTCCGCGTGCTCCACGTCGAGTCCGTTACATAAACCGGCGGCCGACGAGGCACCTTTCGTCCACTTCTCGACGCCGGGACCGCCGGGACCACGCCAACAAGGCCGCCCTTGACCTTGAACTTGGCCGCCGCCCCAGGCATTGCAGGTGGAAGGCGCATCCCCGCACCATCGTCACCAGTATCCTACAGTGTGCGGACTAAACTGGCCGGAATGAGTCACGCACCGAACTTTTCAGCGTATGTCGCATCGGGCTATGAGGCCGGCTGGGGCCGAGCATGGCAAAGTCGGCCTACAAAGGGCGCGCGGCGATGCGGGCCGCCAAAGGGCATCGCAGGGCAGGGAATGCCCCGTAAAAATACGCGTGCCGGTCTCTGGCAGGTGCATCGACACTGTGAACGGTGAGAATACGGTGTAGTGCAGACGCATGGATCGGACCGTTCAGGCCTTACGTAAGCGTCTGAGGGAGGAGCAGGCAGTGGCCGCCTCTCATTCCGAATTCCGAAGGATCGTCTCTCTCTCTCTCGCACTCATGGGCCGTCCCGCAGGAGGGAGCGAGAAAGACAGAGCGACGGAGAGATCCTTCGGGAATCAGGTGGCAGGACTCCAAACGCTCCTCTACGTACCCTACAGAATGGATTTCGGATTTCGTGCAGTTGCGCGAGCACGTCTCTTGCGCGACACTCGTTGCACCGAAGTCCGCTGACGGCCGCCAGACTGGGCGACACGCCCCGCCGAGTCGGTGCGCCGTTTCGCCGTTTCGTTGGCTAATCCGAAGGCCCGCCGCCGGGCACGCCACGCCAAAAGTCGACACCTTTGGCTTTTCCTTCTGGTCGGGCCACTGAACCCTTTATCAGTGTACACACACGGGGCGGCCCAGACATGAGCACCGGGCCTGCAGGCTGAGAGTCGTTTTCGTCGCTCTGTCTCTCTCGCACTCATGGGGCGTCCCGTACAGGCGAGAGAGACACAGCGGCGCTTCCCACGACGTCGGCAGAGCGCAGCAGAGCGCCGCCGCGGCACGCTGCCACGCCACTGCACGCCACGGACCGGCAAACCCAGAGAAAGGCAAAGTTGACCCATTTTCCGCGCAAACCTATTTACGCTCTGCCCGCCTGTCTGTTTGTCGCGGCCTCCCGGTTCGCCCGGTTTGCCCCGCCAAGGAGCGCTTCCACGTCCTTATCGCTGCCGAGCTTCAGCTCGACGAGGACGGCGAACAGGGCACGGCGGCACAGCGGCCGAGACTTGAACGCAGCGGCAGCGAGGCAGCACCGCGCACTTACACTCGACGGTGGGGCTGGAGGCGGCCGCGGTGGAAGACATGGTGACCGGCTGGGAGGCGCTGCTCCACTGGACTGCGGCCGGCCCGTCACACGTAATCACACGCACACGCTCGCACACATTCACTCTGCTCTAGGCTCCAGGTGCGTCGGTGCGGCGGCCCGGCGGCCATCCAGCGGGCACCTTGATCGCGGGGAGACTGGTCGGCTAGCCGCGCTACAGGCCCCTCGGCGGGCACGCCGGCTCGGCCCCAACGGTGCGCGGCATGGAGGCGCAGCGGCGGGGCGAGGTGCGGCGGGGCACTCTTGTCCACGGGCAGGACGGTCGGGGCGGGGGCGGCGGGGCTGCACCGCGCAGAACAGAACGGGACCGCATTGGCACTCGTTCATTCTCGGTACCGTCGGCACGAGTCACTTCCGGACTCCGCCTCCGCAACGCTCCGACTGCAACAACGAACGTCGTCGGCGGAACAAGAAATGACCCCGGCAATACGCCTCGCAAGGCGGGAGGCTGGCGCTGAGTGTCTCTCACGCGCGGCGTAGCGACGGACGCCCGGCGTAGAGTCGGTGCCGCTTTCCCGATGGGATGGGGCGTTGCGGTGCGGCGTTGCGTTGCGTTTCGATTCCACGGTGTCGATACCCACCGCGCGTCGATTCCCCGGCATTTATGCGAGTCCGAAAGCGTTTAGCGGCCAGCCCGGCCAGCCTGCAGGCCGCGATTACGGAGGGTAGCAGTCTCTGTCGCACTCACGGGGCGCCCCGAGGGGGTGCGAGAGAGACAGGGCGACGGCTCGCCCGTCTGCGGGCAGCCAGGGCTGCCAGGGCTGCCAGGGCACTGCGGCCGCTCGGGTTTCAGACGGGCAATGAGGCGTGCACGCTTCGCGACGCTTTTGCGGTGGTGTCGCGTCGCCGCCAAAGAAAGGAGTTGCTTCTGCGGTGGGATTGATTCACAGTCATTACCAACCGAGCCGACCTGTTAAAAAACGCTGACGAGGAGAAAAAGATTAGGCTGGGCGAATGCGCGGGCGGGCCGCGCGGGCTGCGTGGCCGATCTGCCTACTCCGCGGAACGGAGCCGCGTGCCGTGCGGCCAGACAACGCAAAGCAAGTGCAACTGCTCTAATTTTTCGTTATATTTTAATCGCCTCCTCCCGTACCTTGAAAAAATAAAATAACCCAAATTTGAGCTAGTTCTATATTAGAAGAAAGGCTTCTCGGTGCGAAACCCTGCGGCGAGTTGTTCTGGACCGGTTGCGGATCTTGGGATGGTGGCCAGCCCGACAGTGGCGTGGCGGTGCGTGCGGCCTTCATGCACGGACTGCCAGCCTGCAAGGCACTGCCTGGCCCAAGGGTGGGCGACGCCTTACTGTCAACACGAGTGCCGGCGCCTGGCTTTTCAACGAGGGAACTGTTGTGGAACGGACGACGCGTTCAAGGACGATGGCTCCGATTTCCTGGTGTACCAGACAAGACGTATATTTTTGCTGGAAGTACGGTGTCCGTGAGGTCATCGTTGACCACCGCGACGCGACGAGTCAAATGGGTCCATTCATTGTTGTTGGGCCTTCCCTTTGGAAAGGGCATAGCCGGCAGGCACAGCATTCTGGGTCGACAGGGGCCAACGAGTCAAATGGGTCCATTCATTGTTGTTGGGCCTTCCCTCTGGAAAGGGCATAGCATTCTGGGTCGACAGGGGCCAACGGGTACCCGAAGGGAGGGGCTGTGGCAGCGCCTGGAGTATTGACTTTTGGCGCAGGGCAGCGCAGGGCGGCGCAGGGCGGGGAAAGGGCGGAGGGCGGCGCAAGCTGACGCCAACCCTGCCTACCCCCACCACGCCGCCGCCCGCCGCCGCCCCTCAGGGATGGGGTACGTGCGGAACTGCAGGTTCAAGCCACAGCCAGATCGGCCAGATAGCCCGAAGCGGCCCAAGCATTCCAATCTTATCTCGAGTGCCGACACGCGTTCACGTGCAAATTGACTGCCGAGTACTCTGCAGCCTGCGTGTAACGACAAGTTTCGCCACTACCAATAGGTGTCACAGTCAAAAGGCCGCCGATAAGAACGGAACGAGAAACACGAAAAGCGAAGGAGGTTCTAGGGAGGTGGGGAAAAGGGGGGGGGGGAGAATATCATAAGCAGGCGATATTGCGCATCCATCCAGGCTCCCTCCCTCCCTCTCCCCCACGCGATGCCACGCCGAGCCACCCCAGCCTAATGTGTTTTAAACGGGGCAATACGGCTTGCGCTGGACCACCGCCGCGGTGCGGTCACGCTTGTTGGCATCCAGTTATCACAGCGCAGCCACTGCCGAGCCACTGCTGAGGGGAGGCGCGAGGCGGGTCACACCTCCACGATTAGCCGCCGGGAGTTGCGCCCCTCCTCGGTCTGTCTCTCTCACACTCGTGGAAAAGAGGGGGGGGGGCAGCGGAGTCGCTAGACAGCCCCCACGGTGCGGTGTCCGCAATCGCCAATCCGTCAAATACAGTGAAGGGGATTGTCGTGTTGTCAGTACAAAAAGTACGTGGGTGCAATGGCGATGGGCTAATCTACGCAGAAACCGGAGAAACGCAATATCAAAAGAATCACAGAATCCATGCGGCACCCACTCCCCCTTGGTAGGTTTCTATCATCTATTTTTCTGCAAAAAATTGGGAGAGGGACTATTTTTTTCAGCAAGGAAAGGGATTATTGAAGAGTGGCGCTCATAGAGCGGCAGCTTCTTCCGCTAGAGCCGCGCGCTCGCGTCCCCGAGCGCTGGTCCGTCGCTCGCGCTCCAACTGCCCGCTCACTGAGTGGCCTAAAAGCCTAAAACCGCACCATCGAGACCGAGATTATAAAGTCAAGAAGGGTGCGCACACTGGCGGGCGATTCCGAGGGGTCTCGCGGCGTCTCTCTCGCACCCCTACGGGACGCCCCCTGAGTGCGACAGAGACAGGGCGACAGGCTGCCTATGCAGCGCTTGCAGCGCCACGCGCGCGGAGGGCGGGGGACACGCGGCGACAATAGGGGAGCAACACGCCGTCAAACAATTAGAGGCGTGATATGACAGCACCCCTCGCCCTCGCGCCTAATCCCGGCGCTCATCTCGTTACGAGGACAGATCCACGAGTACAAGTGAATCGGAGGAAAACAACACCCGGGCCCGCCGAGCCAGCGCGGGTCGTTCAGTCACTCTGTCTCTGTCGCACTCATGGGGCTGTCCATGAGTGCGCGAGAGAGACAGAGGCACAAACCGCCCTCGGTGCGGTTGGAGGCCGTCGATGCGGCACGACACAATGGACAATGGTCAAACTGCAGAGCGCGGGGCCGTCTGGAAAGCTGCGAAGCGACGCGGGCGATGTGCAAGGCCTGCAATGCAAGGCCGACGTCTACACGCGGGAATTTTTCAAACAGAGGGGTCAAACCGAACTGTGCTCTTTACAGAAGCAAAATTGAATGCGTCGAAAAAATGGTCCGTCCCTCCACACATAGTTATTTTGCGCAGATAGGGCACAGTGCACCGCCCAGGCCAAGGCCCAGGCACTTGCAGCTGCTCTGCTTTGGGGGATAAGCGCGTTCGTCCCGCTGCTGCAAGTGTTCCAATATCAAGCATTTTATGACAAATGGGAGGGGCGGCGACGCTGCATGGCCAACATGGGGGAGAGGGCGAAGGGGTGGCCGGCTGATGAAGCGAGGCAGCTGTTATTAAAACAAGTCGACGGGGCCGCCGCCAAGCCGAGGGCGCCGAGGGTGCGAGGGGAGCGGCAATCAGATCACATTAGCGACAACAACAACATTTCTGCGACATTTACAAAAACGCTGGGGATTTCTGGCGGTGGACTGCCAATGAAGAACACGGACTGGCATTCCCGGACCACGGCGACGTTCTCACCTTGGGTACCTGGCAGCGCGGTCGCGGCCTGGGTCGCACCCTGCACCACGGCGTCCTGCTGTGTCGGCGGCGCGCCGCCCTGCACCACGGCGACGAGGCGTCCCAGGAGCTCGTCGTCGACAACGCCGTCCTCCACGCCCTTGGCGCGGACCGCCTCGGGCACCGGCGTCTGGGGCTCGGCCATCGCTGCACTGCCGCGACGTCGCCCGCGTCGCCACTCGGATGCACGACGCCGGCCGCGCGAGCTGCGCGAGCCACCGCCAGGTGCCTACTCATCAGCGATAGCTGCCCGCCAGCCCACCAACGCCCCAAAGAGTAAACACACACTAATCAAAGCAAATTTTATTAGAATATATTTGAACCTTTATGCGATCAATTTGGGATCAAAACACTGAACTTGCAGACATGCTAATACTGAGAAATCGTAGAAATAATAATTGGAAAGGAAATAAACACTAAGCACTGTACAGAAACAACTACAGTACTAGACAGGCTGCATGAGCGACACCGTCAGCTCGCTGGAAGAGACGGCCACCAGAAGCTCGGCCGCCAAAGGATTCTCCGCTTGGAATTCCTGCCACTCGCTCGATTCAGTCGTCGCCTTCCAGTTGTCCACCACGATCCGCACCAGACGCTTCTTCGTGTCTGCATCGACGTGGGGGTTTGGAAGTCCTCGCAGCACTTGCAGGGCGCGCGGCGCATTCACTGTCCAGAGCAGCAGCCTGCACTCCTGCTTGAGCTGGTTCATGCAATAGCGCTCCGCCAAGTCCAGCAGCTCCAGCTCCAAGCCCTCGCACTTCTCCAGACGATCGGTGTACATGTACTCCAAGAGTAACTCGGCCGCGCCTTTGGACACGTCCTTCAAGTGGACGCGGCCGTCGCCGGCCTCCTTGAAGTCGCCCCCAAACATCTTGGCGAAGACGGGACTCTGCGTGGCCAGCACCAGGCGGTGCGCCGGCAACCACTCGCCCTCGACGCACAGAGAGGCGTCGCACTGGGGGTCTCCCTGCAGCCGGGCCTGGTTCAGTCTGGAGACCAGCGTCGACACTTGCACTTCCGGCGTAGCGTAGACCCTGAGCTGCACCGTGAAACAGCGCAACTCGTCCACTCTGAAAGAGGGCAGTCGCCAGTTCTTCATCCCCGGTGACATGTCTCGACTAATAGACTGATAATTTGTTTTTTCTCTTTTAGTAATGATCACTTCTAGCATCGTAGGACACGTGCACTCATACTCCGTAATACTAATTTTGGTAGGGTACCCTTCTGAATACCTTTCCGTTTGCACTGTGAAAGAGATGCAAAGCCGTGGCTCGTCGCGACTAACGGTTGTGGTAGGCGGATTCCAGTAGTAAGAACTGGGATTGAGACACATCGCATCCGGCACGTGTATCTCGGCCACCGCCAGGATGTGATGGAAGGTTGGCAACTGGCTCACCGGCATTCTGAAAGGAATAAGAAAACGGAGCACTAAGTTTACATCATTCACACCGACGATTTCCGGGGACCTGCTGCCACTGCTGCAGGACGCATACGCCACTAAGGGTTGCCGCGGTCGCGACCAGTGCACCCTTGGACCCTAGAGCCTGTTAGAGTCGTTTTGGCTGAGACATCCGGTGTGTTTCGAGGGTTTCTACGAGGTGTGTCCCTGGCTCCGGCTTCGGAACACCCATCCCAACATGGCCCCTTCCGCCCCTGGGCTGCCGCCGCTGCCGGGCTCGGGGCGCCTCGACGGCTGGGGTGGCCGCTCTGGGATTGGCTGCCGGGCTCGCGTAGGCGGCCAATGGGCGCGCGGGGTGGCGGTAACACATGGCGCCGACTGTTGCAAGGCCCTCGCGGATCAATGGTACAGTCCCAGCATCCAAAGCCCGCCCGCCAGGCCGTCAGGCCGTCAGGTGCGCATCCTGGGTGCCGGCATTGATTATCTTAGGCAAAATGCGGACCTTTCGCATTCCGAGGCAAGCAGCGCCCTAGCCTGCGCCGATTAGGCAATCCAAGTGGAGCTAATTCACAACAATTGTGTCAGAACTATTGACAACGGAGAGGAAGCTTGGGCGCTTCTAGCGCGTGCGGGGGAAAGGAGGGGTAGCGTCATGACCCCTAGTCAACGTGCAGAGCGATCCGCCTGCAGGTACGAAATAGGCAAAACGCGCGGCAAGTACGACGCGCGAATCTGTAACGAGCCGCCGTCAAGGCACGGGCGGAAAAGAGGATTCGCTCAAGGAAAATAATGCACCCCAATGGTGCTGGTCGTTCACGTCCGTGGTACATGCGTGAACCTAAAACGACACAGGAGCAATTGCCAAGAAAGGGTGGTCAAGTTGACGACGTCCTGTGTGGTCCCAGCCACTTCAAACGCAGACACGGAAGGTAAGCCCGTGGCGAGAGACAAGAGAGTGGACTGTACCCCGACTGCACCCCCACCCCCCACCCCGTCCTCGCTCCTCCCACACGGCCGGGGGTGCGGCAGCCTCCCCGACCTCCCCGGCGCGGCCCTCAGAATCACGCCAGATTTGCTTTGACCGAGCGCGCCACCGCCACGCACCCCGCGCTCCGCGCGGACCGCGAGGACCGCGAGGACCGCACCCCGCGACCACCCGGACGACGCGAGGGTCCCTGCCCGAGAGTCCTGCCGCCCCGGACGTCGTCGCGGAGGATCGAGTCGGAGCAGCGCAGCCCCGAGCCGCAGAGGCGCGCGATGCCCCGCCGCCAGTGACGTCGACGCGGGGGCTATGATGTCGGTAAGCAACGGCCGCCCTGGTGCTTTGAAATAAGGACCCCGCCGTCGCACGAGCACGGAGAAGTGGTCCATTTCTATGTCGAGGGACGTTCAAGGAAATCGCCCGTCTCTACCCCGTGCCTTGGGGAACCCCCATGCAGACTCCAAGGCTCCGCGCGTGGTGTAAAGACGGGCCATTTCTTCAAAACGACGCCTACCAGCAAATCAGGCCAATCTTTTAGCTATGGGAAAAGATGGGCCTCTTTTGCTGACCTATCTTTAAGCTATGCAAAAGATAGGCCTGTTTTGCTGGGAGGCGTCGAGAAGGAGTGGCTCGTAGTTTCTGGCGTGGGGTATCGCCTGACCCAAGGACTGCTTGGTTATCCAGGCGCTGAGCGCGGCGGAGCTGGGCGTGGCCGGGTACGGGGACTTGACGCCCTACGGCGCGCTGTGGGACCACCACCACCATGCGCCCACCTACCACCACCCGCACCCGGCGGACCTGCTGGCCGCGGGCTTCCCCGCCGACCTCTGGGTGGGCGGCGCCAACCCCCAGTCGCACCGCATGCTGCCGCAGAGGTAAGTTCCGGCGAACATACTGTTCGCACTTGCGTACGTGCCTCAAGGTGCTCGAGGGTACAAGGCGATGTGCTTGTCCGCCTCCAGGTTCGGCGGCGTGCCCGTCAACGCGGTGGGGCTGGACGGCCGCGGCGGCGGCATGCCCGGTCTCGGCGGCGGCCTCCAGGACGTGCCCGCCAAGCCCGGCCCGGGCAGCACGGCGTCCATGGGCTCGCTGAGCAGCAGCCCCAGCTCCGTGGGCAACCCCGGCGCGGGCGGCAGCAAGAAGACCCGGCGCCGCGTGGCCACCATGGCACAGCGCCGCGCCGCCAACATCCGCGAGCGGCGCCGCATGTACAACCTCAACGAGGCCTTCGACAAGCTGCGCCGGAAGGTGCCCACCTTCGCCTACGAGAAGCGCCTGTCGCGCATCGAGACGCTGCGGCTCGCCATCACCTACATCTCCTTCATGAGCGAGCTCATCGGCGGCGACGCGGGCTGCGCCCCGTCCCCCAAGCCCACCGAGGCCTACGGGATGGGCGTGCCCAGCCAGCGCGGCTACCCGTCGTACCCCCTCATACCGGCGTAGCGTGTAGCGCAGCTTGTCTGGCTCCCCTAGCTCTCCCGAGGCCAAGCAGAGCCCGTAGCCCACGCCTACGGTTTGAGCCTCTCCGCCTCCCTCGCCGAACCAGGAAACCGACGTCCCTTGACGGCCCACCCAACCCCTTGCTGCCCCGAACAACTACAGCAAGACTACTGTGTGTACTCACCTCGGTTTGCAAAAGCCTGCCTCTAAAACTCTAAGTCAATGGCACTGGAAAATAAAAAGCAAAAGAAAAGAAGACTATGAAACTTCCGAGACGTTAGAAGAGGCGGGGAGACAAGGCCCTGATCAGGACAGAGGCAGATTCGTGCATTATCTTAAAGATGGATTAATTAGATGCACGAAATAATTTGCTAATTTTGACAAAATTACGTACATTAACAAAAGTAACATCCACCTGAAGGTGATGCAAAAGTTAATTTTTTTTAAAAATCTTGATTGTTTTGTAGTTTATGGGGTAGAGTTAAAGTGTCCCCATTTCTTATCCAAACGTGAGAAAAAAATCATTTCTGCACAGAATGCTGTTATTTCATCTTTTATTGTGATATTATAGTAGAACTTGTTGAATGCATGGTAGCCACGCATGATCATCAACCAATGAATGAGTCATGCAAAGTTACCCCACATTACAGGTTACCCAGCATGTAAACAGTTACTTCATGTTATGTTTTCAAAATAAAATAATGGTTTAAACCATCAAAATCAGTGTTTTTATTCCATACAAATCAGGATCCAATGCCACTTTTTACATTCCCCAGCTATATTTGCCAGACAGATAGGAAAATAAAACAGAAATGATAAGAGTTTCGCCAGCACGGATTAGGAGACACAAGATAAAGACATGTGCACTCTCACCACCACCGCAAAGTGCGTGTTTCTTCTTTCTTTGCAGTACCCCTTCAAATGACACCGCAATATGGGGGAGAGGTTAAGACAGGACTTACCTGTGTCGCTTTCGCTAGCGGCATCCGACTCTGACAACGAACTATTGCCGACTTCCTGGTTGGACAACAACTTGTACTCGGGGCTGGTGGTCCGTCGGCGCGTCTTCATTCCTCTGTCGTCACTAATCACCAGAGAACGGATTGTCAATTCAGCATTCAACACTCCGGTCCGGTGGCACAACACAAGAACACAACAGACAGGCGTCTGTGTGAGTGAGTGTGTGTTTGTGTGTGTGAGTGTAGCAGTAGTGCCAACTGGATGAAACCAACGAAACGAAGGTTTTGCAAAATATTGATCATCAGCAGAGGAAAACTAAGCTTGAGTCGTCGGAAAAACGTAGTTTTTACATCCTTATTCTATACTATTAAATTGATTTTGCCTTATCGCACGGGGGTGAGGAGGACCAACCCCTTCCCTCTCTCCTCTCCTCTCCTCTCCTCTCCTCTCCTCTCCTCTCCTCTCCTCTCCTCTCCTCTCCTCTCCTCTCCTCTCCTCTCCTCTCCTCTCCTCTCCTCTCCTCCCCTCCCTTCCCTCCTCTCCCCTCTTCCCCTTACCCCCTGGCTTGACGCATCACCCAGCAGCTGTTGTCCACAAACAGACTGTTTATCGCGACTTCGCCGTCTCGCCTTTCGCCAGCGTGCAGAGTTCCTGCTCGTCTCCGTGTCACTCTTCGCCAAACGTTCTCCATGGCTGGGCTTGCTGCGGCGCATCCTCGCCTCCCCTGAAAACTGCATCCCCGTTGTAGGTTAAGGACGTGCAGTGAAGGCGAAGGCAACAACACAATGGAAGTCTTCCGGTCGACTTTGAAATGGGTCTACTTGTTGGTGCTCGCATGGGGTCTGTCTGCGACGTTTGCACTGTCTCACGCCGAAGATGCGACTCCTGAGCTTGTCATGGTCAATGTGGTGAGTTCATTTTGGAACCATTCTGTTGAGTTGGATCTATCCCCATTTCTTTACGCTACCTGTTCCAATCCCTTTATTGTGTCATGTCTTTCATCATGGATCTATTTACCTTCTAATAGCTCTTTCGACATGGAGATAGGACTCCAGTGAATCCTTACCCTATGGATCCATACCGCAATTCGAGCTTTTGGTCAACGGGCTGGGGTCAGCTCACCACAGTAAGCTCATGCTTTCTACGATTCTACAAAGTTTCATCAGGATTTTATCTATAACACCTTGTGATATTTTGTGTGTAGGTTGGAATGAAGCAGCATTATGAGCTGGGCCTTTGGCTAAGGCAACGATACATATCATTACTGAAGAATGACTATGCCAAATCGGATGTGTATGTTCAGAGTACAGATGTTGACCGAACATTAATGAGTGTTGAGAGCAACTTGGCTGGGCTTTTTCCTCCAAGAGGTTCAAGAATGTTTGAACCTAATCTCAAATGGCAGCCTATCCCAATCCACACCATTCCTGAACATCTAGACCATGTAAGTTTTTGAATGGTTCTATTCTGCTACTATGTACTTTTGTCATTTTGTGTTTCATCTTTAGAATACCTCGATTTTTATTCTAGGTTTTAGCCATGAAAAAGCCTTGCCCTCGCTATGATGCAGAATTTGCACTAGCAAGAAATCTGCCTGAGGTCAAGGATTTGGAGAAACAGTACCAGGGTTTATTCAAATATCTTTCTTTGCATACTGGTTCTGAAGTGAAAACTATTGAAAATGCAGAATACATCCATAGCACTCTTTTCATTGAGGTAATTTTGAATGGTACTGAAACATGTAGGTAAAGAATTGCAACCAAGATAGAAATGTACTAACAAAGTCATGATCTTTCTTCCCTCCCATTTTTCTCTAGACCTTGAAAAACTTGACTCTTCCAGAGTGGACAAAACCTGTATATCCAGAGCCATTGAGAACAATAGCTCAGTGGAGTTTTGCTCTGCCAGCTTATACCCCTGAGTTGCGTCGGCTTAAAGGAGGTAATGACAGTAGCATATTTTGTTCTTTGTTTGCTTCCATCTTTAAAAACTGCTCGGCAACTTCGCACTCGCAAATTTTTGAAAGGGTATTTAGAGTATTTTAATTATTACTTTCAGGGCCCCTTGTCAAAGAATGGATTGATCATTTTCAAAAGAAGAGAGCTGGCACTCTGGAACCAGATCGGAAAATGTACATATACTCCGCACATGATACAACTGTTGCAAACATTCTCAGTACTCTTGGAATCTTTGAACGCCATTGCCCACCATATGCCTCAACAGTGTTGGCTGAGCTTTACAGACTGAAAAATACCTACTATGTTTCGGTAAGGTTTGCTTTTCATCATAACACTATTATCAATAATATTGGTTTCACCATGCCAGTAAGTTAAAAAATTCAAAGAAAAATATTGTTTTACAGATTGTGTACAAAAACTCTTCAGAAGCTCGGACATTAACATTACCTGGTTGCTCAGAACTGTGTGAACTTGACAAATTTGTGAGCCTCACCAAATCAGTAATTCCTGAAAATTGGGAGAAAGAGTGCCACTACCACTTGTTGTTTTCATCGGAAGACCTGAATGACCTGTCCATTTCTGGTAAGTACAGTTGAATTGGTTAGCTTCAATAGCTCTAAGGATCACAGAATAATTTTTTTTTTCTGTTCTAGCATTGGCTACATCAGGGATTTTGTCTTTGATTCTTCTAGTTGTATTGATAATTGGATTTGTGAGACAAAGGCAGCAGATTAACGATCCTTTCCGCTATCAAACAGTTAGCACTAATGCAGATGCTTGAAATTTTCAACCACCGTTGAGATTGTTTGCTACCTAATTTCAATGTATTTTGTGATCTAGTCTCATGGTGTTCTAAATAATTGAGTCTTGTTGCCATTATCTTTTCTGACTTTGACTTGTACTTATGTTAATTGAAGATCTCAACTTCTTTCATTTGGTTTTGCCTTGTTTCTGTAGGTCACAAATGTGGATAATTGATTTATTACAATCAAATCTATTCTGCTTTGAAATGTCCAGTGCAAACATTGCTTTTGTATTGTATGTGTTGCTGGTGAGAAGGTTTCAGAAGGGGGTGATGTTTTGTACTTGGTGTTTTAAATGATAAGTTTTAATAGTTTGGTAATTTTGTCTTCAGTCACAAACTGCTCTTTTTATGGGTGTTAAAAATCTATGAGAATGCTCACTGCATCTTTAGTGGATGAGAGGACATAGTCATTTTTACTGTTTTAATTTGATCTCAAATTGAATACTAAATGCATTGTCCCTCTGTGCTATTTAGGAAGTGGTGGGTTGCCACAAAAGCCAAAGTGATAAATGGTGTGTTAAGTAGTAGAGGGCATTTACTTTGATCTTTAAGTTTTGCTTTGTAAGCTGATTTGTCAATCTGCTAATTGAAGTCTGTATTAAAAATTATTTTTACTTGTGACTTGCCAAATAAGCTTGTGAGTTACTTCAGTCTTGTGAATTTTTAAATATCAGACCTTATTCTTTCTAATTTTTGAAGTATTGTAGTTTGCTTTTGATCAATGTTAGAGTTTACCTTTTTAATATTGTCATATCAACTGTTTGTAAAGGAAAGAAAATTTGATTTTGTTGTAATTGGGTGATACATGATTGCATCAGGACCGAGTTGTTGTTAGATGATTAGGGCATTATGAAGACTGAAAAATATGGCTTTTATGTGCTGACTTGTCAAAAATCTTTTAATCAATTTTGATCTTTTATTTTAATATTTGAATCTGAAGGCTGTGATTTGCATTTTCCTTTTGTTGCCATGTGTGTGTGTGTGTGTGTGTAATTTTTTTTTTTTTTGTAGCCAATGAAGTCTAGTTGCAGCACAGGCTTCCTTTTCTTTTCCCTCTCTCTGAGGGTTTTGTGGTTTCCGTTAAGAGGTCAGGAGTGTCTTGCAGTTTTACTAAGTGATGTTTTCCAATTGTGTTCATTTTATGCATGTGGTTGGTTACACTGGCTTTTCTTGAGAGGAAAATAAATGTGCATCAACCAAGATGTTGCTCTGTGTTTCATTTCCTTTAGAATCTAAAAATATCTGTCCATCCAGTGGTGTGCAGTAAATCTATGAATTTGGTTCCTTATTGCCTTCAATACCTAAATGTAATATAGAAAGGCACTTAGGGTGACTTGCTTGATTGAACACACAAATCAGATATAGATATTTAATGAAAATAAAGGACAAATTACAACTATGGCTTGCTTCAGCTAAGTTTGCGGAACATTACTTCGGTTTCCTGTTTGGATCCAAGTTCCTACCCGGCATATCTTCAAAATGATCACCATATTGTGGGTAAGATTCCATTCCTTTAGGCTTCATAGGAGTATCCAATAGTTTAGCACCCTCCCTTTCGGCCTCGAGTTTCTTGGCATTTTCTTTCTTCTGTAACATAATTGCATAATTTTTGGCAAGCTCCTCAGGTGTGGGAGGAACCTTTCTCCTGCCCCTCAACCAAGCCTCCCATTCTGCTGGTAATTCTTGCATGAAATCCTCTTCTCCACTGGCGGGCAAGTAATATCTCGAAGGCTTAGTCCTATGCGATATTGAAGTAGGCTTGGCTTCAAAGTACTTGTTACCTAACATGTCTTCACCCATCAATTCAGCCTTGGAAGTTCGAGGTTTGAAAGAGTCTATAAAACTACACCAAGCTTGATACAAGAGCCTACGCGGTGGTTTTGCCATTTCACCGTTCTTGACAGAGAAAATAAAGATGTAGATGCTCTTCGAAAGGAACAGTAGTCAACCAGAAGATAACCTCTCGTTTCACACAAGATGCATCAGTTTCTTTATTAATTGGTGAAGGCAAATGCCTCGAACCTGAAAAATACAAAGCATGGATGATAAATCTTGCAATGACAGTCACCTCAATCTGCTCAAAATCAAATTACCAACAGTTTTTAGTTTGTTATTACACTGTCCTTGCGTCGTCGCTACAATACAAGCAGACGACGTAGCGCACTATTCACACGATAAAAATAATATTCGCATTGAAAATTTCTCATACAGCATCCACTTTTGGCCCATCCGCGGTTCCGTGGCAAGGCGGCGGAGCGTCCCTTGCTCAGTCTTCCTTTGTTGTTCCCACTTCCTTTCGCCGAAGCCGTGAAAATGAAGTAAGCGCTCTCGCGGCCGTTATTTATCTTTGAACATCTGCCTAAACTTTTCTGTTTTATCATTTACCTTGTGTTCAGAGTAATCATGGAACCTTATTTCCTGTTTTCAGGGTTGGATTGTGCGTGTACAGTGGGTACAAAATCTACCCCGGCCATGGCAAAACCATGGTCAGGGTTGATGGCAAGGTATGTTCCTCCGATTTCAATGTTACTTTTATCTCAATCTAAATTATCGTCTGTATTAAACCCGCCTTGCTCCGTTTTAAATGCATCTAATTGAACCACAATCCTGTCAAGATTCCCTCTAAGTCTTGAAAGTAGAAACGGGTGCTTAACCTTAGCTTGCTATGTTCGTACAATTCCACGTTATAAGCCACGTGTTATTGTTGTTTTGCCTCTTTTGAACGGTTTCCTGTGGCGGTGGTCCCTTTGCCAAGTTTTTTGTTCGCGTGTCTCTCAGATCTTGATAGTTTTGGATCTATTTTCATGTATTACACTCACTGCAGGTGTAGTGTTTACTGTCATTATTGGTTATGTTCGCCTTAGGATGCCGGGTTTTTCGTAAATGTCGTAACGATTTTTTTACCTCAAACCCGGATAAATTTTTACGGTCAATACCTAGCGTTGCTGTAACCACTGAATTTCCGTTTCTCGTGTTGCAGTCCTTCACTTTCCTCAACTCAAAATGCGAGGCTGCCCACAAAATGAGGAGGAATCCCCGTAAGGTCACATGGACTGTTCTGTACAGGTGAGTTTGGAATTCGAGTGACAGAGTGTGGAAACTGTCATCCTGTAAGTCTGTTTCTGATAATACTGAACGTTCATTTTGTTTTCAGGCGTAAGCACAAGAAGGGCCAGGAAGAAGATGTTGCCAAGAAGCGTACCCGCCGTACCCAGAAGTTCCAGAGGGCTGTTGTAGGTGCCACCCTTACTGACATCTTGGCCAAGAGGAATATGAAGCCCGAAGTGCGAAAGGCCCAGCGAGACCAGGCTATTCGGTCAGTGTTTACATTTATTTTCTCTGCTGATTCATTCTACTGCTTGAGTTGATCAGGTGTTAAACCAGTTCCACCTCTCAATTTTGAAGATCACAATGATCACTTTCTACTTGTATGCCTTTATTTGTCTGTGGCTCCCTACTTTTATTTCAAATTACTCCCTCCCTTAACCTCTGCTGGCAAATTTGTAGCTGACATTCAAAATTTTGTTTAATTCATGAACTGTGATGTCTCATTATTTTCTTTAATATTTAAGGCCCCCTGGTGGTCATATCTAACAATGTTATCCTTTTGTGAACAGTGCCGCCAAGGAGTCCAAGAAGGCTAAGGCAGCAACAGCCAAGAAGGCCCCCGCAGCCAAGGCCAAGGCACCCCCTAAGCCCAAGGCTGCCAAGGTAACACAGAAGAGTGCTCCCCGTGTCGGTGGCAAGCGATAAACACCAATAAATTAAGTGATCAACTTTCTGTGTTTCATTTGAAATCCATATATCCTTTCGAGTGCATTGGAGAGAAATTTTCAAGACAAGTTAAGGTTTAACTAGCTTTATTAATTGTGTATTATGATATGACAATCTTATTATAACTTAACATTGTTAGAGGAAGCTCATTGTCTGGAGGTTATTTATATTTAGGTCTTATTATTGGGCTATTATGTAGTGGTCTTCATTGCGACCTTCATTTTCCCTGTGCACATTTCCATTTAACTTGGCACTGGTGAATTTTGAACTACTTCTTGGCTAAACCTGTGTTGGGCATAGCTTCCATTTCTTGCTTGAGTACTGACAATCTCGTCAAACAAGTGTCCCTCCATTGCCTTCTTTCCTGTAGCTTATCAAGTGGGATGCTGTCACACAGCTGCTTATGCACTGTTTTCAGTGTTTCATTCTGCATGTGAGGAATTGGGCCCATAGACTGGCTGACAGAGTAGATAGTTGGAGCATATCTTTCACAGTAGTTTTGCATTCCTGTGGGCAAGGGCAAGGATGGTAGCGATAAAGTTTTGTTAACATCTGAACAGCATGTCAGGTTGGTAAAATTACTTACCTTCTGCATTCAGGTGAGCAGTCTCCAGCGCTCCCAAAAATGCATACCGTGGGCCAAGGCCCTCAGACATGACCTTGTCAACATCCGCTACATCCAGAACACCCTCTTCCACTTGACGCCACACTTCATTGAGGATGACATACCTAGAAAACTTACTTAATTGAAAAATCAAACATAACTAACTTATAAGATTGAATGGAAGGGACCTTACTGAATTCTGTTGAGAGAAAAGCCAGGTACTTCTTTCTTCAAAGAAACTGGAACCTGACCCAATTCTTGCATGATAGACCGAACCTTCTGTGGGACCCAGCTTTCAGTGTAAGGTGCTGGCACTATTTCGACCATTCGGACATAGTATGGTGGGTTAACCTAGATTAATTTCTCAGTAAGTCGAAGAAATATTTATCAGAATGGACATCAGTACAATCAAGGCTACTCACAGGATGGGAAACAATGAATCTCTCTTTGTTCTTCATATCCTTGCTCAAAACAGATGGCATATGGGTTGAGGTTGAGCTTGAAATGATGGTTGGTGCTTCCACAACTACATCCAAGTCCTTGAGTGCTTTCAATTTAATAGCAAGTACTTCGGGCGTGCATTCTTGCACAAGCAATGCACCTGAAACGCATTCCTTCAAACTGGATGTTCCTGAAAATAAAATTGAAACCAAGTTGTGACTTTCAAAATTTAATGATGTATTTGGATGTGCTGCTGCTTTCATTCACAACACTTACCTGAAATAAGAGCTACCTGCTCCTTTGCCGATCTTGAACCACGCAGAAGTTTAGATTTCTCAAGCTCGTACAACTGCTTTTCTATTTCAGCCAGGGCAGATTGAACCTGTTCGGGTAGGATATCAAACAGCCGCACCTTGTAGCCAGCTCCAGCAAACAGCATGGCCCAGCTTCGGCCGATGAGGCCACTGCACACGAAAAAAACAGCATCAGCACAGGAATGATAACCTCTCTGCACTGGACACTTCACCGCGTATTTCAAATCCAGAGAGGAAGCGGAAACAGGAGAGTATGAAAAAGTGATGGAAACGAAAGAGACTTGGGCAACGCTGCCAGATCACCAACGTTGCCACCCTACGCCCTTCCCTTGGCGCCAGCATAATGATGTTTCCGCGAATCGTAGATCAACTAGCGTTTCTCGCTCGACGCCTGCTTACCTTCCAACGATGCCGACAGTTTCTGCCATTTTCGATTGCCTAGTCTTCTCGCCGAGCTAGACGGGCGGACCGTGTTGACAGGGGATCGTTTGTCGGGTGACTGCTACACTGCTGCGGAGGACGCCTTTGCTTCTCGGTCTCGTTAGCTGGTGTTAGCACACAGGGCACCGCGGGGTCGCGTTGTTTACCCGGCCAGTTTATCTGAGGGCTGCGTATGAAGGGAACCGTTATCACGAAAAACTGACTGTTCGGTGTCCTGACGGCCTGGCGCCCCGCTCTCTCTGCTGTCGCGAGCGGAGAAATGCTTTCGCTCGGTGACCGCCTGACGCCGACGCCTGACCGGTGGCGCGAAGCGGCGGGCGGCGCGAAGGCGACGCGACAGAGGCGTGGGCGGAGAGGCGGGGGGTATCGCCGTGGATGGGGACCGGGACCGGTCCCTCGGGCCAGCCGACTGATTCCGTCTCGCTCGCACCTACACGGGACGCCCTCGGAATGCGAGAGAGACAGCGCGACGAAAACGACTCTCGAATCAGTCTACAGGGCAGGGGGCCTCCGCCCCGCCAGTGAGTCCAGTGCAGTGACGCGAGACGGGTTCCACCAGTTCTGCACCGAGAGCAAAGACGGAGTAGCAGCACGTGTTAACCAGCGCAGCCAGCTCACTCACTCTCAACACCGCCACGTCAACGAGTATTCCTCACACGAACATACGACGTGCCTTAGCGACAAGCCTGTCTCGGATTGGTCGAAAGGTAGCGGGGAACCCAACCGCTCGGCCAATCGGGTAAGTTCGGAGAGCGAGCCTGTCCGGGCAAGAGCATTCAATATTCAATGGGTCGCACGCAAACGGTCCAAGGAGGCGAGGCGACCTCTGTGGTGTCGTTAAAGTGACTGCAAATCTTTGCAGTGTGGGGCAAGTCGTGTGATGGGATGCCTACCTCCCAGGCAACATGGGCGCCGGTAGGTAGGCTACACTTCCGACACGCTTGTCGAACAGTCGGTGTCACGCGCATTGTTTCACTTTAATGCAATGACATCACTTACAAAACACAGTCAAAGAATTAAAACACGAACACTAAACGAGTAACTGGGCTACAAGTTATACAAAACACATACTAGTAGGAGCACCGTAAAAAAGAAAAACCACTGAAAACACGAGCTAACAACGGAGCAGGAAGGAGGGGGCGGCATTATTAAAACACGTCGTAGTCCTCGTCCACGATGTCGCCCTCCGAGGCGCTGGGCGCGCTGGGCCAGGGGCAACACGGGGGTGGGGAGCGGCGCGACGGGGTGGTCTCGGGGGCTGGGGCGGCGGGGGCCGAGTCCCTGGCGGGCGGTGCCGGCCCGGGCTCCGGCGTCAGCGGGGCGTACTCGATCCGCCCGATCGGTCGTTCGACGAGCCGTTGCGACGCCTTGTAGTGCAGCACCAAGGTCCACTGCGGTCCAATCAGGGCATCTCATCAATTGGCCAGGCGCGGCTCTCTTTCCCTGTCGCACTCAGTGGGCGCTCCGTAGGGGTGCGAGAGAGACGGCGGCGAAACGCTGTTCGGCCTCAGTCCCAAGGCCCGAGGCTCACCTCAGTGAAAACGACGCGATCCTGAGGCGGCGGCGGCGGCTGCTCCGTCATGGTGGGCTGCAGCAGCCACGGGTGTTCCTGCATCTGCTGCTGCTGCTGCTGCATTTGAATCAACTGCTGCTCCTCGATATGCTGTTGCTGTTGCTGCTGCATTTGAATGAACTGCTGCTCCTCGAGGTGCCGCTGCAGCTGCTGCTGCACCATCTGCATCTGCTGGTGCTGCATCTGGTGCTGGAGGAACTGCAGCCGCTCCTGATCGCGCAGCTGCTGCAATTGCAGTTGCTGCTGCTGCTGCATGAACTGCTGTTCGA
Source organism: Thrips palmi (assembly GCF_012932325.1). NCBI lineage: Eukaryota > Metazoa > Arthropoda > Insecta > Thysanoptera > Thripidae > Thrips > Thrips palmi. The sequence continues at coordinate 5,593,481 of NW_023144626.1, read as the reverse complement.
GTTGCGTGGCGTTCATCTGGAGGCAATAGGGATGCAGCTTGGAAGGCATCGGGAGAATATTGCTAAGTCGAGAGGGGGTGGGGGAACTGTACAAGGTAGCGCAAGTTAAAGAATCAATTTGGGAGCGCCACGTGTGGGGTGAAAGGGGAGGGAGGCGGAACGAGAACAGAGATAGAGGCGGAGCTACCGCGGACCGCACACCAAATTCGCCACGACTGAATCATTGATGAGTGCAATACCGAACTTTCACAATTACCTGCATTATTTGGTACACGAAGTCAGACGCGGAAAACGTGGGCGGGCTCGGATCGACCTGTGGAACAGAGCAGCCGAGAGCGGGCAGGGCTGCCATCCACGTTCTTCCTAGTGGCCTCGAACACGTTGATCAGACATCATCTATTACCTCCATCGGGGTCGGCGCGTCCGGTGCGTTCGCAAACGAGAAGGACACTCCGCCGTCCGGCAGCGGAGTGCGAAACACAGGGAACGCCACGAAAACCTGCAAAAAGGCATCAAATGAATGACTGAAATCGGTGCAGGGGACGGATTTCAAGGTAGCGCTTCATTTCGCAGTCGTTTTCGTCGCTCTGTCTTTCTCGCACTCATGGGACGATCTCTGTGGGTGCGAGAGAGACAGAGCGACGAAAACGACTCTCGGGGTGAGTCTGGACCTGCTGCAGCGCCAGCGCGGGCGGCGCGGGCGGGGCGGGATGGGAGAGGAACAGCCCGCGGAGCACGCCGCTCTCCTCACAGCGCCGCCATCTGGCGGCGGCAGACCAAAGCTTTCTCAATTATTCACAGGATACGAGGGGATGCGCTGCGCAGTGCCGGGCAGCGCGATTCCCACCAGTGTAGCCTACCCGAGACACACGGTGTGGTCAACGTAGTGACAGGAGAGCGACTCGCGGGCGGAAATGTGAATCCGTTACCTAAGGCCGAGTTCGGAGGTCGACCTCGCCCCGAGCCCTGCTGAGTGGAGGGAGGGGGCGGAGCGGCGCCCCGCGCTGGGCGCCGTGCTGGAGGCCGTGCTGGACAACGTGCTGGACGCCGTCCGCCGGCTTAGCCCGTGCAGCGAACGCCGAGGCCCTGCCGGGGGCCGACGCCGGTGCCCCAGCCCAGGCCGGCGCACGACGACGGCCGGGGTCCGCGACGTCCGCGACGTCCCTGGCCGCGGACAGGCGCTGGTGCCACGTGTTGGTCCGAGCGTGCACGCGCGTGCGGGAGGGCCCTCGCCGGGCGAAGCGCACGACCCTGGGCACGGCCGCCGCCGCCCCCCGAGCGCTGGCTTCAGCTCGACAGAGTTCTTGGAGAAGAACTGGAACATCTGGACGCGCGCGCGCACACATTCACCATTTACCCTCGGAGGCATAAACCTCCCACTGTCGAAAGTGTTGCCAACTTTGTTCGCCATGCACCAACAACGCAGACTTGTTTTTGACTATTTTTCGACGCACTTGCTTTAGCTGGTCCCGCACCGTCCTCCAGTCCGTCGCCGGCGCGGATGACCGCCCCGATGCGCCTTCTGCCCGCACTGCGCTCTCTGACTCCGGGGGCGGGGGCGGCGGCGGGTGTAGGAGCGGGGACGGGTGCCCGCAGTCGGCTTCGAGGGCGGCTCTCACTGCGCCTCGCCCACTGGAGCGCGCTGCCGACTCGGCCAGTCGACCGGACTGCTGCGATGCCGCTGCCCTTCCACGGTCGTATCCTGGCGCGGCTCGCGTCCACTCGCCCAGTGAAGGGGAGAGGCTGCAGCCAAGTGGGAAAGGCTCAAGCCGGCCGAGGTACAAACACCCGCAGTCATTGCGACTATTCCTCGCGCCGACCAGGAGTTTACGGAACAGAAACAAGAGACAGTTTCATCTGGCCTTGGTTTCGTCTCTCTCCTTTTCCCAGTGGGATACGATTGGTGGTGCCAAACGCGGGCGCACTGTTACTACTGTACCCTAGAGAGCTGCGCGCTGGGCCGAGTGTTGGGCCGAGGGTTGGGCCGAGGGTGGGCGACGGTGGCGGTGCTGGGGGTCCGCCTGGCCTCGGCCTTGGAGTCGGTCTCGGTGTCCACCTCGGTGTCCACCGAGGCGGGGGCGTCGTCGGAGTCGTCGGCACTGCCGTCGCTGCCCTTTTCCGGCCTGAAACTTACACCTATACGATTTACTTCTCTGCCGGAGAGATCACTGTAGAACGAAAGTTACGTCCACTCGACTGTGATTTGGCTATTTCATTTTCAGTGAGTGTGCCGATGGAATCGACCAGATCCCGAAGTTTTAGTCGATTTGAAGTAACTTTTTTCCGACAGTGATCTGGAGAGCAGAGCGGTAAACCAGAACCAGCTTCGCACAATAATCACTGTGGCTCTTCCACGAAGCGAATGAATAAGTAAATAAATTGAATGGCTGAGGGCCAGAGAGTGCCAGAGAGGGCCAGAGAGTGGACACACAACCTTGAGGAGAGAGACTTACTGCCGCTCGCTGCCCAGCCAACCTGCAACGGAGGAGGCAATCGTGTTAAGACGCGAAGGAAATGCGGCGTCGTGTCATCGCCCCGTCTTTTTTCCGAACAGGGCTTTGTCGCTCTGTCTCTCTCACGCCCCTGCCGGGCGCCCCACGAGAGCGAGAGAGACAGAGCGCCGAGGGCACTGTTCGGAATCAGGCTGCTGTCTCACCTGTTCCAGTGTGCCTTTGAGCAGCAGGCCCCCGCCGGGCTGCGGCAGGCTGCAGCTCACACCGCGCGCCACCGTCGGCCGAGACGGCGCGGCTTCACGGACTTCTTGACCTGCTCCGCCGGCCCCGCCAGCGAGCCCAGCTAGCCCAGCTTCACCTTGCGCCTCGCCGGCGTCCTTCCCCAGGCGGCACCGCTCCAGTCTCCTGGAGAAAAGAGAGCTAGAAGCTGGAATAAAAGAGAGGAATGAGCGCGCCGGAGAGAGTCTGTGAGAGGCGGTTCGGGTTACGTCAAGTTGCGTGAGCGAAATATTGTGCAAATTAGTCGCGCGCAAATTACGGCAATATAAACATTTGGCGAAGGGCAACTACTCTCTAATGAATTTTGTCATGACACGTTCTACATTCAGCGTCAAAAACCGTAATGTGGGCAAAATGTGTGGCAAACACAGCAGACATCTCCCAGCATGTTCCCACAATGATTGTGCGCAAAATGGTAGAGTGGGTCACCCCGTGTCATTTGGGGCGAACGGGCCCAGCGCCTGCCAACCGCAGGGCGGGCCGACCCGCCACACACCGCTGGCTGCGGGCTGCCTGCCTGGCACGCCGCATGAAGCCGCGAGCCCACCACCAAGCCACCAACCTCAGCCGTGGGCCCGTGGCGGTGGGGCCGGTGGGGCCGGTGGGCCGGTGGCGGTGGAGCCCGCGGCGTGGACGGCGGGGAGGGCGGTCGCTGAGGTCGTCGGAGTTGACGCGTCGGTTTGCGTGGCGGCCTCCAGCTGGGGGCATTGGCGGCGCCGCCGGGGCCGGGGGCCGCGGTGCGCGGACAACGCGGACACGGCGGACACCCGGCACCCATCACCGCCGTCGGGCCGGCCGGGGCGCCTGGCACACAAAAGCTGCGGAATTTCAGAGCGCCCCCTGCAAAGCCCCAAAAGGCGCGGATAAGGCGGCAGAATGGGGCGGATGACGTCATCGGCGTGGTGACGCGTCGTGCGCGCCCTTTGTCCGTCGCTCTTTTTGGCCGTGCCGTTCCGGGCCGCACAGTGGGCCAGAAGACCGGTGGAAGCGGCCAAAAGTCTAGACGCGTTTTGAGCTCCAGAGTCGCTGCATGGGACTCGAACTGAACGTGTGACCCCACCAATGGAATGCTCTCCGAACGAGGAATCCATTGGTGGTTTTACACGTTCGGTTCGAGTCCCATTTAGCGACTGGAGCTCAAAACGCGTCTAGAGTTTTGGCCGCCTCTACTGGTCTTCTGGCCCACTGTGGGCCGTTCCGGGCCGTTCCGGGGCACACGTCAAAGACTGCAGCGGGCAGGCCAAGGGGGCCCTCGTGCCTCGCCTCGTGCACCTACCCGACCAGACCGGGGGCAGAGGTTGGGTCCAGTGAGGACGAGGGCTCCTTCTCGGGGTGCTTGGGCTCCGTCCGCAGCGTCCGCTGCAGCGCCGACCCGGTCCAGGCCGCGCCGCTCCGCTCGGCTGGCGGGGTCGTCGGGACCTTGGTCGGGACGCCGCGTGCCTCGCCCCGCGCCTCGCCCGACTTGGCCGCCGTGCCCGCCTCGCCTGCCGGCGACAGGACGTGAGGGCCGAACACCGAACGTCCCCTCATCACGTATGTAAACTCTCAAGTAGCATAAATCCAGGCGCTGCCCATGGCCTGCCCATGGCCTGCCTGCCGCCAGCCGCCATAAGTCTTTGACGAGTGCCGAATCGTGTCACTGCGCGCCTCGCTCCTTCCTTGCTCCGCCCCGTTTTTACTTTATCCTCAGTTTTTTCCCGGTTTCGTACAGCCAGGCGCAGCAGCCTCCCGCGGACACTGTTAGATTAGCAATGCTAAGGAGCCGCTCGCTCGCACGCACTTTGTCGCTGCGATTGGGGTGGATTTATTTGGCGCCACGCGTGCCTGTGCACGTGCTTTCCCGGGGCGGGGCGCTCCACTCGCCGCACGTCGTGGAAGGGGAAAAGAAGGAAACCCTGGGAAAGCACCTGCGCTCCGCCACGGCCGCCACGGCTCCGCCCAGTACGTTGCGCGTGTGCAGTGCCTGCAGTGCCTACTCCGTGGAACTGCCTTCGGAAACGACCTCGAGTGGGGCTCTCTTTCACCCTTTCTGCCTGTTTCAAAGACAAACACCGAGCAGCCGGGGGGCGGGGCGGGGGCGTACCTGACGAGAAACACCGAGGCAGGCAGCAGCGGAAACACTTCATTCTACGATGATGGCGGTGCGGTGCGGCGTGGCGTGGCGTGCCACGGGCCTAAACTCTTTATGCCTTTTATTTACGAATATGTGACAGGGGCTCGCATGCACAGCAAGGCGGCAAGGCGGCACGCCCGGCCGAGCCCCGCCATTGTAGAGGCCCATTGTCGCTGCCAGCGTGCCGTGGCCTGCCAGCCAGCCCTGCTGGCCCTGCCAGCGCTCTCTGGCGGCGGTCCCGCGAACAACGCGCCGTGTACAGTGTACACCGACCGACCGGGGCCGCCAGGGCCGCCAGGGCCCACACAGCCACTCACGGTGCTCACGGTGACCCGGCCGCGCTCGCGTGGCGCGGCAGGGCAGGGCACGGCACGGCACGGCACGGCGGTTTAGCACGCCGCTGGCAGCAAACAGCACCGCAAGCACGCCGTGCGGCGGGCAGGGCGGCAGGCAGGGCGGCACGGCGGCAGGACAATACCAAACGAAAACCTTTCTTTCCGAGGACAATGGCGGCCCGGACCGCGCCACCGCGCCCTGCCCGCCAGACACTTCAAGTTTTATTTGGGCGTGATGCGTGAAATGGAGGTAGGCTGGACGGCATGCGGCGCGCGGCCTGCATGGCCACGCCGAGCGCCCAGCGCGCGCCCCAAGAGCCGCGGGCACTCTTCTGAAAGCGTCGCGCGCGCGGGCAGTGCGGTGTTGTCGCAGCGAGAGAAGTTGTGGTTTAATTCTGGTTGTGTTTACACTGCCGGCGCGCATGCATGGCACAGCGCACCGCGTGCGGCCGCCTCCGCCCACGGCCACCTGGATGGATCGGAGCGCCTCGACCGTTCCAGTGTAGTAGTGTGACGCAGCGAGGCAGCCATCGTCAGTCTCCATTACCCGTCCCTCGATAGAGTCCGCCAAGACAACCCCGCCCCACACCCCGTGCCCCACGCCTGCCCGCGCCTGGCGGGGAACCATTTTTCTTGCGCGGCCGCAGAACGGTGCAGGCGGTCGGGGCGGGGCGGGGCAGGGATCGGACGGCCGGAGGGGGCCGCGGGGGCTCCTCAATATAATACGTGCGTGTCTCGCTATCGGCGGTAAGTGACAACAGCGCTTCGAGGCTTGGAGCCCCGAAGCCTTGGAGCCTTGGAGCCTTGGAGCCTCCACCCCGACGCGATAATCAATATTGGAGCTACTCTTGGCGCCTTTCCCTGGCCCTCCAGCCACACGCACTCCATGACTTGAACACCTGACGCCCCCGCCCCACCCCACCCCGCCCCACCCCGCCCCGCCCCGCCCCGCCGCAGCCCCCTCGGCTGAGCCGGCACCGGGCCGCCTCAGGTGGGGCGCCGCGGCGGACGCTGCGGATAAGCCCAAGCCCAGTCCCGCTGCTCCCGGAGTGAGCCGTGAAAAGTGTGTGAGTTCGGCGAAACCCGGCGAAACCGCCCTCGCGCTTCAGCCGCTCCTTCGGACTTCGGACATGATTCTCAGTGGGCACACGGCGCTCTGTCTCTCTCGCACTAGCGGGGCGTGCCGTAGGGGCGCGAGAGAGACAGAGCGAGGGAAGCGCCGTTCAGTTGGCAGGCGGTCCCGGTTTGGCGCCAAGGAGGACCGCGGCGGAAGGATCCCCCTTCCGGTGCCCTTCCGGCCGGCTGGCGTATGGCGTCTCCCCGATTCCGAAGGACCTCCCCACAGTGGGCCAGAAGACCGGAGGGGGCGGCCTCGGTTTACTATTGAATGAGGCAATGATGAGGCAGAGCGCCGCGCGGACACAAGCTAGATCCCCTTCCAAATCATCCATCACGGCGTCCGCTTCCATCATCGGAAACAGACAGGCAACGTTATGTAACCATCCTGACGCCGGAGCCCCGAACGCCCGTCCTGCTCGTTGCCTTGCCTATCGTTTCGGGTTCAAGTGGGGTCGTTTGTTAACCACGCGCCCCAAGGGGTACCCAACTCAAGATAATCATTGCACGTCTTTGGTAATCGGTGAAATAATCATCATCATCCAATGAAATGACAATCATACTTTCGGGGGGGATTCAATCACTTTGGACCATTTTTGCGAGACCATTGCTTCCAAACAGCGGTCAAAGCCTTCCCGAGGCGGGGCATAAAAGAGCAGGGTCTTCAGAATAGTAAGGCGTCGAGGGAGGCCTTTGACCGCAACTAAATTTAATGCAGTGACCGCTCAAAGTCAGCAAAAACGGTGATTTTATGACATTCATTCACTTTTTGACCATTTTTGCGAGACCACTGCCTCCAAACTACCGGCGGTCAAAGCCTTCCCGAGGCGGGGCATAAAAGAGTAAGGTCTTCAGAATAGTAAGGCGTCGAGGGAGGCCTTTGACCGCAACTAAATTTAATGCAGTGACCGCTCAAAGTCAGCAAAAACGGTGATTTTATGACATTCATTCACTTTTTGACCATTTTTGCGAGACCACTGCTCCCAAACTATCAGCGGTCAAAGCCTTCCCGAGGCGGGGCATAAAAGAGCAGGGTCTTCAGAATAGTAAGGCGTCGAGGGAGGCCTTTGACCGCAACTAAATTGGACGCAGTGGCTGCCCAAAGTCACCAATATTGAATTTCCGACATTTTAACAGCTTTCCGAGTTCGGCGCTCGAATAATCCCCAATATTCCCCGATAATCAACATAATAACCTCCTATAATCCTAATAGAAGGTCTGTTTTGATTTGCCACGGTTGCGCTGCTCGGCAGCGATCGAGTTTTCTCCTCGGATTCTACATGTGCCGTGCGGTTTCGCTGGGTGCGCGGCTGGGTGTCGATCATCACTTTGACGACGGCAGCGTCTGCCCTGAAGGGAGCTTTAAATTTTCCGGCGTGATGTGGCTCGGGGATGTGAGGGCACGGTGACGGAACAGACCGTGGGGGGAGGGGGGGGGGCGGCTGGCCATCCTTCGATTTATCTTCCTTAAGCTCGGCCGCCTCTCTCGCACGCCCCTTCTCAGCGGTCGTGTAATTTATTTCCTCAACCGATTTGAAACATTCAGTTGACATTTGACTAAAGGACGCGCGGTTCGGGAGATGGGACGTAGCGGAAAAGGCAGAGGGGGCGGAGGGGGCGGTCGACGACGGGGCGCTGTGTGGTGGCAGCGTGTGGTGCAAACCGCAAACCACTCTCCGCAATCGTAAACTGTGTTTGCAAATGACAAGGAATCTGGTGAATTATAGCAACTAATATACACACATAAATCTCGCCCGGCAGGCAGCTGACGCCCCGAGCCGCGGCAAGCGGCGCCAGCGCGCGCAGCCAGCCGCCGCCGCCCGCAGCCAGGCCCGCCCCCGCCCGCCCCCGCCGCCCCGCCGCCCCCGCCGCCCCCGCCCCCGCCGCCCCCGCCGCCCCCGCCGCCCCCGCCGCCCCCGCCGCCCCCCGCCGCCGCCCCCGCCGCCCCCCGCCCCCGCCGCCCCCGCCGCCCCCGCCGCCCCCGCCGCCGCCCGCCGCCGCCCCCCCGCAGCCCGCCGCCCGAAGCCGCCCTGAAGGCAGGCCGCAGCAGTATTGAGATGAATGGTGGGCGCGCGCCGCGGTGCCGCGGTCGGCCGCCGCCACAGCGCGACTCAGTCGCGGGGACAGGTGCATACAGGGCGGCGGGGGAAGGGAGGTCAGAGAGGGGGGAGGGGAGGGAGGGCGCGGACACAAGAGAAAGGGCAGAAATATGGACAAGGGCCGGGCGGGAGCGCGGGCGGGCGCGGGAGCAGGTGCTGTGTGTTTCACACCATAACCATAAAACATATCCGAGGCACCTAGATGGCCCTGCTCCTGCCCTGCTCGCCCGGCTCCTCCAGGCCAACACTTCCTTGTGCCGCGGGGCACCGCGGAGTGCGCCGACTGCCGCCGCGGGTATCTGCATGGCCATGGCCGCCATGGCGTCCCGTCGGCGGGGCACCTGCACGGCGCCTGCTTCGAACGATGCTGCCATCGCTCTGTCTGTCTCGCTCTCGTGGGCCGCGCCGGTAGGGTTCGAGAGAGACCGCGAGTGCGCCGACTGACCCCCACGGTATCTGCATGGCCATGGCCGCCATGGCGTCCCTCCGTCGGGCGGGGGCCGCCTGTGCACGGCGCCTGCTTCCGAACGATGCTGCCATCGCTCTGTCTGTCTCGCTCTCGTGGGCCGCGCCGGTAGGGTTCGAGAGAGACGGCGCTAAGGCTGCGGGGCCGAATGACGCACATCACCTCTCGTCGTCCCGTCGCCCCCCACGGGCCCCATGCCGATTCTCGCGTCTTTTCCGGTTTCACTCCCCTCCCGGCCCGGCCCTGCCGTGCCCTGCCCTGCCCTGCCCTGCCCTGCCCTGCCCTGCCCTGCCCTGCCCTGCCCCTGGCCCCGACGGCCCGACGGCCGGGGCATTGACGGATGCCTACCTGGATCTGAAACCAATTCCATCCCCAGTGGTACGACGCGGCACGGCACGGCACGGCACGGCGGCAGCCCGGCCCCTTCCAGGACACACGGACCCACACTCACAGAGGTGGTGCATGGCCAATGAAGGCCGTGGGAGGCGTTCGGAGAGATGTCGAGACGTCGAGACGTCACACCAAGCCCGCCAAGAACCTCGATTAACTTTGGGCGTCCGGGGTTCCACGAGAGTTGTTTCCATCGCCGGGGTGTTTGCGAATAAGTGAAGTGTCTCTTTCTCCTCTGGAGTCGCCCCGGGGTCGTCTCAAGCTCCTCCGCCGACGGATTCCGAGAAGCCGTTTCGTCACCCTGTCTCGGTCGCACTCGAGGAGCGGCCCGGAGGGGTGCGAGAGAGACAAGAAGCGACTCCTCGGAATCGCTCGGCCAGCGCAGCGCGGCGCAGCGTCTCGGCTGGCGGGGCTTATTTTGAAAGATGGGTCCAATGTCTCCGCTGATAAGCGTGGCCAGGCGGGACGGCCGGGCTGGCAGGGCTGGCAGCCAGGAGGTTGATGGATGAAACGCCGCGCGGCCCGCCGCCCTGCTGCCTGCCTGGCTGCCTGCCTGCCTGGCTGCCTGCCTGCCTGGCTGCCTGCCTCGCCGCTGTCCGAGCGCAGCAGAGCGCAGAGCGCCGCGGCCTGCTGGCTTAGCCCGCGCACCTGAGCTGCGGCCAGCCAGGGCAGCCAGCCAGGGCAGCCAGGCACGGCGGCAAGCCGCAGCAGCCAGCCTCATCCCCTAAACGACCCGCCGGCTTGACCAGCAGCGGGGTTGCCTGCCTACAGTGGCGGCGATTGTCCATCGGGGCAGCTGTGTGCCATCCCCTCGTGTGCAGTACACGTGCGTGTGCGTATGTGTGAGCGTGCGTGCTCTGTGTGTGTGTGTGTGTGTGTGCGCGCGCGCGGGGGGAGGGGGGTACCGGCACCAGAAGCGGTGCGGTTTACGCCGCGCCATCCCCTGCTTATCTACCACCACCCCTTTGCAGCCTGCACCAGCGCTCTCACTGGGACCCTTAATTATTTTTAGGGGCTGCTTGGATACGGGGCGGGGTGGGGCGGGACTGCCATCGCTCTCCGCTCCTCTGTGGGGCTCGGTGTTAAAGGACACTAGGCCGGGCCTGGTCGGGTCGTCGGGCGGCCAGCGCATAAACCACATTATTACTGAACCGAACGCGGCCTCGGCGACGCCATGGCCCAGCCAGGCCTCTGTCCCGGCGGTCCGGGCCGGGAACCACGGCCTCGGCGGCCTCGGTCAGTGGCCGGCCTCTGGTCACATGATGGACTGGACCGCACCGGAACGGGGCCGGGCCGCGAGTAAATCATCTGGGCTGGTCGGCGGTTCGAATACCCGCATACGCCTCGATTTTCCCCCTTCCCTAGAGCGCCGCCAACACCAGCCCCCAGGCTTTGGGGCCACACGACGCACGTGTGGCGACCTCGCTGTTACGCAAGGGCAAGCCGGGCAAGCCTAGGCGTCGCGGCGGGGCGCCCAGCCCGGCCCAGCCGGCACGGCCATTCCGAACAAGTGCCTGCGTCGCCCCGTCTCGCTCGCACTCGCGGGGCGTCCCGCAGCGGTGCCAGAGAGAGAGAGAGAGAGAGAGAGAGAGAGAGAGAGAGAGAGAGAGAGAGAGAGAGAGAGAGAGAGAGAGAGAGAGAGAGAGAAGAGAGAGAGAGGAAGCAGGCCACGTGATCGCCACACACGTGCCCGTTATGGAACGACCTGCAGGAGGCCGCGGTTGCGCGGCGGGCGGTCCAGGGAGGCGAAGACGGTCCCGGGGCCGAACAGGAGCAGGAGCGGGTTATTGGGCAGAGTCAAAGGAGAAGCCTGTCATTAGTGCAGGCCAGGGCCAGGGCGTGTGGGGTTCCCGGGTAGGGTCCTGCCGCCGTGCGGAGAGAAGCAGGTGCCAACCAGGAGGAGGCCTCCTTACACGGAAGCACTCGTCACCAAGCAGCGCTCCTGCAGACTGATTCCGAAAGTCGTTTTCGTCGCTCTGTCCCTCTCGCACCCAAAGGGCACGGCCCAGGAGTGCGAGAGAGACAGAGCGACGGAAACGACTCGGCCGGATCAAGCACCCAGGACTCGGCACGCACGCCCAGGCGAGCATTAAGACAGTGTAGAGCCCCAGTCCCAGGGACGTGTGACTGCGAACTGCGAACACTCTCCTGCTCGCAGTTAGCGTGAAAGGGCACGGAACAATGTTGTCGATTGAAAAGCGGCAGGGGGAGGGGGGGGGAATGCGTTTCCACAGAAGATGGATGGGAGTGGAGGAACGCACGGCACGATTCCAGCGTGGATCATGCCCGGCTTGCCCGGCGCACTGGAGGCACTCCTGGAGGAGGAAAACTGGAGGAGGAGGACACTGTGGCAAAAAGGTACGGAAAATCCTGTTAATTTTTTTGCCAGGATTCTCCGTAGCCATCTTGTCAATATTCTCCGTAGGCTCTTACAGTATTCTCCGTAGGGCCGCACAGTATTCTCTGTAAATCCGCACAGTCTTCTCCGTAGGACCTCGAAGACTGTATAGTCCTACGGAGATCACTGTGCGGTCCTACGGAGAATACTGTGCGGTCCTACAGAAAATACTGTAAGAGCCTACGGAGAATATTGATAAGGGGCCTACGGAGAATTACCACAAGCTGTTTACAGAATTTTCCGTAGCTTTTTGCCACAGTGGAGAAGGCAAAAAAGAGGGGAGGCTTCACGATTCAAAATTATCGGTGGACGCGGACGAACCTGCGCGATCCACCAAAGCGGCCGAGGGGGCCGAGGCGGCCACGGCGCGGGGCGACGCACATAAATAGATAACGAGAGAACACCCGAACGTTATGCAAAAGGGGGTGGGGGCAGGCTGTCGCCGTGGCAGTCGTCTACCGACGCGCTGACTTCACCGGAAACGGAACAGAGAGGCAAGGGGGACCAGAAAGAAAAGAGCAGAGCCCAAAAAAAGAGAAAGAAGTGCGTTGGTCTTTCTAATGACCGGGCGGCCTTCTGCTGCGGCTTTCAGGCTGCGTCGCGGGGGCCGTACCAACATAACAAGCTCGTCTAGCGTCGCGCTGACATGCCGTCGTCGTGCCAACGTAACAAACTCCCCTTCCCGAATATCGCGCTGTCGCTGTGTCACAACAATCACTCGGGATGATCGTTAGCAGCGACGTCGACGGGAACCTCCCCCCTCCCCCTCCAGTCGAGCATCGTCCGCCGCGCGCCGTCTTTTGAGGCAGCCTCCTGGGCGATGAATGCAAATCCCAAATCCCCGCCCTGCAGTCTCATTCCGAGAGTCGTCTTCGTCGCTCTGTCCCTCTCGCGCACTCACGGGGCGCCCCCTGCAGGTGCGAGAGAGACAGAGCGACGAAAGCGACTCTCGGAATCAGTCTGCTGCTCCACTTGGAGGACGGCCTCGGTGACGACGACGGCGAGGTGGAGCGGGAAAGTGAACGTGCATCCCGTTCCCGGAGGCCCGGGGGCGCCCGGGGGTGTGTTGCCGAGTTGCCGAGTTGCTGTGACTGGGGGAGCGAGTGCTCGGGGCGGCAGAGGCAGAGGCAGACAGGAAGCGCGACTACTTGGCAGGCACGGACCAAGCACGCAGGCGAGACGAGGGGAAGGCTCGCATCTCGCACTCGCACTTGAGGACGCCCGCCGCGCCACAGCCCGCGCGGCACCACTGTGCTGGTGTTGCCTACCCTTGCGTTCACAGGCGCCTCCGCGGTCAGGCCAATGCGGTCCGGGGAGGGACCGGCTCACAACACGCACTCCTACCAACCGGCAGACACAATCAAATCCTGCAATTTTCGTGCGTATATTGATTTAAAACGATAGCCCCCTCCAAAAAAAGAGAAAGGGGGGGGGGACATGCTTTCGGTGGGTCCCAAAGAGGAGCGGTCCACGCACCGACAGTCATCCCTGGCGTCTTTTGGCCCTGGCGTCGTCCTGGAGGCGCCCAAGACGGATGGCGGCGACTGGCGGACGCCTCGCTATCGCTGTCTCGCTCTAATGGCACAATAATAATCAGCCCGAAAGCTCCCCTTCTTGCTCCGTTTCATTTCGGGCAGAATAATTTGTCACCGGCGAACGCTTAATCAAGTAGCGAAAGGTGATTAGTCCGATCCATCAATGCAGTCATTTCTCGCTCGCAGTCGGCCGGGCTATCTGCCCCCGCCCCGTCAGTCAACTGTCTCCAGGGCCTCCAGGACCGCCAGGAGGAGCGCGCGGCCTCGTGCCTTTCGTCCGTCTCTCTCGGAGGACAACATTTGCAGACCTGTTGCGGGGCCGTTTGCTGGAGAGCGTGCAAAGCGTTCTTGGACGACGGGGACGGGACGGGCCGGCAGGCCGACGGGCGTGCAAGCGCTGCGTTTTGGCGCCACGCCGCGCCACGCCGCGCCACGCCGCAAAAACCGCGGTGTCACCTTTCTATTACGGTCATCCTTTTAGCCAGCTTTGCCGCCGCCCCGCCCCGCCCCGCCCCGCCACTGTCATGCAATTAATGGCCCTGCACTATGCACAAAGCAGGCTGCGGGAAACAAAAGTAGAAAAGAAAAAAAACACACTAAAAACTCGCAACCCCCTTTTAAAAAATAAATAAAAGAAAAAAAAATCCAATTTTTCCGGGGCTCTGTTTGATCTCTGTGGGTGCATCGTCGGTGTGATAGCATCGGACTGAGAGAGGCAAGGCCCTGGTTCGACACCAACCACCGCTCCATTTTTTCGCATGATGCGATGATGTAAAGCGTGTTTAATTAACTCCTTGTGCCAGCAAACGATATATCTTCTGGAAGAGAGTTGGTCAATATTTATGCCGCGTAGCCCGAATGGACACCTTGCGACCTTAGCAGCGATCACCGCAGGCAATGATTGATATAGAGCCTTTTCCTTTATTTCGAAAGTAGGGTGCTTTCAATACACTCCAGCCTTCCAGGCACACGCGGTGCCTCCAGCGGCCCCCGGATGGCCTTCGCGCCGCTCCAGCGCGAACTCGGCGCACGTTGCGTAGGTCGACCGCGCCGCCAGGCGCCGCCGTGCCGTTTCTGTCAAACGCATGGAACCATACGTGCGTGTTCCAGCCGCCAGCCAATCCCCCCCACCGCCCCGACACGGTAGGTATGAGCAAGTGCGCGCCTCGGGGCGGATAAAGCAGCCCCAGCCGATATACGGCGGGCAATGGAATTGTTTCTGTCCCCCTTCCACTCTCGCCTCGCCTCGCCTCGCCTCGCCTCGCCTCGCCTCGCCTCGCCTCGCCTCGCCTCGCCTCGCCTCGCCTCGCCTCGCCTCGCGGTGCGCTGCTAAAATTGCACGCGCCACTCCTCGCTGGCCGGCATCCGGCCGGCATTCCGATTCGAGGCCGTTTCTGTTTAATTACCCCAGCTTGTTCATTAGGCCGCGGGTCAGTGGAGGCGGCGGAGCCGTTCTCGCGTCGTCGACGGCGTGCCCGCGCCGCGCGCCGCGCGCCTCGCAGGCGGTGCCTGGCGGTGCCTGGCGGTGCCTACACTGTACCGCCGTACCGCCGACATGCTTTACGACCGGCAATAAGTTAAGCGTTCGCTGCGTTCGCGGCGTTCGCCTGAAGGCCGAAGGGGTTCCCGTCTCGCCTTCTTAGTCTTCTTCCGCATTCCCCGGCAGGAAGACGTCTCGGGCTGCGCGAGAGAGAGAAAAGGGGAGAGTGAGAGAGAGAGGGGTAGCAATTCGGGCGGGCTAATTTAGTCGAGTGAGTGACAAACGCGGCGGCACGCGGCACGGCACGGCACGGCGGCAGCCTCCACCGACAACAATGCGGCGGCCGGTTCGGTTCGCACGGTTCGCGCGCCGCCGTCATCGGCGAGCCCGAGCCCCCATCGTCCTGGTCGTCATCCATCACTCGCATCGACGTCGTCCCCGGCGAGGCCCGCGACGACGCGAGGACGCGCGGCGGCAGGTGGAGCGGGCGAAGAGGCGCGGCAGTGTGTCAGCATGAGCACGGCGCGCGGCAGGACGGCATGGGGCGACGACGGGCAGGTGCTGGCGCTGCCGTCGGCGACAAGTCGACACGACGACTAAATTACGCTCAAGACGTGTCGTGTCGCGTCGCGTCCCGAGCGCGGCGCGCGGGGCGTGGCCGCCACTTTATTATTTCGCAGTGGAAGGGAGGAAGGGCTGTCGCGGCAGCACGGCCGAGGGGTAAGGGGGGGGGGGCAGGGGGAGGGCCGCCAGATACCCGAACCTTAAATATAAATCCGACAAGAAATGAGCACGAGACCGGAGGGCCGGGGGCCCTTGCCGCTGGACGAAGTCCTTCCCGGGGATCAGCCCTCTCGGCTTTGAGTCGTCCCTTTGAGTCCCTTCCTCGGCAGGAAGGGGGTCCAGGACGCCATCACCCTCCTGCTCCGCGTCCCGGGGTTCGGACGCTGCCGTGTACCTGAACAAAAAATAAAAGTGCCGCCGACGCGACGCCACTCGAAAACATAGGCGAGTTGCATTGGGGCACGGCGGGCACGGCGGCACGGCGCATTGTTAGCGTGATGGTGCATCCGGGAGTCGGGCACACCGCACAAAGGAAGCAGGACTGGAGGTGCCCGGTGGTGCCGCTGCGCTGTGAGCCTCCACGGGGCGGCCTGGCGGCCAGGCCACGCGGCCACGTCCTAGGGACACTTATTCGGGACAGGACATGGCCAGGTAGTGTCCCGAGGGGGTGCCAATGTACCGGCGTGCTCCTGGCCTGAGTGCACGCTCTCGAGTGTGTGCGTCGATGGGTGTGCGTGTGTGTGTAAAGGGGCGGCGCTTCTGCGCCCCAAAGGCCTGTTCGGAATGTGCCCGTTCCCCTCGCGGCGTTAAAAACGCTTTCCGCGGGTAATGCGTATGCACGGCAGCAGCAGCAGCGGAGAAGAAAAAGCAATAATGAATGAAAATGATTTGTATTGGTTTCGCTTTTCGCTGCCTTTTTCAGCAGCGGCCGGCACTGGGCCGGCACGCCGCCACTAGCGCTAAATCGTCTTATTCCACGCGCATAATTCCATTTGCCAGCTCTGGCCGCTCCGCTCGCTCTGCTCCGACCCGGCCGCTGCTTATTTTCGATTCGATTCATGCGGCCGATTTCTACCCCCCCTCCCCTAGTGTTGGCCGGGGCCAGATTTATTCAAATCATCTGCCTCAGTACGGACAGGGCGCGTCTTACGGGCCGACGAAAATAATAACCATTCCGCGGGGCGCCGCCAGAGTCAGTCCGAAACGGGGGCAGGCGCGCCTCGCGAGCACGACGGAGCACGACGGAGGGGTCGAAGGCCACCCCGATGAGAGCTGCCGGAGCCTGCACTGGGAAAGAGAGGGGGGACGCATATGAATGACAGGCCGAGTGGCGTTGCATGGCGGTGGCACGACTGAGTGGCGCGAGTCAGCGACACGCCCAACTTTTTACATCGTCTGTCGTGTCCATGAAATATTCATCCCTCCCTCCCCCCGCTGGGACCAGGAGAATGTCTGCTGCAAGAACTCTTCCGCGCCCCTTGTATGAGGCTCGCCAATTTTTCATCTATAACACCGAATCCGAGAGAGCCGCCTCGCCGCGACTAGTGTTCGTGTTTGATTTTTCGGGCCATTCCGTAACGCACGCCTGGTGACGGTGCTGTCGTCGTGGCTCGTTCGACGCTTCGAGAGCGCCCCAGGCCTCGGCAATCCGCGCAACCGCCACCACCGCTGCAACCACCGCGACGACACTCTGTGGAGGGACGCGCCGAATAATTGCTCATTATTCGCAGCCTACTGACCAGCATGAAGCACCGCCAGCACCAGCAGCACGCACCGTTGGGGCTGTCATCCTGCCTCTGGCTGTCCCTGGCCTCGACTGGGCGCGTCCCCATGTCGCGATTTCCAGTGGCCTTGCAGCGAGGATCGTCAGGTCTTTCCAGATATTGCTCCGCTTTCACGCCGAACGGGAGCCGCGACGAATAGGCGGGAGAGCGGAAAAGCTCGACAAAGCGGCCGGCCTTTCAAAAATCACGCCTCGCTCGATACACGCGTCACGGCGTCACGCGCCGAGAGTGTGGCGCGTGTGGCGCCGGCCTCCTCGGCCTCCTCGGCCTCCTCCGCCTTCGGCCCTCTGTTCGGGGATCGCGTCGGGGCGCGCCGGAACGCGGCGCCGAATTGCTTGTGACATTCTGCTCGCACGGGCCCCACCTTCCATTGGCGGGGCGGGGCGGGGCGGGCGGGGCGGGGCGGGGCGGGGGGTCGGCGCTATCTGGACTGATGGCGGTTCTCCTTCTAGCTTGAGCGCGGTGCCCGGCGATGCCCGGCAGTGCCCCGAGGACCCCAAGGAGGGCCGCAGGGGCGGCCAGGCTGCGGCCAGGGGTCGGATTAGCGGGCGAGCGCTGCGAATCAGCGTCGCCAATCGGCCAGGACGGGCACACTGCACTGGTAGCACGGTACACTGTACCACCTCCAGGCGAGGGGCATGTCAGCGTGTCGCGCAGCAGGGTTGTGTTTGCTCTCCATGCACCGTGCCGAGGCAGCCGCCAGTCCGTCCGTCCGTCCGTCCGTCCGTCCGTCCGTCCGGCCGCTGGTCATCGAGTGCTCGGCAAACATCATATCTCTGGCCGACATCCGTCTTTTCGTCTTTTCCACTGGCCGCCGCAATTTCTCACGGATTACGCAAGACGGAGAGCTGGCACTCCGGGGCAGGCTCGGCCGGGCCGCGGCCAGCCGGAGGTGGGGAGGGGCAGGCAGGCAGGCCGACGTTACTCAGCGAGGGAAAGAAATGCGCCCTGGACGCCATACCCTGATGAACGCGTGGCTTTGATGCCAGCAGACTGATTCCGAGAGTCGTCGCTCTGTCTCCATCGCACTCATGGGGCGTCCCCTGCAGGTGCGAGAGAGACAGAGCGACGAAAACGACCCTCAGTCTGCAGCATTCGTCGCGGCCTTCGTTCGCGGGGCAGCGCTTCTAGTGCCTCACGCAGGCGAGCGGCGCCGCACTGTGAGTCTGTGACACACCGCAGTCCCACTTAGCCGCTCCTTAATCCGGGTTACGCCCCTCGGGAGAGACACGCGGGGCGGGGCGGGGCGGGGCGGGGCGGCCGGGTGTGGCGGTATATATGAGGCAGTAAAGATGTGTGTTCACAGCCCTGTGCCCAATAAAGTGGCGCTTAAACCGGCTCCCGGTAAATACGGTGTGCCGTGCGGCGGGGCCGCCCCGCAGGTGTTGTCTCACACACGCGTGGCTCGGCCCGGCTCGGCCCTGCACCTGGGTCTGCCTGTGGCTAACAGTTGTCGTGGCTCTCCAACAAGGGGGCAGCAGGCCTGCATCGGGCGACTCCGAGCGCCCGACGAGTCCGGGGTAGGCAAGTCGACGACATGCATGTCGGCGGGCTGCCTACCCGCCGGGCGTTGAAGCGCCCGAGTTGGCACCCGTGGCTGCCCCCGCCCCGCGCCCCCCACCCCCTCCCACTCGACGTGCCGGCTGACATGACGAGCGCCCCCCACCCCGACAAAACGCGGCGCGGCGGGACACTTGAGTCTTTTTGAACTCACTTCCTTTCCGCCTTCTTTCTTTGCGCCATTATGCTCGCGGCTTTTTGTCATCCCCGTCTCCATTTCTGTCTTTCCATTTGGGAGCCGCGCGCTCTCCGGCCCCGCCGGCCCCGCTGGCCCTGAGCCCAGTCCCGGAGGCCGCGCCCGAGGCTGCCCGGCCCTGGCCCGGCCACCGTACCGCCACTCGGAGTCAAGTGCGAGGTACCACGCGATGCACGTCTTTGTAAGGCCGAGGCGGAGGGGTGGGGGGCTCGGCACCGAGGCCAAGCAGGCCAAGCAGGCCAAGCAGAGCACCCTATTGGTGAAGACCCGACGAGCGAGGCGAAAGTACCTCTGAAATAATTAAGAGATAACATCGTTAACAGCACATTTAACTTGGCTCGCAGTTGCCACGGCCTCAAATTTCCCCCCGCCCCTTCGCTGCCCTTTTTTCCGGGCCCGGGACAGAGCGGCGCGGACTTCCTCTTCTCGGAGTCCACCGTGCCGCTGCTGGTGAATCATTCTGCGTTTTTGGCATTAATTTTAACGAGCATTGTAGTGGGCTAGAGGGGCGGCACGTTCAATCTTTCAGTTAATTTTTTTCCAGTGCATGCGTGTCGCGCGGCGGGGCGGACGGCGGGGCGGACGGCACCACCAGCATGTTCCTTTGAAGGACAAAGCGGCGTGCGGCGCGGCGCTACGGGTCGCGCTGGGACGGTTTAGAGTTTTCAAGCGACCGAGCAGAGAATGAATTCCCTCGCTTGCGTGGCGCGGCGCGGCACGGCGTGGCTCGGCGCGGCACGGCCGGGCAGCCCAGGCAGGCCTCGGCATCCGTTCATTTTAGCGGAGCGGCGGCAGCGAGGGATTTCGATTCGGAAAGCGATCGCCCGGGAGAGGATGAGTCTCTGGATGACGCAAAGCACGGCGAGCCGACGGCAAGGGATGACATGGGGAGAGGGCGAAATTACAATGCTGCCCCGCCGCACCCCGCCGCACCCCACCCCGCCGTCACAAAGCCAAGGGCTGGACTCGCCCGGCTCGGCCGGCCCGCATGAAAAATTGCTGCGTCGGATTTGACGATGGTGGACGAGGTAAGGTAAAGGCGCGTTGGCGGACGGGGGCAGCCACGCAGACAGACAGACAGACAGACAGACAGACAGACAGACAGACAGACAGACAGACAGACAGACAGACAGACAGACAGACAGACAGACAGACAGACAGACAGACAGACAGACAGACAGAGAGGCAGGCAGGCAGGCAGGCAGACGGTGAACCACTGGAATGGGGAGGCCACAGCCTCCATGGCCACCATGGCCACCAGGACCAGGACAGTCCATTACCATGGCGGACACGGAGTAGCGCGACTTGCAAACACCGCCCTAATGCGAACAGAATGCTGATTGCCAATAAACTAAGGCAGCCGGGCCGCCTTCGGGGCCTAGAGGGCCTGCCCAGGCCTGTAGCCGCCAGCCGCTACCCGGGGCGTCTCGCGATGCTTTGCGACAAGTCGGGCCATGCTCCTCACACCTCACACCGAGGCCCGGGCACCACGCCGCCAAGCCCGGGGCGTTCCGGGATTGTTTGGCTTTTCCCGAGGCCGCAGCGGCATGGCGCGCCACCGCCCCTCCCCGCGGTCCACCGACATGTTCAACATTCTTTCCGCAGGGCCAACTTTCGGGGCGGGCGGGCAGGCCCATTGGGCAAGCCCGCGGGGCGCGCCGGCGAGGGCAAGCCCGGCCAAGCCCGGCCAAGCCAGAGAGACAAATGCAGGCAAGTTGGCACACAGAAATGGAAAGGGATGCCGGCAAATATTTGCAGAGCTAATTGGTCCATTGTGGGCCGCGATCTCCGGCAGAACGGGTTGCCGCCACTGGAGGGGGGTACGCGAGGGGGAGGGGGAGGGGAAGGCGCTGACGGTGTTGTCCGCCGACGTGACGAAGCATTGTGCCTTCGCGACTGTCGCGCCAGCTGCTCACATTACCGTCGCTTCGCTTTCCGAAAGGCACGGGTCAAAAAACGAAAACAACAACAAAGCAACACCTGGTTTCCTGCTCCTGCCACCCCACAGTGGGCCAGAAGACCGGCAGAGGTGGCCAAAACTCTTGATGCGTTTTGAGCTCCAGAGTCGCTAAACGCTACACTAACCGAACGTGTGACCCCACCAATGGATTGCTCTCCGAACGAGGAATCCAATGGTGGGGTCACACGCTCGGTTCGAGTCCTGTTTAGTGACTCTGGAGCTCAAAACGCGTTTAGAGTTTTGGCCACCTCCACCGGTCTCCTAGCCCACCGTGGGCCCCGCCCCTGGGAACAGGCCGAAGTCATGCCTATTGGCGCTCGGCTCGGCTCGGCTTGACTGCGGAAGCGAGGAAGCAACAGCGGGTCGCCTCGCTGCGGCCTTCAGGCCTTCACAATTTTAATAATTTTTACCTCCGGTGCTCGGCTGTGCCCGGCCTGTCGTCCCAGCAGGCTTGTTCGTGCGCCCGAATCATCCCCGCGTTTGTTATTCCCTGTCTCCCCGGTTGTGTTATTTCGCTTCGAAAAAAGAAAGAAAAGGGAAAATCAGCGTGCCGTGCCCTGTCCCGATGAGCGGCGGCCTGTCGAACAGTGTACGCTTCGTTCCGGAGAATTGCCAGGTCTTCGGGGTCGGTTGCGGGGTCAGTGTGCCACGATCCATTTCGCCTCTTCCTGATAGCGGGAGCGCGCGGTAGACTCTGCGAATAGTACAGAGACATCTGGAAACAATCTGAGTTCAATCTCCGCGTACGCAGAACTTAACATTTTCTGCAGCCCTCTTGTCAATCTCCTCCAGAAATAAGCAGACTTTTTCGTGGATTTTTTTTGTGGTTGGTGAGAGGGGGGGGGGGCAGGGGTACACTGTACGTGTCAGCTCGTCACGCCCCCGTCACGTCACGCATCGCGGAGCCGCGCGGTTAGGCCGCACGTTGTGTAGTCATCGTGAGGACGGTGTGATTAGAAGCATCAGGGTTCCGGGTGCCCGGGGGTGGGAGGGGGGGGGGGTGTGGTATTCCAGGGATGGGGGCGGGGGGAAGGCCCGCACTTCCATACTCAAGACTGCTTGACTCAACAAGATGCTAATTAGAACCAGCGTTTCCTGACGACCTCCCTGTATCTCTGTGCGTGTGTGTGTGTGTGTGAGCGTGCGCGCGTGTGTGCGTGTTTGCACGTTTGTTGACTGGGTGAACACTTGCCTGCATCCCGAACGCGCTGCCGGCTTGCTTGCGGAAAGACGTTCGACCCACTCGTGGATTCCCAGCAGATCAGTTCCGACGGTTGGGGCTGGAGAAGAACACGCATGCTGGATGGTGAAGGCTGGAGGACGAGTTGGGGAACCAAGTCTGGAGAACGAAGGCAGGAAGGCAGGCAGGCTCGGCGAGGCAGTGTAAGGGCTGCTGGAGAACACAGCGAGGAGGTCCCCGGATGAGTTCTCTTCACAGATACTTTGAATTTAATTAAACATCTGGTGCCGGGCCTGCCGGGCCGTACCGCGGGCGGCGGCAGCGTCTGCTGCTCTTCCTGAACTCGATGCCACCCCTCCTCCCCCCTCCCCACCCCGCCCCGCCCCGCCGCTGTTGTTGCTGTCATACTTTATCGCCTGCCCGTATTTAAGCCCGGAGGAGGTTTGTTTAGCGTCACTAACGTTCCCTTGCCGGTCGGGGCGCGAGCGGCTCCAGCGACGACACATGCTGCGTGCTCTTGCGGGCGGGGCGGGGCGGGGCGGCACGCACGTGCTCGTGATGAAGACAAATGGCAGGTAATGAGACGGCGCGTCGTCGCGGCGTTGCGGCTCGGCCGCGCTAGGCCCCGGAACGTTTTGTCACTGATCGACGGCATTCGTGGCGGCCGTGGGGGCAGAGTGCCACACCTAGCCACGCGGTTCCCGGGTTCGACTCCCGGTGCCTCCTTTTTTTTTTTTTTCGAAAGCGTCTGCCCGTACAAGACCGTCGTGACGCACATCCTAGGAGGAGTTTTTGAACCTAGGCTGGGATTTCATTAACAAGAAAATTCCCTAGCCGAGGACGAGGGAATTCCATCAGTCCTCAGAGTGTTCTGCTGGGTCGGGACCACCATTTTCTGGGCGATTCGGCCCTCGAGCCTCACTCCACTCGAGTCCGCCCTGCCTCAAGCTGTGAGGGCAGGGTACGTGAAACTTGCGAATCTGGCCAACTAATGGACTACAGGTCCGGTTCTTCTCGTCCCGGTGGAATATCGGCTCTGGACCAACCAACCGGGCGATCGGGGGGACGAAACTGAAGCTGAGAACCCTAGAGGCCCCCGCGTAATTTCCCCCGAGCGAGAGAGCAAGCAGGATACCGGAAAGGAGCGCTCTTGAAGCTGGCGCGTGCTGGATGCCGAAGACGGGCGGACTCGTCCCGCGACGCGATTTTGAAGCGGGCAGAGCGGCCTCGGCCAAGTAGTAGCCAACATCCAGAGAAGAGAAAGAAGCGTTGAATAATGCACGAGCCACAATTACACCACTGCAAGTAGCAGTTCTCATCCGATCCGGCGGCCGGGGCAGCCAGGCCCGCGGCAGGGAGGGGCCGAGCGAGAGGAGTGGCTGAAAAATAAATCAATACCCAGTTCTCAACTTTGCGCCAAGTTCGGCTCGCATTGTTCCGTCAGTCTTCGCGCCAGCCGACGTGCCGGCCAAACTTTTTATGAATTTATTGAGCAGCTGAGAGCTCGCGACGGCGTACTGGCGTGCTGCTGCCGTGTGCCTGAGTCGGTGGTCACCAGCGACACGGCAGTCTGCACTGCAAACTAATTACTCCGACTTCCTTCTCTCTGGTGACTTTGGGAGTGACTTCCACTCGCAGGCATCCGCCGACGTTTCGCCGTGTAGCTCTTCCCAGTGTGGCAGCGCGGCGAGGGGGTATGCGCTCTCTGAACCTGTGTACCGACTATTACGCTATTACGCTCTATTACGCCACAAATTAATCGGAATTTAGCTAAAAACGGCCTAAAACACACCAAAATTGATAAAATTTTGACGATTTCGGCTATTACGCGACTACTACGCGTATTATTACGCGTGCTATTACAGATAGAGTGAACCGACTATTACGCGAGTGCATACCCCCTCGCAGGGCGGTGTCTTGTCCGCGCGCTGGTCGCGGTGTCGTGCAGTATTCACCGGCGAGTCCTGCTCGACCCAGTGGCCTAGTCCCCGTCGCGTCGGCACATCCCAAGGCATGCCTCCATGAAGCAGACGTCATGGGCACGCCGTGGCATTCTTCGAGTTGGCTGCGTCACGGTCGCAGCGCAAACGGCGGCGATTGAGTGGCTTTTCGCTGCACACGTCTCTGTGAATCTGTGAAGAGGGCTGCACGGTAAAAAAGGAACCTCGTTTTCCCTGGAAGCCTATGGTAGAGACATAGGTGATTTCCAGGCAGTTCCTGGGAAAACCAGGTTCCGTTTTTGCCGTGTGAAGGTGGAAGACGGCTGGTGGGAGTAGTTTTGCCGCAGACTACGGAGGCACTGCTTACTGGGTACTCGAGCAGGCCAGCCCCGCCTCACTGTAAAAAAATAAATTGGAGAATTCTGAAAGTGTATTCCGAAGCTGCTTCGAGAATCTCCATAGGCTATGTGACTCATTCAGAAGGTAAACGAAATTTCGGTATTTTCCGAAAATTGGAGGCATTTCTTTTTGACAACAAGTTCCCCGGGAATTTTCAAGAGTTTTTGTAACTGCGGGTACATTACATTTCCCACAAAACAGCAATCTTTTTCACTTGTTTATTTTGGCAGCGCGCGGCGTGCTGCTGCCGTGTTGTCGCCCACTGCACTGCCAGAATGGGAACGTCTGGCGGAGAGATTCCAGACTCGCGTTGCAGCGCGCGGCGCGCACACAGATAGCGAGATCCACGCATGCATGAAAGTAGCCTGAGGTTTGGCGGGGCAGAAAGAAGGGGAAAAATCCCCTCTCTTTAACCGCCAAGTTAAACACGACTCGAGGAGCACCGTGAGGGTGGCTGCGCGTTTTAAAAAGAGAGACACAGACAAAGGCTTGTTTGTGTGAGTGCGGGCCGGTGCGGGCCCACCTGACCGCGAAGGATGCCCTCGGCAACAACATTGGCTCGGGGCGACCAGGCCAAGTCGGGCAGTGAAGGAAGCGGGAAGCACCCAAAGGAGTTAAAGCGTAATACGTCTGGGTAACATTTAACCGGCGCCAACGCTGAAAATTCCCGGCGCCGAGACGGTCTCTGCCTCCATCGGGAACGAGAACGGAAGCGGAACGACCCCCGCGGCAACCCATTTTACCCGCCACTGAACACGGCACGGGCGCCACGGGCCCAGTCACTTCCCGCTCGCTTGAAAAAGTTGCCGTTTTCCCGGCGAAGTCCTTCAAGGACTTTGAATCAGAGCGACGATGGGTTTCCCGTCATCGCAGGGGAGGAAGCACACCCTGGCCTGGCCTCGGGCAGCGCCGTCTCTCTCGCACTCGCGGGGCGTCCCGAGGCGGCGCGAGAGAGACAGGCGTCCAATCAAGGCCTGTCCTCGGCGAGAGTGGCGATAAACGAGCGGGCTGCGCACTTCTCGTCGCACTCGTACTTGTTGCAGTGCTCCGTGTCTTATTGGAGCATTCACGGCCAATGTGGCCCGGAGTCCGAGGCCGCGGCGCCGCGGCCCGCAGCGTCGCCAGCGACCTCTCGCTGCCTCTCGCTTCCGCGTCCAGGGACGGCCTAATGACCGGATGAGAGAGAGAGAGAGAGAGAGAGAGGAGGGGGGAGGGACTCGGTGGAGGGGGGGGGGTGCGGCCTCGGCAAAGCAGTGCCACTGGAACGCGGCGAGGCCGGCAAGGCGAGGCAAGGCGAGGCAAGCCGCGAGGAGGAGTCGGGTATAAAACGTTACGGCCGGCGACGTAAAAACAAATGACAAAATCGCGCTCGCCGCACCGCCCGGCCACGCCCACACTGTGTGTGTGTCTGTGTGTGTGTGTGAGTGTGTGTGTTTTCCGCACTGGACCGGCACGGCCCCGGCCAGGCCTTGCCCGCCGACGACTCGAGATATTGGGACGAGAACGATGGATAATCATGCTGCCCCTCGAACCTCGCCGCCCACGGCCGCCGCCGCACTCCGTTTACCCGATTTCGGTCCGCAATGGAAAAGGTCCTCCCGAACGGACACGGCGGCATGGAGTTCCTGGGGATTACAATCAGCGTCCTTTCAAAGCGGCAAGGGAAGCGCGGCGCGTGTGTCGAGCGGCGGAGGGCGGGCAGCGGGGCCGCAGCGGGGCCGCCCGGAGGGCAGGCAACCCAACCGGCACCCCCGCGCGGCGGGTCCGGCCGCGCCGCCCAGCACGGCGCTCCACGCGCAGCCTCGACGAAAACTGCTGCTGCCGCAAAGGACGTCCAAAATTCCTCCCGCAGTGTACCGGTTCCGAGAGGTTTTCCATCCCGGGCAGGCAATATCCTGGGCTTGGCTCTCGAGAAGTTGCCTGGTGGGCAGTCTGAGGTCGGCAATCTTTTCGACACGCGTGCCGCGTTGGAATCTTTGTGCGGCAACACTGCTGGGCCTCTGCATTGATCGCCCACTCCAATCGTGCTGCAGACTGATTCCGAGAGTCGTTTGCCGCCGCTCTGTCTCTCTCACATTCATCAAGTGTGCACCATGAGTGCAAGCGAGACAGAGCGACCAAAGCGATTCACGGAATGAGTCCGCTTCTCGGATTTCCACCTCCCAGGAACGGCGTGAGTGGACGGCGCGGCGAAGCGGCGAAGCGAGTGGCGCCGCCTTTTTCTGGCAATACGCGTCGTCTGCTGCTGTTGACCAAAAGGTGGGGCGGCGGGGGCGGAGAGAGAGGGACAGAGAGGGGCGGAGAGTGAGGCGGAGAGAGACAGGAGATGGATTAAAGCCCCGCAAGCGCTGAGCCCGACTGTGCGGCAGCTCAGCGTGGGGGAGGTGAGAGCCGGGGGCTTAAAAAACGAGAGGTTTAGCCAATGACTGGCGATTTGGCCGACGCCACCGGCGACACCCACCACGGCGACGCCCTACATCTGGCGGCGCGGCGCGGCGCGGCACCGACACAGGCCAGCCCGCCAGCCCGCCCCCGACCTGCTCCACTTACGGACCGGCAGAACTGACCCGCCGTCCCGCCGTTTCGGCACTGTGCTACCACTGCGTTCGCAGTCGTGTCCGCTCCGTCGATTCGACCGGCGACTGCGGCAAAGTAGT
Organism: Thrips palmi; assembly: GCF_012932325.1. Taxonomy (NCBI): domain Eukaryota; kingdom Metazoa; phylum Arthropoda; class Insecta; order Thysanoptera; family Thripidae; genus Thrips; species Thrips palmi. Next base: position 5,566,577 of record NW_023144626.1, on the reverse strand, counting down.
TCCGGGTGTCCGGGTGACAAATTAGTGGCGACCTTGGCCAGGCTTTCTTTCCAGGCGCGCTGCGTGCTGTGCAGTGGCGTGACCTCCAGCTCTGGACAAACACTGCAGTCCATAGACGCGGCTTGAACCAAACCCACTGGACTGCCCTTCGTGTAGGAGCATCCCATCGATATCGCGTGTTGGCTTCGAGTCCCGTCGGTCCCGTCAAGGCATCCCGAGCAGTGCCCGACCCGTTCGACGCCTTGGCCTCCAGGGAGCAGGCCCTCCAGGGGCTGAGGCGGTCGTCTAGTCCACCGGAACGATCGTCGTCGAGCAGTGCCAGGCAGTAGCCAGGCAGTGCTAGCGCCGTACCTGCAGCCCGTTCGCCTAATTAAGTTTTCACACCTCGGCGACACTTTGCAGGGCTCGGGGTGGCCAAAAGGTGGGAGGGGGAGGGCTCCTCACGTTACACTGTGCAGGGGCGGTCCGAGGGGAAGCGGAAGGGGGGGAAGGGGGGGGGGGCACGGCGAAGGCGGCAGACGACGCTGCACCCCGGTCCGGGAGCCCGGGGCGGGGCGGCGGGGTCATTCCGCTGTTAGTGCCGCCACCCGACATGCATCATCGCCCAGACCGGAGGGTGGATTCCTCCAACACCTTTCCCAGCCCCAAAGTTAATTACGGCCATCGCTCGCACTCGAATTCGCCACGCTCCTCAGACAGAAAAAACGCACAAAAAGTCCTGAAAAAGCAAAACAATTTTTTTTCTTCTGTTGGTTGGAGGCGATTGTAGGTGCATGGGGTTGGATGGCGAGTTTTACAGAGAGCCACCTCCTCGCATTTTCCTCCAATTTTATTTTGTCTTTGTAATGCTGTCTTAGTTTTATTTACAACAAGAGTCGGTGCGTTGGAACTTTTACAAACGCACACATGCCTCCGAGGCTGCATGTTGGCGGACTAAGTTCTTCGATTCCATTTGAAAAAATGAGTGTTGCGTCGCGTGTGGTTGAGTACGTGGTACTATCACTCGAGAAAGGCATGTGGATCTTTGAGCCCCGTCAAAAAAGGCACGTCGCTTGCTGCGTGTGCGGATCCAGGAGGGCAGTGGGGGTAAGTCTCCCCCCCTCCTCGGGTACTGGATAGGTCACCTGGAAGGCAGGCCAAAAGCACTGCTCTGCCACTGTAAGTGGCTCGAAGTCCTGGCTCCGCGCCGCGTCGCCGTGGTGTTGACGTGGAGGTTCACGGTCCGACGAGGACCTGCAGGGCGGCGACGGGGCCGCAGAGCATTCCCGCGTTGCCGGGCATGTGCAGCCAGTTGTTGAGGTGGAAGATGTTGCGGTCCGCGGGCGCCGTCAGGTTCACCTTGGCCGCGGTCTGCTCGAAGGCGAAGAGCTGCACGCGGTGCAGCGTGGGCACCACGGAGCCCTCGGGGGCGGCGGGCACGGAGGGGCTCATCCAGGCTGTGGGCAAGAACGGCAGGCACGCCGTCAACACGAGGTTAAACTCCCGCAAAAAGGCGCACTGATCGGGGGATTCGAACCCTCGCCGCCGCAGCGGCATTACCTGTCAGGCTCTCCGCGGACTCCACCTTTCCAGTGTACAGCTCCTTCTCCTGCAACAACAAGCGGAATATATGGCGCCGGCTCGATGAACGCACACACCACGCGCGCATGCACACAAAAATAAACGGAAAACTGGCTTAAAACCTAGGGAGTGACACAGCCGGGGGAGTCCCAGCCCCAGACCGGCGCGGCCCGGCCGGGCCCCTCATGCATTTATGGAACACCGTTCTGTTTGCTTTACTTCCATCTGCATTGGGTCGTATGAGAAAGCAATCCAACTTAAGCGTGGCTCGGGCGCGGCTCGGCAACGCGGGGCACGGCCGGGCACGGCGCGCAGCGAGGGCGCGCTGCTACAGCGAGCGGCACGGCGGCGAGGCGCGCGGGGCACAGCCATGCCACAGCCACGCCACAGCGAGGAGGCACATCGGACGAATTCCTGGGGAACGCGACCACCCTCCACTACACACACACACTCGAGACGAGGAAAAGTGGTCATCCGCATTCAAGCACTCGGCCACCACTTGTTGCGGGGAAAGCAGAGAGCCCGCGCCGCACAGCCCGCCACGACGATTTCACCATTTCGTATCCGCCGGGCGCTCTGTCTCCCTCGCATTCGCGCGTTCGTACGCGAGTCGACCCGCGAGTGCGAGAGAGACAGAGCGAGGACGGAATCGCTCTGCATTCAACTATATTTACTCGCCACTCAAATTACCGCCGCTTGCGGTGTGCTGCGCGTTCCGGCCAGGCAGGCCCGGCGGCAGGCGCGGCGGATAGCCAGACACGGGTTTCCGGTTAGTCCGCCAAAGACCGCGCTCGTGTGCGTGTGTGTTTATGTGTGTGTGTGTGTGTTCGTGTGTATGAGTGTGTGTGCGCACGCGCGCCCCGTGATATGCCGCGTCCATGTGACTCGGTTCGCACGGACACGCGGCGCGGCGCGACGGGACGACAAAACCCACCGCGCTTCCGTCTCGTCTCGACTATACTATGAGAAATTCAGATTCAAACCTGTGGCGGGATTGGAATTTCAAATGGCGTTGGGCAAGGTCAAGGGAGCATAAACAGCGAGAGGCGTGCCGTCAGCCTTGGCGATGGGCGGGGCGGGGCGGGGCGGGGCGTGGCGGGGCGGGGCACTGCTAAGGTAATGCTTATTTGGGAGGCCGTGCCGATAATGGCGATGGCGGAGCGCAATTGCCAGTGTGCCGATTAGCGTTCCTGTCGTCGCTCCGTCTCTCTCGCACCCCTGCGGGCCCTGCGGGATGCGCCGTGAGTGCGAGAGAGACAGCGAGTGCTCGTCTATAAAAAAGAGCCAGCCATGGCGCCGCAGTGCCTCGGATGACGTCACCGATGGGCGCGGGGGCGTGGCGTGGAAGTGGGTGACGAATGTTGGAAATGGGAACGAATCGAAGCGAAAACAACCACGCTGGGTAAACTAGACCGCCGACACGTATTTTACCAACTTTCCGCGTATTTGACATTTGTTATTTTTTTGTTCCAATTTTTTTAAAAAATGATGGGCTGGTTGGCGGAGGCGCGTAGTCAGCGGTCGGGTAGTTGAACCCGGTCCCGCTGTTTGTATATCCCTGTCCCGTCCGTTTACCCGCGCGGGACACATTCGCCCACGCGCTAGCGCGAGCTCACCCACATCAAACAGCACGGATGGACAGCGCGGGTCGCCAGTTTTCAACCGAATGACCCGATCCGGGACGCGGAGCGCGGAGCGCGGAAAGAGGAAAAAGGGGGAAGCCCGCGCCACAGGTGTGCGTTCGAGAGGTGTGCACGGCCAATTTAGTGTATGAGAAAGCTCGGCGACGTCGGGACATGGCGACCAGGAAGATCTCGAGACACGGGCAGTGCGGGATCAGACATGCTACAGTGTCAGAGTAAACGGAATTGAGAATGAAGTCAAAATTAAATAAAAAACAGACGTCGTTTCCACTAGCTGCGTTCTCCCTGAGCGACCACGCCACTGTCGTGCACTGCACTGCTTGCCTGGCGGCCTTACCGGGATGTTGGTCTTGATCTGCAGCAGCTGGAACTCGCCGTACCGAAGACCGGCCTTATCGGGGTCCACCATCACGACGGTGTAGCCTCGGTCCTGCGGCGCATCAAGAGGCATAAAGAATCCGTGTGATAATTACAGCGTAGTCTCACGGTCTCGGCGTCACTCACCACGTCAGGGAGGCTGAAGCGCACCATGGGCTCGTTCTCCAGGTCCGTCTTGTTGAGCATCTTGTTGCAGGTGAAGGAGTCGGCGATGGCGTTGCCGTCCGCCGAGGTGAGCGTCAGCCCGGCGCCCAGGTGGCACACGTTGCCCGGGGCGCCGCCGCCGCCCGGGACCAGCGCGAGGCACTGGAAGCCCGTCCACAGCGACAGCAGACCCGGGTGCGCCGCCACCGGGGCCGCGTAGCCCGGGGCGTAGCCCGCGGCGTAGCCGACCAGGCTGGGCGACATGCTGCGGGCAGAGGTGGTGGAGGTCAGGCCCTTCAGCCAGGTCATTTCGAAAGTCAAAATGACTTAAAAACTTTACAAAGGAAGAAAAAAAATTTCCAAAAAACTTTAAAAAAGAAATTACAGCAAGAAAGTTACAAAAAAAACTTAACAATATTTTACTAAGAAAAACTCTACCAAAATTTTTTTACGAAAATAAATTTACAAAACATAAACTTGAGGAAGAAAAACTTTTTTTAGAAGTGTGGCACTTGGAATGCAGCGAAGCCCGTCGCTGCTAACGCCAGCTAACGCGACGACACGCCGTTCGAAACATAAACTGGCGGGGCTGTCGAGCCGCACTATGTTACAATGTCACAGCGCGGCGCTGTTGCGTCTCGCGTCTTAACGCCTCGTCATTAGCGAGTGGCCGTTCGAGCCTGAACGCACCGCGGGGCGTGGCGGGGCGGGGCGGGGCGGCAGCGCGCCTTTAATGCCGCGAAAAAATAAGCGGCCCGCTCCCTTAATGGCGCCACGCGGACTTTGTTGTGAAAAAGTGTCGTCTTAAAACGGTTTGCCGAGAGCAGCGCGTCGTCCTCGGCGTCCTCGACGTCGTCGTCGTCGGCGGCGACACCGCGCCGAGAGTAGTCCTCTTGGCGTCCAGCGGCAACGAGCCGTGACGCCGCGCGCCCCGCCACGCCCCCCGCACTAACCTGCAGCAGTGCCGCTCTCCAGTCGCACTCCAGCGCCCCTCCAGCGCCACTAGTGCCCCCCCCCTCCCCGTCCCACGCCCATTACGCTGTATCAACTCCACTTAGCCGGCACGCGACAAAGCGATACAGTCACTCTTTTCCTAGTCGCGTGCTGTGATTACCTCGGCCGCGCCGCCACCGCCTCCTCGGAGCCTTGGCGCCGGCCCTGCCCCGCCATCCCCGTGGACCGCAGTGGGGCCCTGCCACTGCCCTGTGGGGGCCCTGTGAGGGGCAGGGGGCCGCAGCAAGGGGAAGGTGGGTCCGCCGAGGGGGCAGGGCATGTAAAGTGAATACTATAATACGTGCGCCGCGGGCGGCCGGTGGACCGAAACGTACTGCCGCAGCGCCGGCCGCGTCCGCTTCCAGTGGAGTGGGGCCCGCGGGGCCGCGGGGAGCGACCAGCGACCATCACGTGCACGCTTTTAGTCATCTTCGCCGATCTGGGGGCACGGCGGCGCGCGGCAGCGGCCCGTGCCTCGCCTCGCGCCGCGCGTACGCACGTCCCCGTACGCCCCGAGCCCCGCTCCGCAGAGCAAGGTCGCCCCGCCCCGCCCCGCCCCGCCCCGCCCCGCCCCGCCCCGCCCCGCCCCGCCCCGCCGCGTCTCCCGTTCATTTGCATTCGGCGAAGGCTCTGGGACGCGTTCGAATGCCGTCGGCCACGCTGTTTTTACATCGGGCGTCCAGTAACGCTGCGGCTAGCAACCCGCGCACCGCACGTGTGCCAGAGAGAGAGAGAGAGGGAGAGAGAGAGGGAGAGAGAGAGAGAGGGGGAGAGAGAGAGGGAGAGGGGGGGGGGAGAGAAAGAGAGAGAGGGAGAGAGCGACGCATTGCGACGGAGAAGGGCGAAGGGAGAAGGGAGACGGGTATGAGAAACGCTGGTCTGGCCGGCCGGGCCGCGCAGTGGATTTGTAAATATAATGGAGATTAAAGCGGTTGGAATGAGACGGGGCGGGGCGGGGCGGGGCGGGGCGTGCTCGCGGTACGCCCGGACGGGGATAAGGCCCGGCTGAGGCAAGAGTACACAAGAATCCTCTCTCTCGGGCCCGGGTGCCCCGGTGCCTCGCCCTCATAAGCAAGCACGGCCAAACAAACAAATTGATTCCCAAAGTGGGGGAAGGTCGCACAGAGGTTTATGAGGGCAATTTGGTGAAGCGGGCCGGCGCGGCCAGGTGGCGGTATCAGTGCGGGAGCGCGGCAAAATCAACACGGGAGCCGCGTTCAGCGGACCCTCTCTGTCTCTCTCGCACCCCTACAGCACCCCCGTGGGCGTGCCGGAGGGACAGAGCGACGAGTTTGGAGTGGCCGCGTACTCACGCTACGCGTTGACGTGAAGGTGCTCTGGCGGGCAGGTGGGCTGGCGGCAGGCCCTGGTCCACACTCACTCAGCTGCTCGCGGGTACTGGTGGGTACTGGTGGGTGCTGGTGGGTTCTGGTGGCGTCCAGCGCGTCCCGCGGCGCGGCACCGCGGCACCGCGGGGCCCCCTCCAGGCCGACGGCGCCAAGACGGAGACGGCCCGGGCAACGCAGCACGCAATGAGCGGTTAGCGCGCATAGATTACCTCCATTCATTTCGCCCGGGCGACCGCCACGACGCCCACCGCGTTTAGCCGCCCGCTGCTGCATATTCTATTTTCGTTTCCGCTTTTTGGCGCCACTTTTTGCCGCTTTATGAAAAATTCGGCGGGTCGCTTTTGCGTGGCGCCGCCTCGCTGTCGCGGGCCGGAGGCGAAAGGAGTCCCCCGACTGCATCGCCTTGGCTCGCCTTGGCGCGTGCGAACTCTCACGCGATGACATCTCGCTCGTCCAGCGCGTCCAGCTCGCTTGGCGGCCTCGGGGCCTCACAACGCAACGCGTAGCGGCGTAGCGTGGGAGCGCCCCCCCCCCACCACATTCGGCGATACTCGTCTGCAGGTGCTGGGTGGAGAGACACCTATGCATTCTAATTGCAAGGGAAACAGAAGTACGGCAAAGAGAGCAGATCATTTGACCTTGACGTAGAGGCGGTCAAAATTTGGCAAGAAATTTGGGGAATCGAACCGCTGACCGGAGGTTCGACTCCTAACAAATATTTCCATTTAATTTTACTGCCTCACCCAGTGCGGTTCAAACCCGTAAACGTGAGCCCACTCCGAGCATGGGACGTGGTGGTCCAGGGAGTAGAGGCGTCGGTTCTCAGTGCTAGGGTCGGCGGTTCGACTCCCCCAACTTCTTGCGAAATTTTGACCGGGTCGGTCGAGTCCTGTTGCGTCAAGAACCCACCTCACGCCGGTCCCCTCATCATGGGCCGTGGTGGCCGAGAGCGTAAAGTCGTGTGATCCCGATGGCGGGGTCCGGGGATCGAATCTCATCATTTCATTACATTTTTCGACTGCCTTCCTCCCACTGCAACTCAAACCCGTCGTCCAACACGCTGCCAGACGTACAAGCGTGATAGCGTAGTGGTCAGAGTCACATTCACCTGGCCACTCCGCTGTGGGTGTCTAAAAAGCAATCCGCTTCGGCGGGTTGGCCTCGGCACTGGAGCGATGGAGTATTTGATCCATCAATCCAGACCATCCGGTGTGTGGTTGCGGGTGGTGCCTCCTCGATTCGTCGGGGAGGCGATGATAAGTCCTTTGAAGCTGGCCTAAAACGCTGTATGTTCGGTACGGGAGCGCCGGACAGTGGGGGTACCATGGGGTACACAACCAACCCTACGAAAACAAGAAGCTCCCACCAAACCTCTTCTCTGTCTGAGTCTCTCTCTGTCTCTCTGTCGTCTCACTCTACGTCCCGCCCCTCAAAGAGCTTCGTACTGGGTGCTCTCACCCAGCTGCCTGAGCTTTGGGGTCCTACTGGGTCCCCCGGCGAACGCTTAGAGTCGCTGACGGGATTAACCCCAGGTACCTGATAGCACCGGTTCCCATCCCGAACACCGAAGTAAAGCAGGAGGCCTCCCCATTAAGACTGGGGAGGGGTGTAGAGTTCAAATTTTTTCTTTTCCCTTTCAAATTTCTCAGGGCAATACTCGTTTGGGTTTTCCCTTTTACGGGGTAGTATGCGGGCTCATTCCAAAGATAGTAATTAAAATTGTGTATGAAACAAAATATATAGACCCGAGCGAGGTGGCCGGTGTTGGTACTTTGGTACTAGCCGTGCCGAGCTGTGGCCTGCACCGCCCGCCGCCGAGCCCGAGCTGGCCCGAGTGCCCCGGGCCGGGCCGAATCGGGAGCTATTGTGCGCGATATTCCGCGCCGTGGCAGGCGGGGAGGGATTGTCAATGTTGCGCGCAGGCCGTCGCGAGCGAGGAGGGGGTGCCACTGTTTACGCCCGGTGCCGCTGGCGCTGTACCGAGGAGGGATTGTCGAATTCCGCGCAGGCTGCGCCTCATTGCCAACCACACGCACCAGCCCGCCCCGGCAGCCAGCCCCTATTATATTGTTTAGGATACGCGCTTCGTTTCTGGACTCGAGAGTAAAAGCACGCTGACACCTTCATGTGTATAGTAGTTTTAAGTATGTTTCAAGTGGTTTTAAGTGTGAAGGTATCATCTGCTAAAAAAAACACACAAAAACAAACAGAAAGTTAGTCATTGGGATGAAAAATTGTTAATTACGGCGGCATTATAGGACGCGACATCAACTTGGCGGGACCGTTAATTTATTCACGAGATAACAGAAAGTAGTATGGAAAGCGGGGGAGGGTCTCGGTTGCACCGCGGATCGCTTTATAAATAACCAGAAGCATCCCCCCTCCAGTTATCATAATAAAAGGGTCAGATAACAACAAGAATATGGCACTTACCTGCACTGTGAAACAGCGCCGCCGAAATCGGAGGGCCGCGAGATTAGAGTGGGGTGCAGGGCTGCGCCTCCTGGGCCGGGCCGGCCGGGCCCCTCCAGTCACGGCCGCGGTAACGAGCACTGGGAAAGGAGACCAGGAACAGGGTTCTTGGGGGGACAAAATAAGAAGAAGTGCCGGTATTCGAACCCGCGACAGTCCCTGCTTGTCGCGCGCTGCAAGCTGGACGTCTTTCCCTCGCCACTCCGTTGCGAGGCAAATTGTGCACTCGGGCGGAAGCGGCGCCTGCATTGTGCGGAACGCAAGGCGAGTGGATTTTTGCATGAAGGGGACCACGACGACGACCACCACGGACTTGGCCAGGCGGCGGCGTGGCGGCGGCCGCGACAGATGCAAAGTGTCTGACTGGCGGAGGGGATTTCTGGTGGGGCTGCGCGTGCTGCTTGCCTATCGGGTGTAGGCCAGTGTAGGCGGGCCTAGGCCCTAGGCATGGACGCAGCGCCGACGCAGCGCCGCTGCTGTTTCTTATTTCCGATGGCCGATGGCACTGCACAAGGGACTTGCTGACTCCGCAGCGCCGCGTCGCGTGCTGCGAGCCCTCCACGAGGACGACGAGGACGACGAGGAGGACGCGGGGCCGTAATGGAGCGGTTATTACCGCCACAGCAGCCGGCATGCGACAAGTAGCTCCCTCTGGCGAGCGCTGCCGGCAGTCGGCAGTCCGAGCAGGTCGCCGCCGCCAAGCGCTGCGGACGCATGCCGAGAGTCGTTCTCGTCGCTCTGTCCTTCTCGCGCTTGGACGGCACGCGCCGTGAGTGCGAGGGAGAGGGAAAGGCGGAACCGACTCTCAGTGTGCTGCCAAGCACTGCATTCGAGGCATTTTATGCATGTCTCGCGGGCCAGGCGGCGGGGCGCCCAGCCCATGGGTCCCCGCGCCGCGGCCGCCCTGGCGCCCTGCGCGGCGGCCCTTCGCACGTAACGGGTATAAAACCGGCAATAAAGGACGCCGTTCTCTCTTTCAAGGGCTGCCCGGCCCAGCGCCGCCGGCCGCCGCCAGAGCGCGCCCAGGGCCCAGGCGCCCAGGCCCAGCGCTCGGACTGGCGGGGCGGAAAAATTGAAATTACGGTTAATGGCTGGAGGCGGCGTGCAGCCAGCAGCCTGCTCCCGGGGACTCCATCCTGAGCCGCACGCCCACGCACGCACACAGACACACACACACACACACACACACACACACACACACACACACACACACACACAATACTATTACCCCAAGGCAGGGGTCGCTGGGCAATGGCGGTGCAGCCTTCGACGGTTCTTCGATCAACGTCATGAAATAGTCAGCACACTGCGTTGTACTTCGGCCCAGCCTCCAATTGGCTGCCTGCCTGCCTGCCTGCCTTCGGTCGGCCGGTCTGCCGAGAACCAACTTCCATGCAGGGCACAGTAGTTCCAGTCGCGTTCTGGCTTCGCTTTCAGGCTCCAGTGTAGTTGCCGCCGCCACTGCCGCGCGGGCTGTCGGGGTCCTCGGGGAGAGCGGCCCGCTGCCGCCGAGGCGCAGGCACTGGGGGCGGCGGGGGCGGCGGGGCCGGCGGGGGCGGTCCGCCCTGCCAAATGAATTAATTGCCCCGCCAGTGTTAACATTTAGTGGGCGCAAGTCTCTCTGAATAATACGACAATACCTCTTCGCGTCCTACTTTGGACTAGTCCCCCGTCCTCGTGCGGGCCGATGGCGCGCAGTCGCTCTGTCTCTCTCGCACCCATGCGGGACGCCCCGTGAGTGCGACAGAGACAGGGCGACTGTTCTTAACCGGCCCGCTGGCTACTACTCGTCTCCGTTGCGGCTTCCCGAACTGATACACTGCCAAGCCGAGCGGACGTGGCATCCGATCCGCGCGAAGGTGGGAGCGAGACGGCATGCTCTACCGGTGCCGCGACGCCGCCACCGCAGCCGCCGCTCGCGGCCGCCTAGCCAATCACTGCCGCACTCTTTCCTTCCCAGCGGCCAGCCGCGGCCAGCCGCCTCGTTCTCATTAGCAGACGATAACTTGCACGTCGGCCATGCAGAGCATGCAGAGTGTAGAGGGGCCCGCAGCGCCGCCGCGGCGGCACCCAACTTTACTTCTTTTGTACCGTGCCACCCCGCTCCGCCCCCGCCCCCGCCCCGGGCGGCTCGGCTGGGCAGAATGTACGGTACGAGGTGTCGGCGGTAAATATCCCCCGCCTCCTTCTGGACCGCCCCTGCAAGGCCTCCCCCCCCCCTCCTCGGCACTTTGAGTCTGAGGACGCGGGCTGGAGGGCCGTGTACTGCGGCAGCGCGGCCTTCTCCTCCTAGCGAGGCCTGCGGGCTGAGAGTCGCTTTCGTCGCTCTGTCTCTCTCGCACCTAGACGGGCCGCCCTACGAGTGCGAGAGAGACAGACGGCTGTCGGAAGCAGCCTGCTGGCCTGCCTGGCCTGGCCGGGCCGGCACTCGACGACTAGGCGCGACTAGGCCCCTGTTGGCACGGCGCGGCCCGGCCATGCCGTCGGCTGCCGTCGGCGTCGCCGAGCCGCTTTGAAGTCGCGCTGCATTCTTGGAGTGCGTTACAACTCGAGTGCGCACGCGGGGCCTTTGTTGGAGTCTTGCGGAGGAGAAGGAGAGGGGGTTCATGGAGACGCTGCCGCGGCGGCGCGCCACAGCTGACAGCGGAGGCGAGGAGCTCAAACGTCGCCCCGAGAGCGGCGACAATATTGACGATGAGCACGCCGCCGACGCCGAGGGCCGAGGACGCCGTCGAGGTGAGAGGAGGTAAGTGGCGGCGGCGAGCGCGCCGAGAGTAGCCGAGCGTAGCCGAGCGCCGTGCTGGTAGGCAGTCCCGCCGCGCACGCGTGCGGCGGCACACTGGCGGCTGCCTACCCAGCACGGCGCTCGGCGCGCTCGCGCGGCCAACCGCTTCCGGGCAGTCCATCCGTCGGTCCGCCTCTCTCGCACCCGTACGGGACGCCCCACGAGTGCGAGAGAGACAGAGCGACTGTCCGCCGCGTAATTAGAGCGCGGAATAAAGGTGCCCGGAGGCGCATATGCAACACGCCAAACAAAAATAATTAAAAAAGTGTTTTTTCTCTTTACCTGGAGGAAAGCGCGGGAAAGGGCGGGAGGAAAAGGCGGTAAAAAGGGGAGGCGGCGGTGGGATTTGGCTCAAAATTGAGGCAAGTTGACTCCCAGTGCCGCGGGGGCCGCGGGGGGAAAGTTTGCGCCGAGTTTCTTTCTGGCCGTTTTACCTAAATAAACTAATAAGAGTAATTACTCGCGTGGGGCGCGTGGCCGGGCTGGCCGCAGCGCTTCCCGCGTCTCTCTCTCTCTCTCTCTCTCTCTCTCTCTCTCTCTCTCTCTCTCTCTCTCTCTCTCTCGCACCCCCGCGGAACGCGCCACGAGTGCGAGAGAGAATAAGGACCCCACCAATAGGGAGCGGAGATCTGCCAACGCCAACGTGCTTCGAGGAAGACGAGCCTTCCTGTTAATTAATCGCGCGCGGTGAGGTCTTAGTCGCACCGCAAGCCGGTTGAGGATCGACCTATCGTTGTTGTGCTCTGTCTCTCTCGCAGCGCCACGTGAGCCGCTGCTGTGGAGCGCGACAGTGACGACACGACACTCCGTAATGAGTCCCACGGACGCCCGGACTGCAGACATCCCCACTCGCATACTTAGAAGCTGAGACTGTTTTATATGGACAAACTTCGGCGGACTTGGTGCTTTTTCACATGGCGCATCTAATTAAATCAAGACGGTTTTGGCGGCAACTCGGCGTGCGACATCGGAGCGCCTTGGCGTTGCAAACGAGTGGTTTGTCTGCAAAGTGTGGCGGCGGTGCGGTGCGGTGCGGGGCGGGGCGGGGCGGGGCGGGGCGGCGTCATTCGGGAAAACAAGCGATGCCGTAACGAAGGCGGTGCGGCGCCGAGGGCTCGCCGAGGGTTGCCGGGCTTCCTCGCCAGCCCTTGGGACAGCCCTTGGGACGGCCGGCAGGGCCGGGCTGGGCGCCTCATGGTGGGCCTCGCCGCGACAGACAACCTTCTTGCATTCGCCGCGCCGCCAGGGCCGCCAGGGCCGACGCCTTGGGCCTAGTGGACCCTCATGATGACGCCCGCCTTGTGCTTGGAGAGCGGCAGAGCAGAGCAGGCAGGCAGCTCTGTCTCTCTCTCGCACTCAAGAGACTCAGGTGCGAGAGAGACAGAGCGACGAAAACGACTCTCGGGATCAGTCCGCAGGCAGGGCGAGGCAGGGCGAGGCAGGGCCCGCGCGAAAACGAGGACGCTGCGCGCGCCGCGCTGCTGCACCACTAATGGGCCTCAATAGTGCATCGCCAAGTCAGCTGCGCCATGGCTGCGGTCCGCATGCGGCGCTAATGGCGGCCGGCATTGCCGACAATGTCGCTCTGTCCCTCTCGCACTCGCGGGGCGTTCCCTAGCAGTGCGAGACAGACAGCGCGACGAAGCGGCGTTCAGAATGCTGCGGTGCACTTCGGACTGCGTGCTGTGGTCCCGCGCGGCACCCTGCCGTCGGCCTGACGGTGCCCGACGGCCAGTCCCAGTCCGGCCAGTCCGGCCGGGCAGTGCGGTCGGCTAATGGCTACATCGCATTGCCGCGGCCCCGCCCCGCCCCGCCCCGCCCGCCCCGCCCCGCCCCGCCCCGCCCGCCCCGCCCCGCCCCGCCCCGCCCCGCCGACGGCCCAACTGCATTGCTGCACGTCCAGACCACGTTGGCCGCCGATGATTGACTCCAACAGGGTAAGCTGTTACTTGCTGCTCTGTCGATGCCGCGCCGCTACCTAGCAGTGTAGCAGCGGCGGCAGCGGCGGAGTGGGATGCCGCCAGAGTACAGGGCGATCATTATGGAATACAAGGGCGTGATGGCGGAAAGGGACCTTCAGTCGGCATCGTTCACACATGAGTTAGAAGTTTGAAAAAAAAAAATGAGGATCACCAAGATGGCGGGCGGTTGAACAGACCACCCATACTACTGATAGCTAAATCTCAAGACGGTTGGAAAAATTCCATTTCTTTCTGTGTGGGATTCTGAAATTCTGGCGAGAACCAGAGGTTTGGTGGGCGGGATGCCCTCTAATTCTATCAACAAGCAAGAGAAAACGCATTTTTTGACAGTAATTAAATCTAAAAATAATTACGAAAAAAAGAAGGATTTCCTTCCGTTCCATAAGTCCGCCTGTCACACAGTTCAATCATTCCGACCACGTTCTGTCCATTTCAGAAACACTTTCCTCGTCAGAGCGCGCCTGCATGCAAATTCGGCGACATTCCGCCCTCGCGCCAAAAGAAGGAAAAAATATCTATGAATCTATCGCATGCAGCAACACAAACGCCCTCCGCACCACCCACTCTGTCGGCCTTTCTCTCTCTTCCTCTCTCCCGCGCCCTCACTGGGGTAACCCTAATTGTTGGAATTCTTTTCATCACTCACCCACACCGACGCGCAAAAACACCAACGCACACACACACGCGCACACACTGACAGGGGTGTCGGCCGGCGTAATGCAGGGGGTGCTGTGTGCGTGCTGGGATTTCGGGCGTAGTGGTGGAGGCGTGTGTCAGGTCTCATCAGGACGTGTCCAGTTGTCTGCTGCGGCTGAGCCACCGCGACGCGCCGCCCCTGCCACCCAGGCCGCCGGGAAGGCCATCACGCAGCCCAGCAAGCATAGGCCACGCCACCGCCCGGGCCACCACCCAGGCCACCACGATGCTGTGGCGTTCCTCGGGTGGCCAGAGCATTCCGTCGGTCTGGCATGCGGCGGGCACGAAAGCACGCTGCAAAATCTCAACCGCAAGAGAACACAGAATTCTTTAAAAAAAATATTGAAATAACAGTCAATGCGAAATGCTTTGCCGGTGTCCGGCCGCGCTGATGGCGGCGGGAGAGAATCGCACGGGGAGAGTCACTTGGCGTGTCACGTCAAAAAATGTGACGTTTCGGAATACATAAACGCAAAGTGCGGCCGAGTGGAAACGAGGGTGTGTGTGTGGCACACTGGCACATTTACATGGCGAAACAACGACTCGCCGTCTACCGGCCACGAGGCGGCTCCGGCATGCCAGAGGACAACGCGCCGCCATTTGCAAACTTAGTTTGGGGATCCGGAGCAAAAGCAGCCAAAGCAGCCAAAGGGGAATGCGGGCAGCGAAAAGCTTTCGGCCTTTGGGCCCTTTTGGTGCGCCTCTTGGCCTTTTGGCCTTTTGGCCTTTCGGCGCCGCGCGGAGGAAACGAAATGAAAGGCTGCTGCATCGCGGTGCCGAAAATGCGGCGCCGGTTGGACAGCCGGCAGACGGACAGACGGACAGACAGACAGACAGACAGACAGACGGACAGACAGACAGACAGACAGACAGACAGACAGACAGACAGACAGACAGACAGACAGACAGACAGACAGACAGAGCAAAGATGACGAAACTGAAAAATTTCAAACAGCCAAACAGACGGACAAACAGACATACTGACTAGACATACAGACGAAACCGACAGAAGAAACGGAACGGGTAGCAGACAGGTTGGTTTATCAAAAGATTCACGGGCGGCCTTCGTTTACAGCGACAGTAGCCGAGCGGACCGACACACTGGCAGGCGGACGGACAGACGGACGGACAAACGCGCAGCGTCAGCCATCACGTTTCTCCGGTGCTGCGCCACACGGATTCAATTCCCGGCTCCCAAATCCCGAACCCAGGCAAGCTAGGCAGCCAACGCCCAGGCTACGCCCAGGCTACGGCCCGAGGGTACATTTCCCGCGACCTCTCGCCAAATCCTCGCCGGGCCGCATCCTGTGCCCCGCCCGCCCCGCCCCGTGCGTGGCCCGCGTGCCGACATGCGACCTGCACCTCCCCGGCTCCGTGCCCCGCCCCGCCCCGCCCCGCCCCGCCCCGCCCCACCCCCCCCCCCCGCCCCGCCCGCCCGACTCATAAAAGAATCAGACGGGGTGCCTTGACCCTCCGCCTTATTGCCCAACGTCTCCGTCAAGATTTTCCCCGCGCTAATCTGGCCGGGCCGGGTAGCTGGCTGCTGCACAGTGGGCCAGAAGACCGGTGAGGCGGCCAAAACTCTAGGCGCGTTTCGAGCTCCAGAGTCGCTAAATGAGACTCAAACCGGACGTGTGACCCCACCAATGGATTCCTCGTTCGGAGAGCAGTCCATTGATGGGGTTACACGTTCGGTTCGAATCTCATTTAGCGACTCTGGAGCTCAAAACGCGTCTAGAGTTTTGGCCGCCTCACCGGTCTTCTGGCCCACTGTGTGCTGGGGCGGACTGCACCGAGCGGACTGTACCCCGCACCGTGCTGGCCGGGACTGTACCGGACACCGCACGGTCGGCCGCTCTAAATATTGGACGCGTCGATGAGCGGGGCGGCCGAATCCACTCGATAATGCGTGCCCAAGGAGGCGGCCACGGCACGGCGCTACACCGCCAAGTTCCACCAATTCACCGCATGAAGCGAGCCAAACGAATACAGCCAAGTTTACAGTTTTTGAAACCGCGGTTCAATCCCCAGTGGACCCCCAATGGAATAAACTCTTGGTTCTGTTTGGACGCGTTTTTTCCCTCGCGAGTGCAAGCAGCACACGCTTGCCTGTGGTGTAGGCCCTCCTCGTTTTTAATTCTCGCTTCGCCATGCGCGCATGGGAAGGTAATCGAGTCAATGCGATGTCACACTCTCCCGCCCCGTGCGTGTGGCGCACTGCGGTGCATGCACGAAGACCGATATTGATCCAATTACCGATTTCGAGTCCGAGACCGTCTGGCCGGCCGGCCGGCGCGTCTTATGCAGACGGCGGTACACTGTTTTCCGCAGAGTCGATATTAATTGGGGGAGAAAACAACGAGGATCAAACAGGCGGCGCTGGTGCTGCACTGCCTCGTGGCCCGAGGGTCCAGACCGATGACAGTGGGGTGGGGGTGGGGGTGGGGGTGGGGGTGGGGGTGGGGGTTGCCCTCGTTCGCAGTGATAAAGCCGCCCACCTGCAGCCCGACTCGGCCCGACTGGCAGTCGCACTCTCGGCTCCTTGACTCTGATTGGACTGTGGCTGGAACGGGCCATGAAGCGCCTGATGGCCTTTCGCGAGGCCTCACTGCCAGGCACAAGGATTCTTTTTTCAATTTTTAAACTTTTTTGAGCAGCTTCTTTGAATTTTGACGCGTGGCTGTGTCCCAACAGGTGGCACTTCAGTATTGAATTGCAGACTGTATGGGCCAGAAATCACTGCCCTCTGACAGTGAGTCTTGAACGCCTCACTGCAAGTTTCTACGTAGTCGTACGTCGTTGCATTTTTGTACGTTGTTGCCCCCTTTCGGCTGCTTTCGGTGCGGTCCTTCCGCTTCCGGTTTCGTTTCTCCGGACTCCTTCCTTCCTTCCGGTGGCGTGCCGGCCCCTATTTACGCTGCACTGCGCTGACGGCCGCTCGGTTCATCTCCCCTTCGGAGTGGCGGCGCGCGGCACTGATATTCTCCAGGTGGTACGTGGCTGGAAGGGGAGGGGTGGGGGCAGGGGCAGAGCGATGGCGTTTACGTGTTGCGGAGCACGAAGGACCGTTGCTGCCGTCCCTCGGACTGCGGCCCGGGCGCTGGAGGCACGCCGGAGCCGCGCTGGAGGCTGGAAGCTCCAGGGACCGGCAGAGGAGCAGCGGACAAGACCATCCGCGACAACACGCCGACAGCGCCACGTAGCCAAGAAGACCGTTTTATTAAATCCCGGCCTTGCTTTCCAGGAATGAAAAGAGTTACTTTTCCGAAGAAAATAACGTTTCATTGTATTGTTTATATTTTCCAGCTCTGCGTTTTCCGCCCTTGAGCTGATAATTTTTACAGCCGCCGTATATGGCGCGCGATTATAATTTAAGTACGCCGCGACCTTTGCAACAGTGCAGCGGGCAGACCCAGACGAAGCAAGGGAAAACCGGGAGTGAGAGGCGGACTAGAATAAGGGAGTGTGTGACCCCACTGCGGCTACGACTACTTTCGCTGTCCCTTTTCCCTTTTCGCATCTGCATTATTCAGCAGCTATCCGCGATTGAAGGCGGCATGGTGTCCTGCAGGGCCTGGCCGGGCCTGGCCGGGCCTGGGAGGCCCGTGCTTACGCGTGCGTGCGGGCATGGTGCGGGTCTTGCGTGCCGACCCCGTTTCACTCCGCCGGCCCACGCAACGCACCAAATAAATAGTGCAACGACATTTGCCTTTTTTCCCTCCTGTCACCGGTGAGTTTCAGATCCCCCAATTTGTCAGGGAATAAGTGGCCGCCCTCGTAACGCGTTCCTGTTTTTGATTGATCCGCTTGTTATTGCAGCCCACGTGTTTTTTTTTAGTCGGATTCCTCCCTCCCTTTTCTTATTTTGTGGGTTTTAGGACGGGGTTGTTTCTTCGATAAACGGACAACGTGTTTTGTTTTTTCATTTATTTTTGTAAAAACAAAATGATTTTCATAATTTTTTAATACCGTACAATCACTTTCAAGCACAGCAGTCTCTCGCACATACATTTAGCATAAACTTTGAATACGCCTAAAGGGGTGAAAAAGATAATCAACAATGATAATACACAATTATATTTACAACAACCAAAGAGAGATATATACATAGAGTAAGAGAGTTGGTGGTTTTTTAGTATGCCACATGCATACATGACTACAGTTTGGTTGGAATCTTTGGCTTAAGTTTACAGCTTTTCCTTTTCTTGGAAAAAAGAAATAAAAAAGACCTATGTTTGAACTAAACTTAACATAAACATTGTGACTGTAAGGTAGATATAATGCATTGGTAAAATATTTAATCTTTATGAGACCTTTATTGTCCCCACAGAGCAGTTCAGTCTATGTCAATTTCGAGTTTCTAGCAAAACGCTACTCGCATATTGCAGGCCTACTTTTACGGAACGGCAAATGACTTAGATCGTACAGATGTTACTGACATGACTTGTGCTCTCAAAATTGACTTTCTATGCGCGATACACTGATCAAGAACATTTACCATACATAAAAAAAAATATCAGCGAGCCAAACAAAGAATGCATTCGAGTGAAACGCAATTGAAGTTTGTAGTCTATACATTTAAAAGCAAAGGAATTTAAAAAAAAGATAAATAAAAAAGAACACATTTGACACTTTGACATTAGTCACACAAAATCATTTAGTATGAAATAATAATAATTGTGTAACTGTGCTATCACAGCCGAGGTAAGAACTCAAATACTCATACACAAGAAAACACTTGTGCACTTGGGTATAATAACGACTACATGACGCGGTTGTACTTGTTGCCCAATAAAAGACGCTCTTTAACATAAAAACAAAAGGGAAAAAATACTCCTCCCAAAAAAGTAATTCTTCCAATAGTCACTAGGTACTAACATAGTTAATTGGCGCTCTTCTCTCCAGCCGGATCCAATCCACTCAGGCAACACACTGCGATCTTCCGTCGGCCGCACCTACGTCCGTTGCTCCGTTCACACACTCACACACTCGCTGACCCACACACACACACTCACACACACTCACCGACGCAAGCACACCCTCGCACAAGGCACTCACTTGATTCACCCCACGGCCACCGAAACGAAAAGGAACTAAATTACAATATGACTGGTTCTCAGTGGCCTCCTTCCTTCACTATCACTGTCACTATATCACTAGTTGACTGGAGTCTCGTCGCCGGTCGCTCCGTCTGGTCAGGTTTCTTGCAGAGCAAGGCGGAGCAAGGGGGCCCCCTGACCTTGGCACTCTGTGACAGCACTGCGGTGCTGAAGCCTGCTGCTGGCTCGTCCCGTCCACGTTCAAGCGAGCAGCCTGCGGACAGAGAACGGGAGTAGAGTCCAGCCCCAATGTGAATGTGACCGCCAATGTGAATGTGAGGGCTCGCTTACCCGGAGAGGATTGAGACGGCGAGGCAGGAGCAGAAGAGCCGGACGAGGGGGCGCTGGGCGAAGGCGGAATCTGCAACAGAATCGAAGGGAACGGCGTGAGAAGCGGCCAACTGGTCCTCCGCTCCACGCACGCGGCGCCACAAAAACAAAGAGGAGAAGGGGTCCCCGAGGAGCAGGAGGAGCTCAGTGGGGACAAGGTCATACCCCCTCTCGCTGGGGCTTGGGGCAAATAATTGATCCATCCTGCACTGGAAGAACGAGCGGAGCCCCGGCCGACGGAAGGTAAGTACGCCTGGCCTGTGGGGCCAAAGGTGCGACCTGGATCCGGGCCTGTGGGCGCACTGTGTGCACGGTGCACTGTGTGCACGCCCTGCCGCTTGATTTGTGGCGAGGCGTCGCTACCACTATCGACAGTGACGCCGCGGCCCCGCCCCGCCCGCCCCGACCCACCCCACCGCGCCCCCGCGGTGCCAAGAAGACCAAGCTATTTCCCCCGCATCCGGCAGGAGACGGAACACCTTGGATGTAGCTTGTAGTGGGAGGGGCGTGTCTGGCCCCGGGATATAAGTGGGTCTCGCGCCCTCCTTTTGCCGCCGCCTCCGCGCCCCTCCCTCCCCACCCTCCGCGCCACGGGGTGCACGATGAGGAAATGAGCGAGGCATTAGCGGCCAACACTGTGAACGGCCACGGCATCCTTGTCGCGCAACTGCAGTATCCTTGGCGGTGCACAGTGGGCCAGAAGACCGGTGGAGGCGGTCAAAACCCCGGACGCGTTTTGAGCTCCAGAGTCGCTAAACAGGACTCGAGCCGAACGTGTGACCCCACCAATGGATTGCTCTCCGAACAAGGAATCCATTGGTGGGGTCACACGTCCGGTTCGAGTCCCGTTTAGCGACTCTAGAGCTGAAAACGCGTCCAGAGTTTTGGCCGCCTGCACCGGTCCTCTGGCCCACTGTGCGGTGTTCGGCACGCCGACCTCGCCGTAAATGAGCCGAGGCCACAAAGACAGCACCAGCAATCAGCCCTACGGCCTCCACGGCATCCTTCGCCGCGGCCTCGGCGCCTCGGCCATCGCTTACATTTCATTAGCGTCGTTAGCACCAGTTCCAGGCGCCCAAATTCAATCCTTGTTGTGCCGGAAAGTTAACAAGTTGAGCAAATGGGGCTGCCTTTGCCTTGCCTGGCCGCGCCTGGCCGTGGCGTCATGGATCCGCGAGGCCAACTTTTTGGCGCCATTTCTCGGCCCGTTTGGCGGCGCTGATGATTCCCCGCGGGGTCGGTCCGCGCGGTGGCGCTGACAGAGCGGCGGTCGAACGGTCTCGAAGACTTTGCGGTGCAGGTGGCAACGCCGGTCGACGCCATTCATTGCTTTATCACCGCGGACGGAATGTCAGGCTATTCATTTCTATGATAATTTTTCCCGTTGAATAAACCATGCATTCGCCGGACGTTTCCCCGGCGGCGCGGCGCAGTTTCGCTGCGGGCCGCAAATTCTTGTCAAACCGCACGACACGCCCTATGTTTCCACTCCACTTCTGGTTCGCTGATTCCGCGATAGGGCATTACTATCGAAATTGGTGATCAAAGCTGTCCTTAGCGCGTTCCCCTCCCCATCTCCGAGGAAACTTTTCCGGGCAAATTATTGTTCCGTTCCTTGCCGCATGCTTACGCAGGGAGGCGAGGGCGTCGTTTAATGTGGCACCGGTAAGAGGATCACGCCCTGAAAAGGTCCGCCGCGCGATGTAGCGCCCCGGGCAGGGCCGGGCAGGGCCGGGCAGGGCCGGGCAGGGCACCCCACTGCTCAATTAGTACTCCCCGCGATTACTGCCCCACCGATTGCAAAATAAAGCCCGGATTACTGCCGCCGTACATTCATTTTCGACGGTCGCCAAAAAAAAGGTAAGCAAAAAACGGTGACGAAAAAACGGAAACAAGACGAGGACAGAGAAAAGGACAACGCTGTCAAAGGGCGCGCGTCGCTGCACGGCCGGACAAAGCAGTCCTCCCAGAGCTTCGCAGCGCTTCGCAGCGCTTCGCAGCCAAAGAGGACTTCAGGGATGCATTGTCGGCTTTGTTTTGCTTTCCATCCCCTCCTTTTTTTTTGGTACGACGTAAGGGCGCACACAGACGCACACACACGAACGCACGCACACACTCGCCACACAGCGGGGGTGCGTGTGGCGTGGCGTGCCTGACGAGGCAGCCTGGGGAATCGGATGTCACGAAATTCAGGGGACGCCCGCGCCCTCCCGTGCACACACACTCACACTCACTCTCTCTCTCTCTCTCTCTCTCTCTCTCTCTCTCTCTCTCTCTCTCTCTCTCTCACACACACACACACACACACACTCGCGCACTAAGTGGGGGCTGACTCGTGAAACGTGTTAGCTGGCCCGGAATGTCCATCACCTTGTGCATTTTATTAATCGCACGAGGGGTTTGATGTGTGCACACTGGACGCCCGCCCCCGTACACACCCACACAGAGACTGCCACCCCCCCCCCCTTCACAGACAGAGAACAAGCGGGCGAGTGACACTACTTCGTGTCATCATGACTCCCCCTTCCCTAACCCTTGGATCACACACGCGAACCCCCAATCATGCCCAAGGGGAAGAGAGAGAGGGAGAGTGGGCGAAGGACACACGAGGAGTCGAAATAAGAAGAGGTGTGAGTCGAACAGACGGTCCGATGAAGAGCTGTAAAAAGGGGCGCCTTGTCGAGACAAATTGGGGGCGTAAAAGGCGGCAGTAACGCGAGGCGTCTCGCTCGACTCACCTGCGGACTCGCTGCTGTAGGGGTAGTTGAGTTTGCCTGCAACAGAGACGGAGCGTCATGACTCGCTTCGCAGTGCAGTGACGCCACACAAGGCGCGGTGCTCACCGGGGTAGTAGACCAGGCTCTTGAGTCGCGTGTAGTTGGTGGAGGGGACGCGCAGCTCGCACGTCAGGATGGTCGGTGTGGCCAGCTCCTCCTGGTCCAGCACCTTGGTGGCCACGATGTCGTAGGCGCCGGAGCGCGCGTGCGTGTGCACGGACACGCCCGGCAGGACGGCGGAGCGGCGCGGACGCGTGCTGCAAAGGAAGCAGGCCGTCACACAGTGGCTGACAGTGGGCCAGAAGACCGGTGGAGGCGGTCGAAATCCCGGACGCGTTTTGAGCTCCATAGTCGCTACATGTGACCCGAACCGAACGTGTGACCCCACCAATGGATTGCTCTTCGAACGAGGAATCCATTGGTCGGGTCACACGTCCGGTTCGAGGCCTGTTCAGCGACTCTGGAGCTCAAAACGCGTCTAGAGTTTTGGCCGCCTCCGCCGGCCTTCATCGTCATGCACCAGGCCGTGTCCGACAACGAGCCCTTAGGGATGTAAGAGCAAGTAATATTACCGGTAAAGAATGGTAAATTACGGTAAAATACGGTATGTTACGCAGGCCCCGGTAAAATTGGTATTTTTAGTAATTTTGAAACTATTGTTAATTTTGAAAAAAGCGGTGTCAAATGTGTAGAAATCGTCGTTTGGGCTGACTTTGGGCAGCCACTGTGTCTGATCTAAGGCGGCTAATCGCTCTCCCTTAACGGGTGGGTGGTCTTTGGGCCTTCCTTTAGAACACCTTTGTTACGGAGTGCGATTAGCCGCCTTAGTTTGGGAGCGGTATTGCAGCAAAGTTTGTCGAAACAGTATCAAATGTGTAGAAATCGTCGTTTGGGCTGACTTTGGGCAGCCACTGTGTCTGATCTAAGGCGGCTAATCGCTCTCCCTTAACGGGTGGGTGGTCTTTGGGCCTTCCTTTAGAACACCTTTGTTACGGAGTGCGATTAGCCGCCTTAGTTTGGGAGCGGTATTGCAGCAAAGTTTGTCGAAACAGTATCAAATGTGTAGAAATCGTCGTTTGGGCTGACTTTGGGCAGCCACTGTGTCTGATCTAAGGCGGCTAATCGCTCTCCCTTAACGGGTGGGTGGTCTTTGGGCCTTTCTTTAGAACACCTTTGTTACGGAGTGCGATTAGCCGCCTTAGTTTGGGAGCGGTATTGCAGCAAAGTTTGTCGAAACGGCATAAAATGTGCAGAAATCGTCGTTTGGGCTGACTTTGGGCAGCCACTGCATCTGATCTAAGGCGGCTAATCGCTCTCCCCCAACGGGTGGCTGGTCTTTGGGCCTTTCTTTAGAACACCTTTGTTACGGAGTGCAATTAGCCGCCTTAGTTTGGGAGAGGTATTGCAGCAAAGTTCGTCAAAACGGTATCAAATGTGTAGAAATCGTCGTTTGGGCTGACTTTGGGCAGCCACTGCGTCTAATCTAAGGCGGCTAATCGCTCTCCTCCAACGGGTGGGTGGTCTTTGGGCCTTCCTTTAGAACACCTTTGCTGCGGAGTGTGATTAGCCGCCTTAGTTTTGAAGCTGTATCGCAGCAAAGTGGATCAAAACGATAAAATTTTACTTTACCCAAATATACCGTATAATACGGTAAAATACCGTATTTTACCGTTATTTACGTAACTTTGAATTTTACCGGTATTTTTACATCCCTACGAGCCCTGGGGCCAAGGCATTGTCGGAAAGGGGACAGCTGTTTTTGTAGCGCCGCGGTCCCCGGGCGCACAAAAAACACGCGAATGCATTAAAAGCATACATTGCGCCCCACTCCCGTTTTTATTTCGTGTGTGTTTGGCGTTCATTAACCTAATGGACCCGTGCATTATTACAGCGAGGCACTGCACACACATCGCAGCTACAGCGGAAAACGTCGGAATGTCGTTATCGGGTGGCTCACCCCGGAAGCACCAAGTACCTGTCCTCCTCGCCGCCGCGCAGTAGCGCCATCTTGGGCTCCGGGTAGACGCCGGCGGCGCGACACGTGATGTTGACGGCCTCCTCGTGGCCGGGCCGGCTCTGCGTCAACTCGAACTGCTTCTCGTAGGCTGGAACACCAAACAACAAGGGCTCGATTCAAATGCCGCCTCGTCACAGCGCGCCACCACCACGTCATTAGAAATTATGAGTTCATTATTGCGGGCTCACACGGCCAGCTGCTGGAGAGGGTGGGAAAGGGGGGGGGGGCGTCGCGACGCGGGCAGCAGTAATCGTGGCAATTGCACGGAAGACAGCGGGCTGAAGTAGCGCCAGCTCTTCCTTCATGGCCGGGGGAGCGTGAGAGAGAGCGCGCCCCCCGCCGGGCGGGGCGTGGCGTGGCGCGGCGCGGCGTGGCGCCCCAGCATCCCTCATGTCACTATTATTGGTGCCGTACTGCGCGGGCACGGTGGGCGTTATTAAAACGGAGAAGGCCCTGACGGCAACAGGACGTCCGCCAGGGCGGCGGGATGCCCGTCGGGATGCCCGTCGGACGTTGCGCGCGAAAAATACGGTGTAGGGCGCCGCTGTAATTGCTTGCGTACAGTTTCCCGTCACTTTTTCGAGAGGCGGCCCGGCCTCTTGAGCGCGGAGAGGCGCCCGTATTGCCGGCAGCGCCTGACTGGGCCACCCCTGGCCACCGCCCCGTCCACCCAGCAGCACCGAGAGTGCTTCTCCGTGCGACAGTGAGGCGGCGGGGCAGTGGAGGGGCCGGGGGTGGAAGTCGAAACAATGTGTGGCCGAAGCGCGGTCGAAGCGGCCGACACATTAACAGATTAGAGCAGCCGGCCCCCAGGACCGACTGCGGGGGCTCGCCGGGATATACGCAAAGCGGTCAACATAGACACGCCTCTGGCCCCCCGGACGCAGTACGTCGGCCGGGAGGGAGGGGGGGAGGGGGAAGGGGGACTCCAAGATCGCAGGTACACAGAGCAGGCCAAATAAAAAGTTCAACAAGTTTGGAAGCTAAAACAAAAGTTTTTAAAAGGCATCGAGGGAGCGAAGAAAAAGCCAGGGGCTGCCAACGCCAACTCCGCGTCCGGTCTGCAAAGCATTTTGCAGTGCACCGGATCCACGTCGTGCATCGGATCGACTTGGAACAGTGTGGTGCACTGAGGGCCATGTAATGAGACAGGATGGGCGCGTCATCCCAGTCTAGCCGCCACAACGCCAGACACTCCTGCAGACGACGCGACCGCACCGTGTCACTTCGGTGTCACTTCGGTGTCTCTTCGGTGTCTCTTCGGTGCCGCCGCGCCGCTCAGCTCGCGAACTCAAGCAACCGCGACGCGCCGCCGAAAGAGCGTCCTCTGCACCTCCCCGTCAGCCTCCCCTTCCTCCTCCCCGGGGAGGCAGTGGATGTTAACTCCGCTTCTCGCTTCAACGGCCCTCGCTGCGCCGCCGGGGCAGTCTCTCTGTCTCTCTCGCACCCAAGCGGCTTCTCGTGTAGGTGCGAGAGAGACAGCACGACGAGGGTGTGGCGAGGCACGACGGAAACTGACCGGAAGTGCCCCGGCAGCACGGATGTGCAATATCAGGCGCCGCGAGGTGCTGTGTGGTCAGCAGAATGAGGCAGAACCCATCAAACTCGGTATCGGGCGCCCCTGCTGTTTTGCCAGACACACTGCTTTTTTATCCAAGTTACCTCCCTCTCTTCTCCAGCAGCAGCGAGTGTGTGGGCTTGCATCGATATCGGAACCACATCGAGCGGGCTAATCCCGGCACGGCTGTGCACAGTGTGGCGGCCAGCTGTCGGCAGCGACGCACCTGCTGGGCCGTGCGGCCGTACGCTGTGGTAGTGCATTGCACGGTCAACCAGCGCCCCTATAATCTGGCAGCCCCGATGGAAGGGGCAGGGCGCAGCGGGCAGCCTTGGCAGCCCCGTCCAGTGTAGCACGTCCGAGCCATCAGTCTGCGGGGCTGCCATGGCCTGCCACGGCCTGGGTCGAGTCGAGGAGGCGTCTGAGGTGGGGCAGTAGCTTTGAGAAGGGGCACGTGTGGGGAGAGAGAGAGAGAGAGAGAGAGAGAGAGAGAGAGAGAGAGAGAGAGAGAGAGAGAGAGAGAGAGAGAGAGAGAGAGAGAGAGAGAGAGAGAGAGAGAGAGAGAGAGAGCGCAAGAGTGCGCGCACGCGTGTGTGTGTGTGGGCGAGCGCCATGGAGAATCGCGACCACTACTCTTTTCCGGCGCGGCGTTCCCTGTTCCCGCGCGCCTCACCTCTCTCTCTCCCTCTCTTCCACTCTCTCTCTCGCTCCGCGCCCGGCAGCATCTATAATACAGGAGTTTCAGCACGGGTCAGAGGGATTGGTCAGTGATTTATTCATTTTCGACCTTCTGCGGTGTCGTGATCCGGCTGGAAGGTCACGATGGGTCAGCCGGCCAGAACGCGCGGTGCAAGCGCCGACAGCCGTGCACGGATTTACCGGACTCGGTTGGGATGAGAGGAAAAATAGAAATGCGACATGGAAAAACATCAGGACATCTTTTTCTGTCGAACAACAACCTTGATATTTTCTTTTTAGAATAATGAGTTGGTTTTGAAATAGAGCCCTCACTTGCGATACAGGACCCCACTTGTTGGGGGACGAAATTCGATGCACCGTGGAATCGATACTAACAGGAAAATGTAGCCCAACCTGGCTTGCTGGGTGTTTTCCTTTACTGTTATTCAACGAATGTGACATCACATTCGTTAGAATGTGAATGTTGTCACGTTCGTTTGAGTGTGATGTCACATTCGTTTGAACGTGACTCGGCCATCATGCGGCCGTCTGATGCGGGTGTCACATTCGTTTAAGTGTGGATCAACATTCAAACGAATGTGACATCACATTCAAACGAACGTGACAAAATTCACATTCTAACGAATGTGACGTCACGTTCGTTGAAGAACAGTGTTGTTGGTCGCCAGGAAGACGCGGACGCCTAGCCGGCAAAGTGGCGGTGGCGGCATGAACCGCTCGCACAAACTTTGCACTAAGGCAGGCTTCCGTTCAGCGCCCGCTTCGCCTGCTTCCCGCCCAAATGGGGTTCATCACTATTATCGCTTAGGGCCCATCGGGGCGCCGGATAAAAACTTCCATCATCAAAATGTAGTTGGATTTTATTGCCGAATCATAAGTGTTTGCAAAAATGTAACGAGCAAAGTTTGCGTCGGAAGGGAGCTGCGCTGGCAGAGCTATAGTCTTGCGTGCACACATCGCGGGGCCGGGCCGAGCGGGGCCAAGCCGGGCAGCGAGACGGGACGGGGTTGTAGTTTTTCTTCTCCTCCGCCTCCCTTGCAGCCATTTCCTCGTCCCTCAGATTCCGGAGCCAAACAACAACAGCGGGCCGGCCGGGGTGAGGGCGACGTCGAGCGGTCGGGCGGTTTCCATCAAACTTCTCGCGGAAAATTTAACGCCGAGCCGGAGCGGCGGGGCGGGGCGGGGCGGGGCGACCCCCTCATCTCGCCGGCTCGTCCTCGTCAACTAGCATGCAGACCGGCGAGCCGTACGCGCGCGCGATTTCGGCCCCCTTTTTCAATCATTTTTGACGGGGCCGGGAGGCAGCCGCGCGTCGCTGGGCTTCGCCTCCGCCAACTTGGAGGAGCGGGGCGCGGGGCCCTGCTTCCGTCATCGAGCCCGGAGCCCCCCGGAGCCCCGAGCGCTGGGCGCCTCGCCCGGCCTCGCCCGGCCTCGCCACAGCGCCATCCGGACAGATTGCAGCCTCCCCGCTCCGAGCTGGCGTGCTGGCGTCGCCTGGCCTCGCTGCCGATGGTCGTCTCCACGGACGGACGCGCCTCGGGATTTGCGGTGCTGACCGCCTCCGAGCTCGCCCTGGGCCTGGACCTCGGCGCCAACGCCAACACCACGCCGCCCCGGCCGGCATATTCACCCGGGACAATCACCAGCGCGCACGCGGTGCGGCGTGGTACTGGTACCACGCCCCATCACCAAACGCACCACTGGCTGCAGGACGTCCGGAGCGGCTATCGCTGGCAAGCGGCGAGCCCGCAGGGGAGGGTCCGACGGGGACCCCCACCCCCTCCCCCTTTCCGGACCGGCCGGACGGGCATGCAGGCCGCGCTGTGGGTTTGCCGCTGGCTGATGGACGCACAAAAAAGCCTGACACAAATTTGGCGTGTGGACGCGGCGGCAAGGGCACGCCTGGAGCGGCCTGGAGCGGCCTGGAGCGGCCTGGAGCGGCCTGGAGCGCCGACGAGGGGTGTCACACGAAAACTAGAAGCATCCGTTGAATGCCCAGCTTCCAATGGCTCTCCATCAATCACAATCTATTGCAAACGCTTTGACGCACACGCGTGTGTGAGTACGTGTGTGTGTGTGTGTGTGTGTGTGTGCGCGCGCGCGCGCGTGCGTGTGAGGGGAGGGGGACTCTTCACAGAGCTGGCCAGGGTTCAATTCCTCCCACCGGCGCAGGGGGCAGAGAATCGCACGATCGCAAAAACACAAACACACACCCACACACCAGCACTAAACGGGTGCACACACACACTCACGCATCTCTAGACTCTCCCCGCCCCAAAGTGAATTATGCATGAGTTGGTCGTGCAAACATGCAGGTGGCGCTATGTGAGCGCGGAATGAACTAAGGTAGTCTTATCTGGGCGGCGGCTCTTCTTTTTAATAAACTCATTTGCATGTAGGCGCACTATCCGCAGCAGAGTGGACTGCGAATACGCCGTGAGGGCGGTGCGGCAGCGCGGTGCGGGCCCTCTGTGCCCTCTGTGTGCAGCGCAGCACAACAACGACCACCCTCCTTTTTCTGCCTGTCAACGCCCCTCACCGCCACGGCGCGCCGCCCGCGGCGAGGCTGCCCTCGCTGTGGATGCAGTTAACGGGGCCATTAACCAGGGATGCGCAGTAGCACGCAGTGGCACGCGGCAGCACGCAGTAGTTACGCAGTCGCCAGGTGTGCCAGTGGCGCTTCGCGGGGGCGTGTCGCATCTACCTCAATAATATGCCCGAGCCCTGCCATGCCGCCGGGCCCCGCCGATGTGGGAGCAACAGGGCACTCGCAGGGCACACCACTCCGAGACGGCGAAAGTGGCTGGCGGAATGTTACCCCCAGGTGGAGGGTGCCGAATTTCAACCCTTAGAGAGTACGAGGATGTTGTGCGCGATATTGAGCACCAAAATGGTACCCTCAGATGGAACGTACTAAAATGGCACGTCCAGAAAGTGGGTAGCAAAAGGGCACCCCTAGGTAGCGAGTATCAATATAGTACCCTCAGAAATGTTACCACCTGATGTACCAAAATACTGTCCCCAGATAGAGGGTCCCAAAATGTTAACCCCTCGTAGTGGGTACCGAAATGTTACCCCGGATAGTGGGTACACGCCGCCCGCAGGGTGGTTAACGCACGCCTTCCGATGCAGACCTGCAACGCTTTGAACCCGGCCGGGCTGCCGGCACGCTGCCAGCATGCTGCCAGCAGCCACAGCGACGCCCTGGGGGAGCGCGTCACTGCGGCCCGGGCTCGGCTCCGCCTGCGACGCGCCGGCCTTGGGCGCCTTGGGCTCGGCTCGGACGCGCCACTCGTGGAAACGACACTAGCCCGGTTTACTGCTAAGCCTTCTTAGCGATGATGAAGCCCCGGCCCAGATAAGGGGCACCATCACGCCCCGAACTACACGCAGGATAGGCACCGCCCGCACCGCCACGCCCCAATTATTTCCGAATTTTACATCCCCCACTCCACTGCGATGTGAGCGGAGGGGCTCAAAGTGGCTAGCAAAATTCTGACTTTTGGCCGCACCAACTACATCAGTTCAGAGCCGCATAGTTTTCAACAAAACTCCACAAGGAGGGGGAGGTGTTTTAAATTCATTTCAAGACAATCATTATTAAAAAAAGAGATGGTTTTTCTGACTTGACGTAACTTTCAAAAACAAATTTTAAAAGCATTAAAAAATCTATTTTTCTAAAAAAAAAAAAAACTGGACAGAAACTGTTTTTTTTCTTGGTCCAAACGAGAGCGCAAAGTCCGTGTTTCCAAATGGCGGCCCTCTGTCGTCGCCGCGGCCTTCCTTCTCCTCCTCTGCGGGCCGCAGCACGCCGCAGCACGCCGCAGCCTCCACGCCGCAGCGGTTCGCTTCCGCCTCGCCGCGCGCCGCGTCATCCGGAAATGGGCCCCGAGCTTGCTCCGAGCCGCGCGCGCAAACCTGGTTATTTAAACGGACGCGCCGAAATGGGCCACGCCGCGCTCGCCGCGCTCGGCGCCGTGACGAGGGAACTAGCGACGGCCCCCTCCCTCCATTCCGCTACCGCTTGACCGGCCTCGCTTATTGGTCGGCTCTTTGGAAAGGAGGCGAAATTGGTCCGGAGAGATTGTAGCGGCCGGCCCCGCCACGCCCCGCCACGCCCCGCCACGCCCCGCCACGCCCCGCCACGCCCCGCCACGCCCCGCCACGCCCCGCCACGCCCCGCCAGCCCTACGGCAGCCCCACGGCCGAACTGGCCTTCCCTCCTTGTTTACCGCCCCGAACGCTGCGGGCCCCTTCGGCCTGTTGGCCAGCCCCGCCAGCCCACCGCCGGCCAGCCTATCTGCGCGCCACCACGCCTCCAAATAAGGCCCCTCGTTCACGAAACACGTAACTCTGTTTTTAAATTTATTTTTTACCTCGCCGCCAGGTTGGCAGCAGCGACACTCCCGCCACGCGCAGAGTAGTGTGTTCTATCTGGGTTAGGTTAGACAGTCGCAGGTTTACCAACGTGCCGGATTATTACACCGCACAGCCTGCACTCAAACACACGGGCCAAGTTTGGGCAACTAGTTGACGGGGTCGAAGAGCGCTCGCGGGTAACGCCACGCCACCAGAAGGCAAACAGTGCCGCACGCCGCGCCGCGCACGCGTGGTGGGGACGCGATGTGGTGTCAAAGGACGTGCTGCCAACTTAACAGGTATGCTAATGTCAGCGGGCTGTATCTCGTGGAGCGTTCGGCGTCAAAGTGAGGATATCGAATTCATAGAAATTTAAGTGCACCGCCGTCCCGTGACGCTGGGATAAGATAACCCGAAGCTGGGATTTATTTTTTTGTTGGCAGTGTTGTTTGGCAGTGCCGTACTCACAATAGACAACCATCTTCTTGGTCATGAAGTCCTCGTCGTCGAAGGTGGACACGAGACACTTCCACTCGCCGGACAGCTCGGTGGTGGGGTTCCGGATGTAGAGCGCGCGGTGCCGCGACGCGTTCAGCTTGGAGGCCTGGTAGGAGAGGTCCAGGCGGCCCTTGAGCAGGCCCAGGTCCTGCGGCCGGTTGGGCGGGATCCACTGGTAGACGGGCGCGGGCCCGTCGTTGAAGAACCACTTGACCACCAGGCCGGAGGCGTTGATGCTCTCCCGCGGCCCCAGCTGGTACTCGCAGTCCAGCACGGCGGCGTGCGACCCGTTGGCGACGTACTGCGGCACGCGTAGGTGGGTGATCTGCACCGGGCACGCGCCTGCAACAGAGAGAGACAGACATCACCTTCGCGTCACTTTGATGGGCCGCGAATGGCGGTGCGAGTTGTCAACCAACTTTTCGCATGAGCAAAAGTCCCGGGGCACCTCGACCTTCTCCCAGCCCCGCGCGGAAAGTTAGGCTTGTTTGAGTGTGTGCGTACAGTGTGGCGCCCGCGTGTGTGTGAGAGCAGTGTCTGTGTGAAGGTGTGGGTGTAGGTGGCGAGCCTACAAAAGTAGTCTATCTTTTCCCCGCAGCCGCGACCCTCCACTGTATGACGCCCTGCTGTGTGATAGAGATGTGACACGAAGCCGCTCTTCAACGCCCCCCACCCCCCACCCTTCCCAGCGCAGCGGGAGGGGAGGGGGGACAAAGGCTGATGGATCGTGGAGCGACGTGTGTGAGGCTAACCATATCAATCACTGTGTCAGGCGACCTGCACCCCTGGAACAGGCGCAGACTGCGCAGGCTGCGCTGGCACCGCGTTGTCACACCCTGCTCTTTCCAACTCTCCTTTTCAAACTTGCGCGCCGCTGCGGTGCTTGCGGTGCGCTGTGGTGGCGGCTGCCGGGCGCGGAGCGCGGAGCGCGGACAAGAGATACCCCTGGCGACGCGTGGCCCCGACGATGCGAGTTTTGTTTATGTTTGTACACGGCTTCATCAAGGCTGCGCTTGCTTTCATTTCTTTATTTCTCTGCAGAGAGCACGCCAAAGGAGGAGGAGGAGGAGGAGGAAGAGGAGGAGGAGGAGGAGGAGAAGGAGAAGAAGAAGAAGAAGGAAGTCGTACGTCGACCTGAATAGTGACGTGTGAAAACGACATTACGCGGCCGATTCTGGCCGGCTTAGTTAACCATGCAGCCAATGGCACACACACACACACACACACACACACACACACACACACACACACACACACACACACACACACACACACACACGCAGGCGCGCGTAGTCCCCTCAGCCGCGCCTTGACTGAATTTCAAAATCCGTGGCAATGCCAGGCATTGGCAGGGCATGGCGGAAGCCCGCTCGGCACTTGTTGTGGCCGTGCCATGCCGCGGCCCCACCGCGCTGACCATCACCAGAAAAGCCTGGGCCTGGGGGCGATACGCATGCAAATCGAGTGGCACTCAGCTTGTGTGTGTGTGTGTGTGTGTGTGAGTGTGTGCGTGTGGCGTGTGTGTTGGTGCGTTCTGCAGTCTAGTGCACCAGCACAGTGCCGTGTGCGCCGGCTCTCAGAGTGATAGGGACGAACCTCGTAAAAAGCGGATGGATTGAAGTAGGTACGGCGGGGTGCGGTGTGGCGGTGGCGGGCCGGGGCGGCTCTCCCCTGCGGGCACCACGACGACGGCCACGACGATGACGACGTGGACCTCATCGGTAGATTGCCGGCAATAAAGGCAACCTTATCGAGAAACTTGACCGAAATATTGCACTTTCTTTCCGGGGTAAGGGGGCGGTTGTGTTATTGCCTTAAAGGTTAAAGGTTCGCTGTGACATTGATGAGAAAGATCTGACACAACGTTCGGAGGATTGGGCCCGAAGTTAAGGCCCGACAATGATGGGCTACTGCACCGTAGAGCCACGTGCGTCACAAGTGCACCGTAATCAGGCTGCGAGATGGCCACCACACTGCATAATGCACCAGACCGCGGCCAGAGAGGTGGCAGGGTGACAGCTGACGTCATCACCGTGCCCTCGCCTCGACTCGAGCAGCTCGGCAGCCCGTTCCGGTTGACACATCCCGGCCGTCTACACTGGCGCGTACACTGGCGGATGGTCGATGAGTCCAAAACCATCCGCCATCTATGAAACACGGCGCTTTGAGTGTAGTGTAACCGTCTTATGGCACCTGCTTGTTGAATACGCTCGGCCGCTTCCAATGAACGCGCCTCATATTTCCGCCTTTCCCGGCTCTTCCAGGTTGCCGGGCAGGGAATTGAAGGGGGGGGGAGCCAATATGGAATCAGCCAGGCGGTCGGGTGCACAGGTAATGAACGAGCCATCGTCGTCAAGAGGGGCAAAAAACTGAGAGAAAAAAGGTAAGACCAACGCGGCCGGAAAAAACAGAAGGGAAAAGAAAAACAAGACGATTTGGCTCTCTCATTTTACCTCGTACAGTATAGAGCTTCCAGGGATCGGAATGAATGGGAGGGAAAGGGCGGTGATCCGAGAGAGGGGCCAAGATGGCGGCAGGGGGAGGAGGGGGGAGGGGGGAGGGGAAGGGGGCAGTTTAGGGCAATCCGCTTACCTCTCCTGCAGGCGCTTCGAAGCGCCGCTGTCGTCGCTCTGTCTCCCTCGCCCCTCACGGGGCTACCCGTGCGGGTGGGAGCGAGACAGAGCGACGAACGCCCAGGCCTGGCGCCTGGCCGGCCGCCACACGCGGCGACGTCACGCGGTCGTGAATAAAAAGACTGTCACGGGCGTGTCCCGCACGCGGACGCATTTACATTCCGTCTGAATTTTTATAAATATATTTATGGAGCGATGACAAGAGCGATGGAGGAGAAGTGAAACGTGGCGAGTGTGTGCGTCGGTGAGTCTGTGTGTGTGCGTGTGTGTATTTTCAGAGGTGTGTGTGTGTGTGTGTGTGTGTTATCGCGCAGCGCATTTTCACCGGCAATGCGTGTGGGTGGCCACTGCCCATTGCTCACGGCGTGGCATTCTAAAGGGAATACGTAATTTCTGGGAAGGAATATACAAACAAACAAAAAAACGAAACAAAACAAAATAAAACAAAAGAAACGATTCGAAACTTAAAGCCACCTTTTAAGCAGCCGCGGGGTCACCAAAGCCATAAAAGGGTTAATCTTGTCCTTTTCGCTCCCCGAGTCCCCGAGTCTTCCCGTCTCGGACAGCGACTGGGCAGACTTGAGGCCGATCCACGCGCCGCGGGGCACACGACACGGCACGCGGTACTCGGGGGGCCACCCTGCCCTGCCGTGCCCTGGCCTGCCCTGACCGGGGAAACAAGTTGTTACACTTCGTTAAAAAGGAAAGAGGGCGAGTTGAGGAGTCTCGGCTTGGCGGGGCGTGGCGGGGCGTGGCGTCACGGAGCGGGGGTGTGGCAGGCCTCCCCGGTCCCCCGCCTCCTCACTTTTATGTGTGACATAAAGAGAAAAGTTGAAAATGACGGGAAGTGTGTTACAAGAAGTGGTAGCTGGCTGCTGCTGGAGGGTGAGCCGGTGGGCCAGCGCGGCCGACGCACCAAAGGACTAACTTTTGGCTCTCGCGCCCCGCCGGGCTGCCAGCCTCGCCAGCCCCGCCTGCCTGCCAGCCCCGGCAGGCCGCCATGGCCGTCGAGTCCGCGCGGCCAGAGCAAAGAGCGGAGTCCTTTTT
Source organism: Thrips palmi (assembly GCF_012932325.1). Lineage (NCBI taxonomy): Eukaryota > Metazoa > Arthropoda > Insecta > Thysanoptera > Thripidae > Thrips > Thrips palmi. Next base: position 5,531,558 of record NW_023144626.1, on the reverse strand, counting down.
TCCAATTTTCGGCGCGCAGCGACAACTCGCCTGCAGTCCGTCGTCCGGCTCAAATATTTACAACTGTCAGTCGGCGAACGCCGCGCCGTCACTCTTCTACGCCATTTTAATTTATGTAGCGAACAACTTTTCGGACAGGGCGAATGCCTTTATTTTTCGGCGTCTGTTTACCCACGGCAGGCAGGCAGGCAGGCAGGCAGGCAGGCAGGCAGGCAGGCAGGCAGGCAGGCAGGCTGACACGAGGCCCGGCCTCCCTATCGATACAATTTCCGCTTTTTTCTACGCCCCTTAATTTCCTCCGCTTTTCCGCCCCCCCTTTTTTTTTCACGCGGTCTTACAGTGCAGCGGATCAACAGTGCAGCGGGTAGTGGTGTCGCGCGGTAATCTGATCTGAAAAGGGGGGGGGGAGGCGGTCGTCGCCAGGGTCACCCGAGGCATATCCCTTCCTAGTCGGGAGGGGCGCCGCCGTTAAGGGTTGTTTGAGTAGGGCGGCCCCGCCCCGCCCCACCCCGCCCCGCCCCGCCACTCAGCCGCACGTGGAAAGGGGGCGGCAGAGAGGTGGAAATCGTTGTTTGCAGCCGTCGGCAGCCACGGCGTCGCGACCAGCGCCCGCCCCAAATTTGGACGAGTCAAACGCGGGAGTGGTTGCACTAGGGCTGTGCAAATGGCCCAATGGCGCGTCGAGGGCGCGGAATTTTAATTTGAGCCGCGCAGAGTGACTGACTGCGCCCCGCCAGAGAGGCCCGCGCGGTACAGTCTCCGTCGAGAGCGCCCGACGAGCAGCGGGTAGGCCAGCCCGCCGGACTCGGCGGCGCGGCGGGTTGCCGACGTCGCCGTCGTAAGGGGCCGTGCCGCCGCGCCGCCGCGCCGCCGCGCCGCAACGAACCGGGGCGGCAGTTGGGCTGACAGTTGGACTGACTCGACTTGAAATAGCTTGAGCCGCAAATGATGGCATTCCCCGGCACTTCCGGCCAGACCGCTGATTTATCCTAATTTCGCCAGAGGCCGCGTCTCGCGTCGCCGCCGAGGCTGGAGGCGTTGGAGCCGCCCGTGCGAAAGTAAACTCCACCCACGCGTGCGATCTTTCATTCCTGGTGTAGAGGCTATTTGGCGGCCAGCCGGACTGGGAGCGCGGCCAGCCCGCCCCAGCCCGCCAGTCGCGATGGCGAGGACGAGGACGACGGCCAGGACCTCCTTGGAAGGGTGGACCGCAAAGGGATGGGTGCCCCGGCACGGCCGGGCCAACGGGGCCGGGTTTTTCCCAATTTTCCCGCCAGGGGCCCGCGTCTCGCCCTCGCCCCCCGAGGCTAGTATTCTTAAGCCCACTCCGCCCGTATGGGGAAATTTAAAACTTTCCCCCCAAACGCGTTGGGGATCTTTCATTCCTGGAATTGCTGTTTTGGGGCGGCCACCTGGAACTGGGTTCCCGCGGCCTCCCCGCCCCAGCCCGCCCAGTCTCATCCCCCGAGGAAGGGGAGGGACCCAACGATTTCCTCTGGGACCGCAACGGGGTACGGGGTCCGAGTTGATCAAAGTGGGGGAATTCGGAATTTGCGATTTTCACTTTGCGACCAGGTGTCCCTGTTGCCGCTAGGCCCCCCTCGACGCCCTAGTATTCTTAAGACCCTACTCTTTCATGCCCTGTATCGGGAAGACGTTGACCACAACGATATAGCCTTTGACCGCAACGATTTCGGGACCAAAGTTGGTCAAAACGTGGTCGAATCTCGGAAATTTGCTGATTTTGGGCGGCCACTGTGTCCAATCTAGTTGCCGCAAAAAGCCTCCCTCGACGCCCTAGTATTCTTAAGACCCTACTCTGTCATGCCCTGTATCGGGAAGGCTATTGACCGCAACTAGTTTGGGAGCGGTAGCCTCACAAAGTTGGTCATGAAGGGTAAAAACAATGATGATCGGGGGCCTTTTGGGGGCCAGTCCGAGCCTGCCACCACGACGACGACCACCAAGACGACGACCACCACGACGACGGGAAGTCGATCCCGACAATGACAGTCGCAGACGTGGCGGCCGAGGCGGCGGCGAGACGCACCGGAAGTATAAAATTTAATACAGGCCTCGGCGCGGTGCGGCGCGGTGCGGCACTTGAGTCCCGCCTTGCCTCGGAACGACGGAACGACGGTGGCACTACACTGCGATGAGGACGCAACGCCCGGAGTAGAGGGGGATCCGCAGCGCCAACCCCCCAGCGCGGCGCGCACGGCAAAAACAACCCAAAAATTACACAAGTTGGTCCTAATTTCAAGTTATGTCGTAGGAGGGCGGCCGGCCGGAACCGGCCAAACTAAAACTACATAAATATCCTTCGAGGCTGCGCTGGGCTGCGCTGGGATGGCGCGCCGCGAAGTTGCACGAAGAGCCCCGCCACTGTTATTGTTCCATTTGGGGCGGAAATACTCCTCCCTCCGCGACGCGACG